>NC_071427.1:2102082-3313957 GCF_017976375.1 Cuculus canorus
CCTTAGAATCACAGAATGGTTTGGTTTGGAAGGGAGATTAAAGCCGATGCAGTCCCATCCTCTGCCATGGGCAGGGTCACCTCCTACTGGATCAGGGGCTCCAAGCCCCATCCAACCTGGCCTGGAACCCCTCCAGGGATGGGGCAGCCACCACTGCTCTGGGCAACCTGGGCCAGGGCCTCCCCACCCTCACAGCAAAACATTTCTCCCTAAGATCTCATCTCAATCTCCCCTCTTGCAGCTGAAAACAATTCCCCATGTCCTATCCCTGCCCTCCCTGACAAAGAGCCCCTCCCCAGCTTTCCTGGAGCCCCTTTCAGCACTGGAAGCTGCTCTAAGGTCTCCTCAGAGCCTTCTCTTCTCCAGGCTGAACACTCCCAAGCCTCTCAGCCTGTCAACCTTCCACCGCCTTCCTTGCAGCGCGACGCCCAGCATGGTGAGAGGTGGGCAAAGCCCCAGCCTGGCAGCTGCCCGCACTCGGAGGAGCCTGGATGGTGCCCAGTCCACCTGTAGGACACGTGCCGGTCCAAGGCTCCTAGAGCTCAGCAGAGTTTGAGCACAGTTGGTAGGAAAGGGCAAGGACTCTACTTTTCCCCTGATGAGACAGATCTAGAGAGCCTGTAGAAGGATGAAACCCTCATGCATCAGAACATGAAGGTCCAGCATGGCACCTTTCTCCATGTATAACTTTGTCCCATGGCTGAGCAGAAAGACTTGACTGTTCTGTCATGTTTTCCACCCTTGTCACACACCCCCACACCCCTCCATCCACTGCCAGAGATGAAGCAGGGCCTCTGCTGCCTTCTCCTTGATGAATACCTTTGCAGATCTTCCCATCTTCTTGTAGAATGTACCCTCGGGGACAAGAGCATTGGTAGCTGCCTTCTGTGTTCTTGCAGATGAAGTTACATGGCTTCGGGGACTGGTTACACTCATCCAAATCTAGACTCAAGAGAGAAGATACATCAGCATCCACAGGCTTCTGGAGTGGGTCCTCACCACCCTTTGGACCATTCAGTCTGCCAAGAGGCTCCCAAATACACAATGATCCCAGGTTTCAGGACCCCACATAGCTAAGGGGTCAGTCCCTTGAGTCCTGGCATTCACTGCCCCAGAGAAATGCATCTTTTCCACTCTCCAGGAAGCTGGTGAGCAGAGACAGGGTCTTTGAGGGAGCCCCTCAGTTTGAGTCAGCACAACAAATCCAGAAGATCCCGAAGGAGAAGAGATAAACCATAGACTCATAGAATGTTTTAGGTTGGAAGAGACCTTAAAGTTCCTCTAGTTCCAAACCCCTTCCCATGGGCAGGGACATCTCCCACTGGATCATGGTACTCAAAGCCTCATCCAACCTGACCTTGAACACCTCCAGGGATTTTCTGGGCAGCCTTGGCCAGAGCCTCCCCACCCTCACAAGAAAACATTTTTTTCCTAAGATCTCATCTCAATCTCCCCTCTTGCAGTTAACCACCACCCTGCTCAGACATGGGATGGTTTGTGACTTGCTGAATCCAAGTGACATTTTTCTCAGCCCCTTCCTAGGTGGAGAGACGGATAGATGCTCCTCCTCAGCACTGGGAACATCAGGGATGGGGCTGGCCCCCTGCTTCTGGGGCTGTCACCTCTGCCCAGCAGGGAGCAGCAGCCATGGCTCTGACAAAGCCCACAACTTCGAGTCAAGCTGGAGGGCACAGAGATGTAGAAAGAGCAAGGATGTTTAGAGAGGAACCCTGTCCTGGAGTTCAAGGTCATATCTGCTCTAGTCCTATGTGCAAAGCTTGGTTTCTGGAAGCCAAGGCCTCTAGGAGACACAGCTGCCGGTGTGGTCCTGAACACCACCTCAGTACTGGAAGTGCAGCACATCCTCAACTCCTTCAGCACTTCCTCAGACACCTGAAGCTGAGACTCCAGACGTGCCTTTTATGGCAGCATCGGAATTCACACCACGGCCCTCGGGCTGGCTAGAACCTGCTGCCCTGCCAGTGAAAGGTCTACCTGCTCCCAGACTTCCATCTCTGGATCACACTCCAGTTCCTGTGACCCTTGGGATTGAGGGAGGAGACAATAAGCCTGGGTTTTAAGGAGTTAAATGGTGTGGAATGATGACTTTGGTGCACAGAGGACCACACGATGGAGCAAAGGGCCCGAGCCTTGCTATGGATATGCAAGGCAGGATGGCCAGAGGTGAGGGCAGGTCCCAGGTGGGCGATACAGGACCTTATGTTTGCATGTGGAGAAGTAGGGATGGAAGCCTACCAAAGGTTCCCTTCTCCCAACTCACCCACACAAGCTGTGCCGGTGATGTCCGCGGTGTAGCCCAGCTTGCAGTGGCAGCGGAAGGAGCCGATGCTGTTGATGCACTGCCCGTTCTTGCAGAGGTTGGGCAGCACCTTGCACTCATCGATGTCTGTAGGAGAAGGGGAAGATCTTTTAGTGCCAACACTGCCTCTGTCCCCAAGCTCCTGTGCCGGGGCAAGTCGGACCTGACCTGGGAGCCAGGGACTGCAACCAGGGAGTGATAAGGTAGTATTGCAGAGGCTTCTCATCTGCTCCAGGTACCGTGTAGCCCATCCCAAGGGAATTCTGCCCGTATCCACATCACTGATATCTCCCTCTGCATTGAAAGTGATTTGGGTCTCACCTCTCCCATCGGTGGAGTATCCTGGCCCATGAGGACACATCTTCTTGTACTGGGCAGTTCCAGGAAGGGGACAGAGCTCACACTGGGGACCCCAACTGCGCCCACTGTTGCAACAGCACTCGGATTTGGTGACCAGGTTGCGGTTGGTGGAGGACATCTGGCACATGGTTTGCAGTACTTCCATGAAACAGAAGCCCTGGCGGGTGTCTGGACAGAAAGAGGAGGGACGCAAGGTCAGGATCTGAGACAGCATCAGCACCAGAGATAACCAAGCAGCCTGTCCAGTCCTTGCCAGTCCCAAGGTGGAAGCTGGTGTGGTTTGGATAATGTTAAAGGTAAAGTTGATGCCCCAAAAACCTTTCTGTTTAGAAGCCCTGAAACACCTGAGAAAGCATCATCTGCTACTAAAGAAAGGCTGCTCAAGAGCCACCAGGACTTCATAATTACCAATACACTCCGTGCCAGAGGGACTGACTTCGAAACCTTCATTGCAGTCACAGCGGTAACTTCCCACTGTGTTGATGCAGCGGCCGTTGGGGCAGATTCCAGGCTTGGTGCGACACTCGTTCTCATCTAGGAAGAAAGAAGCCACAGTGAGGCACAGAAGCTTTCCACGAGTCCTTATGCTACTACACAGTGTGAAACACTCTCGTATAGTCCTTAAAGACTGCTTCCACATCCTTAGGCAGCTGAGAAACACATCCATGTGCCCTGGACCTTCTCCAAAGCAGGGAAGCTGACTATCCACCTCCCGTGGTTTGCACATTCTCCACCTGCAAGCGACCAAGCTGGTGGTCTAGGAGTGGACATGGGCTTGCGTTGCACTCCTGCTGTGTCTGCAAGTGTGGGCTGTCCAGTGTTGGCCCTTCCAAAAGTAGCTCAGTGCAAAGAGGTTTGTCACAGACATGGAAAGACTCAACAGAAAGGACACGTGGCAAAATCTTGTGCTGGAACTGTGTAGACCTACGGGTTCAGAGATGAACAGAGGTTTTGTGTGTGTAGGCATCTAGCAGGACATACAGGAAGTTCTGGCACATGGGAAACCCTGGGGAGGAGCTGTTTGACAGAAGGACATGAAATAAAGCTAGAAGAGGCCATGGTCTCCATCCCTGCTGGGAATCCCTCCCAGCCTGGTCCTTGGTACCTGTGCAGCCCTCTCCATCGGGCCTGCGTTGCATTCCTGGTGGGCAGATGCACATGAAGGTGCCAATGAGATTCTTGCACAGCATCCCTCGAGACTCGCAGTCGTGTAGTCCCTCTGCGCACTCATCTAGATCTGCAATCCAGAACCTCATGAGACCATGTTCAACCTACCAGTTCTGCAGCACTGTGGGGACCACTGGGAACCAAGTGCCCACATCTGTCCTGCTCCACCAGTCCAGGCTGGCCGGCACACAGCAGAGACACCAAGGGGGAGGGAAGAGTGAGCACAAGCCCAGGGATGCCAGCGCAGAAGCATCTGCCTTCTCTCCGTATAGCACCAGAGATGGGCTCAGCGCAGGGGCTGGGGACAGGTCGGGAACTCCCCTGATGGGACCAGAAGGGCATTTTACCTCTGCACATTCTTCTGTCTTCTCGGAGGGCGTATCCAGACGGGCAGGTGCACTCGTAGGAGCCAAAAGTGTTGATGCAGCGGAAGGCACAAAGCAGGGGATTCAGTGAACATTCATTGATATCTGGGAGGCAGGAGAGAGGAGAGAGCTCGACTCTGTGCTCTCAGCAGACTCAGCTGAGCAGTCGTGGTGGTGGTGGACCTCCCCAGGACAGACTCCCCTCCTCCCCATGCATTCATCTCAGAGAACTTTGTTCCACCAAGGCTTCCTGCCATTGTCTTCAGTTGCAGAGGGACAGACACCTGCTGTCTCAGCAGCTTTGATGGGGAGAGGGTCCTGGCACCTTGGTGAGGCAGCGCCTGCATTTATGCGGGTCTCCAGACCTCCTCTTGGGCTCCAACCTCAGAGGAAGCTGAAGGGGACAGCACTAATGTCTGCACTCACGTGGAGACGAGCTCCAGCCAGCTTTTCTACACGGTCCTTTGGAGGCTGACCTGAGTGCTGCTCATCAGCGACTCTGGGGTCATGTACAAAACCCAGTGTGCAACAGAAGTGAAGGGATTGCCCCACAGCAGCATTACCTTCACAAGTCATCATGGGACCTGGCTCAAAGCCCTCATCACAGGCACACTCGAAGCCTCCCACCACGTTGGTGCAGGTGCCGTTCCCACAAGGGTTGCCAATGGAGCACTCGTCGGTATCTGGAGGAAGCCAGGGCCATGTTAGGTGGATGAATTAGACAGGAAAGGTGCAGGTTGGTCTCTTCTTGAGCATTCAAACGAGTCCAACCAAACCAGGAGCCAGGGGTTAAAAAGCAAAGGGGCGGGAGAGAAGCAAATTCATTCTCTCCATGCGCACACACACACACACGCGCGCTCCCAGACTCGGATGGAAGGACAATAAAAGCAAGGTGCACCCCGTGCAGACTCTTACCCACGCAGTTGACTCCTGTGTAGTCCAGGTTGTACCCAAAGGGGCACTCGCAGCGGAAGGAGCCATCGGTGTTAATGCACGCCCCGTTTATGCAGACACCCAAGTTCTCTGAGCATTCATTAACATCTAGAAGGGAAACCGAGGCAATGAAATGTCACGCGAGAACACAGCCAGAACATGCTCCTATCCCCTCAGGACTGAGTACCATCGCAGATACGCCCTCTCCAGAGCTGGCGGCTGAACCTCAGGGGAGAGGTGAGAGATTGTGAGCTTGGGAGGGCACCCAGTCCTATGTCCTTCCCCTCCTGCCACTGCCATTCAACCCTAGTTTCCACATGGTCTAAGTCTGGTCCCTTCTAGGCAACTCCACGGCAAAACAAGTTTCTTCTCATCCCTAGATCAGACTTTACCTTCTCGGGTGTCACCCGGGCCTGGGATGGCTCCATGGCCATATGGACACAGCTCCTGGAAGGCAACTGGAAGAAAGCAGATAACTGAGATACGCTTACAAGTTCTTCTACTCACAGAAGCTGAAATGTGCTTGGAAAGCTTCTAGAGCATGACTGAGAGCTTGGCAGCTCCCTGCCCATGGAAGGCCACAAAAGAACCTGACTGGTTGGACAACACCTGTGCTTGCTTTGGATCTGAAATGGTTTTGCCTTCTCCAAAGCCCTGCAGAGAGCTGACGGCAGATCCAAAGCAGCAATAAGCCTGACCGTGGCTGCTGGAGGCCCTGTTGTCCAGTAAGGGCTACCAGGTTTCGGGGCAGTACTCTCCAGATAGGAGCCCACTCTGCCGGATGGCTTTCGTGCTGTCGTCTTGCCTGATGTGCACACCTTCCGCACACTCTCCAGTGATAGGACAAGAGGAAATGGCCTCAAGTTGCACCAAGGGAGGGTTAGATTGGATATTAGGAAAAATGTCTTCACTGAAAGAGTGGTGAAGCCCTGGCAGAGGCTGCCCAGGGCAGTGGTGGAGTCTCCATCCCTGGAGGGGTTCAAAAACCATGTAGATGTGGCACTTTAGGACTTGGTTGAGCAGTAACAGTGGGGTTAGGCTGACGCTTGCACTGGATGATCTTTTCCAACCTCAACAATTCTGATTCTATGACACTCACAGCAGTCTCTCCCATGGAGCCAGATCCCAGCACACTTACCGTTTCCTTCCTGCGGGCACAGCTCGCAGGGGTCTCCCCAGCCTTCTCCTGGCATCTTGCTGCAGCAGCACCGAGCCTTGGTGGTGTTGAAGGCCTTGGGGACAGAGCATTTCCCATTGTCAAAGCGAGTGAAGCAGAAGCTCTGACGAGTATCTGTAGGAGGACGGAGAAATTCATGGGTCGTAGCAGCCCCCCAGGAGGGTTGTGGTCTCCTCCTCACCATGACAAGCTGCACTCACCAAAGCACCGTCGGCCGTTGTCAGACAGCACAAAGCCCGGAGGGCAGACACACTGGAAGCTGCCAGGGGTATTGGTGCACGTCCCAAAAAGGCAGATGTTGGGCTCCTCTTCACACTCGTTGATATCTGGGACCACCAGGAACATATCACTTAGAGCAGCCAAAGGTCACTCCTTCCCTCATTGCATTAAATCCAGCTGAAGCTGTGACATCTGGGGAGCTTTGACACCTGCAGGACTTCATCCCACCCTAAACCTTTAACCCACCCTTAGGGCAAACAGGAAAACGAAGAGGCTAGGGTACAGCGAAACCACTGAGCCTCCTCTGTCACGGGAGCAGACCTTGCCTTGCTCTGTGCCCAGCTGCTTTCAAGAAGGTTTTTGGGGTGGTGATTCCCACTCAGGGGGAACGCGATTGTTCTGGGAATAGTCCAAAGTGACCACATGCTGTGCTGGAAATGAAGGAGGCAGAGAGCCAACCTTACCGATACAGTTGTCGTTCTGCACCTCGTACCCGGGGGGGCAGATACAGCGGAAGGAGCCCTCCAGGTTCTGGCAGGTGCCCGGGGAGCAGGTCCCAGGCAGGCTCACGCACTCGTTGATGTCTGCAGAGGAGGAGAAACAACCAGTGATAGTTTCTGGGCTCCGCTTGGAGGATTTGGGTGCAAGGTACCTTGCCGCACCTGCAGCCGCACCCTGCTTTGCCCAAAAGATGCAAGAGAAACAGATGAGGAGTCTTCCAGGATGCTCTGTCTCCTGTATCCCCTGCAGGATCTGCTGCTGCAGGAGGAGAGCGGTGGACAGGAGTAACCAGAGTACAACGTGCCCATCTGCCTCTCCAGCTCCTGTGTGCAGGAGAGTTGCCAGGGCATCCCTGGTACAGCTCCACATGCCCTAGGAGCACGGACAGGCCAAGGTTTCTCCTCACCGCCTGCAGATCTCAGCACATGGAAAGGGACCAACTTGATGGTTCCCTGCATTGCTGGAAGGGAAATGTAGGCACAGCAGGGCCCAGTCCAGCTCTCCACGGGCAGTCAGACGCCCAGGCTTTAGCTCCACAGGAGTCGGGGCCCTGGGAGCAGTTCTAGAGAGTCAACTGCTCAATAACCTCTTATGGGACCAGCTTGGGGACCACATTGTCACAGTGTCGGCCGTGCCAACATGCAGCAGAACACACTGAGAAGGTCCTGGACACTTACCTACGCAGTTCTTCCCATCAGGGGTCCGGTCATACCCCTCTTGGCACAAGCACTGGAAGGAACCGATGCTGTTGATGCACTGGCCGTTCCGACACACCTGCCCCACCAGGGATGAACACTCATCAATGTCTGTGGGAGGGGAAGGATGAGCAAAATGGGAAGAAAGATGCACAGCAGGTGAGTGTCAAGAGCGCCACCTTAGCCAGCCCTCCACCTCTGACACACAACGACCCCTACAGCCCCTGCCAAGTGACACCCAGCACCCTCCATGCCCCTGTGTGACACCCTATGGCCCACAGCCGTTGCCACGTTGACCCCTGTCATCAATCCCAGTGTTCAGGATTCCGTGCCGCTCACCCATGCAGTCGTTATTGTGCGTTAGCTCAAAGCCAGGGAAGCAGAGGCAGTTGTAGGAGCCAACTGTGTTCTTGCAGGTCCCGTTTCCACAGGGTTGTCGGTCACATTCATCAATATCTGCAGAGAGAAAGCCACAGTTGCTTCAGGGGCTGAGTGAGATGAAAGTCTTGGGCGTGCAGGTAGGGTCCAGGGTGCTGCACAGCACCCCTGTGGCTTGCAGGGATCAAGAGGAACCCATGGCTGTCCCTGGCGCTGCCCAACAAGTGTTGGAGAGAGCTGCCACCCATCCTGATATCGGATTCACGCAGCAGGGCCGGGGCAACCACACTGACCCATGCACATGGTCTGCTCCCCCGTGGCCTTGAAGCCGTTGTGGCAGATGCAGACGTAGCTGCCCTCGGTGTCAACGCAGTCCCCGTGGCTGCAGACGTTGGGGATCTCCTGGCATTCGTTGCGACCTAAAACAAAGCAAAGCGGGCACTTGTGAGCAGAAGGGATGGACCAGATGGAAAGAGCTGAAGCACCGGCCGTCTGCAACGCCCTGTTCTGCTGGTGGGAAGCTGCGTCTGTGAGCTGCAGCACAGCAGAATGGGACCTTGGTTTTCCGAGAAGAGGCTTCACAAAAAGCGAGATTTATGCATACCATCTCCAAAAGATATAAATTTAATCAGAGAAAATGCCCTCAGCTGCCAGATTGAAGCTGCACTTCGCAGCGCACTTTTCTTCAGGAGCCCACAGGCCCTGGGAATGGTTCCAAAAGTACAATAATCCCATAATCACAGCATCACCAGCTCATAGCCCCCAGGCTTGACAAAAGACCAGGAACCCATGCATGGCATTGGTCTTCATGCTGTCCTTCTTTGGGTCCACACAGGGTGGTCTGCAGAACCATCTGGAGAGCTTAGGTAGGGGTGTCAGCGCCTTCCCCGCTTGTCTCTGGAATAGGTAGCAAAGAGCTCCCATCTTACCCACGCAGGCTCCGCTAGGCGACAGCTTGTATCCAGTGGAGCATTCGCACCTGTAACTGCCCGGGATGTTGATGCAGTCGGCGTTGCGCTGGCAAAGGTTCTCCCCACTGCTGCACTCGTCGATGTCTGTGGGAGGAGAGCAACACAAACCTTGGCTGTGCAGAGCACCAAGGACTCACCAGGCACCATCCCCATAGAGGAGGAGTGGCTCAGTGGAGTCAACTGAACTTCAACCCTTGGTTTGCTCCACCCAGAGTCTATTTTCACCTTTTTTCTACTGTTTTGCAATAAACTCCTGAAATTTAGACACAAACCAAACCCTTGAATCACTCACATTTGCTAACTTTTTCTAAAAAATACAGGGGAGAGGAAAACCTGACAGGAACAGGAACGAAAATCAGCAAAGATCGTCCAATCGTTGATGTGAAAAACAAAGATGATTTCAAGAAGGAGGAGAACACGTGGACTCTGTCCACGTCACAGAAGCATAGAATGGTTTGGGGTTGGAAGGGACCTTGAAGCCCATCCAGTTTCAACCCCTAGACACCTCCCACTGGATCAGGGGCTCCAAGCCCCATCCAACCTGGCCTTGAACACCTCCAGGGATGGGGCAGCCACCACTGCTCTGGGCAACCTGGGCCAGGGCCTCCCCACCCTCACAGCAGAACATTTCTTCCCAAGATCTCCTCTCAACCATCCCTCTTGCAGCTGAAAACCCTTTCTCCTTGTCCTATCCCTACACTCCCTGATCACAAACCCTTTCCCAGCTTTCCTGGAGCCTCTTTCAGTCCTGGAAACTGCTCTAAGGTCTCCTCGGAGCCTTCTCTTCTCCAGGCTGAACAAGCTCAACTTTCTCAGCCTGTCCTTGGATGAGAGGTGCTCCAGCCCTCGGAACATCTTTGTGACCCTCCTTCTGTCAGCTTGCCTGCCAACAGCCCTTCTCCTGGTGGTCCAGGAGCTGGGGAGATGGTAGCGCCACCCTGAGAACCCTCCTGGGCACCCCCGTTACCTTCACAGATGAGCAGGATGTTGTTGTAGCTGAACCCAATGGGACACTCGCACCTGAAGCTGCCGATTTGGTTGATGCAGACACCGTTCGTGCAGATAGCAGGGATCTCACTGCACTCATCGATATCTGAACACAGACAACAGCACTCAGCATCCCAGGAAGGCAGAAGGCAGGAAATATCCCTCATAGCGGGGAAACTGCTGCCCTTGAGCATTCTAAAAAGAAGACTAGCAGGAAAGGGCCACCAGACAAACAGTGTGGCAGCTCCTGGAGGATCGATACTGGATCCTACAGATCATGCCAGGCCAGAGCCACTCTGCAGAGGTCTGGATACACAACAAGTCACAGGAGCTCCGAGATTGCTGGTAGCGCCTGCACAGCACACATTAGGAAGGATCCTAACCAGAAGATCCACCTGGTGTTCTCCAAGTGTGTCTCTGCAGTAACATGGACATTTGCTCAGGCTCCAGGACCAGGTCCAGGAGGCCACTGAAACACTGAGATGGCTCAAGGGCCGCGGCTGTTGCTGTGCCCAGCACAATCCACCAGCAGCTCTACCAGCGCGGGTGACCAATACCCCCTTTTGCACGAGCGATACTTCTTGGCATGTTCCTGGCAGCAGCAGATGAACTCATCTCTCTCCTTTTCAGTCCCCTGGCTGGCACTGCCAGCAGTGAAGCATGGATTCACTCATTTCTTTGTCTCACAAACTACCAGCGAATCCATCTTTCAAGACTGCAAAAGATCCGTAGGCAGCCCACAAGCCCCAAGACCTTCAACAGGACTTCTGGCTTTCCCTCTACCAAAACACAGACCTGAAACCTTGGCTCTGAGGGGTGCCACGAGGCCAGCGCTGCTGGCAGGGACAGGGTTGTCACAGGTCTGGATCTACTTGGCTACTGGCCACTGGCTGTAGTCACTGGCCACCTGTCTCTCCAGGTGGGACAGAAACCAAGTGACAACTGCAAAGATGAGGAGGTCCGAGCAGCTCAGCCACTCAGGATGCAAGCTTGAAGGGTTGGCCAGCTGCTTGCAGCTATGTTTGCCACCTTTTCTCCTTGTGTTTCCTCTGCTCAGGGCTTGATTTGCTAAGGACGGGGAAGGGAAGGAGCTCGCAGGCACTGTAGAAGACAGCAGAAGAGCAGAGAGTAGAGTGTGGGGGCTCTACTCACCGATGGGCTTCCCTGTGTGGATGTCGATGATGAACCCTGGGGCCTGGTTCCCACACAGGATCTGGTACTCAGCTGGAAGGGGAACATCAAGGTTATGGCCACACCTGGCAGGCAAAGTGAGGGGCAGAGAGGGGTGGACAAGGGCCAACTGTGGCTGTGGTGAGCAGGGAGGAGGGGATCGGGGTGGTGCTCAGCCAGGAGTCAGGAGAGGAACCCCAAAGAACTCACACCACAGAGCAACAGACACCGGTGCGGCCCCACATGCGTGCCTGCCCATGCACATGAAGAAAAAGGCACATCATCCCTCTGCACGTACCATGACAGCCCTCTGTGTCCTTCCAGCACAACGCACGTCCCCACAGTGCGCACCCGCAGGTGCCACCTGCCAGATGTGATGTCCTCCCTCCTCCCCCTCTATTTTGTTAGTACCCGTGCCTCAAAGTGCTGTCAAAAAAAAGCCACGGCATCAAGATGCTTTCCCAGACTTACGGCTGGCTGGTGTGGGACAGGGCTCGCATGGCTTGTTCCAGGCTTTGCCAATGTTGTAGGAGCAGCAGCACATCTTCTTGGTCATGTTGAAGGACAGCTCGTTCTCACACGTGTCGTTGTAGTTGCGATAACACACGCTTTTCCTCATGTCTGCAAAGACAGCCCAGATTGGGTCTCTGACGGCCCTGGAATGGGTGCTGCCGCCCCAGCACACTCAGTTCTTCACGGTGAGGGTGGTGAGACACCAGCCCAGGTTGCCCAGGGAAGTTGTAGCTTCCCCATCCCTGAAGGTGTTCCAGGCCAGGTTGGATGGGCCTTGGGCAGCCTGAGCCAGTGGGATGTCCCTGCCCTTGGTAGGGAGGTTGGAATTGGATGATCTTTAAGGTCGCTTCCAACCCAAACCATTCAATGACTGTTGCGGACAGGCCAGACTGCCCTATTCTGGGGCTCAGGGACTGTAGATGACAACCCAGCAAAGTGGCTACAGTGATGGGCTGAAGCCCCACTCCAGTGAGAGCATTGGGTGGCAACGCACAAGCTCTCCTGGGTCTCCACCGCCCCGTGCCACCCACTCTCCCTATATCTTGTGGCAGCCCAAGCTTCAGCCCCACCAGCACGGCCAACATGTGCCATGTAGGACAGGGAGATGATGATGCAACTGGTGGAATTGGGTATCCCAAGCTCGCACCCCTGCTCCCAGTACTTCTGCTCCTTCTGTTCCACGCCGTTGCCCACACCGTGCAGCCCACAGCCCAACCCAGGGGTCGAGCACAGGCAGGGCATGGCCAGACCCCTTCCCCACGGATATGGACAACGCCGTACCCATGCAGTTATTCCCTCCGTTGACTTGCATGTACTCAGGGGGGCACACGCAGGTGTAGTTGCCGAGGGTGTTGTAGCAGGTCCCAGGGCCGCAGATCCCAATGTGAGCAGAGCACTCATCAATATCTGCCAAACGAAGGAGATTGGAGGTCAAAGCTGGGCACAGGTAGAGAAAAGCCTGACATGAGGTTGAGGGGAGGCTTGGCACAAAGCATGGATGGGCTTGGTGCGGGGATTGGGAAAGCGGGAAAGGCTTTGTGATGGAAAGTCTGGTGGAGAAAAGGGAAGGGATTCTGCCAACCGCTCCTCATGCAGCACAGATACACATCCAGCTCCGCTGCCCCCACGCAGGCACGCACACATCTGCCAGGCACACAGGCGAGCACAGGCACCGTGGTGCACCTACCTTCACAGATGCGGGTGTCCTCGTTGAGGTAGTAGCCAAGGGGACACTCACACTGGAAGCTGCCGAAAGTGTTGACACAGTTGCCGCCCTGGCAGAGGCCTGGCAGCTCCTGGCACTCATCGATATCTGAGGAGGGAAAGCAGCCGGGAGGTGTTCACTGCCTGCCCAACCAGCTCAGGCAGTACCTTCATCCCGGGATCCCCGGTGGGTTCATCCCACCTCCTCCAGCCCTGGCCGGTGGTCAAGCGGCTCGGTCAGGTGGCCATTCGAGGAAAGCACACACTGGCTGTTGATCATTCAGTGGGCACAGTAGGTGCTCAGCACCAGCAGACAGCACCCACGTGGGGCTGGGCGAGCCCAGCATCCAAGACCCAGGTGAAAGGAGATGGGGACCGGGTTGACCTACCTTCCAGGATGACAGTGATGGGGTTGGGCCGAAAACCTTCTCCTCCAGGGCACAATGTCTTGTATTCAGCTGTGGAAATAGTCATTTTGGGGGACCCTCAGCTGAGCGGGCTCCCACGACACAGGAGAGTAGGGAGAACCAGCAGAAACCCAGGAAATATAGGCCATAATGATGGTAACAGCAGTCCAGGTGGAGCAGCCGTTCTCCCATCACATGCCCAGCCAATTTAATAGCCTGCCAAGCCCTGAATGGGGTTATTCCACATCCACTGCCCTCCTCCAGCCCCCTGTGACAAGGAATGAAGGATCCCAATTTGGACCCGAGGCACAACCAGCCTAGTCTCTCCCACCCCACTTCACTTCCCTGCCCTCATCTGCCTGTCCAGCTCTGCACTAACACAACAGAGTCGCCATCATCTTCCTCAGCTTCCTTTGCTCCATCGTGATGACAGCATATTCAGGACCCCAACCTGAGTTGAGATTCCCCCAGGGAAGTGGTCGTATATCTCTTCTCTGCTCTATGCTGCCCATCCAGCCCACGCTCAAGGTAACCCCAGACCTTTGCCCAACTCACTGGTGTTGGCTGGAGGACAAAGCTCACAAGGGTTGCCCCATGCATGACCCAGTGAGCAGCAGCAGGACGCCCGAGTGACTCCAACTCCAATCTCTGCACTGCAGGAGATTCCACCATCTCCTCGATCCTGGGTGTCCAGGAAGCAGTTCCCAACACGGGTATCTGCACAAAGACAACAGCGGGTCAACAAAGACTCTCCAGTACAGACTTGCATCTTTATAGACGGTGCTATCGCCTCAAGAAGCAGGGAGAGAGATAAGACCCCAGTCTTGTCGCGGATGGCCGCACTGCCCACTAGCTGGGCTGTAGTCAACCACATCCAGGCTGAATTTGGAGCTCATCGCTTTGGGAAACCTTCAAGAATAAAGTGTCCCCAGCTTGGCTGGTAAACGCCACACAGCATCATACAAAGATCAGAGCCACCTGTGTGGTCACCTGTCTTGAGTATAGTTAGGGAGCACAACCCAAATAATGTTATCGGTAACCCAGGGCCTTTCAAGAAGCAAACACTTAACCTCCAGAGGTGCCCAGTGCAGGGACGGGATGAGGGAAGATGGTTTTCAGCGGAAAGAGGGGAGATTGAGATGAGATCTTAGGGAGAAATATTTTGCTGTGAGGGTGGGGAGGCCCTGGCCCAGGTTGCCCAGAGCAGTGGTGGCTGCCCCATCCCTGGAGGTGTTCCAAGCCAGGCTGGATGGGGCTTGGAGCAACCTCATCCAGTGGGATGTGCTCCTGCCCACGGCAAGGAGATGAAACTGGATGGGCTTCCCACCCAAACCATTCTGTGATTCTCTGGTCTCCAGTGGCACGTTCTTCCCGCATTACAGTGTCGGTTTGCACTGGGATCCTGCTACCCCCATGGCTGAAGGAATAACTGCTTCAGCCAACAGAGCAGCCACGCTGGAGACACAGGGTGGGCCAAGGCTAACAGGAGGTAAGTATTCTGCTGCAGGGTTAAGCCCATCAAGGACAGCCAGAGAAGATCATGGTCAGCCACCCCAGTCTCCGGTTGTGGTCAGGTCCAGCTATGTGGGACCAAGAGGAAGGACCACCAAGGTGCTGAATGGAAGGTGTGCTCTCCGCAGGTTCCCACTCACCCACACAGCCCACACCAGTGGGGTTCAGCTCGAAGTCCTGTGGACAGTTGCACAGGTAGCTGCCAGGGGTGTTGACACACAGCCCGTTGATGCAGTTCACGGGGTCTGCGCATTCATTGATGTCTGCAAAGATGGAAAGATGAAGACTGAAAAGAAAGGTGATGACTGCCACCAGAACCACAGCCCCAGCCCTAAGCTCTGCACTCTGTGTCCAGGTGGTATCCCACCATCCCGTGGTGTTTCTAAGGGTCTTCATGTGACAGTAGGCAATGCCCTTCTAGAAACAGAGCTTGCCTTGTCCCACCTCACATCACTCTGCCCAAAGCTAGAAGAAACAAACAGAGCCACGTTGAGCTTTCCCTCCTATCCACCCTCCAGCAGCATCAAGGCCTTGCCAAGAGCAAAGACACTTCTCCCAGGATGCATAGTTAGCTTTAGGCTGCTAATGCCACTCCGTCATGCTTGAGCCAGGCTCCCACCAGCAAATCCAGAGCAGTGATCCTCAACAGACAGCTCGGTGAAGCTCCTATACCTGTGCAGTTGCCTCCACTCCTGTCCAGTTCATAGCCATCATCACAGGCGCAACGGAACATTCCAGGCAGGTTCTGGCACGTCCCAAAGACACAGATGTTCTGGAAGGTGCATTCGTCGATGTCTGCAAAACGGGGACAATTGGGTACTCGGGATGCGGCAAAATGAGGACCAGGATGGGCCTCTCCTGCATCCACCTCAAAGCAGCCCATCTGTGGGTAAACCATCTCCTCAGGATGGTTCTACCACCTCCTGGGTGAGCAGAACCAGGCACGCTGTGTGTTTGCCCTTTCCTCTCCCCCTTGTTTTGCTGATTGTCCACATCTTGCACGGACCCTTGGCTTAGCCCAGCCTCTCTGCAGGCTGGGGACCAGCTCACGGAAGGAGAAGAGATGGCACCACCAGATAATTGTTGGTCTTAGGTGGGTCTTGCTTAGTAATGGATCAGCTGGTGACAGTGCAGTGGAGAGACCTCCAGAAAGGAGGTGGACACTAGATCTCCTGGAACAGCAGTCAAAACTCTGTGCACTTACCCTGGCAGGCCTTGCTGTCTTCTGTGGGATTGAAGCCCATCTCACACTCGCAACGGTAACCTCCAGGTGCATTGAGACACTGACCGTTCTCACACAGGTTCACATTGTCCGCACACTCGTCCACATCTAGGGAGAGTCAAGGGTGAGACTGACATGGTGTCCTCCTGAAAACAGGAGGTTCCCTCAGGTTGCCCAGGAAATTCCCACAAGCTTGTTCCCACCCAGAAAATACCCACAAGCCAATTCCCACCCCTCCACTGGGAGGCTGCAAGGAGGGGGCTGCAAGACTTCTCATCGCCTTGAACCTCCCCAAACACCTGCTGAGAAGAAAGTGGATCTCAGCTGAAGGTATCTGAGCTGGCTGCAGCGTAGGGCAGACTGCAGAAGCTTTTGAGGGACATCTGCTTTGGGGAACACCAGAGACAGGGAGCCAAGTGCTGAGCCAGGCTGGTGGTTAAGAGGGGGGACTCCATGCCCTAGCAGGATGCCTAAGCCATGTTCTTGCTGCCAATTGAGCCTACAAGCCTCACCCGAGCAGGAGAAGCCGTCTCCGTTGAAGCCTTCTCGGCAAGCACAGCGGTAGGAGCCAGGGGTGTTGACACAGTTGGCGTTCAGGTTGCACTTGTGCTCTTCAGTTGCACACTCGTCCAGGTCTGGTGGTAGAGAGCACCCTGATCAGTCTTTTGCCTCTGGCTTTTCCTCTAAGGCTGTTGAGTGTTGTAGGGCCGGGAGGGCACACAAATAGCGGCCTCCAGGCACCTGGAGCACTTAAGAGGCTCCAACATGTCTATGTGAGCCACTAAGGCCTTGAGATGCTCTACTGGAGGTGCTGATGTAGCCAAACCAGCAGTGAGATGCTTTGGTGCACACGTGCCCACATCACTATCACCTTCTCAATTCAGCCAAACGTACCCACCCACCCTTACATCCCTCACAAAAACCTCACACGTCCCAGTAAATCCTTACCATAATATCATAATCCCAACACTCCCACACATCTCCCACACCTGTGTATCCCTGCGTACCCATCACAGCAGGCCCAAACATGTCACCACCACGCAGCCACGTCACCAGTCGGACAGTGATATCCATCCACACTCATCTCAATGTGACACCCACATGCTCCAATCCCACAAATCCATGCCCTCACTGCCACATTCGTGGCTCGTGTCCTTCACAGACACGGCTGCAGAGCTTGACACCTACAGTGCCTCTCTGTCACACGCTCACATCTCTCCATACATTCATAAATCACCTCCTGGAGCTCAAGAGCATTGTAAGGCAGGTGTCAGCTCAGCCCAGCCTTCACAGGTACCCTCAGGGCACCTGGACCTCTTGCTGAGCAAGATATGAGATATCTCCATGTTCTCACGTCATAAAATCATAAAACCAAAGATGTGTTAGACCTTGACCTCTGTTTCAGCCAGGACCTCAGGCTGTAGCTCCTTATATCTTCTAGAATCATAGAATGGTTTGGGTTGGAAGGGACATTAAATCCCATCCAGTTCCACCCCCTGCCATGGGTAGGGACACCTCCCACTGGACCAGGCTGCTCAAAGCCCCATCCAACCTGGCCTTGAACCCCTCCAGGGATCCTCTCCTGGTGTGACAACTTACCGTTGCACTTCAGCCCATCTCCAAGCCAGCCTGTCCGACACTTGCATTTGAAGCTCCCGGGCACGTTGATGCAGGAGGCGTGCATGTCGCAGTTGTGAGCCCCGATCTCACACTCATCAATGTCTGCAGGGAGGAAGGACATCAGAGTTGATTCAGCTCAGCTCCACCAGGAGAGGAGGGGACAACCGGGTACGGTCGTGCTAACGGGTCTGGCTACCAATGGCTCCTGGGAATCTGAACCCCAGGGGATGGAAACAAAGTGCTTTGGGGAAACGGTTGCCTGGAGCCGTGCCCGTGAGCTGAGAGCTGATGTATGCTCATCCATGGAAGATGAAGATAAACTAGGAAAGCATCAATTCCTGCCTGCAGGCTGCCTTCCTGGCAATCTCTGCCTGCCCAGGAGGGGCTCCCAGCCCACAACCACATCCATGTGTCCACATCACCCCTAGGCATGGTGTTCTCTCCATGGCAGCTGCAGGAGGTGTTTGTGAGTGCTCCCACCAGCAGCCCCAGCTCCAGGTCTGGTGAGATCCTACCTGTGCAACCTGTGGTTCCTTTCTTGACGAAGTAGCCCAGCTGGCAGTGGCAGATGAAGGAACCTTTTGTGTTTTCACACTCGCCGTGCAGGCAGATGTTAGGGTTGAGATCACATTCATTCACATCTGCAGGAGAAAAAGGACTTGCTTGGAACACCACCAGAACCATGACCTGATGGCAACCCCCTGTATCCCTTCCTCCCTCCAACAGCAGCCTTGGGAATGCCCAGGGCACAGTCTTCTCCTCACCAATGCAGGTCTTCATGTCCAGGGATGCCATAAAGCCATCGAAGCAGAGGCAGCGGTATTCCCCGGGGATGTTAGTGCACTGCCCACCATCACAGATGTCTGGATTATCCTCACATTCATCAATATCTAGAGAGAGAGAGGAGATCATCACCAAAGTAAAGAACTTGGAGCCAGTGAAAGGGCATTGTAGGGGCAGGAAGGTGTCACAGGAGGGGTTTTGCTCCAGATCATGTAGTTACAGAGCCCTGGAGCCATTAATGAGGCGCCGGACATTGAAATGCAAAGCTGAAACATCTGTCCAGGGAAATCATCTCTCTAGAAGTGACTTAAAAATGAGATCCCTCACGCTGAAACCCACACTATGGCTGCGACTGGCAAAGGACACAGAGAGGCGGCATCTACGAGAATCAAGCTGATGGCTCACCTGCACACGACCTCTTGTCTGGCATCAACGCGTAGCCTTCGCTGCAGCTGCATTCGTAGCTGCCCTCCGAGTTGGAGCAGTGCGTGTCACAGCCACCATTGGTGATGGTGCACTCATCGATGTCTGGGGGAGAAGGAAGACATCAGGCAGCTGCTTGGGTGACAAGCTGGGATGAGCGCCTTGCAGTGCTCAGACACAGTGTCAGCAACACACACAAGGTAGGAGAGATGCTGAAGTGGAAACAAAGCTCCCCCAGCCAGAATCACAGAATCGTAGAATGGCTTGAGTTGGAAGGGACCTTAAAGATCATCTAATTCCAACCCCCCCTGCCATGGGCAGGGACATCCCACTGGATCAGGCTGCTCAAGCCTCATCCCACCTGGCCTTCAACACCTACAGAGCTTCCTGTTCCAGGGCCTCACCACCCTCATTGTGAAGAATTTCCTCCTTATGTCCAGTCTAAATCTGCCCCTTTCCAATCTAAAGCCATTCCTCCTCATCCTATCACTACCTGCCTTTATAAAAAGTCCCTCTCCAGCTTTCTTGTAGCCCCTTCAGGTACTGGAAGGTCGCTACGAAGTCTCCTTGGAGACTTCTCCAGGCTGAACAAGCCCAACCCTCTCAGCCTGTCCTCATACGGGAGGTGCTCCAGCCCTTTGATCACCTCTGTGACCTCCTCTGGACCCACCCCAACAATACCATATCCTTCTTATGTTGAGGATTCCAGAACCGGAAAGCACTTCTTGCCTTCTCTGCCAACCACTTGCAGTTCACGATCATTTCACAGCTGAGGACACCCTTTACCTGTAGTGCCAACCTGGCTGTAGCTCAGTCAGGAGGTTCCCCCCTTGCCTCACTCCCTGAGAGCCCACAGAACATTATGAGAGGCAGCAGACCAGGAGGATCCTGGATGGATACCAGGGTCTTGGCACAGCTGTTTGGAAAGGGGAGCACTCACCAACACAGCCTTGCCTGTCCAGTGTGGCCTGGAAGCCCGAATCACACGCACACTGGTAGGTACCAATGACGTTGACACAGCGTCCATTGCGGCACAGGTTGTCACTAAGGGAGCATTCGTTGATATCTGTGGTGGGAAAAACAAGTTGAGCAGCTGACCATGCTGATGGCACACTGAGCATCACTTGGTAACCACCCCGAGGTATCCCATCTACTGCTGTCTCCACACTCTTGTTGCCCCATGGATCAGTCTTCAGGGAACAGCAGGTAGAACAACAGGCATCATACATGTAACCACAGAGTCACAGCATCCATGGTTGGGTAAGACCTTAGAGATCATCAAGCCCAACTCTACCTGTTAAGTACTAAATCATATCCCTAAGCACTTCATCTGCCCATCTTTTATCCACCTCCAGGGACAACGACTCCATCACCTCCCTGGGCAGCCATTCCAGTGCCTGAGAACCTTCACCATGAAGAAATTTTTCCTGATGTTCAATCTGAACCTCCCCCGGTGCAACTTGAGCCTATCCTGGCACAACTGGTGACCTCAGTCCTCCCTGGATGAGTGTTTTCTACCCAGATACGGGATTGGAAGGGGAGGTTCAAGTGCCCAGCATGAGATCAAAGTCTTCCTGTATCATCACCCTTGAACGGGCTCTGGTCATAACATGGCTTTCCAGTGTCTCACCTACGCAAATGTTCCCTTCTGTAGTCAGCTCATGTCCAGGGGGGCAGATGCATTCAAAGCTGCCATCTGTGTTCATGCAGATCCCGCCTCGGCACAGCAGTGGGTCCCGTTCACACTCATTGATATCTGCAGATAACAACATGAAATGCGGTGGATTGTCCCTTCCATCTAGGTTTTCCAGATAATGTGGTGGTGCTGGTGCCATGCACCGCAGTTCTATCATGAGCGATATAGCACAAAACAGAGGGACATCAAAATTAAGAGGCAGCAAATCCAGGGCTTGGGTGAATCCTATGGATTTGTAGTTGGAATACGCATTTTGGGAATTCACAGCTCTTGCCATGATCTCAGTAGAACATAAAGTGCAACATCAGGAGGAAAGACGTAACAAGCTTAGAATCACAGAATCATGGAATGGATTGAGTTGGAAGGCACCTTAAAGCCCATCCAGTTCCACCACCCTGGGCAGGGACACCTCCCACTGGATCAGGTTGCTCAAGGACCGATGCCTCCAGTTCTTCATGGTGGGAGACTGTTCCAAATGATCAGCACCCACCTCGTTTCAACCTCCTTTCAGGCAGTTGTAGACAGTGATGAGTTCCCCCCTCAGCCTCCTTTTCTCCAGGCTAAACCACCCCAGCTCCCTCAGCCGTCTCTCATCACCCCTGTTCTCCAGACCCTTCCCCAGCTCCGTTCCCATCTCTGGATGTGCTCCAGCCCCTCAGTGTCCTTCTTGTGGTGAGGGGCCCAAAACTGAACCCAGGATTCGAGGTACAGCCTCAAAGATACCAGAAATCTCATTACCGAAAGACATTTGCTGGTCATCAGTGGAGACTGGGACATTCGGAGTATCTCATGGAGGAGGAAGATGATCAGGGGGAGCTATGGTAACCCACACCACAAATAGTATGGAAAAGAGAGAAATCCATGCCAGAGACAAAGCTGTAATAGATTTTAAAGAACTCAGAGAATTAAATATGAAAAAGAAATAAATGGTATTGAATGGTGCGACAGATTGATGTGGTTTGACAGTCCCAGCCAAAGCAGAAAGAGCAGAATGCTAAGACAAGGTCAAGCAGACAAGTTAGTCTGGCGAGACAGACGAGATGAGGAACATGGTATGCCAGGAATTAGAGGACAGCAAGAGCCTGGCTGACTTGGAGACGAGCTGAGGTACTGAGGTCATTAATGGGAATTATTTTTATTTCAAGCTGCAAAGAAGAATTATCAAATTGAAAACAGATGAGAAGCTGACAGAGTAAAAACAAGCACGGGCCAGATGGGAGGAGCTGTAAAGAATTATCTGAGGATAAAGGAGGATTAAATGGGCAGGTGGAAGGGAGGCCTTACAATTGTAGCTGGAAATAATCAGGTAGAAGGCAGATGGTCTACTAGAACTTCTCATGAAGGATGCGATCCATGCAAGTGCTTGAGGAACTGGATAGGGCCCTGATTAATGGTTGAGGCTGGTACAAAATTGCCGTAGATGCCACGGAAAGGCCCAGAAGCAGCTACTATTGATCAAGTACCACATCAAAGGGGGACCAGGTTGAGAGTAATTTTAGAAAGAGTCAGTGGAAAGCAGCCCAAGGAAAACCAGATGAATCGTCAAGATTCAGGGCTAGAAGAGACACAAGCTATCAAACGGTGAACCTCTTGCTGAGCAAGATCTGAGATATCTCCATGTTGTCATGTCATAGAATCATGGAATGGTTTGGGTTGGAAGGGACCTCAAAGCCCATCCAGCCCCACCCCCTGCCATGGGCAGGGATACCTCTCCCTGGATCAGGTGCTCCAAGCTCCATCCAACCTGGCCTTGAACCCCTCCAGGGATGGAGCAGCCATGATTTGCCTGGGCAACCTGGGCCAGGGCCTCCCCACTCTCTTTGTGAAGAATTCCTTCCTTATGACCCATCTAAATCTTCCTCCTTCCAATTTAAAGCCATTCTTTCTCATCCTATCGCTCCGCGCCCTTGGAAAAGTCCTTCTCCAGATTTCCTGTGCCCTCCTTCAGGTACTGAAAGCTGTTCTAAGGTCTCCCTGGAGCCTTCTCCAGGCTGAACAACCCCAACTCTCTCAGCCTTTCATAGCAGAGGTGCTCCAGCCCTCGGATCATCTTCATGGCCTCCTCTGGACCCATTCCAACAGTTCCATATCCTTCTTGTTTTGGTGGAGTCATTTGATTTAACAGCAGATGGCTGCAGGATGCCAGCAGGACACCAAGCAGTGCTATAAAGACCAAGACAGGAGTGGAAGGTCTGCTAATCCCAGCAGTCATCTCATGATGATAGAGCTGACAGCTACTTGCAAGGAACATATATTGTCTAGAAAAGGGACCAAGCTATGTGTAACTGGATTAAAATGGTATGTTAGACAGCATTTAGGGCAGGTAGATGTACCAGGTTGAGAAGATGACTGTGGTGGCACAGGTAAGGTTCCATCTACAAGCCGAGAAGCATTCTGCAATCATGTTGGAAATACATGGTTTAATGTAAGGGTCAAATATATGGCATTAATGGCTGGAGACCATTATGGTACCATAATGGTACACGGTGTACATTTAGAGCGTGGGTATGTCAATAAGAATAGATGGGTACCACAAGGCTGAAAAGAAGGAGAAGATGAGACATCACACAAAGAAAACAGCCAAGCGTATAGGAGAATTGGAGCTCCCAGCCATTGAGCTGGAGCTGCTGGCCTGGAAGAGCTCCACTGAGTACTGGACAACCCCCAGTATAAAGGTTGTCATCTCCTTGCATAGCAGGAATGGAAAAAAAAACCAGGCATGGATCCTGTCCCAGCTCAGCGGCCATGGCAGGGTCAAGCTCCAGCTGCTGGTGGCTGAAGGAAGAGGAAAAATTAGTGGCCAAGGCTTGGTGCAAGCGTAGGTCCAAGTGAAGGAACAGTACAAAGTGAAGAATGACCATTGCACAAGTACGGGAACAAGCACAGGATGAAAAATGAATTACAAGGCTTCAGCATCACGTAAAGAAAAAAGGAAGGCAACGTCACATTGAGAGCGCAGGGAAATACCCTTTGGGTACAGGAAAGGGACAGGAAAGAACTTAAGAAAAGTTGGTTGGTGGCCCCATAGGCTCCTACAGCTGAGGTGGTGGCCAGGAGGTGGCAGGGCCAGACCAACAATGTCTCATGACCATCATTGCAGGAAGAGCCAGGATGCTCCCCTGGGCCTGGGACCATACCCAGGGTCTTCCTCAACGCTGGCCTGGGCCACCAGTCTCCTTCCCCAGCTCATGGGCACCACTGGCCCAGGTGCTGGGCCAGGCTCTGGTCTGTGGTCCACAAGGTCCTACATAAGTAGAGGTCTCTGAGGGAAGGCTCCCAGTGTTGGTTCCAAGTCTGGCAACCTTTCCATAGCCTGTCCTTGCCCTGCGCGGCACAGAGCCCGGGGGCAGGGCTAGCAGAGACAGCACAGGACCCGTCCCGAGGGTCTGGTGGCCCATGTAAGGCACAGCATCCAGGCAGGAGGCAGAGGCTACGGCCCTCTCTGGAGGCGTCTGGGGCTCAAGCCAAGCCTTGCTAGGGCCATGGCCTCTCCCTTTCTGTCCTCCAGCTTAGTGAGCCTGTGCTGCATCTCATGAATCCCTGACTTCACTCGGCGTCTGCTTTGCTGCCCTCCCGGGGTGACCTCTGCACGTGCTCAGCTGCACACACCCCATTCCTCTCTCTGCACGTGCTGCCCTTTAAGCCCAACTTGGCCTTCACAATCAAAACAAGGCAGAAGACTCACTGCCCTGTGGTGAGTAGAGGCCGTCAGGGACTTCCACAACTCCCTCAGAGGGCAAAGAAGAGATGTGGCTCAATACCAGAGAACAGATACCCAGACAGACAGACAGACAGATGGACAGCCAGGTGGGCAGAGCACAGCTTGGCACGAAGCCCTTTGTCACATGTGGCACCAACTCCTTTTTTCCCCAACTGTTGCAAACACTCACGGTGTTGCCCTGCCCCGGAGACAAGTCCTTACCCATGCAGTTCTTCATCATCATGAAACCACTCTCGTAGCCTTCGAAGCACTCGCACTCGAAGCTGCCCGGCGTGTTGACACAGGTGCCGTGGCCACAGAGGTCTGGGGAGATGCGGCACTCGTCGATGTCTGTGGGGAAGAAGACCGGTTAGTAGAGGCAGGAGGCTACCAGCACCACTGCAGCTGGCACTGGGCGGCCTGTACTGCACGTCAAATTCAATGAACAAGGACTGGCAAGTCTGACTCAGCAGACCAAGGAACTCCTTCTCCTGAAGGGAGAGACAGCAGATAAGCTTTCTCTCTGGTAAAGAAATCCTTTATCCCACAAGCAGAAGGAGTCTTCTGCTCATGGTCCTTCCCTTGGCTTCTCAGCATGTCCTTAAGATAACTGCCAAGACTCCTCTGGTGCCACCATCACACTAAGCATCTCGTAAGGCAGCACGATGGCAAGAGTGGTTTGGAAGGGGGCTACTCTTCCCTTACCTGTGCAGTTCCTTTCCTCAGCATCCAAAGCAAAGCCGTTGCCGCAGAGACACCTGAAGCTCCCAATGGTGTTTCGACAGGTCCCGTGAGTGCACAGGCCAGGGAAGACCTTACATTCATTCACATCTGTTGGCAAAGGCAGAACAGCAGTGTTTCAGGGACGCCTGCAACGAACGTGGGGTCCCAGGGTGGGCAGCAGGTTCCTGGGACTGTAGCTGTGATGGGTTGAGCAGAGCCCGTGATTGGCAGCTCCACTCTTCCTTCTCACCTTTGTAGAAGGGCCTTCCTGAAAGCACATCTCCTCGGTTGGCGAAGCCGGGTCCCCTCGGGCAGATGGCCTTGTACTCGCTGGAGCCGATCTTAGGACATTCTTCACAATCGATGCCCCAGGCTGAGCCCACAGAACAGCAGCACATGTCGATCCGGTACTTGCCCGGCAGAGGCTCCGTGCACTCATCTTCATCCCATTTCATGTAGCACTGTTCCACGCGCACGTCTGGTGAGAGAAAAAAGCTAAACCCTTGCCTGCAGCACCCAACCAGATAAAACAAGAGATATCATTTACTGTGACATGGGCAGCAAGGTTCCTGGAACAGCTTTGGCTGGGACACCCTCCAAACAATGACCAGGTATGGGCCATTCAGATGAGGCCACCTTGTTTCTCATGCTACAAGAGATGTAATAGTATGGGCATGGCCACCCAGGCATGGCCACATGGCCAAAGAACAGACCTGCTGTGGTGTAGTCAGCAGTGCAGATGGTCAAAGGGCAAAGATTTGTCACTGTGTTCCCAGAGAGCAGCCAGGACTTGTATTAGAGTTGCTGGGCCATGTCATTAACCAGTTAGGTTACCTCTTTGACTACCCTTGAAGTCCACCCAAGAAGAACAATTGCATTACAGGCTGGACCTGGAGACATGAAGTCATTGCATCCTCGCCTTGGTTAGACTGCTGAGTTTGGCAAACCCTTACCAGGTCACACACACCATCACTCAGCTCCCAGAACTGCTACACACGGTGAGTTGGGGTGGCTGGACCTCCACAGCCAGGGCTGAACAGAAACCAGGGTCTGGGTGAGGTGAGGTGTCCTTACCCACACATGTCCTAGCAGTGCCATCAAGGGTCAATCCTTCTGGACACTCGCACCGAAAAGAGCCAGCAGTGTTCACACAGCGTCCATTTGGGCAAACGCCAGGGAAGACCTCGCACTCATTCACATCTGTTGGCACAAAAGCAAGAGATGGGCCTGAGAGTGGCACATGGCCAAGCCCAATATGGCCTTGAGGGGCTCCAGGAGGAGGTAAAAGGAGCTCAGAGTTGCCCAGCAGATCAAAACTGGCAGCTTATCACAATGAAACACACGTGCTTCATGCACAGTCACAACCGTGCCCACTTTTGCAAGGAGAATCATAGAATTGCTTGGTTGGAAAAGACCTTTGAGATCATCAAAGCCAACTGTACTTGTGCACTACTAAATCATAACCCTGAGCACCTCATCTACCCATCTTTCAAACACCTCCAGGGATGGGGACTCCACCACTGTCCTGTGCAGCCTCTGCCGGTGCCTGAGAACCCTTTTGGTGAAGAAAATGTTCCTGATGTCTAATCTGAACCTCCCCTGGCACATCTTGAGGCTATTTCCTCTTGTCCTATCACCTGTCACTTGAAAGAGGAGACCTACGTCTTCCAGGCAGTTGTAGACAGCGATGAGGTCTCTCCTCAGCCTCTTTTTCTCCAGGCTAAACAGCCTGAGTTCCCTCAACCACCTCCCACAACGCTTGTTCTCCAGCCTCTTCACCCGTTTCACTACGTTACAAAGCTTCACAGAGACAGACAGACATGGAAGGTCCTGTTGTCCATGTCCATAGTTGGCACAGCAGTGACAAAGCAGCGACAGGGGTCACAAACACAACTGCTGCTGATGGAGCAGCAAAACCTGGAAACTCATTTTTCCAGGCACATAAAAGATAAGAAAATCATCAGTGGTAGCCAGAATGGATTGATCAAGTCCTGCTTGATGAATCATAGAATCACCAGGTTGGAAAGGACCCACTGGATCATCGAGCCCAACCATTCCTAACACTCCCTTAAACCATGTCCCTCAGCACTTCATCCACCCGTTCCTTAAACACCTCCAGGGAAGGCGACTCCACCCCCTCCCTGGGCAGCTGTTCCAGTGCCCCATGACTCTTTCTGTGAAGAAATTTTTTCTGCAATCCAGTCTGACCCTCCCCTGACGGAGCTTCAGGCCATTCCCCCTTGTCCTGTCCTCTGTCACTTGGGAGAAGAGCCCAGCTCCCTCCTCTCCACAACCTCCTTTCAGGCAGTTGTAGAGAGCAATAAGGTCTCCCCTCAGCCTCCTCTCCTCCAGGCTAAACACCCCCAGCTCTCTCAGCCGCTCCTCGTCAGACGTTCTCCAGCCCCTCACCAGCTTCGTTGCTCTTCTCTGGACACACTCCAGAGCCTCAACATCCTTCTTGGAGCGAGGGGCCCAGAACTGAACACAGTACTCGAGGTGCGGTCTCACCAGTGCTGAGTACAGAGGGAGAATAACCTCCCTGGACCTGCTGGTCACACCGTTTCTGATCCAAGCCAAGATTCCATTGGTCTTCTTGGCCACCTGGGCACACTGCTGGCTCATGGTCAGTCGGTTGTCAACCAACACCCCCAGGTCCTTCTCCTCCGTGCAGACATTCTTCCCCCAGTCTGTAGCACTGCACAGGGTTGTTGTGCCCCAAGTGCAGGACCCGGCATTTGGCCTTGTTGAACCTCATGCCATTGGCCTCAGCCCAGCGGTGCAGCCTGTTCAGATCCCTTTGCAGAGCCTCCCTACCCTCCAGCAGATCCACACTTCCACCCAGATGAACATGATAAAATCCTATGATGCAAAGATGACCTGGTAGATGAGAGTGGTGGATATTTCTACCTAACCTTCAGTAAGGCCTTTGACACTGTATCCCATCAGATCCTCATAAAGAAGTGGTTGACGTACAGGCTGGACGAGCAGTGAGGTAGATTGAAAACTGGCTGCATGGCCGGGCCCGGAGCGTGGTGTTCAGTGGCATGAAGTCTACTTGGAAGCCAGCAACTCGTGGTGTACCCCAGTGGTCGATACTAGGTCCAAGACTGTCTAACAACTACATTAGTTACCTGGATGTCCTCAGCAAATTTGGTGATGATACAAAACTTGGAGGAGTGGTTGATCCACCAGAAGGCCACCACTGCCATCCAGAGGGACCTCGGCAGGCTGGAGAAGTGGACTGCCAGAAACCTTATTCAACGTTCTGCACCTGGGGAGCATCAACCCCATGCACTAATACACGCTGAGGGTCACCCCGATGGAAAGCTGTTTGGCCAAAGAAGATCTGGGAGAGCTAGTGGACACCGAGTTGAACACGAGTCAGCAACATGCCCTTGTGGCAAAGAAGGCTACTGGAATCCTGGGCTGCTTTAGGAGAAGTCTTACCAGCAGGTCAAGGGAAGACATCCTTCCTCTCCAACTCAGCACTGGTGAGGTCAAACCTGGAGGTGCTGGGTTCCCCAGTAGAGAGATGGACATTGTGGAGAGAATCCAACAAAGGGCCAGACTCAGAGATGTAAGATAACAACAAATAAACAATGACTGTGTTCCTAACAGAGTCTTCTGCCTCCTGCAGCACTTTACCTTCACACGTGACCCCCTTCATCCTAGCGTGTCCTCGGGGACAGGCAGTATCTGCAAGAAAACAGAAGAAGGTCAGCAAAAAAACGGGCTGCATCCTGCCTTCCTGATCTTGGTGCCAAGCAGAGCCTTACCGATCTCACAGCGCTCGCAGGGGCTGCCCCACGCTGCCCCCAGCGTGGCACAGCACTCCGATTTCAGCGTGGCCCCGTTGATGTTCACCTCGCAACGCCCATCCTGGATGTTCAGCCAGCACGTCCCTTTCATGCTGTCTGTAGGGGCAAAGACAAGAGGTGAGTGAAGAGCTGCTCCTTGGTGGAGGTTCCTAGTTTCATGGGTTCCATGAGAAGCAGCTGGAAGTGACTCCTGAGCCGCAATATGACTCTTCGGTGTCACATAATCCTTCAGGCTGTGGGGCCAAACACTCCGCAGCACGGACACAAACTGTGCTGGTCCTCAGAGCCCTATCCCACTGTCCCATTTCTACACTCTCTGATCCAACTGCTACCACGTCAGTGCTGTGTCCTGCCTTTTTCCCAGTCCCAGTCTGCTCCTCTTCTCTGTGGAGACAGCCCTTTGCCTCCAGCTGCCCCTGAGATGCTTTGCAAAGCCCTGACCATCTAGCAACGGGAAGTGGCATCTTCTTATCATCTTGATGATGGGATCTACTCCATCTCGATGCGCCTTCATGGTAGCACACTATAAACCCATCTGGTGAGTAAGAACCCACCATTCTGAGGTCCTCCAGGATCCTCTGCGACCCTATATCTATGCTTTGCCTGCTGCAGCACAGGTGGGGATTCCTGTCTGACGCGCGCTGCTCGGAGCACTGCCCGAGGATGCAGCTTTTCACGCTTCCTGGAGATGAGATGTTAAATGTTACCAACAACCACGGAAACGCCAGGCGAGAAGGAGGGGCCTCGAAGGAGCCACCGTGCCTAAGGCAGGAGCATCAGCCTCGCTGAAGGTGAGCACCAAGAGGTGATGATGGGCACAGCTGATATCAGAGCTGCCTGGAGAAGGCCACGTCCTTACCCACGCAGATGGTTCCGCTGGGGTCCAGCTTGCTGCCTGGAGAGCACTCGCAAGCAAAGGAGCCAGCGTTGTTCCTGCAGACGCCGTTCACACAAGGGTTAGAGGTGCACTCATTGATATCTGTGGGAAGAAAGGATTGTCACTGTCACGAGCGTCATGGGATTCAGTTGTCTCGGCCAGAAACTGGGGAAGATGAGGAGGAAAAGCCATAGAATCACAGAATCACTAGGCTGGAAAAGATCATCAAGCCAAACCAAGCCTAAATTCACTACTAAATCACACCCCTGAGCACTTTATCTGCCTGTCTTTTAACCACCTCCAGGGATGAGGAATCCATCACCTCCCTGGACAGCCTCTGCCAGTGCCCAAGAACCCTTTTGGTGAAGAAATTTTTCCTAATGTCCAACCTGAACCTGCCCTGGTGCAACTTGAGGCCATTCCCTCTCATCCTATCGCTTTTTATTAGGGAGCAGAGACCAACACCCACTTCACCACAACCTCCTTTCAGGCAGTTGTAGACAATGATAAGGTCCCCCTTCAGCCTCCTTTTCTCCAGGCTACATGAAGAAACAGGAAGAAAGGAGTTTCTCAGCTCTTTAAAGGATCACCAGACCAGACCGTGTACAACTCAAGTAAGGTCCATCTCGAGGGGGATGGGCAGTGACACCAGACACTATGAAACTAGTAAGCTTCGGGATCAGGGGGACGGATGGATTGAGGATGGTTGGTGCAGGTACTGGAGGATGATGGACTTGCTCGTTCAAGGCTGCTTCTGGTTAAGATGGGAGCAGCCACAGCGCTGAATATGGCCTTCATGAACCTGTTCGGACCAGACGTGAGGTGACAGAGCATTGGCCATGTTTCATCTTCTTGACAGAAAGTTTTTTCTCTAAACAAACATCTCTGAGCTAAGTGCCAGTTCTCAAATATCTGAGGACTCTGTGGTCTGGAAACAAATCTCCCCCACTCCGACCTGTAAACTTGCAATCAAATCCCCAAAACATGCAATTTTGGTCATGTTTCAGTTGAAATTTTAGGGGTCTAGAGGAAATTGTTCTGGTTTTCAGTCACTGAAAAGCCCAGATGTTCTGGGTTTGGATGTCCACTGTTTGGAATGAAATGTGGAATTTTGCCTTAGGAAAAAAAAACAAAACCAAACCCACAAACCCAAAGCCTGGAGCTGTTCCAGTGCAAACTGCAGTCAAAAGAGAACCAAAGACATGTTAGACCTTGAGCTCTGTTTCAGCCAGGACGTCAGGCTGTAGCTCCTTACATCTTCTAGAATCATAGAATGGGTTGGGTTGGAAGGGACCTCAAAGCCCATCCAGTCCCACCCTCTGCCATGGGCAGGGACACCTCCCTCTGGATCAGGGGCTCCAAGCCCCATCCAACCTGGCCTGGAACCCCTCCAGGGATGGGGCAGCCACCGCTGCTCTGGGCAACCTGGGCCAGGGCTTCCCCACCCTCAGTGTGAAGAATTTCTTCCTAATGTCTAATCTCAATCTCCTCCTTCTGATTTAAAGCCATTCTCCCTCATCCTATTACTCCATGCCCTTGTAAGAAGTCCCTCTCCAGCTTTCTTGTAGCCCTTTCAGGTACTGGAAGGTCACTATAAGGTCTTCCTGGAGCCTTCTCTTCTCCAGGCTGAACAACCGCAACTTTTTCAGCCTATCCTCGCACAGGAGGTGCTCCCACTCTCGGATCACCTCTGTGACTCTAACTGATCCACATCCTTCCTGTGCTGAGGGCTGTTCTGAAGATGTTCTCTGTTCCTTCAGGGGCACCTTACCTTCACAGGTATCTGTCTCCGTCCTGAAGACGAAGCCCTTGGGGCAAGTGCAGGTGTAGCTGCCAGGTGTGTTGCGGCACAGTCCGTTGTCACACAGCAAACGGTTGACAGTGCATTCATCAACGTCTGTGGGGAGAGATATGGGGTTTCCGAGCTACGACACCAAATCCACTCTTGTAGTCTGCCCACCCCACAGAGCTCTGGCAGCCTGCGTACCATCCTCAAAGCAATACAGCATGGAAAGTACAGCAAATCACAAGTGTGGTTTCTGACATAGCACCTTGTGTTCTTCATAGAACCATAGAATCACTGAGGTTAGAAAAGACCTCTAAGATCAAGTCCAACCACCAACACAACACCACTGTGTCTACTAAACCATGTCCCAAAGTGCCACGTCTACACTTTTTGAACCCCTCCAGGGATGGAGACTCCCCCACTGCCCTGGGCAGCCTCTGCCAGGGCTTCACCACTATTTTAGTGAAGAAATATTTCCTAATATCCAACCTAAAGCTCCCCTGGTGCAACTTGAGGCCATTTCCTCTCATCCTATCCCTTGTTACTCAGGAGAAGAGACCAGCACCCCCTCTTCCATGCAGACAAGGCAGCCCTGAATGGGGACGCTGCTCAAGAGCATCAGCTGCTGCATCACCTCAGGCTCCTGTGGAGCTGGAGGTCTGCCTCTGGCCCCCAGTCTCACCGAGTGAGTGCCCACCACCCTCTCCCCAGCAGCCCCGAGCTCCTGGTTCCCTGTGTCACCGCGAGCCCAGGCTGCCCTGAACTCACCCACACAGTTCTTGCCCGTGGGATCTGACTCGTAGCCCAGGTTGCAGATGCAGCGGTAGCTCCCACGCAAGTTCTCACACATGCCGTTGGGGCAGATGTCTGGGTTGAGGGCACACTCGTTGATGTCTGCACAGAGAAAGAAGTCAAATTAGAGGAACCAAACACAAACACAGAAAACTTCCATTCCTTAATTCTTCGTTGTTTCTTGGTGTCAGGGCACCTTGCTGCAGAAATGCCTCCTTCCTGCCCTACCTACCCTCCTGGTTTAACCCAGGAGGTCCTGGGAAGCCTTGTTCCTCTTCTTCTGGTGCTGTCCTAGCAGATCTAGAATAGGGGTCTGAGCCCATGAGGAGGAAACTGGATAAGGGGTTGAGATAAGCTGAGGCTCAGTTCCATATCAAAGGCTCTCAGGACCTCCTGTTACATTCCTGAGTCTCCTTACAGTATCTTTAGTCCAGGTGCTCCGGTCAGATCATTTAATTATCCCTCCTACTGGAAAAGCCGTGAGGAAGAAGGTGCCATGAGCAGAACATTGGGACCAGCTGGGGTAAGGGCAGAGCACGATGGACAACCATCGTGTGCGTACACAGCCCGACCACAGGGGACCGTTGCTGGGGGCAGAACGGGGCAAGGAAAGCACGCTGTGGGCAGCTGGGCTGGCAGAGGGCCATGGCCATCGCTAGATGGTCACAGCAAAGCCCTTCTGATGGTGAAGCTCCCGTGTCTCCTAGCCCAGCCACTGTTTCCGAGCTAAGAGCTTGCACAGCCACAGGCTGGAAGAAGTCCTGATCACGCCAAAGTAAATTTCCTTTCTCTACTGCCGACATAAAGAGCTGTTTGAAAGCATCTTGGGCAGCCTGGAGAGTTTGGGTGTGGGCAAGACCTAAGACATGGGGCCAAACCTTGTAAGATGTCAGAGCCTCGGTTTTAAAGCCTTGCAAAGTGCCTCGGACAACCCTGCCCCAAACTGAGAGATTTTGGGGTGGTTCTGCGGCAACATGGAATGGGGACCACAGCCCAGGCTGCCCTGTGGCTGCGCTCAGGTCTGCAGAGCATCTGCCAGGGAGAGCTGTGGGCATCTCTGCCATCACCTCCTAAGTGTCCGGGGCATGTGGACAGTAACCCAGAAGGGCAGCAGCCAGGTGGGCAGCATCTCTGCAATAGCATCATCTCGCTGCCTTTTTGGAGCAAAGCCCTGGTGCACCGGCAAAGAGATTTTTGCCCTGGTGCCCCAGCAAAGAGATTTTTACCCTGGCAAGAAGCAGCCTCCCCACAGAACAGGGCTTTACAGCAGTGTCCTCGCAATGCTATAGTGCCAAATGGTGAGCAGCAGGGCCAGGGCTCCCCAGACACTGCCGGCCTTTGTCTCCATGTAGTTGGAGTTCAGTTACATCCCCAGGGAATGCAACCCTGGCGAGCGCTGAGTGCGTCCAGTCCTGGCTGCAGGCAGCGATGGGCTGACCAGAGCGTGCCTAACGTTAGCTTCTTGCTAAAAAGCATCTTACCGTTAGCCTGAGACTGACTTTGGCAAAGACATGGTGCCCTGGAAGGAAGCCCAAGAAGCCACCAGGGTTTTGCCTCTGGCTCATTCCCATTTGGAAAGTTTCGAAAGGCTGGAGCTCTCTGGCTGCTTCCCGCTCTTCCCGCTGATCCAAGCACTGCCCAGGGCTGGCAGCTCCACCGCCTGCCTGACCTCTTGCTCGGCTGCCTAACTCGAAGCAGCCCCTTGGAAACGTATCCCAACATGTGCTTATCACCTCCCTCTCCCTGGGAGACTGGGAACCCTCTTCTCCTGCAACCAAAGGAGCTGGAGGGCAGAGTTGGGGCTTAAATCAAAAGGATGCAATTGTCCCACTTTTCATTCCCATCAAAGCAGGAAGCAAAGCCAAACGCTGCGTGTGCATCCCCAGAAACGCAGCTCCCACAGGGTGCCAGGAATCAGCCTCTTGATTCAAAACTGGGCGCATGCTCAATGCTAACTCGTGGTGCTTTAGGGGAGGAGAAACAGCCCCACAACCCTCTTCCCCCTGTGCCCAAGCCCACGTCACACCCACAGAGGCACTAAGGCAGAGGAAAGGGTCTTGCACTCATTCCCACGAACCGAAGCTGCACAACCCATCCCGCGCTTACTCACAACCAACTCTCACGCACACGGGCGGGATGCTCCGAATCTCCAGCACACCCTCCGCAGCGCCGGGTCCCTCATGGCACACTCTCCCACACTCACACAGAATAGAATCATAGAATCCCTAGGCTAGAAAAGACCTTTGAGATCATCAAGCCCAACCGTCCTTGTCCACTACTAAACCATCCCCGAGCACTTCATCTACCCGTCTTTTAAACCTTTCCAGGAATGGGGACTCCACCACCTCCCTGGCAGCCTCTGCCAGGGTCTGAAAACCCTTTCGGTGAAGAAATTTTTGCTAACATCCAATCTGATCCTGCTCTGATGCAGCTTGAGGCCATTTCCTCTCATCCTATCACGTATCACTTGGGAGAAGAGACCAACATCCACCTCTCTACAACCTCCATTCAGGCAGTTGTCGACACACGCGTGCACACTCCTTTAAAAGCAGCAAAAGAAAGAGCTGAGACTCGCATTAAATGCGCCCATTTAGAATCCGGCGCATGGGACGCACGTACCTCTGCCATCAGCTGTTATCCCAATGCCGCTGCTGCAGAGAGCCTGGAATTCAGCTGTGTAGAAAGCACAACAGAGCCATTAGCTTTTCTAGACAGTTCCCACACAGTGACATTAATTCTGGGTAACACTGGATTTATTGTTTGTTTGTTAGAATGTCATCTGGGGGCTTCCCTGCAGCGTCTGTTTATACTTAGGCAATGTGTATTTTAGAGCTGATATTTGCATTCCATAAAATGGTTTGGGTTGGAAGGGATCTTAGAGCCCATCCAGTTCCACCCCCATTGCAATGGACAGGGACACCTCCCACTGGATCCGGTTGCTCAAACCTGGCCTGGAACCCCTCCAGCGATGGGGCAGCCACCACTGCTCTGGGCAACCTGGGCCAGGGCCTCCCCACCCTCATCGTGAAGAATTCCTTCCTATTGTCCAACCGAAATCTACCCTCTTCCAATGCAAAGCCATTCCTCCTCGTCCTATTGCTCCACGTCCTTGGGAAAAGTCTCTCCCCAGCTTTCCTGGAGCCCCTTTCAGCACTGGAAGCTGCTCTGAGTTCTCCTCACAGCCCTCTCTTCTCCAGGCTGAACAACCCCAACTCTCTCAACCTGTCCTTGGACGGGAGGTGCTCCAGCTCACAGTCCAACACTGTGAGGATCCTTACAATGACATCAGCATCAGGTTTGTGGATCCAACCTAAATTTGTTGTCTGTGTGGCATCCCTTTCCCCCTGCCTACAGCTTTCTCATGTCACTGCAAAGCTGCCTAGGCCATCGCAGGAACCCGTCAGGGACTCAGAACGTCTTGGAGCACCTTCCTGACTTTTTCCAACCTCACATGAAGAGGAGCTCACCAGAGTTTTTAGCTGGACAGGGCTGGCAGGGCTCTCCGAAGCCATGGTCCGGGTTAGCACAGCAGCACTCGGACTTGGTGACTGCTCCTGGAAAGGGACGAGCACACGTGCCCTTTTTAATGCCTCCGTAACAGGTACTGCGCATGTGGGTGTCCACGCAGACTCGTCCGTCCACGCCGATAGCCAGGCCCCCGAGGCACTCGCAGCGGAAAGAGCCCTCGGTGTTGATGCACCAGCCATTCATGCAGATTCCAGGGGTTTCGCACTCATCGATGTCTGAAAGAGGAAGCACAAACGGGCTGTGACCTCTGTGATCTCCCCGCACGGAGTGGGGGACACAGACAGAGCCTTTGGACTATGTCGTAGGGAGACTCGGAGACTACAAAGGACTCAGAGGTGCAGCATCACATCCCCTGCACGCTCTGCTGGCTGTGCCTGATGGCTCAAGGCAAGGAAGAGGGATCTGGGCTTCTTCTGTCTCCTGAGACCCAGCTCCTCCTCAAAGCAGCAGGTCTGCTCTCTGTTCTTTTTACAGGGCAGTGACAAAGAGAATTCGCCCTGTGTCGTAGAATCAGAGAATGGTTTGCGTTGGAAGGAACCCTAAAGCACATTCAGTTCCAACCCTCTGCCATGGGCAGGGACACCCCTCGCTGGATCAGACTGCTCAAAGCCTGTCACATCAATGAAATGCTATGTTCTCCTCCTCCTTTCTCCACTCTGCCTTCCCTCCCTAACCTTTCTCGCTTTGGGGAGTGGCACACAAATCATGGTGGAACGTGCTGTAGAGGCTGGAAAAGCTGCGGAGATGACTGCTGCCAGCTCACATGGACCATCCAGAGCTTCACAGCTCTGCTTAACCTCCTTCAGAAAGAGGATTTAAGCTCCAGTTTGTGCTGAAGTAGTGGAGGTACAAGAACATTTCCCCTTGTGCCCATTCTGCTGTGAGGGAATAATTTCTGGTGGCAGAGCAGGAGATGCCTGGCAACAGTCTTGGTTTTTCTCAGCTCCTCTTGGTCTCAGATACATCAAAAGTCCCCAGGAATGTGGATGATGGGCTGAGAAGAGGGCAAGAACCAAGCCTGGGGACGTACGCACCGACACAGTACCGCCCGTTGGGAGCCAGCACAAAACCAGGCTTGCAGATACATTTGAAGCTGCCATCTTCGTTGATACACATCCCGTTGAGGCACATGTTGGTCGTGGCACACTCATCATGATCTGAGGAGGACAAATAGAAAAGATAATCAGAGTCCGAGAGCTGAAGCAAGACTCTCCTGTACTCAAAAACTTGGTTCCCCATCTCATGGTCAAATCGCTTCTACGGCAGTGGGTGCTCAGAGCAGAGGTGCCACTGCTTCTCCTGGTGAGAGTTGTCCTGCTGCGTCCCTGCTGCTCTCGGTACCCTGGTCAGGTGGTGCAGCTCGTAGCAGGACTCAGACATTCGCTGCTGGAGAACGTCCTGCTTCCAGACTAAGCCCTGCTCATGCTCCTGGACCCCCAAAACCTGTAGGAGCACTCCAGGAGCTCTAGCACCCTTATAAAAACACCTTCCTATTTCACTTCTCTCATTTTATGATGACTCTGCCCTAGACACGAAGCACGGATTAAAGGAACAACCAATCTCCAGGGAGAAGAAAGTCTCAGGTTGGCCCCAACCTCCCCAAAACACGTTAGGAATAAACTTACCAACACAGTTCTTGCCATCGGGAGTGATTTCAAAGCCAGCGTTGCAGATACACTGGAAGCTGCCATCGGTGTTAACACAGCGGCCGTTCCTACACATCACTCCGTTCATGATGCACTCATCGATATCTGGAAGGGAAACAAACACTGGAAAGTAGCAGCGAGCAGAGCGAGAAGCGGTTCTAACGTAATCCACTTCAGGAGAAGACCAGGCAAGTGCTCTCAGACATTCAGAGCACATCCTGCTCCAGGATCGCACTCTTTCCCTCTGTACAGACTACAGGAGATGGAAAGGATGTGGAAAAATCTTTCTGAATGCTCTGGAAGCAGCACGATGTTTAGAACCATAGAATCGTAGAACCATAGAACCAGTAAGGTTGGAAAACCAATAGCAGCAATGGATGATCCAAATGTGGAGAAGTCAGTCTGAGAGTAGCCTGACAGAAAAAGGTCTGAACCACAGAATCACAGAATGTTCTGAGCTGGAAGGGACCCACAAGGATCATCGAGTCCAGCTCCTGTCCCTGCACAGGACACCCCAATATTTGAGCATGAGTTCATTCCCTCACTTTTCAGCTAAGCCTCGTCTAAGTAACTTCATTTGGGGAAAATTAACTTCATGTTTTTCAGACAGTGTCTGTCTCTGGACATGGTAATGCTTAAAATTTATGATTATCACCAAAGTAACAGGACACTGTTTATGCAGAAGGGCCATTCATTACTTATACTTTTTCCTATGCAAATCGAAGTTACACTCAAGGTGGTTGTATTCCTTGAAGCAAAAGGAAAAAAAAGGGTTGGACCTGCAGGGAAGTGCAGACAGGACAGATGACCCAAACCTGCCCAACAGAGTATTCCATCCCATCTATGTCATACTTGGTATAAAAGTGAAGGATAATGAGGGTCAAGCCCTCATCTTCAATGACTGCTATCTAATAAGGACTTTGTCCTTCTGCCCCTGATCCCAGATCCGTGCCTTCCTCAATCCAGTTCCCAAGTCCATCTCCCACCTGCCATTGAGTCTAGTCCAGGACCTTCTCCCATGCCTGCCCCGCAGCTTCCATGGTGATATACAGTCATCTACGGGGGCATCAGTTTTGGATATTTGTACGTATTTTATTATTTTCTTCTTAATATAATTTTCCTTTTTATTATTATTGTGTCATTAAAGCTGTTTTAGTTTTAGCTTCCAACCCACAAGTCTCTTTCTCCTTTCCCTTTTCCCGGGGTGAGGAGGGCATTGGGACACAGCTGCTCAGGTTCAGCTGCCGACCAAACCAGGAGTGGGGATGAACCAGGACAACTGCTGACAGCTCAACTAAGATGTTCTGAAATCACACAGCTTCCTGGGATGGTGGTGGTGGGTACTCCTCATTCTGTTCCCCTTCACAACCACTTCCTTTTGGTACCTAAGTCTCTGATAACCCTGCTCACACTCTTGCAGAACACCGTGTCCTCCTAAAAGGAGAGACAGGAGACACTCACCGATGCAAGCCTGCTTTGTCGGGGTGCTCTGGAAGCCTTCGTGGCACTTGCAGTGGTACGAGCCAGGTGTGTTCACGCAGTCACCATGCACGCAGGGGCTGCTGGAGCACTCATCCACGTCTACAAGAAGAAAAACCTAAGCCTGAGAGTCACCATTACACAGGGAATGTACAGCAAGATACCGGGACAGGCACCAAACCCGCCTCCTGGGAGCTGCTGAGCCCATCCTTTCACCTCCCGTGCTCAGCAGCCCGACAGCATGGTCCCTCTGGATGGCATCTCTTCCCTCAAGTCAATCAACTGCACCACTCAGCTCGGTGTCAGCTGCAAACTTGCTGAGGCTGCACTGAATTCCACTGTCTATGTCAATGATTACGTTATTAGATAGCACTGGTCCCAGTCTGGACCAGTCAGGGACACCACTCACTACTGGTTCCCACTTGACCATTGAGCCACTGACTCTTCAGACACAGCCAATTCCTTATCAATCCAACAGTCCATCTGCAAACTCGTATCACTCCGATTTGGAGGAGAGAATGATGGAAGGAGCTATACCAGAAGCTTTACAGAAGCCCATAGAGATGACACCTGCAGCTCTTCCCTTTTTCACTGAGGCGGTCGGGCATGATTTGCCCGTGGTGACGCTGTGTTGGCTTTCTCAAATCACCTCTGTCTTCCATGTGTTTCAACATATCTTCCCTTCTGAGCAGTTCACAGCCGTCAATTGCAGCACTCCAGTCGTGTGATTTGTCCCACCACAATTCAGTGCAGCCTCCTAGCTGCACGATAGCTTCCAGCTCCTCCAGTTTGTTACCCCTGCTGCACGCAGGTATAGAGGCACTTCCGCTGGGCTATCGACCCTCTCACCTTTTGAGAGGAACACTCCCTAATTCCTCGCAGGCATTTAATAGAATCACAGAATAGTTTGGGTCAAAAGGGACCTTAAAGCCCACCCAGTTCCAACCTCCCAGCTATGGGCAGGGACACCTTCCACACCATTTCATAGATGGTTCGTTATTGGACCCTAATATACCGAATTTTTCTCTGTTGCTGCATCCCCTTCTCTCACGAAATCTGGCTTAAAGATCTCTTTACAACTCTGGCCAGCTTGTTGGCAAAGATGGTCTTGTTCCACTTGATCAGGTGAATCCCATCAGATCAGGTGAATCCCATTACCTCCCAACACACCCAGCTCCTCAAAAGTAGATCCATGATCATAGAAACTAAAACTCTCAGATGGCATCAGGCATGCAGCCAGACAGCTGCAGTGGATGGACATCATTTTCTTTCACTCCTCATGGTTCTTACAACAAAATCATAAAGTTGTTTGGGTCAGAAGGGACTTCAAAGCCCATCCAGTTCCACCTCCTGCCATGGGCAGGGACACCTCCCACTGGATCAGGGGCTCCAAGCCTCATCCAAGCTGTCCTTGAACCCCTCCAGGGATGGGGCAGCCACCACTGCTCTGGGCAACCTGTTCCAGGGCCTCCCCACCCTCACAGCAAAACATTTCTCCCTAAGATCTCATCTCAATCTCCCCTCTTTCAGCTGAAAACCGTTCCCCTGGTCCTGTCCCTGCAGTCTCTGATCAAGAGCCCCTCCCAGCTTTCTCCTAGACAGGAAATTGCCCACTTACTTATAAAATGATAATCGTTTTGAAAGATGCCATCTTACTAATTCCTTGGAGACCTCCAGCTTCCGAGTAGGCTTGCACAGCCACCTGTGACCACCGGGGCTGCAGCAAAGCCCGTTGGGTCAGCAGAGCAGGCAGCAGCCTGATAGCTGGCAGAGCGCACCGCTCGTCCCACGTGAGCTGCCGCCCTCGTTCCCTCATTGCTGCTGCCATTATGGCTTCCCAAGGTGTGAACTGGCACCGGGACCAAGGAGTAACGAGCAGCTAAGCCAACAGCAATGTTGTGGCTACCAGAGAAGAGTTGCTGCCCTGGATGGTCATAAAATTGCTTGGTTGGAAAAGACCTTTGCGGTCATCAAGCCAAATCGTCCCTGTCCACTACTCAACCAGATCCCTGAGCACTTCATCCACCTGTCCCTTAACCCTCACCAGGTATGGGGACCCCACCACCTCCCTGGGCAGCCTCTGCCAGTGCCTGAGGACCCTTTTAGTGAAGAATTTTTTCCCGATGTCTAATCTGAACCTTCCCTACTGCAACTACAGGGTGTGTATCCTTTCCATCATGCCGCTTCTCTCCCTGACATGAGCCCTTTATCTCCAACTTCTTGCGAGCAGCTCTGACTGAGCAGGGCTTGAGGTGTTGTTAGGAGCACGGTGGGAGCATGGATGTCATGCAGCTCCTACTCACCAATGCACTCTCCCCGCACGTCCTGCTTGTACCCCATGTTGCACTCGCAGCGGTAGCTGGACGGGGTGGGGATGCAGCGTCCGTTCAGGCAGAGGTTGGTGAAATGCTTGCAGATGTCAATGGTCTGATTCAAAGTGGCGGTTCCTGCAGAGCATAGAGACAGCATTAGGTAGAAGGTTATAGCTCCCTCGACCACTCTCAGTAACACTGGGATGTTCCTGGGCCCTGAGGAGCCATGGGGCTGCAGACCCACACTCAGCTGCTGCAGCAGCCTCTGCAGGGTGCTCAGTACCCCACCGGCAGGCACGAGATGGCACGGCTTCTCAGAAGCAAGGTGGCAATCAATATTTATTGACATCCAGTGCGTCTCCACAGGCTTCAGCCCTTAACAAGGTGCTACATGAGGATGTACATGAGAGGGGCGTCCAAGGTGGTGGGAAAAACAGTTTTAGAATCATAGAATAGTTTGGGTTGGAAGGGACCTTAAAGATCATCCAGTTCCAACCCCCCCGGCCATGGGCAGGGACATCCCACTGGATCAGGGGCTCCAAGCCCCATCCAACCTGGCCTTGAACACCTCCAGGGATGGGGCAGCCACAGCTTCTCTGGGCAACCTGGGCCAGGGCCTCCCCACTCTAAACTTTTGTATTGGGGAGGCAGAAAGCGTCATTCCTCTTTGGTAATTAGAAAGCAGTTCTGCGCTGGAGCAGCCTCAGCTCCCTTGCTCTGCCAGCAGACGCCGTTTGATCTGCTTCTGGGCTCAGCACCCTGCACAGCGTTAGCGTCGCATCCCATCCCTCCCCTCGTGTCAAAATAAACCTTGGCGCTGACTACAGGCATGAGCGCTTTGCTCATGCGTGCACGGCTCAGAGACACGGGCCGGCACGCAGGCAGAGGCGCTGCCTGTGTTTGGAGCCAGGCAGCCAAATTGGGTCAGCACAGTTACGACAATAATTGTAATTACCAATGCTTGAACTTCCTGGGCCCATTCCAGGCAGACCTGGGATCCCGCCTTGTCCGTTTGCCCCATTTGGTCCGATGCCTCCGGGTCCGTTGAGTCCAGGTCCAACACCATTGGGCCCAAATCCAGGAATTCCTGGAAAGTTCCCAGGGAACCCTGGCATGACTGGGAGTCCTTCGATGCAGAGCCTGCGGTACTCGTCTGAAACAAAACAGCTGCCTTAGTGCTCTTCCAAGAGCTCCTGAATCCCCCTTCTGCCTCTGCCAGAGTGCAGAGAACAAAAGGGATGGAGACGGACTGGCAGGGAGCAAAGGGAGTGGGTGTTGATGGGAACAGGGCAGATGGGTGAGGAGGGCTTTAAAAGCCTTCCCTCTGGAGCAGATGATGGGACACAGCTTGCCAGGGTGTTTGGCAATGGCTTCTTGGGGCATGTGGGACAGCTGGCACCGTTGGCATCCTTCATGAGGAAAGGACAGGACACAGGAGGGTTCCAGCCCTGTAAACCTCTGCTTGGAGTTGGTTATGAAAGAAGAGAGGCAAAGAGATGGATCTCCAGCGCTGTGACTTCTCCAGGCCTCCTGCCGCCTGGGCTCACCTTCATTTGGCCCCAAGGTTCAACTACAGTGGAAGCCAAAAGAGAGCTGGAGGGGTGGGAGGAAAGGGATAAATTCCTGCCTTGGCTGAACTCATCTGGCTCAACTTCAGATGAGACCCAGGCAGGGGAGCCAGCATCCCTAGGTGACCTTTCTCCGGGTGTTACGTTGATGAGTCTCCAAGTCAAGTCTGAGGTACCACCAGGGCCATCAGAGCTATGAGTTGGCCCAACAGCAGGGGCAGGTCCTTCACGTTGCACTTACCAGACCCACGGACAGGACACATCTCTGGGGTCTGGCCAATGGCCCAGCAACGTCCTGAGTCACAGCAACACTGCATCTTGGTGTACTGGCCAGGGAGGTCCCCAGCACAACGGCCCCCGATCAGAGCAGAGAAACAAGTCCCAATCCGCTGGTCTGCAGAGACAGGGGGAAAGAAGACGTATTTGCAGCATGACATCACCATATTTTCAGTAAAACCCTGAGTGCCTGTGCCCAGTGTCACGTCCTCTGGCTTTCCAATGTTCCAATCTGACCTCCTGTTCTGCCTTGTCCTCCCAGAACATGAGGTTCTCCAGCACTTCCACTTGGAGCACAGCAAGGGCCAGGCCTTATTCGCCAGTATTGTAGGATCACAGAATCATTAAGGTTAGAAAAGACCTCTAAGAACATCCAGTCCAACCGTCAGCCCAACACCACCGCGCCTACTAAACCATGTCCCGAAATGCCACAGCTACATGGGTTTTTAACCCCTCGAGGGACAGAGACTCCACCACTGCCCTGGGCAACCTCTGCCAGGGCTTCACCACTCTTTCAGTACAGAAATGTTTCCCGATATCCAATCTAAACCTCTCCTCTTCTAACTTCTGCCCCTAAAAACACCCCCCTGTGATAAAAACAATCCGGTGGTGCCTGCTACTATTCTGAAGGCTCTCAGCCAGTGAGCGCGCATTCCCAAGCCATTTCTGCTCCAGGCTGGAGCTTTGGCTGCAACAGTCCTCTCCTGACTATTCCAAGGTGGTCAGCCAGCTCCCACATCAGTTTGGTCGGAGGATCCGGGTACAACCCTGCCAGCATCAGTGATCTGTGCTAAGCAAGGACCTTCCCAAAGCCAATGTTGTCCAGCGTGGCCATCTCAGGCTTGACAAGGATCTCCCTCTCCTTCTCCATACTGATTTAATGGCGAATGCCTCACATCCCAGGCTTCCCACGAGGAACCACTCCCTGCCAGGTCCTAGTGGTCCCAGCATCTCTCCCTAAACAAATGGAGCTGTTCCCCATTCCACAGCCCTCCAGCCCAACAATTCCCATTCCCAGAGGACGCCTGTCTCAGGTCACAGCTTAGTTCCCAAAGCCTGGACTGAGCTGGGAGGAGAACGAGCTCTGGATGGTGGTCAAAATCCACAAGCTTGGCCAAAGCCACAGACACCACGCCTGGCACTGGTGTTTGGTGTGTGTGGCTCCTGGAAAAGGCCCAGGAGACTGAGGGTCTTTCACACGTCTAGCAGGCTCCATCTGGCACCACGTCCACTAGGAAAACCTGGAATCTTCCATTCATTCATTTCCTGTTCTTGTTTCTCAAGTAAATTAATGAGGAGGGAAGTCTACTCTGATTTGTCATCGGTGCCTCTGGACTGACATTAGCCAGCAGGCTGACGCTTTCCTGAAATATAATTGAATTTAATTGCACAGAGCTGTTTGATCTGCAGACTGTGGTTACATTTCTTCTCTAATCACAGCTCGGTGACTGGCAGAGGACACTGACCCCATTTCAAGCCAGGGAGACTAAACCAGCAGGTCTTTCCTCAGATACAGCCGTTCGGCAGCACTGACTTTAGCGGGAATTATTCCCTTTTAGGAAACTTTCTCCACCAAGGAGGCGTGCAGAAAGACAGACAGACCAGGAGAAGGCTCTGTCCCCTTGAGAGAGGGGATTGAATGCAACACTGGATTAGTTCCTAATCCTAAAGGAGGGGATCGCAGGCCACATGGGTGCTCGGCTCATCCCAAGCCCTTGATCTCTCGTGAGTGGCAAGAGTGCAAGAGCAATGCCCACATCTTTGCAGACTTCAGCAGCGTCTGGATTGCAGAAGAGGGCCATGTTCCCACAGTACATCGGCAGGTTGATGCTACACAGCACCGTCATGTAGCCCACTTAGAACCACAGAATCATAGAATCATAGAATGGTTTGAGTTGGAAGGGACCTTAAAGATCACTTAGTTCCAACCCCCTGCCATGGGCAGGGACACCTCCCACTGGATCAGGGGCTCCAAGCCCCATCCAACCTGGCCTGGAACCCCTCCAGGGATGGGGCAGCCACCACTGCTCTGGACAACCTGGGCCAGGGCCTCCCCACCCTCACAGCAAAACATTTCTTCCTAAAATCTCCCCTCTTTCAGCTGAAAACTATCCCTCCTCGTCCTCTCCCTGCACCTCCTGATCCAGAGCCCCTCCCCAGGTTTCCTGGAGCCCCTTTCAGCACTGGAAGCTGCTCTAAGGTCTCCTCAGAGCCTTCTCTTCTCCAGGCTGAACAACCCCAACTCTCTCAGCCTGTCCTCATACAGGAGGTTCTCCAGCCCCTGGATCATCTCTGTGGCCTCCTCTGGACTCGCTCCAACAGCTCCATGTCCTTCCTGTGCTGGGGACTCCAGAACTGGACACAGGGCTCCAGGTGGGGTCTCACCAGAGTGGAGCAGAGGGGCAGAATTCCTTCCTTTCTCCTGCTGTCCCACTGCAGGCCAGGACATGGTGGGCTTTCTGCCTGCGAGCATACGTTGCTGGCTCACATTAAGCTTCTCATCCTCCAGCATCCCAAGTCCTCCTCAGGGCTACTCTCAATCTGTTCTCCATCCAGCCTGTAGCTGCACTTGGGATTGTCCCGATCCAGGTGCAGGACCTTGCACTTGTACTCCTGAAAGAAGCTGCTCTCGGAATACTCTGGGGCAGGATAGGGGGGGACATTTGGAAAAGCTGCACCTCAAACCCTTGAAGGGAGTTTGGCCAAGTGAGGGCTTAGGGCTGAGCTTAAAGGAACGTCCAGGTCTGAGGGTGTAGTTTGGAATAAATCCTTTGGGTGTTTGAAAGAAGAGATCCCACTCAGGTCTTTCTGTTCTTCTGGGGGATGTTTGCTGTCCCAAAAGCTGTGACACACGGTGACAGCCCACCAGATAATGGGCAAGGAGTTAATTGGAGAACGCAACCTCTATGTCCAAAGACAGATGTGCTGACAGGTTTGACAAGGCAGAGAGGTCACAGCCGTTTGTGTAAGGGAGGGAACGGTCCAGCCCTTGTTCATCTGGACAAACGTTTATTAAATTCAGCTGTCTTTGCTGCAGTTTGCAATAATCTCTCTCAGAAATGAAGGTCAGAACTAATTGAAAACTCATCTGGAGCTGCCTTGGGCAGAGAGAGGGGTGGATGGAAAGAACAGTGGGTCTCTGCAGTCCCTCTGTGACCTCCTGCAGGACCACCCACACACTGGAGGTCCGAGCACAAAGCCGTCATGGTTTTGTTCTGCCTTCCTCTGCAGCTGTTAAGGGAACAGGTTTGCACAATAACTTCACTAAATCAGATAATGCTACAGGCAAGAAAGGACCTAAAATTCCACTTGAGATTAACTAGCTCGCAGGGGTGGGGGAGTGAGACACAGGTCTGTCACGTCTCTGATTCAGAGAAGCTGTAGATGTTTTAGAAGGTCCTGCCAGGAGCAATAGAGCAAGATATTGAGTTGGATGAGTTTGAGATGATAGTGGGATAGGAGTAAATCCAAACTGGACCTTCCTGCTGGGCTATGGCAGAGCCCGCGTCCTGATTTGTGTGTCCTGATGCCCAGGAGAAGCCTTGCACCAGGAGCTGCACCATCTCAGTGACCATCCAGCATGGCTAATCTCTATCTTCCCTTTCAGTGTGGACATCCTGTCTGTGGTCCACACAAGGCGTTTAAGGTCTACCGTGAACCTGCAATTTGAAAACCTGGTTTGTTCCTTTGTAGGTGGGGCAGGGAGAGATGGAAGGATAGAAAGTGCTGGTACTGCTTCCCAGGGAAGAACTTTATAGGGTGAGCATTTCTCTCACTTTGTGTCTTGTCAAGTAGAGAAACTGAGAACCTCAAGTGACCAAACCCAAACAAATTAGCAGTTGCAAAAGTGAGTCGGCTCTGACTACAGAGGACCTGAGGACTACGAGTTCAGAAGGGAGCTGCAACACAGCAGCTAGTAGCCAAAGGTCTCCCACCCAAGATGTCCAGTAGTGCTTGGTTTGCAAGAAAGCAGGGTGCAAAAGCCTCATACTGTGGTGAGGACACTCAGTCTACACCAACTGATGTCATTGGGTGTCCTCTGTCTCTGGAAAACTGACCAATTTCATTCTTGTCTGGGTAACGTCAAGCTAGATGGTGGTGGTTGTCTCATTGAAGAGTCTCTCCACAACGGAGACACACAGCGCCCCTCTGGGCACAGCTCCCACCAAACTGCAAGGGCACACCTTGGCCACCGATGGTTCTGCTGCCTCGCTGATGGAGAGCTAGAGAGCAAACAGAGAAGCTCTAGGTGCTATTGCAGGACATTTTCTTGCTGGCAAGTACAATCATAAATTCACTCCCTCCTTGGCTCTCCACTCTTCTTCAAATTCACCTCCCGGTTCAACTCTTATAAGGTCGAGGTTCTAAGGGGAAATGCTTTACAGTCCAGGTGCCTGCACAGGTTTGCACTGGAGTCCCAACAACCGTGGACCTTTTCTACACCCTCTGGTCCGTGTAGATGTCCCGGGAGAGCTCTGCTTGGCAGCATTCCCGGCTCCCACAACCCCTTGAGAGCTGTTGGGGTGTTTTGTTCAGGATCCCCTTTCCTTACCAATCTGTTCTATAGAATCATAGAATCATTAAAGTTGGAAAAGACCATCATCCAGTCCAATCACCAGCCCAACACTACCGTGCTCACTAAACCATGTCTTGAAGTGCCATGTGTGTCTACAAGCTTTTTGAGCCCCTCCAGGAATGGAGACACCCCCACTGCCCTGGGCAGCCTCTGCCAGGGTTTCACCAACCTTTCGGTAAAGAAATTGTTCCTAATATCCAATCTAAACCCCTCCTGGTGCAACTTGAGGCCGTTTCCTCTCATCCTACCACTTTTTACTCGGGAGACCAGCACCCACCTTACTACAAACTCCTCTCAGGTAGTTGTAGCGAGCAACAAGTTTTGAGCCCATGACCCTCACCCCACTTCCTTTTTGTCATTTCTTGCCCTCATAAACATCACCTCCTCACATTTCCTTTTTCCTCTTGCTCTTTCCATTCCTGACTAATGCCCAAAGCAGACAAAAAAGGGCTCTCCAGGCAGGTGAGGTCCTCAGTAACACATTGTGACCTTCTCCAAGCCCAGAACTTTGCATCAATAAGCAAGATATGGCCCTGCCTGGAACTTCAGGCAGTAAATCTGCTGAAGTTGCCCATAGAGAGATAAAGACCCAAATGTCTCCCAGCTTTGCTGCACTATCAGGTAAAAAAAGAGCAAATAAAGCAATGTGCAGGAGTGCTGACTTGCAGTGAGGAAAGGAACACTGTGTGCACGTCTGGAAATGCAGCTGAAAGGCCATTTTTTGCACTGGAAAACTATTCTTTTAAGCTGTTCTTGAAAAGCAACTCATTGTACCGAAAAAGAAGGGGGAAAAAAAAGAGCTCAAAGCCTGCTGGAGCAGATCCTGCAAAACCCTGAGCCTGTCTTTTACAAGCATAAATGAATGAAAGCGTTATGACCATGTGTGGAACTGGATTCTTTGTGTCAGGCACAGGTGGTTGAATCATTCCATAACTGCTCATTTCAAACGATGACGGACTTTCTCCAGCCCCGCTGCTGTTTGTGTTTTACTGAGGAAGGCAGTGAAAGGAGCTTAATGAGATTTGGGATCAACTCAAGCTCAGCGCTGTGCTGTTTCAGCTGCAAAAGCTACAGGAGATTATTCAAATGCAATAAAAAGGTGTTTACTTTAGTAAAAAGAGAGGGGAGAGGGATGGGAATATACGAAGACTGCCACCATAAAGTCACGGCGTAGCCAGTGCTGGTGCCCCAAGGTACAGGAGACACTGTTGTCCTTTCCACTCTAAACATAGAAACATAGAATGGAAGGGACCTCAAAGTCCACCCAGTTCCACCCCCTGCCATGGGCAGGGACACCTCCCACTGGATCAGGGGCTCCAAGCCCCATCCAACCTGGCCTGGAACACCTCCAGGGATGGGGCAGCCACCACTGCTCTGGGCAACCTGGGCCAGAGCCTCCCTACTCTTTGGGAAGAATTCCTTCCTTGTGAACAATCTTAATCTTCCCCCTTCCAATTTAAAACCATTCCCCCTCATCCTATTATTCCAGGTCCTCATAAAAAGCCCCTCCCCAACTTTCCTGGAGCCCCTTTCAGTCCTGGAAGCTCCTTTAAGGTCTCTCTAGAGCCTTCTCTTCTCCAGGCTGAACAACCCCCATTCTCTCAGCCTGTCCACATAGCAGAGGATCATCTCCGTGGCCTCCTCTGGACCCATTCCAACAGCTCCGTGTCCTTCTTATGTTGAGGACTGGACACAACACTCCAGATGAGGTCTCATAAGAGAGGAGCAGAGGGGCAGAATCCCCTCCCTCCCTGCTGGCCACGCTGCTTTGGATGCAGCCCAGGACACGGTTGGTTTCTGGGATATTAGTGCACATTCCCTGTTCATGTTGAGCTTCTCACCAACATCTGAAAGACGGCAGTGTCAAAATCTCTTCTGCTCTTTCCTGATGCTGCTCATGCTTTAGGAGCGGCCACATTATTTATTAATTTCCAATTCTACAAACCCTTTATGTGATTTATTTCATAGGACATAAATTATGGGCTTAAACCCCCATAAAGTCTCAACACGAGCACTAAAACCCCCTCAACGGAGAGAAGCAGGGGGTGCAAAATACGGATCCCGGGGCACAAACACCCCAATGGTAACTGTGCAGAGTGCCAGAAAAAATACTGTCTGTCCCAAAATGTGACAGCACATTAGAAGAGTATAACTGCTCTGGGAAATGGCTGAAGTGTGATGTATTGAGTTCAGATGCAGTCATAGCCCACTGCAGCTAACGAAGCTTTGGACTATTTTTAAATTGGGGCTTTCTAATTTTATTTAGTTTTCATTTCTCGAAGCACTTGGTTTCAAGGAAAGTGGAGAAATGTCCGTATGACTCATCCGGCAGCCGTCACACCCCTGCGGGCTCGCGGAAGGGAAAACCGGGAGGCAAAGAATTGCATTCGCATTAAAATCTATCAGATTCCCAAACGAGGTGACTCGGATCACTGTACATTATTTGTCTTTATGGAACTAGAAAGGGGTCTTGATCAGGGGGTGCAGGGATGGGATGAGGGGGAACGGTTTTAGGGTGAAAGAGGGGAGATTGAGATGAGATCTTAGGAAGAAACGTTTTGCTGTGAGGTTGGGGAGGCCCTGGCCCAGGCTGCCCAGAGCAGTGGTGGCTGCCCCATCCCTGGAGGGGTTCCAGGCCAGGTTGGATGGGGCTTGGAGCCCCTGATCCAGTGGGAGGTGTCCCTGCCCATGGCAGGGGTTGGAACTGGATGGGCTTTAATGTCCCTTCCAACGCAAACCATTCCATGATTCCATGTTTAATTTTAGCTCCAGGCTCTTTGGATATTAAAAAAAAAAAAAAATGGATATGATTATTTTTTTTCTGTAGGAATTTCCAGCACTTCCAACACAAAGCTGAGCCTGGCATTCGGCATTGTGCTAACAATGAACTTTGCCTTTCCTGTTAGAGTTCCTCTTCACAAACCCTCACATCTTTGCCTTTCTAAAGGGGAACAGACTTTCTAAACAGTCAAACCCTGGGATTCATTTTGAGTAAAGTGTGTGCCCCTGCGAAAAGCGAGTAAACAGAGAGCTGGTCTATTTATCACAGAAACTGTTGTCTGGTACAAGGAGAAATGGACCATCAAATATTTACAAGGCTTGGAAAGGAATTTTGATCTGTTAAACATGCAAGATGCACTCCAGGCTCTGTAGTCTGGAGGCAGGAGAGCTCGTCAGGCTGGGGAGAGCTTGCCTGGACGCACGCCAGTTCTGAGAAGCTTTGAATTACGGATTCCTTGAGCCAAACGGAGACAGGGATGAGTGGGTCCATCAGAGCCAGTGGAGCGGAGCGCAGCAGCCCCACCGAGCCCTTCCTGCAGCCTGCAGGGCGAGGACTGCAAGAAGGCAAATTCCATATGAGCCTGGGAGTCAATTTATTGTCGGAAATCGGATACTGTGGGAGGAAGGTGGGCTACAAGGTGATGTGTAAGGGCTTACACGCAGCCTTGTAAACCCTCAAGTTCAGCATGGGTGCGGGGATGGGTGTTTGCAGAGCCCTGTGCTGCACTTGGAAAGCACCTCTCCCTCTCCACTGGCTACAGAGGGGATCCAGAGCACCAGTTTGGGGCAAAGCAACGCCCTCCCAAAAGGCTGAGTTCAGTGAGATGAAGCCAACGGAGTTCACAGGGATTATTACCTTGGGGCAGCAGGGATTTATGAGCCATTACTTGCGGTCTAAGCAGGAAGGAGGAGGAGATGATAAAAGTCACCATTTATTTGCATTGGTTGTGCAAACACTTGGAATAAACCTTTCCCCTTCATCCCTGCAAAGCAAATGGCTGAATGTGCAACTGGGTCCTACCACTGGGTCCCTCTTTGCTCCAGGAAGGTTTGCAAGTCTTGCCTTGGAAAGACACACTCCACAACCACACATCGGGCCAGTGGTTCAGTCGTCAGGTAGTACCGGTGTCTCTACCTGACCGATATTGAATGCAAGAGAAAAGAGATTTGGGATCCTCACAGTAGCTGGTGCGGTTCTGTGAGCAGGAGCACAAGGTTCCTTCTTCAAACAGTCCATCATCCCAGCCTGACACTTTCCACCCCGATCCTCCTCCTGGTGTCCTCAGCAGCCCCTGGTCAAACACCAAGCGCTGAGGCACCACAGTCCAAGTTATGGAGATGGAGGAAGCCCTGATCTGCAGCAGCATCAAAACCCATCACCAGGATGGACCACGTCAGCCATGGCAGGTCTAGAACAACTCTAAGCCTGACTCTAATCATAAATCTGAAGCCTAGCCCTACCCTAACACTCAGCCTAAGCACAACCATAAGTCTAACTCTAATTGTCCCCATGGACAATTGTCCCTCTGGAGAGCTGTCCTGCAGAAAGCTGTCCCCGTGTACAGTTGTCCCATGGAGAGTTGGTCCCAGAGAATTGGCCCTTCCAGGCCATGGCACGTGCAAAGACAGCACCTGGAAAAGAGCATTTTCCAGCTATTACAGCAACAATCTGCTCTTTGATTTGCAGACCTGGTGATCACCAGATAGTGACTGGCAAATCTCCATATCTGGATTTCCACCAGAACTTGGTTTCCAAATCTGATCTCTCCTGGTATTTGTGGTCCTGAGATCTATTTAGCATCTTACCAATGCAGCGTGATCCATCAGGGCTGGTCATGAAACCACGGGGACACGTGCACACGTAGCTGCCCGCTGTGTTGGTGCACTCGCCGCCGTCACACACGCCAGAGACTGCGCCACACTCATCCACATCTGGAAAAGAACAAACCAACTGTGATTAGGTTTCCCTGCAAAACATCTCCTTTCCTTTCTGCAGTGTGGATCCAGGACCAGAGATGGCATCACAGAGGACAGTTGCTGCTGTTATGGGTTCTCCTGGAATGCTTGAGACCAGAAGTGGCCTCCCAGTAGTGGATCAAACATGAGTTGCCCCTTCCAAAGAGCGATTCAGAGGGCTTCACAGAGTCATCTGCTTATCTCTACTGACAGCACACATCTCTGGGTAGACCTTTCTAAAATGCGAAGCTCTCTGGAGAGCAAAGAAAGCTTCAGGACAAAAGTACTTTGTGCAGGTGCCTGACTGGCTGGACAGGAGGTCCCTCGTGTGACTCAGAGACCTCTCTGAAAGTCAAGATGCAACATCAGAGACAGCATCCTGGTTTTAAAACCCACTGGGCTCCTGCATTATTCACTGAATTCCTCCATCCAGGAGGGATTTGGTTCAATTTTAAGACAAGTAAACTCAGGCATCAAGCGAAAAGGCGTCTCTTCTACCAGTTAGGCAAGGGGTGGTGGACACATCACTCTATGGGTTCATTCTCTCCATCAGCAGCCCTGCTTTAGTGCAAACTGATTTGCATAACAATGCTATCAGAATGCCATAGTTTGAACTATTTATCTCTTCACAGGGAAGATGGGTGAGATCACACCTCGTGGCAATCAAAGAAACGCCATCCCTGTACACAAGCCCCCCACATGTTGCTTCTCCAGCAGCCCATGGCCATGCCTGTGACCATAACCCAGACCAGTGAGGTGACTCGCTCTGGATTAAAGAGCATGGAAAACAAGGACATTGCAACAAGATTTTGTCACGGCACAACAAGCGGGACAGAATCACAGAATCACAGAATCACCAGGTTGGAAAGGACCCATTGGATCATCGAGTCCAACCATTCCTAACACTCCCTAAACCATGTCCCTCAGCACTTCATCCACCCGTTCCTTAAACACCTCCAGGGAAGGTGACTCGACCCCCTCCCTGGGCAGCCTCTGCCAGTGCCAAATGACACTTTCTGTGAAGAAATTTTTTCTGATATCCAACCTGACCCTCCCCTGACGGAGCTTCAGGCCATTCCCCCTTGTCCTGTCCTCTGTCACTTGGGAGAAGAGCCCAGCTCCCTCCTCTCCACAACCTCCTTTCAGGGAGTTGTAGAGAGCAATAAGGTCTCCCCTCAGCCTCCTCTTCTCCAGGCTAAACACCCCCAGCTCTCTCAGCCACTCCTCGTCAGACGTTCTCCAGCCCCTCACCAGCTTCGTTGCTCTTCTCTGGACACACTCCAGAGCCTCAACATCCTTCTTGTGGTGAGGGGCCCAGAACTGAACACAGTACTCAAGGTGCGGTCTCACCAGTGCCGAGTCCAGAGGGAGAATCCCCTCCCTGTTCCTGCTGGTCACACCGTTTCTGATCCAAGCCAAGATGCCGTTGGCCTTCTTGGCCACCTGGGCCACTGCTGGCTCATGTTCAGTCGGTTGTCAACCAGCATCCCCAGGTCCTTCTCTTCCATGCAGCTCTCCAGCCCCTCTTCCCCCAGTCTGTAGCACTGCACAGGGTTGTTGTGCCCCAAGTGCAGGACCGGCATTTGGCCTTGTTGAACCTCATGCCATTGGCCTCGGCCCAGCGGTGCAGCCTGTTCAGATCCTTTGTCCTTGTGCATATATAGGACAAGGGACAGGTTTATATCAAAAGTGGTGTGGCCAGGAGGAGCAGCGGAGCGATCATAGCTCTATATACAGCACTGGCGAGGCCGCACCTCAAATCCTGGGTTCAGTTTTGGGCCCCTCAGTATACAAAAGACATTATGGGCCTGGAGCACATCCAGAGAAGGGAACAGAGCTGGGGAAGGGGCTGGAGAACAAGTTTATGAGGAGCAGCTGAGGGACCTCAGGGTGGATGAGGTACTGAGGGACATGGTTTAGGGATTGTTAGGAATGGTTGAACTCGATGATCCAGTGGGTCCTTTCCAACCTGGTGATTCTATGATTCTATGATTCAGTGATGTAACTGCTCTCACCTGAACTTAGGATGTGCTCTACAAGCATCTGTCTAGCGTGGAGATATGGTAGACCCTCACCACAAGCTGAACATGGAGACCAGCCCCATTGCCAAGATCTGGATGCCTCAGTCTGGCTCCTAAAACAGAGCTTCTATATTTGAAATCTTGCTCAAAGATAGATTTTAAGCCTTTCTGGCAGATCTGAGCTGGAAAGATGAGACACTAAAGGGTTTGCTTGAGAACAGTAGAGTTCTCCAAACTTTCCAGGCCATTTATATTATAACTTTGAGAAAACTCTTGAGTTAATTATTTCTTTGGCTCTTTTTATACTGAGTATTTTAAGAGCTTCATACCCTGGTGAAAGTTCTGGTTAACAACAGATGGGAAACCACACAGAAAGCCTCAAAGCTGCAGTTTAACAGAAGTCAAATAGAAAAGGGGGAGGACAGAGGAGAAAACTCAACCTGTACAGATGGCAGAGAGAGACCAAGCCTATAACTTGGTGTGCAGCTATTTCTTGGGATCTGAAACTAGGGAAAACCAAAGAAACGCAGACATAAATCAGGAGTTTTCAAAATGGTGATCTGTTTTCCACAAATTTGGACCCAAACTGTCATTATAATTGTAGGTACAGGGTCCAGCCATGGTCGTGGGGCACTTGACTCTATGGACTTGTTGTTGGAAAGGGTCCAGAGGAGGCAACAGAGGTGACCCAAGGGCTGAAGCATCTCTGCTATGAGGACAGGCTGAGAGAGTTGGGGTTGTTCAGCCTGGAGAAGAGAAGGCTGCAGGGAGACCTTAGAGCAGCTTCTGGTACTTGAAGGGGCTGCAGGAAAGCTGGGAAGGGGCTTTATACAAGGGCCTGGAGTGACAGGACAAGGGGCAACAGCTTAAAATTGGAAAGGAGAAGATTTAGACTGGACATCAAGAAGAAATTCTTCACCATGAGGGTAGGGAAGCCCTGGAACAGGTTGCCCAGAGCAGTGGTGGCTGCCCCATCCCTGGAGGGGTTCAAGGCCAGGTTGGATGGGGCTTGGAGCCCCTGATCCAGTGGGAGGTGTCTCTGCCCATGGCAGGGAGTTGGAACTGGATGATCTTTAATGTCCCTTCCAACCCAAACCATTCTCTGATTCTATGACTTGTCTGGGATCAGGCTTTTCTATTTGTTCCTCTTGCCAGCTGAAATCTGTTTCAGAAGCTGAAATGGAATTAGATACAACCTCTAATTAATCCACCCAAAGCAGCTGGGTGGTGGTCATGGTCCCAGTGGTGGTAAAAGACAGAAGGAATATTTGAGTTCATACAGTGGCAAAACCAAATGTGTCTTGGCAATTGGCAAATTAAGTTATTTCTGCTCAGCAAACTCATTTATCGTATTTTAAATCCATCATAAGCAGGGGGGTTGTATGCAATTCTGACGCTGCCTGGGACTGGCAGGCAAGTAATGAAAAGGAACTGGTCAAAGTCTGCTCCTTCGAGGGGATTTTTGTGACGTGAACAACGTAGCAGCCTTGCAGAGCCCAATAGCATCGGCACATTCTGAGGTCAGAGCCGCTGCAGGGCAAAGAATAATCTGTAAAATAAAAGGCAAAACAGCAGAGACCACTCATCTGGGAGTGGAGGATGCCGTTGGAAAAGCTCACCTAGCAGAACTCAGTGATGCAATCACACAAGAGTTACCTGAACACCCCCCACCAGAGCAAGGGAGACACCAGAAGTCCATGGTGGGAGCCAGCAGGCCTGGCTGTGATGATCATAGAATCACCAGGTTGGAAAGGACCCACTGGATCATCGAGTCCAAACATTCCTAACACTCCCTAAACCATGTCCCTGAGCACTTCATCCACCCGTTCCTTAAACACCTCCAGGGAAGGGGACTCGACCACCTCTCTGGGCAGTCTGTGCCAGTGCCCCATGACTCTTTCCATGACGAATTTTTTTCTGACATCCAGTCTGACCCTCCCCTGGCGCAGCTCGAGGCCATTCCCCCTTGTCCTGTCCCCTGTCAGTTGGGAGAAGAGCCCAGCTCCCTCCTCTCCACAACCTCCTTTCAGGTAGTTGTAGAGAGCAATAAGGTCTCCCCTCAGCCTCCTCTTCTCCAGGCTAAACACCCCCAGCTCTCTCAGCCGCTCCTCGTCAGACGTTCTCCAGCCCCTCACCAGCTTCGTTGCTCTTCTCTGGACACACTCCAGAGCCTCAACATCCTTCTTGTGGTGAGGGGCCCAGAACTGAACACAGTACTCAAGATGATGGATGTGAGGGACCTGAGAAAGGGGAAACCCAAGGACAGGTGAGCTGTGTCCTGTCCAGGGAGAACCTCAGCAAATGTGAGTCAGGAAGGAATCGTCTGAAGGCAATCTCGCAGTGCCATGCAGTGGCTGGCGATGCTAGTGCAGCCCTGAAATGCATGGGAGAAGCACTGAGCAGGAGTAAGGAGGTGATGTTTCCTCTTAACCAGGATCACTCCTGGATGCCAGAGCTTTGCCAGCTCTTACATGAGGGTGTTAACAAAGTGGAGGGGGTCGGAGTCTGGGGGACAACTCAAAGCTTGGAAAAACCTACCTGACATAAGGGACTAACATTGAGTTTGCTAACTGGGTTACATTCAGAATTAACAGTTCTTCTCCAACCCAAACCATTCTATGATTCCATGCTTCTACAATTCCATGACTGGCAGGATTCAAGGCAATTAACTCAGGAAACTGGGAGGATGTGACGGCAAAGAGACACACAAAGATGCTGGTGAGAGCGCAGTGCTCTGCAGTCTTAAAAGAAGCAGATGAAAACTGAAGCCAAGACATTATAATATTAGGCTGCAATAGAGCAGACGGATTTACACCAATGGTAAATAATCTGTGCTCAGGGATAGGACCGGTTCTCCAAGGCTTGGGATGGATTCAACTCACCTGACAATGTCTGTAAAAGGATTCCCTAGCACAGGCACGAGGCCAAGGGAGAGCAAGGGGGTGTGAAATCCGGCTGCATAGAGGTGACTCTCAAGGAGTAAAAGTTGTCCTCACTTCCAGAAGCTTCCTCATAAACTTCACCCTTGTCTCTAAAATTAGAGAGGCTGCCAGGAATCTTCTGCCATTTCATCCCAGGCACTGTGACCCCACCTCATCAGCCTTCGGCTGATGGTGACAGTTAATTCACATCAGCACAAAGACCTCACCTTGTTCTTAGGGAAAAGAGGGTCTAGAGTGTTAGAAAAGACTGCAGAAATGGTCTGGGCAGTGGTGTATATTGAGCTGTGGTCAAACGTGTTAGATGGTCACAGAGCAGGCACCTCCACCAGAGCTTTTTCTAGATGTCATTTACACTCAGCAGAAAGACATAATCGCATCCAGGCAGCAAATCATCTCATCCGAAGGGCAATGTCAAAGCAGAGCAGAAGGGTTGTGCCCTAACAGTAATAATTTTTCCCAGTAAAGTGAGACAGAGTGGAATCCATCTCACTCAGCTCAGCCACCTTCACTGTGTGTGAGTGAACGAGCTGAACTGCCTTTTGAACTGAGGTCATGGTGTGGGCAAAGAGTTCCCACCAAAGAAATCCTCTTCAGACTCTCCTTGCTCACACAACGCGTTACAAACACAATTATCTGCTGTCTCGTTTGAGCTAAGACTCAGCCCTGAGGAATCAAGTGAAATGAAGACAGGCTGAGAGTTGGGGTTGTTCAGCCTGGAGAAGAGAAGGCTCTGAGGAGGTCTTATAGTGACCTTCCAGTACTGAAAAGAGCTACAAGAAAGCTGGAGAGGGGCTGTTCATAAAGACTTGTGGTGAAAGGACGAGGGGCAGTGGGTATAAACTGGAGAGGGGCAGATTTAGACTGGACATAAGGAAGAATTTCTTCACCATGAGAGTGGTGAGACACTGGAACAGGTTGCCCAGAGCAGTGGTGGCTGCCCCATCCCTGGAGGGGTTCAAGGCCAGCTTGGATGGGCCTTGGGCAGTCTGATCCAGTGGGATGTCCCTGCCCATGGCAGGGGGTTGGAACTGGATGATCTTTAAGGTCCCTTCCAACCCAAACTATTCTATGATTCTATGATTCATTGCAAGATGCACAACACTAAGCCCCAGCGCAGTGGGCAGGTCACGCACTCCTCTACCAAGAGGGGAAGGTGCATTCCTGTTTGGCTCCTTAGGAAGGCTAAAATCACACTTTCAGCTGACCAAAGCCACCTTTTGTGCAAGCAGCACAGCTATTGCCTCTGCCCTTGCACTGCTCCTTTAGCTCTTTGATGCTCAGAGCCCCTCCAAGAGACTGGAAACCCGGCAAGGCAGCAATGCAAATCTACAACAAACACTTCCCCCACCTGGGCCCCTGCAGCGAGAGAGATTTTATCACTGCAGCCTGCTCTGTCATTTAATTACAGGCCTGTGTTTGGTTACAATTTGCAGAGCACTGGAAGGGAGAGAGCTTTATGAAGCAAAAGCTGGTTGTACTATTAGAAATAGCAGCTTAAAACTCCTGCCCAGCCCTCCTGAAGTTGGGTGTATCAGATCTGGAGGCCAGCTGATGGGCATCTCAGGAGATAAACGCTTCTCACAGTGTCAGCCAACCAAGAAAGAGCCTGTATGTTTGTGGAGGAAGCAACTGCATTCCATCCTTGAGGAAAAACAGAGTTAATTGAAAAGTTTGATTTAAACTGCAACATTTTTTTTCCCCCTTGCAAACCCTCGCTGGGATGAGAGCAGTGTGAGCAACGCAAGAAGCAGGGGGAAAAAGCCAACGTTCCTCAAGACTCCTCGCACATCCTGTACTTTGAGAAACTGAGCTCTGGGCTTTGTTGTTGTTTCAGTTCTTCCCCACCGCATTTGCCTTCTTTATTTTCTCTTTGTAAAGCATCTCAGAGTTTTAATTTGTTCAGAGCTGGAGTCCATGGAGAGCTTGACACAGTGGGACGGATATGTAGACCTCTCATTAACACCCAGCTGCCAGCTCTGAGGAGGGAATTCTTCCAACTCCAACCTGGCTACTTCATGACTTTTCCAACTCTCTGTTAAAAATTAAAGTAATATTCTGTGCTCTCTGCTTTTCAGACAATGGCAGAATTCAATGCAAACGTTGATTTTGGATCTGGTCTCCATCTCGTTGGGTTGGAGTTGGCCTGATCGTTACGACTGCAAACGCTGGAAGCCAAAGGCTACAGAGCTTCAGAAGGAGAGCTGCAGTCTGTAAAGCCCTTCCAACACGGGTGCCCACAGACATGTCGAAACCCCAACTTTTCCATCTGCTAAAAAAAACCCAGGACTTGATGGAAAAAACACCTCAGTGTCACGTAGCAGAGGTCATGCCTCATCAGCCCTCTCTCGTGCGGCGCACGGGACTTTCAGACCTTCCCTTCCAGCAAGCACAAAGAAACCACAGAGGAGAGTAATGGAACCCTCCAAACCACACCAAATCCATGGAAATGAGCTTTTAATGGATCCAAACAATGAGCTCTTCTGTAGACGTTTTGTCAGAAAATTGAAAACACGCTAATAAAATGGCCATCGTGTTCCATTCGAGAGGAAAGTGGGCCAGCCTACCCCGCTGGTGGAAAATGCCAGGAAGCTCCCTCCAATTCAGAAACATGAATGAGATTCAATAGTGTCAAAAAGAGAGCCTCGTCTTCTTAGAAAATGTGGAATCCTGTGCCGTGGTGACAAAAGACATAAGAAGCACCTAACGTCCTCCTACAAATGCCAAACAGAAAGGGGCGAGTAAAAAAAAAAGGTGAGATTTTTAATTCAATTATTTGTTCCTTCTTGGCTGAATCTGCCTCCTGGAGATGCCAAAGGCAGTCAAGAAGAATCTACCCTGGCTGGGTTTGAACACAGCTCATTGCACAAAGCATGCGGTGCCTTTCACTCCCTTGCCTGGTGTTTCTCCACGTACTTTTTTGTATCTTTCATGTTATCATCATGGAACAATTCCGGATGTGAGAAGCTTATTCCTTTTTGAGGCATTGGAAAGCATCCTGGATGAGGCACTGGCATTATGTACCTCACTGATAACAGCTGGCTCCGCACTTTGTCATGCAGGAAAGGAAGGGCTATCGAGAAAAGAAGTTCAATTATTGGCAGAAAACCCACTAACATCATGGAAGAAAAAGCTTTACTCAGTCAGTGATTCCACCCTTAAGAACATGCCATGGAATTGTTCCCCTGCGTGTAATTTTTCTGGTTGCTTCCAGGATCATTTAAAAATGTCACTGTGTGACCCCCCCAACTTCCCTCGGATTTATTAAGGTCTTCGAAGCAGGAAGATGTTTCTGATTTCAGCTTTGATGATTCCTTTCTTCATTTTGCCCCATTAGTGCCAGAAGTGCTTTCTTGTGTCCTCCTCAACCACTCTTTTCTTCCAGCAGCGTTAGAAGTCAGCTGGATACAAGCATGCCCTTCTCTCAGTGCTCACACTTCTCTTCCCCTTCCAGAGCTCAGTAGAGGGTTGGGAGCCTTTTCCAGACCCCACACAAGCCAAACACCGTATCTTCTATCTCATTTAGCCATAAGCTGGCAACATCTGCCCTCCTTGCTCATCGTTTCATACGAACACCATCTAAACACACTCCTTGTCTCCAGGGCTGGTTCAGAGAGCAGTATTTCCATTCTCCTTTGCCTTCTTCACCTCCATCCACCCCGTCACCACTGCTTACACCTTTCAGAAAGTGAGCAGGCAACTCTCTATGCCTGAAAACTCTCCTTATATGTTGCAGAGCCCCAAGACTCTCAACCCCTCGAGCTCCTTCAGAATACAATGAACAAAGGCACAAACTAAGCCACTATTCGAAAGTGTCACATTCATTAGAGATGAGGCGCAGAAATAACTCTGGAACCAAGAAATCCTGGACTTGGAAGAGATTTAGGTTCAAATCTATAGACACATGGTGTAAATTTTGGGGTTGTCCTATGCGGGGACAGCAGTTGGACTCGATGATCCTTGTGGATCGCTTCCAACTCAGAACATTCTATGATTCTAAACTCAAACTTGATGTCGTCTGCACATTTTCAGTGTTTGCAGATAGAAAAAGGACATCGATTCCCTTCTGGGGCCGGACCCAAAATTCATCCAGCGTAACCAGCTGCAGCCCCCTCACAGGCTTGGGACATCAGGGCTGGAGCTGGCCTCCCTTATCAGTATAAAAGATCTTGCATAAGAAAAGCATCTTTATTCTACAGGGATTCAGGGACTGAAAACGGAGCCTTCATTCCAGGTGCCGTTTGTGGTAGGAGATAAGTATCACTATGGGAAAGGAACAACATTATCTCTCCTCCTTTGCCTGTTCCCACCAATAAACAGCCCACAGAAGATTAGTGGGGCTTGCTGCTGCGTTAATGAGGGAGACATCATTAATCAGCAGCCACAGTGACACAGGCTCTGACCTTCGGCTCAAACGCAATCCCATCTGTTGACTTCACTCCCTGGGACGAATCTTCTAAGTAGAAAATACAAGCTCCTGGGAATGAGGGAAGAATTTCACAGACATATAATCTAGTTTTAATATTTCCTGGATGTTAGGCTCGGGTAAAGAGTCTGAAACAAAAAAAAAAGGAGGAAACCTTTTCCTAAAGCAATCCCTCCTCTCCCCGGCTATAAAGTTAGCACAAACAGACTCAACAAGGGAATTCCTGCCGCTTTGAGATTGTAGGCTTGGAGCACACCTGGATAAAGAAAATATCCTCTCATGCTTGCAGCCGTTACATTGATTCAAACCCTTGGCTCAATGAAGGTATTTCTCAGACTGATACAGATACGTTGGCAGTACAGACGATTCCAGCAAATCAGGCATTCGGTGCTCTATCAGCTGAACCAAACCGTTCCCTCCCGATGCATCAAAGCATACGGAAAACTCCGAGACACAGCCCAGATCTTCCTGTGCCTATGAAGTGGTAGCATCAAAGGAACCCTTTACAAGACGCTGGCTCTCTCTTTCCCTGTTCAGAGACTCTGAGTGGCTCCCGTGGGGCACCTGTCCTAGAGGGGAGCAGTGATAACTCCACCAAAGGCATCCTCCTCACCTTCTGCCTGCCTGGTGGGGAGATGCTGGTCACTCACGCCTGGGAAACAAGCCCTCAAAAACAATCTCAGCCCTGTCCATTTAGAGCATCCCTCACGTTTTTGTCATTCTCACAGAGGGATCCGCAGGTCAGTAAATCGTCCTGAAGGAAAGCATCCTCTTTTGGTGGTCTCTTTAGCACTTGAGGTAAGATAAGTGATGGAACAGACGCCGTAGATGCTGGGGATGTCTCTTTTTACGGCCATCCAGGAAGGAGAGTGAAAGGAAGCTGTTTATGGCCACATCAAGCTGCTTTTGCAGGCGTTCTAGGAAGTGGGGACCCACGCAGAGGCCCCTCGCATCTGGATGACAGATTCAGACAATGGATTGTTTTTAATCTTGGTACATAGGAGATTCCAGCTAAACTGATTTCAGATGTGCTTTGCCTGGTCCCCAGCCAGCACGGGAGAGGCAGACCGAGGCAAGAACAATTTCTTGTGTGTCCTGAGGTGGGGTCTATAGGTCTACTGCAGTCCAGCCTTGGCCCATTTGGCCAAGCACAGGACATCACTGACCACGGGGAACGGGTTCTTCACTTGAAATGACTTTAAAAATGCTGGTTTGGATTCTACCAGTTCCCGGTCCTCGGATTCCAGAGGGCTGCAAGAAACCCTTTTTTTTAGAAAGCGTCCTGGCATTCCACCAAGGAAGATCCACCAAGACAGATGTCTTCTCAACATAAGAGGATGTCCATCCCCCACCGCAGGATTAATTGGTGTCTCACTTTGGAAAAGTTTTTCCGAAGGGCTGAACCCAGGTCACACGGCAGAGATTGACCCAGGGACTACTGGAGTTGTACTAGCAAGGAAAATGCCTGGATTGCGGGAGGGTGAGGGGATGGAAACAGTCACTGGAAAGCAGGAATACTCTGTTGCCTGAGAACTGACTGTTGGGAGAAACCAGGATGGTGGGGAGGATTTTGTGAGGCTGTCTGCCTCGTCTTGGGGCCTTCAGGAAAGCTGGGGAGGGGCTCTGGATCAGGGAATGCAGGGACAGGGCAAAGGGGAATGGTTTTCATCTGAAAGAGGGGAGATTGAGATGAGAACTTGGGAAAAAATGTTTTGCTGTGAGGGTGGGGAGGCCCTGGCCGAGGTTGCCCAGAGCAGTGGTGGCTGCCCCATCCCTGGAGGGGTTCAAGGACAGGTTGGATGGAGCTTGGAGCAACCGGATCTGGTGGGAGGTGTCCCTGCCCATGGCAGGGGGTGGAACTGGATGGGCTTGGAGGTCCCTTCCACCCCAAACCGTTCTATGATTCTACAGAACTCTGATTTTAGTGCATTCGTCATCCCTTGTCCTGGTTACAACAGAGCCCTGGAGAGGAATGAAGTGGAAGTTCCTGAAGCCCACCTAGATGGGACACAGTCACACCAGCACAACAAACAGGTTTGACCCCTAAAAGATCAAACAGAGGCCAGCAGGGTTTCCTTAGGGCACGTGGGAAAGAGCTTTAACAACCAAGGCAGGAAAAGGTTAATGCCGTTTTCCTTTTCATTTGCCAGATGTTTGGAAAATACAACAAATACCTATTCCTCTGCTTCTGAGAGGTGCAGCCTGCCTGGCAAGATACACCTTTGGTCCACAAGAACCACTGCAAAGTGCTTGGGGAGAGCATGTCCTTCCCTTAGAGGTCTGCACACCTCAGAGATGCTGAGCAGTGATAGAGAAGATGCTGAGGAACCTCAAGAACCTTAAGGAACCAGAGCCGGGCTCTTATGAAGAGGGCTCAGACTGGTGGCACTGTGACTGTTTAACATCCTGACAGCACCTCATCCTGCCTGTGCTTTCCATTCTACTGCAGAAGTTTGTGCCTCACGGAATGGACCAAGACATTGCTTCTCTCTGTCCAAGTGAGTCCTGAATTTGATTAAGGAATACAGTGGGCCAACTTATTCTGAGTTGAAGAGCAAAGAGCAGTTCCAGGGGCTTCGAGGACTAGGCAGCTTTCTGCCTTAACTACCACAACTGGTCTTAACACTGCTAAATTTTCACACCTCCCAGTGCTCTGGTCTGAGGATCAGGGGTTTGGCCACTTCTAAGCAACTCTGCCAATCACCTGGAAAGAATTTCCCTTGGAAATATCAGAGGTCTCTGCACCATCACACCAGACCCTGCTGAGCTGTTGAGACTGGGCCTGTGTTTCCAACAGTCCTACATCCAGACGTGGAGATCTGACCACCGACACTGCAGATCGGCTTGCACACATGTTCAGAGCAGAGTTGCACCTGCACATCTGGGCAAAGCATCTGGGTCTTCCGCTGAAGTAGTTTTAGAATGTACTTAATCCATAAACCTCTCCAACTTCTGTGCCGAAGAAGAGGCAAAGAGGAGTTTCTGCAAAGTTCCCTTCCATCAGGTTGGGAACTTCTCCAGAGAGTTAGAAAGTTGCTTGCTCAAAGCACCAGGCTAAGGCTGATGCTAACAAGCGACAGTAGCTCTGCAGGGCTTCAAGCGACAGTAGCTCTGCAGCCACTGCCAAGGCAGTAACGGTTTAGAGCATCCCTAACTAAGCACGAACTGAGCCTCTCTTGAAGCACCTCAAGAGAGATCATAGAATCATAGAATAGTTTGGGTTGGAAGGGACCTTAAAGATCATCTAGTTCCAACCCCGCTGCCATGAACAAAGACATCCCACTGGATCAGGCTGCCCAAGGCTCCATCCAAGAGATGCTGAGGCAGGAAAGGTCTCTCCCATTTACAACTCGGTTGAAGGCAAGCAATGTGCATCCTACAAAGCAACCAGAAAGACAGGGAGAGCAAGCACAGCAGGCTGGCTGTCTGCAGACAACCCCGGACTGGTGGGGATGCCTGTGGGGATGAGACAGCACCAGGCACTGGCTTAAAGGAGGAATGCTCACAGGCACGCTGCTGATGACTGGAATTTCACCTCTCTAACATCAAATCTTTCCTTGTACTTGATTAGTACTCAAGGACAAGGTTCAGGTCCTGGCCAACACATCAGTTTGGAAGAACATCACCAAGTCAGTGAAGCAACAGTTCATTTACTTGCTCCATACCCTCATCTCATGGAATCAGCTCTTTTGCAGTGCACCACGTGCCATAATGTTATTGCTGCTTGTCTTACTCCATCACTGTCCCAGCTAGTCAGACTCTACCGACTCTGCTTTCCTTCCAGTTACTCCACTGAACTATAGGAAACACAGTGTAAGCTGCAAAAAGACAAACATCAAGTGGATACAAGGAAAATATTCCTCACCACGACAGTGTTGCAACCCTGGGACAAGAGCCCCAAAAGAAAAGGCTTTAGGTTTTCAAACTTGACCAATCTAAGCAAGACGAGCAACCAGAGACAGCTTTGAAGACAGCCCTGATCAAAGCAGGAGGTTCAACTAAAGCCAATCAGACGTCCCTTCTATCAATGAGTCTGCGTTGCCATTAAAATATCTATTATAGAATCATAGAATCATTAAGGTTGGAAAAGACCTCCAAAATCATCAAGTCTAACTGAACCCAGCACCACTGCGCCGACTAAACCATGTCCTACTGTGCCAATCTACATGTTTTTTGAACCCTTCCAGGGATGGGGACTCCACGAGTGCCCTGGGCAGCCTCTGCCAGCGCTTCACCACTCTGTCAGTGAAGAAATTTTTTCTAATATCCAACCTATTCAGAAGACACCTGCATGAAATAAAAAAGTCTTTCTACTTTAAGAGAATATCAGACCAGCTCCGGTCCTCATTTCCCTGTCTTGGACTGCACGGAGTAGAAAAACAGATCAGAGAGCCCTATTGCAGTCTATTTTCATGCTAGCGATACTTCCCCCTACCTGGAAGGTAGGACCAAGGCTGGCATGAGACTTCTTTCTCATCTCTACTCCGCTAGCCTTGGAGATGCCCTGTGACCAGAGAGATTCTCAGGATTTTAAATGCCCTTTGCCCACCGAGTGCGTCTGGGAACTCAGCGCTGAGCAGTCTGCTGAAGCTGTGCAGAAGTTTGCAACCTTACCTTCACATCTGTGGCTGGTCTCGCTCTGCTTGTGTCCCGCAGGGCATTTGCACTCATAAGAGCCCACAGTGTTGATGCAATTACCGCCTTGACAGAGGCCAGGGATGGCTTGACATTCATCCACATCTACAGGAAGAACAAAAAAGATGTTAGAAAGTGCAACCATGGCTACAGATGAATGTTCTACCCCAGCATGGTGGGAGTGCTATGAGGAAGAAGCTTTGCTCCAAGTAGGCGGATTGACATTTCCTAATGCAATCACCCATCAGATAACATTAGTGATAAGGGAAAGGACAGAAAATGATCATCAAGGTATCGCTGGTTTATCTACACAAGCAAGAGGGAGACAAAAATAGCAATGTTTTTCTAAGCAAACATAATACATCTCTCGTGGTTCATTCCAGCTGAGTTAATGGTGAGTTGGTTTAGTGGGATGTCCTCCTGCAGCCTTCAGAGAGCACTGCAGGGTGGAGAGGGGACCTTGCAACCTCCTCATCTGTGAGGGGACACTGCTTTCCAAAGCACCTCAGGAGGGTCTCGGTATTTGCTGCTAGAATCAGCACTCTCAGGTGCTGCAGAGATTATTTATTGTCCTGTTCTGCTTGCAGTAACAGCGAGTGACAAACCCATTAAACAGGCCAAGCTCTCCTGGAGACATTGGGGCCATAAAATCAGACTATAATAGACAGCTGGAGAGTCCTCCTCTTCAGCCTTCCCAGTTTTATCCTGCAGGCACTGGCCAGTGTGGGATTTGGACTGGAATTTGGCTTTTGATCATGGCAGGTAAAGCCTGAAAGTAGTTGCAGATGCAGAAAGGAATTCACGCAAATCTACATGGAGACCCCTGCAACGAATCAGTGGGGAGAAGACACAGCAGCTCCAGAAAGGCTGTCAACGGGATCTGCTGATAGGAACTCAGAGGACCATTCTGCTATTCTTTGCCTGGATGTCCTAGACATTGACTCCAACCTCTACAATTATGATTTACGTACATTTTACTTCCTTGCGTGACCTCAACGGAATTATGGCTTCTGTTTTGAACCAGTAATATAATTTACAGAGCACTCGTCAAGCAATACAAGGGCTAATCACATTCCAGTGGTGGGACAGAAGCTCCAACAATAGCACCACCACAGAATAAGGACATAGAGAAGGCTGTAACTTAGTTTTAAACCTGCAGAAACGCTAGCCTGATTCATTACATCTTGTGAGATGGAGGAACATCACCCGAGAAGCACAGTATGGCCAGAATCTTTAAGTGAGCTAAGATGATCTTAGGTCGTCCCATGAGAGACCCAACACCCATGGTGATGCTCTGGGACATACAATGATGGATTTAGCAAAGTCTACACAGAGAACTGGTCTCCATATTGGACCTCCTGGCAGTTATTCATCACTCGCCCTTTCAGTGCATGTCAGGATGGATAAGGGAACATCCTCCAGATGTTCATGGCATTTACCTTGGCAGGCTCCAGTTCGAATGTTGGGAATGAAGCCTCGGCGGCAGGGGTGAGGCTGAGCAGGGCACATCTCACAAGGGTGGCCCCAAGCCCGTCCAATGGTAGCACAACACATGGTCTTGGTGCAGACGATCCCACTGAGTTGGCCCTGGCACATCTGGTTATTGACTTGGCTGAAGCAGGGACCAGTACGGTAGTCTGAGGGAGAACAATAACATCCACAGGTTAGATCAAGACACAAACAAGGTTTTCCATCTAACAGACTATCCCCCTTCCTACCAGCATGGACATTCAGGTGCAAAGTCAACAAGTTTGGGGAAAAAAAGTCTGCAGTTATGAAAAGAACAAAAATTTAAGACTAAGCTGGACACCAGTACTGGAGGTGGTGACTTCCTTTCTGCCACATGGTTCATGTGATGGTCTAGAGGTTCTCCAAGCCACCTCTTCTGGTTTCCTCAAGGCTCATCCATGAACTACACTTATTCTGTGCCTTGAGTCACTCTTTTTATGTTCTGGCCCTAGAATGAACTCAAAATATAAAGTCAGACAAAGAGGTAATTTCAGGGCTGCAGGTTCCCCTGTTCAGAGGAAATTCTGGGGTCAGCAAAGCAATTGAACTTCATTTTAGTTAGAGGTAAATATGGAGCTGATATGCTACAAGCATCTCATGGACACCCTTAGGGCCCAACAGTCCATGTGATGTGAACATATAGGATGACGGAGATACCTTCCTGCCAGATCACTTCAACTTGGCTTGCAGAGGAGGAGTCCCACGTGTCATCCCCAAAACATTCGGGAGTGAATTTCCAAATCTTTCCTCCTGATGTCTACTGTAAATCCCACCAAGGGACTCCTACGCTTTCTGACAGTCCCAGTAAAAGAAACCTCCTGCAGCAACACACATCGTTGCGATTAATTTCTTCGGTTTAACTCTTAAAGGTCCCTTGGCAATTTTAACCAGATCTTTAAAACCCAGATGTTGCAGAAACCACCAGCCTGTTTCTTATTCCCAACAAGGATCCTCCTACCCTTTCAAACCAAAAGTAAATTTTGAAGGGCTTGTTTGCACTAAGGAATGCGGTTTTGCCACTGTCTGGGGTCCCACGACCCTTGATTAGGGATATTAGCACACCAGACATTCATCAGGAAGCAAAAGTCTTACACGAGAGCGTTTCTCCTGCTACTGGGAATGACTGCATGCAAGTGTTTGATCTGTGGCTGGAAAAAAGGACCTTTAACCATGTTACTGTCAGACCAGAAAATTCCACAATAACTGTCTAAGGAAGTTAGGTGTTGGTCAAAGGGCCATTAGTTCAGGTAGCCTGGCTGAGAGCTGCAAGGTTGCTTATGGAATTTTGCAGCTGGAGCACACGGTAATTAGTAATTGACTGTGAACCCTAATCCCTACATCAGCGCCCAGATTAGCCCAGAGCTGTCTGGACAGTGAAACATTTGTCTTTGACATGTGAAGCAATGAAAAACTTGTGTGGAAAATGGTTATATTTAAAGTCCCGAACTATGGGCAGCACTGATACCCATGTTCAAAGACCAATAGTCTGGAAATGCCTTAGGATAATACAGATGCTCAACAAAACGAAGCTCATCCAGCCCATATCAGGCTGGAGCACCTCCCGTACGAGGCCAGGCTGAGAGTTGGGATTGCTCAGCCTGGAGAAGAGAAGGCTGTGGGGAGACCTTAGAGCAGCTTCCAATCCTGAAAGGGGCTCCAGGAAAGCTGGGGAGGGGCTCTGGATCAGGGAGGGCAGGGAGAGGACAAGCAAAGATGGTTTTCAGCTGAAAGAGGGGAGATTGAGATGAGATCTTTGGAGGAAACCTTTTGCTGTGAGGGTGGGGAGGCCCTGGCCCAGGTTGCCCAGAGCAGTGGTGGCTGCCCCATCCCTGGAGGGGTCCAAGGCCAGGTTGGATGGGGCTTGGAGCCCCTGATCCAGTGGGAGGTGTCCCTGCCCATGGCAGGGGGGTAGAACCGGACGGACTTTGAGGTTTCCTCCAACTCAAACCATTCTGTGATTCTATTCTATGATTCATTGTCCGTATTCCATTTCATGGCCTGCAAATTCTCAGATATAATTCTTTCCACACACAATCCTTGCAATCAGCTCCCTTCTTTTTAAACCCTGACCCACACATGCAAAGAATAAAAAGCAAGGAAAACCATTAAATAGACTGTTTGAGGCAGAAAGCTTTCTCCCATAAGGTACGTTCGCATGACAGCCCCGTTGACAGAACGTCCATTTGCATGAGACCATGACGGAGTGTCATTATGGCTGTAAAAGATCCATCTGGAAATGCTGGTAATTCCTGTACGGCTTCAGATCACCAGTACCTGTGCTGGTGTGCTTCCCTTACTCCTGTGTCTTGTGCCAAGTAAAAACTCTATGAGGTTCACCTGTACTTCATTATCCCACCTGGCAACAGGGGAAGCACGAACTACATGGTAACCACGCACCACATCCTCCGCTATCTCTTGGAAAGAATCAATTAGTGCAATAATTGCTTCTTTCCAGCTTAATGCTCCCTCCAATTTGTCTTTCTTGAGCAGCTGGGAGCAGAGGCCTACTTGGAAAGGAAAAATGTCAAAAGAAGTTTGGTCTGTGAGGCTCATTGAGAAGGAAACAGCAAAAGGGATTTGAGAGGGAAAAAAAAAGGCACTGATTTTGCAGTTACAGTGGTCTAAAAGTGTCACGATCCCATAAAAATGCCTTTGTTTGGAACTCAGAACAGAAATATGTAGTGTGCTGGCAGTGGTGAGCTACCAAATCACAGTCTTTAGGGGTTTGACCCAAAATTTAACAAGATATCAAAGCACATGGTCTTCATTAGTGCCTCCTGCCATGACAAGCTTAATGGTTTAGTTGGTTCTAGCTTATTCCTAGAACAGAAACCAACAATGAAGCCGCCGAGGCTTCATTCCCAACAAGATTTCAGTTGTTTAGTGTTTTTTCAAATCGAACTGAAAGGCTCTTCCTCAAATTTTCAACTTTGAGGAAAAGGCCAACGAGAGCTCTTTGTAACCCCACCACTGAACAATTTCAATCTTCTGAACAAATCATACCCAAAGAACCATGGAAGAACTTGCTTTTTGATCCTATTTCAATGGAGAAATCAACTCATTAGCACACAACAAAAGTCTGTCCTAAAGTATTAGGAGAGGAGAAAAGAAATAAAGAGAGAGCAGCATCACTAAACTCACAGTTTGCTTCCATCCTGAGGGCTCCTTGCAGTTCTAGCCCCCAACTCAGCAAGCAGCCCCTTCCAACCTGGCCTTGAACCCCTCCAGGGATGGGGCAGCCACCACTGCTCTGGGCAACCTGGGCCAGGGCCTCCCCACCCTCACGGCAAAAGGTTTCCTCCTAAGATCTCATCTCAACCTCCCCTCTTTCAGCTGAAAACCATGTTCGCTTGTCCTCTCCCTGCCCTCCCTGATCAAGAGTCCCTCCTCAGCTTTCCTGGAGCCCCTTTCAGGATTGGAAGCTGCTCTGAGGTCTCCCCACAGCCTTCTCTTCTCCAGGCTGAACAACCAGAGCTCTCTCAGCCTGTCCTTGTTTGGGAGGTTCTCCAGCCCTCGGATCATCTCCGTGGCCTCCTCTGCACTCGCTCCAACAGCTCCATGTCCCTCCTGTGCTGAGGACTCCAGAACTGGACATAGGGCTCCAGGTGGGGTCTCACCAGAGCAGAGTAGAGGGTGAGAATCCCCTCTCTCGACCTGCTGGTCCCACAGCTTCTGGCAGAGCCCAAACCGATTCATGGCAGGCCCGTACAAAGGGCAAAGGCGTCAACTTGCACTTCCCACACTATCTCGCTGAGGCCTGGCTGGATACACTGCAGCAAGAATTCCTTGAGACTGATAATGAAAGTGCGATTGTAAGGAGAACAGCTCTTTTTAAACAAATAATTTATAAAAATAGATTTTCATATGTAGATGACTTCTTCAGAGGGAATGAAGCCAAAGAAATTGCAGTCTGGAGTCCAGAAAGCTTGGCTGCATTCCAGCTCCCATCTGTTGCTAATTTTAATGTTCAAATTATTAAATTTTTAATGAGGCACCAATCAAATTTTATTAAGGAAATGTGCATGCTTAGGAGATGTCTAAAAACCTTTAACAGTCTATGCATGGCATCCCGTCTTCCAGGAACCCCGTCACAGGTAGTTGTCCTTCAGAAGTCTGGTCCTTGTGGGTACACTTCTTAGAAAGAGTGATGAGGTGGTTTCCTCACTGAAAGCTGAGGTTTCTTTCCTCTTTCAAGCTCCCTCAGACTTACAGTAACAGCGTCCAGTGGTAGGATATGGATGAGTGCCACCTTTCCATCTGCAGGTAAGGTTCTCATTAACAAAAGAAGCGTGGCCAGCAGGTCAAGGGAGGTGATCCTCCCCCCTCTACTCTGCTACAAAAATGATCCAAGGGCCGGAGAACCTCTGCTATGAGGACAGGCTGAGAGTTGGGGTTGTTCAGCCTGGAGAGGAGAAGGCTCCAGGAAGACCTTAGAGCAGCTTCCAGAGCTGAAAGGAGCTCCAAGAAAGCTGGGAAGAGCCTAATTCCAGGTGCATGGAGTGATAGGATGAGGGAAAATGGCTTTAAATTGGAGGAGAGAAGATTTAGATAAGGCATTAGGATGAAATTCATCATGATGAGGGTGGGGAGGCCCTGGAACAGGTTGCCCAGAGCAGTGGTGGCTGCCCCATCCCTGGAGGGGTTCAAGGCCAGGTTGGATGGGGCTTGGAGCAACCTGATCCAGTGGGAGGTGTCCCTGCCTGTGGCAGGGGGGTGGACCCAGATGATCTTTAAGGTTCCTTCCAGCTCAAACCATTCTAGTAGTCTATGATTAAAGAGATTTCAAGAAATACTGGATCAGGGTTTATCTTCGCAGTCAGACGGAATCTCTTCACCTCTACAGAAGAGACTTTTAGCAGAGCTGGGCCATGTGTATCTGGGTCTTTACCAATCACTTGTAGCTGTAAGAAACAATGTGCCAGTCCTCTGCCTGACTTAACGTCCCCAAATACAGTAAGAACATAGCATAGGACAGACATCAGCTTCTCTCCCAGCATCTATCATCCTCCTCATCCATGCACTGACCTCATTTTCCTTTCTTGCCCTATTCAAAGTAGACCGTGCTCAGTATGTTCAGCCTGGAGATTCCTTATCGCCGTAGAGTTAGATTAGGTTACTATTCATGCTACTTATCTTCAACAGCCAGCAAGGAGAGCAAGCGCTCAAATTGCAGAAGGCACCATGGAATCTGAGTTGAAGCGTCAACATGTTTGCATTAACCACAAGAAATCTGACTCCTTGCTATGCTCTTTGTGTTTGCAGACCCTCACCACCCCCATACTACCAAGGCAGCGTGGCTTTGAAGCACCACCGTGCCTGGACAAGGGACTTTTGCAGATGCTTTCCTTAAAGGGAGCTCCAGGAAAGCTGGGGAGGGACTCTTGATCAGGGAGGGCAGGGAGAGGATGAGCAGAAAGGGTTTGAATCTGAAAGAGGGGGAGATTCAGATGAGATCTTGGGGAGAAACATTTTCCTTATGAGGATGTGGAGGCCCAGGTTGCCCAGAGCAGCGGTGGCTGCCCCATCCCTGGAGGTGTTCAAGGCCAGGTTGGATGGGGCTTGGAGCAACCGGATCCAGTGGGAGGTGTCCCTGCCCATGGCAGGAGGTGGAATTGGATTGGGTGGTGGGATTTGAGCTCCCTTCCAACCCAAACCATTCTGTGATTCTATACAAAATCAGGATGGGGCTACCGTGCCGCAATCCTGCAGCCAGCACAGGTCCCAGATGTGCTCAGAAAAGGAAGTGTAACAGGAATAGACCTCATTCCCAGTGTCCATGTTTGGCTGGTTGTCATGGAGATCATTAGGAACCCCTTTAGCTAACGAATGGTCACTCTTGACAATTCCAAGCCACAAACCCTTGGGGAGTTAAAGGGTGGAATCTATGCCATTACACATACTCTTACCCTGAGCCTCACTATTCCACTTGTAAACAGCTTCCTGAAAATATCCCTGTAGACTTTTTTAGCTTTCCTAATTCCTCTGCCTCGGATGTAAGTGGAGGAGTGATTCACGGTCACTGTGGACAACTGCCTTCACCCACGTGCTGCATGGAGTCCTGCTGGAAGGGGTGGGAGGTTGAAGTGCAGTTAAGTGGCTTTAAGTACCTCTGGGTCAGCTGAGCCACCACACAAAACTTCATCATTTCCCCGTTTCCAGCACTCGGGGTGCTCTGCTGACCAGGGATGCTGCCCTGGCTTTGCCTACCCTACTTAACCCAAATTCACCTCACCAGAACCTGTCTCACCTCCTACAAGAGGTAATAAAGAACGATGCACTATTCTGCCAACCACGGCTATAATTTATGCCAGAAATGCAGCTTGGAGTCATTAAAAAAGAATAATCAGTTGCAGCCTATTTAAAATCACCACTCTGAGGCTATCAAACATTTACGCACAACATTTGGAAGGCACCTCTTCCATCGCTTGGTTTTCCCCGGTGCTCAATGAAAACAATGGAAATCTTTTGTAGGGAATATTTCCCTGGGATATCCAGCATGTTGTTCTTTTCCAGGGCGATACTAATTTCAGCAACTCAGATTGATTTCTTTGAAGGAGATCTCAAACTTCCATAAACAAGGGCATTTTTTCCAGCATTTTGTAACACCTGACGCGAAACAGTATCTGAACCTGAAATATTTATAACTTGATTTCAAATCCAATTTAAATGGGCTCAGGTTGTGCCAAGGGAGGTTTAGATTGAATAGTAGGAAAAATTTCTTTACTGAAAGAGTGGTGAAGAAGGAAGAGGCTGCCCAGGGCAGTGGGGGAGTCTCCATCCCTGAGGGGTTCAAAAATCTGTGGATCTGGTACTTCATGACATGGCTTAGTACGGACGATGGTGTTGGGCTGATGGTTGGACTGGATGAGCTTAGAGGTCTTTTCCAACCTTTATGGAATCATAGACTAGTTTGGGTTGAAAGAGACATTAAAGATCATCCAGTTCAACCCTCTGCCATGGGCAGGGACGTCCCACTGGCTCAGGCTGCCCAAGCCCCATCCAACCTGGCCTTGAACACCTCCAGGGATGGGACAGCCACAGCTTTCCCGAGTAACCTGTTCCGGTGCCTCACCACTCTCATAGTGAAGAAATTCCTCCTTATGTCCAGTCTAAATCTGCCTCTCTCCAGTTTATACCCATTGCCCCTTGTCCTATCGCTACAAGACTTTGTAAACAGTCCCTCCCCAGCTTTCCTGGAGCCCCTTTCAGCACTGGAAGCTGCTCTAAGGTCTCCTCAGAGCCTTCTCTTCTCCAGGCTGAACAACCCCAACTCTCTCAGCCTGTGCTCATACAGGAGGTGCTCCAGCCCTTGGATCATCTCCATGACCTTATGATTCTATGGTTCTAAACTACTGCTGTGACAGGGGAAAAGGCACTTAAAATTAACGTTTTACTCACTTTTAACTGGTTCTGACTATCCCTTTGGGAAAATTGATAGGCTTTGACAAAGCATTCTTGGAAAGAAACATTTCATTTGAAAACATTCACACAAAGAAGGTTAACTTCCCCCACTTCTATAGCATCCGTCTACCCAGCGGGCAAATTAATACTTGCAGTGGGAATTGAGATCCCTGTGTAAAGATGCAAAAGTAGGAACAATTGCACTACTCTCCTTGCTGCGTAAAACAGTCCTGGAAACAGGAATATGCCTGAGCCCAGTCGTAAAAGCAGATCTGCAGGGGAAAAGGAAGGGATTGAAGAGCTCTCCTCCACACTCTCAGCCCGTCTCGCAGCCTGGCCTTTCCCCGGCACAATTTCACTGGAATCACCTCATGAACCAGGCCATGGGCTGGACGAATTCCTTCTTTATAAACTAAACAAACAGAGCAACGAGGAAGAAGAGATTTTTCTTTGCTAAAAATCAAATTCCTTCTCATAATAAACAATGCTTTCGCTGAAGGCTTTTTCTTAAAACAGTAAGGACAAACGTTGCCTGTAAGTAATCTCCAGGGAGCTGCAGACCTCGCAGGGATGAGGTCACTGCAACGCATGCCCCAGGCGTTGGCAGGATTCCATTCCACTTTCTAAAAGCTCCAGCAATCGACGATAGGAGAGCAAGGCGGGCGGATATCAAGCCCGATATCTATTTTTCTATTTGCATCAGGATGAGGCTTGTTCCCCGAGGCCACGGGGGCACAGCCTGGCAACTCTTTCTGACTGTGACGTTTTGGGGCTTTATAGAGGAAGAAAGGCAACTCTACGAGTGAGCGTGAGCCCACGCGACCAAAGCAAAGGCACCAATCTGGCAGATCCTTCTGCAAACTTGTGCTCAAAAAGATTCTCACACAAACCCTGGCTGCTTATGGTGGGACTGTTCCCTAGAGAGCCTGTGGAGAAGGCTGGCTGTGCCCTCTGGGACCTGCTGGGAGAGCTGAGAGTTTACAAATTATCATAGAATCATGGAATGGTTTGGGTTAGAAGGGACCTCAAAGCCCAGCCAGTCCCATCCCCTGCCATGGGCAGGGACACCTCCCACTGGATCAGGGGCTCCAAACCCCATCCAACCTGGCCTTGAACCCCTTCAGGGATGGGGCAGCCACCACTGCTCTGGGCAACCTGGGCCAGGGCCTCCCCACCCTCACAGAAAAACATTTCTCCCTAAAATCTCATCTCAATCTCCCTTTTTTCAGCTGAAAACCATTTCCCCTCATCCTCTCCCTGCACTTCCTGATCCAGAGCCTCTCCCCAGCTTTTCTGGAGCCCTTTTCAGCACTGGAAGCTGCTCTGAGGTCTCCCTGGAGCCTTCTCTTCTCCAGGCTGAACCCCAACTCTCTCAGCCTGTCCTCGTACAGGAGGTTCTCCAGCCTTTGGATCATCTCCGTGGCCTCCTGTGCACTTGATCCAACAGCTCCATGTCCTCCCTGTGCTGAGGACTCCAGAACTGGATGCAGGGCTCCAGATGAGGTCTTGCCAGAGTGGAGCAGAGGGGCAGAATCCCCTCCCTCCCTGCTGGTCCCACTGCTTTGGATGCAGCTCAGGACACGGTTGGTTTCTGGGCTGCGAGCGCACGTTGCCGGCTCATGTTGAGTTTCTTATCCCCCAAAACCCCAAATCCAAACTAAATGCTCAATGGAGCAATCCACGCCCCACTCACAGAAAGACCATGAACGTATGGGAAATCAGACAGGGGAACAGCATCCAAAAGCCATTGGCCAAACAATGAGCTGAAAGGAGCCAACCAAAAAAACCCTGTGCCGCTTTCGGTCGCACTGAATGTTGAATGCAGAGATTTTCCAAGGCTGATCGTAGGTCTCGGCACACAACGCAACTCTCGGCACACAACGCGACTCTAAATATCTGCTAAGCCTCTCAGGCTGTGTCGCTACGTGACAGCTTTGGTGGGAGGGGGGATGGGGGATGTAGGGAGAACAGCGTGAGGGTCTCCGTAAAGGGCTCCTTTCTCATGGAATACTTTCTCCACCTAGTCATTTCCTTACCTCATACAAACACAGCCACATTCCTGATGTTTAACTGTTTGGATTTTTGCAGAAAAGAAAAAGCTGGCTGGGGTAGTTTATAAGGCCAGACAGACATTCCAAGTGCTGAAAAAACATATTCAAAGGAAATAGTAAAGGGAGAACTTTTTTAAGTTTTCCTGTCCTATTTTTACAGTTTCCTGTCAAAGTCTTAGCCTGATGAAACCTGAGATAGAGCTCCACGCACAACCCTCCTCCAAGGGCTCTCCACTCCAGCGGCATCTGAAGCACAAAGCACGCACAAAGCAACATGGAGCAAAGAGTTCCAGCAGCTTTGGAAATCTCTGGGAGGGTTGGAGCAAGGGGCTGGCACTGCCACGCTGTGTCCTCCATCCTGGAAGAGACCACAGGGTCAGAGTGCCATAGACTGTTGAACCACTGCCAGGTCAGTTAGAACAGAAATGGAGGTGAAGGGATGGAGGTGCTGAGGTGGCATTGAGGTTTGGTAGCTCCAGACTCCCTGATCCAGTGGGATGTCCCTGCCCATGGCAGCGGGCTTGGAACCAGATGATCTTTAAGGTCCCTTCCAACCCAAACTATTCTCTGATTCTCTGATTCTCTGATTCTCTGACTCTTCCCCACATGCACACTTGCCCCACGTGGAAGCCTTCCATCTCTCACGCTCCTTTGGCGGAGCTCATGGTTATGGGCAGATTCATGGATACCAAGGGAACTGTGACTGAAGTCAGGAGGATTCCTCCTGGAGAGCTGTTTGTGCGTTCCTGATAGAACAGAGCAAAGGAAGGAGAAACTTCTGTCTGCCAGGTGGGAAGCATTTATGGGCAGAGAGTTTGTGGACTTTGCCAGCTGCAAAGACAAGATCCCAAGCGATGATGGTCCAACCCCCCTGGCTCACTCAGCTACAGCTGACTCAAATGACTCTGTGTTTCAGTGGCAATGCAAACGGCTTTGCCCTATGGACAAGGAGTCTCCCTCCATCCCTGGAGGTGTTCAAAAACTGTGTAGACGTAGCACTTGGGGACATGGTTTAGTAGGCACAGTGGGGTTGGGCTGATGGTCGGATTGAATGAGCTTAGAGGTCTTTTCCAACCTTAATGATTCCATGTTTCTTTGCTAAATTGATCTATTCAGGCTGAAACAGTCTGTAGCCAGGCTAAGGAGTATTGGAAAATTCCTGTCAAAACATTCCTGTCCGATTTAAAGGTAAATCTTGGGAATGCTATTTCCATGAAGGAAGAAATGAATTCTGATTCCAGAGCCTGGTTCCCCTTGGGCACAATGAGGTGGCCTCTGAGCCTCTGAACACCAAGCAGAAAGCAAAGGTATTGAGCAGCTGAGCTTTGGGAGTGCCGCCCACCCTCCGGCAGGGGAAAAGGACGCTGTGATTGTCTCATTAAAAATTGTACCATAAAGCCCATGGGCATGCAGGAAAATTATATGTGCAGGAAGCATCTACATCCCACCAGCACTCCCAGCAGACTATGAGCGGCTTTCTGAAGAGATCAGAGGGAAATGTGGTTGCAGAACTATAATTAGAACTATAACAGAACTATCATTATTTTATCAAGGGAACCTGTCTGTAGGAAGAAAATAGCAACCTACAACCCAGTGCAGGGTTGAACCTTACTCGTGGTGAAGCTCCCGCCAGACCTTTCTGTGTAAATGCATGCAAATCAGAGCAGGAGATGTCAGAGTACTCTCTGCTCTTTGGGCTACAGCTGATTATCAAAATGCTTTTCCTAACCTAATGTAGAGAAACAAGCGCCCGTGGAGACAGGCGGAGGACTCGGAACTCTATCACATATCTCAGCTACAAGTTCTGCTTTATGTCTTGACATCTGGATTAGCGGAGCACCAGGAAGGATCAGCTGAGCGCCTGGTTTCTAACAAGCATGAGAAATCCCTTTGCAAACACAGTCTTTCATTAAGAAGCTCATCTGGAGGGGGAAAAAAAAAACCAACTAGGCCACTCACAATCACATTCCTCCATAGGATTTTTGGTTAAAGGGATTTCAAAATTAGTCCGGAATTGCTAGGAAGAACTTGCTGAGTGTCCGGCAAATTTTGTGTGTCTCATCTGCATACGGTACTCACAGCACCCAAACGGCTTGGAGTGGGCATGGCAGAAAGGAGCCACCATCGCCTGTTCTTTCCCTTGCCTAAATCCTACCCCAGAGAGCTGAAACCCAAGTACTTCCAGTACTGAAAGGGGCTCCAGGAAAGCTGAGGAGGGGTTCTTGATCAGGGAGTGCAGGGAGAGGATGAGGCAGTATGGCTTTCAGCTGAAAGAGGGGAGATTGGGATGAGATCTTAGGAGGAAATGTTCTCCTGTGAAGGTGGCTGCCCCACACCTGGAGGTGTTCAAGGCCAGGCTCCATACCGGAAGGCTGCTCTAAGATCTCCCAGGAGCCTTCTCTTCTCCAAGCTGAACAACCCCAACTCTCTCAGCTCCAGCCTTCGGATCATCTCCGTGGACTACTTTACACTCACTTCAACAGCTCCACGTCCTTCCTGTGCTCAAGACTCCAGAACTGAACACAGGGCTCCAGGTGAGGTTTCACCAGAGCAGAGGGGCAGATTCCTCCCCCTCCCTTCTGGCCACATTTCTTTCGATGCAGCCGAGGACACGGTTGGTTTCTGGGCTGCGAGCGCACGCTGCCGGCTCATGTCAAGCTTCTCATGCACCAGCACCCCACGTCTTTCTCATCAGAGCTTCTCTCAATCCATTCTCAGCCCAGCCTGTAATTGTGCTTTTCCTGCTTGTTGGTGGGTGAAATTAGAGATGCCACATCAAAATGGTTCATTTTTCCGTAAAGATCAAGAAAACATTAAAAAGGAAAGACTTGGCCTCTTTCCTTCCAGATTCATTTTTTCTGTGTTGCAGCTTTTCCTCCAACACTGATGTAATGTGAGTTCAGGTTACCAAAGGCTGCTGGGGTTATACAATATATTCACTGGTTCTTCATCCCTGAAGATGTCAAGGAGACGGAGGAAATGATGCTAAGATTCTTTGAGTACCAAGCTATTAAAGTGTTTACCTCCGAAGTGGAGTATTTCCTGAATGAAGTGTGAAGGTAGTTAGATTGCTCCCATTACAAAGCAGTCTCTTACCGGCGCCCCAAGCTGTCCAACATGCAGCTCGTTGAGTGCACGGCAGAACTCAGTTTATTACAGTTTAAAAGTAGAACTATCTCTTTTGACAGTCACAGCAAATAAAAATTCAAAATAAAGTCAAATTCAAACCCTATACAACTCCGTAATCCAATGGATTTGTGGGATTGAATGCTTTCTTTTCACCAGCACAGATGGGCATATTTTTCAGTGCTTGACAGTCTAAACTGATACCCCAAACCCTGTAGGAAAGCGCAACCCCAGAGACTAAAGGAACGGCCACACCAGAACAAACAGCTATCGTACACAGCTCAGGAGCCTTTCTGAGACCCCCAAACCTCAGCGCAGATATTGTTAGCTGGGCTAACGCAGTGAAACAAGTTTGAAACCAGTTGTGTGGTATCACCTTCTGTCCATATAACGATCCAAGACCACCACACTGAGTCTTGCAGCGCAAAGAAGCCTACGGACCACCCTTTGCAGATTTTAAATCTGTAAGAATGAATTGGCCTGAAGTCCAACATCAAACAGGCCAGAGAATGCCAACCACAGACTCTTGGCCAGACCTTACTACCCATGGACTAGCCACAACACAACCTCAGAAAGCCCTTCCCTCTTGGTCTGAAGCCTCCAGAGATGGGATTCTGTCATTAGAATCATATGAGTTTGGTTGGAAAAGACCTTTAATATCATCAAGTCCAACCATCGATCCAGCCCTGCTTAGTCCATCACCAGACTGTGTCCCCAAGTATGACAGCTACTCCTCTTTTAAACCCCTCCAGAGATGGTGACTCAACCTCCTCCCTGGGCAGCCTCTTCCAATGCTTGACGACCCTTTCAGTAAAGAAATTAAATGTAGAGAAGTCCACATCCGTGGCAGAACTGCTCACCCTGTATACACTCATCTTCAAGGTCTGCATCTGGTCAGTGAATCCTGGCCCCCCAGAGCTGCTCTGAATCCATCGCCTGGAAGGTTTCATGGCATGCTGTGCTCAGCTGGACACACCTACCCCACAGAGGTCTAAAGTGAAGCTATGTAGTGCAGGGGTGGTCCGGCACATTCCTGTGGAAGACAGCCAGCCGAAACCAACCTCCTTGTTAAAAACATGATCTGTTTTTTCCAATTGGAACTGGGTTTCTTTCAGCTTCCAGTCCCTTCATTTTGCTTCAGCAGAAGGACCTGGGTCAGCCCCTGCTTCCACAGGTTGGCACATTCCTCAAGAAAGACTCCTCTGCTAAGGGACATCCCACCCACTCATGACACTGTCATAAAATCATAGACTCATAGAACGGTTTGTATTGGAAGGGACCTTTAAAGCCCTTCCAGTTCCACCCTCTGCCATGGGCAGAGACACCTCCCACTGGATCAGGGGCTCCACACCCCACCCAACCTGGCCTGGAACACTTCTAGGGAGTAGGCATCCACAACTTCCCTGGAGAACCAGCACGTGCAGTGATGAGGATACAGCCCTCAGGCTATAAAGTGTGCTTGACTGAAGACTGCTCAAGAAGCAATGGTGCCATTTTATCCAGGTGTCCTTGGGAAGAAATGCTCCCGAGTCCCTGGCACTTCACTTTGGACAAACCACACTGAGACTTCTGGATGAAAGAAATCTCTTGGGACTTTCGGTTATGCCTGTGCAGAGATCCTCCTACAGAGATCTTTGCTTGGGGAGCAGAGGAGTGGCAGAGGAGCAGACAGATGAGGTCCCCAAATAGAATAGCAAGTTGCAGGGCCAGAGTCAGTGGTTAAATATCATCCGGCGTGCTTCTGCTACGCTTGAAACATGAACACTGCTGAATTTTATTAAAGAGGGGCTCTTTAAAAGCCACCTTCTTTAAAAGCCAGCCTTCCCAGCATTTATTTCAAGCTGAAAATAGTCAGTGTCTTTTCTTAGGTTGAGGTAACATCTCCACTTGTAAAAGCACATCATCGCATTTCAAGTGTGTCCATGCTGGCTGGAGGCAAATCAGCTCTCGGTCCGGAAGCCAGCCAGCCACAGCCACTATGAGATGATCAAGTCTAACCTTCCTAGCAGACTGATCTCTCATCACAACTTTTCAGTCTGAGGCGTCTTATGGTTTGTTTAACACTGCAGCTCCAGCCTGGAGCTGGTCTACTTGGAAGAATCATCAAGAGCAAATGCACAGTTGACCGGATCTCAACACATAGTCCTGCCTCAACCATTCTCTTATTACCAGCTCTCCTGCAACCCTTTGGTGACTCCTCGCAGTCCTCATGTTGCAGCAGAATGTTTAGTATTTCACAGAGACACATAACAGGGTGACATAAGGAGGAGCACAAGCAGTGGACCAGACTCAGGATGGAGCAGCAGAGCTTGTAACTCCTTTGACCTATGCTCAAAACATAAAATCTCCACATCACCCAGCTGTGATTCAAACCAACCGCACCGTTTCAGCAATGAGGGCTGGGAAAGATGGAGAGATGCATCCTACAACACGTCCTCTCTTTTGCAGGCGGAGTGTGGTCTGATCTGCCAACCCAGATGGTTCCTATCAGCAGACATCTCACAGCACTGAGGGAAATGACTGTACGTATCACATTGTCTATGCTTTCTCTCCAGTGAGAGGCAGCTTTAAGTACCTGCCCTTTTCTTTATACTCTGTAGCGTCTCATTTTGTGGTCTGGAAGCAGCAGACGCGGGGATGCTGGTGTTCTTATTGATGAATAGCAGCGAGAGGCATTTAGTACTCACCACTGGTGCCCTCATGAGAGACATCACAGTAGCTACTCCGTGTGGGCAGGAGGAAGGTGAATCATAGAATCATAGACTACTTTGGGTTGGAAGAGACCTTAAAGATCATCCAGTTCCTATCCCCCTTCCATGAGAAGGATCACCCCACTAGATCAGGCTGCCTAGGGCCCATCCAACCTGACCTTGAATGATGTCCCACTGCAGTCACTGGCATTAGCGGAAGCTCTCTGCCCACGGAGATGCAGGCAGGAATCCAAAGAACTTGCAGAGTCCTCAGCCAGGTCCCCAGCCATGCTGGGAGCGCATCACCCCAGAGCCTTGGGCTGAACCTGCGCTTCCTAGATGTGGAGCTTTCAGGCTCTGCTTTGAATTAATCTTTCTTCAGAAAAACCTTTAGGAATGAGTCTTAAACTGAGAGCTATAGATGATCCGTGTTGCTTCCAAGCCACTACTTGAGTCTCCTGTTACTGGAGCCTTCCAAGGACGCTTGTAAACATGTCAAACACCACGGCTGCTTTCAATGGAGAAAAGGAGCAGAAAGTCAGCAGTGGTCACGTCTCCAGTAAGTCTGGTGCTTCCAGACTTGATCTTCATAGGTGTAGTGACAGAGTAGGAATTCATTTTCTCTTTGGAAGGGTTAAGTTCTTCACTAATTATTCTCAGTAGGTCAGTCACAACCACCTCACCTGGCTGCAAACTCACAGCCTGCCCAGCCAGGAGCCTCTTTGAGAAGTGTAACTTTTAACATCTCTTAGCAAAGCAAGCGCTCTGTTTGTCTTGGCAGGGAAGACCTCTGTATACACAGCTGGAGAGCTTGTTTTGTCTCTTAGTGCAAGTCTGGACTAAACCAAATCTCTAAAGGCTTTGTAAAAATGCTCTCTTTATTTAAAGAATTTTATACATTACAAGATGTCTCCAAAGTCTGCCCCTGCTCAGACCCCTTCTTTCACTGCCTCTTCCAGTCTCTCTCCTGACCCCTTTGTTTCCAAGCACACACAGTCAGGACAGTCAGAGCTTTCAGTCCCTCCTGGCAGTGCTGCATCCAGAACTTTCTTTAAGAAACTTCCAGCTTTCTTTTCAAACCCAGCCAATGTCCCTATAGATTTGTGAATCTCGATACCTCAGATTCCCCATGATCTAGAACAACAGAAAGCAGCTCTACAGCCACAGTTCGGGAGCTCGGGTTTAGTGCTTTGGGGGAAAGATTCTTGCAAGGTAGAGCCTTCAAAAGAGAAATGCTGTCGTTATAATACCTTTCCATTACTAAAGCAAAACATATAGAATCACAGAATCATGGAATGGGTTGGGTTGGGTTGGGTTGGGTTGGGCTGGGTTGGGTTGGGTTGGGTTGGGTTGGGCTGGGTTGGGTTGAGTTGGGTTGGAAGGGTCCTTAGAGATCATCCAGATGCCCCACCATGGGCAGGGGCATCTCCCGCTGGATCAGGTTGCTCACATCTGCATGCGTGTCTGTGTGCGTGAGACAGAAAAAGGCAGGGAAAGGGCTTAAAGAATGTATAATTGCAGTGAGCTTGCAGGAGAGTACAAAGAAAGAGAGCGGAGCAATGAAAGGTTACTCTAGTAAATGTGTGTGGAGGCTTTTAAAGAGCTTTCCCTTCTCTGCATCCAATAAATGTGAGGCTCAAACGACAGCAGAGGCCTTTTACGGGGCACCTGCACCATGAGGTTCAGTAGATACTTTTGCAGCCCAGGGAACATTGCACAACTATGTTGAGTTCTGTGTATTTCTGCTGGCTGCTGTTCAAGCAGGGCTGACTGATGCCTAGGCTACTGGAAACCAACTGTTATTCCTATCTCACCCTCTAAATCACGTTGCCAAGAATCCCCAACTTGGAAAACAACATTAAAGGCAAGAACCAGCCAATCCTTGGACATGGAGTTAAACAGAATGAGCCCAATCTCGGGAAAGTGAGAGGCTAGAAAAGCAGAAAATTTCCAGGGTGCTTTGATCTTACTCCTGGGTGTTTGCACATTGGCTTCGCGTTTCGGTTTCATTTCTGCTCCGTGCCACTCTGACTCTTGCCAAAAATCATATCAGAGCGATGTCGAGAGATGTCCATCTGAGCCAACAGGAAAGGGAGAAATCAAATGTCTCAGCCAAAACCACACTGCCCAAATGAGAATCCGATCCAGCCACACAGCACACACTGGCTGAGTGGAATACAGCTAAGCCACATGTCACTAAGAGCCATATTCTTAGCTGGTGGAAACTGTGGGTCTTAGTGGAGCTGTTTCAATTCATACTGGTTGAGCAGCTGGCATCAAACAACGTGAGGTTTACAATAAACCAGAGCTGGCTTATGTTTCCCTTTGAAACGTCTTTACTAAAAAAAGGTTCTTTCATGGAAAACCTTACGCTCTGGTCATAATTTGCAACCAAATATAGCAATAAACCATAAAAAAAATGATTTTAAGAAGGTTGGAAACCTGACTTTTGGGGTTTCAGGTCAACATTCATTTAAAAATTATCGGCTGTTAGCATTGGTGACATCATTAGGTTGAATTTTTGATGGCAAATGGTATTGACCTCCTTCACCCGAAAGGGCACACGGGATGGTTTGAATCACACAGGAGTTTGATTCTACATAGGGAGAGAGACAGAAAGCTGTGGAAATGGTCTTATTCATAGAGGAGCTGAGTTCTCACCCGATGAACTGCCATCTCCCCATGTCTGACAGAGTTCCTGTGCAAGCTGGCCAAGTCCTTAAACCAGCATTCTGCACCAGAGAACGGCCTCAAGGTGCACCAGGGGAGGTTCAGATTGCACAGTAGGAAAAAAACATTCACCAAAAGGGCTCTCAGGCACTGGCAGAGGCTGTCCAGGGACCTGGTTGACTCCCCATCCCTGGAGGGGTCTAAAAGATAGGTAGATGAAGTGCTTAGAGATCTGGTTTAGTAGTGGACAGAGACGATTCGACTCGATGATCTCACACGTCTTTTCCAACTTAGCGATTCTATGATTCTACGTGGTCCCTAACTGTGTGTGGTCCCTAACTCCTTTGGATGTCACTCTGCTGCAAGAGATGCAGTGAGTTTGTACTCACGGTGCTGAGCAGCATAAGAGACCTGCAAGTCCAGCTCATGGTAACTCAAGATGAGCACCAAAATTAAACAGCTCTGTTAGGTTTAACTGAGATGGAGTTAACTTTCCTCATTGTGGTGCTGTGGTTTGCTTTTGGAGCTGAACCAGTCTGGATAACCCCCTGGTGGTTTGTCTGCTGCTGAACAGTGTGTGCAGAGCATCAAGGTTTGCTCTCCAGCCCCAGTCCAGTAGTCCAGCGCTGGGCAAGAGACTGGGAGGGGACAGAACTGGGACAAGTGACCTGAACTGGCTCAAGGGATATTCCACACCACCTGACATCACGCTTAGCAATAAAACCTCAGGAAAAGAAGAAGGAAGTGGAGATGTAAGAAGGTTATGGTGTTTATCTTCCCAAGGTACTGTTATTGAGGTCCTTTTGCCCAGGAACTGGCTGGATGTCTGCCCACCAATGGAAAGTGGTGAATCAATTCCATACTCCTCTTTGCTACCACACTTTGCTCTCCTTATTAAACTGTCAACATCTCCATCCATGAGTCTTGCTGGCTTCCTTTTATCTTCTACCCATCCCAAGGGAGAGGGGAGTGAGAGAGATCACACACAGAATCACACAGAATCACAAGGTTGGAAAGGACCCATTGGATCATCGAGTCCAACCATTCCTAACACTCCCTAAACCATGTCCCTAAGCACTTTATCCACCCTTTCCTTAAACACCTCCAGGGAAGGCGACTCAACCCCCTCCCTGGGCAGCTGTTCCAGTACCCCATGACTCTTTCTGTGAAGAATTTTTTTCTGATATCCAACCTGAACCTCCCCTGATGGAGCTTGAGGCCATTCCCTCTTGTCCTGTCCTCTGTCACTTGGGAGAAGAGCCCAGCTCCCTCCTCTCCACAACCTCCTTTCAGGGAGTTGTAGAGAGCAATAAGGTCTCCCCTCAGCCTCCTCTTCTCCAGGCTAAACAACCCCAGCTCTCTCAGCCACTCCTCATAAGACTTGTTCTCCAGCCCCTCACCAGCTTTGTTGCTCTTCTCTGGACACACTCCAGAGCCTCAACATCCTTCTTGTGGTGAGGGGTCCAGAACTGAACACAGTACTCGAGGTGCGGTCTCACCAGTGCCGAGTACAGAGGGAGAATCCCCTCCCTGGCCCTGCTGGTGACCCCGTTTCTGATCCAAGCCAAGATGCCGTTGGCCTTCTTGGCCACCTGGGCCACTGCTGGCTCATGTTCAGTCGGCTGTCAACCAGCACCCCCAGGTCCTTCTCTTCTGTGCAGATGTAGGATGGGTGCTTGGCTGCTGGCTGAGGTCAACCTATCACGCTTGAAATCTTGACTTACATTTCCTTACCCTTCTCTCTGAGTGTTTAGGAAGGCACTGATGGTGTCGCCTTCCCTTCCTGAGGAGTAAGGGGCTTCCTGGCATTTCTAAGCCACTCTCAGGTTATCAAGAGAAGCAACAAGGAAATGCTCAAGAGGAAAAGATCATTTTTGTACTCAGCACAGCTACTGCTCTTTACTGACGTTTATCAAACAGCTACAAGGGGCCATAAGGGAGAGGAGGATCCAGGCATGGTGTCAGCAGGCACTTTACACCCTGCACAGGATCTCAGGGAGTGCTTTGTGCGTGAAGTTGTCGTTACGGGATGTATCATCAGGAACTGAGCACATAGAACTGAGGATCTTTAATACCCGTGTTTGAACACTCAACTCCTGATCCTCGGCTCTGCCAGTGGTAGTATCATGAAAAAAAGCATTCCTTACCTCTCTCACATTGGGGACCGGTGAATCCGTAGACACAAGCACAGCGGTTTGGCCCAATGCATCGGCCTCCGTTCTGACACCCGTTCTCACACACAGCTGTTTCGAAACAGAAAGAGAAATCAGGGATTTTTGCTCTTAGCGAAACCACAGGGTGAGACACGTGGTGCTGGCAGGACTTGGAACATCTCCTACTTTGTGTAGTTCCCCCGTCAGGAGTCTCCACCACACAGTGAACACACAGAGAAAAGACTGATTTTTTTTTTTCTTGGAAAATTACTTCTTGGTTATGAATGGGCCCATGTATAAAAAGGCCATAAACTCTTCTTTCACTTGAGAGGATTTCCTGCACTCTGGAATCTCAGTTCATTCAGGTCAGCATTGGGATTTAGATGTCAAGGTCAAGATGAACTGATATAAATGAGAAACTGCATAAAAGCAAATGTTTAACATATGACAGCAGCGAAATGTGAGGAGACTCAGAGAATCCTGGAATGGTTTGGGTTGGAGGAGACCTCAAAGCCCATCCAGTTCCGCCCCCTGCCATGGGCAGGGACACCTCCCACTGGATCAGGGGCTCCAAGCCCCATCCAACCTGGCCTTGAACCCCTCCAGGGATGGGGCAGCCACCACTGCTCTGGGCAACCTGGGAATGGGTATAAAATGGAGAGGGGAGGTTTGGACTGGACATTAGGAGGAATTTCTTCACCACAAGAGTGGGGAGGCCCTGGAACAGGTTGCCCAGAGCAGTGGTGGCTGCTCCATCCCTGGAGGTGTTGAAGGCCAGGTCGGATGGGGCTTGGAGCCCCTGATCCAGTGGGAGGTGTCTCTGCTCATGGTAGGGGGGTTGGAACTGGATGATCTTTAGGGTTCCTTCCAACCCGAACTATTCTATGATTCTATAATTCTATGATTCTATGATTTTATGATTCCATAATTCTATGACATATTAAAATCTCAGCAGCTGTAATGACTAATAAGAGGAGCACAGTTACGACTCTTCCTAAAGTTCCTGCTACTCAGTTGCCCAACAACACCAGCGCACTGAAGACAAGAAGAACACCATCTCATGAAAAGTGAGGTCCACAGCAATCTCGTACGATACCTCCCAGTGGCCCTCGCTGGTCTGGTGCCAAGCTCTGAGCTGCAGAGAGGCCCAGGTACTGCTGCACTTCACAGCCTTCCAAGGCTACACCCATCTCAGAGCCGAGGAAGCTGAAATCTGCTCTGCTGGGACGCTGCCAGTGGGACTCTCCATTGTTCCCCACCCTCTCAGTGATGTCTTGCCAATATCTGGGCCGTTATGAACATTCTACTGAGGATATTATAGGTGGAGCTGGTAGCAGCACATAATTAAGGTTGCCTAGCACGTTCCATTATAACCCCCAAGTTGTTGTTACTTAGAATTTTCCCAAGCTTTAAATGTTCAGAATGAAATTTTCCATATGGTTCGTCTGCTTTTAGTTGAACTTTTTTGGAAAGTTTCAGCAAAGAAAAAAATGAATCGGTCATAGCTGAAAAGAATTTTAGGGGAAATATGGTAGTCTGCCCATCTTTCAAACGATTTCTCATTGGCTGCACCGAGAACCTCAGTGCCTCTCACATTGATACAGGGATCTGGACAGAGATAAAACAATTGTGCATAAAAATTGCTTACTAGAGACTTATTAAAACCAGCACCTAAGCTGGTTGTTAATTCTACAACGGGTATGAGCAATGATTTAGAATTGCCAAATATCTTTCATGGGAAACCAGGAGGGGGAGGAGGAATTAAATTTCTCCTTCAGAAAGGTTTGACAAAATAGAAAACCAGGTTGTAATCGTTGCAAAAGACGCGTCAGTGGCGGTACTGATAGAAAGGCAGTGCTGGCAAATGAACAGAACTAAAAATCAAGACCCCTCTCAATGTAACCAGACATAATTTATAATCAAAAAATGTTGGTTTGTTTGTGGTTTTTTGTTTTTCTTAGTCTTAATTGAAAGAATCATAGAATCATGGAATGGTTTGGGTTGGAAGGGACATGGAAGCCCATCCAATTCCAACCCCCTGCCATGGGCAGGGACACCTCCCACTGGATCAGGGGCTCCAAGCCCCATCCAACCTGGCCTTGAACCCCTCCAGGGATGGGGCAGCCACCACTGCTCTGGGCAGCCTGGGCCAGGGCCTCCCCACCCTCACAGCAAAAGGTTTCCTCCTAAGATCTCATCTCAATCTCCCCTCTTGCAGCTGAAAACCATCTTCCCTCATCCTCTTCCTGCACTCCCTGATCCAGAGCCCCTCCTCAGCTTTCCTGGAGCCCCTTTCAGCACTGGAAGCTGCTCTAAGGTCTCCCCACAGCCTTCTCTTCTCCAGGCTGAACAACCCCAACTCTGAAAGTTTCCCACCAAAAGTTCACTCCCAGAGAATATGTTGTTTATGTAAAATTATTTACAGACAAACAATATCTAACATAGATCTTTAGATGTATATATTTATATATATATATATATATATTTGTAGCAAAATTATATCTAATAGAGAGAGATAGAGAGACAGTGATGGGTATGGAGAAGGGCATGGAGAAGGAGATGGAGAAGGAGAAAGAAGAAGGAGATGAAGAGGGAGGAGAAGGAGAAAGAAGAAGGAGATGAAGAGGGAGAAGGAGAAAGAAGAATGAGATGAAGAGGGAGATGAAGAGGGAGAAGGAGAAGGAGAAGGAGAAGGAGAAGGAGAAGGAGAAGGAGAAGGAGAAGGAGAAGGAGAAGGAGACAGATAAGGCCCTAAAAAGACCGGGCTGAGATCCATGAAGAGGATAATATCGGGATGATCTCAAACAGCACATCAATGGGTGCAAGGTGACTCTACTCAAGGCTGCATGAACGTCGCCTTGCCCTCCAGCTCACGGTGCATTCAGCAGATACTTACGCTGGCCACAGTACGTTCCAGTGTAGCCTTTCTGGCAGAGGCAGGACTCCTCGTTGCAGCTCCCACCATTCATGCATCTCACGTTGCAGGTTTGAACTGTGGGGAAGAGCAGGGAAATATTACACAACAACGCAACAAGTTGTCTGGTCAGGAGGTGAGCACCTCCCATGGAATGGACGTTCAACATCTCAAGTGATCTTCTCAATCTCTTGTCCCCGTGCAGACTCTAAGGGTGGTGTTAAGTGTTTGGTGCCTTCAAGTTGAACGGAGAGACTGCTGACTTCCCATGATATGAGCTCACGGTGGGGTTAAAGATTGCACTTTAACAGAGGTAGGACTAACTCAGAGTTACTTACAAAGGTAAATGCCATGGTCTGCTCTTTACTCCCTAGACACAAGATATTTTTGCTCTTCCTGTACCTGCAGTGTTGAACTGTTCAGAAAAGGAAAGCCATGAGCAGGGTGGATAGGGTGAAAGGAGGATTAAATCAGGGGATGTGCTTGTTCCAGACCACCTCACACAGGGCAAGGTATCTCTGTTGTCCTACGGCAAACAATTTTTACAGTAATATAAATAGATCTCATTCCATAGAAGCCAAAAGCACTCATCGTTCTGCTTCATTGGGGATCTATCCCAATGAAACACCTGCAGCTTTGTCCTCTCTCCAGGCCATCCTGTCATAGCTCATGCGAGTGAGGGGAAGGCCAGATTCCCTGATATAGAACCATAGAATACTTTGGGTTGGAAGGAACCTTAAAGATCATCCAGTTCCAACCCCTCTGCCGTGGGCAGGGACATCCCACTGGCTCAGTCTGCCCAAGGCCCATCCAACCTGGCCTTGAACACCTCCAGGGATGGGGCAGCCACAGCTTCCCTGGGCAACCTGGGCCAGGGCCTCACCACTCTCATTGTGAAGAATTTCCTTCTTACGTCCAGTCTAAATCTGCCCCTCTCCAGTTTATACCCATTGCCCCTCATCCTATCACCACAAGCCTTTATGAACAGCCCCTCTCCAGCTTTCTTGGAGCCCCTTCAGGTACTGGAAGGTCACTAGAAGGTCTCCTCAGGGCTTTCTCTTCTCCAGGCTGAACAATCCCAATTCTCTCAGCCTGTCCTTGTATGGGAGGTTCTCCAGCCCTTGGATCATTTTTGTAGCCTCCTCAGGACCCATTCCAACAGCTCCATCTCCTTCTTATGTTGAGGATTCCAGAACTGGACACAATACTCCAGATGAGGTCTCCCAAGAGAGGAACAGAGGGGCAGAATCCCCTCCCTCCCTGCTGGCCACGCTGCTTTGGATGCAGCCCAAGACACGGTTGGTTTCTGGGCTGTGAGCACACATTGTCGGCTCATGTCGAGCTTCTCATCCCCAGCACCCCAAGTCCTTCTCCTCAGGGCTGCTCTCCATCACATCATCCCCCATCCTATACTGAAATCATGGATTGCCCCAACACAGGCATAGGATGTTGCCCTTGGCCTTGTTGATCCTCATGAGGTTCTCACAGCCCCACTTCTCCAGCCTGTCCAGGTCCCTCTGGATTACATCCCCTCCTTCCAGTGTGGCAACTGCATCACTCAGCTTGGGGTCATCTGCAAACTCGCTGAGGGTGCCCTCGATCTCACATCAATATCATTGATGAAGATATTAAACAGCACCGGTCCCAGTATGGACCCCTGAGGGACCCCCTTTTTTTGATAACTCTGTCATTTAAACCACTCTTTCTTTTAGGATACTACATTTTTCAAACATTGCAGAGTCTTTTTATTATTCTTTTAGGTTATCGCTCCATATCAAAACTTGCTTTTCACACCCTGAGCTGTTTAATCTTTAAAACGCCTTAGTTTTAAAAGATCTATGAGAAGTCTATGGGCGCAGAATTTCTTTGGTGGAGGAAAATCATCAACCGAGAAGCTATTTCTCTTCCTTTTACAGTTACTGTGTGGTTTATTGGTGAGATTCATTCAGTACAAGAGGGGTTTATTGAGAAATCTGAAAAGAAAAGCACGTATCTTTTCTTCTTCCTATGATAGAGTTCAGCCTTCACACTCGATTGTGACACTGAACGTGACCGATGCACTGCAGGGATACAATAAATAAGAAGTTTATACTTCTTATACTTCAGTTTTACACTGATTTGACACAAAGCCAGTATTCCTTTAACTCTTTCATCACTATTCAGTGTTCAAGGATTGTGGTATTAAAGTAGAAGAGCCCACAAGGGGAGATTTGCCGCATAACATCGGGTTACAAATAGAGGCCAAGCAGCTCCCATTCTTTACTGAAAGGCTTGGAACAATGCATTCTTCCTCTGTGAGATGTGACAACTCAGATTGCAAGCGCCTGGGGTTATAGCAAGCTATGTGAAAAGTGGTTTTCACCATAGTTCATGTCGGTCAGGGGCAGGAGGGGCCGTGACTTGGCAGCTTGCAGGAGATGGGGCTGGAGAGCACAGATGTGAGAGGATGCTCAGCTGCGGCTTCTGTCTTCTCCAGGCATGTAACATCAGTTCCAAGCAGCGAAGGGTTAGGGTCAGCGCACGCAAAATCTCTGTCGGAAAGGTAGCAGGACTCACAAGTACCCATTGGGGATAATTATATTGACACCTTGTTAATAGGAAGCCTGAAAGGAAGGAGGAGTAGAAAGGGAAGCCTCGGAGCTTTGCATTCAAAATCCTCGGCACATGTGCTGTACATTTAATCCATGCGTTGCAAGTGTGGTTTGAATTAGTCATGATGTCTACCGTTCTTCCTATTGCTCCTCAGCCAGAGATGAGGCCAAATTTAGATGAAAGCTTAATCATTAAGGAAGCAAAGCTTGAGGCTTCAAAGCATTGCCCAGATTGTCAGACGTGAGACCCATCTCTCTGGGAAAAGGCACCGCTTCCAGCACGTGCTCACCCTACATCCCTCGCTACAATTAATCAGCTCTGGGAAAGCAATTACATAGAACAAATCTGGGAGGGCTGCCCAGAGACAGAGGGAGCTAGGGAGTGTCCGTCTGTCAGAGCTTTCCGTCTGTCAGAGCTCATCCCTACACGGCATCTTGAGCCTCGCGTCCAGGAAGGTTTAGTGAATACGAGGTATTTGGGGAGTTCAGGGTCTGGACATGAGAAGAGAGCCCAGATGCTCATCCAGAAGCTTTCCAACCATTTGGCAAAGTCTATCCCTGGAGCTGCATGGAATAGGTCCCTTTTCCTACTTCTGCCATGATCCTAAAAACCCTGAGGTCCCGTCCCTATCTGACTCATCTCCAAGGCTGGCACTGTTAGAACCCCCTGCAGATCTGGAGAGCAGAAGAACATCTTTCAACCAAGAATTTAAAGGCCTCTTATGCTTTGTCAGGATTTTCCAGGGTAGCAGAGACCAAAGTTCTAGGAAAAAGAGAATGACAGCTCACCCTAGTTAACTTTTCCCATAACTGGATTGGATTAGTGCTACGGTTTACTCTAAAGGATCAGTGGCTGCAGCTGCTCTCCCAACCATCAGTAGTGGAGCGTGCAGGCAGGTTTTCTGTCCGCTTCCTGACTACTACTGTCTAAGCAGCTACTCGCAAATCAGTCCTAAAACATCCTTACTCCCCAAAGTAGGAAACCAAGCTTTTTTGTTATGACAGAGAGAGGCAGAATGGCTTTTATTGCCTCTGGAATGCACAATTTGTCTGCTTTACCTCCCTGAAGTGTTCATGATAAATGCAGATCCAAACATCCCCGCAATGAATGCCAGATTTGATGAAGCCCCTGCAGAGAGAGGAACCTACCCCCCTCGAGTGCAGGCTGAAATCCACCCCAGGCTCAAGGGAATGCCAGCTCTGTACCCAAATGTATATACTGCTCCCAGCATTCCTCACATTCCTCCCTGATTGCTACCATATGGACCCTCACTCCAGAAACTTTTGTGTCTCCAGCACCTTCCTCTGAAGGTCTGCAGCGGCGGTTGCACTCCCAGGCTGTGGTGCTGAGCACTTGCTGGGGACATCTGCAGGGTTGGAGCACAACGTGGCACTTTGGAATCAGATTCTGGGAATTTCCTTCATTGAGTCACGCCCTGAATGTGCTTTTGAAGTTCGAGGGGACAAGTTCCCTGGCCTTCAGTCAGATGCCTGCAAGTCCCTTTATTAACAATAGCTCGCCTACAGATGGGCAATAATGGAAAATACATTTCTGGGTTGTCTCTACCCATGGCCATCGGAGACCTTAAAAGACTCCCTTTACTCCCTAAAGTAGGCAGCCCTGTAGGTTTTCTCCTACCAAAGTAGTAGAAACTACAAGCAGGTTGCCAGTTTTCTCCAGGTATCAGGGACAGTGAAGAGCCTTAGTAAAATCCCATTACTTCAACTGGAGGATTGTGTCCAGTTCTGGAATCCTCAACATAAGAAGGAGATGGAACTGTTGGAACAGGTCCAGAGAAGGACTACAAGAACGATGGGAGGGCTGGAGCACCTCCCATACGAGGACAGGCTGAGAGAGTTGGGGTTGTTCAGCCTGGAGAAGGCTCTGAGGAGATTTTATAGTGACCTTCCAGTACCTGAAGGGGCTACAGGAAAGCTGGGGAGGGGCTGTTCATAAAGGCTTGTGGGGATAGGATGAGGGGCAATGGGTATAAACTGGAGAGGGGCAGATTTAGACTGGACATTAGGAGGAAATTCTTCACGATGAGAATGGTGAGGCCCTGGCCCAGGTTGCCCAGAGAAGCTGTGGCTGCCCCATACCTGGAAGTGTTCAAGACCAGGTTGGATGGGCCTTGCACAGCCTGAGGTGTCCATGAGAGGTGTCCATGCCCATCCACATGAGGGTTGGAACTAGACAATCTTTAAGGTCCCTTCCAACCCAAACCATTCTACGATTCTGTTATTTTCTGCATTTTCCAAAGGGCACTCACAACACCAGCCTTCTTAAAACCTCCCCGTGCCCCAGCTCTGTTCCTATGCTCGCAGGATTGTTGTTTTGGCTGATGTTTGAGTAGCATCATCATGCATGAGTGGACTGCTGACACAGTCAGGTACAAACCAACACCTACTATCACTATCCACCTTTGGAGATCTAAAGGCAAGTCAACCCCCTTTCACATCCCGCTTTTTGCTTTAGAAACAAGTGGAATCCTTTCAGGCAGACTGGTTGGCTCACCCATAACCCGGGCTGACCCAGGTGGGTCTCTGCTGGCTAACAGGAACACCTCACCACCTCGACAGGGAAGTGGTGGATTCCTCTACACTGGACACTTACGAGGCAAAGCTTGACAGGGTTCTGAGCCATCTCATTTAAACTATACATCACCTAAAAGGTTGGACCAGATGATCCCTGAAGTTCCCTCCAGCCTGGAATTCTGAAACTATTGGTCTAAGGGCTTACTGGACATCTCTATCCCACCTCCCCACGCATCAGGCTGGCTGTGATTTTGTCCAGCTAAGTCTTCAAACCACCCCCCCACACACTTGGAGGATGATCCACCACAGCTGAAGTTACCACCCTCCAGGGAGAGAACATTTTCTTCATGCCCAGAGATTCCAGGCTTGAACATCCCAAGGAGAAATGTTGGGATCCCAAGGAGAATATCGTCAACCTCTACTACATCACCTGCCGCTACTGAGAGGGGTTTGGCTCCACCACCTTCTAGCTGCACTTCCAGCAGTAACAGGGTAGGATTAGATGTCTCTTTGACTCTTCTTAGACCAGCTCCCTCAGCTTTTCCTCTCGGGACATGTGTTCCAGTTGCAATCATTTTGTAGCCTGCTGCTGATCCATCTTCCTCCATTTCCCCACATCCCCCCTGAACTGGCAGCTCAGACACAGCCACAGCCTCGCTAGTCCTGAGCAGAGAGGATCATACCTCCCCCTGACTTCTTCACTATGATCCCCTCCATCCAGACCAGCACATGACTCGTTTTACTCAACAACCATTGACTCATCCATGAGTCTTTTCCCACCAATTGACTCATCCATGAACCCTTTCCACCAATACAACCCAGTGGAAAAAGGAGCAGAAAGGAGAAATATCTCCCATCCAGAGAGCACATAAGGCCAGGAGCGATCAGGATTTAAAGTCAAGCAGGAGTGTTTTCCACGCAGAGTCATGTCCTACAGGGTAATGGAGTAGTGGCAAGCAGGATCTGGTCTTGAATGCATCCTGCAGGGATTACCAGAGGAATTGCTTTCTTGATACGAGACTATCACCCTGTTGAGTCCTCCGCAGTTTAGTATCATACGATGACCCAAGTCGTAAAGATTGAATCCACCCCCTAACCCTGCACAGGACAACCCCAAAATTCATACGATGTGTCTGAGGGCATTATCCAAATGCTTCTGGAATATTGTAAGGCTTGATGCTGTGATGGCATCCCTGGGAGCTGTTTCAGTGCTCCACCACCCTCTGGGTGAAGAACATTTTCCTAAAGTCCTACCTAACCCTCCTCTGGCATCTTCCTGCCATTCCCTTGGGTCCTTTCACTGGTCACCAGAGAGAAGAGCTCAGCGCCTGCTCCTCCTCTTCCCCTTATGAGGAAGCTGTAGAGCGGTCTCCCTTTGGTCTCCTCTTCTCCAGGCTGAACAGATCAAGTAACTTCAGCTGCTCCTCACACGTCTTCCTCTCTCAACCCTTCACCAACTTTGTAGCCCTCTCCCAAGTTTTGTTTTTCAGAAATCTCAGCCACCCAGTCCTCTTCCCAGTACTTTTCAGATCTTTATCCTGGACGTCTGAGATGGGAGAATAAAGCAGAAAAACTGGCATCTGCATTCCCAGCTCGGCCAGCGCGCGACTCCATCGAGTCACTGGGGTTTGTTAAAAACGCCGGGCAATTCTCCCTGACATCCAAATCACAGCCTCGGGAAAACTTAATAAGTTTTTCCATTGGAAAAAAATATTTATTTTGTTAACAAAAGCAGCGACAGCTTTAATTCCACTTCAAGAAACAGCCAGGGGTGGAGGGAATCTTTGGCAGCAGAGTCACTATTTGCTGCTGCGGGATGTGGTTTTTGAGCCGCATCCTGGAGTATTTTTCATAGCAAAGGAGGAGAAAGTGTGAGCAGGTTGGCAGTTTCCTGCAGGTATCAGGGCCAGTGAAGAGCCTTCACAAAATCGCCACAAGGATTGAAAGATTTCATGGCCACTGCCCAGTTCAGATTAGAACCTCACTGCCCATCCACCAAGTCTGTGGGATGCCCACAGAGCTGTTTCCTTTCATTTAGGAGAGCACAAAACTACTACAGAAGGAGAAGAATCACCAGCAATGTTCTCTTACCTCCAGCAGAGCCACAGTTGGGAGAAAGTTGTCCGTTAGAGCACGTACACATGTTTGGCCGTGAACAAAATCCATCGCCACAAGAATTCCTGCAAATTGCTGGAGGAAGAGAAGGACACAGGGATCAGCACAATGTGCGAGTCTGGGAACTTGCTCACAGATGTGGGTTTGGCTGCTGAAAGGGTGTGAAATTCTCTCTTTCAAGAATAATAACCTGGGGAACTTCTTGAGGAACCTGGCACGGGCACAGCAACGCGTGGAAGGACCCACGTGTTCATAAGGAGACCCTGGATACATCTTCCTCTTACCCAGACTGCGGCTGGTCTGCTACCACATCGCTTTTTTTTCAGCAGCAGAGGATGAGGAAGACACGTTTCACTACTTTCGCCTGTTAAAACCGTTTCTCAGCAGAGCCAAGCAACGTTTGCACCGAGCCAGGTTGTTCTTTTCCTCAAAATGTGAGTGTTTCCATGAAGCATTTTGCAGTCCGTGGTCTGGCACTGAGGAAACCAGCTGTTTCCGAGATGCATCTCCTGCTGAATGAGGGGCTGAGCCTGAGTCAGCCAGAGATGCATCAGCGGGATGCCCTCATATCAATCCCCATCCTTCCTTGTCTGGAACCCCTGCTAATCTCTTCCGCCTTCCTGTGCCATGAGAGCCAAGAGCATGGCTGGTAGTATCGTCCCACCTGTGTAAGCACAGATTTTATTAGAGCCCCATGAAAGTATCTCATCTCTGTGTGCTTTATAAATACAATTACAACACAGAGCCCCCTGAGGACCCTCAGCCCAGATGGCATGTTTTACAGCGATGAGAAAAGTCAGCAGAGTGTCGCTAACCCCACATGCCACTCAGCAGCTCTTAGGCTGAGAGTACCTTAACCCTTCACTGCAGCCAGCGTTGAACCCAAGCCTTGTATCCTTGGTGGGGCATCCGCCGCCCACAGGATGATGGGGAGGATTTGGTGAGGCTGTCTGCCTCTTCTTGGGGTCTACAAGAAAGCTGGGGAGGGGCTCTTGATCAGGGAGTGCAGGGAGAGGATGAAGGGGAAAGTTTTTCAGCTGAAAAAGGAAAGATTGAGATGAGATCTTAGGGAGAAATGTTTTCCTGTGAGGGTGGGGAGGCCCTGGAACAGGTTGCACAGAGAGGCGGTGGCTGCCCCATCCCTGGAGGGGTTCAAGGCCAGGTTGGATGAGCCTTGGACAGCCTGATCCAGTGGGACATGTCCCTGTCTATGGCAGGGGTGTGGGAACTGGATGATCTTTGAGGTCCCTTCCAACCCAAACTATTCTATGATTCTATTTACTGCAGAGGTGACTTTCAGTTCCCATGGGACCATCCTCTGAAGGACAGGCTCCTTCATCTCCCTATAGGTCATGCCTTTCTCCTACAGATCTGCAAAACATCAGCCCCTCAACGGGTTTTATAGGTGTATATCAGCACTTGAGCATCCAGTAATGCTCTACTCCCAACAGGAACACTGCCTGCTGAGACAGAGGTGTGGTTTACGTAAATCAGCATCCCGCAGGTGGCCACGCAAAGAAAGATGCAGATTCCTGCTTGCGGACACTGTCTGATGACATCATGTTTGCGATGTCAGCATCTAGCTGCTGTTCTAGCAACTACATCTAAATAAGCAGTTCTAAAATAACTTTCTCAGGAGTCACCAAGAGCTTTCCCTTGAGGCTAATCTTCTAAAGCAGGCACGCAAACCGTCGTGCAACAAGGAACGCAGTGGCAATTTGGCAGGAGATAAAAGGCCATGAGTTAAACGGGACCAATTGCAGCCACCTTGCTTTAATCAAGACCAGCGGAGTCGAGAACTCCCAGCCATCGCTGCTCCTGTCCCAGTGGATTATGAAATGTTCAGTCATTTGCTGAAGTGTGAGATATGCATTCCTTCCCACACGGCAGTTCATTCCCTTGGGGCCATTAAGAGGAAAATAGATACTCACGGACAATGCACTGGTTCCCTCCGGGCAGCGTTTTCCAGCCGGGGCAACAGTAGGAGTGGAACCTCGAGCCGCAGACATTGGGTCTGAAAATCAAAAACAATTTTTTTTTCTCTTTCCATTTTTCTCATTGTTTCTATTGTTTCTGCACCATTGGGTAAACCCAACGTAGGAGAGCACCTGAATAGCTACTTGCGTGACACTTCTCTACCAAGACCCACTCCCTTTTTGTGATGTTTAATTCCCACCAAAAGGAGCCAGCAGATTTTATTTTAATAACTGATTTCTGGCCTCCTCGTGCAGAACACTCTGATCTTACAGGAACTCTCTCAGGACCATACGGAGGAGTGAGGAACCGAGGTCCAGCCACGTCTACCCATACAGGAAGCACAGTATGGGATAAGGTTAGACCCAGCCAGCTGGAGACCTGCATTTCCATGTGGGATGAGGGAGATCTAAATACCAGACAACCCTAGAGACCACAGGCAACTCAATATCCTGATAACCTAAACAGGAGCTGGACGTCTGTCCCTTGTGATCATTGCTTAGTGCCGCTTATGCGTCAGGTGGACAAAGTCCTGCTCTTCCTTTTTGCAGTTAGCGAATTCCTGCACACTCCAACTTGTCCATCAGACAAGCTGCCCATGGTTTTCTTCTTGCCTTCATTTGTTGGATGACTTAATTAACGTCACCTAGCAAAGACGGCAGGAAACGCAGCCCACGCAAATCCCTCAGCTTGGCATTTACACCGTGTTGTGCCAAGCTACACATCCAGACGTGAACCACTAGGCTTTCCAAGAAAAATCCCCAAAAGAAAACATGAAAACCACCAACCGAGGTGATGTTCATACTCTTGTGACACGTCAAGTGTGGAATCACGAGAGCGCAGCCCCTTGCAGAGATGCTGGGGCTCTCAGAGGATCAGACAGATGGGGGAAGGCAGTTGAGAGGTAAACGTAGACAGTGGGCTTAGACCTTGCCGGGACACCGGCCAGGAACCCTCCAAGCTCTTCTTGAGCTGAGAAAGGAAACTTGAGCTGAGGGAGCAGAAACGTTAGAAAAGCGTAAGAATTTGAACTATAATCACCAGCGAAAGAGCATACACTTTTTCTAGCTTTCTAGTGAGCAATAATCCCCACTGTTCAAATTCTATGCTTTATTTTGGAGTCTGAATCTATTTACCCTCTACTTTCAGGCAGTGGGCTTTGCTTTTTAAGCTCTTCTTCCTCTGGTTGCCATTCTCAAGTTCCTACAGCAAGCCAGGAGCAGGAAGGTGTAGGCTGTGCGCCCTGGGCACTCTGTAGGACCCATCTATCAGATTCCAATCTGGATTTCGGCAAGAACTTGTAGAGCTTTAGGGCAGCAGATTCTTTTTCTGGCTGGGAGAGGCTAGCGGATCCCAGAACACCCTGAATCGGGTATCCAGGCACACACGAGCCTTCCCCTTTCAGCGTGGTTGCAATAGATGCGCAGGAGATTCACAAAAGACAAAGCATCCGTAGAGCACGTTGTGCTGGAAACACGCAGCGGAGGATGCACGGCAGACGTAACAGGAACAGAGCGTCTGCGCAGCAGTCGCACTGAAGCTGTGCAGAGCACCTCCGGCAAACGCAGGGTCCAGGCACAGCGGACACAACCCAGGGACGCAGCAGCCGTGCAGCGCGTGGGCAGGCGCATGCAGCAGCTGTGCAGCAGGCATGCAGCAGATGGGCTGCGGATACGCTGCATCTTTCCAGAAGGGGAGAAGTAGAATATTTTCCCATAGCAAAAGTATCCGGGCGGTATTTGCATTAATGACAAAACCACTGAGCTGGATTGAGATTAAGCTGTAAAGAATCCTCTGCTAAGCAATGAGGGTCCCATGTCAAAGCGATCTCAGCTTATTTTCATGGTGATTAGAAGATCCCTGAGCACCACAGACTACACTGAATGATTTTCGGTGCAATGAAGGGTGCTGGTTTGCTTCCCGGTTCTGATTTTCCCAGAGCACACAATCATAGAATAGTTTGGGTTGGAAGGAACCTCAAATATCATCCAGTTCCACCCCCCTGCCATGGGCAGGGACATCCCACTGGCTCAGGCTGCCCAAGGCCCATCCAACCTGGCCTGGAACACCTGCAGGGATGGGGCAGCCACAGCGTCCCTGGGCAACCTGGGCTGGTGTCTCACCACCCTCATCGTGAAGTTCTTCCTTATATCAAGCCTAAATGTGTCCCTCTCCAGTTTATACCCATTCCTCCTCGTCCTATCACCACAAGCCTTTGTAAACAGTCCCTATCCAACTTTCTTGTAGCCCCTTCAGGTACTGGAAGGTCACTATAAGATCTCCTTGGAGAGAAGCTGCTTTTGACCAATGCCATGCAGAACCTCCTTCATCATCCCTGCAAACACAGAGTCAAGGGCTCTGCTGAAATAGCTCAGTGTTCCACTTCATAGTTGGAAGTGGAGAATAAATGTGTATTTTGATTTCAAAAAAGCCCACATTCTCCAAATTCTGGGCATCTGTTATTCCTCCTGTGCTTAGAAGTTAAAAGGAGACCTTGAAGGCAAAGCTGTTTCTGATGATACGGATGAAGGTTCCCTGTAGATGGAGGAACATCTTGGGGTTGCAGTTCCTGTTGCGTTAGGTTGGATAAAACACAAAGCTACTAGTGCTGCCTCTGATAGTCGAGTGTAAACCTCCAGGCAGAAGCAGACACGTGTCAGTGGTTGGCATTAACTGGGAAGATAAGTTCACTCTGAGCAGATGGGGGCCCTATAAAGCCTAAGTTTCAGCCCTCAGGTTCCCAGTATGTGGGATGGATGGATGGATGGATGGATGGATGGATGGATGGATGGATGAAGGGATGGAGGAATGATCTTTTTTTGATACAGGACACTCCATACAATGTGTAGGTGGCCCAGACAACTCATAGCCACCATCAGATCTTGCAGTTTGACTTCCAGCTAAATCTGTCTCCTGGCTTCCCCTTTTCAACACACGGATGTGAACAGCAATGCAAGGAAGGCAGTCATTAACGTTATTGCACTAATGATTTTTGCACCCTGGCTGCAGGCTTCTTCAAGGCTTCTTCCACGCCTTGTTGGAGACTAAAAAATATTATATAGCCATTTTATCAGGCAGAAGACCATCTTTTTTGTCAGAAGCGATGAAGGAAGAGGTATCTGGCATCAATCCCATAGACTAAGAGAGAAGAAAGTAGAAGTTGAATGAAATCGATAATGAAGTGGGTATTTTGAACTATAGCAGCAAAGACTACCTCCTCCTAAAAGACAATCGGCCACGGATTTCATCAGGCTCTGTGCAGGGATCCTGGGAGAGGTCCTGGGCGCCCCGTTACACCAGAGGCTCAACTACAAGATCGCAATTGTTCCTTCAAAACTGAACCTCTATAAGCATATGTTAAAAATTAGCAGAGTTTGAAAACAAAACATGGGGCGAATACATTTTGAATGGGCTGAAATTAATGGTGTCACAGAAATGACCCAGAGGGAGAATGGGATTGGATTCCAAAGCATTAACTCAGTAAGGAGAACACTTTTGTAAGCAAAAAAAATGCCATCTTTAGCAAGGTTGTGACAAAATTGCTTTTCAAATTCATAGCGGTTGTCTCGATCACAAGAAATACAAACTGGAAAGCCATGTCAGCAGGAAGATGTGGATGAAAGTCATGGCATTTGGGTGTTTAAATAGAAAACTACAGACATAGTTTGGGGTGAAGAGCTCCTAAAAATGGGAATGTCCAAGTTAGAGGAAAAATGATTTCAATTCAACTGCCCCACTGATAATCAAAATCCACAGGCATTTACAAACTATCGAGAAACTCCATAACAATTAATAATCAAGAGGTTTGTTTTCTCAGCTTTACTCACTGTCAGCCTTGCCTCCTTGCTAGGCAGCAGTAGGAGGTCTTATCCAAACACGATGCGGTCCAGGAAAGACACAGTTCTACTGCTGAGATGGTGCTAACGCCTGCATGACGTCTACTTTGGGTGTTAGAGCCATGGAGATAAGAGCTGACGGGTTCCTGCCTATCCTTTCCAGCAGGACTTGCTGGCAAAGGACCACGCTGCTGGTCCACCCCCACAGTTCAGCTGATGCAAAAATAGCCCTGCCAATACAAGGCAGATCTTCTCTTATCACCTTCTGTGCAGCCCAGGAAAAGGCTGAAAGAGCCCAGATGCTAAAGAGAACTGTTTTAATGAAAGGGAATATGCACAGGCTGAGAGAGTGGGGGTTGTTCAGCCTGGAGAAGAGAAGGCTCTGGGGAGACCTTAGAGCAGCTTCCAGAGCTGAAAGGGGCTCCAGGAAAGCTGGAGAGGGGCTCTTGATCAAGGAGGGCAGGGAGAGGATGAGGGGGAACGGTTTTGAGCTGAAAGAGGGGAGATTGAGATGAGATCTTAGGGAGAAATGTTTTGCTGTGAGGGTGGGGAGGCCCTGGCCCAGGTTGCCCAGAGCAGTGGTGGCTGCCCCATCCCTGGAGGGGTTCCAGGCCAGGTTGGATGGGGCTTGGAGCCCCTGATCCAGTGGGAGGAACTGGATGGGCTTTGAGGTCCCTTTCAACCCAAACCACTCCATGATTCTACACTAGAAAGGACAAAGAGAAAAGTAATGCTGGCCATGATGTCTTCTTTGTCCACTTTAAATAAACAATAGGATTCTAGAGATAAGCAGAGACAAAGAAAGCATGAATTACAATTGATGGCACCAAAGCTGCTCCACCTGAGAACGCAGGAATAAACCATTGGAGTAGAGCAGAGCTGAGCTGAGCTATGGCCATATGAGGTGCAAAATTCCCTCTTAGCAAGGGAAGCCTTTCTCCCATACCTAAAATGGACTGGGAGGCATGAGCAGGGACTGGGAGCCAGTCCATACCACCAGACTGCCCACAGGACCTGGGTACCAGCAAGCAGCATCTGTCCCTGTTAGCAGCCTGGGAAAGACAGCCTAGAGCACTGAATTGTTGCCTGATAGCTGAGCAAGTAGCTGAAAAAGGACTCAATCCTACCAATTATTGCCAGATGTCTGGTCTAAGCCCAGCAGAACTGCACTCATTGTTAAAGTTAGAAGAGGGCAGACAGCACAGCCAGTGAAGTCCAGGCTGAGAATGCTTTGCAAACTCATGCTCACTAAAAACTAAGTCACCCTGAGCTTTTCACTCACAGCTACGTCAACACACGCCCATGCACACAGGCCTTTGTCCACTCCTCCAGCCACGGAAGAAAGAATACCCAGCAAGAATGAACCCTCCAAACCTTCTCCAGGAAGCTCTGCGCAGTCACTGAAGAGCTGACTTGGGTAATAAATAAGTGCAGTGTCCTGCAAGGAGCACTTCTGCCATCCAGCAAGACCCACAGCTAATGAACCGTTGGCTACGTGTAGCGTGTGCTTTCCAGACAGCAGGAACAACAGGCCAGGATTTGTCTCCCCTGTCATGAGCAATCAGTGTACCTCAGTTGTCCCTGGCCTTCAAAAGTGGTATTTCCATTCCCTAAATTAGAGGAAGACAGAAATGAATGAAAATTGGTGGATTGCCAGGGCTGGGGTAATTCTCAGAGCTGCTCTGGTCTGCACAGGGATTGCTCTCTGGCTGCTCGCATTCTCCTTCTCCCTGGCCTCATCCAGGGGGATTCAACATATTAATTCAGGAAGAATTCAGTGTAGTTCATTACCTTGGGCCAATTTCCTGCTCTTCTCACCAAGCAGAGCCCCCTGACTGAGATTCCCCCAGCTGTGACCCTGCAATGAGTCTGCTTTGGTGCCTGCTCAGTGGTGCAGCAAACGCTTCTCCCAACTCATTGCTTTTTTCGTGCCTGCCTGCAAAAGTCTGGGCTGGGTATCTGCTGCCTGAGCACGGAGACCCTTCTCCTTATTTATTCCTTCTTTACTTCCCTCCTTCAGACAGCCCAAAGCTTCTTTCTGCTGGGTGAGAACAGGTCCTCAGCACTGCGACTGTCTCCCGAGTGCTACTTTCCACGATGTTCTCCATTCAAGGGAATCACAGAATCACAAGGTTGGAAAGGACCCATTGGATCATCGAGTCCAACCATTCCTAACACTCCCTAAACCATGTCCCTCAGCACTTCATCCACCCGTTCCTTAAACACCTCCAGGGAAGGCGACTCGACCCCCTCCCTGGGCAGCCTGTTCCAGTGCCTAAGGAGTCTGAGCTAAGAAGGTCCAGCTGCACCGAGCAATGGTTCTTCAGACCAGTTTGAGCTTCTTGGTAAGGGCAGAGCTACGAGCACTTTATCTCTCTTGCAGCTCTTCTCTGCTTTTTTGGTGAGGATAAGTCATGGTTACGGAGGAGGTGCTCTCAGCCATTCATACCGCTTCACTTTGTAAACTAAGACTTTGTTAATAAAAGCATGGCTTGCGCTTTTACCAGGTCCCAGATGTAAGTTGGGCAAGTGACCAAGAACAAATTCCTTTTTCTTTAAGCGTTTCAAACAAAACACTCAGTAAAAACTGCCCTCCCAAAGTACAACCGTGCAGGCGAGTAGTGGGGATGGAGCCCAGTGGTTTACAAAAGGGGGAGCGACGACTTTCCCACCAGCACACAGGACCGACACCTGGTGATTTCCAGATGAGAAGCACCACAACACAACTGCCCAGCCACAAAACAGATGATCAAGAGATAAGAGCCTTGATCAGTGCTGCTGGTCCTCAAAATAGGTTGGACAGGGAGAAATCCACAGCAGACCACGTCCTGGGCTAGATGAGGAGAAGCATGGCCAACAGGTCCAGAGGAGCGGTTTCCCCCTCTTCTGCTTGAGCACAATCTCCTAATTTTAGGAGTCTATCAAACTGTTCCATCCTTAATTGTTATTCCACTCATCTCTCTTCATATTCCCTGGGTATCTCGAGTCTGGAAAAATCTCTCTTCTGCTCCGCAAACCCCTCCAGTTTGTGGGACAGCGATTCTGACCGCTCAGATTGGGCAAATCAAAACCTCTTGGCATGATTAGAGTCGCCACCTTCCCCGTCTCTTCTTTTCAGGGTTTCTTCCGTCTTCAACTTTCAACTTAGAAATATTTATGGGGGAACCAAACCATCCAGCAACAGATTTAGCCAATTCTCAGAGCACTTCTTGTCCAGCTTTAGATAAGGCCATCGCCCCCACGAGATTTCCCTCAACCATTCAGAGTTACCTTTTGCTGTAAGCTCATCAAATCAGTGACAACTTAGCTCATTCCATAGGGAGGATTCCTGATTCAACACTGCAAAAAGGAGGGCTGTCTGCTATCCACAGAAGAGCCATTTTAGGGAAAAAACACACAAGTTTGATTTTTGGCTTATTTGCCCCCCTACAGCCTGTTCTCTTATCACAAAGTAAGGAGGAGGGACTTTTTACAAAGCCTTGTAGTGATAGGACAAGGGCCAATGGGTATAAACTGGAGAGGGGGAGATTTAGACTGGACTTAAAGAAGAATTTCTTCACGATGAGGAGGCCCTGGCCCAGAGCAGTGGTGGCTGCCCCATCCCTGGAGGTGCTCAAGGCCAGGTTGGATGGGGCTTTGGAGCCCCTGATCCAGTGGGAGGTGTCCCTGCCCATGGCAGGGGGTGGAACTGGATGGGCTTTGAGGTCCCTTCCAACCTAAACTATTCCATGATTCTATGAAAATTCAGGCCTGTGCGAAGAGTCAAATAAGATGAATTTGTATGAGTGTCGCCACTACATTCTCTAGTCTTGCATGACTGAAGATTGTGGCTTTTCCAGGCATGCCGATCCCACCTCTCCATCCGAGCTGGAAATTTTTCCTGTAATTCAAGATATTTTTTGGTTTTCATCTTAGCCTCATTCTGTGCCGCGCCCCAGGGATTGTCTCTCCCAATAACTGGGGAACACCACTGCAGGCATCAGTCACCCTTGGTCGCAGTGGCCATCACCAAGGGGAAAATAATCACTGCCAAATGTGATAGTGGTTTCTGGTCTTGCATCTCCCCACCCTGAGGGATTTGGGATTGTATCACGGCGTGAGAACAGACTGGAAACAATGCTGACTTTTGGATCCTTGGCCTAAAGGGGAGCATATTTGTGTTCTCTTCATTCTTGACTTATCAGATCGCTCAAATGTTCTGGTAGTGTTTATTTCACTGATGGAGCAATTTTATGAGTTTAGCAGACTTCCAGCACTGAAAGGGTTCCAGAAAAGCTGCGGAGGGGCTCTTGATCAGGGAAGGCAAGGACAGGACAAGGGGGGATGGTTCTCAGCTGAAAGAGGGGAGACTGGGATGAGATCTTAGGGAGAAATGTTTTGCTGTGAGGGTGGGGAGGCCCTGGCCCAGGTTGCCCAGAGCAGTGGTGGCTGCCCCATCCCTGGAGGGGTTCCAGGCCAGGTTGGATGGGGCTTGGAGCCCCTGATCCAGTGGGAGGTGTCCCTGCCCATGGCAGGGGGTGGGACTGGATGGGCTTTGAGGACCCTTCCAACCCAAACCATTGCAATGCTAATGGAGCCCTTCCTTGAGGCCAGGCTGAGTAAATGGGACTCAGAAGATCTTGATGGAAGGTGCTCAAAGAAAGCTGAGGCTTTCAAGCCCCTGAATTCAGCTGCTGATCCTCCACTGTGGCTCTCCTGAAGGGAACAGGTAGGGCTGGGGGAGAAGAGGAAGAGTGCCTCACCGACTGCTCCCCCTCCCAGCACTGACCAGGGGCTCCTGGTCAAGAAAGATCATTTGAAGTGAACAGAGACCACTTTTTCTTGGTTATCTGAGTTAACAGAAACGAAGCCTTCATTGAAGCAGTTATTTTAATCTCTATTTTTATGTTTTAGTTATTTTTTTCCTAGAGAATGGATGATCTGAAATTAAAGCTAGCCTCGGCACCTAATTTAGCATTTTATTTAATTAACTAGGAAAATGCACAATATCAAAATAGATGTCTTTTAGCTGAGCAATTATGTAGTCCCAAACAAAGTTACTCAGGTGCTCACTGTTTTCATTTTTATAGCGATAGAAAATGAGGAGAAATTAACTTTTTTCCCCAGATGGTTTTTACATTTCTGCTTCAAACACATATTAAATTGTCTTTGGATTCAAATTGAAACAGCATTAAATGGTCCTTTTTTAATGTTCGATGGTACTTCTGCCTCTGTGCCCAAGGCTGAATTCCCTACCATAATTCACAGTAGAAGGCAGCTTTGCATGTCTTGGGGAAATGCCACCTCAAATATAGAGATGTCATCTTGAAAGACCACAGACCATCGTATCTCAGCCCCCTTTCCTTCTCCTGCTGAGATGCAGCTACCAGTAAGGTCTTCAGGGAGGTGATGGAGCAAGAGATTACAAGGAAGGCAACCTATAAAGACCTCTAAGCCCATCCAGCCCAACTGTCACCCCAACCCCACCGTGGCTACTGAACCATGTCCCAAAGTGCTGTGTCTGTAATATTTTTAACCTCTCCAGGCCATTTCCTCTCATCCCACCACTTGTTACTTGGGAGAAGAGACCAGCACCCACCTCACTCCAGCCTCCTATCAGGGACCTGCGGAGAAGAAAGCTAAAAAATAACTAATGTCCTATTGGGGACCTCTGGATCCCCAGTACAAATATCCTCCCTGTGCCCAGGCCGGTCTCCTAGGACTCCATGCACGGGTGGACTCCAGGCACACATGCATGGAGAGGACACCAAGCTAAAGAGGCTTCCTGGCTGCCACCATGCTCACATCAAAATAAATCTCTATGCTGACAACAAAGTTCTGCCTAAGGTTACGTGACCTGAGCCACGTAAAGCCAACAGCAGGGCCGACATCTGAATTTTAGCTGAAAATTATGAAAAGAAAAGGGGAACGTTGGACATAACTTGTCAAAGATGCATGATTCTTATTCAGTTTCATCAAAGGGATGAAGCAAAACGCAAGGAGAGTCTTACAGAGAGTGTGTATAGGGTTTGGAATCCATCTCATTAGGTTAATGCCAAGTTTAAGCCAAATAATGTTCACAATATCGTTTCTTACAAAGGGAGTCCATAAAATCTTCTGCTATGCACCTTTTCTTCATCAATAATGCTATTTTTTCCCCTTTATTCCAATCTTTAAGCAGTTTGTATGAGTGATTGTAGGGAAAATCTTCCCCTATTTGTGCACATTGATCTTTAAATCACATGCATCAGCAAGGAACCGTACAGAAGACTTTCCTTCAACAAAAAGACTACAGATGCAACTTATTTCCAGGAACTGCTGAACACTTTCATTCGGAAAGCAGCATTACCAACTTTTCCATGTTTTTTTTTCCCCCCTTAAATTCTGAAATAAATCAAAACCTCAAATCTACCTCTTAAAATTTCCAAACAAAACCTATATAACCTATTAACTTCTACGCCAGATAATCTTTTCTCATGCCAACACTTGCCTTCATGTTTTCTGCCAATAACAAGAGAAACCAGCCTAGGCCAGAAGTCCAAGATCAACCACTTCACAATATAAATCAAGAGAAAAGGAAAATTTAGGAACAAGAGTCTTAAGTCAGAAGTTTCCAGCTGCTGCTTTAATTTTGTTCCTTCCTTCTGCTGTTCGTAGCATTTCACCTCTGCCTCTACGAGTAAGTGTCAAGGTTTACGTGTGTGGAGTACGTGGACCTGAAAGCAGCTGAGAAGTGCTCAGGAGGTGATGGGATCACAGTGACAGAAGCTCCAGCTCCACCTTTACTGCAGTGATGTACGCTCACTCTAAACTCAGCTTTAACAAGCCTTGGAGCATGGACACCCACATCATTCCCAGGGCAGGGATGTGGTGGGAGAAAGCAAGAAAGCTTTGCTAGAGTTTGACCGTGCTCTTCCATGTCATGGTCATCTTCACTTCCAAGTGGAGATGCCCTAGAGCTACCTCCTTGAAGATGGAAAGTCCTCTACGCATCCACAAACATGCATTTCACTGTCTTGTAAGGAAATTGGAACAGGTTGTCCAGGGCAGTGGTCGAATCACCATCCCTGGAAGGGTTCAAAAAACACATAGACCCAACGCTTCAGGACATGGTTTAGTAGGGACGGTGGGGTTGGGCTGATGGTTGGACTGGATGAGCTTAGATGTCTTTTCCAACCTTAATGATTCCATGAAATTGGTATTTAGAATAGAACAGAGCAGAATAAGTCAGTTGGAAGGGACCTACAGGGCTCAACTAGTCCAACCGCACTGACGTGTGGGCAACCACAAGCAGCACAGTCCATTTCAGACAGCAATTCTTAAGAAATTCTGAAGTTCCTCCTTGGCTACAGAGGCGCACGGTACCAGTGCTGTAGTTAGTGACACACCCCACACATTGGCTTGATCAAGTGTTTAAACCACTGCAGTTATAGGGTCTTCTTCACAAACAGCGCACAAGCAGTAGGACAGAGTCTGATTGCCTGAACTGCAGGTTCAAATGGAGAAATGGGACATTTTAACTCCTACTGCCTCTTAGTAGCACCTTGGTTCTTATTCTAAATGTGATTTCACGTTCAAAGGAGTTTTCTACAACTTCAAGTCAAGAAATCAAGTTTTTAATAAAGAACGAAAGCTGAGCTTCTGCATTTAGAGGACTCTGAGGAAATCAGGACCTCTCACTGGATCTACAGGAGGAGCAGAGATGGTAACACCGCAGAAACAATCTGCTGATTCCTCACCTAGGGCTTATTCCTTCCAATGAAGTCAACTAATATCATAGAATCACCAGGATGGAAAAGACCTCTGAGAACATCGAGTCCAACCACACCTACCTGCCACTAAACCATATCCTTAAGTATCTCATCTACTTATCTTCTAAACACCTCTACGGACCGTGACTCCACCCGGGCAGCCTGTTCCAGCGCTCAAATGTTATGCTCGGACACGGCAGGGCAGAATCAGGGCCTGAACCACAAAACATCTGAAAATGCCGGTTGGTTTTGGGCACCAGCTCTTCAGGGCACACGTTTCTGATAAACGCAAAGCGAGAGTGAGGAAAATTACAATCACTGCTTATCCAAAACACTCTTTTGTAATTCCTGCACTCAGATGTTTGTAGAACTGCGATGTCAGGAATGGAGCTGGATTAAAACACTGCCAAAAATTATCTGTTCTAGAGTAAACGGCAGAGGTGGTAAAGCCCATCTCTAATTTGTCCAATCTCCTCTTAATTTTAAACACCATCCCAGTGTCAGCTCCAGTTTAAACTGAGGCTGTGTTGCCCAGAACCACAGCCCATGGCTTTCCCTTCTCCACAGGGCCTGAGCCACCAAGCGTGGGGTGGTGGGTGGAGAGTTTACCTACAACCCAGCAACTCCTCCTGTGCTGGTCTTTTGCACTCCCAGTGCGTCTTTCCTCCCTGTTCTCCAGTATTGTGTTGGAAAATAAAAAGCTGTCACAAATCTATGGCAGAGAAGCTTGGAAACTCCCATTATTCCACATAATTAATTAATCATAGAATAGTTTGAGTTGGAAGGGACCTCAAAGCCCATCCAGTTCCAACCCACCTGCTACCTCCCACTGGATGAGGTTGCTCCAAGCCCCATCCAACCTGGCCTTGAACCCCTCCAGGGATGGGGCAGCCACCACTGCTCTGGGCAATGTGGACCAGGGTCTCCCCACCCTCATCGCGAAAAAATTCCTCCTCGCGTCTGGTCTAAATCTGCCCCTCTCCAGTTCACCTCATGCCTTTTTGCGGGTCAGAGCAATGGAAGAGGCACCACTAAAGCCTCCCCAAACACCCCTTCTTCCTCCATCTTCTCAATTGCAGTGGCCATTTCATAATTAATGAGCTTGACATAATTAGTTGTATTTCAAGCCAGGCTATAGCTGAGCCTTTCTTCTTACTTGAAAAAAACAGGCAGCCCTGAACTTACAGGAAATCATTCTGCCAGCAAACAGCTCCGCTGGCCGCAGACTAATCATCTTTTCTTTCCCCTTTGTTAAACACATTCTTGCTCTTGGAAACTGTTCAGTAGTTCATTAAACTAATAATCCCGTTCAAATCCTGCCTCATAAATGGATTTGTCAGTGCTGTTCCTTTCAGGAGACGGTCATTTTAAATTGTCTCTGCTTTAATGAGTTTAAGGACAGATTAAATCATGGCTTTGGCTGTGATTTATTGCTCCTCATTACATTATTAATTGTTATTTGTAAAAGCATTGGTGAATAACGGGCTTGTTTATTTTGCATTTATTCCATGCTTTGCATTTATTTCATACTTTTCCCTTCATTAAAGGGGACTGGAATGGGAACAAAGCTCTAAGTAAATATGTTTCCAGCAGAAACATATACAGTCTTTGCCCTTCATTGCTGAAGCTTCTTTTACCACCAAGACATCTACAGCCATCCTCATACCCAGCCACGGTTCACTCCAGATGTCACCCAGGAGAGCTTGCGATGGACATTGGAGGTACTAGAGAGCAATTTCTCGCTACAAGCTCTATGATATTAAACGATTCCACGTATTTCTATTAGTTCTAATTGTCTAGGACTTCACACAAAATACGTTGCCACCAAAAGAGAGCAGATACTCGGTGCTGTTTGGGCTTATTCAAGACTTTTCCAGGAACCCCACACGTCACTCTGGGACATGGTTAAGTAGATAAAGTGGTGTTGGGCTGACAGTTGGACTGGATGACCTTTGAGGTCTTTTCCAACCTTAAGTTGGTTGTATCACGTGCGACATGTAGGAGTAGCAGATATTTAACAGAAAATGAAACCAGTGTGCAGGACAGCAGCTGGGGGTGGTGGCCCAGGGCTCACCAAGGAAGCCGCTGGTCCATGCCCATGGGATGTAGCTAAGCTTTGCTGCATTTTAATTCCAGTCCTATTTAAATTCCTTTCATGCAAGCCTCAGGACCAAGATAGTCTCTGAACCAAAGAAAGCCTCAGAACCAGAGCTATTCCAGATGAAAGTTGAAATGAAACTGGTGTACCTTTCTGAAAAACAATGTTTTGGGTCTTTGAAAGGAAACACCAAAGCCAATGTTTGAAATGGTGTCAGAAATGGTTAAAATGGACACAACAGATAAATGAGTTTAGAAGTTGAGATGTGTGTTTAGAGGTGCAGCATTACAGAACAGATGATTCCATAAATCGCCGTGCTCAGATAAGCCAGCGGCACGGCTACGTTGTAAAATAACACCAAATTTAAGAAAAGACAACCCTACCTTCCTTTAAATGTCAGGTTGCACCACAAAACTCACTGTTCATTCATTCCTCTTGCTACTGCGGTGCTCGTCTGTGAGCAAACCAACCTTCAGTTATGACTTCTCAGTTTTCCCAAAGCAGCGCAACAAAGTCAGCATCAAACATTCCCAATAGCATAAGGCAACAAAACCCAAGGGAAGATGTTGATCCACCGCTGCAACTCTCCAGAATTGTTTCAAGGAAGAGCATAAAGGATGAAGAGGGCAAAAGAGTTTGTGTTGTTCAGCATGGAGAAGAGAAGGCTCTGGGGAGACCTCAGAGCAGCTTCCAGTGCTGAAAGGGGCTCCAGGAAAGCTGGGGAGGGCTCTTTATTAGGGAGGGCAGGGACAGGGCGAGGGGGAACGGTTTTGAGCTGAAAGAGGGGAGATTAAGATGAGACCTGAGGAAGAAAGGTTTTGCTGTGAGGGTGGGGAGGCCCTGGCCCAGGTTGCCCAGAGCAGTGGTGGCTGCCCCATCCCTGGAGGGGTTCAAGGCCAGGTTGGATGGGGCTTGGAGCTCCTGATCCAGTGGGAGGTGTCCCTGCCCACGGCAGGGGTTGGAACTGGATGGGCTTTAAGAACCCTTCCAACCCAAACCATTCTATGATCACTCCACGATTCTATGATAGAACAAAAATTCCTGAGTCTGTGGATCTGCAGGAGATGGTTTTCCCTGGCTTTCAGGCCCATCTCAAACATTGCAGCTGGTGATTTCCGCAGTTGCCTTTTAAACCCAACAGAACATCATTTAAAACATTGCTTTTCGATAGGTTTCTCATCTCAAGTGATTTTTAATCTGCTTGTAAAATAGAGATTTTTAAAGAGAGAGACGGCTCTAGGGCTGGAAATCCTGAAAGAGATTTGGATATAAAACCTAGGAGATTGCCAGGGTCAGTTGATGTGGAGCATGGGAAGCGCCTGGGGCAGAAGCTCCAGCCGCTCTGAATTTTGCCAACTCCCCCTGCGTTACCCACCGTGATTCCCTCCCTTGAAACAAGGCTGTTGTCCCAAGGGCCAAGAAACAATGACTCTTCAGTTGGCTTGAATTATAGCTGCAGAGACAACAAACCCTCTGCTTATCCCAGTGGGGCTCTTTGTTTTCCTACAGCAACTGCTTCAGAGGGCACGAGGACGGGAGAAGAGAAGATGAAGGAGGCAGCAGCATTGCCCTCAGCTCTCTGCAGGGGACTGGGAGCCAGACACTTCATGCCCGACTCTGACCCTGCCTCAAACTTACTGTGTGGCCGCTAAGAACTTACACAACTGATAATTTGGTATTATTTTACTTAAATGGTTGTCCATGCCTGAGGCTTTAAAGGAGAGAAGGGGTTTCAGAAGTAATTTCCAGCTTGGGAATCTGGGCTTCATTGTTAAAACGCACTTGGGATTTGGACCTTTCAGACTCACCAAGAGTTGAAAGGATTTAAACTGTAAATCATTTTGGAAAACAGAATCTGGTCACCTAAGTCAGAGTCCCAGAAGACCCCTGGACACAAGCGACCTTCTCCTACGTCCGACGAGGAATGGAAACATTCATCATTTCCTTGCTCTGCCCTTCCTTTCTTCTCACAGCGGTGTGTGAGACAGTTATCCAAGCATACATCAACTCCTTCCAATCCTTTCTATCCCTATTATGAGCACAGTAATTAATCCCATACAGTCCTGGGCAGCCAAGAGGAACAAGAGTCTCTGGATCTGGTAGACTGTCATCCCAACTTACTCAAGAAACAGTCTTCATCTTCAATAGCCATACAGATTCGGGATGTTTTATCCGAGGGTCTCCAGGAGGAGCATGGGGAAAGCACTTATGGGTCATATTAGGGGAGACACAGGGTGTCCCTACCTTGTGAGTGAGCTAACGTCTGGGTTTGGCGGCTACTTTTGAGAAGACCAACCCCCCAGGACAATTGCTGCCCATCTTTTCCAAATCTGCTGTAGCTTGAGGGAGTGGCCACGCACGTTTGAATTCCAAGAGCAGATGCTGCCAGCCCCACGGCCCTGGCAGCTCGATGGCCAGGCGCTCTGTTCCAGCTCCAGCCCAAACACATTTGACTGTCTGGGCTGAAAGCGCAGCACTCCATCCCATTCAAGACGCATTCCCCAGCAAGTGCCGGAGGACTCTGGCACAGCCCAGGCTTCGCGCGTGTATCACGTTCTGCTCCGATTCTGCCCACTGACACAGGAACACTTTCCAAGAACTACAGCCAGGCAGACTTAAAATAACCCAGAATCAACGCCGGGGCCAGGAACCATCTTGAGAGCATGCAAACACAGCTGAGCTCCAGCACAAGCTTCAGGATTTTCTAGCTGAGCCCTGTCTCCCTCCTCAGGTGGAAAACGCTCACAGGTCCAGCTCCCACACCGATTTGTCTACAGATGAGACCGTAAAACATAACTATGCTGCCCAACACGAGACTCAGCGTGACACCTCATTAGCAACGATCGTCATCGAACAGCAGCCATTCGGGGGCAATAACCCCTCGATACAGCCCGGAGCACTGACAGGTAGAGTCGAAGGCAACTCTAGGGTCAGAATCTGAGTTGACACCACCTCCACTAGTGATGGTGGAAAGCCACAGCCATTCCTCCAGGTAAACACCCAGCATCCACCCCATAAACACGCAGGGTGTGGATGGCTCTTTACACTGCTGGTAGGTGAGCCCTGAGGTGCTGAGATCCTCTGAACAAAGCAGCAGAGCTTAGCGCACAACCCTCTGCTGACATTGGTTGTCCCCTGGGGCGTGAGCTTTCCTCCTGCCAGAGATCCACAGAGCAGATCCCTCCTGAGCTCAAGGAAAGGACAGAAAAGGCAATTCTGGAAGCGAGTCTCCATGTGCTATGACAATAAACCAAGTTCTGCTTTATAAAATAGAAAAGAACGTTCAACATACCCTCGTAAAGTGTCTTGGCCTCTTCTTCTCACTCTGTTTGCTGGCTGTCTTTCCTCGTAGCCTGCAAATCTATCTGTCTGCAAGTCCCCTTCATATTGACCCTGGGCTTGTTCCACGTACATAAATGCCGTACATCCCAGCATAAACCTGGCCAGCCATAATACCCCCATGATGGCACGGATTCCTCAGTTCCCCCGGCTGCCTCGAAAGCTTCTTCCAGCTGGAGGGTCCCTGCTGCCTTGGTGGAGGATGGGTTTTGGCAGCAGCCCCCAAGTGCCAAGGTGCCGTCCTGCCGGTCCCTTCCTAGAAGCAAAGACAGAGGAAAAAGAAAGAGAGAAACACAAGAGTTCTTAAGGGCTTTCACGTTTTTTAAATGATTGACCACCTCAGGCAGCCCCTCCCCAAAGCTGATACGATGGGGGTACACACTCACACTGGGTTTGGCTCCTTGCACGCACAGCCAAGCACGTTCCCACTGTCATTCCCAATCACAGCACTGCCAAATCTTTCTTTCTCAAGAGCTGGAAACCAAGAGAAGACCTCCAAGAGTCATAGTTCTCCCCTTGAATCTATGTCCCTGCTCTCCTGAAGGACAAAGAATGACAAAAGCACATCTGTCCTGGGCCTCCAGATGGTGGTGGGTTTACAAGACTGACCTCAGCATAGCACCTCGCTTCAGAGGAGCAACAGGGGATGCAAGGCTACAAAGCCAGAGGAGACCAGAACCTCAAGAAAGAGCAGATCCTACTTATGGACCATCTTCTCTGGTCCTGCAGTGCTGTTTGACTGCATTGTAGTCCAGACAAGCCATGGCATGGAGATGAGTTGCTGGAAAACAATCCTCCTAGATATACCTCGTCATTCTAGCTGGCTAAGGGAGTGGCCTGCTGGCCAACCCATCAGATGGACATGTGTGCCAGCGCCGGGCTTGGGAAAAAGGTCATTGTGGGCTGGAGTGAGATGGAAGACTGAGCTTAAAGACATAGGACATTAAGCTAAGCCTGGTTTCCACAAGACAGTGGAGGAAAGTGGAGGGCTGGGCATCCAGAGGGATGCGGGAGGATCTTCCCTGAGCGGGGACAGGCAGCTGAGCATGAGAGGCCACGGGAAGAGGGATGACACAGAGCGCAAAGCCCCTGTGGAGAGGAGGGAATGGAATAATGGAGGCAGCAAAGGCACCTCTGGTTGTGGACACACTTTGGGGAACACCACACCCCAGCTCTGCCGGGCAGGGGCCAAATCCAGCGTTTGGCCCTGAAACACAGCAGGGCAGAGTCTTTCCACCCTGACCAAACTCAGCCTGACGAATAAGGTCCTTCCTAGGAAAAAAGAGGCGGGAGCCCCGCTCGCCCCTAAGGGTGGGTGACGAGGTGGAGGGGGTCCCATGGGTCCTGCCTGGGGTCAGCGTGAGCAGAGCCGAGGGGCAGAGCCCAGAGGGGAGCTGGGGGTCAGCCCGGGCTGTGGGGCGCTGAGGGGATGAGGAGTCCCTGGGCGGCTCCAGCAGTGGCGAAGCCTCCGGGTGCTGATGTGGGGTGCCAGGAGCAGCCAAGCTGTGGGAGATCAGAGAGGGGACAAGAAAGCACAATGAAAGGGCTCCATAAAACAGACGGAGGAGGAACGTGCTCCAAAGACAGCACCCCCTCCTCCTGCTCCTTCTTCTTCCTCCCACCCCCAGCCCCATCATCTCCCCCATGCCTCAAATCTCCCAGCCTGCACCTGAAAAATGGGGCTGGGGGGGACACATCCTTCCTCCTCCTGGCTGGCGGAGGGACAGAAAGCATCTCTCACCTCAAGACCCCAAAGTTTGATCCTCACAGGTCTCCCCTCTCCACCCCAGAGTAGAAATATCTGCTGCTCCAGGGCTGGAATCCGCTCCAGCGGGGAGGGATAGGGCCCCTGAGCCTCCCCTAAATGTCCCCCTTGCTTTCCCACAGCAGCACTTTTCCCATTCCAGCCCAGCCCCAAAGCAAAGGAAAAAAAAAAATCAGCCCAGACAAGGCAGAAAATGTGTCTGAATCAAAAAAAAACCAAACAATTAAAAAAGGCTTTAAAAAAATAAACCAAAAAACTTCAGTGCTCCCAGTGTCCCAGCTGGGAATCTCACAGCTCTTGAGGGCATGCATTTTTCAGGCTCTGATATTTCAACTGCAGTGAATGAGAAAGACAGAGTGGGAAGGGAAAAAAAAAAAAAGGCAGGGCTGGAAGCAGAGTCAGAGACAAAGAAAGTGCCCTTCCTGCAGCCCCAGAGCTCCTTCGCTCCACAAGTCCGGGATTCGCTTCTTCTCTGCGAGACAAAAGCGGAGAGAGAAGCGTTTTCCTCCACTTGCAGAGCTCCTCAGGTTGAGCAGAAATGGGAAAAGGAGTGATAAAAATAAGAGGGAGTTGTGCGTTTCGGGAGATTTCCAGCCTCCACAGAGAAATTCCAACCGAAGCAAAGTCGAGATGCATCCATTTCCTCACAGAGGAGCGAGTTAGAAGCGTGAGAAATGATCGACTCGGAGAGCGTTCACACACGGCTCAGTAAGAGAGTTTGGAAAAGTCATTTATACCCTCAAAAGAGAGTTTAAAAGAGAAAAAAAAAAAGAAATAAAGAAAGAAAAAGCAGCTTAAAACTTATTTTCAGCCCTGAGAAATTCCATCAAAGCCCACTTGTAAAAGAAAGACAAAGCAAAGAGAGACTCGGACACTAAATCAGATTTTAAACCGATTTGCAAGTTGGGAGGGAAACAGGAAAGAGGTTTCAAACCCAAACCTTTGAGGGTGCAAATTAAATCCATCCCCCCCACCACCCCCCCAAAAAAAAATGCAAAACACAATAAAATACAACCAGGCAGAGAAACAATTCAGCAGAGAAAGAGAAAGAAATCAGCGATGAGCTCTGGATTTAGTCTGAAAGTGTTTTAAATACCTTTACGTCCTGGAAAGTGGTGATGTGCCCAGAGCTCCTTTGTTTAGTGGAGATCTGGGCAGAAAAGAAGGGAATAAAACCCTCACTCTTGAAGGAGAGAAGAAAAGGTACAGCCTCATCCAAATTGGACAGGGGGAGGGCCTTGTGGCGGAGAAAGGGGTGCAAGGAGGAGTGGGAGTGAGAGGACAACCCTACCGCATTCTTCAGCCAAGAAGTCTTTAACTTCAAGGAGGGGCTGGGGGAGAGGTTGGGTTTAGCTGTCTGAACGCAGGCATGATTATCACCTAGTCCTTCCTCCAAGCTGGGTTGGGGCAGTTCATTAGGAAAGGTTTTTCCTAGCTGGATGCAGCGAGGGTTTGTCCCAACTTTAGGTTGAAGCCGTAGGAGGGCATTAGTAACAGCAACGTTCACATCAAACGAGTGGGTGAGAAATTCCTTTCAAAGTTTGGGGCTTGTTCTTCTTTAGTTTTTGTTGGGTGAAAAAATGATGCTGTGTTTACAGAAGCAAAAAAAAAAACAGAATATTTCAAGTAAGTATTTCAAGACAATAGTCTCGCTGATCATTTTTCCAGCGCTTAATACAACCGATGTAAAATAAGGAAAGGATGGCTTGAAGGATAGGTGACCCAGCCCAGGAATTTCACACCTAAAAGTTACCTCAGCCCCAGAGAGGAAAACACCTTTGAAATTAAAATCATTTCCTCCAAATAGATATATTTTAAATAAAAGTATATTGAGGATATTAAGTCTTTCTTCTAAGGAAGGAAGAACTTGGTCTGAACGTCAGCGCTCAGTTTAATTCCAACTCTTTTGCTCCATGCATTTCCTCTGCCTTTTGCTTTAGGAATCGTTACCGATGGCTTTTCTTTAAATAATATATAATAAAACGCATATGGCCCCGTTTCTCCCGGAGCTCCCTCTGCTCTGGGCCACCGCACGCTCACGATTTCCAGGAGGTTGGACGCACAGCGCACCAGGAGCCTCCCCGGAAAGCCTAGATCAAGCTGCTTTTTTTGGGTCAAAGAGGTTCAGAGGAGTTTCTGCACCAAACGGAACCCAAACGGCTGTGCGGAGCGAAGCAAACACCTCCTTATTACCCCACCATCTGGCTTAGAGCTCCGTTACCTCGTTACACCCAGCGGCGGAGGGTTCAAATGCAGCTATGGGATCAGCGCACAGAGGTACAGGAATTCCAGGGCAAGCCCCAAGCTGACAGGGAAACCATCATCTCTTCTCCTCCTGCCTCTCTTTGAAATACCCTCACTGCCTTCTTTGTTCTTTTCACTCTTCCTAATTAACCCCCCGCCAGCTTTATAGAAGTCAGAATGATGCTCAGCCTAATTAACAGCTGACTTGGGGAGGCTTAACGAGGAAAAGGCAGCACTGGTGTTCCCAAGCAGGCAATGATGGAGCACTGCAAGGAATGCAGCTCTGTCAACACATCTGTGGGGCTCTGTAGAGCTCAAAGAGATACAAAAACCATTTCCTGGGCCTGATCCTGCACTATCTCTTTTGGTTTAAAAATGAATGTAGGCATTGCCTGGTTGAGAATGACAGAACTGGGATGCTGAATGGAACAGAAGAGCAATGAAAGCAGGAAAAAGCACATTTTCCTCCTTCTTAAGGGCGCAGCAATTTGGTGCTAAATGCTAAAGCGAAAGATTCCCTTTCCCATCTAGTCCTGTTTAATCCTTGCTAATTCCTATATTGCGATCACCAGGTGGGTTATGCGGGTAATTAAAGGTATTCTGATAGCAAAAATGCACCGGCAGTGTTTGTTATATGTGCAGAAGCTCCCAGAAATCAATCTGTGACTTTTGACTTTAAAAAAAGAAAAAAAAACAGATTTTTCAAGTGTCCAGAGGAGGTGATATTACGGAAATGGAGACGTTTTCTTGTGCTAAAGCAATCACAGATCTTTAATTCTGGAAAGCATTTGTGACGCCAGTTATTTAGATCTACAGCCGAGGGTAGCCTGGCTCTTTGTGCTTAGAATAGACGCTATCCCGTGTCTCACCTCTGGCACGATCCTGCTCAGCCCACTTCCTCCGTCCATTGACACGGAACTGATCTCAAAGAACACGTTTCATTAACATTTTCCCCGGTACGCTTACTCTCCCCTCTCTGCAGCCTCTCTACGAGGGACACAGCCCTGCAGCTCACCGGCACGCGAGGGAAATCGAGCCTTTTCTTTTCCTGCATTCCACTTTGGAGGGTTTAAAAAAAGCATTTTAATCCTTCCAACATAGGCAAACCTCTCCGAACAGGATGCTTTTAGCTCCCTCCCTGATTTTCTAGAGCGGGGCTTTTCAGCCCAGCTGCATGTGATTAAGGCATAGCAAGCCCCAGGACTCAGGCATCCCAGCAAGATCTCCTTCAAAGTCTCATTCCAGCCTCCAACCAGTTCTTTATTTCCCTGCCATCAGATGCAGGAGATACAAACGCTTGTAGACCTTCGTCCAGCTCCCCATCTGTTTTCCCCCAGGGTGGCTGGGTGTTTCGGCATGGCTTTTGTGCATGAGAATATCGTCACTCCGATCGTTCCCGAGTCCACCTGGTCCCAGGCAACGTGGAGAAGGCGGGCAACTCAACATCTAAAGTGTGGAACCTACCTCAGCTGCTTGCATCCAGGATCAGAGCAGACCTCAAGTCGGGGATGGGAGAGGACGATGGAGGAAGGTCTTCTTTCTTTAAAACAAAGTCTTAGGGGTTGGGGGACCTGGGGTTGTTCTGCGTGGAGAAGAGGAAGCTGAGGGGAGACCTCATCGCTCTCTACAAGTGCCTGACAGGAGGTTGCAGAGAGGTGGGCGCTGGGCTCTTCTCCCAAGTGACAGGGGACAGGACAAGAGGGGATGGCCTCAAGCTCCGTCAGGGGAAGTTTAGATTGGACAACAGGAAAAATTTCTTCATAGAAAGGGTTCTCAGGCACCGGCAGAAGCTGTGCAGGGAGGTGGTGGAGTCCCCATCCCTGGAGGGGTTTAAAAAGCGAGTAGATGAGGTGCTTGGGGACACGATTTAGTAGTATCACAGAATCACCAGGTTGGAAAGGACCCATTGGATCATCGAATCCAACCATTCCTAACACTCCCTAAACCATGTCCCTCAGCAACGGGTACAGTTGGAGTTGATGATCTCTAAAGTCTTTTCCAACCTAATGATTCTATGATCCTAATACCAGAGTGCACGTGGGCCCCCTGAGAAACAAAAAGGAGTGGAACAGTGGGTGTTTCTCAGCGGGAGCGTTTCACAGTTCAGAAAACTCTGCAAGGCAAAAGCTCTGAAGTGTGAGGAGCAGGAGGACGGCTGAATGCCCTCCCAGCCAGCCCACCTGAAATTACCCTCAACAAGGAGCAGCTGCCCATCCGTGGGTCCTAGGAGTCAAGTGGCGACTCTCTGTTTGCAGGAATAAAGGTAGGGAAGTGTCAATCACACGGCGGGTCCACCTGGAGCAAAGTTTGCTATAGGACATGTAGAGCAACCACTAATTTAATCAAGGCAGCCTGACTGACAAACATAATTAAGACAGAAATTCTCTTCACGTGGCCTTTGTTGCTTCTCAATGGAACCCAAAAAACACGCAGGGGGCCCCAAACTTTTTGGAAAGCACATGAACTGCTACAAAATGAATATCAGAGAGGAAAAAAAAAATCAGTTGCCAGCCTCTCAAAATTAGCAAATACTTTCTCAGGCCAACTCGCGGGGTTTGAGATCCCTGCCTGTAAAACAGGTTAATGTCTCGCCTCGGTTCACAGGGCTGCCAGGAAGACAAACTGCTCGTGAAGTGCTTCAGCTTTAATATGTGAAGCACAGTGGAAAAATGCTGGTAATTAATTCTTAATATTAATCACGTGCTTAGAATAGAGCTGTATGAGTCATTGACTTTTTTGTTGCACTGGACAGACTGAAAAATGAAGGAAGAGAAGGAAAGAGTCATTTAGGTTTGATTTGATGAACATTTTAGCTTAATATGAACATCTAATTTGACATTAAATAGTGCACTTTTAGTTTTGGAGGGAGGCTAATTAATTTTCGGTTATATTTAATCAAGCTCCTAAAATGTTGTTTTGAAGGGGAAAAGTACAGCATAGAATTTTACGGTAGTGAAAGGAAAAGTTTGCAAATAAGTATCTGTCAAAACTATTTCAGGAACCCAATAGAGTTATCCAGGCAGTTGCGAATTTCTCTGTTTTCTCTTTAATGCTGGACCTGGGTGTCTCACGGATCTTTCTCTAGGCAATGCATGGTATCAGGATCTTATGAATATAAGTCCAACGAGATGGGAATTTGGCTTTTTCTGTCTCGGCCACCGGTGTCAGCTCTGATGTTCTGAGAATCAGGATTTAAAAAGAAAGAAGATGATTGCAAACATCATAGAATCATAGAATGGTTTGGGTTGGAAGGGACATTAAAGACCACCTAGTTCCACCCCCTGCCATGGGCAGGGACACTTCCCACTGGATCCGATTGCTCCAAACCCCATCCAACCTGGCCTTGAACACCTCCAGGGATGGGACAGCCACCACTGCTCTGGGCAACCTGGGCCAGGGCCTCCCCACTCTCACAGCAAAACATTTCTCCCTAAGATGTCACCTCAATCTCCCCTCTTGCAGCTGAAAACCATTTCCCCTTGTCCTATCCCTGCACTCCCTGATCCAGAGCCCATCCCCAGCTTTCCTGGAGCTCCTTTCAGCACTGGAAGCTGCTCTAAGGTCTCCTTGGAGCCTTCTCCTCTCCAGGCTGAACAACCCCAACTCTCTCAGCCTGTCCTCGTACAGGAGGTTCTCCAGCCCTCGGATCATCTCCGTGGCCTCCTCTGGACTCACTCCAACAGCTCCATGTCCTTCCTGTGCTGAGGACTCCAGAACTGGACACAAGGGTCCAGGTGGGGTCTCACCAGAGTGTAACAGAGGGGCACAATCCCCTCCCTCCCTGCTGGTCCCTCTGCTCTGGGTGCAGCCCAGGACGTGGTTGGTTTCTGGGCTGAGAGCACACATTGCCGGCTCATGTCAAGCTTCTCACTCCCCAGTACCCCAAATCCTTCTCTTCAGGGCTGCTCCCAATCCATTCCCCACCCAGCCTGTAACTGTGCTTGGGATCGCCCTGGCCCAGGTGCAGGACCTTGCACTTGGCCTTGTTGAACTCCATGAGGTTCACATGAGCCCACCTCTTAAGCCTCTCAGGGTCCCTCTGGACGGCATCCCCTCCTTCCAGCGTGTTAACCACACGACACAGCTCAGTGTCATCGGCAAACCTGCTGAGGGTCCACCTCTTTCCTGTATTCCTCCAGCTGCATCAGTGACTGTCAAAAACGTATAACAAAGCTGAGTTAAAGTAGCTTTAACTTCTCCATTCCTGACTTCACTGAATGCAATCTAAAAAATGCATTGGCTGAAATAAGCGCCTGTTGCTTCTTGTAAGATGACACGATCGCAGTCAGGACAGCAGCAGCTCTTAATCGTGATGTCATTTAAAGAAAAAGATGTAGACCAGGGTCTTGAGTTCAGATTCTTGCTGCGAGCTGAGGTCAGGGGATGTGGGATTTACACGGCTGCTCCAGGCTCCCTGCGAAGCCGTGTCCTGGCAAGCCCACAGCTGCTCGCTCTGGCTTTGAAACGAAGGAATGAAGAGATTTGAGTTAAAGGGAATGGTGTAAAATTATCTGAGGAGGATACAGTGAAGAGGGCATGGCTGATAAACCTATGCTACCTGGGAGCTTTGTGGGGCTGCAGTGGGCAGAGCTGTGGTCACCAGGGCCAAAGGTGGTGGAGAAGGCCAGGAGAAGGATCCTAAGAAGCCAGATAGCCGCGTCGGTGTAAAGGTTCCTGTAGGCTCCAGTTCTCCTTGGTAGGGAGCCAAGGATGCTCCAGTGTGGATGGAGCTGTGACCCCTGGATGACTCCTGAAAGACAGACAGATGTCTCTTGTGCCCAGACAACCTGCAGAGCATCCGGTCCTCCGGCAGCTGCTCCAGAGAGGCAGAGTGTGGCCAGAGTCCTGCCCCTCCAAGAACAGGATTTGACTAGGGATAAGCCAGGCTTAGATGAGTTGGGTAATGGAATGGTAAGTCACATCCCCTGAATCTCCTTCATCGCAAGCTAGCAGAGCTCCAGGGATGTCTTCTAGGCTGGGTTTGCTGGCAGTACCGACCAGGAACCCTGCAATTCAGGAGCCGTGCAGCCAGGCACACAGGGATCCATGTCCTAAGAAACCTGGAAAGGTGGCAGATGTCTGGTACTCTGGGCAGATGCCTTTGGGCAGTCCACAAGGCAGCCACATGGCAAGGGATGTGCTTCTCCTCTAGCAGAACCTTTCTCAGCCCACCCCAAGAGCATGAGTGCCACATAATATTACCCATCCTGCTCTTCCTGGGTGTTCTACAATATAAATGCATTTTGTGAGACCAAGACAGAGCCCAAGAGACAGGTTCTGTCTTTCTTCAGGTCTCCTGCATCAAGACATCTCTCCATGTTTCAGCTTCTGTGCCCCCAGATGAGGACGCAATGCCACCTTCCTTTGAAGCACGCTGCTGCAGTGGATCGGTCAAAACCAGAGGCAGGGAATTTCCAGAAGCTTCTCATCAAATTTCATAACTTATTTGAGATCAAAGGTGGACGTGAGCAGCACTACGCGAAGTATTTAAAGACAGCCGAGAACAAATTCAGACAAAGGTTTCCTCGGGGAAATCATTCTCCAATATTAACTGTTTCACTTGATTTCATGTTTAGCATGCAGTCTAGCGTGACCAAGAGGTTCTTAACATCAAAGCTTTTATTGCCTTATCTGACGTTCTAAATAATTCAGCCCAGATCACTTTAACGGCTATAAATCGGAGGAAGGAAGATATAGACTAGACATCAGGGAGAAATTCTTCATGATGAGAGTGATGAAACACCAAAAGAGGTTGCCCAGAGCAGTGGTGGCTGCCCCATCCCTGGAGGGGTTCCAGGCCAGGTTGGATGGGGCTTGGAGCCCCTGATCCAGTGGGAGGTGTCCCTGCCCATGGCAAAGGGGGTGGAACTGGATGGGCTTTGAGGTCCCTTCCAACCCAAACCATTCCATGATTCTATGATTGCCTCTTTGGTGGGAATGCGGTTCTCCTTACCAGGCCACTTCACCACCAGTACCCCTGGATCAGCCTTCTAGGGCAGACAGGGAAAAGCTGGGTCCAGCTGGGCTGTGAGCCCCTGCCCAAGTAGCAGTTTTGCCTGAGTTCAACGTGGATTAACTTGGATGAGAGTCTAGATGCCGTCCAGAGGTTTTGGGGTTCACTCAGGGGCCTTTAGACAGGACCAGGTCTGATCTATTTCCTTATGGGTTTGCCATTGGAAACATAGAATCATAGAATGGTTTGGGTTGGAAGGGACATTAAAGCCCATCCAGTCCCACCCCCTGCCATGGGCAGGGACACCTCCCACTGGATCAGGGGCTCCAAACCCCATCCAACCTGGCCTTGAACCCCTCCAGGGATGGGGCAGCCACCACTGCTCTGGGCAACCTGGGCCAGGGCCTCCCCACCCTCACAGCAAAACATTTCTTCCTAAAAATCTCATCTCAATCTCCCCTCTTTCAGCTTAAAACCATTCCCCCTCATCCTCTCCCTGCCCTCCTGATCCAGAGCCCCTCCCCAGCTTTCCTGGAGCCCCTTTAGGTAACGGCAAGATCTAAGCTGACCTCAGGGAGGGAGCAAGAGGCGCCTGGATCCTCATTGCTTTCTGCCTTTCCCAGCTAAAAAAAAAAAGTATTCCCTCCATTTGCACACACGTGAGATGTTCTGTTCTTGCGGGAACTGGGATGTATGGAAGCAGACAGACCCATCTGCTCGGCTGGAGGCAAGGATCAAACCCAAGGTACCCACTCACTCTGAGCCACTCTCGATGTCCCGCTCGGGCCAAGGCTCCCGTCTGTGTGTAAGATTTGCAGTCTTCGAGCTTGTGACCACAGTTGCAACATTCCTTTTGTTTTCTAGGAATTCGACTCCACCAAGGAGGGAAACCACAGGGAAATTGTTTCAGTGTGCGCTCTGGATTGGGAGAGAAGGGCTGGGGCCGAGGCATGATGTATAACACACAACTCAACAGCCAAGACGTTTAAAAAAACACACTTTTATTTCAACCCAAGGAAAGGAGCCTTTTTTTCTGTTGTTGCTCTTTAGCTTGGCAGGCAGCAGCAGCCGTGCTGAGCCCAGGCAAGTGTAGATCAAAGCCAGGCAAAGTCTGCTGCGAAAAATCAAGTGCTGGACATTTATTAAGATTTTATTCATTAAAAAAGGAAAAGCCACGCAGTGAGTGCAGGGGGATTTCACTGTGGAACTTTTGACATGGGAGCTGCCTGGTTTCGAATGAAAATTGCTTCTTTCTCCTGCCAGGAGGAAAGGCGAGCCCTCCCTTTCCTGTGAAACTCAAATCAGCGATGCAAACATCTTTCTTGTGGCCCTCAGGTGGGTTGGAGTCCGTGTCCAGCACTCATCATAGGGGTGGAGAGTCTCGCAGCCACGGAGTGGTCATCTCCAGGCAGATGTGGAGTCTCCCCACCACAGCTGTCTGCTCCAGCCCCGAAGAGGCCCACGTTGTTCTCATTTCCCTCGGTTGAATTCAAAGTCCCCGGTTTTCAAACCTTTTTTTTTTTTTACATTTCTAACTCTTTTCTTCCCCCTCGTGCAATCTGTAACACAGAAGTTTAACTTGGCAGCGGGGCTGGAACAGATGGAGAACACTGGACCAACTCCCCAGATCCCAAGAACTTCTGCTCAATGCCGTACGCAGGATTTCCAGCTACTTACTGCTGGGATCTGCCAAAGCAAAGCCTAAAACCAATTTTCAGATAGAGAAGCTGGAATTCTCTTGAGGACATCAGCAAGCCACAAGTCACCACATGAGCGTACTTCCCCCGTGGAAGGTCCAAAGTCTGCAAATTCCATGCGAAGTAATTTCAAGTGAAAACAAGAGGATAGTTTTAGAGAAAACTGTAATATCCCTTCCTACGACTCGCTTCATAGAAGTCCGGGTGTGGTGAAATCCATGACTGACTTGTCTTGAGGATGAAGATCAGGCAGAGCTCTGTGTCTGCCTTTCAAGCACAACCACACAACCCTGAGCCCAGCCGTGAGCAAGGTACAGGTCGGAGTCCTTCGGAAAGAACGTCCTTCATCTTTCTTTCTGGGGAACATGCATTCATGGAATAGAATCATGGAGTGGATTGGGTTGGAAAGGACATTAAAGCCCATCCAGTCCCACCTCCTGCCATGGGCAGGGACACCTCCCACTGGATCCGGTTGCTCCAAGCCCCATCCAACCTGGTCTTGAACCCCTCCAGGGATGGGGCAGCCACCACTGCTCTGGGCAACCTGGGCCAGAGCCTCCCCACCCTCACAGCAAAACATTTCTCCCTAAGATCTCATCTCAATCTCCCCTCTTGCAGCTGAAAACCATTTCCCCTCGTCCTCTCCCTGCACTCCCTGATCCAGAGCCCCTCCTCAGCTTTCCTGGAGCCCCTTTCAGTCCTGGAAGCTGCTCTAAGGTCTCCCTGGAGCCTTCTCTTCTCCAGGCTGAAGAACCCCAACTCCCTCAGCCTGTCCTCATTTCAGTGCAAAGAAATGAGTAAAAAACCTGTTCCTGCTCATGCACAATCCAATCGCAGAGCAGTCAGTTGGCTCAAGGAGACAGAGCAAAGGAATGAACCCAGAGGGACTTAAAGAGGCTCAGGAGGGGAGCAGAGGACAAGAGCTCCCTCTTTTCAATTGTAAGGTGGTTACTCGGTCTTTTTTACGGCGTACAGCAGGGGACGGATCAGTTAAAATTACAATAAGCACAACTTCATAAAGTTCACAAACAGACTGGAAGTGGTGAGGGGTAGAATTTTCCTGCAGAAAGCAAATTTCCAGAAAAATATATTATTTGAAGTTGTGGAACCATTTGCAAATTCTTTCAGTCAAAACAATAAGGACAAAGGTTTTATTGGAAAGTGGGAACTTCAAGTTTTGATATCTCTTAAGAGTTTTGGGGTTTTTCCCACAAAAAAAAAAACCCAAAACAACCCATAACTGTGCAGGGGACCAGATGGGATTTGTCTGAGGGTGCTGATGGCGCTGGCCGAAGTCATCATGGGGCTGCTCTCCATCATCTCTGAAAGGCCAACCACATCCTGGGCTGTGTCAGCAAGAGAGCAGCCAGCAGGTCACGGGCAATGATTATTCCCCTTCTTATTTGGCACTTGTGAGACCACATCTGGACACTGTCTCCAGTTTTTGACTCCCCAGCCCACAGAAGACCCTGATGTACTGGTGTGTGTCCATCAGAGGCCACCAAGATGGTCAAGGAGTTCAAGTACACGATGTATTAGGAGAAGCTGTGGAAAAAGAGTTTGTTCAGTGAGGAGAAGGTCAAGGGAGGAGAACCTTGCTACCACCTACAGCTCCCTAACAAGAGGGTACCGAGAAGACAGAGTCAGGTTTTCTCAGAGGTGCGCACTGAAAGACCAAGATGCAACGGACATAAGTTGGAGCAAAGAATATTCTTCTTAGCTATAAAACCTTTTTTGTGCAAAGAATGCTCAAACGCTCTGCAGAGACACAGAAGGATGAGGGAATCTCCATTACTGGCGATAAATCCCACTTGAAATGGACTGACAAGGTGCCCACTCTGGACTTGCTTTGGACAGGGGGTTGACTCGATATCTCTGGAGGTCCCTTCCAACCTACACAATCCTATGGTTTTAAGATTAAAATGACAGCTCTATCTCAAATTTTGCCTCTTATTTAGGGTTGATAAAATATGATGTGAAATAAAATGCATTCTTTCATTTTCGGTCAAAAAATATCTTTCAGGTTGACCTAAAGTAAAACGTAGGGTCAATAAAAAAGCAATCAAAAATGTTTGTGCTTTGAATCAAAGCGGATGCATTTGTTCTATTTTGCAGAAAGAATCCCTGGTGTGGGTGGACTCCGGATCACTGGTGGGTCTGAAAGATCACCCAATGTGATGAAGAACTAGACGCACCAGGTGGTGAGACAGGTTGCCCAGAGCAGGGGTGGCTGCCCCATCCCTGGAGGGTTTCAAGGCCAGGTTGGATGGGGCTTGGAGCCCCCGATCCAGTGGGAGGTGTCCCTGCCCATGGCAGGGGTTGGAACTCGATGGGCTTTGAAGTCCCTTTGAACCCAAACCATTCTATGGTTCTATGACTCTATGAACTAGATAATAGCCAAGAACGATATTTCGGTATTACTCATGAGGATGTGAGAGAGGAGAGCTCAGCCCTCAGCTGAGAAGGGCTCAGTGATGAAGGAAGAATGAGAAAAGTAAGCAAATATGGTAGAGAAAATCTTGTTTCTTGTGTGTAAGAGGCCCTGCTTTCCAAAGCAGGTGAGCTGGGTTTATATCTAATTAATTAAAGCAGGAAAGTGAATGTGGAAAGAAAGAAAGAAAGACAAGACATGCTGGAGACTCCATGTCAAGAAGCTGCTGGGTTTTTGAGCAGGAGGGTTAGCCTGGGAGATCAGCTGGTGACCAAAGGCTGAAGAGCAACTGGCAGTTTTGGGGGAAAGAGAAAATGAGAAGACTTGACCAAACTCTGTGTCCTGTCAGGGTTCTTGGGGTTTGAGTCCATCCACCACTGTGTTATGGTGACCTGTGCTATGGAGTGGAGCCTGTTCTGACATCCTTGTCATGAACACCATCCACGTTAGAGAAGAAGGATTTTAGATATTTCAGGAACTTGGTGGTATGGGGGAGATCTCACCAGTCTGCGGTCCTGAAGCCACCTCCTGGAGGCTGCCTCACAGACATCTCAGCGTTGACCAAGAGTGGAGCAGAGACAACCACAGACTCAGAGATCTCCTGTGCATGCCCTGAGCCTGGTGCTCCTCTCCCCACTGGATTTCAAGGCAATATCAGATTGTGTCATAGAATCAGAATCATAGGATAGTTTGGGTTGGAAAGGACTTTAAAGATCATCTAGTCCCAACCCCCCAGCCATGAGCAGAGACACCTCCCACTGGATCTGGGCTCCAAGCCCCATCCAACCTGGCCTTCAACATCTCCAGGGATGGGGCACCCATAACTTCCCTGGGCAACCTGTTCCAGGGCCTCTCCACTCTCATGGTGAAGAAATTCTTCCTTATGTCCAGTCTAAATCTGCCCCTCTCCAGTTTATACCCATTGCCCCTCATCCTATCACCACAAGCCTTTGTGAACAGTCCCTCTCTCCAGCTTCTTGAAGGCCCTTCAGGTACTGGAAGGGCACTAATGAGTGTTGCCCAGATGAGGTGCCTCCTGACATGTTGTCCAATCCCATTTGATTTCCAGATTGAACTCAACTCCTCGTAGATCGCAGAGGGGCAAATAACCACTATCCCACTACGTAAAGGCGAAAGCAGCTGGCTTCACTGGCAGTTTATTTGGAGAATAAGAGATATCCCATGTATGTTTTTTATTTTCAGATGGAAAAGACCTGTGAGGTCATCGGTTGTGTTCTCTGCCAATGCATGACGTGAGATTATATTTTGTTTTCCTTTCTCAGTAGACAAAACAGTTCAGGTTGGTTGAGACCATCGAGCTATGAAGTTTTGTTCTTCGAAACTTGTTTACGTTTGGCACCGCACCAATCGAACAAATGACTCTTCAGGATTCCCAAAAGCAGGAGCAGGGTTTGAACCATGAGATGTGAAGGACGAGCCATGAGGGATGCTCCCACTGCCCTCATCAGGAGCAGGTTTGAATGACTAATGAGGAAACGTAGGAGAGCAGAAAGGCAATGGCCAAGTCCTACATGGCATTGACTGAATTCAACTGCAGCGCATTTTACTTCATGTGGAGAAGGACTCGTTCAGGAGGTTCCACGTGAAATTTATGTCTGTTATTTCTCGCAGCTGGAATGTGTAGGGAAGCTCTCAGAAGCTACGGCCGTATCAGTAACTGAACAGAGCAGGCACTCCTGGACCCAAGGCTACGTGGCGTGGCATGGCTTGTGTGGAGCACTCGTACTCCCAAAAACTCTGTGGCTGCGCCCAAAGGACCTGCTGGAAAGGCTGATGGGCAAGTTAGCCCTGCTGAGAAGCACCACATGCTTGTTCAAGTAGAGCCCTGCACTGAAGTGCCCACTGGGCTTCCCATAATAGTAGGGCTTGTAGCGATAGGACAAAGGGGAATGAATTTAAGCTCAAAGAGGGGAGATTCAGCCTAGATACAAGGAAGACATTTTTTATGAGTTGGGTAGTGAACCACTGGGTGGACCAGTTTTCCCAGAGCAGTTGTGGAAGCCCCACCCCTGGAAACACTTAAGATCAGGTTGGGCTCAGAGCAACCTGCTTGAGTGGAAGATGTCCCTGCTCACTGCAGGAGGTTGGACTAGATGACCTTAAAATCCCTTCCAACCCAAATGGTTCTATGAGCCTATGATTCCCCCGTCAGCTCCTTCACCACCAGCTGAGACGGCATAAATTGCTCCAGGTAGCTGCACTGCCCTGGATGGCTCCTCTTTAGTTCTTCTCCAGTGACATGACATCTGCAACACGGTTCATTTGTTCTGTTCAAAGAGTTCCACAGGTATTGATTTGCTGCCTGTGCCAAATCAGTTGGTAAATCATAGAATCATTCATAGAATAGTTTGGGTTGGAAGGGACCTCAAAGCCCATCCAGTTCCACCCCTTGCCATGGGCAGGATCAGGTTGCTGGATCGGGTTGCCCATCCAACTTGGCCTTCAACACCTCCAGGGATGGGGCAACCACCACTGCTCTGGGCAACCTGTTCCAGGGTCTCACCACTCTCATGGTGAAGAAATTCCTCCTTATATCCAGTCTAAATCTGCCCCTCTCCAGTTTATACCCATTGCCCCTCATCCCATCCCCACAAGCCTTTGTGAACAGCCCCTCTCCAGGTTTCTTGTAGCCCCTTCAGGTACTGGAAGGTCGCTATAAGGTCTCTTTGGAGCCTTCTCTTCTCCAGGCTAAGCGCAAATTTCTCAGGTTTCATACTGCCCAGGAATTCTTTTCTTCACTCCTTGTCCCAAGATTTGCCTCCACAGAAGGTGCTGCGCAAAACTGCGTCTGTATCGTGAACATTGCCAGACCACACAGGCAACGTTGGAGCTGGACCAGTACAGCGTGTGCTGGAACAGTCTTACCATCGCGTAGCTGCAGCCCGGTGCCACAGACAACAAACCATCGCAGGCAGCACAGAGCCCGCTGTTCTCCCTTTAAGTGCTTGAGGAAAGACCAATTCTACCACCCACAAGTCAGCTTAGACCAGAAGAAGGGGGAAGCAGCTCCGTTCATATTAGTATAACAAGAATTGTTCTCCTGCCCTAAAAAGAGCTGTCAAGTCACAGATCATGTACAGATCCTTAAACTCTCTTCCTGCTCCAGAACAAAGCAGTGACATCAAAACTGGACCATGACCTCACTTATCTAACCCTGAACATGCATGGAAGAATGTTCATCGCCTTGCTCCAAACCTGGGCACCACAGGTTTATCATCTTGGACCATCACAGACCAATGGCCATCCCTGTTCAAGGGTCTGTTAGGTTACTGGTCTAACCCCTGTTGTCTAAGAAGAACCCAAAATCTTCTGGATATATTTGAAATAAATTACTAAAAACCACTCAAAGACCAAAAGCGATGAAAACAGATTTGTGTCCACCAGCCAGTCCATCGCAACAGCCATTTATGAAGGGCTAGCAGCACTGGGACAGAGGATTCTTGTCTTAAACCAAGCATTAGGACAGAGGATTCTTGTCTTAAACCATGAGCTCAGTATCCTCATAAGAAACACACAGAGCAAACGTCTTTGTGTCTTGGGCCGTCTGGAAGAAGATCGTTCTGTGTCTCTTGGGAGTTGCATCATTATTTTGTCCTCTCGCAAATATTATTAATATTTCAAGGTCTGGGGAAATAGATTTTCCTCTTCGTTCTTTTGGCTCATTAACAGACTCTGCTTGTCAGGGTCATGCGCGAGTCACCATCACTCTCTGTTATGAGTTAGTCTATCAGCTGATGTCATTGTTTGGCCATAGTAACCTGAATGTCTTTAGTCCGTCGCCTGCAGGGTCTCTTTTCCAGTTCGGTGTAATGAGAGAATAAACCAAGAGCCAGCAGCAAATCTGTTTCCTTTTAACATGGATAGATTTGAGCTAATAGTTTACCTTTTACTTCTTTGCTTTCCCTTCGAGGTGCAAAACACCCTCTTTCTTCTCAGCTCTCTCTGCCTGGTGCCAGCTGTGAACTAACAGGAGAAGCAAATTTTCCCATTGCCAACACCTACATGACTTATTCCCTCGAAAAAGCCAGTTCGTGACTGACGCCTGATGCAGAGCACGCGGTGGACGTTGGCCTCAGAGCGCTGGTGGAGCTGGTGGAGGGAGCAGCGAACCCTGCCAGGAAAGGTGCCGGTGTGTGTTGGCACCGCTTCCCTGAGTCTTTATGTTTGGTAGATGTTCAAGACTTTCGCAAAGACAGGGAATTAAAAGCCTGAGGGAACAGAATGACAATGAGATTTGACTTCCTGAATAACACAGGCGTAAACGTATGGCCCGTGTTGCTCCATATCCTGTCTGTAAGAAAAATCCATGGGAGTGATTTAATGACAAGTTATAGGAGAGTGGTTCGGTTGACATCAGTCAAGGCGGCTGGAGCTTGCTGGACTGGTAAGGTTTCATAACCAGGTGAGCTGCATCAAAGGAAGTGTGAGCAGCACGGCAAGGAAGGGGGTTCTGCCCCTCTGCTCCACTCTATGGACACCCCACCTTGAGCCTGTTTTCCGTTCATTCTCGCATCCTCAGCACAGGAAGGACATGGAGCTGTTGGAGCGAGTCCAGAGGAGGCCACTGAGGGCTGGAGAACCTCCGCCATAAGCACAGGCTGAGAGAGTTGGGGTTGTTCAGCCTGGAGAAGAGAAGGCTCTGGGGAGACCTTAGAGCAGTTTCCAGGACTGAAAGGGGCTCCAGGAAAGCTGGGGAGGGGGGTCTTGATCAAGGATCGCAGGGAGAGGACGAGGAGGAATAGCTTTAAATTGGAAGAGAGAAGATTTAGGTTAGACATTAGGAAGCAATTCTTCACAATGAGGGTGGGGAGGCCCTGGCCCAGGTTGCCCAGAGCAGTGGTGGCTGCCCCATCCCTGGAGGTGCTCAAGACCAGGTTGGATGGGGCTTGGAGCCCCTGATCCAGTGGGAGGTGTCCCTGCCCATGACCGGGGGTAGGAACTGGATAGGCTTTAAGATCCCTTCCACCCCAAACCATTCCATGATTCTATGAAGCTTGCTGGACTAGTAAGGTTTCATAAACAACTTTGATTTAAGAACGGTGTGGCTGTAACACAGAAGAAAGATGCAGAAGCATCACGAACGGCATGGGTAGGGTGCACACCCAACAGGGTAAGGGCTCTCTAAGGCAGTTGTCGGTTTGGATCATGAGCAGACAACAGCATTTACGGCTCTGTGACCTTTCATGCTTTCATCAGAGGCACAGAATAAAAAAGCAAAGTACTGCGAGGAATGCTTGCAGACCCCAAATTGGGCAAGTTTTCAACAAGGATAAGGATCCGGCCATCAAAGGGAATGAGTTGAGCCACAGCGGCTGTAAAGCAGAGCTAAAAAACTGATCAAAGGCCAGAAGAAACTCGCTGGCCACACAGCAGGGAAGGCTGATCCACTCGGTTTATCAAAACAAAAGGAAGTCTGAGGGATTAATTGGTTGCCATGCATGAATATCACGGGAGGAAGAGGGAGATGCTGGTTAAAGAACTCTTCACCATTGGGGAAAACCCCATAATCGGTGGATGCCGAAGCCAGATGATTACAAATGATAAATACAGAAAGCCTTTCTAATCAGAACAGTGACTTGCCATTGCAACGAGCCACCAAGATTGTCGTGGATTCCTCAGTCCTTGATGCCTCTGGAGCAAGTCTGGATGGCTAATGAGAGAAAAAGCACTGGTTAAATTGAGTAGTTAGGCTGAGCAGCAGGATAAATGGGTGAAATTCTGTAATCTCTGATACATATGAGGTCACTCAAGATGATCTCATGTCCTTTCTGGTTCCATCAGGCTGTATCGCCACGGGAACGCCATCACACCTGCTCGCTGTATGTGTGACACACAACAACCAAATGGCAAGCGTGGCCCTGACAAGTTTAACTAAAGGTATCTCAGTACCCATTTCCCCTGGGTTTCCTCCTCAAAACCTACTTTCCTGTGCATTCCTACACAATTCTGTACTCCACCCTTTCTCAGTATATTTTGAATAAAAGACTGAGACCAGCCTGACCGAAGCTGCTCTTGTGGCTGCGATAGCACAGCTTTGGTCAGTCCATGTTCCATAGCGCATATTGGTGCTCGGAGCATCCCTCTGCAGTAGCATGGAGCTAACAGGCTGGTGACCAACGAGTTACCCACAACAGTGTTGGTAATCTTATGTTAATCCAGTGGTGAGGGACTGGCACAGATTGCCCCAAGAGGTCACAGATGCCCCATCCCTGGAGGTGTTCAAGGCCAGGTTGGATGGGGCTTGGAGCCCCTGATCCTGTGGGAGGTGCCCCTGCCCATGGCAGGGGGTGGAACTGGATGGGCTCTGAGGTCCCTTCCAACCCAAACCGTTCTATGATTCTATGAAGATTTTCAATCAGAGCTTGAATTCTCACTTTCTGCAATTTTCTCCTCTTTCTTTTCACCCTGGAATCTTCTCTTTCTCCATTTCCATTCAATCTGGTCTCTTGAGTTTCCTTGGCTGTTTCTGCAGGGGCAAGACCAAAGACATTCTGCAGGAAGTTTGTGTCTCTTCTGCAGCTGCATATCACCCAACGTGCGCAGGGTTTCCTGGTCCTGCTAACTGGAGACATGAGTTCATCCAGACTCCCTTCGGCTAATCACTACCAGGCACGGAAAAAAAACCCTCACACACCAGAGGAGAACATAAACATCAATGTGATGTGCACAAGCTTATGAAGACAGGACTATGTGAAACACATGGTTCCATTTTAATAAATACTCTTACATTTCCAGCGCCTTTTTTTCTTTAATGGCTCGTTACTGAGCTGTGAATAGCAGGGCTTGTTTGGTTGTTATTGTTGTGTTTTATGAGGACAATACCATGTCCATAGCCACAGACATCAGATATTCTGGTGGGGAAGATAAGCTTCCAGCAAGAACTCTTGGCTCCTGCCCAGGTCCTTATTAACTCCTTCTGGGATTGCTCAGAGTCTGACAGAGTGGTCAAGAAGCTCCATCTGCTCTGAAATATTTTATCTAATCTTCTTTCTTAAACAATTTCAGCCCCAACCATTGGATTCTTCAAAGTCCTTCATGCTTGCTTTGTGCTCACAAGCAATTTCCTGACAGCCTTTGGTGTGCCGGGAGAGGTTTCTGTGCCCGGCTGAGGGAAAAGGAGGTGGACGTGTGTAGCATAAAGGCCCATAAGCTCATAAATCTCCTTGAGCACCTGGTCCATGAACTAGCACTTGATCAAAGGGGAGTGTGGGTGGGGGAAAGTAACGGGGAAAAGATAAGCTTTTCTCCTTATACAAACATATGTAACTTCATTAACAGCCTCTGCAGCTACAGGGATGAAGTCTGGAAGGGCAAAGACACAAAGCAGGACCAGATGTGTGGGCTGGACTCAACCTTCAGCACAGGGAACGTGGTGTCTCCAGGTGTGAGAGTGGTTTCTGCGCTCTTGCCCAACACACCCCTCCAACACAACCCCAAACATCTTCCTCCCCTACAGGTGTCCCAGATTTTACTGTAGTCGTCATCTAGGACCAGGTTCCTCTGAGCTGACTCCTGGATACCTTAAGGCATCTGCTGAGAGGGCTGAAACGTGGGCAGAGGGTGGTTCAGTGAGATGGATGAGCAGTGGTAGAGGGCTGGAGCACCTCCCGTTCAAAGACAGGCTGAGAGAGTGGGAGTTGTTCAGCCTGGAGAAGAGAAGGCTCCAGGGAGACCTTAGAGCAGCTTCCAGGACTGAAAGGGGCTCCAGGAAAGCTGCGGAGGGGCTCTGGATCAGAGAGTGCAGGGATAGGACGAGGGGAACGGTTTTGAGCTGAAAGAGGGGAGATTGAGATGAGATCTTAGGGAGAAATGTTTTGCTGTGAGGGTGGGGAGGCCCTGGCCCAGGCTGCCCAGAGCAGTGGTGGCTGCCCCATCCCTGGAGGTGTTCATGGCCAGGTTGGATGGGGCTTGGAGCCCCTGATCCAGTGGGAGGTGTCCCTGCCCGTGGCAGGGGGTGGAACTGGATGGGTTTCGATGTCCCTTCCAAACAAATCATTCTATGATTCTATATGCCGGAGCCCCCAGCAAGGGTGCGGGATACTATCCTGCCTGGTTTGTCCCTGTAAACATTGATCACAAGGCTCCAGATGATCTAGCCTCTTCTCCAAAGAAGCGGAGTCAAACCTCGTAGCTACCTCTGTCAGGGATCCCAGGCAGTCTGTTTTCAGGTCATTTTCTTTATCAGGATGTGAACTCCAGATGCCATAAAAGCCTGGACTGTTTTTTGGGGGGAAGGGAACTCAGTACTCTGAGGTTCACGATGGCTATTTGGGTAGAAAGCCATGGGACTGGCCGGTTCCTTCTCCTCCTCCCACGCGTCTGGCTATTCTGTGTTTGCCAACCTCCTCCATCACAGCAGCATTGTTTCCACTTCAAAAGCCCCACCAAACACAATCCAGCCTGCACGGGACCTGGTCTACAGCAGAGCGTAAACAGGCAGACCTCCTTCCAGGCATGGTCAGGAGACCACTTTGTGAAGATGTCCAAGGGAGAGGGAATCCTTCCTGAGGGTTAAAGCATCCATGGCTGGAGGGATGGGACCTCAGAAAAGTCATGTTCTCTGAGATGCTGTATTAATTGTTGCTCTTAACACCACGGCATGAAATATTGTCTTTCTGGGTTTAGATTAGATAAGAGTTCACAGATAAAGACCAAAAGGAGAAAGCATTTTTACTCAGTGGAGTGAGAACGTGGAACAGTCACCAACCGTGTCCTGGGCTGCATCCAAAGCAGCGTGGCCAGCAGGGAGGGAGGGGATTCTGCCCCTCTGTTCCTCTCTTGTGAGACCCCACCTGGAGCCTTGTGTCCAGTTCTGGAATCCCCGGCATAAGAAGAAGATGGAACTGTTGGAACGGGTCCAGAGGAGGCCATGGAGATGATCCAAGGGCTGGAGCAGCTCTGCTATGACAACAGGCTGAGAGAGTTGGGGTTGTTCAGCCTGGAAAAGAGAAGGCTGCAGGGAGACCTTAGAGCAGCTTCCAGGACTGAAAGGGGCTCCAGGAAAGCTGAGGAGGGGCTTTTTACAAGGACACAGAGTGATAGGACGAGGGGGAATGGCTTTGAATTGGAAAGGGGAAGATTAAGATTAGACATAAGGAAGAAATTCTTCACCATGAGGGTGAGGAGGCCCTGGAACAGGTTGCCCAGAGCAGTGGTGGCTGCCCCATCCCTGGAGTCATTCAAGGCCAGGTTGGATCTTCACAGAACGAGTCATTGGGCACTGGAACAGCTGCCCAGGGAGGGGGTCGAGTCACCTTCCCTGGAGGTGTTTAAGGAATGGGTTTATGAAGTGCTGAGGGACATGGTTTAAGGGAGTGTTAGGAATGGTTGGACTCTATGATCCAGTGGGTCCTTTCCAACCTGGTGATTCTATGATTCTATGATGGGTCTTGGAGCCCCTGATCCAGTGGGAGGTGTCCCTGCCCATGCAGTGGGGGGTGGAACTGGATGGGCTTTGAGATCCCTTCCAACCCAAATGATTCCATGATTCTATGATTCGATGCCCAGAACATACTTTAAGATTTCTACCCACTGCCAGTCCACCACATGCATCTTCTGCAAGACCTTTCACCCCCACCAGTCTCTTTTTCTGCTTCTTGTTCGATTCTTGTTATATTTTCTTGTTCTTCAGTAGGAAAATGAAGCTGCTGTCATTGTTTGTGTTTCCCCATCACTTAAAAGCAGTGCCTTGCACAAACACTGAACGCCCAGCGCTGATCGTACACGGTGTCTACCCAAGTGAAGAGGGAGAGAAATCCTTTAATAAGCACTCTTGAGGCTGTAGGAGGTGGACAAGGACTTGGGTGCCATCCCAGCTCTGCTGGTTCCTTTGGTGTTTTACCGTGCTGCATCACCTCTAGCCCTCGCCAGGCTGGGATCTGCGTCCCTCTCCTACTGCGCTGCTTTTACAACTGAGTCCCATGCTCTCCTCCTTCCCTCTGCCCTCCCACGTTGGACAGGACGATGTTTATTTTGGTATTAACTCGAAAAGCCTGTTTTCTGCCAGCTGCAGGGAAAGAGGTTTGGTTGAAGGAGAGGGAAGGGGATAAAGAGAGGGACGCACACAGGTTAAATGGGGGGCAGTGGGTCTCCTCGTCCTAAACATCACCCAAACATCGCGGGCTGCTGTGCCGCACTGGCATTCTGAGAGACCGCAGGAATCTCAAGGGGTAATCAGGCCCTTCCCGCTTTCACCAAAATCAGTAGGATTCTGCCCACTTCCTAGAACATTCCTGGAACTGAGGATCGCAGAGGTGCTGTTCTCCAAAGCCGTCACGTTCCATGTGGACAGCTGCCACGGTGTTGAGCTCAGGGTTGCGCTCTACTCGGAGCCCAGGACTGCTTCCAAGCTGTTGGCCACTTCCCTGCTCTGCTCGTTTGGATCTGCTGGGGTTAGGTTAAGCATTTCTCCCTTGGTGCTAGGGACAAGACACAGAAATCCTGCGGTTTTTTTCTGATGGGATACTCTGACATGGCAAAGCAGCTTCCAGGGGATGCACAGCAAGTGCAAGGAACCTTGTTCATACAATAGAATCACCAAATCATATAATCCCTAGGTTGGAAAACACCTTTGAGATCATCAAGCCCAACCATACTTGTCCACTACTAAACCAGATCCCTAAGCACATTGCAGAGAGCGATGAGGTCTCCCCTCAGCCTCCTCTCTTCCAGGCTAAACAACCCCAGGTCCCTCAGCCGCTCCTCGTAAGGCTTGATCCAGGAGCAGCCACCATGGGTTTTGCAATGCCACTACCCAAACTCTGCAGTGGTGCGAGCACACAGTCATGATTTCAATTTAAAATAGCACTGTCTTTAATAATTCACAGGAGTAGAACACTTCCTGTCCCATATTTTAGGAATTTGAGCAATATAATAAATATAAACTACACTCTGACCCATCATGACGCGTTCTGCAATTCAGTCACTTTGTCAACACGTTTGTAGATGCTCTTCCAGTTGTAGAAAGCAGGCAGACATGAAACTTCTTCTGCGCCAGTATGGGGTGCAGAAGGACTTGCTGTGTCTATACGAAGTGTTACAAGCTGGTGAAAACACATTATTGGGTCAAAGTGGTGGCTGCCCCATCCCTGGAGGTGTTGAAGGCCAGGTTGGATGGGGCTTGGAGCCCCTGATCCAGTGGGAGGTGTCCCTGCCCATGGCAGGGGTGGAATTGGATGGGCTTTGAGGTCACTTCCAACCCATCCCATTCCATGATTCCATGATTCTATGAATCTCTCACTGCCTTTGCCACTTCCACATCCCCTGCGTTACTGGATCGGATCTCAGTTCCTGTTGGAACTGAGCCACCGCACCATCTCCTTCTTTTTCCATAAGTCATCTGATGGGAAATTTCCACTTAGGCACCAGCCCTGCCTACAAGGCAACAAGAACATTTGCCACCAGTGATAACGACAGCCCTGGGCAGGAGCAGAGCATAGGAGAAACTCTGACAATTGTAGCTGCGCTTAACAAAACACTGGAGGCTTTAGAAGAACGTGAGGGAAGAGCGGACCATGAAAACCACCCTGACAAGGCAATATCATTGCCTTCATTCACAGAGCAAAAGCTTAGAAGAGGTAAAATGCACTGGGATTCAGATGTCTCCATGTTATTAGAGCGCTTGAGTTCATGGCCTCGGAGAGAAACCACAGGAGTATCCAACTACTGCGAGATGGATGTCAGAGAAATCAAAGAGCGAACACAAAGCAGTTGTGGATGGGTGAGAGCGATGGCAGGAGAAGGAGTTGGGACAACCACACTTCTGGAGGAACTAGAGGATCTCAAGAGTTTCAGGTTCACATGCGATAGAGCAACTAAAATCCAGTTGGGTTTAGCAACTGGTTTGGACATTTCTCAGGAATCTCTGGTTTCCGGCAAGTTGGAAATAAAACAAACCATTCTCGTGGTATTTATCCTCTGCATTCAGACAAAACTAAGCAGTGAGGGAGCCTGAATTTGCAGTTTGTGTAGTGAGTGAGCAGAAGGTTTTCACAGCCCGAGAACGCTGCATTTCTGGTCAAAGCTTATGCCAGCTTTTGGATTATTTATTCTGATGCAAATTATCTATTCCAGCTACCGTGCTGACAGAGTCAGTGGTTCCCTAGAAGGAAAGGCTGGAATGAAACTCATGACCCATGGAGGCAGGACTAAGAACACAAGAATAACACCAACCATCACTGCATCCAGTGATGATGCATCCAGGCTGAGGTGACCCAGGGAGATGGGTGTCCAGGAAAAACAGGCATGCCCACAGACCAGGAATATCCCGATGAAAATAAGCCTGGAAGTACCTCCTAGCCACGCGACCAAGACTGCTAGAAACCATCAGCTCACCTCTGCTGACAAAGGAGCTGTCAGATCTGGAAGAAGGGACAACACAACCAATGCAGCTCTTCTGCCTGATGGGCCCTCACTACAAGAAAGACATTGAGGTCCTGGGATGCATCCGGAGAAGGGAACAGAGCTGGTGAAGGGGTGGGAGAACAAGGGTTATGAGGAGCGGCTGAGGGATCTGGGGTTGTTTACCCTGGAGAAAAGGAGGCTGAGGGGAGACCTCATCACGCTCTACAACTGCCTGAAAGGAGGTTGTGGTGAGGTGGGTGTTGGGCTCTTCTCCCAACTGATTGGTGAAAAGATGTGAGGAAATGGCCTGAAGTTGCACCAGGGCAGGTTCAGATCGGACATTAGGAAAAATTTCTTCACTGAAAGGGTTCTCAGGCACTGGAATGGCTGCCCAGGGAGGTGGTGGAGTCCCCGTCCCTGGATGGGTTTAAAAGACAGGTAGATGAGATGCTCAGGGATCTGGTTTGATAGTGGACAGGTACAGTTGGGCCTAATGATCTCAAAGGTCTTTTCCAACCTAGTGATTCTAAGAGTCTATGATTCTACGTTTCTATGTGTTGCCTTGGTTCCTCCTCAGTTAAGGCCACCTTTTGATGGACTGCTGACACTGGTTTGGCGGGGATAAAGTTCATTTTCATCATTATAGCTCATTAGGTTTTGGATTTGTGACTAAAACAGTGCTGATAACAACCCAATGCTTTCGTTCTTGCTGACTGCTGTTTAAGGAGCATCAAGAATGGATTATTTTTTGTATGTGATATCCAGTTCTTCACTTACCCTGGAATTTCTAAAACACTGAGTCTCTCCAGTTACACTTCTATCTTCTTAATAGAATATTTTTTTTAAATAACATGATTTGGGGAATGGAGAGAAGATCATCTCTGTAAGGTTGGATTTCACTTGGTCTTTCTAAGACTGTGGCTTTTCTGTTACTTCTGGTACCACTGGTTCTGGTATCACAACATAAAGTTCACAAGTGTTGGGTTTGTGCTCAAGCTGACAGTCCTGCAGTTTCCGATATTACATCTTTCTTAAGGAAAGTCACTCTTCCAAACTTCTCCTGCCTGTGATCCATGTTGTGCACACCTGCACATTCCAAAGCCACAGAAGCCAGGAGAGTTCATAGAATCATAGAATGGTTTGGATCAGAAAGAACTTTAAAGGTCATCCGGTTCCACCTCCTGCCATGGGCAGGGACACCTCCCACTGGATCAGGGGCTCCAGGCCCCATCCAACCTGGCCTGGAACCCCTCCAGGGATGGAGCAGCCACCACTGCTCTGGGCAACCTGGGCCAGGGCCTCCCCACCCTCACAGCAAAACATTTCTTCCCGAGATCTCATCTTAATCTCCCCTCTTGCAGCTGAAAACCGTTCCCCCTCATCCTCTTCCTGCGCTCCCTGATCACAAGTCCCTCCCCAGCTTTCCTGGAGCCCCTTTCAGTCCTGGAAGCTGCTCTAAGGTCTCCCTGGAGCCTTCTCTTCTCCAGGCTGAACAACCCCAACTCTCTCAGCCTGTCCACATAGCAGAGGTGCTCCAGCCCTTGGATCATCTCCACGGCCTCCTCTGGACTCATTCCACCAGATCCATGTCTTTCCTGTGTTTGTCTGGCTCTGACAGCCACAGCATCAGCCATTTGCTGTTGCCTTCGAGTCACTAATGGTTTTCGAGTCATACCCTTCTCTACTGGAGCTACCCATCGTGTAAAACAGAGTGCTGCCGACCCTCTGGAATCCTTAATGTCCATTGGAGAGTCTCCTTTGCATCAGTTCTAATGACTTTATTAAACCTCCTCCAGCAGTCACCGTGTCTAAGGTTCAAGCCATTGCTTACGTTTCATAGAATCATAGAATCATAGAATCGTAGAATAGTTTGGGTTGGAAGGGACCTTAAAGATCATCCAGTTCCAACCCCCCTGCCATAGGCAGAGAAATCCCACTAAATCAGGCTGCCCAAGGCCCATCCAACCTGCCATCATCCTTCCTAGACTGAATTTCTATCGACGTTTCTATCCATTGCCTTTCTTGACCAAAGGACTGCTCTAAGTTGCTTCTAATTAAACAGAGTTGTGATTAATTCAGCAGTTGCCTCGCACCTGACAGAGCTGCTCTATTCCATATCTGAGCTCCAGCTCATCTTCATCATATTACATGGGCCGTTTCACGCCCAAACGATCCGTTTCCATCCCCTGCCCTCTTCCCGGGCCAGCGGCAGGGTGGGAGGCTGCAGGGTAAGGCATTCCAACTGTCCTGTAAGATGAGGAAATGGTGCTCCCAAGAGGCTCAGACGAGTCACGCCTTCGGAAATATGCATGAGCAAGACTAAGGTCATGGTATATCGTACACCTTAACTGATGAAGGAAATTCTTGGCTCATACTTATGACACTTTTTCCTAAGTGTTTGTCACTGGCACTCCCATCAGCACATATTCAGGGTGGAAAATCTGTCCAACATATAAAACAACACTGCATCCCCTCTCTGTGCTTGGTGTTATGTTGTTCTGCTTTGGTCTAGCCCTTGAACAATCTCCTCCAGTGAGAGAAGCTTTTATTCAGCTTCTCTTATAAATCTTTAGGAGGGAGAACTCATATCTGATGAACCTGTGTGGAAAAAAAAAGTAAGAACTATAACAGTCTCCGAAATTCTGAAATGCGATCACCACCCACACGTATGCACAGACGAACACGAATGCTGAAGCTTCAGTCTAGGGGAAAATAAAGAAGTTTTGGATATAGCACTGCCACTTCCCTCGGTGTCTTTAGTGAGAGAGTCTTTAGGAGGATGAGGATGAGGAGAAGGAGGAGGGGGAAGGATGGGATGTCATCCAGAGGGACCTGGACAGGCTGGAGATGTGGGGCTGTGAGAACCTCATGAGGTTCAACAAGACTCAGTGCAAGGTGCTACACCTGGGTCGGGGCAATCCATGGTTTCAATACAGGATAGGGAATAATGTGATCGAGAGCAGCCCTGAGGAGAAGGACTTGGGGTGCTGATTGATGAGAAGCTCGACATGAGCCGGCAACATGCGCTCACAGCCCAGAAACCAACTGTGTCCTGGGCTGCACCCAGAGCAGTGTGGCCAGCAGGGAGGGAGGGGATTCTGCCCCTCTATTCCTCTCTTGTGAGACCTCATCTGGAGTGTTGTGTCCAGTTCTGGAATCCTCAAGAGGAGGCTAAAAGGATGATTTGAGGGCTGGAGCACCTCCCATACAAGGACAAGCTGAGAGAGTTGGAGTTGTTCAGCCTGGAGAAGAGAAGGCTCTGAGGAGACCTTAGAGTGACCTTCCAGTACCTGAAGGGGCTGCAAGAAAGCTGTGGAGGGACTTTCTATAAAGGCTTGCAGTGATAGAACAAGGAGCAATGGGTATAAACTGGAGAGGGTCAGATTTAGAGTAGACATAAGGAGGAATTTCTTCATGATGAGAGTGGGGAGGCCCTGGCCCAGGTTGCCCAGGTAAGTCGTGGCTGCCCCATCCCTGGAGGTGTTCAAGGCCAGGTTGGATGGGGCTTCGAGCACCTTGATGCATTGGGAGGTTTCCCTGCCCATGGCAAGGAGTGGAACTGGATGAGATCTAAGGTCCCTTCCGGCCTAAACCATTCTATAACTTTATGAAACATAAAGTGAGGCATCCAAGACTGGGAGATTTGCCACCAATTAGTGCAAGTTCAATCAAGGTACCAGTCCCTGACCACAGACTCCAGCAGGAAAGATTCAGCCTAAGTTTGGAGATGTTCTGGCAACATCCATCCACTCCCCTCTTCGACCCTTGATTACTCACATCCCTATATCCCCACATCTGTCATCCCAGCTCTGATCACAGAAACCAAATCTACCCCAACTTGGCCCCTTGAGAGCTCTAGAAGGCAGGGTCTCCCCACATTCCAGCCCATAATGCAAACTGGAGGAGGACGCGGCTCGCTGGATCATTGGAAGCTGGAAACTCGCACAGACCTGCGGTGCTTGTGGGTTGCAAGAGCCGTCATTCCTTCATGCTAAAGGGTCAGAGCTCTTGTGTATGGGGACAGTCCTACTGTGTGGTCTTGGGAGGCTTCGAGCTCTTTGGCTTCTCGGGGTCTCTTCGGCCACTACGAAACCGAAGCTGCCACTAGAGAAGGGAAAGCTCAGCTCAAAGTATGTCCAGGCTGAAGCTGGGTGTTGTCAACTACTTCTCTGAGGAACCCCTTTCCAGAGCCATCTGTGCAGGTGAGGTGGGTCCTAAAGAGCTGGTAGCTCTGATTGTTCTCTGGTTTTTCCCATCCATCTTCCCTATTTTTTCTGCCTTCTAATAAGCAGATGAGGTCATTTCTGCACTAGAAGGAAAAGTCTGGATGGAAACCTTGCGTCAGAGAGTGCTGCACAGAGCAGGAAGGGATGCGGCGTCACTCTTGCTGGTGCCGGACACCAGTACTTCGCTCATCAGTCTGATTTCACGGAGCTGTCCATGCGTTGGAGAAGACGCTGGCTGCGCACTCTTAATTCCTTTCTAAATATCAAAACCAGATTAAACAAGCTAAGTCTCATGGTATCCATAAACCTAATCTTGTGAGGGCTGCAGAGCTCTCCTGGTGCCCCAGGCAAGGGGCTCCCACTCTGAAGAGCCCAGTCTACAGCGCAAAACGCAAACCAAAATCAACTGAGCCTCAAGACGTTCGTTCCTCATCGAGGCTGGGGCAACGTCGCCTTGTGTTTCCGTGTGCTGGGTTCAATTCAGAGAGGAAAATATGCTGCTAAAGCCACACAGCCCTTCTGCTCCTTTTGGGTCTGACCCAAAAATGTACCTCCCCTCCCCCTGCATTTCCCCCCGACACACCTTTCCTTCCCCTGGAACATAACCCCAAATAAGATGTTGGCCTGACATTAAAGCAAAATGTATAAATATTTTTAAAAAGAGAAGAATTCCTGCCTCTCTAACAGTTTGCTCCAACTAATAGGTTTCAGATGTCTCGCATACTTCATTCATTCAGCCCCGTTCAGTCTCCTAGGAGCCCCCGCTGTATTTATTAAACACAGCAATTGTGGAATGTTCAGCACTTACAGAATAAAACACACCGGGCTCGGGGTTTGAGTTCTTTTTTTTTTTTTCCCAAAAAAAGCATAATTAGAAAGCATTGTGAGTGACCTAAAACTGTCATTCTGGTTCCAATCCCAGTGCCCACTGTCCCAAACCTTGTGCCACAGCTTAACCCTTTCTGCACTACCCAAGCCTTCAAGAACATCGAGTTTGCTTTAAGCCTTGGCAGGATCCGTTCGCTGTCTTCTCAGAGCACCTCCTTTTCTCTGTGTTATTATTAAGCATGTACTTTTGGACACTTGGCTCCCAATTCCATCTCTACAGTCGCAGTAACTGCTAGACGCAAGAGTCAAGCCCTGAAATCCTGCAGGATGCCAGTGCTAATTTCAGCAGCAAAGAGCTGGAGAACACGAGATCTTTCCTAGAGGGATTCAAATGGAAGCAGACATAACAGAAGAGCCATTTTTCATTACAATGCTGGCAGTAAGAGCCGAGGAGCATGTCTGGACTGGAAGCATGGTAGGGATGGAGTATGTTCCAGCAAAAGGAACCGGCCAGCACTGTGCGACTGGTCAGAACGGTTTGTTGGAGTCTGGCATAGTCCCAGCCCTTCTCTAGGGAAAGACACAGGAAAAGCAGATCTTAAAGGGTATATGAGGCCCCGAGTCTGGGTTGGGAAGATCTGGCAGGAGCCAGCAGCGGGGAAATGGTCTTTGCTGAAGGCTACATCCAGTCTATGTGACCAATGAATTTCTATCAGGGTCTGGAGTGAACTAATAGGATTGAGGACTGGAGTTCTCAGCACAGGAAAGACATGGAGCTGTTGGAGTGAGTCCAGAGAAGGCCACGGAGATCATCCGAGGGCTGGAGAACCTCCTGTATGAGGACAGGCTGAGAGAGTTGGGGTTGTTCAGCTGGAGAAGAGAAGGCTCTGGGGAGACCTTAGAGCAGCTTCCAGTGCTGAAAGGGGCTGCAGGAAAGCTGGGGAGGGGCTCTGGATCAGGGAGTGCAGGGACAGGAAAAGGGGGAAGGTTTTGAGCTGAAAGAGGGGAGATTGAGGTAAGATCTTAGGAAGAAATTTTATGCTGTGAGGGTGGGGAGGCCCTGACCCAGGTTGCCCAGAGCTGCGGTGGCTGCCCCATCCCTGGAGGTGTAGGCATCCTTCTTCAGGGGAAAGAACATTTCCCTGGGGAACATCCATTCATAGAAGAGAATGATGGAATGGGTGGGGTTGGAAGGCACCTTAAAGCACATCCAGTTCCAACTCCTGCCATGGGCAGAGACACCTCCCACTAGATTAGGTTGCTCCAAGCCCCATCCAACCTGGTCTTGAACTCCTCCAGGGATGGGGCAGCCATCTCTGAGCAAAGTGGGCCAGGGCCTCCCCAGCCTCATCATGAAGAACTTCTTCCTAATGCCTAATCTAAATCTTCCCCCTTCCAATTTAAAGCCATTCCCACTGTTGAAAGTGCGTCTCTGCTGTCCTCCTTCGTGTGCCTGGAGGAGACTTCTTCATCTCTTCCATCCTCTTTAATGAGCTCTGATCCCCACACCACAGCTCTGGGCTTTTCCTCCCTGCCATGGCAGCAGCATTGCAGCAACCACCGAGCCCAAAGCAAACACATCATGGGAAGAGTGAGCTCTCCCCGAAGGTGTCAGGATTCATTTTTCACCCTTTTTTGGCTGAAGAGCTCCACACCCACTGCCCACATGGGAGACCCCCTGGTTCATGGGAACTGCACTGGTGTCACTGTTTCCACATTACTACCCGCTTCAAAGCCCCCAGAATAAGTCTTGTCCCAGACACGTTCCCAAGGGAGTCACTGGTTTGAGTCAGGATCCTTGATGATTTGTCCCACCGCAGGAGGTTGTACAGGAATAGATGAATACCAGCGTGCTATAAAATGCACCAAATGTGCTGAGAGTCGTTTCAGAGCAAGCTCAAGGCTTCGTTACAGCACTCCCTATGGAAAGTACGCCTGTCACAGCTCTCTTCTTGGATGGAAGGACAATTCCTTGCTCTGACCACTCCCACGGGTTTCTCATCTTTGCTATAGGTTTCACCATCTAATTGCGCAGAAGGTGTAACACCCCAGGAGCCCTGGTTCCTGGAGCACTGGAAATGCTCTGGCTTGCTCCCTGTCCATCTATTCCGGTTTAGCATTGCCTGGTACCATCATACCAGCAAACCCTTCACCTCCCCTCAGCCAGTTGCCTTCACAACATCTTCAAGTGTTCCTAAATTTCACGTATCTACAAGGCAGATCTCACCCAACCACAACCTGAAGCAAACATAAAGGAATTGACAACCCAGATTGATTCTTCGGTGGGTTCAGACCCTTCCTGAGCACTCATTTCTACTTGTAGAGTGTCTCTACGCAGCCAGGTGCCCAGCTCAGACTGGGAGATCTCAGGTAGTGTTGTGTATTCTTACCTCCATCAGAAACTCTTTGCTTTCTTCGGGGTTTTGCCTATTTGCGAATAATTCCCACTCCAGTGGGAGTTTTGGTGTCACCTGAGGCAACTCAGTGTGGCTTTCCATGACTGTGGTCAACATCACACGCACGCCCGGAAAGATGGAAGCAGTGCACCTTCTTCCATCTCAGTGCCACACAAACAAAGCCATAGAAGAATAAGATGGAACTTAAAAAGGTGAAGAAAGCCATAGAGGGCAACGTCGCTCTGAGATCCCCGAGTGACAAGGATGGAAACTTGTGATGTTGTGGGGAAGAAACAGCAGGAGTCACAGAGATCCCGGGGGAAGAGAGATGGCCCGGGGATCCACCAAGGCAGGATCATGGGGCTCAGAAGTTTTTCCCTCTGGAGAGAAGATGAGGCAGGAAAGTGGCAATTAAGCTCTTTGCAACTCAAGCCAGAGTAGGACAGATGTTACAGACAGGGTTCCCAAGGACCCTCTTATCTCATCCTGGCCTTTATCAGAAACAGTGTGGCCAGTGGGACCATGGAAGTCATGCTTCCCCTGTACTCTGTGCTGGTGAGGCTGCACCGCACCTCGAATCCTGGGTTCATTTTTGGGCCCCTCACTAGAAGAAGGACATTGAGATGCTGGAGCATGTCCAGAGAAGAGAAACAGAGCTGATGAAGGGGCTGGAGAACGAGGGTTATGAGGAGCAGCTGGAGGACCTGGGGTTTTGTAGCCTAGAGAAAAGGAGGCTGAGGGGAGAGCTCATCACTCTCTGCAGCTTCTGGAAAGGAGGTTGGAGCGAGGTGGGGATAGGACGACAAGAAACAGCCTCAAGTTGCACCAAGGGAGGTTTAGATTGAATATCAGGGAATATTTCTCCACCAAAAGTGTTATTGGGCACTGGAACGGCTGCCCAGGGCAGTTGTGGAGTTCCCATCGCTGGAGGGGTTTGAAAGATGGGCAGATGAGGTGCTCAGGGATGGTTTAGTGGACAAGTCTGGTTGGACCTGATGATCTCAAAGGTCTTTTCCAACCAAGTGATTTGATGGATTCAGCACCCTCCCACGCTGGGTTAAGGTGGTTGGTTCACAGGCAGGTGAGATGCACAGGCAGGACTGGGAGTTGTTCTCAGCTTCCTGCAGTCTTGCATTTGCCCTTCCCCGCTGCCCCTCAGCTCTGCCTCGCTGCCTTCAGGACTTGGGAGTCCAACCCCATCCATCAGAACAGACTGGAAAATATCAGCCTTTCAAGTCAAAGGTTCCCACACTCAGCTCACAGAACACAATTCTCCAGAGATCTTCTGGGGTTTCCACTGAAATTCAGGGCCTTCATAGCTTCCCAGAAGTGCATTTGGCAGGCAGCTCCAAGGATTTGTTGCCACAGAGCACACAGGCGTCTGTCAGAGCCTCCATGCCTGGGGCTCCAAATGCTTTAGGACAACCCAGACGAGCTTAGGGAGCTGAGAAACTAGATTCAAGGGTTTGGAAAAGGAACCCATAAAGTAACGCTAACCTTCAGCTCCCCGTTTCAAAGTTGCTCCATCTTGCATTGTTCCCCATAGTTCAGTGTCAGTCACGTATGCACTCATGGCATATTTATAGATCTTCTGGAAAGATGCCCAGTCTATGAGCTTGAACCAGTGCCCCAGCCCGAGCATATGACCATGCACTGGAAAAAACCCTAAGGAAGATGCCTGCCCATTCCTGAAACTTGGTGCCTCTGGGACAATCCTCCCCACTCTGGTTTTCCAGCCTCTTTTGTGAGGCTGGCTAAGCATCTGCTCAAGGGTGATTAAGGGTTTTGTCATTCGGAAAGAGCCGACAATTACCTCTAATTATTCCAACTAGGTCATGTTCTTCAGCACAAGTTTATGTGATGACTCTTGGCTGGGAATTAGGTTTTCAAAAGGCAGTGGTCACTGAAGAGCAGAATCCACCTTACATTCACAGAATTCTCTCTCACATTCGGGAAAAATACTCCTGTAAATACCAGGCACTGTTCTCAAAGGGTTTGACCTTTATGTGTCCCTGACCTCCTGAGCTGAGTTACCAACCATGCTGCTGTACAAAGCCTTCAGGGCTTTTGGGTTTCGCCTGAAGAACTGCTGGTGAGACCATATCACTGGCAGCAGGACCCAACAGATGAACCAAGAGCACACCCTTCCTCATCGAGGGCTAAATACGTGCAGAGGTCACGCACAGCCTGGGCCGTCAGGACAGGTGGTTTCTGCCCAGTTTGAGGATCATGGAACCATAGAATCATTACAGTTGGAAAAGACCTCTAAGATCATCCAGTCCAACCATGGCAGGGGGTTGGAACTGGATGGGCTTTGAGATCCCTTCCCACCCAAACTATTCCATGATGCTATGAAAAGACCTCTAAGCTCATCCAGTCAAACATCAGCCCAAGCCTCCCATCCCTATTAAACCATGCCCCACAGTGCCACGGTCACACGTGTTTTGAACCCTTCCTGGGATGAAGACTCCACCACTGCCCTGGGCAGCCTCTGCCAGGGCTTCATCACTGTCAGTAAAGAAATTTTTCCCAATTTCCCAATATCCCAAGCCTCCTGTGGCACAACTTGAGGCCATTCCCTCTCATCCTTGCTACTTGGGAGAAGAGCCCAGCACCCACCTCAATACAGCCTCCTTCTGTGGAGCTGCAGAGAGCTACGAGGTCTCCTCTCAACCTCTTCTCCACGCTAAACAGCCCCAGGGCCCTCAGCCACATGCATGGAGTCCGGTTGGGATGGAGTTAACTTTCTCCATAGCAGCCCTTATCAGGCTGTGCTGAACTGTGCTGATTACCCAGGGATGCTTTGGCCACTGCTGAGCGGTGCTCACAGCACCCTGGCTGTCTCCAACCCTCCCTGGTGGGCCAGGAGGTGAGAGGTGGCCAAGAGGCTGGGAGGGAACATGGCCAGGACAGCTGATCCCAGCTGACCAAAGAGATGTTCCATATGACATCATGGTCAGCAAAAAAAAAGCTAAGAGAAGGAGGAGGAGGGGGCATTTCTTAATAAGATGTTTGTCTTCTGAAGGAGCTGCTACGTGTGCTGAGGCCCCGCTTCCCAGGCAGTGGCTGGACATCGCCTGCTGAAGCAGAGAATACACATTTTTGTTTCCTTTGTTTCTGCACGCAGCCTTTTGCTTTCCTTTATCAAACTGCCTTTATCTCAACCCATGAGTTCATAATCTTATCTTCTCGCCACTGAGGAGTGGAGTGATAAAGCCACTTGGTGGACACTTGGAACCAGCCAAAGTTAACCCATCACACTAGAGAAGCTGCAAAAAGGTCAGTGTTTGCCCTTTGGGCACAGGAAAATCCCGGAGAGAGTTTTTGGTGCACCCCTTCCCTGGGCAGCCTTTGTTACATGTCTTTTATCTGCAAGGGAGTCCTGAACCCCAGCCTTTAAGACTTTCGTACCTCTGAGAGGACCACAAATCCCTTTGGGGATGAGTGCATGTGCCATGCAGATGTGACTATGAAGGCTCTGCATTGGGACAAAAGGACACAGACATTCCATTCTAAAGGCAAATCAGTTGACTGCATAAAGGAATGATATCTATGTCGCGCTCTGTGCACATCTTGACATGAAACCCCTGAGTCCACAGGAAAGTCACAGAATCATTTAGGTTGAAAAAGACCTTTAAGATCATCAAATCCAAGCACTCATCCATGAAAGAAACCAAGAATAACTATTCTGGAAGAATTCTTTCATGAAGAATAATTCAGTGCCCAGAAAAGCCACGGATGCCGCCTCCCTGGTGGTGTTGAAGGCCAGGCTGGATGAAGGGAGGTGTCCTTTTCCATGGCAGGGGGTGGAATCGGATGGTCTTTAAGGTCCCTTCCAACCTAAACCATTGTAGGATTCGGTGCCTGAAAGGCTTCCTCAGGAACCTTCTGCACAGCAGGAAACACTGCAAGGTGAAGAGAATTGAGAACCTGAAAGACCACTCCATGGAGGTGTTCAAGGCCAGGGTGGATGGGGTTTGGGCAGCCTGATCTAGCGGGAGGTGTCCCTGCCCATGGTAGGCATTGGAATTGGATGATCTTTAAGGCCCTTTCCAAGCCAACCCATTCTATGATTCTATGATTCGGTGCACTGCATGTGCCGGGCTCCTTCCTCTTCATTTGCCATTGACCACGGAAAGGGAATGGTAACCAGGTGCCAGTTCCCAAAGGCAAGGGGCACTCGTTGACCCATTTTCCGTCATATGTGTGCAATGTTGATTATCCTGCTTGATCAAAAAGGTTTTACTTCATCTCGCTTCCAGCCATGAACAAATTCTCCCCAGAAGGTGTATGGCCATGAACTGATCATGGTGTAGTCACTGACTGCTCCCTCGGAAAATCGTGGCAGCCCCAGGGAAGGACATAAGGAGTTCTTTATACATTTACTTCCCTCCAAAGTCAAGCCAAGGAGGTTCAGATTGGATATTGGGCACAACCTCAGAACAACCCAGCACAGGTTTCTCATATCCCAGGCAGTTTTTCGACAGGTTTTTGGCAGTGCTGTCCACAGGGAAGATTCTTTTGAAGACAGGAGCAAGTCACACGTACCCCAACACGGCACAACCCCAGCTAATGAGACAGTTAAAATGGTACAAACACAACTGGAAAATATGCTGCTCTGAAAGCCCAGTATATTCAAATTCCTTCTCCTTAATTACATGTGATTGGTTTTTGGCAAGCGCTCAACCTGCCAGAGCAGTGAGGTTTTACAAACATTCACATAGGCATTAGATCATTGTTTGAATGAGTTATTGGCAATCCAAATCTGAAGTAAAAACACGGTTTAAAGAAGACCATATTGAATAGGGTGAATGAAACCTGGCTGCTTTCATGTCTCCCGATTGTCTCCGGACACTCAAGATCTCCTCTAGCTTCATGTCACTCACATCACAAGGACATCCATGGATATGGCTGTCATGCTTTTGTGGTGCCCTAACACAGATTTGTCACCCGTGCAAACAGCAGCCAACGGATGGACAGGTTCCTCTGCGCTGTCGTAGGGTGGAAATGCAGGTTTGAAACTGATGTGGTGTTCAGGGAGAACATTGTGCACATCCAGTACTTAAAATCATAGAATCATGGAATCATGGAATCATAGAATGGTTCAGGTTAGAAGGGACCTCAAAGCCCATCCAGTTCCACCCCCTGCGATGGGGTGGAACACCTCCCACTGGATCAGGGGCTCCAAACCCCATCCAACCTGGCCTTGAACCCCTCCAGGGATGGGGCAGCCACCACTGCTCTGGGCAACCTGGGCCAGGGCCTCCCCACCCTCACAGCAAAACATTTCTTCCTAAAAATCTCATCTCAATCTCCCCTCTTTCAGCTGAAAACCATTCCCCCTCATCCTCTCCCTGCACTCCCTGATCAAGAGCCCCTCCCCAGCTTTCCTGGAGCCCCTTTCAGTACTGGAAGCTGCTCTGAGGTCTCCCCGCAGCCTTCTCTTCTCCAGGCTGAACAACCCCAACTCTCTCAGCCTGTCCTTGTACGGGAGGTGCTCCAGCCCTCAGATCATCTTCATGGCATCCTCTGGTCTTGCTCCAACAGCTCCGTGTCCTTCCTGCGCTGAGGACTTGAGAACTGAATAGAGAGCTCCAGATGAGGTCCCACCAGAGCAGAGCAGAGGGGCAGAACCCCCTCTCTCATCCTGCTGGTCCCACTGCTCTGGGTGCAGCCCAGGACACAGCTGGTTTCTGGGCTGTGAGCACACATTGCCAGCTCATGTTGAGCTTCTCATCTCCAGCACCCCAAATCCTTCTCTTCTGGGCTGGTCCAAATCCATTCTCCACCCAGCATGTAATTGCGCTTGGGATGCCCTGATCCAGGTGTCGAGGTGGCTCAGAGCACAAGTGTCTACAGACAGTGACTACAAACACAGGTTGATGTGCACCCATGACCTTTGCTGGTCTGCTCATACACGCTTGCACCATATCAGCAGTGGGACCATATCAACACTTCACCTTCTCCATAGCACTGAACGTGACAATGCACGTGTCCTCCAACATCACTCATCCCTTTGAGGAGTACTGATGGTGCCTTATGGGAGGTACCACTGAAAGCAGATGTCGTTGGGAAACCAGTTTTCTCTATATCAGAGATATCTCTATATCTCTATCTGTATCTCCAAACATTGCCACATGGTCCAAAAGAGGCTTTTCAGCTCTGTTCTTTAATGGAGTCTTTTTGCTTTGCTCTCGTGAAAGACATCCTCGCTGCAGCTGGAATAGTTTGACAACAAGAGACAGCCCCACGGCAAAGGACAAAGGGGTGCTAGCACAGAACCCAATGGTCCCTTGGGTCAGCACCAAGGCTTTGAGAAAGCCACCTGAGAGAAGACGATGGAGGACCCACAGATGAAGGAGACTGCCGATCCATTGGACCAGGCTGAACAGAGTATCATAGAATCACTGACTGGTGGGGTTGGAAGGGACCTCTGGAGCTCATCCAGTCCAACCTCACTGCTAGAGCATAGTTGCATGTCCAGATGGGTTTTGATATCTCTAGAGAAGGAGACTCCACGTCCCTCCTGGGCAGCCTGTCCCCATGCTCCATCAGCCTCACAGCAAAGAAGTTTTTCCTCAGGTTGAGATGGAACATCTTAGGCTCGTTGTGCCCGTTGCTCCTTGTCCTATCACTGGACACCACTGAACAGTCTGGTCTCACCCTCCTGCCGCCTCCCTTAGGATATGGATCAGCATTGATGAGATCCCCTCTCAGCCTTCTCAGCCAGGTCCCACAGCCTCTCCTCATAAGAGAGATACTTCAGTGCCCTCATCATCTCCATGGCCTCCACTGGATTCTCTCCAGTCATTCCTTGTCTTCCTTGAACTGAGGAGCGCAGAACTGGACGCAGCACTCCAGATGGGGCCTCACTAGGGCAGAGCAGAGAGGGAGGTGAACCCCTCTCATCCTGCTGGCCCCACTCTTCTCCATAAACCCCAGATAAGCTGCCACTGTACCAGAGCTGACACCAGAAGAGCTTTGGAGCACGTGGCTTGGGCTCAAGCCTTTTTGTTTGCAACACCCAGCCTGTTCCAGCCCTGGTGCCGGCTGCTGCCATCAGGAAGCCCCTGCACCACTCAGGATGAATCCACATTCATTTCAGAGGTGAGTCTGCCCTCCACACCAGGTGCAGAGCTTGAGGAGAGCCTCTGGCAGCTTGGCTGGTGGATAAAAATACTCAGAGCTCTGGCAGCCAACCAGCCTGGAGTAGGACACGGTGCGGCTTCCACCCTAGAGGCTCTTGCAGGACACCCTTGCCTTACACGTGCTTCCTAAATTAGATCTCCTGAGCCCACTGTTGGCTTTTTAAGGGGGAGGTGAGCTTGTTAGTAACCAGCGTTATCCATTAAACAGGAATCAGCAGCTTTTATTAGGCTTCGAAGTGCTATAAAAGGAAAAAGAGGGAGGGTAGAACATCATGAACCCCTCACCTCCCCAGCGGAGCCCCTTCGCCTGGCACAGAGGGGGTTCCAGGCAGGCATTCTTGCAGGTTGCTGTAACTGTTAAGGTACCTAACGCTGCTACGTTCCAGCAAGCACCAGACTAAACACAGGAGCCTTGTGAAGGTGCAAGAAGATGGAGACAAGGTTTAGTAAAGGGCAGCTCCCCAACCGGCCCCTTCTCCTGAGGACAGAGCAAGAAAAACCCAAGCTGGAAAGGAATTACCTGTGGGCTGCCAAGCTCTCCACCCAGGAAAGGCAGGGAATGCAAGCTCCTCTCCTCCCAAATCAAAGCATTCGTTTCACACTCCCTGCCTGCCACCGGCTGTGCTGCTGGTGCCCAAACCCCCAACTAAATCACGTTGTAACTTAGGAGCAAAACGGTCCATGCACCGTGCAAAGATTCCCGTCATAGAATAATAGAATAGTTTGTGTTGGAAGGGACCTCAAAGCCCATCCAGTTCCAACCCCTGCCATGGGGTGGAACACCTCCCACTGGATCAAGGGCTCCAAGCCCCATCCAACCTGGCCTTGAACCCCTCCAGGGATGGGGCAGCCACCACTGCTCTGGGCAACCTGGGTCAGGGTCCCCTTCATTGTAAAGAATTTCTTCCTAATGTCCAATCTAAATCTTCCCCCACTCCAATTCCAAGCTTTTCCCCCTCGTCCTAGCACTCCAGACCTGTGGAAACAGTCCCTCCCCAGCTCTCCTGGAGCCCCTTTCAGTACTGGAATCTGCTCTAAGGCCTCCCCAGAGCCTTCTCCTCTCTAGACTGAACAACCCCAACTCTCTCAGCCTGTCCTTGTTTGGGAGGTGCTCCAGCTCTCAGATCATCTTTGTGGCCTCCTCTGGACCCGTTCCAACAGCTCCATGTCCTTCTTCTGTTGGAGATTCCAGAACTGGACACAATACTCCACAATACCCTTCCAGTAGGTCCCTTCATAAGACGGTCAGATACAACCTCTATCTGTCGGAAAAGGATCTCCTGAAGCTTTGGTCCATGGTTTCATGGACGAAGACGACTGATGTTGTAGTTGGGTACGTTCTCATGTTCCTGGAGTGCCACCATTCCCATTCCAGCTACAGCGATCCCATAACCGAGCACAAACCAACCACCTCAGGTTGCTGCCTTGCATTCCAGAAACTCAGCTTCCATGAAGAAATTAATAAAGTGGTGTATTTTGGTTAGAGAAAAGTAAAGAAATTGAATCTGAACATAAATGGTGGAGAAACATCTGTGAAAGTGTTGAGAGCTGCCAGGCAACAATAAAAACCTGCCCTGCCAAGGACATTTTTTTAATCAGAATCCAAATTCAAAGATTGCTTATTAAGAAGGTATGAAGAGGAAACAAAAACTACACACGACATTCGGATGACAGAAACCATCCTGCCAAAGCTCTCGTGGATTCGCCATCGCATTTTAGGAAGAAGATGGAATTTGTGCCATTTTAAACTGATTTTGTGGTGCAAGCGATGGCTTCAATAAGATCTGCATCAACAAAAAGCTTAAAGATCTTTTTGAATATTAACTAGTTCCACTCCAGCATCCTCGGAGGGATTAGTTATTGTCATCATCCTAATGATATGGAAATTTTGCAGCAGAGCTGATGCCCTTCCTAAAGTCAAACACTGCAAGTGATGGAGCCAGGAATTAAAATAATTGGTCCTGGCTTTAATTAAGCGCCTCTGCCTCCCTGAAATAACTAATATCTGGGGTTTTTTTCCTTGCTGAAACAGCAGAATGCATTAAATGCAAAGAAGATTGGGAGGTGGATTTTTGTGCCCGTACATATAATCAGGTTTTGCCATTGAAAGACCTTGTAAAGACGCGTTCCTCACCTCCACAAATTACTGAGTCCCCGGCTGCTCGAAACCACACAGCTATCCCATCCCCGAGACCCCATTTCACTCCATACACCCCAGGATGAACCCAAAAACTGTTTGGTTCATCCGATCCCACCAGGAAAACCCAGGTGTTCAACCCAGCCACTCCAGAGCCTTTTTTGTGCGCTTTGGATCCCCCAAGGGCCACACAACAGCCGATTGTCAGCGTGAGGCCGAAGGGAACTGACACTTTCCCAGAGAAAAATGCTTTTGCTGTGTGTTTGGAAGGTTACACAGCTGTAAGGCAGACACCGAAGGAGCTGAAACCCTGGAGGGATTCTTGCCTCAAACGCACACGTGCTGTGGAAGGAAGCTCTCCTGTGGACTGAGACACCATTAACTCCTGCTGGTGGGAGCCCATTCCCGTGGCTGGAAGCCCTTTCCAGCCCCAAACTGCCGGTCGCCTGTCCTGCCGATCGCTCTTGTCTCATCCCTGACCTAACGACTTGGCCTGGCTCGTATTTATTTTCTCATTTGATAAGAACCAGGCTCTTCTCTGAACTCATTTTTGGTGGGAATAGTGGCACGGCGCGAGGCTGAGCCCCTCACTGCACAATATCAAATACTCAAGACGGAGAACTGGGATTTTGTCCAACTTCTTGTCTGTCTTCCCAGGAAAAATCTCTGCTCTACACACTCCCAACCGTGCCATCAGCTGGAACAGGGTGGAATTTCACTGCACTGGATGAATAAGACCTTCTCCCAAATGGTTTTCAAGGACAGTCAGCACTGCCTGGGTGCAGCGAAAGCCCAAAGGATGTCCTGGGGCTCTCCAAAGGGCAGGAGAACATTGTTGAGGCTCTCCAAAGGTTGGCCAAGGAGCGCCGGAGGGCAGCAGAGCCTTGGTAAAGGACTCTGAGAACTCTGGAGAGATGCAGAGCTCTTCATGGGTCGCTGGAGGCCCCAGAGCTGTGCAGAGGGCAGGAAGCCCTGCCTGGGTCCTGGCAAAGCCCAGCGAAAGCCTTAGGGCTTTCCAGAGGCCAGAAAATCACTTTGGCAAAACATGGAAAAGGACCAAGGGAATTCTGGGGAGAAGTAAGGCTCTTTTCAGGTCCAAAAAAAAAGGAGACCCATCATCTAGGGTTCCACATCCATTCCCACGTGGAAGCAGCCAGGACTGAAAGCTGTTGATGGCCCTCTCTTTCCCCTTCTTGGGGAAACCATGAGGAATTCCAGGTGGGATCTGAGCAGAGGGCAGCCATCAGCAGAGGGCAAGGGATGAGCAGTCATCCTGGAAAGCACTTGGGATCAAAACTGCACCCGGGAATAGAAACCACAGGAGGGGTTGTGAGGGAAGAACCTCAGAACCTTGGCCTTAAGTTCCCCCAGGAGAGGTTTAGATTGGATATTAGGAACAAATTCTTCACTGAATGAGTGCTGAAGCCCTGGCAGAGGCTGCCCAGGGCAGTGGGGGAGTCTCCATCCCTGGAGGGGTTCTAAAAACGTGTAGCTGTGGCACTCTGGGACATGGGTTAGCAGAGACAGAAGCGTTGGGCTGATGTTTGACTGAATGAGCTTAGAGGTCTTTTCACTGAATGGTTTGGGTTGGAAAGGACCTCAAACCATTCAGTTGCACCCCCTGCCATGGGCAGGGACACCTCCCACTGGATCAGGGGCTCCAAGCCCCATCCAACCTGGCCTGGAACCCCTCCAGGGATGGGGCAGCCACCACTGCTCTGGGAAACCTGGGCCAGGGCCTCACCACCCTCACAGCAAAACATTTCTCCCTAAGATCTCAGCTCAATCTCCCCTCTTGCAGCTGAAAACCCTTCTCCCTTGTCTTCTTCCTGCCCTCCCTGATCCAGAGCCCCTCCCCAGCTTTCCTGGAGCCCCTTTCAGCCCTGGAAGCTGCTCTGAGGTCTCCCCGCAGCCTTCTCTTCTCCAGGCTGAACAACCCCAACTCTACCAGCCTGTCCTCATACAGGAGGTTCTCCAGCCCTCCGTGGCCTCCTCTGGACTCGCCCCAACAGCTCCATGTCCTCCCTGTGCTGAGGACTCCAGAAGTGGACACAGGGCTCCAGGTGGGGTCTCACCAGAGCAGAGCAGAGGGGCAGAATCCCCTCTCTCCCTGCTGGTCCCTCTGCTCTGGATCCAGCCCAGGACACGGTTGGTTTCCAGGCTGTGAGCACACATTGCCAGCTCAGTGAGGGCTTGGGAGGGAACCTGGACGAACAGGGGGAGTTTGAAGAGGGCTACATCAAACCCTACACCCCTGAGATGGCGTGCAGTGCTCTGGGACACCCTGGAAGCTCAGGGACTGCAGCTCCCGCATTCCCCAGAGCTCCACGTGCGCCCCGAGGTCGCTTACGCTGCCGTAGCTGGGGACCTACGCTGCCGTATATGGGGGAGGGCCTACGCTGCCGTAGAGGGGGCGCCTACGCTGCCGTAGATGGGGGGGCGGAGGGCTACGCTGCCGTAGAGGGGGCGCCTACGCTGCCGTAGAGGGGAGGGCTACGCTGCCGTAGAGGGGCGCCTACGCTGCCGTAGATGGGGGGGGCCTAGGCTGGCGTAGGGGGGCGCCTACGCTGCCGTAGAGGGGAGGGCTACGCTGCTGTAGAGGGGAGCCTACGCTGCGCCTTGCGAACAGCGTCCCCTGGCGGCCGCACCGCGCTATGGGGATGGGAATACGGGTGGGGATGGGGATGGGAGGGGTATAGGGATGGGGATGATGGGGATGTGGTGCAGTTGCCACAGTGGAAGGATGGGATGTCATCCAGAGGGACCTGGACAGGCTGGAGAAGTGGGGCTGGGAGAACCTCATGAGGGTCAACAAGGCCAAGAGTAAGGTCCTACACCTGGGTCAGGGCAATCCCTGTTTTTAATACATGATGAGGGAGGGATGATGTGATGAAGAGCAGCCCTGCAGAGAAGGACTTGGGGTGTTGAGGGAGGAGAAGCTCCACATGCGCCGGGAACGTGCGCTCACAGCCCAGAAACCAACCATGTCCTGGGCTGCATCCAAAGCAGCGTGGCCAGCAGGGAGGGAGGGGATTCTGCCCCTCTATTTCTCTCTTGGGAGACCTCATCTGGAGTATTGTGTCCAGTTCTGAAATCTTCAACATGAGAAGGAGATGGAGCTGATGGAATGGGTCCAGAGGAGGCTACAAGGATGATCTGAGGGCTGGAGCACCTCTTGTACGAGGACAGGCTGAGAGAGTTGGGGTTGTTCAGCCTGGAGAAGAGAAGGCTCAGAGGAGATCTTACAGCGACTTTCCAGTACCTGAAGGGGCTCCAGGAAAGCTGGAGAGGGGCTGTTCATAAAGGCTTGTGGGGATGGGACGAGGGGGAACGGCTATAAACTGGAGAGGGGCAGATTTAGACTGGACATGAGGGAGAATTTCTTCACCATGAGAGTGGTGAGACACTGGAACAGGTTACCCAGGGAAGCTGTGGCTGCCCCATCCCTGGAGGTGTTGGATGGGCCTTGGGCAAACGGATCCAGTGGGAGGTGTCCCTGCCCATGGCAGGGGGTTTGGAACTGGATGATCTTTAAGGTCCCTTCCCTAAACCATCCCAGGATTCTCTGATCCTATGACAGCGCCAGGTCTGGCCCCTCCCCAGGGACCCATTGAGGTGATGGAGACCGTTGGGACCTCCCTCAGCCCTTGGCCCCATCCAGCCCCACAGCCAGCAAAGAGACCATCCCCTCAGCTGCTCAGTGGAGAACATCCCAAAAGCAGGACAGAGATCAGAGCCTCAAGCTGGTTTATTGGCTGTCTCTGGTGACTCCCTCCGGCACCGGTGGCTCCGTTGGGACAGCAAGTGGCTGGGGCGTGGGGGGTCCCTCGTGGGGATGAGGGAGAGGAGCAGGGTGGGGAAGGGAATGCTGGCCCTGCTCTGCTTCCCTTGGCTCCATCCAGGGCGTCCCCGAGGCCACCAGGCTCCAGGCACTGAATTCCCCTGAGTCCATGATGTCCTTTGCAGCCACCTGGACGTGGTGGCGGATGCCAGCCCGCGCTCCCGTCAGGATGAACGATGTCTGCTCGAAGGGCCCAACCTGCAGCAGAGCGGGGTCAGGTGCACCCACAGGCCAGGGTGCATCCCTCGCTGTGCCTCAGTTTCCCCAGCACGGGGAGGAGGGCGGGGATATGGCGGGTGGGTGGTACCATTTTGGTGACGGAGCTTTCCTCCCAGGAATAGCAGATGTGATACTTCAGCGGGAAATAATTCGGGAAGGGCCAGGACCCTGGTGGGCGCCACTCCAGCAGCAGCTTCGTGGTTTCCCCAGGGATGGGCGAGACCCGCAGGTCCTCGGGGGGATCCGGCTTTACTAACGAAGGAAGGAGACAGTGAGGGGGTGAGGTGCTGGCTGGGAGAGTGGTGGGGACCACAATGACGTCTCCACCAGCCCTGTTGAAAATATGGGCTGAGACCCAGCAAATCATTGCACTGATGTTTCCGCATCCCAAACCCAGGAGCAAACCAGAGGGGAAAGGACTGGATTAAATCCAGGCTTGGGAGGGAGGGATTGAGCCCCTCTGCTATGAGGACAGGCTGAGAGAGTTGGGGTTGTTCAGCCTGGAGAGGAGAAGGCTCAGAGGAGACCTTAGAGCAGCTTCCAGGACTGAAAGGGACTCCAGGAAAGCTGGGGAGGGGCTTTTTACAAGGATACGGAGTGATAGGACGAGGGGGAATGGCTTTAAATTGGAAGGGGGAAGATTAAGATTGGACATCAGGAAGAAATTCTTCACAATGAGGATAGTGAGGCCCTGGAACAGGTTGCCCAAAGGCTGCCCCATCCCTGGAGATGTTCAAGGCCAGGATGGATGGGACCTGGAGCCCCTGATCCAGTGGGAGGTGTCCCTGTCCATGGCAGAGGGTGGAACTGGATGGGCTTTGAGATCCCTTCCAACCCAACCCATTCCATGATCCTACGCGCGAGGGGACCAAGCCCGGCCCAGCTGCGCTCACTGATGTTCTCCAGAAGGAAGAGCTGGTGTCCAGAGGCAGCACCCAGGGGGTTCACGGCCGTCACGTTCACCACGTAGGGCGTGAGGGAGAACATCTGCATGTTCCCAAAGGAGCAGCTCCGTGGCCCAGTGCGGATGCACTCGCTGGGCTCCATGCCCCCCGGCACGCCGTGCCTGTGGGGGGCAAAGGGGGCAGCTGGGCAGGATTCTGCCCTCCCTGAGCCCCTCGGCTCACAGGGACACAAGGGGGGGACCGTGCTGACCTGTACGTGGCCATGAAGTCGGTGTCCAGCAGCGGCTCGGGGCTCAGGTCCCAGGAGCAGTTGACCACCTGCGGGTAGCTGATGGCCCAGCACTCAACAACGAGGGACGCAGGGGCGTCTGGGACCAAGGACAATGTCACCCTGGTGCCACCCCCCCAAGGGAACCCCTGGGGACCATGGGGGACCGGGGACACTCACAGCCCAGCCGCAGGCAGATGGTGGCCAAGGTGTCTCCGGTGTCAGGGTGGTGGCAGCTGTAGTGGCCCTCATGGGCCAGACTGGCGTTGGGGACAGCCAGCCCGGGCGCAGGGTATGTTCCCAGGACAGTGTCCCCCTGGTGCCACTCCACTGTCCCCCCCGACGCCGTCGGGCACCGCAGCAGCACCTCGGTGCCCAGGGTGCCGTGTTGGGGGGTGCAGCGACCTGGGGGATGTGGCAGCGGGCATGGGGGACAACCCCACCACTCCCTGTCCCCAAGTGCCCACTGCCATCCCCAGAATGGGGGGCTGCGATGGAGACTGGGGGGACAGGAGCACTGGGAATAGGGGGACATGGGGGACCGGGGAGGGACTGGGATGGAGACTGAGGGGACAGGAGCACTGGGGACAGAGGTATGGGGACATGGGGGACTGGTGGGGCTTCGGGAACTGAGGGGGACAGGAGCACTGGAGACAGGTGTGGGGATATGGGGGACTGGGGAGGAACTGGGACTGAGACTGGGGGGACAGGAGCACTGAGGATGGAGGTGTGGGGACATGGGGGACTGGGGAGGGTTTGGGGGGGCTTGGGGGACAGGAGCACTGGGGACAGAGGTATGGGGGCGTAGGGGGCTGGGGGCACATCCCACCCCATCCACTGTCCCCACCACAGGGCACAGGGAGTGGTGGTGGTGACACCGGGTCAGGAAGGGTCTGGGCTCCCCTGGCTCCCCAACTCAGCACCCCACTGCCCCTCCCTCCCCAATGCCCCCCAGCTTGGGGCCTCTGTCCCTGGTCCCCTCTTGTCCCCAGACCACTGGTGTCCCTATTCCTCCATCACCAGTCACCCTGTGCCTCTGTCCCCCATGTCCCCAATCCCTCCCATGTCTCTCTATCTCTATCCATAGATGCCCTCTATTTCTGTCTTCTGTCCCCTCGGTGTCCCTGGGCCCCTCGGTGCCCCTACACCTCCATCCCAGCCCCCCCAGTCCTTCCTCAGTCCCCCATGTCCCCATAACTCTGTTCCCAGCTCCCTGTCCCCCCAATCTCCATCCCAGTTCCCCCCAGTTGCTATATCCCAGTCTGATATGCCGCCATCCTTTTGTCCCTGTCTCCCACACCTCCTTCCTCAGCGCTTCCCGATGTGCTGTTGTAGGGGACGGTACAGGCAGGTGCCACAAAAGCCACCACCCAAAGCCACTTCATGTCAGGGAGCCTCAGCGGAGCTGCCCGTGTCCAGGGACCTGGAGGGGAAGGCAGGACGGTCAGAGCCCACGGCAGGGGACAGCAGGGACATCATGGCCACAGGTCCCCAGGGACATCACCCTAAAGCTGGGGCTTCAAACCCATCTCTGGGCCAACCCGCAGTGCCGTGCCTCAGTTTCCCCTCTGGCCTTGCCACACCCGCTGGGGCACATGGGCTGGTTTCTCGCCATGGTGGCCAGATCCTGCTGCCAGGGAGGAGGGGGTGAAGGTTGGAGGTGTGTCATCAAGGTTTCCCCACGGGGACTTGCAGCCATCCCTGTGATCCTGTGCCTGGAATCAGGGCTTTTGGTCACTCTAATCCTCTACCAGAGAAGGGACCAGAGCTCTCGGATGCCCCCAACCTCCCAGGACATGTGGGGAGGGACCGTCCCCCCCTAAAACCCAGCCTGGGACTGAGCTGAGCTCCCCTCTGTGACCAAGCCCAGCACCGCAGGGACACATCCTGCTGTGTCGTCACCCACCCCGGCTGTGGGCTGGCTCAGCCCTTGGCAGGGGGACACAGGGACTCTTCATGGTGGCCACCACGGGTCCCCTGTGCCCCCAGCCCCATGGGGACCCCCGTCATGCTCACCAGGCATCTGGGACCAGAAGCTCCGTCACCGCCGGTGCGGGAAGCCACAGCCCCGGCCGGCCTCAGCCCACTTCCTCGCGCAGGAAACGCCGTCCCCAGTGGGGACCCCACCGGCCAGGCTGGCTCCACAGGGATCCCTGCGCACAGAACCTGGTCCTGACCCACAGGGAAGCGGCTTCGGCTCTGGCCAAGAGGGTTTGGACCATTGCCACACCATCCCCAACTCGCTTCATGGTCACCCAGTCACATCTAGGGACATCGAGGGCTGGAGGAGATGATGGCACCATTCCCACAACACCATCCTGCTTCATGGTTACCCACTTGTGTCTGGGGACATCAGGGCTGGTTGAGATACTGGGACCATTCTCACATCACCACAGAGAATCAAAGAATAGTTTGCGTTGGAAGGGACCTCAAAGCCCATCCAGTTCCACCCCCTGCCATGGGCAGGGACACCTCCCACGGGATCAGGGGCTCCAAGCCCCATCCAACCTGGCCTTGAACCCCTCCAGGGATGGGGCAGCCACCACTGCTCTGGGCAACCTGGGCCAGGGCCTCCCCACACTCACAGCAAAACATTTCTCCCTAAGATCTCATCTCGATTTTCCTTCTTTTAGCTGAAAACCTTACTTCTTGGTCATTCGCTCGTGTCTGGGGACATCAGGGCTGGAGGAGAAGATGACACCACTCCCACACCACAACCCCACTTCATGGTCACCCGCTCCCATGTGGGGACATCAAGGCTGGAGGAGATGATGGCACCAATCCCCTCCATCCCCACCCACCCCCTGCCCTCTGTCCCCCACCCGAGCCGTCCCGGTGGTGTGACTATAAATACTTTATTGCTGCTGTGCTGGGGTGCGCGGGGCACAGGGGGGTCGGCATCAGCCCCACGGGTGTGGGGCTGCGTGTGACAGTGATCGGAGAAGCAAAAAGAGGGACACGGGGGGTGCTGGCGTGGGGCTGTGCCCCCCCCAGCCGTGTCACTGGATGTGTCCCCAGGCCCCGTGGCGGGGGCTCATCTGCTCTGCTCCTGCAGCTGCTGCATCCGCAGGATCTGGCACAGGAGTCTCTGCACGTCCTCGTCCATGTGGCCCTGCGGTAAAAAGGACATCGGTGGGGACCTCAGAGGGGACATCGGAGCTCATGGCACAGCCCAGGGTTGGCAGTCTCTGGTTCCAGACCTTTGCAGCCACACACACATGTGCGGCTGGCTGCTGTGTCCCCAGTTGTCCCAAAGCCACGTCCCCACCTCACCTGCACTGCGTAGAGCAGATGGCTCCGGTACAGCGTCACCACCTTGCTGTGCCGCTTTTCTGTCTCCTGCAAGAGAGCGAGTAGGTTTGAACCCGGGACCTCTGGAAGCCACCAGGCAACGGCCACAAGACCCTGGTACCCACCACCAGCTTCTCCTCCAACGCATGGATCCTGGCCTGGAGCGCAGAGGTGTCAGGAGGTGGCTGTGGTGATTCACGGGAGTCGGGGAGAGCATTGAGAGCTTCCTTCAGCCTGAAGACCTCCTTGGAGAGCTCCGTGATCTGCACAGAGGTCACAGAGGCCCAGAGACCCTGCAGCCCCAACTCCACCAGGGTCCACGTATGGCTGTGCCCATCACCACCCCGGGTGGCCTCCGTGCCCAGGCAGGGGCAAAGCCAGAACTTTCCCACCCCATTCCTGTTGACTCTGTTTCAGTCTTGGCTTGGGGAGGAGAAAGGGGGAACAGCTGGGAGAGCGGCAAGTCCACACGCAGGGGTGCATGTGTGTCTGTGTTTGCACTCACATGTGCAAGCGTGCATCCATGTGCAGATGCATGCACACGTGTGCAAGCACATGCATGTATATGTGCACACACATATGTGCATGTACACGTGTGCACACGTCGGTTTGCATCTCCCCTGCGATCCAACCAGCCCAGCGTGCACCCATGTGGGATGGGATGAGGGGCAATGGGTATAAACTGGAGAGGGACAGGTTTAGACTGGACATAAGGAGGAATTTCTTCATGAAAGTGGTGAGACACCGGCCCAGGTTGCCCAGGGAAGTTGTGGCTGCCCCATCCCTGGCGGTGTTGGATGGGGCCATGGGCAGCCTGATCCAGTGGGATGTCCCTGCCCATGGCAGGGGGTTTGGAACTGGATGGTCTTTAAGGTCCCTTCCAAACTAAACCATTCCAGGATTCTGTGACCCTATGACAGTGCCAGGTCTGGGCCTTCCCCAGGGACCCATTGAGGTAGTGGAGACCACTGGAAGCCCAGCGTGCACCCACGTGCAGGTTCGTGCATGTGTGTGCACACGCACGCACACGTATGTGAATGTACACTTGTGCACACACCTGTTTGCGTCTCCCCTGCGATCCAGCCAGCCCAGCGTGCAACCACAGGCAGGTACATGCGTGTGTGTGCAAGCACACGTGCCTGTGTGTGCACACGCATCTACACATACACATGTGTGTAGACATCTCTCATGCAACACAGCCAGCTCAGCTCACCCCAGCAGTCCCCAGGCTCCCTCCCAGGCCCCCCTTCCCTCCCCCTGTCCCCTACCTTCCTGTCCCTGTCCCTGACCAGCTTGGCCGTGTCCTCGGTGTGGCTGTGGAGCTCTCGCAGCCGCCGCGCCTCGTCCTGCGCCTCCACCAGCTGCTTCTGCGTGGCGGCCAACCTTTCCTCCGCCGCCTGCCGCTCGCTCTTCATGAAGAGCGCCTGCCTCTGCACCCGGAACACCTCTTCGCACGTCTTCTCGTGCCGCCGCGACAGCTCGTCCAGACGCTGCGCCAGCGCAGCCGCTTCGGCTCGCAGCCCCGCCTGCACTGCCTCGTGCTCGGCACGCGGCACCGCCGTGGCCAGCTCAGCTTGCAGCCTCGCAGCCTCGCGCCCCTTGGCCTCCGCCGACACCTCCAGCTGCGCCGCCCGCTCCCGCAGTGCCTGCGCCTGCTCCTCCAGCGTTGCCTTGGCCCGGGCATGTTCCTGCCGCGGCACCCGCTCCTGCGCCTCCGCCTGCGCCTGCCGCAGCCGCGCCAGAGCCTCCTCGTGCTCTCGACGCCCCACCGGCCGCGCCGCCAGCTGCTCCCGCAGGCTGCCCAGCTCGGCTTCCCTGCGCCCCAGTGTCTCCCGCAGCTGCCCCAGCTGCGCCATCGCCTCCTCCTGCTGCCGCACCAGCTCCACCACGCGATGCTCCAGCAGCTCAGGCTCCGGCTCAGGGCAACCAGCCGCTCGCCTGTCCCGTGCCTTGGCCTCCAGCTCCCGTCGCAGGTTCTCCACCTCCGCCTCCGCTCGGCTGCAGCGCTCCAGCAAGGCTTCCTTCTCCCTCGACACCTCCTCCAAGGAGGTCCCCAGGGCGGTTGTTGCCTCCATGGTCTCCAAACGTGCCTGCAGCTCCTTCACCCGCAGCTCCCGCTCCTCCAGCGCTGCCTGCGCCTGCCGCAGCGCTGCCCGAGCCTCCACCAGCTCAGTGCCAGCCTCCCGCTCCACCACAGAGGAGGAGGACTGTGCCTGTGGCAGTCGCAGCTCACCCAGGGCTGCTTTGCACTCGCCCCAAGTCCAGGCTGGCTCCGGCGCCGCGCTCCCCTCTTTGCTTTGCTCCGAGGCACCAGTTTGCCCACCGGCCTCATCCTTCAGACCCGCATCCCGCGGCAGCTCCAAGTGCTGTGCTCGCAACTGCTCTAGCTCGCGTTGGAGAGCTTTGTAGAGGCTGGCGGGCACAAAGTCCCCTGGGGGGGACAGGTTGCTCTCGTCCCGCTCAAAATTCTCCAGCACCTGCCGAGGAGACAGTGAGGCCATCAGGGACCTGGTGATGGAGGCAGGGACAGATGGACAGATGGACACTTGCCTGTATTTTCTCCCTCAGCTCCTTGTTTTGCACGGTGAGGGACTGCACCTGACCTTGCAGCGTGGCCAGCAGCTCCTCGGCTGAGGGGCTCAGCGTCTTCTTGGAGAGCAGCAGCTCTGCCCCTGTGGGATGGGGGTGCCCTGGTGCTGTTCCTGCTCCCTGCCGTGGGATGCCACCTCCCCAAAGGCTGTGTAGCCTCACGGGGACACTGGGTGGTAGGCAGGGTCCTACCTGGGAACTCAAGCGGGTCTCCCTCCTCATCCTGCAGCGTCTCAATGTCATAGCTCGTGTTCTCCTTCTCGTTCTGGGGGTGCAGAGTTGCAGATGTCAACCCCACTGCACCCCAGCCCCTGGCACTGCCAGCTGCAACCCTCACCTACCTCCAGGGAGGACAAGCGGCTCCGCAGAGCCTCCACCTCCTTGCCCAGCTGCTCCTTCTCACCATCCCTTGCAGCCAGCTGCTTCTCCAGCTCCTGGATCTATGGAGCAGGACACAGGTATGGGGTCCTTTTTGCTCCCACCAGAGGCCCAATGGCATCCCGAGCACCAGAGAAATGAGGCCACCCATGACCTCTCTGCTGGCCTCACCTTCTTTTCCATGGAGCGCATGGAGCCCTCCTCCAGCTGTGCCCGCTAGCAGGACACAGAGAGAAAACAGAGAGGGATAAAGGATGTCTGCATCCCCCACATCCCTTAGAGACGTGGTGGCATCTCCCTTCATGACCCTGCTGCTCCCTGGTACCTCCTGTCTCTGCTTCTCCTGCTGTTCAAATCCCCGGATCTTCTGCAAGAACTGGGCCCTCTCCTGCCGCAGCCGTACGATCTCCTCATAGGCGTCTTGGTCCTCCTGCAGATGAGTGGCCACCAAGCCTCAGCGCCGGGCACTGCCTCCCGCTGTCAGCCCCTCCTGCCCATCCCCAGGAGGCTGAGCCCAGCCAGGCTGCATGGTGACTCCCTGGGCACTGCATGGAAAGGTGGGGAGGACAGGCTGGGAGAGTTGGGGTTGTTCAACCTGGAGAAGAGAAGGCTGTGGGGAGACCTTAGAGCAGCTTCCAGGACTGAAAGGGGCTCCAGGAAAGCTGAGGAGGGACTTTTTCCAAGGGTCTGGAGTGATAAGACAAGGGAGAATGGCTTTAAATTGGAAGGGGGAAGATTTAGATTAGATATTAGGAGGAAATTCTTCATGATGAGGGTGGGGAGGCCCTGGCCCAGGTTGCCCAGAGCAGCGGTGGCTGCCCCATCCCTGGAGGGGTTCAAGGCCAGGTTGGATGGAGCTTGGAGCCCCTGATCCAGTGGGAGGTGTCTCTGCCCATGGAACTGCATGGGCTTTAAGGTCCCTTCCAACCCAAACCATTCTATGGTTCTATGATTCTAAGGAAGGAAAGGCTCCAGCGGGGCAAGGACCCCCCTGTGGCAGCACAGCTCACTGGGTGAGGGATGTTTTGGGCCCATGGGGTGGATATAAATGGGCTGATGGTCCCTGCCCTCTAGAGAGCAGAGACGTGGTGCTGCACACACCTCAGGACTGGGGAGGAAGGCTCAGTTGCAGCTCAGGGTGGCCCCTGAGCATCACCTCCACTGCAATGAGACAAGAGAAGGCTCCAGGGAGACCTTATAGCAACTTTCTAGTACTTGAAGGGGGCTACAAGAAAGCTGCGGAGGGACTTTTATCAAGGGCATGCAGTGACAGGACGAGGGGAGGTGGCTTTAAATTGCAAGGAGGACGATTTATCTTAGACATTAGGAAGAAATTCTTCATGATTAGGGTGGTGAGACACTGGAACAGGTTGCCCAGGGAAGCTGTAGATGCTCCGTCCCTGGAGGTGTTCAAAGACAGGTTGGATGTGGTCTTGAGCAGCCTGGCCTAGTGGGGGTTGGAACTACATGATCTGTAAGGTCCCTTCCAATCCAAACCATTCTATGATTCTATGACAATGAGGAGGGTCTCCACACAGCACCCAAGGCCAGCAGAGCTGAAGAAGATTGCCTGGGGAGGCAATGGTTGGTCTCATCAGTGCCTGCCAAGCCAGAGGTGGCCATGGAGCTACAGGGTACCCTCTCACCTGGCTGGGGGTGCCCAGGGGAGGCAGAGGGGCTTTCCTCTTCCTTGGGGTGCTGTTCTTCTCCCTGATGGATGACTGGCTCGGCGAAGATGTCTGTGGAGACACCAGGACAGAGAGGGCATCATTGACATATCCCTCCTCGTCTTGAAGCTGCTGAAGAGGGTTGCTTCCTTGCTGAGTAGCAGGATGTAGAGGGGCCAAATGGAGGTCTGGTGGCCACTCCACATCAGCGTCCATATCAAAGCCCATCTGTGCAGCAAGGATGAGTAGGGGAGAATGAGCCATTATGTCTCTGCCATTCGTTTCAGTTCGCCTATCAGGATGACTAAATTGGCACCTGGTCATCCCCTCCCTTATCAGATTTCAGAACAAAGACTCAGAGGTGATCCTCAAAATCTTATTAATAAGATTTGTGAATAGAAATCTACATATGTGGTACTTTGATGATTTAGACTATGAATTTTTTGTGATGGAAACATCCTGATCTACTACCCTGGATTTTCTGAATTCCTACACGTTGGTGGGGATTGCACTGACAGGAAGCAATCCACTGTGTCCTTTACCATCGGGCTTCACTGACAAAAGTAAAGGAGATGGGCCGACTGGTAGTCCAGATGTTATCACTCCAGAATGGACTACAAGAGAATGAGAGGAGCAAGACTTAATGGGAGCTCCTTCTCAGCTGGTCTGAGATTCCCCACCAACTTCTTCAACGATCTACAAACATTGGAGCATATGCAGAAACTTCTTCAAAGAAACATCTAAAGACTTTATCACCGAACTCCATAGAGGTCATATAGTCCCTCACAAATCTTTATAGGATGCTAATATTGGTCTAGACTTAAGCTTATATTCTTGACTTAGAATTGTAACATTAATAGGTAATAAACTAAATGTTTAAATACAGTTCTGGGTGCTACTGTGTCTCCCTCAGGATGTGACACCCATCACCACCTCGAAGAGCCCCAGGGCTCCTGGACACCCCCACCCAGAAGGGAAGGTGGGCAACCAGGCTGGTTCTTACCTGGGATGTCTGCTCAGTTGACTCCTCTTCTGTGGGGCAGAGTTGGAGGAAAGAGAAATTGAGGAGGGGGGTTAGGGAACAGTAGGGGTGGGCAGAGCAGGCAGAGCCCACGGGGGTACAGGGGCACCACACAGGGCACAGAGAGGCACGTGTGCATGGAAGGGGTACGACTGCAGACATGCATGGGGACATGCATGGATCATAGAACCATGGAATGGGTTGGAAGGCACCTTAAAGCCCACCCAGTTCCACTCCCTGCCATGGGTAGGGACACCTCCCACTGCACCAGGTTGCTCCAAGCCTCATCCAGTTTGGCTTTGAACACCTCCAGGTTGGGGTATAAATGAGTGACCACAGGGATGCACACACGTGCAGACACGGGGAGACACGTGCACACAGGCAGGTGCACACAGACACACCTACAACCACTGCTACACACATGTGAACGTGCGTGTGCAAGCCACCAAGGCTCAGCACCACCTTCCAGCCCTTGACTGGTGACAGCATGGGTGAAAGCACCTCCAGTGCGTGAGGAAATGGGATGTGTGTCCCCCAAGTCTTGCTTGGCTTCTTCCAAACACCCAAAGTGTGCTGCAGGGTGAAAACATCCCCATGGGGCCGCGTCCTCTGGACAAGGAGCACCAGGGTGGCCCGGCTGCCTTACCACTGGCCCAGGACCGGCGCTGAGCAGCCTCTTGCAGGAAATGCTGGATGAGAGCGTTGCCCGTGGCCAGGCTGTAGTGCGCAGCATCGTGACCTGTGGAGTCCACCAAGGCCACGCGGGCACCGGCGTTGACAAGCACCTCCACTGTCTCCACGCTGCCGTTCTCACAGGCCAGCATCAAGGCTGTCCTGAGTAGAGTGAGGAGAGGAGACGATGGAGATCATTCCCTCCATCCCGCTGTCTGCCCCCAGTGCAGCCTTACCTTCCCTGCAGGTCCCGGCTGTTGACCGCCGCGCCACGGTGCAGCAGGTACCGGCAGAGCTCCGAGTGGCTCATCTTGGCAGCAAGGATCAGCGGTGTGAAGCCATCCTGGGCAGGGTTGGGTTGGGTGAGGCTGCACGGATGAAGCTCAGATCCCCCCGTGGGGCACCCCACTCCCATTATCTTCCAAATTTCCACATCCCACTTAGAATCATAGAATCATAGAATGGTTTGGGCCAGAAGGGACCTCAAAGCCCATCCAGTTCCAACCCCTGCCATGGGCAGGAACACCTCCCACTGGATCAGGGGCTCCAAGCCCCATCCAACCTGGCCTTGAACCCCTCCAGGGGTAATAGATGGGCAACTCAGTTGCTCTGGGCAACCTGGGCCAGGGCCTCCTCACCCTCATCATGAAGAATTTCTTCCTTATGACCAATCTAAATCTTCCCCCTTCCAATTTAAAGCCATTCCTCTATATCCTATCACTCCATGCCCATGGAAAAAGTCCCTCCCCAGCTTTTCTGGAGCCTCTTTCATTCCTGGAATCTGCTCTAAGTTCTCCCCAGAGCCTTCTCCTCTCCAGGCTGAACAACCCCAATTCTCTCAGCCTGTCCTCATAGCAGAGGTGCTCCAGCCTTCGGATCATCTCCGTGTCCTCCTCTGGACCGTTCCAACAGTTCCATATCCTTGTTATTTTGAGGATTCCAGAACTGGACACAGTACTCCAGGTAATCTTCTAACACTTCATGGTGGTGTTTTCACCCCAGGAACCCCAGGTAGTGCCAGTTGCCACGTTCCACCCCAGGAGCTGCTGCATTTCAGAGGCAGCCCCAGCCTGGTCCCTGATGATGATGAGGAGAAAGATCTCACCTTGTCCTTGATGTTCAAGGGAGCCTTGAAATCACAGAGAATCTCCGAGCACGAGATGCAGCCGCTGACCGCTGGGGAGAAGGACAGGCTGAGCACACTGCCTCACACCAGGACACACGAGCAGGATGGGGCTGGCACAGTCCCCACTCACCTGCGTGGTGCAGCGCTGTTTGGCCACTGCCGTCAGCCACGTCCACAGGGCAGGAGGCCTGCGGGAGAAAGCCTGGGTTACAGGAGGACAGACAGACAGCTCCAGTGGCACTGGGAATCACCACTGCAACCAGCACCGTTGGTGAGGGAAGAGTTCAAGGACACAGAGGAGACCTTGCTGGCACAGCACCGTCCCTCCCTCACAGCCCCGTGCTCCCGGTACCTGCAGCAGCTTGCTGACGCACTGCGGGTGGCCGTGCTTGGATGCCAGGTGCAAGGCAGTGTAACCTGGGAAGAGGGACAGACGGATGGGTCAGAGGACAGACAGTGCGTCTGAGGCAAAGGGGACCAGTTGGGGGACAGAAGGATGCATGGGCGCACAGGAGGATCTGCTGGACTGGGGCTGTATGGGTATAGGACATCCCCATGGGTATAGGGGATATATATACCCATCCTATGGGTATAAGAGCATCATCTGAGGACAGGCTGAGAGAATTGGGGTTGTTCAGCCTGGAGAAGAGAAGGCTCTGGGGAGACATTAGAGCAGATTCCAGGACCGAAATGGGCTCCAGGAAAGCTGAGGAGGGGCTCTGGATCAGGGAGTGGATGAGGGGGAACGGTCTTCAGCTGCAAGAGGGGAGACTGAGATGAGATCTTAGGAAGAAATGTTTTCCTGTGAGGGTGGGGAGGCCCTGGCCCAGGGTGCCCAGAGCAGTGGTGGCTGCCCCATCCCTGAGGAGTTCAAGGCCAGGTTGGATGGGGCTTGGAACCCCTGATTCAGTGGGAGGTGTCCCTGCCCATGACAGGGGGTGGAACTGGATGGGTTTTGAGGTCTCTTACAACCCAACCCATTCCATGATCATCAGTCATTGCTTGAGTCCCTGGAGGAAGCTGGGACAATTTCCAGCCCCACAGATGTGGGTGTCACTTCTGTCCCCACAGCCTCAACACTTGGTGGCAAATTAGGAAAGACCAGGGAGCACCGGTGGCCTCGGCTGGTCATTAGTCAGGTGCACGTGACAGCCATGCCCTCACCCGAGCTATCCTTGGTCATGGCATCCACGCCGTGGGCCAGCATGGCTTCCAGACAGTCCACGTTCCCCCGCATAGCAGCCAGGTGGAACCTGCAGCAAGACCAGGGGCTGTTGGAGTCACATCCCTGACCCCAGCCCTGTGTCCCTGCTGTCCCGGGGATGTGGGTCAGCACTCACGCGGATTTGCCCTCTGAGTCCAGCTTGGTGGGGACCAAGCCCTTGCGGACAAGGAGAGATGTCACCTTCCCCGCATCGTTGTAGTCCACAGCTTGCAGGAGCTTCTCGTCATTCTTGGTCCAGTCCTGGCTCTGCAATGAAGCCAAGAGGAGGCTATGATGGAGTTTTCCGGTCCCAGGGACGGGCAGGGGGTTGGGCTGCACTTGGGTGTCTGTCCTCATCCCCATCCCTGCTATCTCCCACACATCCCTGACCCTCAGAGTGGCCCAAATCTGGGCCAACCCCTTTCCTGGGTGCTGTGGTGCCTGGCCCCCAGGTAGGGACACAGCAGATGGGATGAGGATCCCTTTCAGCCCTCCCTGTTTGAAGCTCAGACACCAGAACTTTGTCAGAGCAGCCCCAGTTTAGCTGGGGATGGGCCAGACTGGGATTTGGGAATGAGGTGATGCTTTCCTGCATGTCCCCACCCTAGGGTTTGCCACTGCCCCCCAGTAACCTTGATTCCAAACATAGGAGCACCCACAAAGTGCCTGAGCCCCATCCCTGCCCCAGTATCCCCAGGAGAACCTCTTCCCAGCCCAGTTTTGCTCTTTGTTGAGGGAGGGACAAAGTCATGGTGAGCAGAGTCGGCAGCGAGAGCAGATCCCACAGGATGGCTCCAACCACTCTGGGACACATGGGGCACAACGCCACCCCCCTCCTGTGCAGGACTGGGGCTGGATGGGGGCTGGATGGCCAGAAGAAGAGACCTGCAGTAGGACCGGACCAGCAAGGGACACCCTGGGATGACCCCACAGCCTGTGACACAAACCGGAGCTCCCCGCGGCCGCAGTGGCAGGAAATGGATGTCACCTTTGGGGAGTTGCTCACATCCTGCCCCTCGTCAGCTTGGTGCCCGGTGCCAGGCATGGTACCTGTGCCACTGTGCCCACCTGGTTCCCTGCCACCCATCCCAGCAGGGCCAGAGGATCCCAACCAGGGATGGTGAATAAACCAGTCTGCCAAGGTTACTGGGCAAACTGGGAGGGTGGTGCCCACTTCCCCTCCCTCCCGTGTCATGCAAGGACAAAGCAGGTTGGAGAGGATGCAGCCAAGCTACGGGATGGGGATGGGATGGGATTGAAAGAGGTGGGGATGGGGATGAGCACAGGGATGGGTATGAAGGAGGTGGGGATGAGCACAGGGATGGGTATGAAGGAGGTGGGGATGAGGATGGGGATGAAGGAGGTGGGGATGATGATGAGGATGGGATGGAGATGAAGGAGGTGGGGATGATGATGAGGATGGGATGGAGATGAAGGAGGTGGGGATAATCACAGGGCTGGGATGGGGATGAAGGAGGTGGGGATGGAGGGCGTGGGGATAGGATGGGGATGGAGGGGGTGGGGATGGGATGGGGATGGAGGGGTGAGGATGAAGCAGGGGGGATGCTGGGGGGGTGGAGGGGATGGGAATGGAGATGGAGGAGGATGAGGACAGAGGGGATGAGGACAAAGGGGGTGCAGGTGTGGTGGGGGTGACACGGCTTCCCCCGAAGGATGGGAGCAAAGGGGACCGGAGATGGAGAACAGGGACGTACCGCGAAGGAGGCAGCAGCACAGAAACAGATCTGCTTCATGGTGGTGAGGAGGAGGTGGCGGGCAGCCATGCATCCCTCGCTCCCCGCCTGGGCGAGGGCAGGCTGGGGCTCCAGGCCGAGGACCCCAGACCCCAGCTCGGTCCAGCATCGCTACCAGGGCGGGGGCCAGGTCCTGCCGCAGTGGGAGCCAGGATCCGCCTCCCTCCATCCCTCCGTCCCTCCTTCTTTCCCTCCTTCTTTCCCTCCTTCCCTCCCTCCTTCTTTCCCTCCTCAGCATCCAGAGCTCCAGGCATCCCTGCATCCCTGCCACGGAGTGGGTACCAAGGTCCCAGTTTTCAACTGATCCCAGTTAAAGGGGGAGGGTGGGGGCAGCTTTCCCACCCCAGGCTCGAGAGGAGGCAGCAATGCACCCCAAACCAAGGGGGTCAGCACCCTCCTGCCACTCAGCCCCTGCTCCCCGAGGAGGGGGACAAGGGACCCACTGCCCTAGGGGACACAGAGTGACCTCCCATCACAGCCCAGGGTCCAAGCAAGGGGCAGGACCCCCACCACCACCCCTTGCCTGCATCTCAGGGGTCCAGAAACCTCCCCTCAAGGAGGGAACCCCGAAATTCAAAGGGTTGCTGGAGTAGGAGCCTCTCAATACCCCTCCTCCCTCACAGGAGTATCCAGGGCTCTGTGGGGCAACTGAGGCACGGAGCACCTTGGGCAAGGCAGGCCCACAGACTCAAAGGAGGGGCTTCGATCTATGTGCGTGTCCCCAGCCGTGGGTCCCCAGTGCACGAGTCCAGCCGGTGCTGCCATGGGCACTCGGGATGGCGCTGGCACTCTCTGCCCGATGTGGAGACTGGCGAGAGCCTGCGGCACAGTGCCAGGCTGGTGGTGAATAATTGACGAGCATTGACATGCTGGTTCCACTGGCTGTGGCAGCTGGAAAACTGGCAGCCATCCCCAGGGAGGGGACCTGGGACCCACTTCCCTCTGCCTGGCACTGCCTTTCCTCCTTCACTCTGCCCCACGCTCAACGGCAGCCCTGGGAGCACCTTTGGGTGCACTGGGAGCTCACTCCTACTGGCCAGGGTGGCAGAGATGACCTCCATGGGGCTGCTGTCCCAATGGTGAGCAGCCACCCCACGTACCAGGGCAGACCACCGTGTCCCTGTGACACTAGGGACATCCTGGGGAACATTCTGGGCCAGGTCCCTGTGTCCCCATGGACATCCCAAGGCAGGTTTCCATGTCCCTGTGAAGCGCGGGTCATCTTGGGGCAGGTCCCCATGTCCCCATGGACATCCCAAGGCAGGTACCCATGTCCCCATGGACATCCCAAGGCAGATTCCCATGTCCCGATGCACATCCCAAGGCAGGTTCCTATGTCCCTGTGAAACCTGGGTCATCTTGGGGCTGGTCCCCACGTCCCTATGGACATCCCAGAGCAGGTACCTATGTCCTCATGGACATCCCAAGGCAGGTTCCCGTGTACCCATGCACATCCCAAGGCAGGTCCCTAAGTCCCTATGAAATGTGGGTCATCTTCGGGCACATCCCCGTGTCCCTATGGACATCCCAGAGCAGGTACCCGTGTCCCTATGGACATCCCAGAGCAGGTACCCATGTCCCCACGGACATCCCAAGGCAAGTTCCTGTGTCCCTGTGAAAGTTGGATCATCTTGGGGCTCGTCCCCATGTCCCCATTGACATCCCAAGGAAGGTTCCCATGTCCCTGTGAAACTTGGCTCATCTTGGGGCAGGTCTCCATGCCCCTGTGGACATTCCAGAGCAGGTCCCCATGCCCCCATGGACATCCCAAGGCAGGTTCTCATGTCCCTGCAAAACTTGGGTCATCCCAGAACAGGTCCCCATGTCCCCATGGACATCCTAGAGCAGGTCTCCATGTCCCTGTGAAACTTGGATCATCCCAGGACAGATCCCCATGGACACTCCGGAGCAGGTTTCCATGTCCCTGGGAGTGGCACTCACGTCCGCCTTCCTGAACTTGGCCTTCAGGCTCTTCATGGCAGCTCCAGCCTCAGCCCTGTGGCACCTGGACAGGGATCAGCCGTGCTCGAAGGTCTTTCCTCCACCGGTATCGACAGCCTCTCCGCTCCCGTGTCCCCGTTGTCCCCCGCCGTCTCCACACCGGTTGTGGAAATGGAGGCGAGGGAGTTGGGTTACGGCTGTGGCTGCGGTTACAGCTGGCAGCGCTGGGCAGCCGGGGGGGCTCCGGGGATCAGACCCCTCTGCAGATGGCGGCTGTTTGTCCGCTGAAATGCCTGGGGAGAGGGAATAAGGGGACATGGCACAGCCTGGCCCATGAGGGGAGCTGGGGGGCAGCCGACCCTGGTCCTCTTGGGAGTCTGGGGCTGCAGGTGGTGTGGGGCACAGCTGGGCCCTGGCCTGATAACACCCTCTGTTTTCCCCTGGCATCTCCTGCTCTTCCCTGGAGCCCCCTTTCCTTCCCTGTATCCCATTCCCTTCCCCAGCAGCCCCTGCCCTTCCCTGCACTCCCTGCCCCTCCTGACACCCCTTGCTATTCCCTGGCATCCTCTTCCCTGCACCCCCTTTCCTTCCCCGTACCCCATTCCCTTCCCTAGCAACCCCTGCCCTTCCCTGCATCCCCCTTCCCCACACTCCCTGCCTTTCCTGGCACTCCCTGACCTTCCCCTGGCACCCACTGCCCTGCCCTACCAATCCCTGCCTTTGCCTGCACCCCATGCCCTTTCTGTGGGACCCCCTTCCCTGGATCCTCTTTCCTGGCACCCCTAGCCCTGGCATCCCCTTCCATTCCCTGGCATCCACTTCTCTTCCCTGTAACCCCTTAACCCTTTAACCCTGCACACCTTTTCCTGGCATCTATTTCCCTGGCACCCCTTGCCCTGCGCCCCCTGCTCTGCCCTGCACCCCATTCCCTGCATCCCATTCTCTGGCAGCCCCTGCCCTTCCCTGCACTTTTTGTCCTTCCTGGCACCCGCTGCCCTGTCCTGGCAATCCCTGCCTTTCCCTGCATCCCATGCCCTTTCCCTGGGACCCCTTTCCCTACATCCCCTTCCCTGCACCCCCTGGCCATCCCTTTCACCTCCCTCCTTCCCTGTCAGCCCCTGCCCTTGCCTGGCACCTCCAGCCCTGTCATTGCCTTCCTTCCCTGTAACCCCTTAGCCCTTCCCTGCACCCCTTTCCCTGGCATCCCTTGCCCTGCACGCCCTGCCCTTCCCTGCACCCCATTCCTTGCACCCTATTCCCTGCACCCCATTCCCTTCCCTGCACCCCACTCCTTGCACTCCCTGCCCTGCCTTGGCACGCCATTCCCTGCATCCCATTCCCTGGCAGCCCCCACCCTTCCCTGGCATCCCCTTCCCTGTACTCCTTGCCCTTCCTGGCACTCCCTGACCTTCCTCTGGCAATCCCTGCCTTTTCCTGCATCCCATGCCCTTTCCCTGCATCCCATGCCCTTTCCCTGTGACACTCGTCCCTGTATCCCTTTCCCTGTCCCCCTCTGCCCTGGTGGCACCCCCAGCCCTGGTGAAGAAATTCCTCCTTATGTCCCGTCTAAATCTGCCCCTCTCCAGTTTATACCCATTCCCTTCCTTCCCTGTACCCCCTTAGCCTTTCCCTGCACCCCTTTTTCCCCACACCTATGTCCAGCACCTATTAAACCGACCATTGCCATTTAATATCTTCATCAATGACATCGACAGCGAGATCGGGGGCACCTTTAGCAAATTCATAGATGTCACCAAGCTGAGCGGTGCAGTTGCCATACCAGAAGGACGGGATGTCATCCAGAGGGACCCGGACAGGCTGGAGAACTGGGGCAACCTCATGAGGTTCAACAAGGCCAAGCGCAAGGTCCTACACCTGCGTCAGGGTGATCCCAGATTTTAGTACACGATGGGGATGACATGATTGAGAGCAGCCCTGAGGAGAAGGACTTGGGTTCTGGGGATGAGAAGCTCGACACTTGCAGCCCAGGAGGCCAACATGTCCAAAGCAGCGTGGCCAGCACGGCGAGGGAGGGGATTCTGCCTTTCTGTTCCTCTCTTTTGAGACCTCGTCTGGAGGATTGTGTCCAGTTCTGGAATCCTCAACATAAGAAGGAGATGGAACTGTTGGAATGGGTCCAGAGGAGGCTATAAGGATGATCCAAGGGCTGGAGAACCTCCTGTACGAGCACAGGCTGAGAGAGTTGGGGTTGCTCAGTCTGGAGAAGAGAAGGCTCTGAGGAGACCTTAGAGTGACCTTCCAGTACCTGAAGGGGCTACAGGAAAGCTGGAGAGGGGCTGTTCACGAAGGCGTGTGGGGATGGGATGAGGGGGAACGGCTATAAACTGGAGAGGGGCAGATTTAGACTGGACATAAGGAGGAATTTCTTCACCATGAGAGTAATGAGACACTGGCCGAGCAGTGGTGGCTGCCCCATCCCTGGAGGGGTTCCAGGCCAGGTTGGATGGGCCTTGGAGCCCCTGATCCAGTGGGAGGTGTCCCTGCCCATGGCAGAGGGTGGAACTGGATGATCTTTAAGGTCCCTTCCAACCCAAACTATTCTATGATTCTATTTCCCTGGCACCCCTTGCCCTGCCCCCCCAGCCCTACCCCTCATTCTCTGGCAGCCCCCACCCTGCCCTGTCCCCCTCATCCCAGCCCTGACAGTATAAGGGCAGCGTCCCTCATTTCCCCCTCCTGCCCGACACAAAGATGGCGGCGCTGGCGACTCGGCGCGACGCTGTCGCGTGCGCTTCCTCCCGCGCTTCCGCCCGTAGCCCCCGCACATGCGCACTGCCCCGCGCGGCGTCCTCGCGCGCTTCCGCCCGGGCCGGCGCCGGCGCCGCGGGCCATGGCGGTGAGCTACGCGGCCGGGCTCTCGCCCTACTCGGACAAGGGCAAGTGCGGGCTGCCCGAGGTGAGCGGGGCCTCGTGGGTCTGACCCACGGCCCGGCCCCACAGCTCCTCCCCTGTGCCCCACAGCCCGGCCCCATGGTCCCCTCCCTCTGCCCCACAGCCCCTCCCCTCTGCCCCACAGCTCCTCCTCTGTGCCCCACAGCCCTGCCCCATGGTCCCCTCCCTGTGCCCCTCAGCCCTGCCCCGTGATCGCCTCCCTGTGCCCCACAGCCCTGCCCCATGATAGCCTCCCCTGTGCCCCACAGCTCCCTCCTTGTGCCCCTCCCTGTCCCCCTCATCCCTGCCCCACAGCTTCTCCTCTGTTCCCCACAGCTCTGCCCTATGGTCTCTTCCCTCTGCCCCCCATCCCTGCCCCATGGTCCCTTCCCTGTGCCCATCCCTGTGCCCCACAGCCCTGCCCCATGGTCCACTGCCCTGTGCCCCCCAGCCCTGCCCTATGTCTCTCTCTCTCTGTGCCCCACAGCCCTGCCCCATGGTTGCCTCCCCTGTGCCCCACAGCTCCCTCATTGTGCTCCTCCCTGTCCCCCTCATCCCTGCCCCACAGCTCCTCCTCTGTTCCCCCCAGCCCTGCCCCATGGTCCCTTCCCTGTGTCCCCCGGCCCTGCCCCACCCCATGGTCCCTTCATGTCCCCCCCAGCCCTGCCCCACAGCTCCCTTCCTGTCCCCCCAAGCCCTGCCCCACAGCTCCCTCCCTGTCCCCCCAAGCCCTGCCCCATGGCTCCTTTCCTTTGCCCCATGGCTCTGTCCCTGTGCCCCACAGCACTGCCCTACAGGGCTCCCTCCCTGTGTCCCATGGCTCCTTCCCTGTCTCCCACAGCTCTTTCCCTGTGCCCCCCAGCCCTGTCCCACGGCTCTTCCCTGTGCCTCTCTGTGTGCCCCCCAGCCCTGTCCCACGGCTCCTCCCTGTGCCTCTCTGTGTGCCCCCCAGCCCTGCCCCACGGCTCCTCCCTGTGCCTCTCTGTGTGCCCCCCAGCCCTGCCCCACGGCTCCTCCCTGTGCCTCTCTGTGTGCCCCCCAGCCCTGCCCCACGGCTCCTCCCTGTGCCTCTCTGTGTGCCCCCCAGCCCTGCCCCACGGCTCCTCCCTGTGCCTCTCTGTGTGCCCCCCAGCTCTGTCCCACGGCTCCTCCCTGTGCCTCTCTGTGTGCCCCCCAGCCCTGCCCCACAGCTCCCTCCTTGTCATTGACCTCCAGGCTCAGTCCTGTCCCTATTTTGTGCCCCATGAGCTGCACGGGGACCCTCTGTGTTCGCCCTGGGGGTCTCCGGGGCTGGCTGTGAGGACCCTATCCTTGCCCCAAGTCCCCAGCGGTGCCGGGGAAGCTTAAACCAGGCTTTGGGGTGAGGGGACAGGGACCTGCCTTGAGCCTGGGACACGGGCTGTACTTAGTCCCTGTCCCCAAGAGACCAGGGTGGAGAAACCCCTCCTAGCAATGAACCCCTGTGCCACCAACCTGGGTGGGCACACAGTCCCCATGTCCCCGTGTCCCCTACCTCCATGACTTCCTGCGCAGCCCTGTCCTGTCCGCAGAGCCGGTGACAGCTGGAGCTGAGCGCACGTGAGGTGGCACCGGGTTTGCTCCTGTCGTCCTGCTGCCCCGCGGCGCCCTGGAGCTCAGCCACTTCTCAGGGTATCAGCTGCCTGGCGGCGAGAGCAATAAATAACCCACCTGCGTTGGGTGTTTTCAGCTCTTACCCTGCGTGGAGGGGTTTTATACAACACCGTTTCTCTCTAATAAAATCATAGAATAGTTTGGGTTGGAAGGGACCTTAAAGATCATCCAGTTCCAACCCCGTGCCGTGGGCAGGGACATCCCAGTAGATCAGGCTGCCCAAGGCCCATCCAACCTGGCCTTGAACGCCTCCAGGGATGGGGCAGCCACAACTTGCGTGGGCAACCTGGGCCAGTGTCTCACCACTCTTATGCCAAAGAAAATCTTCCTTATATCAAGCCTAAATCTGCCCCTCTCCAGTTTATACCCATTCCCCCTTTTCCTGTCACCACACAACAAACTGTCCCTCTCCAGCTTTCCTGGAGCCCCTTCAGGTACTGGAAGGTCACTATAAGGTCTCCTTGAAGCCTTCTCCAGGCTGAGCAACCCCAAATGCTTTTGTTTTTAAGGAATGCGAAATCCTCTTTCATCAATAAGAAAGAATTGGGGTTTAATGGGATAAGAAAGAATCTGTGCTGGGAGAGGTGTAGGATCTGTCCCTGCATCCCTCCATGCCTGAGTGGTTTGTCTCTTTTCTTCTCCTCAGATTTTTGACCCGCCGGAGGAACTGGAGAGGAAGGTGCGGGAGCTGGCAGACTTGATCAGGAGTTCCTCCAACGTGGTGTTTCATACGGGGGCTGGAATCAGCACCGCCTCAGGGATTCCTGACTTCAGGTAAGGGCAGCAGGCAGCAAACGAGGGATTGGAAGGTGGCACCTCCTCCGAGTCCACCTTGGATCCTAGACTGCGCTTCCTGTGATGCCGTCCCTCCTGTCTGATCTCGGGTCCAGCTGGAAATACCCTTGCCTTCTTGCACACCCGTGTGATGTTAGCTGTGCGCACAGAAGCCCTGTGTGCGCTCTAACTGCATCAATGACAGAAATATCTGATGGCCTACGACCTTCATCAAGCAGTGCCTTGCTCGTCCTCCGATGACAGGGCTTGTGGTGCACTTACAGCTCCATTCTTGGATCCCCCTGGGTTCCCCCCTGGATCCCCCCCAGGATCCAAGTGGGGCCAGCAGGGAAAGAGAAGGGACTCTCCCCCTCTATTCTGCTCTTGTGAGACTTCTCCTGCAGTTCTGGGTCCAGTTCTGGAATCCCCAACATAACAGGAGTATGGAACGGTTGGAATGGGTTCAGAGAAGGCCACAGAGATGATCTGAGGGCTGGAGCAGCTCTGTTATGGGGACAGGCTGAGAGTGTTGGAGTTGTTCAGCCTGAAGATGAGAAGGCTCGGGGGAGACCTTAAAGCAGTGTCCAGCAATGAAAGAGACTCCAAAAAAGCTTGGGGGGGGGGGCTTTTCCCAAGGGCCTGGAGTGACAGGATGAGGGGGGATAGCTTTAAATTGGAAGGGGAAAGATTTAGATTGGTCATAAGGAAGAAATTCTTCACCATGAGGGTGGGGAGGCCCTGGCCCAGGTTGCCCAGAGCAGTGGTGGCTGCCCCATCCCTGGAGGGGTTCAAGGCCAGGTTGGATGGGGCTTGGAGCCCCTGATCCAGTGGGAGGTGTTCCTGCCCATGGCAGGGGGTGGAACTGGATGGGCTTTGAGGTCCCTTCTGACCCAAAGCTTTTCATGAGTCTATGATCCCAAGCCCCGAATTCTCACCCTTTCCGTCTCCGCTGTTGCAGGGGCCCCAATGGCGTCTGGACTATGGAAGAGAAGGGGCTTTCCCCAAAATTCGACACTACCTTTGAGAATGCCAGACCCTCCAAGACTCACATGGCGCTGCTGGGGCTGCAGAGGGTCGGCATCCTGAAATTCCTGGTCAGTCAGAATGTGGACGGCCTTCACGTGCGTTCAGGATTTCCACGGTACGGCCTCTCCCACCCTGTCTCCGGGTCCCCCGTGCCTGTCCCAACTGCTGCCACGTGGCTGTTGTTGCTCTTTGGTCCACGTGGCTTCGTGTGCAAGTGTTTGGGGCTCAGTTTCCAAGTCTGGCTTGGAAGCTATCTGATACAGGGAGTGGAAACTGCAAGGATATGGAAGTGTTGGAACGCGTCCAGAGGAGGCCACAGAGATGATCCGAGGGCTGGAGCCCCTCTGCTGTGAGGCCAGGCTGGGAGAGTTGGGGTTGTTCAGCCTGGAGAAGAGAAGGCTGTGCTCCGGGGAGCCTCGAGGGAGCTTGAGTTTAGAGGAGAGAGGTTATGGTCAAAATTCAGAGGGTGATGAAACTACAGCAGCCTCAGCGGATGCTCTCTAGAAGTACAGCCAGAAGCTGTTCATTCACAAGAGAAACGATCAGGTCGCAGTGTCCCCACGCTGTAGCTGAGGGTGCTGCTGGGAGCAGCCCAGCTCTGCAGGCACTGCGGGATCCTGGCCTGGGGAGTGAGCTGTGGCCTTCAAGTAGAGCACATGCTCTTGGGAATTGGGCTCAGAGCTGCGCCCAGAGCACTCAGTCCTTTCCAGAGGACTGAAGAGACAAAAGGGAGGACAAGAGCATCTGCAACTACTCCCGCTGCTTGCAGAGACATGGGTCGCCCTGTTTTGCCAGTGTTGCTAAAGCAGAGCACTGGATCTTCTGCTGTTTTACAGTTTGCTTAAACTGAATCTCTTGAGATAAAACCAAAGCGGTGCTGCAGTCGTGATGGAAGATATAGAGCTGTTGGAATGGGTCCAGAGGAGGCTACAAAAATGATCCGAGGGCTGGAGAACCTCCCATATGAGGACAGGCTGAGAGAGTTGGGGTTGTTGAGCCTGGAGAAGAGAAGGCTCTGAGGAGACCTTAGAGCGACTTTCCAGTACCTGAAGGGGCTCCAGGAAAGCTGGAGGGGGGCTGCTCACAAAGGCTTGTGGGGATAGGATGAGGGGGAACGGATGTAAACTGGAGAGGGGCAGATTTAGACTGGACCTAAGGAAGAATTCACCGTGAGAGTGGGGAGGCCCTGGAATGGGTTGCCCAGGGAAGCTGTGGCTGCCCCATTCCTGGAGGTGTTCAAGGCCAGGTTGGATGGGCCTTGGGCAACCTGATCCAATGGGATGTCCCTGGTTGGAACTGGATGATCTTTAAGGTCCCTTCCAACCCAAACTATTCCATGATTCTACGAAGCCGTGCCTGTGCCCACGACAGCCTTAAAAAGTCCTTTCCCTCCCAATAAATTTGTGAAACCACAAGTGTTGGAAAGGTGGAGAGAAAGCCCCGTGGTTGGAACTGCTCTGACTTACTGGCCATGCTCTCCAATTTCCTCACCTGCTGCGATGAGGTCAGGGATCCCAGGTCACCCCATTCCCTCTGTGGGAAGCTGTGCCGTGTAGGATCTGAGGGGTCAAGATCTCCGCTCCCTGCATGAGTGGGAACCGAAGTGCGTTTATCAGCGCAGTGGCCGTCTCAAAGATGTCCTCAAACGAAACTTCAGCCCATCATAAAATGCTTTTCCAGTACTTAAGACCAGCAGGTGATTGTCTTTTGAGACAAACTGTTTGGAGCTGCCTGGAAAGGAAAGGGAATTCAAGTAAGGAAATAAAAGGAAGGGAGCTGGGATGAAAACGAGGAGCATGAACGGGACCTGGGAGAAGATACATCTCACAAATGTCTTCAGCCGTGATGGGCTGAGTACAGAGCTGCCTCGGGGGGGTGTTTCTGATCTTTAAAAGCCCTGATTCCTGCTCCTAGCACCATATTTGCCTTTTTAAGCTAAAGAACCGTGGGGAAAAAAGAATAGGAAATAAAGAGCAGAACTCATCTGTTCTCCCTGCAGCCCGGTGCCGCTGACGCCCACTCTGGTTTAGCACAGCTCTTCCGCCCAAGCAAAGCATGGGCTTAAGAAAGCCCTGCAGAACTGGGGCCAAAATGGGGGAAATCAGGTCAGTCCTGTCTCCATCCACCCTGGAGGAGGTTCTCAGTCACCGCAGGGCTTGTAGGAACATGAGCCACTCTCCTTGTTCTCCCGGAGCTTCTGCGCTTCCAGGCTGGCGCTGAGCTCGAGGGGAGTTTAGTCAAAACGAGTGGCCAAGGGGCTGGAACCCTGCAACGATGGAGAGGAGCACGGCTGAGCGAAGAGGAGATCCAGATTACCGCCAGGCGCGGAGAAGATTTGAAGCTGGATCTGCACAGGGCTGGAATTGGTGCTGCAGATGGAAACGTTTAAAACTAAAAGCCCAGGACACGCTGTGCCTCCTGTAGGCCTGGTTGTAGCGTAGCGCTTGCGTGATGGAAATGAAACCACGGTATAAAAAACCTCTGGGCAGGATCTGAACGTGTGCTCTGGGTCTCCCCTGCCCTGCCAGAGGGATAGCTCTGCCCAAACTGCCTCTGAACGCTGTTTCTTGTGTTAAATGCACTAAGTGGTGCTCTCTGTGCTGTAGTTTTGTCGGCGCTGCTTGACGGCCACATTTGGCTCAGGGAAGACCCAAAAGTCCTCTCTGCTGGACCCTGCAAGCCAGGCCAGGTCCTTTGGTGGCTCCTGGTGCCCCCAGAGCCTGCGGGGCACTGGTGCCTTGCTCTGAGCTGTGTCATATTTGTACCTGGTATCATTCCCGTCAGCGCTGCCCATGTTCCCAGCCCGGTGCGGAGGGTTCCTGCCGCCCCACGTCACCCGGCAGAGCTGGAAAACCAGGAAGCCCCTGAGGTGCCCCTGATGAGGAGAGGGTCCTGAGGCAGCTTTCGCTGTCGCCCCAGGACTTTCCACCCTTTCCCAGCTCACCTCTGGCGTTTCTCCCGCAGGGACAAGTTGGCTGAGCTCCATGGGAACATGTTTGTGGAAGAGTGCGTGAAATGCGGCAAGTACGTGCGCCCGGAGCCCGGCGTGGGTGTTGGGGAGGGGGCTTTGCTGCCATCCCCGGGGAACAACGGGGGTCCTGCACGGCCCTGTCTGCGGCACGGAGTGCGTGGGGTCATGGGCAGGTCTGAATCCGAAAGCTTCTGTCCATGGGAATCCTAAACTCTGACAAATGGTGGGGAGTAAATTGTGGGAATTCTGCATTGTCTGGGAGGCCCTTGGCGTGTCCTGCTCGTCATGGGAAGGTGGATGTGCTGGCAGGGCTGCCTGCAGCAGGGTCTGTGCCTGCTGGAGAGGGCGGGAGAGGAGAGGAGAGGAGAGGAGAGGAGAGGAGAGGAGAGGAGAGGAGAGGAGAGGAGAGGAGAGGAGAGGAGAGGAGAGGAGAGGAGAGGAGAGGAGAGGAGAGGAGAGGAGAGGAGAGGAGAGGAGAGGAGAGGAGAGGAGAGGAGAGGAGAGAGGAGAGAGGAGAAAGAGGGGGAGAGGACAAAGGAGAGGGGAGAGGAGAAAGAGGAGAGGGGAGAGGAGAAAGAGGGGAGGGGAGAGGAGAAAGAGGGGAGGGGAGAGGAGAAAGGTGAGGGGAGAGGAGAAAGGAGAGGGGAGAAAGAGGGGAGGGGAGAGGAGAAATGGGAGAAAGGAGAGGGGAGAGGAGAAAGGAGAGGGGAGAGGAGAAAGGAGAGGGGAGAGGAGAAATAGGAGAAAGGATGGGGGAGAGGAGAAAGAGGCGAGAGGAGGGGAGAAAAGAGGTGACGGGAGAGAAGGGGAGAAAGGAGGGGAGAGGAGAAAAAGGGAGAGAGAGGAGGGGAGAAAGGAGAGGAGAAAGGAGGGGAGAGGAGAGGGGAGAGGAGAGGGAGAGAAGAGAGGAGGAGAAGGGATTGCTCCAAGCTGGGTTTCCCATCCTGCTTTGTTTCCCATCCTGCTTTGTGGCTGTCAGTGAGAGCTGCAGTCCGCAGCGCCTTGGTTAGAGACACAGGCAGGGATCCATGAAGGCCTGAGGTGCTCCACTCATTCCGTGCGTGGTGTGCCGCGTCAGATCCCAACCCACCTCCCTGCGCGTCAGGCCCTGAGCGGCGCCGTCTCTCTTGCAGGCAGTACGTGCGGGACGCGGTGGTGGGCAGCATGGGGCTGAAGCCCACGGGGAGGCTGTGCAGCGTCACCAAAGCCCGGGGGCTGCGGGCCTGCAGGTACCTCACGGGGGGCTGCATGGAGCCTTCTGAGGGGACGTGGGGTGGCTGGGACTCCTTCACCCGAGCGAGCGGCTCTGGAGCGCAGAGCTGGCTTTGCAGGGCCGAGCAGAAAATCCCTTCAGGTCAGGTGTAAGAAACATCTCCGAAGGCCTGAACAGGAGGCCAGGGAGCCCTTTGCGCTGTCCCACATCCGTGAGCGCCCTGCTGTGGGATGAGAGCCTCCAGCAGGACACAGGCGCCGCGCTGCCCTAGTGCTGCTTGCCTGCCGTAAGAGCTGGAGGTACCCTGAGGTGCTCTGGCAGCCCGACACGCTCCATGTGTCCCTCGTGCTTCCTCACCCAGGCTCAGCTCAGCTGCTCTTCTCAGCCAGGCCGACGGCTGAGCCGATGCAGCAGAGCCCTGGTGGCTCAGCGCTGGTGCTGGGGAGTGAAAGCCACAGCCCAGCTCTGAACTGGGACAGCAAAACAGCTGGGGCTTTGGTGGGCTGGCTGCATCGGGCACAAAATCTCTCGTGCAGGTGAATTTCATGCCTTCCCTCGCCTGCCACTGAGTCCCCTCGGCTTGCCTGGGCGCTCTCTGTCCCTTCGCGGTGCCGGGCTAGGGAGGGTGGGGCAGGATCTGGGTCACTGTCCCCTCTCCCAAGGCGGTTTTGCTGCCTGTTCCCACCTGGTGGGGTCAACCACAGTCCCTGTATCTGTTTTCCAGAGGGAAGTTAAGAGACACTATTTTGGACTGGGAAGATTCCTTGCCTGACCGTGACCTCACGCTGGCAGACGAAGCCTGCAGGTATTGTGTTTGGTCTCTTCACACTGTGGTGGCCAATGTCTGCGGCTTGTGGTGCCCCCAAGACTGAGCTCCCCATCCTCTGCCCACTCCGTGGCAGCCCTTGGGCCAACCCTGTCTGCCTTTGGCCGTCAGGTTTTGTGTCTCGCAGCGCTGCGGCTGTGCCACAGCGCTCAGCCCTTTCCCCAGGATGTGGCCAAGAGAAACCAGTGCGAATTCTAGACGTGGCTTTGCTTCCCAGCTGGGAAGCTTGAAGAGTCATGGAATGGGTTGGGTTGGAAGGGACATCAGAGCCCTTCCTGCAGGTCCCTCTCACTGGCTGATTCCAACTGGGCTTTCATTTGCTGTTCATACAATCACAGAATGGGTTGAGGTGGAAAGGACCTCAAAGCCCATCCAGTTTCACCCCCTGCCGTGGGCAGGAACACTTCCCACTGGATCAGGGGGCTCCAAGCCCCATCCAACCTGGTCTTGAACCCCTCCAGGGATGGGGCAGCCACCACTGCTCTGAGCAACCTGGGCCAGGACCTCCCCACCCTCATGGTGAAGAATTTCTTCCTTATGACCAATCTAAATCTTCCCTCTTCCAATTTAGAGCCATTCCCCCTCGACATATCACTCCATGCCTGTGGAAAAAGTCCCTCCCCAGCTTTCCTGGAGCCCCTTCCATTCCTGGAAAGTGCTCTAAGGTCTCCCTAGAGCCTTCTCGTCTCCAAGCTGAACCCCAACTCCCTCAGCCTGTCCTCATACCAGAGGTGCTCCAGCCCTGGGATCATCTCTGTAGCCCTCCATGAAGGAGTCCACGTGGAGCAGGGCAGGAGAAGCAGCCCGCAAACAGCCATGGCTTTTTCTCTTCCATGGATGTTTTGTCTCCTCCCTGCAGGAAAGCCGATCTCTCTGTCACTCTGGGCACTTCTCTGCAGATCAAACCCAGTGGCAACCTCCCACTGATCACGAAGAAGAGAGGAGGGAAGCTGGTTATAGTCAACCTACAAGCAACCAAACATGTGAGTGAGACCATCCTCGCTGCTCCTGTCCCCTTGCGTCACTCGTTTCAGCTCCATTGCAGGTCAGTCCCCGCACATTGTCCCCTCCCAGGTGGCCAGATGGAAGAGAGGCCTCGCTTAGCAAGCAAACAGGCTGGGCTTCCCTCCTCCTCGGGCTTAAACCTGCACAGAAAGGGAAAGTAAAGCTTGAAAGTGGAATAAAAACTCAGCCCAAAGCCTGACGGAATCATAGAATCACTGGGTCAGAAAAGACCTTTTGAGATCATCAAGCCCAACCATCCCTGTCCACCACTAAATCATATCCTTGAGCAATTCACAGACCCGTCTTTTAAACACCGCCTCCCTGGGAGCCTCTGCCAGGGCCTGAGAACCCTTTGTGTAAAGAAATTTTTCCTGATGTCCAATCTGAACCTGCCCTGCTGCAACTTGAGGCCATTTGCTCTCACCCTGTCACCTGTCAGTTGGGAGAAGAGCCCAGCACCCACCTCTCCACAACCTCCTTTCAGACAGTTGTAGACAGTGATGAGGTCTCCCCTCAGCCTCCTTTTCTCCAGGCTGAACAACCTCAGCTCCCTCTCATCACCCTCGTTCTCCAGCCCCTTCCCCAGCTCCGTTTCTCTTCTCCGGACGCCCTTCAGCCCCTCAATGTCCTTCTTGTAGTGAGGGGCCCAAAACTGGGTTTTGTGTCCCAAGCGTCTCCAGTGAATTACAGTCCGATTAAATAAGTCCACAGTGACCCATACCACAGGGCAGAGGTGTTCAGTTCCTGTTCAACCCTGGTTTTGGTATCAGATGTCTTTGGAATAACAGAAGCTGAGAGGTTCTGGAATGTGAGCATGACCAGCAGGGCGAGGGAGGGGATTCTGCCCCTCTGTTCCTCTCTTTTGAGACCCCACCTGGAGATCTATGTCCAGTTCTGGAATCCTCAGCATGAAAAGGAGATGGAGCTGTTGGAACGGGGCCAGAGGAGGCTACAGGGATGATCCGAGGGCTGGAGAACCTCCCGTACGAGAACAGGCTGAGAGAGTTGGGGTTGTTCAGCCTGGAGAAGAGAAGGCTCTGAGGAGACCTTAGAGCAGCTTCCAGTACCTGAAGGGGCTCCAGGAAAGCTGGAGAGGGGCTGTTCACAAAGGCTTGTGGGGATGGGATGAGGGGCAATGGGTATAAACTGGAGAGGGGCAGATTTAGACTGGACATGAGGAGGAATTTCTTCATCATGAGAGTAGTGAGACCCTGGAACAGGTTGCCCAGGGAAGCTGTGTCTGCCCCATCCCTGGAGGTGTTCAAGGCCAGGTTGGATGGGCCTTGGGCAGCCTGATCCAGTGGGAGATGTCCCTACCCATGGCAGGGGTTGGATCTGGATGGGCTTTAAGGTCCTTTTCCAACTCAAACTATTCTATGATTCCATGATTCTATGTCATTAGAGCTCTCTTGTCCCTGTCCCACCCTGTCCTGGACTCACAAGCCTGGCTCTGTGTCCACGTCCCCATCTCGGGGTTGCTTAAAGGCGCGGCCGCCTGCCCGCAGCCCTGCCAGCCCATGGCACAGCCGGGGAGTGGTGCTGGATGGGGTCAGTTCGTGTCCTGCCGGGGCTGGTGCCTTGGGGACAGAGCTGAGCACTGTCCCCAACCACTCCCTGGGAGGGGACGTTTGTCCCCACACGCTCTGTTTGTCCCCTAACGCCGTGCTTGCCCTCGCTCGCCCCAGGACAGACAAGCCGACCTGCGCATCCACGCCTACGTCGATGATGTTATGACAAAGCTGATGAAGCACTTGGGGCTGGAGGTGCCGGAGTGGACGGGGCCGGTGGTGGTGGAGGAAAGCTCTGAGCTCACCAGACCTGAACAGCTCTTCAAATTCGACCCCGGGGTTCGGGAGCCGCTGAAGGAGGAGCTTCTTTCCCAGAACAACAGCACGGGTGGGCTCTGCCCTGACCGTGGGACCATGCTGGTGGAACACCACGATGGCCTGAAGCAGGAATGTCCCAGCCCGGACATGGGGCCACCGGTGGTAAAGAAGATGAAGGTGGAGCCTCTCCTCATCTGATCCAGACTGTTCCCTGTCTGTCCAGACACTCGTCTGTGCCACTTTTCCTACCGACTTTTTTTTTTTACATCCTTAAATATTGTCCCTTTTTTTATGTAAGTATTAAATACACTTGAATCGCGTCGCTCGGGGGCGGCTGCACCCACGGGAGCTTGAAGTTCCCTTGGAAGGTAGCGAGGAGACGGCTGTGGGGTCTGGCAGAGCTCAGAGGGGCAGAAGGATGAGGGTGCTGGGATGGGGGGACACGGGGATGGTGGGGGCAGCTGATGCCCTCCTGGTGGGATGAACTGCTGCCGTCTCCAGGCTGGGATCTGCCCACAGAACCAGTTGTGTGCGTGCTGGTGGCCCTGAGAAGGGCGCCGGGTGGTGAGAGGGAAGGGGAGCAACGCTGGCCAAAGCCTGGCTGAATCCTGACCTGGTGTGGGGCAGGAGTAATGGGATGGGGCCCCAATCCTGATCTCCCGCTGTCCCCTTCGCTGGGTCTGGCCTTGGGCAGCCTGATCCAGTGGGATGTCCCTGCCCATGGCAGAGGGGTTGGAACTAGATGATCTTTAAGGTCCCTTCCAACCCAGACTATTCTATGATCATTCCCTATTTAACTACAACGGGTCAATTTTTTTCCAAAATACCTTTATTTAGAGATTAAAATAAAGCTTAAAAAATAACCCCAAACAGAACAAACCCAACCCATTGCAGCATCGCTGCCCAGCCAGCCCAGGGGCCCTCGTCTCCATCCTGAGCGACGCTGTCTCCCTTCCGCAGCTCCTGCTGCACCCAGTGGGCAGGAGCAGCCCCTTCCCTCCCAGTAAGACTAGTGGGAACCGGTGTCATCTTCCCAGTTGAGATAGAAGCAAAGCCAAGCGAGTCCAGCATCCACCTGCAGACGCTGAGATGGCCTGGATCCTAGAGGGGCCACGCCGAGGGCTTGTCCCATAGGGGATGAGGTGCTGAGCCACCCCATGGTGTCCCCCGTGGTCCTCACAGCTCCTCGGCCGGCTCCAGCCCTGCGGGCCTGCTGTGGGCAGCCTCGGTCCAAGCCAGCGACGCCAGGCCGTGGGGCGGCACGGCGTCATCCTCAGCCATGGGGTCGGCTCGGTTCCCATCCCCGCGGCTCAGCCCCTCCGAGGCGAGCGGCTGCGTGCCGTTATGCAGGGAGACTTTGTCCGGATGTGGGGTGAACGTGCGGCCACCGAAGGCTTCGTGTAGGGTCTCGGGGGCTTCACCCAGACGTTCTGGCAACAGTGGCTCCAGGGCCTTCTCCTCCCCGACTTGGGGCTGTGTGTAAGCCACGCGGGAGGCGGCCGCATTGTGCAGGGACCTGGAGAAAACTGCGTGTGGTGGAGGGTCAGGGCCTGCTGGGGTGCCCTGAGCTGCGGGTGCAGCCTCGGCACCGGCCTCACCTCGCATGGGTCTGAAGTCGCCGTCCGCGGTGGCCTTGCTGGGGGCAAAGGGGCTGATGGATGGGAAGACGATGAGTGCGAAGGAGAGCAGCAGGACCTGGGGGCAGAGGGGGCGTCAGCGGGCACGGAGGTGGAGGGGGAACGTGGGACACGGCTCCCAGAGAGGTGCTGGGGGCACGACCAGGACCTCATCCTTCCATTCCCTGCTGTGCTCCTGCCCCTGGCAGTGCACCTCCATCCCACCCTTCGTCCCGTCCTCCATCCATTGCTTACTCCTATCCTCCCTTTTTCCCTCCTTCCATCCCTTCTCCCTCCTTCCCTCCATCCATCCCTTCCTTCACTCCTTCCTATCCTTTCTCCCTCCATCCCTCTCTTCCTCTCTCCCTCCTTCTTCCCTCCTCCCTTCTTCCCTCCCTTCATCCTCCCTTCCTCTCTCCCTTCTTCCTCCCTTTCTCCTTCCTCCTCTCTTCCTTCCTCCCTCCTCCTCCCTTCCTCCCTCCTCCTCCCTTCCTCCCTCTCTCCTTCCTCCCTCTCTCCTTCCTCCCTCCATTCCTCCCTCTCTCCTTCCTCCCTCCATTCCTCCCTCCTCCTCCCTTTCTCCCTCCATCCCTCCCTCCTCCTCCCTTTCTCCCTCCATCCCTTCCTCCTTTCATCCCTCCCTCCCTTCCTCCCTCCCTCCTGCATCCTTCCTCTCTCCCTTCATCCAGCCTTGGAGCATCCATCCCTCTGCCTTAGCCCACGTCCCTCTGTCCATCCCTCATTCTGTCCCTCCGTCGGCTCCACGCACCGCGATGCAGGTTCCCGTCTGCGCTGCTTTGTTGCTCGACTGAACCACCAGCGCCTGGAGCTTCTTCAGCTGCTCCAGGAGGGACCTGGGGGCCAGGAGAGCCCATTGGCACCTCCAGCCCCCTCCTGCCCCCCAGGTCCCATCCCCATCCGTTTGCCCCTGTCCCCATCCCGCCCCAGGAACACCTACGAGTTCTGCTTCTCCAGGTGCAGGACTTTCCTCTGCAGCTCCTGGTTCTGGGCCGTGCATGCTGACATCCTGGGAGATAGGGATGAGGTCAGGAGGGGGCTGGCAAGGACCAGTGTGGCCACCACTGGCCGCCAGCTGGGTGTCCCAGGGGGCCGTACCGGCTCTCCAGCCCATCAATGTACTCCTTCTTCTTCTTGCGGCTCTCCTGAGCCGACTGCTTGTTCCTGATCTTCCGCCGGATCTTCTTCAGCACTCGCTCCTCGTACTGAGGGAGACGGGGAGCGGGGGGTCAGGGCGGCCATCTGGGACCCCCAACTCCGCGCCCTCCCCAGGACCCACCTTGGTGAGGGGCAGTTGGGTGGGCAGCGACACCCCCTCCTTCGCCAGCAGCTTCTTCTCATCCTCCGTCAGCACCAGCTCCTGGAACGGCCCCTGGCTCGGCCTCAGCAGGGATCCGGGTGCCGGCGGCTGCTGCGGAGCCAGGGGAGGGGGGATGAGGGTGGGAGTGTGATCAGGATGGGAGCGTGGTGCGGAAAGTGTGGGGATGGAGAGGGACGGGGACAGGAATACAGAGAGGATGAGGATGGGAGCATGGTCCAGGGAGGGATGGGATGAGGCATGGACAATGGTCCAGGGAAAAGGACAAGGAGAGGGACCAATGGTCCAGGGAAAAGGGACAAGAAGAGGGACCAATGGTCCAGGGAAGAAGGACAAATGAGAGGGATAAACGGTCCAGAGAAAGGAACAAGAAGGACCAATGGTCCAGGGAAAAGGACAAGGAGAGGGATCGATGGTCCAGGGAAAGGGACAAGAAGAGGGATGAGGAGGGATGGGCAAGGGGACATAGATGAGGTGGGACCATGCTTCAAGGATAGCATGGGATGGTGGTCCAGAAAGGATGAGGATGGGGATGAAGATGGGAGCATGGTCCAGGATGGGACTGTGGTTCAGGAAGTGTGGAGTGGACAGGGATGGAGAGAGGAATAGGGAGAGGATTGTGGTCCAGGAATTGTGGATGGGAATAGGGAGGGGATGGGGGGGAAAGGGAAAGGGACAATGGTCCATGGAAAGGGACAAGGAGAAGGACAAGGAGAAGGGCAAAGGGACACAGATGAGGTGTGACTGTGCTTCAGGATGAGGATGAGATCGTGGTTCAGAAAGGATGAGGATGGGGATGAAGATGGGAGCATGGTCCAGGATGGGACTGTGGTTCAGGAAGTGTGGGGATGGACAGGGATGGAGACAGGAATAGGGAAGGGATTGTGGTCCAGGAAAGGGCATGGACAGCAAGGGAAGGGATGATGGTCCAGGGAAAGGGACAAGACGACGGGAAGGGATGGGCAAAAGGGATAAGCATGGGCATGAGACTGTGCTTCAGGGTGAGGATGGGCCCATGGTCCAGAAGGGACAGGGACAAGGATGGGAATGAGGACTGGATCATAGTTGAAAAAGGACAAGGAGGAGGCTGGGGATGAGGACAGGATCGTGGTCCAGGAAGGGACACGGCTGGGGACAAGGAGGGGTGGGAATGCAGGGCAGGGACTCACAGTGTCTGAGCTGCCCGAGAGCAGCAGGTCCTTGACGGTGAGGGTGCAGGATGCGGGCGGGGGCACTGCGGGCAGGTCCTGGGCCTCCTCCAGGAAGAACCCAGGGTGCCACATGTCTGGACGAGGGGAGAGCGGAGGCTGTCAGCAGCCTGTGTCCTCACTGTCCCCATGAGCCCAGTTCCCAAGCTCTCCCCACTCCCCAACCAGTCATCCAGACCTCCCAGTTCAACCCAGTCTGCCCAGTTCCTTCCAGTCCCCCCAGCTCCCAAACTCTCCCCACTTCCCCCACTGCTCCTCCCTCAAGTCATCCAGACCTTCCAGTTCTCCCCAGTCTGCCCAGTTCCCTCCAGTTCCCAAGTTCTCCCCATCCTGCTAATCCAGACCTCCCAGTTCAACCCAGTTCCCAAGCTCTCCCCAGCCCCCCTCCCACTAATCCAGACCTCCCAGTTCATCCCAGTTCCCAAGCTCTCCCCAGCCCCCCTCCCACTAATCCAGACCTCCCAGTTCATCCCAGTTCCCAAGCTCTCCACAGCCCCCCTCCCACTAATCCAGACCTCCCAGTTAAACCCACTCTGCTCAGTTCCCTCCAGTCCCCCCAGCTCCCTCAAGTTAATCAGACCTCTCAGTTCAACCCAGTCTGCCCAGTTCCCTCCAGCTCCCAAGCTCTCCTCACTTTCCCCCGCTTCCCCCAAGTTATCCAGACCTCCCAGTTCTCCCCAGTCTGCCCAGTTCTCTCCAGTCCCCCTAGCTCCCAAGCTCTCCCTACTTGCCCCCTGCTCTTCCCTCAAGTCATCCAGACCTTCCAGTTCTCCCCAGTCTGCCCAGTTCCCTCCAGTTCCCAAGCTCTCCCCATCCCCCCTCCCACTAATCCAGACCTCCCAGTTCAACCCAGTCTGCTCAGTTCCCTCCAGTCCCTTCAGCTCCCAAGTTCTCCCCACTTTCCACCCAGCTCCCTCAAGTTATCCAGACCTCCCAGTTCTCCCCAGTCTGCCCAGTCCCCTCCAGTCCCCCTAGCTCCCAAGCTCTCCCCACTTCCCCCCACTCCTCCCTCAGGTCATCCAGACCTTCCAGTTCTCCCCAGTCTGCCCAGTTCCCAAGCTCTCCTCATCCCTCCTCCTACTAATCCAAACCTCCCAGTTCATCCCAGCTCCCAAGCTCTCCCCACCCCCCCTCTCCTGCCAATCCAGACCTCCCAGTTCTCCCCAGTCTGCCCAGTTCCCTCCAGTCCCCCCAGCTCACCTAATTTCCTCACTATCCCCGAGAGACCCCACCTTCCCCACCGCCCCTCAGCTCCCCAGTGTCCCCAGTGTCCCCAGTTCCCGGCTCTGCCCCAGGGCTCACCCAAGTCGATGGAGACCTCGGGGCGTGGGAGGGGCGGTGCGGGGCAGGGGGTGCTGTAGGGGAGCAGGGCCTCACCGGGGGGGCTGTCCAGCTGGTCGGAGGGGGGGTCCTCAGAGACCCCGCTGTCGCTGGTGGCCGGGGACCACCCAGGCGAGCCCGACACTGAGTCCCCAGAGCCCAGGATGGAACTAAGGAAGTCCTCGCTGTCCTGGGCGAGCTGCAGGGACACAGATGTCCATCACCATGGGTGTCCATCACTGTGGGTGCCCATCATCATAGTGTCCACCACCACAGAGTGCCCCTCAACCATAGGTGTCCATCATTGTGGGTGTCCATCATCGTGGGGTGCATCTCACCATGGGGCGCCCATCCCCATGGGTGCACATCACCATGGGGTGTCTGTCACCCTGGCTAAACATTACTATGAGTGCCCGTCATCATGGGGTGCCCATGACCAAGAGGTGCCCGTCACCACCGAGTGTCCATAATGATGTGTGGCCATCACCATGGGGTGCCCACCACTATGGAGTGCCTGTCACCCTGGCTAAACATCAATATGGGTGCCTGTCACCAAGAGGTGCCCATCACCATGCGGTGTCCATGACCAAGAGGTGCCCGTCACCATGAGGGTCCATTACTCTGGGATGCCCATCACCATGGGGTGCTCACCACCATGGGTGCCCATCATCTGGGGTGCTCATCACCATAGGGCGCTCGCTATCTTGGGTGCCCGTCACCAAGAGATGCCCATCATCTTGGGTGCCTATCACCGTGGGGTGCCCATCACCGTGGGGTGCCCACAGGAGCTGCCCATGCTGTTTCCAGCTCCGCCATGGGGATGGGGTCCCAGGGTGAGGTGGGAACTCACCCCATCCTCGTGCCAGGCGCCCGGGGGTGTCCCCAGCTCAACACCACGCAGGATCCCGTCCTGATGGTCGAAGAGGAGGTCCAGCAGGTCGAGGCTGTCGAGGCTGCCCACACCAGTGGCCATGGCTGCAAGGCAACATGGTCAGGTCCCTCAACAACTCCCCAGGATCACCCTCCACACTGCCCAGCCCCAAGGACACCCCAAACTGTGGTGGGGATGTGGGGATGGTGAGAAGGAGCATGTCTGGTCCCACACCCGTGCAATGTGTGCGTAGCCGTGCCAGCACACGAGTGTGCAAGTGATCATGCCATGTGCATGTGTACACCTACACGGCACTGCCCAGCTCCACGCAGGCACCCGGCTGCCCCAGCCCCACCGTGGCCCTCAAGCACAGGAGCAGGATGAGCTCCCGGACCCACAGGCTGGGTCAGCTCCCTCATCCAGCCCTGTCCCACATGTGTGACCACTCTGGAAGATCAGGTTAATCATTTCGGATGGCAAGCAGAGAGGGAGGAGACCACAGCCACCAGACAGCCTTGAGAAGGAGACTTGGCCCCACTTCACCACTGCCACCCCAGGCACTGCTCAAGATCCTGGACTCTGAGGAACCCAACTGACCGCTCAGCCAATCAGCCAGCTGACAACCCAACTAACCAACCAGCTGACCATCTGGTTGACCTAATGACCAACTGGTTGACCATCCAAACCAGTGAACCGACCACAAAACAGACCAAGCAGTCAACCCTGTTGATCAACAAACCACTTGACTGACTGACCAAATAACCAGCCCCCGACCAACTGCCTAACCAGTCAACTGTCTGACCCATTGATCAATCAACCCACCACCACCCAGCTGACTTTCCCAACCTATCAAGCACTGACTCAACTGTCCTTCAAGCTGGGTGTGGGTATGGGTGTTATTACCATGACGTCTGCATAGTCAACCCAAGAAAGGAACTTGTTGCATCCTGTCCTTCATCCTCAGTCTTTCCCGTGACCCCCAATGACCCCAAGGGACCATCAGGTAGAGTAATTGGCAGCCAAGGATGTACCTGTGTGAGATCCCACTCCCACGGATCCGTCCTTTCTTCTCAACCACCTCTGGGTGCAGGGAGCAGGGTGGATGCTGAGCTCAGCCACCTCCTCCTCCGTGGTGTCCTGAACCAAGTGGCAAAGTTTAAACTCCAACTGCACAGAAATAACATCCCAGATTGCAAAATCCCTCGTCCCTGATTGGGGACGGCGGGGAGTGATGGCAGGGCCGCCCTGGGGATGGACCTACTGCAGTCCGTAACTCATTAGCCAAATGTTTTTGTCCTCCTCTGCCGAGCAGGGCAGGAGGGGCCTGGGGCTGGTGAACAAAGTCCAGGCACCACGGCTGCCCATGAACTTTCACCTATTTTGGGGATGATTTCCTTTTTTCCAGACAAGCGCATCAGCGTTAATCACTTTTTATAGGTGTTGAGAACATACGGCGAAGGCATTAACTTGGACTCTACCACTTGTGGCTTCCTCCAGACCAAACTTTGGTCACCTCTGCTCCCTGTGGCCAGGGCTGGCCTGGACACCTGGGTTCTGCTGGCCACACTGCTGCTGCTGGCACCCTCCCTGCCTCAGTTTTCCCTGCTACTGTTTCTTGGCTGCCACGTTCACCTTGCGCTGAGCGTTTCAGCCTGATGTGTGTCACCCATGTTACCCTCCGTATGAAACTCTTCCTGGCAGATCATAGAATCATGGAATCATTTGGTTGGAAAAGACATTTGAGATTGTCAAATCCAACCCCACCTGTCCACAATGAAATCATAGAATCATAGAATAGTTTGAGTTGGAAGGGACCTTAAAGCCCATCCAGTTCCAACCTCCCTGCCATGGGCAGGGACACCTCCCATTAGGTTGCTCCAAGGTCCATCCAACCTGGCCTTGAACACCTCCAGGGATGGGGCACACATCACTTCCCTGGGCAACCTGGGCCAAGGCCTCCCCACTCTCATGGTGAAGAAATTCTTCCTAATGTCTAGCTTAAATCTGCCCCTGTCCAGGTATAAACCCAATTTATAGTATGGTATAAACCCATTGCCTCTTGTCCTATCCCCAAAAGCCTTCATGAGCAGCCCCTCTCCGGCTTTCTTGTATACCCCTTCAGGTACTGGAAGCTGCTCTAAGGTCTCCTCAGAGCCTTCTCTTCTCAAGGCTGAACAACCCCAACCCTCTCAGCCTGTCCTCATACAGGAGGTGCTCCAGCCCTCAGATCATCCCTGTAGCCTCCCCTGGACTCACTCCAACAGTTCCATCTCCTTCTTATGCTGAGGGCTCCAGGTGGAGTCTCACAAGAGAGGAACAGAGGAGTCTCACAAGAGAGGAACAGAGGGGCAGAATCCCCTCCCTCGCCCTGCTGGCCACGCTGCTTTGGATGCAGCCCAGGACACGGTTGCCCTGCTGCGCTGTGAGAATACATGTTGAGGTTCTCATCAACCCGCACCCCCTGCGTACGCCCGAGCACGTCACCTACCTAGCTTTGAACCCCTGCAGGGATAGAGACTCCACCACTGTGTCGGGTGACCCTTCCAGTGCCCACGAACACTTTCAGGGAAGAACTTTTTCCTAAAAGTGTCCTCGCTGCTCCTGTCCCTTCACATCACTCATTTCAGCTCCGTCGCAGGTCGGTCCCCACACGTTGTCCCTTCCCAGGTGGCCAGATGGAAGAGAGGCCTCGCTTAGCAAGCAAACAGGCTGGGCTTCCCTCCTCGGAGGGCTTAAACCTGCACACAAAGGGAAGGTAAAGCTTGAAAGTGGAACAAAAACTCAGCCCAAAGCCTGACGGAATCATAGAGTCACTAGGTCGGAAAAGATCTTGGAGATCATCAAGCCCAACCATCCCTGTCCACCACTAAATCATATCCCTGAGCAATTCACGTACCCGTCTTTTAAACCCTTCCAGGAATGAGGACTCCACCACCTCCCTGGGCAGCCTCTTCCAGGGCCTGAGAACCCTTTGTGTAAAGAAATTTTTCCTGATGTCCAATCTGAACCTGCCCTGCTGCAGCTTGAGGCCATTTCCTCTCACCCTGTCATCTGTCAGTTGGGAGAAGAGCCCAGCACCCACCTCTCCACAACCTCCTTTCAGACAGTTGTAGACAGTGATGACGTCTCCCCTCAGCCTCCTTTTCTCCGGGGTAAACAATCTCAAGTCCCTCAGCTCCCTCGCACAACCCTCGTTCTCCAGCCCCTTCATTCCCTTCTCTGGACACACTCCATCCCTTCAATCTCCTTCTTGTCATGAGGGGCCCAAAACCGAATCCAGGACCTGAGATCCAACCTCCCTTCTTGGATGCTGCCCCCGAGCCCCCCCGGCAGGGCAGGGACACCAAGGGAGCGCCAGGATCGAGGCGTGGCGCGGGGACAAGGCCGCGGCCCCGTTATCGGCCGCCCTCTGCCCGGGCTGCCGGCGTTTATGGCCCCACGCGGAGACGTCAATGCCTGGAACGAGCAAAGGGCGCCCCAGAACTCCTTCCTTCAAGCCCCCCCCACGCGCGTGGGGGGCAGGGCAAGGGGCTGGAGTAGTTCATACTAATTAATGAGTCGCTAATTAGCCACAAGGCAATGAGCGCTTGCTCCCTTGGCAAACACAGGAGGCTCCCTCAGCCCTCGTCCTTCACGATGGCTGCCCGCTGCCCGCTGCCCGCTGCCCCCCGCCCCCCCTTTCCCTCCCGCTCCCCACGAACTCTCGCGAGACTTTGAGACCCCACCCCTCCAGAACCCCGCCCCGCGTGAGGCCACGTCTCCCTTTGGCCCCGCCCCTATTTGCGTCTTCGCCTCTGATTGGTTGCTCTGTGCCCTGCCCCCAGGCCACGCCCCTCCACCGCAGCCCTTCTCCTGCTTGGCCACGCCCCCTAGCCCGCCTCCTCGTTCCCAATTGGACCCTTCAGCTCCTCTGGCCCCGCCCCTTGGGCGCGTCCTCGTCTTTCATTGGTCCCTCCGTTCCTCCTGGCCCCGCCCCTCGGGCGCGTCCTCGTACCTCACTGGCCCTTCCAGGCCCTCTAGCCCCGCCCCTTAGGGGCGTCCCCGACCGCGATTGGTTCTGGCCCCGCCCCTCTGGCCCCGCCCGCCTCCCCCGCCGAGGCCCCGCAGGCCCGGCCATGCCGGCCAAGAGGAAGCCGGTGCTGCCGGCCCTCAACATCGCCCCCAGCGCCGCTGAGGGGCCCAGCCCCGACGGCTCCGCAGAGTGAGGGCGGGGCACCGGGCATGGGGGGCCTGGGAGGGGGGACATTGGGCCTGTGGGGGGGGCGCAGTGAGGGCGGATATTGGGCTTGGAGGGGGGCGGGCCAGGGCAGGTGTGGGGCATGGGGGGGCAGACATGGGGGCACCAGGCCTGGGGGGTGAGGGAGGGCGGATATTGGGCCTGGGGGGTGGGACAGGGGAGGCACTGGGCATGGGGGGGGCGGGTATGGCGACTGGAGGGACCTGGGGGTCCAGGGTGAGGTGAGCACTGGACTAGGGAAGCCCTGGGGGGCTGAGGGAAGGTGGACATCGGGCGTGGGGGGGACGCAGAGTAGGTGTGATGCTTGGGGGGGGGCAGGCATGGGGCTTGTGGAGCCGGGATAGGGCGGGCACTGGGCTTGGGGGACCTGGGGGGCTGAGGGAGGGCAGACATTGGGCCTGGGGGGTGGGAACTGGCAGGCAGTGGGCTTGAGGGGGGGCAGGCGTGGGGCTGGAGGGCCGGGGCAAGGTGGGCACCGGGCCTGGGGGGTCGTGGGGGGGCTGAGGAAAGGAAGATATGGGCAGGCACTGGGAATGGGAGGGGGCTGAGGGAGGGCTGATATTAGACCGGGGGGGGCACAGGTGAGGTGTTTGGGGAGTTTGGGGGCCTGGTGTGGGGTATGGGGTCCAGGACAAGGTGGGCACCAGGCTTAGGCGGGCAGTGGGGGCTGAGAGAGGGGGGACATTGGGTCTGGGGAGGTGTGTGCTCGAGGTGGGGGGGAACACAAGGCAGGCACTGGGCATAGGGGGGCAATCATTGGGGCTGAGGGCACCAAGGCAGGGTTGGCACTAGAACTTTGGGGGGTGGGGGGAGCTGGGGTGAGGCAGGCACCAGGACTGGGAGAATGGAACAGGGCAGGACTAGGGGGGGTAAAGGAGGGTGGACATTGGGCCTGTGGGGTGGGACAGGGCAGGCGTGGGGCCTGAGGGTTTGGGGGGTCCGAGGCAGGGCTGGCACCAGGCTTGGAGGGCACGAGGGGGCTCAGACAGGGTGGGCATGGGGAGTCTGGGAGTCCAGGGCAGGAGCAGGGTGGGCACTGGGCCTGGGGTGTCTGTGGGGCTGGGACACGGTGGGCACAGGACCTGGGGAGAGGACGAGGCAGCAAAGCTGTGGGCCAAGCCAGGGGGACCGGCTGGGCCCATCCTGGGGGTGACTGGGGTGGGGAAGGGATCTGGGAGCTGGAACCGGGGCGTGGAGGAAGCGGGGTTGGGGTTAGAGGAGCTGGGGCAGGGGTGGATGCTGCTCTGCCCCCCAGGTTTGCTGGGAAGGCAGAGGAGACCTTGCGGACCAGGTGGGGGCTGAGATAGGCACCTGGGCTCAGGGAATGGATTTGGGGCAAGAATCAGGGCTGAGTGGGCAAGAAAGATGGTGGAGAGGGGCGAGAGCAGTGCTGGGGTGGGGGGGCAGGGCATCGCATTGAGGGGCTGGGTGGAGGGGGGCAGTGCGAGACCCTCAGGAACGATCACCCTAGATGTGGGTGGCAGGGAATGAGGGGGTGGGCAGCAAATGGGAGAGAGCAGCTGGAGCGTGTGTGGTGCTGGGAGCTCGGCAGCAGGTGCTAGAGGAGCACAGATGCCCCTTTGTGCTCGGGAGCAGTGGGTTTGGGGGGCGACAGGGGGATGTAACGGAGCAGGGCATTGCTGGACACCCTGGCATGCCCTTCTTGTGTTTCACAGCAAAACCCAAGCTCGGCTTCCCATGTCGGGAGAGGCAGAGGTTGCTGGTGCTGCTGTTCTCTCTGAGCTGTGCTGCCTCTTTAAGGGCTGAAGGATTTTTTCCCCACTCCTTGGCTTTCCCAAAACAGCTGACTGCACTAAAGCTCCTCTCCAGAGGAGATGTGCGTGTTGGGCAGATATTGCACCATGGGTCTCGCTGTCTGCGTGACCCTGTCAGCACTGGAGCTGAGCCTGCCTTGTTCCAGAGCTTTGCTTTAGTCTCACTGCTATATCAGGGGCTGAGTTTTCGTTTTATTCCCCTCTGCTTCCCTAAAAACCACCCCCCTCTCTCTCTGGCGCTGCCCTCCCAGTCTCCTGACCGCCCCTCCTGTCTCCTCCTCCCCTCTCCAGGGCAAACTTGGTGGACCTCCAGAAAAAGCTTGAGGAACTGGAGCTGGATGAGCAGCAAAAGAAGCGCTTGGAAGCTTTCCTCACGCAGAAAGCCAAAGTGGGCGAGCTGAAGGATGATGATTTTGAGCGAATTTCCGAATTGGGGGCTGGCAATGGCGGTGTGGTCACCAAAGTACAGCACAAACCCTCAGGTCTCATTATGGCACGGAAGGTAATTGGGGGTCGTGGCGATGTGCTGGAGAGCATCTGGTGTTCACGCTGGCTCTGGGAGAGCCGACTTGGGCTGGGATCTCTCAGCAGTGGCCCACCTGCACCCCAACCACCTCACCTGGATCCAGACCATGATCCTAATTGCCCCCAGTTAGGTTTGAGGTGGACCCTCTCCCGCTTCATCTCTGTGAGTGATGTGGCTGCTCTGCCTGGCTCTGAATCCCATGGGAGAGGCCACGACAGGTCCCTGAGGTTTGCAGCACCCTGCGTGAAAACACGAGTTTATTCTTTTCCCTGTGAGGCTGGGTTTTAATGCACTCAGCTAAACTGGAGAGAAGCAGATCTCTTGAGGATCCTCAGTTGTGGCTAACAAGGACTGGAAATGGGCAGTGGATGGAGGGTGGTTGTTCCTGCATGGACAGGAGTGGAGGACACATGTTCCTCACCACTCATCACCGACTCATCAGATCCCCAGGGTGGTTCCAAGCAGCTGTGCCAGCGGTTCCTCTCAGACGTGGCTTTGGGGGCGACTCCTGTTGCTGTAGTGACCTCTGACAAAGCAAGGATTTACCTCGTTAGAACAGGCGGTGCTCGGTGAGAACAGTGTGGCCGATTGGCTACAGGACAGCTTCCTTGAAACCCTCTGTTCCCGCCTGTTGTTGGGATGATTCAGTGGGATTCCATGGGCAAATTCACTTCTCTAGGTGGCTCCGCTTGCAGCTGAGCTCCCGGAGTCTTGCAGGGTGTTTGATGTGGGAGTACTGAGTGTCACTGGGTGGTTTCAGATTCTTGGGAGCGCCACGTTCGGAAACTGCAGTGAAGGCAAACCGAGGCACTGCTGTCCTTCCTGTAGCGACCGGCCTTTGTGGGTCTGCGAGAAGGACAGATGGTCCTAGGATTGAGTGTCCTAGAGTGACCGCGGCTCTTTTTTTCTGACCTGCCATGTGTTTTCCAGCCTGCAGCTTCCCTCCCCACACCGCATTAACCAACTTTTTGCGTGCAGCCCGTGGTATAAAGCAACTGCTCTCTCACGTGCACAATCTTCACAGGTTTTTCTGCCTTTCTGTGGTTTCTTTGAGCACCTCTTACAAGACCTACAGAACTTGTGAAGGTGTTCCTGTCTGCTGAGTCAGACCTGCATCAAACTTCTGACTTGTCTTTCCGCTCTGTATCTGTGCGATCTCCACGTGTCACACAGCCGGTAGTTGCTTCAGTTGCTAACAAAGCTCTACCCCTCCCTTTACCCTCAATGTCCATCTGTAGGTGGCAAAAACTCCATGCCAAGCTTCCCTTGAAGACTTTGCTTCTTTCCAACACTCCGGGCTTGCTCACATGGTTCTCCAAAGTTATTTTTCCATGTGTTACACCTTAAATATTTTTTTCCTCTCTTGGCAGCTGATTCATTTGGAAATCAAACCAGCCATCAGGAATCAGATTATCCGAGAGCTGCAGGTGCTGCATGAGTGTAATTCTCCATATATCGTGGGTTTCTATGGAGCCTTCTACAGCGACGGAGAGATCTCCATCTGTATGGAGCACATGGTGAGTCCCGGTTCCTCCTCTGCAAACTATTCCTCCTGGATCTGTTCTGAATCGTATCTCCCCAAGACTTGAAATCCTACACCTGGGACGGGGCAATCCCCGATTTCAGTACAGGATGGGGGATGATGTGATTGAGAGCAGCTCTGCAGAGAAGAACTTGGGTTGCGGGTTGATGAGAAGCTCAACATGAGCCGGCAACGTGCGCTTACAGCCCAGAAACCAACCGTGTCCTGGGCTGCATCCAAAGCAGCGTGGCCAGCAGGGCAAGGGAAGGGATTCTGCCCCTCTGTTCCTCTCTTGAGAGACCTCATCTGGAGTATTGTGTCCGGTTCTGGTATACTCAACATAAGAAGGAGATGGAGCTGTTGGAATGGGTCCAGAGGAGGCTACAAGGATGATCCGAGGACTGGAGCACCTTCCATACGAGAACAGGCTGAAAGAGTTGGGTTTGTTCGGCCTGGAGAAGAGAAGGCTCTGAGGAGACTTTATAGTGATCTTCCAGTACCTGAAAGGGTTTGCAAGAAAGCTGGGGAGGGACTGTTCACAAAGGCTTGTGGTGATAGGACGAGGGGGAATGGGGATAAACTGGAGAGGGGCAGATTTAGACTGGACATAAGGAGGAATTTCTTCACCATGAGGGTGGGGAGGCCCTGGAACAGGTTGCCCAGAGCAGTGGTGGCTGCCCCATCCCTGGAGGGGTTCAAGGCCAGGTTGGATGGGGCTTGGAGCAACCTGATCCAGTGGGAGGTGTCCCTGTCCATGGCAGGGGGTTGGAACTGGATGGGCTTTAAGGTCCCTTCCAATCCAAACTGTTCTACGATTCTATGAAATCGCAGGTGAAACAGGTTAGGGTGCTGGCCACCGCATTGGCTCCTTGCTCCAGCTATGCTCCTGGTGGAAGCTGCATGATTCCGCTTAGGTATTGAAATGACAGAGAGATTGACTTTTCAGAAAGCGGAAGCAGAGGTTTGGGGGTTGGCCAAACGGAAATGTTGTAAACCCACCACTCTACAGAGCTTGCCATGAAGCACAGTTTGCATTTGCTGGTGGAGGAGAGTGTTGTTGCTCCTCTGGATCAGTGCTCACAGCGTCATCTTTGTGTTTACCACCAGTAGAAAGGAAGCTAAAAACTAATAGCAAGAAGCAGAGCTGATAGAAGATAGTATTAGAATGATTTTCAGCAAGAAGCTTGAACTCTGATCACCAGATATCTTTCTCTTTGCCCTGAAAGGAGTGTGCTGGGTGCTGAGTCGCTGCAGAGAGCTGAGCTGGAATGCTCGTACACCATTTGCCTTCACTGGGCATACAGCTGCCAGTATGGATGACTTGCATTTGGATTATTTGTTTTTTATTTATTTTTGAGTTTTCTTTCAGTAAGAGCCTAAAGGGGATTTTCTGCTCCTGGGTATAAACAGGAATGAGCAAGAAAATAAATACCTCCGTTAATAAATTGATTTCATTGCACTGCATTCCTGCTGGGAACTGCTGTGTTTGTCATTTCCATGTTCTTTCTTTTAGGATGGTGGCTCTTTGGATCAAGTGTTGAAAGAAGCCAAAAGAATTCCTGAGGAGATCCTGGGAAAAGTCAGTATAGCGGTGAGTTACGCTGCCTCTTCAGGCTTCCAGAAAGGATTTGCTGGGCATGGTTTTGGGCAGAACGCTTACGTTGCTTGTGTTGGGTCTAACGGGAGGTGTTCCTGCCCATGGCAGGGTGTTGGAACTGAATGGGCTTTAAGGTCCCTTCCAACCCAAACCATTCCATGATTCTATGTTGCTTTAGGAAGCTTTCTTTTCTCCGTCCATGCTTTCCTAATCTGACCTAGGGGAAGAGGGGAGGGAGAAAGCAGCATAATCCCAACTCCTCTCTGTAACTCTAACCCCTTGTGTTGCACCAGTTGATGTTGGCGTCTCCAGGAGAAGCTTTCTCGGGCAGCAAACCCCAGGTTGATGTGGTGGGTGATGAATTGCAAAGCCTGAAGCCTGTGGGCACTACAGGGCAGTTTTCCTCGCCAAGCTGCAGCATGGCAGCACCCAGGGTTTATGCAACCTGTCCTGCTGAAGGGAAAACGCTGCTCTCCCCGGCTCCGATCTCATCTTGTCTTTGGTTTCCTTCTAGGTTCTGAGAGGCTTAGGCTATCTGAGAGAGAAGCACCAAATTATGCACAGAGGTGAGAGGAGGAACCTAAAAATAACTGCCAGTGGTACGCAAGCGCTGTGTTTTACCTAGAGTTGCCTTTACACTCTTCTCTCTTGCTGTTGTCAGATGTGAAGCCTTCCAACATCCTGGTTAATTCCCGAGGAGAGATTAAGCTGTGTGATTTTGGGGTCAGCGGTCAGCTCATTGACTCCATGGCAAACTCTTTTGTGGGAACTCGGTCCTACATGTCTGTAAGTTCCTTTCAGCTGTGTTTTTTACAGTTTGGGTTTAGCTCCGCTCTTACGATCCGCGTGTGGTGTCTGCTTCACTCTGGGTTTTGCTCTGTGTTTCCATACTTGTCCGAACTGGCCCATTCCTGGTTCACACTGGGAGGGAGCCCAGTGCTTCAGGGCAATGTCCTGAGGTGCAGACACCTCTGCGTCCTCTCAGTGCTGGTGTCCTGTCAGCTCTGTCCTGTTTCCAGATAGCAGTGCTGCATGTAGGAATGCAGAGACTTGAAGGGAAAGACATTCAAATCCTACAAATGCTTTAGTTTTGGCGAGTGTTTGTGGCTTCAAAAGCATTTTCTCTTTCTGTATGCAAAGCTCAGTCCAAGAAACTGAGTGCGGAGCGGATGCTGATACAAGCACCTCCTCTGCTGCTCTGACAAAATGGGGTTAAAACCAGTTTGGTGCAGATGATATTTGGGGAATGGGAATGGGAAAGTGAAGGCTAACGTGCAGGAAGATTGTGGATCTCTTGGAGCAAGTCCAAAGGCGGCCATGGAGATGATCCGAGGGCTGGAGCACCTCCCGTACAAGGACAGGCTGAGAGAGTTGGGGGGTGTTCAGCCTGGAGAAGAGAAGGCTGCGGGGAGACCTTGGAGCAGCTTCCAGTATGAAACAGGGCTCCAGGAAAGCTGGGGAGTGGCTCTGGTTCAGGGATTGCAGGGACAAAATGAGGAGGAATGATTTTCAGCTGAAAGGGGAGATTGAGATGAGATTTTTAGAAAGAAATGTTTTGCTGTGAGGATGGGGAGGCCCTGGCCCAGGTTGCCCAGAGCAGTGGTGGCTGCCCCATCCCTGGAGGTGTTCAAGGCCAGGTTGGATGGGTCTTGGAGCCCCTGATCCAGTGGGAGGTGTCCCTGCCCATGGCAGGGGGTGGAACTGGATGGGCTTTGAGATCCCTTCCAACTCAAACCATTCTGTAATGCTGTGAATGGGAAATGAAAGCTGAATTGGAGTCAGGCAGTGAGAGGGACCCGCAGAAGGGCTGATGGTGCCTCTCCTTTAAATGAGAAGTAGCAGCAGCAGCATTGGCTCAACTGGAGGTGGTGAAGTGCCTGTAGCAGTGAAATGACCTCCAGGCTGGCTGTGGGTCGTGCTGGCTGGAGAGCAGAAGGAGGTGAGGTCTTCTGGGAATGAGCAGTGGGTTATAGGGGAGCCACCAGACTTTGCTTCCGTGCCTAGGCCTGAGCTGCTCTTGTATTTTGGGAATGGTTATTCAAGTACGGTTATAGTTAGACGATGGCTATTTAAAAGCAGTATCCCCTTCGCACTCAGCCCCTGGCTCAGCACAGCTGACTTAAAGCTGCCAGTATGGATGACTTGCATTTGGATTATTTGGTTTTTATTTATTTTTGAGTTTTCTTTCAGTGAGAGCCTAGAGGGGATTTTCTGCTCCTGGGTATAAACAGGAATGAGCAGGAAAAGCAACCCTTCAATTAATAAATTGACTTCATTAGGTCTCAACATAGAGAGACAGGGACTCCTCCTGTGAACCCAGCACCCCTAAGTGTACGCAGCTCAAAATGCTGCTCAGCTGTAGCCACTGATGAGATGCACACAAGTGCTTTACGTTTGCATGTGGTCTTGCTTTTGCGGATGACCCCTCTGGGACGGTCCTTCCCCTGGCGAAGTGGAGATTTGCGGTGGAGAGGCTGTCGTGGTATCAAATCTCATCCATTTCATCACAGCATATGACATTTATGACTTTGCATATTGATATTCCACATCAACCTGTGTTTCTGTGCTCTTTCCTTCCAGCCTGAGCGGTTGCAGGGCACTCACTACTCGGTCCAGTCCGACATCTGGAGCATGGGGCTGTCGTTAGTGGAGCTTTCTATCGGAAGGTACCCAATCCCCCCGCCAGACTCCAAGGAACTGGAAGCAATATTTGGCCGTCCTGTGGTGGACGGGGCAGAGGGAGAGTCTCACAGCATCTCGCCGCGGGCCAGGCCCCCAGGACGCCCCGTCAGTGGTAGGGGCTGTCGTATGCATTAGAAACCACACGCAGACGTGGGGGAGAAGGGGTCGGGTTTTGTTCACTGTGGCTGGGTGAGCCAAAGGCCCTTTTGGATGAGGTTGTGCCGGGGAGGTGAGTGTTTCTAGGGAAGCCCTTCTCTGCAGAGCAGACAGAGCTGCGTCAATGCTCCAGCAGAATCCACTATACACGGAAGTTTGTGATTCTTATCGAGCACAGGTGGGAGTCTGGTCTTGCGTGGGGAGATGAGGAGGTTGCTCTCGGGATCATAAAGTCATGGAATGGTTTGGGTTAGAAAGGATCTTAAAAATCATCTAATTCCAACCCACCTGCCATGGGCAGGGACACCTCCCACTGGATCCGGTTGCTCCAAGCCCCATCCAACCTGGCCTGGAACCCCTCCAGGGATGGGGCAGCCACCACTGCTCTGGGCAACCTGGGCCAGGGCCTCCCCACCCTCACAGCAAAACATTTCTTCCTAAAATCTGATCTCAATCTCCCCTCTTGCAGCTCAGAACCATTCCCCTTCATCCTATCCCTGCCCCTCCTGACCAAGAGCCCCTCCCCAGCTTTCCTGTAGGCGATGCCAACCAGGGCCTGTTAAGGTTTTGAAGAGCTTGGGTTATGTGCCTTTTGAGGCTGCTGTGTCCCACAAGAAGGCTCAAGCCACACAGCAAAGCACCCCGTGCTGGGGACAGTGCAGGCTGTTGGGATGTGGAGCCTTCAGAGGAGATGCTTTGAGGGACACGGTCACAGCCCATGTTCCTCCTCAGGCTCTCTCTGCTCGTGCTGCCAATGGGTTCCTTTCAAGCTAGGGGCAGCTTTTTGGGAACAGCTTTGCTGGGAGCTCTCAAAGAAGTACCAAACAGACACCGGTGTTTGAAGGAAGCTCCGCTTGAGCCATTTGCTTGGAAGCAGAAGGCTCTAGAAGCACTGCCAGCCTGCCACAGCAGATGGTCTGGTACTCTCCAAATGCTCCAAGCTAGGAAATAAATCTGGACTATAGACGCGGTGAAAGAAATCTGGAAGTTTGGGATGTGTTTTGGTTTTCTCTTCACTGCTTCTTTTAACCATGAGTTGATTCCCAAGTGGGGTTGCCTCTGCCTCTCCCAGCAGAAGTCTCGCAGCACAGGTGCTTTTTACATGAAGTGAAACCCTTCGCTGTCCCTGAACAGCCTCTCACAGCCTCTCTTTTTGTTGTCTTAACCACACAGGCCACGGGATGGACAGCCGGCCTGCCATGGCCATCTTTGAGCTGCTGGATTATATAGTTAATGAGGTGGGTATTTCTCTACTGTCGACTCTGCTGGGCTTCCCTGAGGTCCCACAGTGTTGTGTCCGCCCTGCTGAGCCAGCGTGGGCTCTGGAACCTTTGCTTGAACGGGAGTTTTTCAATAGCCCTATGAGCTGCACTGATGTTCTTTCCTTTTCCTTACTGGCAAAGAATCTCTGGGTTTGGAATAAGGCTGCAGAGGGAGGTTCTTGAGGCCCTCGAAGGAGCAGAGCAGGGAGAGAAGCTCTTGGCTTGTAATGAGCTGCTCCTTCTGCATCCAGCCCCTTTCAACGTGCTCCTCCCTGGATCTGCAAGGGCTGAACGCCCTCTCTGTGTGGATGCTGAGGTTGTGCTCGTTTTCCTCTGAGAAAGCCCTTTGAATAAGGGTGACCACTGCTAAATTCCCAGGCTGAAATTCTCTCTCAGGCTGAAATGCCCTCCTAGACCTTCATAGTAGGGTCTGTACCACCAGCAAGTGGAAAGAACAGCTTCCCTTTTCAAGGTAATGGGAGTTGACTGCTAAATATCGTTTCTGGAATGGCTTCATCTGCCGTAGGTGTTGCCAGAGCTGAGATTTGCGAGGTCGAATCCAGAACTGTGACGCTGCAGTTTTGGTCTCCCAGCTTTGGCAGCAGTTCAACCTGGGGTCCCCCAGCTGCGCGTGGTGCTGGGGCAGCGTTTTGCTGCCAGCGCAGCCACGTGCTGCCAGCGTGAGGACCGGCAGGGAGCAGCTCTCAGGCTGGAAAGGGCAGCTTGGAGGAGGAGGATCGCTGTGGAGCAGAGCTTTTCTGCAGCTCATTAAAGACTGTAGGTGATCCTTTGCTTTTTGACCCATTAACACCCAGTGATGCAGAAAACCTTTCTCCTTTTCTCTGCAGCCGCCTCCCAAGCTGCCAAATGGAGTTTTCACGCAAGATTTCCAGGAGTTTGTAAATAAATGGTAAGGATTTCATCTTACGGCTGAGGATGGAAGCCTGTACATGCTCCCTGGGAGCTCTGCGGGCTGCGGTTCTACCCAGAACAGTCAGCGTAATGCAGCATTCTCCATGCTCTGTAGGTGATCTCTCCCTGGCTGCAGTGTGATCCCGCATCGTGCTGGGAACTCCTGCCTTGGGAAGAGATGGAATAAAAGCAGTTTATTTGTGGTGCTGCTTAGCACTGTCCCAGCACCTTCTAAATCTGAACCTGGCAGGGGGATGGTGGAGCAGATTGCTGGGGCTGTGAGTCACCCCACAGCCTCACAGGCACGCACCAGTAACTTCCAGCCCTTCTGATGCCGTGGGGGGACACCTGAAGATGCTGCTGCAGCTCCCAGTAAATCACAGAGATTGGACGTGACAAAAAAACTCCGATTCCCACCAAGCGTTAGGTCTGGTTCTGCATGTAAATGGTGCTGTTTATCCACATAGTGTAGAAGAGAAAGCTCCTGCAGGAGCTGCGCTGTTGGAGACGATAGTTTCTGAGCAGTCTCCATGCTGCCAGGCTCCTGGGGAAAGCAGCCAGGAGGCCAAGTGGCTTTTGGTGGAGCAGGAGACCTCTCCAGCCAAATAACCGGTTTCCCACAAGATATGTCTCAGCGTTGGTTTCGCTCTCTTGTTCTTCTCATTTCAGCTTAATTAAAAACCCAGCAGAACGGGCAGATCTGAAGATGCTGATGGTAAGTGGGGAGAGCAGTTTTCTTTCTTCGGTGGGGTGGCACCAGATCTGCAAGCTTCTACCCCGTCCCTTCGTGTCTCTCTTGCTCAAAAGGCTGGAAACTCCCCTGCTAAACTTAAGATGAGCCAAATCGAGCCTGGGAGAGGGAGTGACTCACCCTTGATTCAGAGGCAGTGCTGGTGTCTAACCCATGCAAAGCCTGGGATGGGAACCACCCGGCTGTCTTGTGTCTACGGAGATGCCTGGGATAAACTTGGCTCCCAAGCTGGGTAGATGCAGAGGATTATATGGGCTGAATATGAGCCAGTGAGGTGCACTCACAGCCCTGAAAGCCAACCATGTCCTGGGCTGCATCCAAAGCAGGAGGACCAGCAGGGTGAGGGAGGGGATTCTGCCCCTCTGCTCCGCTCTCTCCACTTGGAACTCTGCGTTCAGTTCTGGAATCCTCAGCATGAGAAAGGCATGGACCTGCTCAAGCTATGAAGATGATCCAAGCAGAGCACCTCTGCTGTGAGGCCAGACTGAGAGAGTTGGAGTTGTTCAGTCTGGAGAGGAGAAGGCTCTGGTGAGACCTTAAAGCAGCTTCCAGCACTGAAAGGGGCTGCAGGAGAGATAAGGAGAGTGTCTTTATCAGAGAACGTGACAGGACGGCGTAACGGTTTTAAACAGAAAGAGGGGAGATTTAGATTAGATATTGGGAAGAAATTTGTGACTGCGAGGAAGGTGAGGCCCTGGCCCAGATTGTCCGGAGAAGCAGTGGCTGCCCCATCCCCGGAGGGGTTCAAGGCCAGGTTGGATGGGGCTTGGAGCCCCTGATCCAGTGGGAGGTGTCCCCTGCCCGTGATGGAGGGTTGGAACTGTGTGGACTTTAAGGTCCCTTCCAACCCAAACCATTCCATAATTCTAGGAAATAAATCCTTAAGATCTGTCCGAGAGCAGCCTGAGCTGTCGCCGCTGGATCTTTGTGCCTCTTTGGGGTTTGGCCCATGGCACGGCGCTGGGTGTTGGGAAGCGGGGAGCAGCCGGCGATGTTCCTAACCCTGTTTCCCTTTGCTTTCAGAGTCACACCTTCATCAAACGCTCCGAAGTGGAGGAGGTGGATTTTGCCGGCTGGCTGTGCAAAACACTGCGGTTGAACCAGCCCAGCACGCCCACCCGCGCTGCCGTGTGAGGCCGAGCCGAGCGCTGAGTGTCCATCTGCCTCTGCCACCATTGCCTCTCCCTCGGTCCATGACGGAATCACCCTCCTTCCTCCTCCCCAGCTCCTTCTCGCCTCGCATCCCAGTGGCAAAGCACCATCCCCTCGGAAGCGTCTTTATCGGCCAACCCGCACCCAAAGCGGGATTGATTTCTTTTGATGTGGGGGTGTTCCAGGCCTCTGCTCCAGCTCTGGAGCTCCTGACACTTGGGAGTTGTGGTGCTGCTTATGTTATTTTTTTTTTTTTCTCTTTTTATTTTGTTTTTGGAAACATGTTCACTTGGGTTAAAAAAAAGAACAGAATCGTGTGTGTGAGCACTTGCGCGTGTGTGTGAGGCAGCGGCAGGGGCTGAGGGGCTGCGCAGCAGATGATTCACCTCCTTCCTCCTTTTTTTCTTTGGGATCTGGGGTGGAGAAATCGCTGGGACCAGGGATGGAGAAACGTGGCCCAAAACGGTGTCCCCATCCCGGCTGGGGAGCCGGTGCGGCCAAGTGATCTGCGGGATGCTTTATGGTTGAGCTGGAGAAAAAGATAGGAGGGAGCTCCCTCCTGGACTGTCGGCGGGTGAAGGAGAGGAGAGGGGAGCGCTGTATTTGCTCTGGTTTCTTGTGAAACGGTTGCTTTAAAGCCTGCTCGTCACACGCTGGATGTTTAGTTGAAGGGTTTTGATGTGCTGAGAGCAGGTTGAGCTCTCGGGATCGGGCTGGGAGCTGCGGGGTGGGACGGCGGCTCGCGGGAAGCCGTGGCCTGTGCCTTTAGGTGCTGAGGTGAGGGAGAAGCATGGATTCTCCTTCTCTGCCTCCTTCCAGATTGGAGAGGCAGGAGGCAGAGCCTGCTTGTCCCCTGGGCTGGTCCCGGAGTGGGGTCCCTCTCCTGACCCCACCATCCGATGGGGAAGGGTGAAACCCCTCCGAGCTGCAGGTTTTCCCCTTCCAGCTGCCTGTCCCCCATCCTAGCAGTGGCCGTGGGGGCTGGAGCAGAGCCCCCTGCTCCCCTCAATCAGGAGGTGTGGGGAAAGGATGAACCCACCCAGCGAGACCCGTGTTGTCCCGAGGCCGCAGGGTTTTCCAAAGCCCACCTCGGCCTCTCCGTAGCCGAGGGTTCGTCCCTGTCACATCCCCTCCTGCCTGGCAGGGACCCTGCAATCCCCCTGCGGCCCATGAAGGGACCACGGGTGGAGGGGCCGCATCCATCCTCACCACCTCCCGCTCTCGTTTTCCACTGCACGCGTGTATTTTTGGGTGCCTCTCTCCCTTCTTCCCCCACGCTGGGCTCTGCCATCCCCAACCTCCCCAGGAGGAGATGATTTTGGAAGCTCAGTGGGATTTTTTTCATGTCTTTTTATTCTTTCCGGGCTCTTTTCTTGCCCCGCTGGGCTCGTGGCTGTTGTCCTCTCTGCCCTCAGGTCCGTAAAAGCAGGCGTTATCATTGGGTCACCCCTAAACCCTTCGGACCCTTTCCTTTCCCCCTCCTCAGCCAAGGGGCATCTGTTTCCCCCCAAGACAAACCCAAGGGGGAGATCCCAGAGTTTGGGGGGGGTCTGGCTCAGCTCATGCCTGGGCAAAACCCCCGGAACCACAGGGATGCTCATGGTTATATTTTTTGCCTCTTAATTGAAGTGGGAGGTGGGGAAAGGGCTCAGTTCATAAAGCTTTGGGATCTTTCCAGTTGGATTTGGTGGTTGGAGGAGGAGGAGGAGGAGAAAGTGTTATCAAGCATTTTGTTGGTGCAATTTTTTTTTTTTTTAAACTTGATATTTTCATCATGGAAAAGAAAAATAAATGGCACTTTACATTTCCAGGGCTTTTCTCATCTTGGTTGGGAGTTTTTTTTTTAACCCCTGCAGAACTGAAACCCCTGCAGATCCTCCTTGGATGGGAGTGATATCACCGATGGAGTTTGAGGACTCGGCTGGGGGTGCTGGGATGCGCTGGTGGCTCTTGCTAGATTGTGTCTGTGGTTCCTTCCCTGTTGTCCGCCAGTGGAAGCAGGAGATAATGGAATTGTTTTGGCACGAGGCAACGCGGGCTGGAATGGACGTGGGGTCTGAGGGTGTTGCCGTGTCCTGAATCCTGTCCTGAAATATTTGGGGTGGAATTGTTTGTGGCTTTTCAATATTTATGTAATCTGAATTATAATGATGGATTGGGAGCAGCTCTGAGGAGAAGGACTTGGGGTGTTGGGGGATGAGAAGCTCAACACGAGCCGGCAACGTGCGCTCACAGCCCAGAAACCAACCATGTCCTGGGCTGCATCCAGAGCAGTGTGGCCAGCAGGGGGGGAGGGGATTCTGCCCCTCTGCTCTGCTCTGGTGAGACCCCACCTGGAGCCCCATGTCCAGTTCTGGAGTCCTCAGCACAGGGAGGACATGGAGCTGTTGGAGCGAGTGCAGAGGACATCACAGAGATGATCCGAGGGCTGGAGCACCTCCTGTACGAGGACAGGCTGAGAGAGTTGGGGTTGTTCAGCCTGGAGAGGAGAAGGCTCCAGGGAGACCTTAGAGCAGCTTCTGGTACTTGAAGGGGCTCCAGGAAAGCTGGGGAGGGGCTCTGGATCAGGAAGGGCAGGGATAAGATGAAGGGGAATGGTTTTCAGCTGAAAGAGGGGAGAGCGAGATGAGATCTTAGGGAGAAATGTTTTGGTGTGAGGGTGGGGAGGCCCTGGCCCGGGTGTTCCCTTGAACCTGGAGGGGTTCCAGGCCAGGTTGGATGGGGCTTGGAGCCCCTGATCCAGTGGGAGGTGTCCCTGCCCATGGCAGGGGGTGGAACTGGATGGGCTTTGAGGTCCCTTCTACCCCAATACATTCCAGGGTTCCATTTGGAGTGAAAAGAAGCCCAGAGAGGTGAATCCTAAATCACACCCTTGGACACACCATGTTTCCCCCTGGGGAGTCCTGCAGAGTCCGGGATAAACTCGCTGCACCCATGGGAGCTGCAGGATGTTGGGGTGCTGTTGGCTGAGGGGGTTCCTGAGGACAGGCAAGGGTTTAGGGGGGGTTTGGGGGAGGGCACCCCCAGCCTTTGTGGGGCAGGATGGGGGTGTTTGGGGCCCTGTCACCCCCTGACAGAGAGGGGTGCAGTTTTGGGGTGGCCTTTGGGGGGGTCACAAGGGGTTCCCAATGTTGGATGGGGGGCTCTTGGCCTTCCTCCTGCCACCACACAGGAAAGTGAAAGCAGGCGACGAGTGTGCGGCTGCTGACGCGTGGCAGGGCCAGGGGTGCGGGGGGGAGCCCCACGCCAACCCCCTCCCTCTTGGGGCCCAGAGCCCCCTTGAAACCCTCTTGCAGACAGGTTTCCCCCATCCTGCCTCAGTTTCCCCAACTGTAGGATTGGGTCAGGGAGCCCAAGCGCCCCCTAAAAGTCCCCCAGGGTTTCCCCAGGGCTCCACGCAGCCGGGGTGGGTGACACTGAGGGGGGGGGCTGTGATTGGGGTGCCCCAGGATGAGCTGAGCAGAGTTATTTAAAGAAAAAAAGGGGCCAAATGGGGAAATCTTGGAGCACCGGCACGTGGGGCCGGAGCAGAGGCCCCTGGGAGCTCGGGGTGGGGGGGGTGCTTGTGGTCAAGGCTTTTTCTTCCTTTCTCTTCCTCTAATTAAGTTTTAAAGAATTACTATGAAGTCAAACTGTTCTCCAAAATCTTGCCGGGACTCGGAGTCCCATGGCAGCGGGTTCCATGTGGACGAGCCTGGAAAGATGGGGGAGAGAGAGAGAGGACAATTCGTTCACTCTGGAGCGGAATGGTGGGGAGCTGGGCTTCTGGTTGGGTGGCGGTGGTGGGGGTGTCACCGTTGCTGTGCGGATTCCTCCCCCATGTGAGAGAGGCTTGGGGTGGTGACTCCAATGCGATTGTCCCCTGTCCCCACTGGTGACCTTGGGCAGAGCTTCCCCTGCTCGTGTTCAGATGGAGATCTGGTGTTCCTCAGGGGTCCGTACTGGGACCAGTGCTGTTTAATATCTTCATCAGAGACACAGACGGTGAGATCGAGGACACCCTTAGCAAGGCTGCAGGTGACACCAAGGTGAGAGACGCAGTTGTCATGCTAGAAGAACAGGATGGCATCCAGAGGGACCTGGAGAGGCTGGAGAAGTGGGGCTGGAAGAACCTCATGAGGTTCAACAAGGCCAAGTGCAACATCCTACACCTGCGTTGGGGTGATCCATTATTTCAGAACACGATGAGGATGTTCTGATGATTGAGAGAAGCCCTTAGAAGGACTTGGGGTGTTGGGGGGGATGAGAAGCTCAACATGAGCCGTCAACGTGCGCTCAGTCCAGCAACCAACCATGTCCTGGGCTGCATCCAAAGCAGCGTGGCCAGCAGGGAGGGAGAGGATTCTGCCCTTCTGCTCTGCTCTGTGACACCCCTGTGTCCAGTTCTGGAGTCCTCAGCACAGGAAGGACATGGAGCTGTTGGAGCGAGTGCAGAGGAGGCCACGGAGATGATCCGAGGGCTGGAGAACCTCTGCTATGAGTTGGGGTTGTTCAGGCTGGAGAGGAGAAGGCTGTGGGGAGACCTTAGAGCAGCTTCCAGGGCTGAAAGGGGCTCCAGGAAAGCTGGGGAGGGACTTCTTATGAGGACCTGGAATGATAGGATGAGGGGGAAGATTGGAAGGGGGAAGATTTAGATGAGACATTTGGAGGAAATTCTTCACGATGAGGGTGGGGAGGCCCTGGCCCAGGTTGCCCAGAGCAGTGCTCCATCCCTGGAGGGGTTCCAGGCCAGGTTGGATGGGGCTGGGAGCCCCTGATCCAGTGGGAGGTGTCCCTGCCCATGGCAGGGGGTGGAACTGGATGGGCTTTGAGGTCCCTTCCACCCCAAACCCATGATTCCCTTCAGGTCCCCTTCCCAGTGTATGGGGGGGGGGGGGAAAGCAGGGGACAATGGGGGATCCTGAGGGACACGGGGGGGGGGAGGTCGAGAGGAGGAGGAGGGACTTGTGGGGGGCTGGGGGGGACACAGGGTGATGGGGGGGACAGAGAGGTGTCTTGGGGAGTGACACACAGGGGGTGGCACGGGTTGATCCGGGCAGGATGAGGAGGTGCCCATAGGGTGACAGATGGGGGAATGTGATGCTGAGGGGGCAAGAAAGTGCCCCTTGGGGGGACACTCTGGGGGCTTGGGGTGGCGAGGAGGTGCCTGTGGGGTGACAGTTGTGGGGATGTGACACTGGTGGGTCAGAGGAGGGAAGGACGTGCCCAGGGGGTGACACTTATGGGGGCTGAGGGTGGCGAGGAGGTGCCCGTGGGGTGAGAGATGGGGGGATTTGACACTGAGGGGGGCACAAAAGTGCTCCTGGGGTGACACTTAGGGGTGCTGGGGGCGGTGAGGGGGTGCCCATAGCGTGACAAATGGGGGGATGTGACACTAGGGGGAAGGAAGGGGGTAAAAAGTGCCCCTGGGGTGACACAGGGGGGGGGCTAAGGGTGGTCCCCCAATGGGTGACACATGGCTGTGTGTGGGGAGGTGCCCATGGGGTGACAGTTGAGGGGCTGTGACATTGTGGGGGGAGGCAGAAAGCGCCTTTGGGGTGACACAGGGGGGGCTCAGAGTGATGCCCCATTCGGTGACACACGAGTGGGTATGGGGAGGTGCCTGTGGGGTGACAAATGGGGGGAGATGACACTGAGGGGGGCAAGAAAGTGCCCCTGAGGTGACACAGGGGGTCTCAGGGTGGTGCCCTTGGGGGATGTGACACTGGGGGGGAGGTAAGAAAGTACCCCTGAGGTGACACTTAGGGGTGCTGAGGGTGGCGAGGAGGTGCCTGTTGTGACACTGTGACACTGGTGGGTCTTGTGGGGTAAGAAAGTGTCTGTGGGGTGAAACAGGGGGGCCCAGGGAGGTGCCTCTGGGGGGTGTGACATTGGGGGGGGGGGCAGAGAAAGTGCCCCTGGGGTGGCACTTAGGGGTGCTGGGGATGGCGTAGGAGGTGCCCGTGGGGTGACAACTGGGGGGATGTGTCACTGTGGGGGGGCCAGAAAATGTCTCTAGGTGACATAGGGGGGGTCATGGACGTGTCCTTGGGGGGATGTGACATGGATCGGTCTGGGGGTGGGGGGTAAGAAAGTGTCTGCGGGGTGAAATGCGGGGGCGCTCAAGGAGGTGCCCCTGGGGGGGATGTGACATTGGGGGTGGGGGAGAAAGTGCCCCTGGGGTGACATGGGGGGGGGCTCAGGGAGGTGCCCTTGGGGGGATGTGATACTGGGGGGGGGTAAGAAAGTGCCCCTGGGGTGACGCTTAGGGGTGCTGGGAGTGCCAAGGAGGTGCCCGTGGGGTGACAAATGGGGGGATGTGATGGGGTGGGGGGGGCAGAAAGTGCCCCTAAGGTGACACAGGGGGGCTAAAGGGGGTGCCCCTGGGGGGATGTGACACTGGGGGGGGGGGGCAGAAAGTGCCCCTGGGGTGACACGGGGGGGGTTCAGGGATGTGCCCTTGGGGGGGTTGTGACATGGGTGGGTCTGGGGGGGGTAAGAGTGTGTCTGTGGGGTGACACTTAGGGGACTTGGGGGTGGCGAGAAGGTGCCCCTGCGGTGAGAAATGTGGGAATGCGACACTTGGGGGGGGCATAAAGTCCCCCTAGAGTGACCGGGGTGGGGGGGCTCAGCGCGGTGCCCCATGGTGACACACGGCTGGGTCGGGGGGGGGGGCAGCCCGTGGGGTGCCCCTTTTTTTTTGGGGGGGGACTGGTGGTGTCACTTTGGGGTCCCTCGGGGCCCCCTTTGGCGCCGCCTCCCCTTCCCCCCCCCCCCCCCCACTTCGCTGAGGCTGCGCCGGGGGGGGGCGGTGCGCGGCCCCTTTAAGAGCGGGGCGGCCCCGGCCGGAGCAGGAAGGAGCCGCATACGGGGCCTCGGCGAGAGCAGCTCCCGCGGGGCGGCCACAGCCTCCTCCGCCCGCACGGCTCGGCCCGGCCCGCCTCGGCCCCTCCGCTCCCCCGCAACGCTCGGTACGAGGGGCTCCCCGGACCCCATTTGGCAGGGGGATGGAGGTGGGGGGGGCGGAAAAGGGAGGGGGACATGGGGGTCCTGGGGGGATCTGCGGGCAGGGGGAGCTCGGGGGGGGCAGCCCCCGCGCTTTGCCCCCTCCCCCCCCCCCGGCTTGCATGCGTTGTGCGTGGGAAAGGGGGGTTCGCGGGGGGGGGGGGGGTCGGGGGGGAAGGGCGCAGCGGGGTGGGGGGGCACTGAGTGGGGGCGCGCGCCGCGGGGGGTTGTGGGAGTTGTAGTCCGCGCGCCCCCTCGCACCTGCGGTGCGAGGGGGCGCGCGGACTACAACTCCCACAACCCCCCGCGCGTGTCAAGTTAAGGGGGGTGGGCGGGGTTAGCGGGCGGAGCCAATCGCGGGCTTGAGGCGGGAGGGGTGCGGGGTGGTGGCCCAGGGCGGGCGCGGCGGGGCCTGCGCTGCTCTCCCCCCCCCCCCCAACCCCCCCCCTTCTCCGCCCGGCAGTGGCGGCGCCCGGGGGAAGGGGTGGGGTCGTGGCGCGCGGCCAGGGCTCCCTGCGGGCCCCGCGGCGGGGGGGGGGGGGGGGGGCGAGGGGAGAGGGGAGGGGGGGCTGGGTGGGGTCCGAGCGCTCCGCAAGGTCGCGGGGAAGGAGGGGGGGGAGGTTCGATTTGTGGTCCCCCCTCGGCCTTATCTCCCCCCTCCTCCCCCGTCCTTATCTGCCCCCGGCAGAGGGGTGAGGGGCGGCGCCGATAATCCCCCCCTCTCTGCCGGGGCAGCGGCCAAGGCCGGCGGGGGCTGGCGAGGGGGCAGCGCTGCCAGCCGTGACGCTGCCTCGGCCGCCCCGGCTCTGCCTTCAGGGGAGCTCGGCCTTGCTTCTCCCCTCTCCTTTGCCTTTTCCCCTTCCCTTTTCCTCGTGCCTTTGCTTTTTTCCCTTCCCTTTCCTCCACCAACACCTTTGCCTTTTTGCCTTCCCCTTTCTTCCCTTTCCCTTTGCCTCTTTCCCTTCCTTTTTCCTGACACCTTCGCCTCTTTCCCTTTTCCCAGCAATTTGCCTCTTTCCCTTCCCTTTTCCCGGCACCTTTGCCTCTTTCCCTTCCCTTTTCCCGGCGCCTTTGCCTCTTTCCCTTCCCTTTTCCCAGCACCTTTGCCTCTTTTCCCTTCCCTTTCCCGGCGCCTTTGCCTCTTTCCCTTCCCTTTTCCCGGCGCCTTTGCCTCTTTTCCCTTCCCCTTCCTGGCGCCTTTGCCTCCTTCCCTTTCCTTCCCCTTCCCGCTTCCTGGTTCCTTTGCCTCTTTCCCTTTCCTCCCCCAGCACCTTTGCTTTCTCTTCTCTTTCCCAATGTCTCTGCTTTTCCACTCTTCCAGCACTGTGGCCTTTTCCTCTTTCCCCTTCCCTTTTCCCGGCACCTTTTCCTCTTTCTCTTTCCTTTCCCAGCACCTTTGCCTTTTCCCTTCCTTTCTCCTCTCTTTCCCGGCACCTTTGCCTTTCTTCTCTCTTTCCCAGCACCTTTGCCTTTTCCCTTCCTTTCTTCTCTCTTTCCCGGCACCTTTGCCTTTTCCCTTCCTTTCTCCTCTCTTTCCTGGCACCTTTGCTTTTCCGCTTTCCCCAGCACCTTGGCCTTTTCCCTTTCCTTCCCAGCACCTTGGCCTTCCCCGTCGTTGGGGTGGTGGGTTGGGGATGGAGCCTTCAGGGGCTGCGCCGAGCTCCTGAGGTAGAACCGAAGGTGACACCGGCTTCTCCGGAGCCCTGTGTCCATGGCAGGAGACCCAGTCACGGGCAGATCGCGGTGGTTCCCTCTGAAGGCAGAGGCTCGCCACTCTCGCCGCCTGCGGGAAGGCTCCATTGCCTGAGTTGTTTCCATAGGGCAGGAAAAGCTCTCAGAGCTGGAGGATGCCAGGAGTTCTGCTCCACACACCAATCTGAAAGCTTTTCTTCCCAGACCTTTGAAATCCCGGCGTTCCCGTGTTGAAAGCGCCCGTTCCCGTACGTGCCTGCTCGTACCTCGCCCCTGTCCTCACAGCCCCTCTCGCTCAACAGTTTCGGCTCAAGGACTCTCGCTGAGAGTTTGCTGCTGGTCCCAGTTCGAGATTATCCCCATTCCCTGCGCTCTTAATGGTTCCAGCTATCGAAACCATGACTTACATCACAAGGGCTTTATAGACACGGAGAGAGAAGGGCTCGGCCTGGACGAATTTACGACCTAATGAGGGTTGGAGTTGTGCGCAGCAGAGCTAAAAGGTCATCTCATCGTCTTAAGTGTTGGATGTTGGGTTTTTATTTTTTTTGAAGGAAATGTGTTATTTCTAAATCTTTCTGCTGGAAATTGCAGTCTGGGGATGCTTCTGGAGGCTGGTTGGGAAGACAAGGGGCTGGCTTAGCTCTGCGGCTTTGCTGGAGATGTCGAACTTTGGGAAAAGAAAAAGAGAGACGGGGAGAAACTGAGCAGTTTATTCAAGAGGAGCCATTCTCATTTAATATTCATTCTGGCCCCTGTTTAGGCTTGTTCTGGTGAAAGAGGGAGTGAAGAGGCGCAACCCAAACACGGATGAGATGGTGGGATTTTTTCCACCAAGCCTTAATTGCGTTGGTAACTCAGGGGAGGGGTTTGCAGGGCGAGAGCTCTTAATAAACTTGGTGGTGAATGAAAGCGGCTTGTCGTTTTCTGCTGATCTGCAACTTTGATTACACCTTTATTATTTATTTTCTACTCATCTCTGCACCGTTTTGCACTGTGGTAGTGGCTTGGTGATGATTTTTAGCTCTTTCTTGGGTTTAATCAGGAATTCTGCCTTGCAGAGGTGCTGGGCCGGCCACATCCAGGCAGAATTCATTTGACTTTGTGACTTTTAAAGCAGGATTGAATATTACAGTTGTTTTCCCCATGTGAGAATCGGGATGTTGGCACGGGACATAAATCAGGGAAGAAATTCCTGCTTCTGTCGAGGCGCTGCGAGGGTTTGGTTGCTGACCTGTCTCACTCCAAGCCATTTGGAGGATAAAGCACTGCCGAGTGCTGGGTTTAACTCTGCAGAACCGAGTTCCCTGCAGTTGCCCAGCCTAAAAACTGGGGGGGCTGTGAAATTCCTGGTCTTGTATTTGAGACAGAGCCCCCTGAGCGCTTGAGATCCGTGGTTTAATCTTAATTAAAACGGACACTTGAAGGGTTTTTCGCTGTCTCAGGGTGCTGTGTTCATTGCAGAAGACTTCCGTGGTGAACAATTGGAGTCCTGCTCGTTATCTTGCGTAGTTGGAGCAATAAACAGTTGCTCTTAACTATGCTCTCAACCAGCCTTAACCTCAAATTTGAAGAGACTGGTTGCAATCTGTAATTAAAAGTCTTTTGACGAGGAAAGGGAGAAAGGCAGTCGGTTTCTTGGATGAAAGGAGGCGTTTGTACCCAGTCCCATGACCCTTTGATCCAACCCGGCGCACGTTTGTGCTGTGTGTCCAGCCCGATACCTGTGCCTGGAGCATCCCTCCAGTCGCGGAGAAGCTCCGGTGGGACGTCGGAGCGGGAGTAAACGAGGTCAGATAAGCGTCGGGATCCTCTGCAAGTATCCAGGGACAATTGTTTCTCACCCAGCTCCCTGGCAGTATCGTCTTCCCTCCGCATAGTTTCAGTTTCCCTGCCTCCCCGGTGTCATTGCTGGCTCCTGTCACGGAGTCCGGATGCGACTTTCGTGGTGCAAATGGAGCAGGAGTCGTTCTGCGCCTTGGTGTGGGGCTCCTTCCTTCTTCAGCGACCAGGGCTGTCTGAGGGACTTGTAAATCTTCCTGTGAGATTTCGGGCTGCAGGTGGAAAGGAACCATAGGGATCAGCGTCCTCTCTGGATGCAATGAGGTGCAAGAAACTGGAAACTGGTGCGAGCTGCCTGTGGCTGCAGGTGGGAGCCAAGGCCGTGTCGGTAGGATGAGCCGCGGATCTCCCTGGCAATCAGTAGTTTTCCAACACTGTTGCTTCACCTGCTCCTTAAAAAAAATGCATACAGCCGGGTTGTCCGGAGTGGAATCTCCCTGACGACAGCTTTGCTGTCTCAAATAGCTCTTTCTGATCTCTTTAAAGCTGGCTACGGATCCGTGCATCCTCCTAGGGTGCAGGGGCCTGGGCAGAAACGCATAGCGCCGATGGCTTTGCCTGGGAAGCGTTAGAACCTTCAGGACCATTTTCCTCCCACTTTCCACCCGCTTTCCATCCCTGCGGTTCCACAGTGCCCATCTGCCGCTCCCTGTTGCGGGAAGGACTGCTGCCCTGCTTCTCTCACAGCAGAGGATGCTCCCAAGCATCCCAGTGCCGCATTTTAACTCCCTCTTGCCTGCTGATGTGCACCCGGTTTCCTTCCTGGTTCATGCACCTACTTATTTCCCACTGGCAAACTGGAAACCAGTAAGTAGATGTCTTTTTTTTTTATTGCTTGCTTGAGCGCCTGCCCGACGCAGAGCTGGGAGGAGGACTTGTAGCTACAGGTTGCTGCTCTCTCGTTAGTCGGAGCCTCTTGCCCCAACAGGCAGAGTACACGCGGTACCGGTTCAGCGTTCCCTCCCTCCCTCCGTCCCCGCGTCACCCGGCCGTTCGCCGAGGAGGTTTGGAAAAGACCTTCATGGCCCGACACCGTTGCCGGGGATGAAGCGTATGGCATGCTTGCGCTCGGGATTCGCTTTTGCACGTCGCGTGGAGTCGAGAACGGCGAGGCGAGCTGTCTGTTTATCCACAAACTAGGAATTACATAAGGGACTGCCCTGCCCGGTACGCTTTGCTTTGTCGGTAAACTCCAATTTGAGTCCTATTCTTTATTTTTCCTCCCTTTTTCTTTTTTGCCCCCCCATCTCTTCCTGGCGTGGAAACAACGACAGGTCCTTGAGGTGCCGTTGGAGGCAATTAGGTTAATGCTGGACCTCGGACATGGAACGCTGAAGGCCGGGAGCGCGGGGCAGGAAGTGTCAGGCTTGTCGGAAGGGGAGGGCGTAGAGGCTGCCGAGGGGGAATCTGTGAGATGGCTGCGGGGTGGGATTGCTCAAGGGGGGAGCGGGGCTGGAGAGCTGGAAAAGGCTGGGTGCTGGTGGGGAGAGGCTGTAGGAATGAGGGGATTTGGGATCTAAGTGGTTTTTCTGGCTCTCTTGGTTTAAGGAGATGGAGAGAAGCGGTGACAGCGTAGGGGAAAAGCGTTGCGTCCCTCCTTGGCTTTTCTTTGGGAACGCACTGGGGACTTGGGGGGGATTTTGGCCACGGTGGGGAGGATGGGGTTTGGCTTCTTGCTGGTCTACAGTCACCAAAGGGGAGGAGGCTGTGAAAATAGGACCTGCAGAAGCTCTCCTCTTCATGGAGTGGCTGGGAGGTGCTGCCGGCTCTCCCCGTGGGAGCTGCCGCTGGCACCGCAGCCCCGGCTCAGCCCTCCTGTTTGACCGAGGACTGATGCCGTTGGTGGCTTCCTGACCAATCTTGAGTCGCTCCTTTCATTGAAAGGGCCAAATTTTGCCTTTTTGAACCACTGGCAGCTTCTTTCTGCGTGGATCTTGGTGCTTCCAGGCTTATGGGGCTTCGTGTTGAAAAAGAAACCTCCCCTTTCCACGTGAGCTGTGCTCCCAGGCGAGGGCTGCTCCTTCAGCCGGGATAGAAACACGGCGAGTTGCGTAGTTTGGGGTTATTTTTCCCATTCCACTCACAGTTCAGAGGCTTTCCCGAGGATTGAGGAGAACGAGGGGCTGAATACCAAGGGCCTGGTTCTGCAGGATCTCCCGAAAGCCCTGCTGTGGTTTTTGCAGGAGCTGTGTGTGGGAGAGAACCCGTCGGAGGGCTGCGGCAAGAGGCGTGTGGGCACACTTGGGCTTGGCCTTTTGAAGAGTTGATTTCAGCAGGAAAACAAGCAGCTTCCATGAATGCAAGGGTGGCCGGGCTGCCCGGCCCTGCAAGCCGTGCTGGGATGTTTTCAGCAGGCGGAGGGCTGCGTGCGTAGGCTGCAGCAGCGGCAGCTCGGCTGAGGAGAGGAGGGAGCCTGGGAGCAGCTCGCGGGCAGCTTTGCTGGGGTGAAGGTGGGTTTGGAGCAGGGTTTGAGGTCATGCGCTGCCTCCTTGGTGGATGGTGCCTCTTTTCTTCCCAGTGTTGAGAAATTCCTCTTATCTAGGGTCATGAAGATGCTTCGAGGGCTGGAGCACCCCCTGCACGAGGACAGGGTGGGAGAGTTGGGGTTGTTCAGTCTGGAGAAGAGAAGGCTCCAAGGAGACCTTAGAGCAGCTTCCAGTGCTGAAAGGGGCTCCAGGAAAGCCAGGGAGGGGCTCTGGATCAGGGAGGGCAGGGAGAGGATGAGGGGGAAGGGTTTTCATCTGAAAGAGGGGAGATTGAGATGAGATTTTAGGAAGAAATGTTTTGCTGTGAGGGTGGAGAGGCCCTGGAACAGGTTGCCCAGAGCAGTGGTGGCTGCCCCATCCCTGGAGGGGTTCCAGGCCAGCTTGGATGGGGCTTGGAGCAACTGGATCCGGTGGGGGGTGTCCCTGCCCATGGCACAGGGTGGGACTGGATGGGCTTTGAGGTCCCTTTCAACCCAAACCACTCCATGATTCTATGATCCAGTGGCCGGCTGTGGAACCGGGACCATCACGTTGAGAAACCGTGAGATAGAGCGATGGTGTTGGTGGGCTTCTAGTACAAAAGTAAACCCCTGCAGATGCCAAAGCTCGAGAGACTTGCACTGGCTTTGGGTCTGTGACTGCACAGGCTTGAACCGAGGTGCATTCCTGCTGGATTAAATACGGGCTCTGATGACAAAGGGGAAAATTGGCAAGGAGGTCTGGGCGGAGGAACCAGTTCAAGCTCACCTTGCAACACAAGAGGAGTTTTGGTGCGTCCTGGCCGGTGCTGTCGGTGGCAGAAAGGACTGTGTGTTGATGGGCGCAGGGCTGTTTTGGAGGGGTGACAGATTGGGGAGGCATCTGCCACTTTCGGATGTGCCATACCGGGTCCAGTGGAGGCTGGGTTGCGGTGACGTGGCAGGTGGGAGTGGACCACTGCCACCTCCTGGGTCTGAGTCGACTTCTGGTTTTTGACGGTAGTTGATGCTGCAGCGGAAGCCGAACTTCCCCGTGTGTTGCGCGAGGCTGTGCCGTGCCCTGGAAGGAGATCCCTTCCTAGTTATCGACGTTGGAAGGGACCTGCGGTGTCGCAGAATGTGACGTTTGGTCATCCCTCGTCTATTTTCTTAATTGTGGAAATGACCCACCAGCATCGTTAGGGATAGGGCTGTGCTGTGTATCTTCTCTGGGTGCCCTTAGGTTGAGGTGAAAGCCATAGGCTTGGGAGATTCCGAGTGCTTCTTGCCTGCCCAGGCACTCGGGATGTGTTGGGAATGAGCCCTGGGCGCTGCTGCCGTGACTTTCCCTTTGCTGGGTTTGGGTTAGTTCTGGTCAGCAGCGCCAACGCTCTCTGTGTTGTGGTTGTGCTTAGAGGCTGGAGTTTGGATCAAACTATGGAGCAGGGATGGGGCTGCTGAAGGGTCAGGTGGTCAGTCAGACCTTGGGTTTGGTGTTGGAGTGGTGGCCATGAGCCCTTGTCCTTTCGCTATCCGCGCAACTAGGGAAAAAACCCACCTGGCACATCCTTCTCTTCTGGACCAACGTGTGAAAAGCCCTTAAATTCAAGCAGTTTTGGAAAATGAAGAGCAATGAGCCCTGTTCTTCCTGCTGTGCTCCGTAGCCATGTCCCTCATGATTTTCTCCGGCATGATGAGGAATCCCAGACCTCCAGCATCTCCTTAGCAGCACCACAGAGACCAGCAGCACCCGGGTGGTTGTTACCGCCCTGCTCCATCCTGCTCGCTCCATCTCTTCTGGTACTGCTTCTTCTGCAACCTGCTGCTGCCGGCCGGATTGGGGAACCCGGTTCCAGGTTCTGGTTCCGGCTTGGCACAAGCGGTCACTGTTAAACCACTGAGGTGTCTCGGTGAAGTTGTCCTTCACTTCTTCCCGCTGCTCACACAGTGCGAAGCGGCAGGTTTGAATACCGAAAAGATGATGGATGGGTTGAGGTGTGACATTTCAAGTGGTCTCTTGGGGGAACCTTCAGTCTGCTGCCAGGGTTTGCCTCGGGTAACAGGAAGGTGTTGGAATTACCCCAAAACCTGCTTGTCCAGGACCTTGTGTCACCTCAGTGCGAGGTTCGGTGGGCCTTCCTTCGCAGCTGTTTGATATCCCAGCTGAAATACTGGCGTAAACTGGGCTTGGGACTTCTTCATCCAAATTCTTCCATGCAGCTCTTCCAGCCTGATACAGATGCTCTGCCAAATATATCAGCCCTATGCAGGCTCGTCTGAATGAGCACAGGATGCAGCCGTTCCCGAGCGAGGAAATGGCTGGCTGGCGTCTGGGGGAGGGTTGTCCTTGCTCCACCGGCTCTGCAGATCTGCCCCTTTTGGCCAGCCCGAGGAGAGGAGAGCACCACAGCAGAGCCGGCTCTTGGCCCTGCTCCTACCTCAGAGGTGCTCTGCCCTGGAAGGAGATCATTTATTGTAATACGAAGGAAAAATCAAGGTTCTTTCTTACTTGTGGTCATTAAAGTTCCCGTGATGCTCATTGAGGGTCCAAGGGGTGTTCGATTGCAGCTCTCCATCCAAACTTCAATGGGAGCAATTACCGTCTACTCTTCCTACCAGAGTTCCCTTGGCAGCGGTTGCAGGATGTGGGATTCTCCTTTCCTGTCTGAACTTCCCTGCTGCTAAATCGTTGCGCGTCCTGCCCCAGAGACTGCTGTTTTACAATCGTAGAATAGTTTGGGTTGGAAGGGACCTTAAAGATCATCCAGTTCCACCCCCTGCCATGAACAGGGACACCTCCCACGACATCAGGTTGCTCCAAGGCTCATCCAACCTGGCCTTGGACACCTCCAGGGATGGGGCAGCCACCACAACTTCTCTGGACAACCTGTTCCAGGGCCTCCCCACGCTCATGGTGAAAAAATAATTCCTTATATCAAGCCTAAATTAGGTGTTCCTGCCCTGTTGATGTGGCTCATAAAGGGCTTTGGCTCCTCAAAGAGGAGGGATGTGGGATGGATCTGTCCTGACAGATGTATCTGCAGGTTTTGGGGTAGATTTCCTTCTACTTTGGGCAGCTGCTTTTTATGACACAGTCCTAGAACGAGGGTTATTCCGTGCTGGAGCTGCCCAGGCACATGTTTCTAGACAGCAGGGAGAGGCAAACCTCCCTGGCAGGTTGGACTTGGCAGCAGCAAGGAAAACCCTGGCTGTTTTGCTTACCTGATAGCGGTGCGAGTTCATCGAGTTGGACCGAAACGAAGGGTGGGTGCTGGAACTCAAAGCTCAGTCCAACCTGTGAAAGCATCAACGCTTTGTTGTTTGAGGCACTGAAGGAGGATGCTTGGAATCTTCGAAATGATCAGAGCAAATCAACCACTGCGCTCTGAGGGACCTACGGAGTGGTGGTTTGATCTGCTTGTGTGACCAGGAGCCCAGTGCCAACGGAATCCTCATGATGTGGTTGGTCTTATTCCTCAACGGAGCCTTTGTGTTGTGGATCCAGTGCTTGGAGCTGCAGTAATGGAGCCCCCACATTGAGAGCTAGAGCGCTGGGGAATAAGGTCATGGAATCATGGAACAGTTTGGGTTGGAAGGGACCTTAAAGTCCACCCAGTTTCAACCCTCCGCCACGGGCAGGGACACCTCCCACTGGATCAGGGGCTCCAAGCCCCATCCAACCTGGCCTGGAACCCCTCCAGGGATGGGGCAGCCACCACTGCTCTGGGCAACCTGGAGTTGCCCCACCCTCACAGCAAAACATTTCTCCTTCAGATCTCATCTCAATCTCCCCTCTTTCAGCTGCAAACTGTTCCCCCTCATCCTGTCCTGCACTCCCTGATCCAGAGCACCTCCCCAGCTTTGTTGGAGCCCCTTTCAGCGCTTGAGGCTGCTCTAAGACGCTTCTTATCGGTGCCTTTAGAGAGGGCTTTGCAGGGGCTGGAGGGGATGTCCGTCCCAGAACATAGAGCCATATTGTCTGCAGGGAGACCACAGATATTTGCAGGCTGCTCGTTCTGCTCTGATCTCCTCACTTCAAGAGTTGTGTGATCTTGGTCATGCCATACGTGTCCTCTGTTGTTTTAGGCCAGATGCGATGTCTGGTAGAGATACAAGGGGCAATGAAGCTGGTGAAAGGGCTGGAGAACAAGCCCTGTGAGAAGCTGCTGAGGGACCTGGGGCTGTTTAGCCTGGAGAAAAGGAGGCTGAGGGGAGGCCTCATCACGCTCTACAACTGCCTGAAAGGAGGTTGTGGTGAGGTGGGTGCTGGGCTCTTCTCCCAAGTAACAAGCGATGGGATGAGAGGAAATGGCGTCGAGTTGTACCAGGGAAGGTTTAGATTGGACATCACGAACAATTCCTTCATGGAAAGGGTTCTCAGGCACTGGAATGGCTGCCCAGGGAGGTGGTGGAGTCGCCATCCCTGGAAGCGTTTAAAGACGAGTAGATGAGGTGCTCAGGGATGGTTTGGTAGTAGACAGGTACGGTTGGCCTCAATGATCTCAAAGGTCTTTTCCAACCAAACAATTTGATGATTCTAAGAAAGCTTGGATTCGCCGTTTGTCCATGCTGGCTTGGTTACCTGCTAAATACATAAGATTTCTTCCCATTGCATTATTGAGAAAATAGATTTATTTTTGTCCAGCATGGTTTTATTTTGTCTTAGTTTTCCCCTACGATGCAGTTTGCTTCTGTTGATGTGCAGGGTCTTCCTCTCAAGAACACGCAGGTCCACATAATTCAGATAGTTTGGCACTGAACTGCCGACAGCGCATTCCTTTTGGAGAGCAGTTGAATTTTAATAGCACCATAGAGTGGTTTGAAATAAGGACTTCTCCCAAGCAGGCAAAACACCCTTCTCTGTTTCCTCCTGCCTCCCAGATTCCCACCTTGTTGGCTTTGTGCTCCTGCGTGCTAGGTGTGTTTCCCGAGGCCTCGGCATAGTTTAGGGTGGATCCTGGGCAGGAGGAGACCTGCTTGGGCTTGTCCTTGAGATGTTGCAGAGCTTGGTGTCAGCAGAGATGACTGCTCACGCTCCAAGTGGCCGGAGAGCTGTGGGATCCAAGCTTGCAGATGTGTCCCTGCAGCTGGAAGAAGGGGAGAACGGAGATAGTCGCTCCCTAAATGTAAAGCGAAAAGGCAAAGACTTGTGTTGTACGACCCATAATTGGGGTGAGCTGTTTGTAGGGGGAAAATGCCCATTTTTCCACTTGGCGGTGAGGGCTGGGATAACGTTTGAGTGTTGGGTAGCGAATCACTAACTTTATTTTTAAGATACAACATCATTATTGTAATAATTCCACTGCGGAGTCTGCCCTGATGCTGCCATGAGGGCATTGCCTCTGTGAAACTGGGCACAACGACTCATATTCCTCACTCCTTGGGCTCCTTGAGCTGCAAGAAACCAAATAACCCTCATGCCATTGCCCAAAATGCAGTTATTCCCAAGAAACCTTGCGTTTGGGCTTGTAGCAGTGCCCTAAAGCCATTTTGCTTCGTGCTGGGTGGAAAAGGCACTGAGAATTTTCCCATTCTGCCCTGAGCGCGTTGCTCAAGTTTCTCATCGGTGCTGCTGGAGTGGGTGGCATCTCTGTGGAGAGGGGAGCCCTGCCTCCGTAAAGCCGTTTGGGACCTCTTACGGGTGAAGGACACGATGTTACCGTCTCTCTGGATGGGATTTAGCTCTTCCACAGGCGTAGAACACGCTGTTACCGTCTCTCTAGGTGGGATTTAGCTCTTCCGCAGGCGTAGAACACGCTGTTACCGTCTCTCTAGATGGGATTTAGCTCTTCCGCAGGCGTAGAACACGCTGTTACCGTCTCTCTGGATGGGATTTAGCTCTTCCACCCGATACCTGCTCACTCCAGAGGCCTCCGAAGCTTCTCAGGTTCCTCTGTTCGCCCAATGAAGCTTTAAAACCAGGCAAAGAAGCCAAAGGAATAAAACCCCAGTGAGGTTCTGTGAAAAGTAGTAATTAAGCTGTGTTTTGTCAGCACTTTTGGTTGCTATCCCATCTTAATGTGGTCGTCTCATTTGAATGTAAATGTCAAATTCCAAAGCTCCTGGAGGAAAGGGATTGGGTGACATCCCGAGGTGAGCGAAGAGCCAGCGGAGAGGTTTCGGTTAACGCTGTCTTCTGCTCTTTTGCAGTTCAGCTGGTAGGGCTGGAAGGAGCGAGTTGAGAACGTGAGCGTAGGAAAAGGACCTTTTAGCGTTGAGTCCAGTCGGCCTTGGATGTGGAAGAGCTGGGATTGCGGCGAGCAGCGTCTCGGCGAGGCAGCGAGCTTCCCTTGCTTTCTAGGTGTTCAGCAGCACTTCTTGCACCAAAAAAATGCTGGGTTTTTCCATCTGGAATGGGGTTGGGTTTGTGTCAGGAGCCGAGTGGGGGCTGAAGCTGAGTTGCGTTGGGACTTGGACAACGCAGAGCGGTCTCGGCACCGACGAGAGTAGCGCTAGCTGAGCAATTAGAGATGTTCATCCTGTACGCCAGGCTTATAAATAAGATTTGTAAATAAATTCCAGAGCTCCGGTAGTGTTGTGAGCTCTGTCTTCCAAATGGGCTGTATTTTGCATTGGCGGTGCCCCCTCAGCTGCTACAAATCCTATTCGAGTGCGATTGCCGAACTTCCCAAGCGCGGCAGCTTTGGGGTGAAATGTGGCATCTTTGGAGCCTGGCAGAGCCACGCAGTCTGCGACAACAAGGGCAGAATTCCTTGTTGGCGTCTGGGGGCGCAGAGGGAGAAAAGAGCTGCCGGGGAAATTGAGGTCAGTAGTTGAAACTCCGTCTTGGTGGCCCGTTCAGACCTGATTCTTGCCAAGGAGAGGACTCGCTGGTGGTTGTGCCAGCAGCTTTTGTCGCTTGTAACCTGGCCGGTAAGACCTTTCCAAGCGGATTTGACCCATTATTCTGTGGTTGCTTTGCATCCTGTCCTTGCTCCTCCCGCAGGCGGGCGATGGGGTGGGTGGTTTTAAACCCATGAAGGTGGAAAACTCCTGTTACTGATCCTTTGAGCTGCCCAGCCATGCGTCGGAGTTTAATTCTCCAGCCCTTCAGCCTCCTGGAAAAGGGAATAGTGTGGGATTTTTAAGGGCTGAGCCTCTGGCCATAGAGCCGAAGTCATTCTTGGGGGGCTCAGCGCAACCCATTCAGCCCCTCGATGTTCTCGGCCGCTGCAGATGAGGGACACAAAGGGCGTGTTGTGCGAGGAGAAAGAGCTGCAAAGTTGTACAACTTTCCCTGCCAGCCCTCGGCAGTCTCATGACCCTGCAGCCGTTCCCACACTGTCCGGCCGAGTGTCCCAGCCCTCTGGCCGAGGGGGGGTGACCTTGCCAGCCCAGCCTGACTTGCTCCCCCAGGCCCCCTTGGTCCCCAGAGTCCGGCACCGTGGCTGACAAAGCCCACTTGTGTGGGTGACGGCGCTTGGCTTCCCAGAAGACCATTGCCCGAAGCTCCAAAATGCTTCACGCAGCTCAAATTCTCTTTCGAGGAGGGGGGGAAAAGGCTTTGTAAAGCATCTGATCTAAAGGGGAAAGGCTCTAATGTCGTTTTTCAAGGTCAGGAGGCTTTGGGGGTTGGGCAGAGGTATCGAAGACGCTTTTCTGGGAAGCAGCTTGTGGTGGTGGCTTGGATTAAGAGATTTTGGGGAGCGTTGGGGTTGCCTTGGTGGGAATGGGGTAGACGGTGCGGAAGCCTTCCCGAACTGTAGCCAAGCAGCTCAGGAGGTTGGGATGGGGTTCCTTGGACCTTCGGGGGCACAGAGATGCGGTGACCTTGCCCAAGGTCACACCTGAAGCCGGTGCCCAACTTTGGAATGATGTTGTCTTTCCTGGTCCCCAGGCTGCACTCGGCCACCAGCCAGCCTCTTCCTTCCCAACCAGGACTTTTGATCTTAAATAACCTATAAAATACAACTTTTAGCCCAAACCTTGCCTCTGCGGGAGCCCGGGAGGCACCTCTGGAGCTGCTGCCCTTGCTCTGGGCGTTGCGGGGATGCTGCTTTGCCTCCACGCTTGGCCATCGTGGCAGGACTTGGACCAGCTGCCCTGCGCGTCCGTAGTTCTTCTCTCCCCATCACCATGTAAGGAGCTTGAGGCTGATTTGGACATCATTATCGTTTAATATAATGGTTTAATATCAAGGGCTTGCTTCAGATCGGGGTTTCCCAGACTCAGAACCACCTTCTCCTCCTCTGTTTTGTCTGGATAAAACAAGAAGGTGCAGAAATTCCTTTTTCCCTGATGTGAATGAAGCTTTAAGATGTGAAGAACCACTGAGAGACCTGCTCGCCACCCCGAATCGGGGTGGGTGCACGTGTCGGGAAGCGAGTGGTGTTTTGCAACCTGGTTTGCCAGCTCCCCCGTTCTAGAACGCCGTGCTGGGAGTTGTTTCCTGCATAATCACTTCAATTTGGGATGAGCTCCTGAGTCATCCACCCCCCTGTGTCCCGCGGGGCAACCCACATCCCGCCGTGCCTCAGTTTCCCCATCTGTAAATGGGGGATTTTTACACGTAGGCTTCTGCCAAGGTGTTTTATCAACCACGACGTTTGTGTCTGGATTTACTGTGGGTTGTGTTGGCGCCTGGGGATCCTGGTGCTTGGGGTGGGAGGGCCTATATATTGCTTTATGGACCAGTGGCAGCTCTACTGCAAGGAGTATGTGGTTTTACTGCTTGAGAGAGAGAGGAGGCAAGCGTTATTCCTGATTTTTGGGATCAGACTGGGCTTGGGACCAGTTAGGGCAGGTGAAGCAGGGCAGGTTTTGCTCTTGCCCGTGTTTGGTCTCTGCTCCCGGCAAAGGGTGTCTCTTCGGAGCAGAGCCACTCGGCTCGCTTTAGCTTTTCAGTCATTGAATACAGGATGTGTTTAAAGGCAAGTGGATCCATTCCGGTTGTGTTAGCGCATCAGGAGGCACTGGCTGACTTGCCAAAGCAACTTTCGGCACTGGAAAGAGCTGCTGCCCTCTCGAAGCCTTTCTGAGTTAGGAGGGCTGTGCCAGGACGGCTGCTGGTGCTTCGGGAGAGCAGTGTCCTCCTCTCCTTTCCTCCTCGGCCACCGCAGGGGCTCCTGTTCCTGGGGAGGGTGCAGTAGGGCCATTGGGTTTCCGTCTTGGAGCTGGGTCCGCTGTGGGAGCGGGCTGGGGGTTGGCGCTCCCTTCCTCCTCCTGCACAGCGGAGCCCTCACACGCTGAGCTCATTGCTGTGTCCTTCCCAAAGGACGCTCCCTGGCAGCACTCTGCCTGCACCCGTGAGCGTCTCTGCAGACCCTGCGAACCCGGGAATGAGCGATAGGAATGGTTTTCATAGAATCATGGAATGGGTTGGGTTGGAAGGGATCTCAAAGCCCATCCAGTCCCACCCTCTGCTATGGACAGGGACACCTCCCACTGGATCAGGGGCTCCAAGCCCCATCCAACCTGGCCTGGAACATCTCCACCACTGCTCTGGGCAATCTGTTCCAGGGCCTCCCCACCCTCACAGCAAAACATTTCTTCCTAAGATCTCATCTCAATCTCCCCTCTTTCAGCTGAAAACCATTCCGCCTCATTCTGTCACTGCACTCCTTGATAAGGAGCCCTTCCTCAGCTTTCCTTTCCTATTTTCCCAGTGTGACCATGATTGTATCAGGAGTTTGGTTGGGCAGAGCGAGGCAGATTGACCGGAAGTGGTGGGATTGGGACTGGAGTCCACTGGGGAGGCTCAAGGTTCTCCATCCAGTCCAGCACCAGGCACACCTTGGCCATCCCTGGCCCAGATCCGTGCTAATTCAGCTCTTCTTCTAGACTCTATTTTGAGAACATCTGGGCTGTGTTCCTCCTCCTCCTCGGAGTGAAGGTAAGCGTGGATCCGTCCATGCTTTGGATGGTGGACTCGATGGTGTTGTGCAGAGGACGCGCAAGCCGATAGCCAACGCTTGCTGCAGAGCACGCTGGCATCGGCCAACGGGTACCTGCTCCGCGTTGGGAGTTTGCCCACGCAACACGATGCCTCTGAGCCGCCGAGACCTCCCGTGACTCATTGCGCTTTCCTTCTCTCCTAGCCTTTTGCCTCGAAGATGGCGGGTGGCGTGGACGGCCCCATAGGGATCCCGTTCCCGGATCACAGCAGCGACATCCTCAGCAGTTTGAATGAGCAGCGAAACAACGGGCTGTTGTGCGACGTGGTCATCTTGGTGGAAGGCCAGGAGTTCCCCACCCACCGCTCCGTCCTGGCGGCGTGCAGCCAGTACTTCAAGAAGCTCTTCACCTCAGGGTTAGTGGTGGACCAGCAAAACGTGTATGAGATAGACTTTGTGAGTGCGGACGCCTTGTCGGCTCTGCTGGAGTTCGCTTACACCGCGACCCTTACTGTCAGCACTTCGAACGTCAATGACATCCTTAACGCCGCCACACTGCTGGAGATCCCAGCGGTAAGGGATGTTTGCACGGATCTCCTGGACAGTAAGATTCTGGTCAAAACTGACCAGATGGATACAGTAGATCAAATTGATCAAAGGAACCATCTCAGAGCAAAAGAGTACCTGGAGTTCTTCCAGAGCAACCCCGTCAACGGCCACCAAGGCAGCTTTCCGTGGACCAACACAGAGTTGAGAGACCTTCAGAAACTGAAATTCCGAGTCAAAGAGGAGGAGGAGGAGGTGGACTGCAATGGCACAGACTTCTTCTCGCAAGCCCCCCTAAACGAAAGACCAAAGGCGAATGACTGTGATCCTGACAGCAACCCAGCCATGTGGCTGGTCAAAGAAGAGGAGGAGGAGGCAGCTCCTGGCTCCTTGTTTTCACCTTCTCAGAACGGACATTACAGCAGCCGTGGCCTGGCCACGCCGGGAGAAGAGGAGGGGACCCCAGGGGTTCCTCTGGACCAGCAGGAAGCCGGCGACTCCCCCAGCTTCGTTCCTGCTGGAGCGGAGACAGAAGATGATGCGAGGGAGGTGGATGGCTTGGCTGCTAGCGCCCTGCTGCAGCAGATGATGAATTCCGTGGGGAGACAGCAGCTCGGGGAGGATGACCGTAAGGATGACGATGGGGTCATGGATTATTACTTGAAGTATTTCAGCAGTTCAAACGAGGGTGATGTCTATCCGTCCTGGTCCCAGAAAGTGGAGAAGAAGATCAGGGCAAAAGCATTCCAAAAGTGCCCCATCTGCGAGAAGGTGATTCAGGGGGCCGGCAAGCTGCCGCGCCACATCCGCACCCACACCGGCGAGAAGCCCTACGAGTGCGACATCTGCAAAGTCCGATTCACCAGGTAAGGAGCAGGCGGACGCTGAGGAGAAGGGGCTGTCATCCAAAACTGGCTCTTGGCTCTCCCCTGGGGGCTGGTCTGGTGCAATTTTATCTTGCCTGCTTGACTGATTTCCATCTTGTTGGGCGGGTTGGATACAAAAGCTGGAGTTTTCCAGGGAGACTAGAATATAGGGATCTGACTCTTGAGGTGTCTCCAGGGGTTTGCCTTGATCACAGAATCACACAGAATCACAAGGTTGGAAAGGACCCATTGGATCATCGAGTCCAACCATTCCTAACACTCCCTAAACCATGTCCCTGAGCACTTCATCCACCCGTTCCTTAAACACCTCCAGGGAAGGCGACTCGACCCCCTCCCTGGGCAGCTGTTCCAGTGCCCCATGACTCTTACTGTGAAGAATTTTTTTCTGATATCCAACCTGAACCTCCCCTGACGGAGCTTCAGGCCATTCCCCCTTGTCCTGTCCCCTGTCCCTTGGGAGAAGAGCCCAACTCCCTCCTCTCCACAACCTCCTTTCAGGCAGTTGTAGAGAGCAATAAGGTCTCCCCTCAGCCTCCTCTTCTCCAGGCTAAACAACCCCAGCTCTCTCAGCCACTCCTCGTCAGACGTTCTCCAGCCCCTCACCAGCTTCGTTGCTCTTCTCTGGACACACTCCAGAGCCTCAACATCCTTCTTGTGGTGAGGGGCCCAGAACTGAACACAGTATTCGAGGTGCGGTCTCACCAGTGCAGAGTACAGAGGGAGAATCCCCTCCCTGGACCTGCTGGTGACCCCATTTCTGATCCAAGCCAAGATGCCGTTGGCCTTCTTGGCCACCTGGGCACACTGCTGGCTCATGGTCAGCCGCTGTCAACCAGCACCCCCAGGTCCTTCTCTTCCGTACAGCTCTCCAGCCATTCTTCCCCCAGTCTGTAGCGCTGCAGTTGATATCCAGTCCCACACCATCCTGGAGTCCCGAATTGCTGAGCTGTGCTGGAAACCTGGCCGGGCCGAGGCTTCCGTGGAGGCTGAATGACGTGGTTGATGAAACGGAGCTGCAGCCCTCGGTATTTCCATTGTGGAGCTCAGGGTTGAGGCGTGAGCTGGAGACTTGTTTGAGTCAGTGGGGTGACCAGAGCGCTGGTGCTTGGGTTAGGAAGAGGCTGGACCCCACACCGCTCATGTTCTCTCTCAGTGAACTGTGACGGGTGAGCAGTGGCCCCCCCGGAACAACTCGTAAACCCCAGGGCCTCGGTTCAGCATTCCGGGGGCGTTTGCCTGGGCGCTATTTCCAATCAGGGTTCCTTTACTCCTTCCCTCTGCTGCGGGAACGCTGAAGAAAGGGGATATTGTTTGGATTCCTCCGGTTCACTTGAGTCCACGCGTTGCAGCGCTGCCTCCTCTAACTGGTCTCTGTGGTTTTGGTGGCCAAGCTGGGCTTGGGGTCCCACTCCATTCCCCCCAAGTGACCGCATGGGCTTTGTGGCGGAGGAACTGGAGCACTCCTGATGGAGTAGAATCATAGAATCATACCATCACCAGGTTGGAAAAGACCTCTTGGATCATCGAGTCCAACCATTCCTATCTGCCACTAAACCGTGGCCCTGAGCACCTAATCTACCTGTCTTTTAAATCCCTCCAGGGATGGAGACTCCACCACCTCCCAGGACATCCTGGCCTCGCCAGTGCCAACGGCCGCTCTTCGTAGCATTATTGAATAGTTTGGGTTGGAAGAGACCTTAAAGATCATCCAGTTCCAACCCCCCTGCCATGGGCAGGGACATCCCACTGGACTGCCCGAGGAATCTTCCTGGGAGTCTTTTCCTTGGAGGAGAACCCATGGGGTTGCTCCCCACCACAGGGACGGGGCAGGTGGCTGCTGCGTGAAGCCGATGGAGCTGAGTGGTGGGCAGGAGGCCGCGTCCTGCCCCGTGGCCGCACCCAACCCCGCACCAGAGAGCTGAGGAATGCAGATAATGGCAGGGGCAAGGTGCCAGCCGTCTGCCGCTCCCCCAGCACGGCCACGCGGCACCTCCCTGCCGGATCTGCCCCACGTGTGCCGGGGGGCCCTGGGGGCTGCACCCACACCCCTGCGCCCAATCCTGTCCAATCCAATCCAATTCCAAGGTCCGTTTGCCCATTGTGTGAGGGGGTCCCCACCTGGATTTCTCTCCCCTGGAAGGAGAGTTAAGGGGAATGTGGGGCTTTTTTGGATGTCAGTGGGGCAATGCCACCTCATCATCGCTTCCCCATCTCGCCCTCCTCCTGTGGGGTTCGGATGGAGACCTGCTCTGGCGTTGCAGAGAATGGGGTGGAAGCTCTGTCTTCCACCGCCTATAAACGAGGCTCTTTCATAATAAACCAGAGCTATTTTCCAGCCAAAATACATCCCCCACATTCTTCCCACAGCTGGCGTTTGGGCACAAAGAAGCCTGGATGGGGATAGGGAGCTGGGCTCAGCCTCGCTGTGCCCCTAAGCATGTCATGCCCCATAGTTTGGCCATTCCGGATGGTCTTTCTCACCCCACAGCAGCTGTCGAGCTCAGCTCAGGTGTTTACACCACTCGTAGAGAGTCTCGCTAAATCTCAGCAGGTTCCCAGCTCCCTCTGCCCTTGCCTGGGGTGCTTCAGCCCCATCCCCTTAACTCAGAGCATCCTAAACCCGAGCTGCCAGCCCGGCATTTCTGCTCTGGGCTCTTTTCCCCAGTGGGGTCCACGAGTTGCTTTTTTCTGCTTCCCACACCCCCAAATCCTTCACCTTGGGAGGATCCTAGCGTGAAAACGGGCACAGCTCTGCCCCAGCTCTCCATCATCCCTTTTTCCCCCCAAATTTTATTCTTTTGCTTTCCTTCCCCTCCTTCCCAGCGGGTGATGGTGCATCACCTGAAGACAAATCTTTTCCCTGCGCTGTTAAAAACAGAGCCTCAGCGTGGGGAGCAGCAGTCCCTGCTCCGGCAGGAGCTTTCGGGGTGAGGGCAGGACAAGCCGGGGCTGTTTGGCCCAGGGTGGGTGTTTTCCTGCCACCCCCATCACCGGGTGGGGCTCAAAACCATCAGTTGAAGCTGATTTTTACTCCCTTGTGCTTCCTGGTTCCTCTGTGTTCGCAGGGGCAGGCGTTGGAATCCGCTTCGGAAAGAAGGGCAGCGTGGTTTTATGAAACTTCTGAGCCTTTATACAATTGTATTCATTATAAAAGTTCTTTTTTTAAAGCTGGTTTGATGCGCAGCTCTGTGTTTCAAGCAAGGCTTGTGCTCCCAGCTGCATTGGGATCTGCATTAAACCAGGAGGCGGTTGTGTCCTTGGTGTTTTCAACCCTTAAAGTTGGGGACTTTGGGGCCCTCGTGATGGCAGCATCTCCCTGCGGTGTGCCAAGGTCTGTCTTTGCCATGTGGAGGTCAGAGAGATGTCCGGATGGGGCCAAATCCGCTCGGCGAGAGGCGAGCGGTTGCCTTGCCCTCTGCCCAGATGGGGACGGGGCTCCTCGCTGCCCTGCCACGCGCTTCGTGCCTGATTCTTCTTCCTCCAGGAAGAAGGGAGACGCTGTGGCTCACGTGGCTGTGTTGGCCCCCAGCCCGGCTGCTGCAACTGCCCTCCCCTCGCTGCAGTGAGCTGCGGCTGCGCCGGCCCCGTACCACGCAACGCTCGGCCCCGTATCCATGCTCGGCCCCGTACTGGGTGATGCTCAGCCCCTCATCCATATTTGGCCCTGGGTCCATGCTCAGCCTCATATCGGGCAATGCTTGACCTCGGACCGATGCTCGACCTCAGACCGATGCTCAGCCCTGGATGGGGCGGTGATTGATCTGTATTGGGTGATGCTCGACCCCGTATCGATGCTCAGCCCCGTTTTAGGTGATGGTTGACCCCATCACCGATGCTCAGCCCTGTACTTGGGTGATGTACTTTAGTTCCATAACAAATGTTCAGCCCTGTTCTGGGCCCCTCGCTCCAAGAAGGATGTTGAGGCTCTGGAGTGTGTCCAGAGAAGAGCAACGGAGCTGGTGAGGGGCTGGAGAACAAGGGTTATGAGGAGCAGCTGAGAGAGCTGGGGTTGTTTAGCCTGGAGAAGAGGAGGCTGAGGGGAGACCTTATTGCTCTCTACAACTGCCTGAAAGGAGGTAGTGGAGAGGAGGGAGCTGGGCTCTTCTCCCAAGGGACAGAGGACAGGACAAGAGGGAATGGCCTGAAGCTGTGCCAGGGGAGGGTCAGACTGGACATCAGGAGAAAACTTTTCCCAGAAGGGTTCATCGGACACTGGCAGAGGCTGCCCAGGGAGGTGGTTCAGTCCCCATCCCTGGAGGGATTTAAAAGACAGGTAGACAGAGTGCTCAGGGACATGGTTTGGTGGCAGATAGGAAGGGTTGGACTCAATGATCCAAGCAGTCTTTTCCAACCCAGTAATTCTATGATTAACCCTGTACCAGGTGATGCTTTGCCTCATATCAGTCCTCAGCCCCATACTGGGTAACACATGGCCCCATATCAACCCCATATGGGTTGATGTTTAACACCATTACCAGTGCTGAGCCCTGTACCTGGGGGATATTTGGTCCCATACCCAATGTTCAGCTCCGTACTGTGTGATGCTTGGCCCCATATCAGTTCTTAGCCCTATACTGGGTCATGCTTGGTCCCGTACCCAATGCTCAGCCTTGTACCAGGCAACAATTGACTCCACACCAGGCAATCTTTGGCCCTGTACCAGTGTTCAGCCCCATACCGGGTGATGCTCAGCCTCGTATTGATGCTCAGCCCCATACCGGGTGATGCTCAGCCTCGTATCGATGCTCAGCCCCATACCAGGTGATGCTCAGCCTCGTATCGATGCTCAGCCCCATACCGGGTGATGCTCAGCCTCATATCGATGCTCAGCCCCATACCAGGTGATGCTCAGCCTCGTATCGATGCTCAGCCCCATACCGGGTGATGCTCAGCCTCGTATTGATGCTCAGCCCCATACCGGGTGATGCTCAGCCTCGTATCGATGCTCAGCCCCATACCGGGTGATGCTCAGTCTCATATCAATGCTCAGCCCCATACCAGGTGATGCTCAGCCTCGTATCGATGCTCAGCCCCATACCGGGTGATGCTCAGCCTCGTATCGATGCTCAGCCCCATACTGGGTGATGATCAGCCTCGTATCGATGCTCAGCCCCATACCGGGTGATTTTTGGCCCCGTCCTGATGCTCAGCTCTATACAGGGCGATGATTGACCCAGTGTTGATGCTCAGCTCCATACCAGTTGATGCTCAACCATATTTTGATGCTTGGCCCTGTACTGGATAATGCTCGGCCTCGTACTGATGCTCAGCCCTGTGCAGGATGATGGTTGACCCTGTACTGGGCAATGTTTGATCCCATACTGGGCTGCTCAACCCCATTAGCAGTTCTCAGCCCCACACTGGGTGATGCTTGGCCCCATACCAATGCTCAGCCTTGTACCCGGTGATGGTTGACCTCATACTGGGCAATGCTCATCCCAGTACCAGTTCTTGGCCCTGTACCAATACTCGGCCCTGTACCAGGTGGTGGTTGAACTCGTACTGGGCAATGCTCGGCCCTTTACCAGGTGTTGATGGACCCTGGACTGATGTCCAACCCCATACCCGGTGATGGTTGACCCTGTGTCAATGCTTGGCCCTGTATGACGTGATGGTTGACCCCCTACTGGGCAATGCTTGACCCTCTACCAATGTTCAGCCCCATACCAGGTGGTGATTGACCCTGTACTGATGTTTAGCCCCATTCCAGGCGACGGTTGACCCTATGCCAATGCTCAGCCCTATATCAGCTGATGCTTAGTGATCTACCAATGCTTGGCTCTGTACCAGGTGATGGTTGACCTTGTACGATGCTTGGCCCTCTTCCAGGTAGTGGTTGACCCTGTACCGATGCTTGGCCCTATTCTGGGCTATGATTGACCTTGTGCTGAGTGGTGGTTTACCCCGTGCCAATGCTTGGCCCCATTCTGGGCAATGGTTGACCCTGTACCAATGTTTGGCCCTATTCCAGGCTATGATTGACCTTGTGACGGGTGATGGTTGACCCTGTACCGATGCTTGGCCCCATTCTGGGCTATGATTGACCTTGTACCAGGCAATGGTTGACCCTGTACTGATGCTTGGCCCCATTCCGGGCTATGATTGACCTTGTACCAGGCAATGGTTGACCCATGCTTGGCCCCTTGGGCGATGGTTCACCTTGTACCAGGTGATGGTTGAGCCTGTACTGATGTTCAGCCCCACACCGGGCAATGCTTGGCCCCGTTCCGGGCGATGGTTGATGCTGTACTGATGCTTGGCCCCATTCCAGGTGTTGGTTGAACTTATACCAGGCGATGCTCAGTCATGTACCAGGCAATGGTTGATTCCGTACTGATGTTCAACCCCGCACCGGGCAATGCTTGGCCCTATTCTGGGTGATGGTTGACCCTGTACTGATGCTTGGCCCCATTCCGGGCTATGGTTGTCCTTGGAATGGGCGATGGTTGACCCTGTACCAACGTTTGGCCCTATTCTGGGTGATGGTTGACCCTGTACTGATGCTTGGCCCCATTCTGGGCTTTGGTTGTCCTTGGAACGGGCGATGGTTGACCCTGTACCAATGCTTGGCCGTATTCTGGGTGAAGGTTGACCCTATAGTGATGTTCAACCCCACACTGGGCAACGCTTGGCCCCATTCTGGGTAATGGTTGACCCTGTGCTGATGCTTGGCCTCATTCTGGGCTATGATTGACCTTGTGCCAGGTGACGGTTGACCCTGCACCGATGCTTGGCCCCATTCCGTGCTGTGATTGACCTTGTACTGGGTGATGGTTGATCCTGTACCGATGCTTGGCCCCATTCTGGGCTATGGTTGACCTTGTACTGGGTGATGGTTGACCCTGTAGCAATGTTTGGCCCCATCCTGGGTGATGGTTTGCCTTGTAGCAGGCGATGATTGACCCTGTACTGATGCTTGGCCTCATTCCGGGCCATGATTGACCTTATGCCGGGTGATGGTTGGCCCTGTACCATGTTTGGCCCCATTCTGGGCTATGGTTGACCTTGTACCAATGCTTGGCCCCATTCCGGGTGATGATTGACCTTGTACTGGGCTGATGGTTGACCCTGTGGTGGGGGGTGGTTGACCCTGAACTGATGCTTGGTCCCATTCTGGGTGATGGTTGACCTTGTACCAGGCGATGGTTGACCTTATACCAGGTAATGGTTGACCCTGAACTGATGTTTGGCCCTGTACTGGGTGATGGTTGACCCTGTATGATGTTTGGCCTCATTCTGGGTGATGGTTGACCTTGTACCAGGTGACGGTTGACCTTGTACCAGGCAATGGCTGACCTTGTACCAGGTGATGGCTCACCTTGTACCAGGTGACAGTTGGCCTTGTACCAGGCGATGGTTGGCTTTGTACCAGGCGATGGTTGACCTTGTACCAGGCGATGGTTGGCCTCGTACCAGGCGATGGTTGACCTCGTACCAGGCGATGGTTGACCTTGTACCAGGCGATGGTTGGCCTTGTACCAGGCGATGGTTGACCTCGTACCAGGCGATGGTTGACCTTGTACCAGGCGATGGTTGGCCTCATACCAGGCGATGGTTGACCTTGTACCAGGCGATGGTTGACCTTGTACCAGGCGATGGTTGGCCTCATACCAGGCGATGGTTGACCTTATACCAGGCGATGGTTGGCCTTGTACCAAGTGATGGTTGACCTTATACCAGGCGATGGTTGGCCTTGTACCAGGCGATGGTTGACCTCGTACCAGGCGATGGTTGACCTTGTACCAGGCAATGGTTGGCCTCATACCAGGCGATGGTTGACCTTGTACCAGGCAATGGTTGGCCTCGTACCAGGCGATGGTTGGCTTTTTACCAGGCGATGGTTGACCTTGTACCAGGTGATGATTGACCTTCTACCAGGCGATGGTTGGCTTTGTACCAGGTGGTGATTGACCTTGTACCAAGGGATGGTTGACCTTATACCAAGTGACGGTTGGCCTTATACCAGGTGGTGGTTGGCTTTGTACCAGGCGATGGTTGGCCTCGTACTAAGGGATGGTTGACCTTATACCAGGTAGTGGTTGACCTTGTACCAGGCGATGGTTGGCCTCGTACCAGGTGATGGTTGACCTTCTGCCAGGTGATGGTTGACCTGGTACCAGGTGATGGTTGGCCTCATACCAGGCGATGGTTGACCTTGTACCAGGTGGTGATTGACCTTCTACCAGGTGATGGTTGGCCTTCTACCGGGCGATGGTTGACCTTCTACCAGGCGATGGTTGACCTTCTACCAGGTGATGGTTGACCTTCTACCAGGCGATGGTTGACCTTCTACCAGGTGATGGTCGGCCTCGTACCAGGTGATGGTTGACCTTCTACCAGGTGATGGTCGGCCTTGTACCAGGCGATGGTTGACCTTCTACCAGGTGATGGTTGACCTTCTACCAGGTGATGGTTGACCTTCTACCAGGTGATGGTCGGCCTCGTACCAGGTGATGGTTGACCTTCTACCAGGTGATGGTCGGCCTTGTACCAGGTGATGGTTGATCTTCTACCAGGTGGTGATTGACCTTCTACCAGGTGATGGTTGGCCTTGTACCAGGTGATGGTTGATCTTCTACCAGGTGATGGTCGGCCTTGTACCAGGTGGTGATCGACCTTCTACCAAGCGATGGTTGACGCTGTGGCGGTGCTCAGCCCCACGCGGGGCGCAGGATGGCAGGCAGACCGCCGCCGCCGCCTGACCTGCCGCCCACCTTCTCGTCTCTCCCGCAGGCAGGACAAGCTGAAGGTCCACATGAGGAAGCACACGGGGGAGAAGCCCTACTTGTGCCAGCAATGCGGCGCCGCTTTCGCTCACAACTACGACTTGAAGAACCACATGCGCGTCCACACCGGCCTACGACCCTACCAGTGCGAAAGCTGCTTCAAGACTTTCGTCCGCTCTGACCACTTGCACAGGCACCTTAAAAAAGATGGATGCAACGGGATTCGCTCCCGACGGGGCCGGAAACCCCGAGTGAGAGATGCCGAAGGTTTACCGACCACCCCAACGGGGAATCCTGAAGATGGAAGCTTCCAAGCCGGTGGGGAGAGCCAAGAATCGGATGACACCTCGCAACGCAACGGCCCAGAGCAGCAGCACTTTGAGGATAACTCAAATACCGAAGCGTCGGGATTGAATGTAGCAGGAGGGTCGGCTGAGGGTAACACGCAAGGACTCTCCTAAACCAAAAAAAAAAAAGAAAAACACAAAACCACAGTGTCACAAAATCTAGTTAGTACTTTTCCTCCGGAATTTTTTTTTTTTGGTTGTTTTTTTTTTCGTTTTTTTCTCTCGAAAGATGTTTCCCTTTTTTTTTTTTTTAAAAAAGAAAAGCAGAAAAAAAAAACCGACAAAAAAAAAAGAGAAAAAAAAAAATTATATATATATATATAACGTTTCCAATCTTCCCATCGTAAGGTCCCCCCAGGATCCCTCCGTAGCCAAGGACTTTGCCTTGGAAAGGCAGATGCTAGGAAGCGAGGGGGTGAGGACGGAAAAAGTGGTTCTGTCGCATGGAAAAGAGCTTCCATGTAAATCCAAAGCTTTATTTTGTGTCCAAACACACGTTAAAAAAAAAAAAAACTTATTTCAGAGAGAGATCTATTTAAGGCAAAAAAAAAAAAAGAGTAAAAAAAATAGACCAAAAAAAAAAAAAAGAAATAAAAAAATCATAAAAAATAAGCGGTGGGGGTGGAAGGGCTCTTGGAATACGGTGCCTCGGGAGCGGGGACGGCCTCCCCGTCGCTGGGTCTTGGGACGTTGGAGCTCCAGCGGCGCGCGGGGAGGAGCGGTTGGGGGCTCCCAGAATGGAGGTGGTTCCTTCCAGGGAGATACGGGGGTATTTTTTAGTTTTTTTTTGGTCCTAAAGGGTCTGGGATCTTCCCAGCGGCCCCGTCGCAAAGCTGGGTTTGCCAGAGGGGACCTGAGGGGGTAGGTCGGGCTCGGAAATTGCCGGAAATTGCCTAAAATTGCCGAAAATTGCCTAATGACGTGAGTGGAAAAGTTAGGAGTTGAGCGGGAGTGGGATGCCAGGAGCTGGGGGCACCCGGCGCCAGGGGTATGGATGCACGGGAAGCCGTGGTGGGGTCGATGCTGTGGTGGTATCAATGACGTGGTGGTATCAACCCATGGTGGTATCGATGCTGTGGTGGTGTTGATGCCATGGTGGTGTTGGCACCATGGTGGTGTTGACACCATTGTAGTGTCTATGCCATGATGGTGTCTATGCCATGGTGGTGTCTATGCTATGATGGTGCCTATGCCATGGTGGTGTCTTTGCCATGGTGGTGTTGACACCATTGTAGTGTCTATGCCATGGTGGTGTTGATGCCATGGTGGTGTTGACACCATTGTAGTGTCTATGCCATGATGGTGTCTATGCCATGGTGGTGTTGACGCCACGGTGGTGTTGACGCCATAGTGGTGTTGACGCCATGGTGGTGTCTATGCCATGGTGGTGTTAGAGCTGTGGCAGTGTTGATGCCATGGTGATATCGATGCCATGGTGGTGTTGAGGCCATGGTGGTGTCAATGCCATGGTGGTGTCTATGCCATAGTGGTGTTGATGCCATGATGGTATCGATGCCATGGTGGTATTGATGTCATGGTGGTGTCTACGCCATGGTGGTGTTGACGCCACGGTGGTGTTGATGCTGTGGCGGAGTTGATGCCATGGTGGTATCGATGTCATGGTGGTATTATCCCATAGTGGTGTTGATGCCGTGGTGGTGTCGATGCCATGATGGTATCGATGTCATGGTGGTATCGATACCATGATGGTGTCCATGCCATGGTGATGTCCATGCCATGGTGATGTCCATGCCATGATGGTATCCATGCCATGATGGTGTTGATGCCATGATGGTGTCTATGCCATGATGGTGTCCATGTCATGATGGTCTTGATGCCATGATGTGTTGATGCCATGATGGTGTCCATGCCATGATGGTGTTGATGCCGTGATGGTGTCCATGCCATGATGGTGTTGATGCCATGATGGTGTCCATGCCGTGATGGTGTCCATGCCATAATGGTGTTGATGCCATTGATGGTGTCCATGCCATGATGGTATGGATGCCATGGCGGTGTCTATGCCGTGGTGGTGTTGATTTCATGGTGGTATTGATTCCATGATGGTGTTGACTCCATGCTGGTATCGACGCCGTGGTGATACCAAAACCGTTGCACCAGATACCCCTGGATGAGCATCCATCCCAGCATCCATCCCAAGGTGCCGGGCCTAACCCGGACCTCCTCCACCCCTTCCCAGCTCCCGCCACACCGCGAGGACTGGAGGTGGGGGCACCAACCCCCCCTTTTCCTTTTCCCAGGGCATTTTCAGCCCCGGTGGCATTCCCGAAAGCGCCAAAAAATGGCAAATTCCTTGAAAAATAAAGGTTCTTGGAGGTCTCCTTTAGCGGAGCAGGAGACCTTTGGGCAGGGGAGGCCTCGGCCCCCCTATATCTATATATATATATATATATCTCGATGCTGTACGGCTCCAGGCGGGTATGGATCCCTCGGGATAACAGAACGAGGAGAAAAGGCACCTTTCAGCTGGTCACCTGTTTTCTAAATGCACATTTTTAAATGAAAAAAAAGAAAAAACACACAAAAAACCCCAAGATTTTAAAGCCCTTTTATTTCAAAAGCACTTTTTAGATCCTCTTTTTTTTTTTTTCTTTCTTATTTTTTTTTTTTTGGTTCCTTTTGGCTTTTTTTTTGTTTAAATTTTAATTTTTTTTTTAATTTTTTTTTTTAATTTTTGTTTTGAATTTTTTTTTTAAATTTTTTTTTTTCCTTTCGAAGCAAAAAAAAAAAAAAATAGAGCAGGTTTGGCCGAATGTATTTTTTTTTTGGCGAGAGAGGGGGAGTGTGTGCTGGGGGGGGAAGGGTTGAGTGGCGGGGGCTGGGGGAGAGGCGGATGTTTTATTTAATGCAGATTAAAGAAAAAAAAAAAAAACAAAAAACCACACACAAAAAAAAAGCAATAAAAAAAAAATAATAAAAAAACCCATAATAAACAACTCAAAAAAAAAAAAAACCAACAAAACACAAACAAAGAAGTCTTAGCACTTTGCGATGGAACGGGTACTTTGAGATCACTTTATCTTAATTTAAAGAAGCAAAAGCAGAAGATGTTTACAAGTGAAAAAAAAAAAAGAAAAAAAAACAAAAAAAAACAACTTCTACGGAAAAAAAAAAAAATATTATTAAAAAATGAATCCTAAATTTATTTTTGTAAGAAAAAATGTGTATATATATATATATATATATATTTAAAACAATAAGACTTAGGCAGAATCCAAGTTGGATTTCCCGGTGTGGTCCAGCCGGGAGGTGTCGGATGGGAGGAAGGATGCTAATTAGGTTCTGTGACATTCCCGCCCCGAGTCCTTGCACTTCACAAAATCGATATAAAAACAACGACAAAAAACACCCCCGGAAGCTTGAATTTTAGGCAGGAATCCTGGGGTTTTGGTTTTCCTTTTTTTTTTTCCGTGTATTGTTCATTTCTCCCCCTCCCCGTGATGCTGATGATGATTTTAGTTGCTTTCTTCCCTCTTTTTTCCAGCCCTTCGTCTCCCAGCCGGAATGTTGGGCTCCCCAGGGGCTTCGTGTCCCCCTCGAATTCGGAGCCGGGTGTCAAACCGGTTTAAGGATGGGGGGGAGGTGGGATGGGGGTGGGAGGGAGAGATGGATGGGATCCCCCGGCCCCGCGCCGGCTGAATCGGCACCAAAAAAAAAATAATCAAGTATGGATTTGTAAATAGACCCTTCCCCGCGTTCCTCCTGGCGCTCGAGTCGTGGTGTCTCCTTCCTAGGTCTCGGCGGGTTGGTTTGTTTTCCAAAGCCCCACCCCACCAGCTCCTCGCTGCTACTTTTGAACCCCCTCTTCCATCCTCTCCATCCCTCCATCCTCTCCATCCCCTCCATCTCCTCCATCCTCCTCATTCTCTTCATCCTCTCCATCCCCTCCATCTCTTCCATCCTTCTATCATCTCCATCCCCTCCAGCCCTTCCAACCTCTCCATCTCCTCCATCCCTCCATCTCTCCATCCTCTCCATCCCTTCCATCCCTTCCATACCTCCATCCCCTCCACCCTCTCCGTCCCTCCATCCTCCCCATGTCCTCTATCCCTCCATCCTCTCCATCCCTTCCATCCCTCCATCCCCTCCATCCTCTCCATCCCCTCCATCTTTTCCATCCTTCTGTCATCTCCATCCCCTCCATCCCTTCCAACCTCTCCATCTCCTCCATCCCTCCATCCTCTCCATCCCTTCCATCCCTTCCATACCTCCATCCCCTCCACCCTCTCCGTCCTTCCATCCTCCCCATCCCTCCATCCCTTCCATACCTCCATCCTCCTCATTCTCTTCATCCTCTCCATCCCTTCCATCCTTCTATCATGTCCATCCCCTCCATCCCTTCCAACCTCTCCATCCCTCCATCCTCTCCATCTCCTTCATCCCTCCATCTCTCCATCCCCTCCATCCCCTCCATCCCTTCCATCCCTCCATCCCCTCCATCCCTCCATCTCTTCCATCCCCTCCATCCCTCCATCCCTTCCATCCCTCCATCCCCTCCATCTCTCCATCCCCTCCATCCCCTCCATCCCTTCATCCCCTCCATCTCTCCATCCAATCCATCTCTTCCATCCCCTCCATCCCTCCATCCCTTCCATCCCTTCATCCCCTCCATCTCTCCATCCAATCCATCTTGTCCATCCTCTCCATCCCTCCATCCTTTACATCCTTCTATCAATCCCTTCCAATCCATCCCTTCCAACCTCTCCATCCCTCCATCCTCTCCATCCCCTCCATCCCTCCATCCTCTCCATCCCTCCATCCTCTCCATCCTCTCCATCCCTCCATCCTGCGTCCCATAACGAGGAGCTTTGTGGAGTTGGGGGCAAACGGGGATAAAACTGTTGGGTTCTGCGCCCCATGGGGGGAAAAGATGGGAAAGAGAGGGGAAAGAGAAAAGGGGAGGGAAGGGGAAAAAAAAAGAGAGGAAAAGGGGGGGGAAGGGGAAAAAAAGAGAGGAAAAAGAGGGGAAAGAGAAAGAAAAGGGCAAAAAAGAGGGGATAAAAAGGGGAAAATGAAAAAACGGGGAAAAAAAGGAGAAAGGGGGGAATGGGAAAAGAGAAAAGGGGAAAAGGAGGAGGGGGAAAAAGGGAAGGAAAAGGGGGAATGGGGAAAAGGGGGGAAAGGGGGAAAATGGGATTAAAAGGGGGGAAAGGGGTGAAAATGAGATTAAGAAGGGGAAAAAGGGAGAAGTGAGAAAACAAATGAGAAAAAAGGGGATAATGAGAAAAAAGGGGGAAAATGAGGAAAAGGGGAAAACGAGAAAAGGGAAAAATGAGAAAAAAAGGGGAAATGAGGAAAAAGGGGAATGAGAAAAGGGGAAAATGAAGGGGAAGGAAAAAGGGAGGGGGGAATGGGGGGAAGAAGGGAAAAATAAGGGTGGGGGTGGGAGAAAAAGGAGGAGGGGGGAAAGGAAAAGATGGAAATAAAGAGAGGAAACAGCATAAAAGGTCAAAGGAGGGAGTTTGGTCTCAGGATTACCCCCCCCCCCCAGTGTCCCCCCCCCCAGCACAGAATTTGCACTAAAACCATTAAAAATGAAAAAGAAAAGCAAAAAAACACCCCACAACCCCTTTTGGGGTTCGGAGGGGGGGGGAGGTGGTTTCTGGGGTGTTTTTTTGCCCATTCCAACCCCACAGCCTTAACCTCATGTGCCCCCCCCCACTTCGTTTCCCCCCCCCCCAGATCCGTATCCAGGTTTCCTTGTGGTTATTATTGTTTTTATTAATTATTATTTTTAATTCCGGTCAGGATAAAGCGTTGCCAAAGAAACTTTGGGGGGGGGGGGGGGGGGGGGAGAAGATGGGGGGGTGAGGAATGAAATGATGATAAATCATTAAATAATGATAAATAACCCAGAGAAAGAACAGCCCCCCCCCCCTTAAAAAAAAAAAGAAAAAAGGGAGGGGAAGGGAAAAAGGAAAAATCAGGGGATTTTTTTGGTACAAAAGAGGGAAAAAACAGGGAATGAACACCCCCCCCCCCTAAATTTGGTGGTTTGGGGGTGTCAGGGGGGGCTGTAGGGGCTTTGCCCCCCCCCCCCCTTCCTTAAAGGATGGTTTGGGGAGGGGGGAGGATTCCCTTCTTCCATCCGTAAAGATGCTGCATCCAGGTGTGTCCCCCCCAGCCCCAAATTATGGGATTGGGGGGGGGGGGTTGGCCCCCCCAGCCTCAAACAATGAGATTAGGGGGGGGTCTTATGACCCCTCCAGCCCCAAATTATGGAGTTAGGGGGGGTCTTGTGCCCCCCCCCCCAGCCCCAACAATTGGGGTGTAGGGGATGAGATGGGGGGGGTCCTGTGTGCCCCCCCTTAATCAATGGGGCTGCAGGGATTGAGATGGGGGTCCTCTGTCTCCCCCCCCATCAGCAATTGGGGTGCAGGGGTTGGATTAGGGGGGGATCCTTGTGCGTGTCCCCCCCCCAGCAATAGGGGTACAGGGGTCTTGTGTCCCTCCCCCCCCCCATAATGGGACTGGGATGAGGGGGGGGTGTCCTGTTCCCCCCCCCCATCAGGAATTGGGGTGCAGGGCTTGGACTGGAGGGGGTCCTGTGCCCCCCCCAAAATCAATGGGGCTGCAAGGACTGAATGAGGGGGTGTTCTGTGTCCCCCCCTCAAAGTCATAGGGGCTGGATTTTTTTTGGGGGGGGGTGTCTTGTGTGTGTGCCCCCCCCCAGCAATGGGGGTGCAGAGGATGGATTGGGGGTGTCCTGTGTGTCCTTTTCTCCCCCCTATCCCACTCAATGGGTCTCGGGGGGGGTGTCCTGTGTGTCCCCCCCCAAGATGCAGGGGATGGTTTGGGGGGGGGGCTGTGTGTCCTCTCCCCCCCAGTTTAATGAATTGGGGGGGGGGTGCCCCCCCAAAGCAATTGGGCTGCAGGGCATAGTTGGGGGGGGTCCTTTCCCCCCCCCAGGGCTCATTCTTCTGCAGGAAAAGGGCTTTTTTCTTCCCCCCCCCCATAATTTCTCCTTCAGCCCCATCAGTTTAGTGCCCCCCCTTTTTTTTTTGATCCCTAAAATCCCCAAAATAAGGAAAAAAATAGACATCCCCCCCCCTTTCTCTATAGAACTTTCAATTTATTAACGAGTTTTATTTAATTAAAGCGGAGCAGGTTGGAAAGACAGTGATTTTGGGGGGGGGGGAACACCAATTGGGGGGGAACACCAACTGGGGGGGAAAACACCAACTGTGGGGGGGAAAACACCAACTGGGGGGGGGGAAAACACCAACTGGGGGGGGTCCCGGAGCAAAAAAAGCTGCGATTTAAGTTGTTTTTTTGCTTAAAAAATGATATATATATATATATACACAGAGAGAGACGATGAGAGCTGAACCCCCCCGGGCAGGGGGGGCCCCGAATGGGCTGAAGCTGCACCAGACGGGGCCACTTTTTCCTTTTTCCTTTTTTTTTTCCCCATTTTTGGATTTTGGTTTTTTTTTTTAACCAAGGAGAGGCCCCAGCGCTCGCAAAGGAAAAAGAAAAAAAAAAAGGGGGGGGGGGAAATAAAGTTTTTAATGTGTAAAACAACTACTTTTTGTGGGGGGGGAAATAAAAAAGGAGCGAGGGGGGAGGCGATAAAAATACAAGCACAGCAAAGACATTCCATAGATTGTACCTTTGATAGATCTTTATAACGGGGGGGGGAGAGAGAGAGAAAAAACAGTGAAAATAATAAACATTGCACTTTGGGGGGGGCTTTAAAGGAGAAAAAAAAAAAAGAGAGAAATAAACTATATATTAAAGATAACGGATGGAGCCGCTTGGATTTGTTGGGAGGAGGGAAAGCTCGGCTGGGGGGGGAATAATGGGTTTATTTGGGGTTTTTGGGGGGGTTAAAGTGGGTTTTGTTTCAGGTTTTGGGGGGGTTATAATGGAATTGGTTTGTTTTGGGGGGATTATAATGGAATTGTTTTGTTTGGGGGGGGCTATGGGGGTTTTTTGGTTGGTTTTGGGGGGGTTTAATGCTTTTTAGGGGGGTTATAAATGGGGTGAGATGGGTTTTATTGGGGGTGGGGCGGTTAAAGTGGGTTTTGTTTCAGGTTCTGGGGGGGATTATAATGGAATTGGTTTGTTTTGGGGGGCTATGGGGGTTTTTGGTTGGTTTTGGGGGGTGTAATGGTTTTAGTGGGGGTTATAACGGGGGTGAGATGGGTTTTGTTGGGGTTGTGGGGGGTTATAGTGGATTTGGTTTGTTTTGGGGGGATGATAATGGAATTGGTTTGTTTTGGGGGGCTATGGGGTCTTTTTGGTTGGTTTTGGGGGGGTTTAATGGTTTTTAGGGGGTTATAATGGGGGTGTGATGGGTTTTGTTGGGGTTGGGGGGTTATAGTGGGTTTTGTTTCAGTTTTGGGGGGGTTATAATAGAATTGGTTTGTTTTGGGGGGTTTATAATGGAATTGGTTTGTTTTGGGGGGGCTATGGGGTTTTTTGTTGGTTTTGGGGGGGTTTAATGGTTTTTAGGGGGGTTATAATGGAGGTGTGATGGGTTTTGTTTGTTTTGGGGGGGTTATAGTGGATTTGGTTTGGTTTGGGGGGATTATAATGGAATTGGTTTGTTTTGGGGGGGCTATGGGGTTTTTTTGTTTGGTTTGGGGGGGGTTTAATGGTTTTTAGGGGGCTATAATGGGGGCAGGATGGGTTTTGTTGGGGGTGGGGGGGTTACAGTGGGTTTGTTTTGTTTTGGGGGGATTATAATGGAATTGGTTTGTTTTGGGGGGATTACAATGGAATTGGTTTGTTTTGGGGGGGCTATGGGGGTTTTTTGGTTGGTTTGGGGGGTTTAATGGAATTGGTTTGTTTTGAGGGGCTATGGGGGTTTTTTGGTTGGTTTTGGGGGGTTTAATGGTTTTTAGGGGGTTATAATAGGGGTGTGATGGGTTTTATTGGGGTTGGGGGCGTTATAGTGGATTTGGTTTGGTTGGGGGGTTTATAGCAGTTTTTGGTTTTGGGGGGGTTTAATGATTTGGGGGGGTAATGATTTTTTGGGGTCTTAATGATTTTTTGGGGGTTAATGATTTTTTGGGGGGGTTAATGATTTTTAGGGGGCTATAGGGGGGCTGTAATGGGGTTATGATGTTTTTATTGAGCTTGGGGGGTTTATAGTGGGTTTGGTTTGGTTTGGGGGTGTTATAGTGGTTTTTATTTCAGTTTTGGGGGGATTATAATGGAATTGGTTTGTTTTGGGGGGGCTGTGGGGTTTTATTCGTTCAGTTGGGGGGGTTAATGATTTTTAAGGGGTTATAGGGGGTTATAATGGGGGTGTGATGGGTTTTGTTGGGGTTGGGGGGGTTTATAGTGGATTTGGTTTGGGGTTTTGGGGGGTTCGAGTGGTTTTTGTTTGGTTTTGGGGGGGTTAATTTTTATGGGGGGGTTATAAGTGGGTTTTCTTTCATTTTGAAGGGTTATGATGGTTTTTGCTTGATTTTTCTTGGGGGGGTTATAGTGGATTTGGTTTGGTTGGGGGGAATTATGGTGGTTTTTGTTTGGATTTGGGGGGATTTATAGTGTTTGGATTTGGGGGGGTTCAACGATTTTTGGGGGTTAATAATTTTTTTTTGGGGGTTAATGATTTTTAGGGGGCTATAGGGGGGCTATAATGGGGTTATGATGTTTTTATTGAGCTTGGGGGGGTTATAATGGGTTTGGTTTGGTTTGGGGGGTTTATAGTGGGGTTGGTTTGTTTTGGGGGGATTACGATCATTTTTATTTGTTTTTTTGGGGGGTTATAGTGGGGTCTGTTTGCTTTTAGGGGGTTTAATGATTTTTGGGGGTGTCATAGTGGGTTTTGTTTCTTTTGGAGGGGGTTATGATGGGCTTTGTTTGAGTTTGGAGGTTTTATGCTGATTTTTTTCTCTTGGTTTCGGGGAGTTTATGCTTTTCCATTGTTATTTAGGGGGGGATCTGATCTTTTTGGGGGGGGTTATGAGTTTTTTTTTGTTCTGAGGTTTTGAGGGGGTGTGATTTCTTTCGGGGGGTTTTGCACTTCTTTATTTATTCGAAAAGAAAATTTATTATTTCATTTATTTATTTATTTCATTCATTTATTTATTTATTTATTTATTATTGGGGTTTTTTTTGGTGCATTTATCATTTCTTATTCTTTATTTTAACGTTTACGATGGGTTTCATGTTCTTTTTTTTTATGGACGGGGGATTACAATGGCATTTTTTCGGGTGGGGGAGGTTGAATTTATGTTTCTTTTTATTTATTTGAGTCGTTTATGATTTATTTTTTTCCCCCCTTTGTTTTCTGAGCGGCTCACGATTTTTTTTTTTAAACTTTGCCGCATTTACGATGCTTTTTGCGTTGTTTTGAGGAGGTTACGATGACTTTTATATTGTTTTGAGCGGTTCTGATGGTTTTATTCTATATTTTTTGCGGGCCCGGACTGGTTTTTTTTGTTGATTTGGGTGATTTCTGGTTTTTTTCTTACAGATTTAAGAGATTTCAGATTTTTTAAATATTCTTTTGGGTGATTTATGATTTTTTTTCATCATTTGGGGTCTTTTTTTTGGCCTTTTTATTTGATGGGGGTCACGCTGCACCCACAGCAGCACCGGGGAGAGGGGGTTTAACCCTCATTTTGGGGTACCCAAGCCTCACGCCGTGCCTCAGTTTCCCCAGTGTGGGGCTGGGGGGTAACTGGGCAGACTGGGAGGGGGCAGCTCAGCCCCGTTAAGCCGCTGGGGGGGTGGCAGGGGGTCCTTTAATCCCGTTTGGGCGCAGATTAGGGCGCGCAGATGGCTGCGGGTTAACGATTTGCGAGGATGGAGTTTGGGGGTTTCACCCCCGATTCACGAACAGGGGGAAACTGAGGCAGGAAAAGGCGATACAGGCCGCACCAAGGCTTGGGGGGGGGGGGGGACCCCCCAAAATCCATCCTACGGTCATGGCACGGCGAAGAGAAGCCAAACTTGGCCTCCAGGGCCCCCCCAAAGGGCACGGCCGGAGTTACCGGATTAATTTGTGTCATAAGCCGAGCGCGAAGAGCTTTGGGGGTTTATCTCCCGGGATTTGGGGGCCGAGTCGTCTTTCTTAGCGAGACGCCCTAATGCCACTTAACACCTGGGAGCCGCGATTTTCATTAGGGGCGTCAGGGACAATTAGTAAGGAAATAATTAGGGCAGGGGCTGCCGCTGAGGGGTTTAGGCCCCATATGGGCCTGGGTTGGGGGGGGGGGGGGGGGGGGGAAGGGGGACATGACACCCCCAGTTGTGTGGGGGGGAGGGGGGGGAAGAGATGGGATGAGGAGGAGAATTGGGGGGTCCAATGGGGACCTGGAGATGGGGAAAGTCCCTGTGAGGCCTTGTGGGGGGGTCACCATTAGGACTTGGAAATGGGGGGATCGTAAAATGGAGGGACCTGTTGGGATGTGGGGATGAGGGAGGGTCACTGTTAGGTTGTGGGGATGGGGGGGGCCCTATTGGGACTGGAAAATGGGGGGGGCATTGGGGGGTCCAATGTGGACCTGAGAATAGGGGGGTGGTGTCCCTCTTGGGACTGGAAAATGGGGCACCATTAGGGCTTGGAAATGGGGGGTTCCCAAAGATGAAGGGACCTGTTGGGATGTGGGGATGGAGGGGGTCCCTGTTGGGACTGGAAAATAGGGGGGGACATTGAGGGGTCCAATGTGGACCTGGGAATAGGGGTGGGGGGTCCTTATTGGGACTGGAAAATGGGAGGGACATTGGAGGGTCCAATGGGGACCTGGGAATAGGGGGAGTCCCTGTGGGGCCATGAGGGTGGGGGGGGCACCATTAGGACTTGGAAAATGGGGGGTCCCAAAGATGGAGGGACCTGTTGGGATGTGGGGATGAGGGGGGTCCCTGTTAGGTTGTGGGGATGGGGGGGGGCCTGTTGGGACTGGAAAATGGGGGGGACATTGGGGGGTCCAATGTGGACCTGAGAATAGGGGGGGGTGTCCCTGTTGGGACTGGAAAATGGGGCACCATTAGGGCTTGGAAATGAGTGGGGGTCCCTGTTGGGTTATGGGGAAGGTGGGAGCACGAGGGGGTCCTGGGGAGGGGGGACCCCTTGGGACACAGGGATTGGATGGGGGGAGCCCCATTGGGACATGGGCACGGGGGGGCCCTCAGGGGCACCCCACCATCCAGCTCATAGGGGTACACGCGACCCCTCGGCTCAGGGTGCCGGGAGCGAGGTGTCACCCCCAGTGTCCCTGAGCAGTTCCCACCTGGAGCTGCCCCCCATGTTTTGGGGGGGGCATCTTTTAGGCCCCCCCCAGGGGTTAGAGGAAGGGGGTTCGGGGAAGGAGGGGGCCGGGACCCCGGAGAGCGGGGCTGCGTCCCCACGGCCAGCGCGGGCGCTCGGGCGGGCGCTGTCGGGGGGCTGCGGGCAGGGCGATGGGGGGCAGCGCGGGCAGGGCGAGGGGGGGGCCCGGGGGGCAGCAGGGGCAGCAGCAGCCGAGGCTGTAGAGGGCGTAGGGGTGGTAGAAGCCGACGTTCACCCTGCGAGGGGAAACAGAGCACGAGGGGGTCAGCCCTGAGCCCCAAAATACCCCACAATCCCCCCACCCCAGGCACCCCCCCACACCTCCCCCCAAGGTGACTGACCTGCGGACGCGGCGCCGGGCGCGCCGGCGGTGGTAGTCACCTTTGGCAAAGTCTTCCAGGTTGGCAGGGTGGATGGCCCAGAAGTGGCCTTTGCCGTTGTCGCTGCGGCCGGCTTTGACGAAGCACTCGTTAAGGGAGAGGTTGTGGCGGACGCTGTTGCGCCAACTCTTCTCCTGAGTCAAGAGGCGCCCGTCAGCGAGACCCACAGCCACCACGGCCCCAAGGCACCCATCAGCCGGCCCAGGGCCACCGAGACCCCAACACACCCACCACCGGGACATCAGTAGGCACCAGAGTGAACAGTGCCAGAGCCGCTGGGAGAAACCAGTCCCTCAGCACCGCTTGAAACTGTTCCGAGGTAGAGATGCCGGCACGCGGCTTTTCCAGGTGGACCAGGGTCAGCGGAGACACGGTGAGTCAAGACGAGCGCAGCCCCAGCTCCCAGTTTATCCACCCCAACCCACCAAAATTGGGTGAAAAGTTCCCCTAAACGGGTTTGTTCCTGGGTGGCAGCCCCTCACCTTGTTCTTGAAGTAGGGATAGTTGTCCATGATCCACTGGTAGATGTCGGAGAGCAGCAGCTTCTTCTCCGGGGAGGAGAGGATGGCGGTGGAGATAAGGGCGATGTAGGACTGCGAGGGTTTGTCCCCGGGTGAGGGCGTGGGGGCAGCGGGGTTGCGGGGTGCCCTGTCCCCCCGCTCCGCCAGGAGGGATTCGATGGAGAAGGAGGCTCCGGGCGGGCGCCGTTCCCCGGCCACCGTCATCTCCCCCATGGTCCCGGCAGCCGGAGGGGGAGACCCAGCGGCCTGGTAATTAGTGCAGATTACGGGGTTTGCTAATTGTGTTTTCACAAACGGGCTGCCTTCGCAAAGCGGGCTGTTTATCTGGCAAAGCCCCGGCTTTAGCGGGATTTGGCCCTTTAAGCCTCATAAATAAAATGATTAATCCGCTGGAGGTGGAGGAATTCACAGCGGCACGGAGGTGCCAGCGGGGAGGGGGGATCCGGCCCCGGCGTCCGGTCGCCCCCCACTTCCCAGGGAGACTCTGGGTGCTGCCTCGGGACCCCCCAAGCAAGATCCCAACAAGGCGACACGGAATTAAATGTAAATCTTTCTTTTTATTTAACAAACACTATAATTTGAACTTTGAAGAATGTGTACTGAGGGAAAGAAAAATAATTTTCTTTTTTTGTTTTTTCTCTTCTCTTTACAAAAAAAAGAAAAAAACAAGGATATAAAGAAAAAAAAAAAACCAAACCCATCTGTACAGGAAGAGCTGGCCAACTCAAACGGAACGCGGGAACAGAAGCTGATGTTTCCAAACAGTGGCTTGGCCGGGAAAATTAAAAAGCAATTAAATTAGAATACAAATATTAGAAATAAACTGGACTCTAGAGCTCCTGCGCAGCCAGGGATGCGAGCCACAGCGCTTCGAAACAGTGAAACTTAACGGTTCAGCTCTACCCAGGGTTGTGTTTTAATCCCCTTCCCACCCCCGCCCCCTTTTTAACCTGAAAACATATTGCTTACACGCAAACTGGAGAGAAAAAGAGAAGAAAAGCCCGCATCGAAGAAATAAAGAATTTCTCGGTGGGAGCGGGGCTAGAGGCAGCGGAAGAGCAAGCGGCTGCCTCGTCGCCTGCTGCCCGCTCCCTGGCCGGGACGCCCTCGCCAGACGCCAGGGAGGCTGGGGAGAAAGCGCAGGGGCCGGGGTTAAATCCCTTCCCCTCTTTTGCCTTCAAATTTTCATGCGCTGACACAAAATAGAGCTGGGCAGGAAGGGCTGGGAGCGAGGAGGCTCCCTCTGCCAGCGTCCCGATGCGGAGCCCGCGGTCCTCCCGTGCCGGGGATTTGAGGATCCTGCACCGCACACGGGAGAGAGCGGGAGAGTTTGGAAATTCCAAATGTGAAACGGCATCGAGAGGATAAGTCTTTGCTTTTGGGCGAGTCGCTAACAAGGATTTAGAACAGTTCTGGGGGGGACCTTGCTGGCTTTTCTGGCGCTGTCAGATCGTCGGCGCTTTGCTTTTTCTCCAACGCTCTGGAAAGCGCCGTGGCTTTGGCTCTGCCAGTTCCCTGCCGTTGTCCTCCCAACGTCCCCGGCTGCTGGGAGGCGAGGGTCAAAGGGAGGCAACAGGATTCGGGGTGCAAGGCCCCAGCAGCGCCCCTCATGCAGAGCTCGGAGCGGTGCAGCCGAACGCTGCTCGGGCCGCAGCGATGCAGGCCAGCTTCTTTCCAAGGTTTATTCTCATCTACAGAGGAGAAAAGTCAGCAAGGTCCGAAGCAAAACAAGAGTTCAGAGGCGTCGGTGCGAGCAGCAGAGCTGCTTCCGCCAAGTTAATTACAAAAGTTCTCTAAGACAAAGTCACAAAGGTTACCGTTTGGAAACTCAAAAGCAACAACGTTTTCCCATCAAGAGCACAGCAGTAGCTTTGGGTCTGGGACCAAAGTCTTGAACAGAGAAGTGGGAAGTCCGGAGGCTGTTAACGCGCGATCGCCGGGCTCCACGCATCATCCCTCGGCTCTGTCCTCAACACCCTGCCAACAGTGCCGCCAGCAGCGCCGGTGCCGGGCCGCACGCTGGGTCGTGACTGAAAGAAACCTGAATTGGAGTTTACCGAGGTAGTTGGCTAGAAACTGAGATTCCCCCACCTGGCATTTCCTGAAGGCCCGAGCGTCCCTCGTCCCACCCCGCTCCTCCTCACGTGCCAGGTGTCCGGCTGTCCTGCAGGTCACTGCCACCGCCTCCAGAAACAAAGCCTTCGCAAAGAAAAGGGAATGCGCAGCCCTTTTACATCTTCAAAAACACCAAGTTATTGCACTTCAAAAATACAACGGATTTGTGGTTCGAGCCCTCCCCACCCTCCCCATGGCTTCTGCTCTCAACTAAAATGATTCACTACGCACAATTTCTACGTTACCTTGGGATTAAGGTTAAAAGATTCAAACCGTGTCTCTTTACATGAGGTGCAGAGCTGCTGGAGCTCCTAGCTAGAACAGTGCGATTCCAATCGTACATCCCTTCCCTTCCACCCCGTGCCCCCCGTTCCCCACCCCTCGGAACCCCCTCTACACTCGCTGGGTTACACAAACCTCCCGTGCCCACCCCCCAGCTCCCACCCCCCTCCCCGCCCCGGACTCACACGTCCAGCAAAACTTTAGATTAATTAAGGAATGGTTATTTAACAAGACAATAAAAATGCACACAGCTTTGGAGATGTCCGGGAGCTGGATGTCCTGTAGGTTTGCAGGTGAACTTCACCGATTCAAACCGTCCTGGTGAAGGGCAGCGGAACCCAGCGAGCTGAAGGCTCCGACCGCCCAGTTTAAGACACTTTCCTTGCTTCCGACTCCAGTCCAGGGTCAGGCGTTGAGTGGGGTCGTTATCCAACCAAGAAGCAGCTCTATGGTTTGTTTTTCATTTGTAGTTTGTTGGTTTCGTTTTCTTTTTCGCTTCTTTTAATGAATAATTTGGAATAGGAAAGTCAAAGGAGATCATGGAGGAAGGGAGATGAGGTGGGAGAGGACATTCTCCCCCTCCTCCAGTTTCATAAGCACCAGAGTATTCAAGTCTGTCCGTTCTGAGATTCAGAGCTGCTTCCGCAGTCAGCAGGCAGAAACTAAACCTTTCTCGTAAGAGCAGCGTCGTTTTGGTTGGGGTCCCTCATCATCGTCGTCTTCTTCCTCATCTTCCTCCTCCTCTTCCTCCGATGATGAGCTGTCCAGTGTTAAATCCACAACGTCGGCAGCGGCCTTGCCGTTCTCACCGTTGCTGTTCGGGGTGGGCAACAGCCCGTTCACATCCGAAGATCCTGAGAGGCGGAGGAAGAGAGGGCTCGTTAGGACACTTCAAGCCCACTGGAGGGATCCTCAGATACTCCTGATCTCCCACAGCTCTACAGTAATTCCAATATTTCAGCTGGAAGGGACCTACAAGGGTCACCTCATCCTGACCATCTCAGGGCTGACCAGGAGTTAAAACACGTTCTTAAAGGCAATGTCCAAACGGCTCGAACACAGAGAGGCTCGGGGCATCGACACCTCTCCACGAAGCCTTTCCCAGTGTTTCACTGCCTTCTCCATAAAGAAATGCAGGAAATAAACTCCATGCAAGCAGCTGCTGAAAGAGAGAGAACTCATGCCCCAAACCCGATGCTCTCCCCAGCGTCAAGACTTGCTACGGCGCCCAACAGCACCCGCATCACCTGCCTGGAAGGTGTCGACAGGACCTGGGAATTGGCTCAGCTGAAGCCGGAAGTTACACAACTCCACCACCAGCCCTATCAGCCCAGGACCCGGCCTCACAAAGGCTGCTCAACCCTTCTGCTCCGAACCCGCTTTTCCCACAAAAGCACAGTGCTGTTCCGCAGCCGATGGCATTTCAGGGTCCTTGCAGAGGTGACAAACCTGTTCCATGTCGTACTGGCAACAATCTGGCTTTGCTGAATAACCCCATCCCTCCTCCGCAGGGATGTGAGGAGCCCTGGCAATGCTGGTCATCTCTGGGGAGGCCGAAAACAAAGGGGCTATCCAGAGGAAGCTCTTGGAGAGCCAAACTTGCGTTCCAACATCACAGAGCTTCTCCCAAACCAGTCGAGAAACTCCAGCTTTGCTATTTGTGCTCGTTTCCTGCAGGAATTTAAAGTCTTTAGCCCCAGACACTCACCTAGGACTAATATTGGACATTGAGGGCTGCAGCTCCGCTCTTTCTCAGCTCTGATGGGACACCAGGAGCCATCCACCAGGTACTCTATTTCATCTGCATCTTCACATTCTGTTAGGATCTTTGACAGGAGCCTGGGCAGGAGAGAAGATGCCATTTGTTAAGCTCGAGGTGATCAGCAGAATGCATTTCGTGACAGGCAATCAACCGGGATCTTCACCTTAAGCAGCCCTGAACGGAAAAGACATCTGGCGTCAGGTGAAGGGTGCTGCCAAGCAGAATAGGCAGCCCTGGTAGTCACGGGCTCGATTTGTTTCCCATAAAACAAGTTCAGGTTCTGGTAGTGCAAACTATCCCAGGCCTTTCTGACAGAGTACTTATACCACAAATGAACTTTTTAATTACACGCAATTAGAAGACAGCTTTGCCTCTTCACTCAGTTTCCCAGAGAGATGTCCATGCCCCGTCTAGAGCTGCGTCAGAGCTGGAGTAGGTACATCCACACCAAGGACAGAATATCCTGCGACATTAGGAAAGAAGCAATCCAACAAGCAGCACTTCACTTCCTTCCTATTTTTATTTCCCGAAGTCACCATAGCAGCCATCAAAAGAACACAAGAAAAACAAGTTCACCACTGAAAATGCACTCAGTGCAGAAGTCCTGATGCCAGCCATCTCTCCTGGTAGACGCTAGTAGGAATGCTGCCCTTCCTCTGGGTCACTGTCCCCTCAAAAACCAGGTCCTTGCTTTATTCCAACATGTCCCTGGCATGTTTATCTGGACACACTATAGGAACCGCTGTTCTACGAGGCCTTATTCCCTTCTGGATTTGAGCGTTTCTCTTCGGTGCAAAGGAGAGCGAACAGCAAAATCTTAAAGGCTCAGGAAAAATATTCACGGCATGCTGGTAGGAGAAAGTTTCTGCTTTCTCCCAGCACAAGAGGGAAACGCGTTTCCACAGCCAGTCTCATCATCCAGCAGATCAACCACCACGGCTGCAATTCCAAACAAGCTGACAAAGCCCAGAGGATCCTTGTAGACTCCACCGACCTCCTTGGAGGCCTACGCCCCCTTCCTAGACTAAGGACCTCTACTACGACTGCCAGGTTCCCTCCAGATGACTTCCAGGGAGGTCCAGACTACCTTTACCCAACAGAACCAGCACCAAAACCCAATCTCGAGCAAGAAAGACCACGAAATCCGCTGAGCCTTCACAACCGACAATCTCCTCCTTCTTGTCCAGGATAGACACATGCTTTGCTGACCTGTGGAGGTTCCACAGTCCAACCCCTCGTAGCTTCCCCTTTAGTCTCGGCAGCCTTGTTAGAGATCTCGAAGGAACTGGATTTTCCTGTTGGTGTTGGCCAGAGGACAAAGCAAACAGGTTATCTAGGCTGCTTCAGACTGTCTGAAAAGCCACAGCTCCTCGATTAAAATCAGGACCTACAGCCACAGCAGTGCTGTGATTGTCACCATCCTGGCTCTGGGAATGCATGATGAGGCCGAGACCCAGACACTCACTTTGCTGCCCTGTGTGCCAAGGGAGCTGGATGCACCGGAACAGTTTCTCTCTAAACTCTCCTTGCTTTTGAGGGAATCTGCGCTAGAGGCCAATTATGAGGGTGGAAATCATTCTCCGGAAGCCAAGAACTGTGTGGCTTGCTCCACCAGTCCTCAGGGCTGTTCTCAGCTCGGCTCCCACCACTACGGATGTCAGTGGTCCTGGCCCACGACACAGGATCTCCACATTCTGAGGCTGCAAACCTTCATCTTGGGGTGGGGGGAGGTTACTGTCCATATTAATTCACTCCTTGTTCCTTCCTTTAATCCTGGAGAAAAAGGCAGGATGTGCTATTCTCTAGAAGCAGCCCCTGAATTCCAGTTTTCCAGCTTGCCTCAGGTGGCCCTGCTGTCAGCTTTGTTCCTCCTGCAGTTCACGTGCAGGACCTGCAACCAAGAGAGGGAGAACTCCTGGTTTTCAGAGCAATCCTCTCAGCAGACAGCTGCATTTCTAAGCTTTGCAGTACCCAGGCTCACTCAGACATACCAGCATCACGTCCATACTGTTCTCCTGCTGAACCACAGCACTCCCAGCTTACAGTGAGCACTCTGCACTTTGGGAAAAGGGCACGGCAAAATCAGTCCAGAGAGATGGGAAACCCCATTCCCACATGGACTGAAAACCACATGACAAGTTAAGTGTCAAGTCTAAAGCAAACTTTGCCCAATTCATGGCTGAAGAATTCTTGGCAGGACTCAGCAGATCCATTTCTTGCCTTTTCCAAATACTGTTTGCAATTTAATTTACTTCTAATAGAATAATGGAATGGAATGGGTTGGGTTGGAAGGGACCTCAAAGCCCATCCAGTCCCACTCCTGCCATGGGCAGGGACACCTCCCACTGGATCAGGGGTTCCAAGCCCCATCCAACCTGGCCTTGAACTCCTCCAGGGATGGGGCAGCCACCACTGCTCTGGGCAACCTGTTCCAGGGCCTCCCCACCCTCACAGGAAAGCATTTCTCCCTAAGATCTCATCTCATTCTCCTCTTTCAGCTGAAAATCCCTCCCCCTCGCCCTCTCCCTGCCCTCCCTGATTAAAAGTCCCTCCCCAGCTTTCCTGTAACCCCTTTCAGCTCTGGAAGCTGCTCTAAGGTCTCCCCACAGCCTTCTCTTCTCCAGGCTGAACAGCCCCAACTCTCTCAGCCTGTCCTTTTTTGGGAGGTTCTCCAGCCCTCGGATCTCCGTGGCCTCCTCTGGACTCGCTCCAACAGCTCCATGTCCTTCCTCTGTTGAGGACTCCAGAACTTCACACAATCTTCCCCCTGTGCTTTTACAGCACTACTCCCAATACACCACATTCACAGTAAACAGTAACAAAAGAACAGGCACACAGACTGCACAAACACCTTCCCAAAGGCTGTGTTTGTACCTCTGTTTCAGGGCAGGATCTTCTGTTTGACAGCTGGCAGAGCAGATCCCCCTATCAAATTTACTGCATGCCCAGAACTGCTTGGGAGCTCCCGAGCACATCAGGAGAAAACAGGAGGATGTTTCTTATCAAAAATCATCTTATCAGGTGCTTATAAAGTGGTTTATTCCACACAGGATGATACCTGTCAGCTAAGGCTGCTAGCTGTGCAGGTTCATCAGCCTGATGAAGAACGAGGCAGTAAGTGCTGGATTCTCAAAATACTTTAGTGTTAAATCCAAACATTAAGAACGTCAGACAAACAGCCAAGCCTTGCTCTAACACATCAAGACAATTAAGTCAGAATCATAGAATCGCTTGGTTGGAAAAGACCTTTGAGATCATTAAATCCAGCTGCACCTGCCTGCTATTAAACCAGATCCCTGAGCACCTCATCTACCTGCTTTTAAGCCCCTCCAAGGATGGTGACTCCACCATCTCCCTGGGCAGCCTCTGGCAGTGCCTCAGAACCCTTCCCGTGAAGAAATTGTTCCTGATGTCCAATCTAAACCTCCCGTGGTGCAACTCGAGGCCATTTCCTCTCATCCCACCACTTGCCACTTGGGAGATCAGCGCCCATCTCTCCACAACCTCCTTTCAGGCAGTTGTAGACAATGATGAGGTCTCCCCTCGGCCTCCTTTTCTCCAGGTTAAATAATCCTGTTCCCTCAGCCACCTCTCACAAGCCCTGTTCTCCAGCACCTTCACCAGATTCGTTGCCCTTCTCCGCCAGGAGAATAAGCTTCCAGCTTTGTTTTGAGGTGAACTTCAATCAGATGCACGGACCAAAACACAAGAGCGTTTCTGCACCCAGTGGAGAAAAAGAAAGGGGCTGAGGACAAAGGCGTGTGCACACTCACCCATCAATTATTAACTGGTCATAGGGTGCTGGTTTGTCGCACACAGGGCACATCCATGTGGGCTTTTTCTCGTTCATCTGTAGGTAGAAGACTGCATCGAAGCACTGCAGGTGTGCACAGGTCTCTGCCCGGCATGGGACAGACAGCCGCATCTTCACTAGCTGTTGAACCGAAGAGCAGAAAGTCAGCAACAAAACCCACCCAAGTAGCCACCAGACCCCTCTCCTAAGTGATAAGTTTGTCTGTTTGCAAAGCTGGTCTGGCTTTCTTGACAAAACCAGACTAAAATATATTACAAAGACTTACCGGACAGATAAGAGAGACACGGACCCCTGTAGTGGCAATTTCACTGTCTGGATCCAAGCGTAGCTTCTCTTTTACTGCAGCAAGAGCAGAGGGCACAAAATTTAACAGATGCAAACTTAACCCTTGGCAATAACGTGCGGCACAGGTCGAGCAGCTCAGTGACAGCCCCTGGCTGCATACGATAGTTTTCCCTACCAATGACTACCTCTGCCAGTCAGGGACAGAGGACACCAGAGACCAAAGCTGCTGTGTTGGACCAGGATCGCACAGCCTTGGCGAGCCAAAAGCCTTGTGCGTGATGAGGCAGCTTGTGGTTTCCAGACCAGCTACAAAACTCCTCGGCAAGCCAAGAAGCTCATATTTCCTTACAGGTCTCCTGTCCCAACTACCCAGCTCTCCCAGCCAAACAGCACATGCTGCCTTGCATCCAGGCAGAGTGGATGAAGGAGCTGGGATGGATTTAGGCGGTGGGATGAGGGCAACCCTCTGCATGCTGACTGCTAGCTGCATTGTTAATGCTCTCTTACTCATCTCTTATTTACAAGCCACAGGCTGGATGCTTAGGGTACAGAGGAAACCACAGTGCTGACCAGCTTTTCATGTTCCTGTTACACCAGGCAGCCAACCAGGAGTTAACTTTGCCACCCTTCGGAGGGGACTAAGACACCTACATACCTGGAGTTGCCGCAGGGAGGGTAAGAGTGGATGGACAGAGCAGTAGCACATGGCAAGACCTCTGGATTGAAGTCACTTTAGGTTTATCTGGTCATTGGCATAAGGACGATGGATTATATTCCCTTCTGAGAGCAACAGCAATAGGACAGGGATAAATGACTCCCTCTGTCCCTCGAAACTCAGAGGAAGCACCACCAGAAGTGAGCAAACTTGACTGGAAACCACATCCCATCCTTTCCTCATCCAATAAACAAGCCCTCTCTCTACTGGGCTGTAACTCTGCTGCTTATCTGTTGGCCATTTATTGCAGCAGCCTGTTTCCGGCAACTGCAAACAGACCCAGAAGCACCAGACAGCTCAAAAAGCAAGGCAGCCACGCAAAAACCGGCACAAGCAGTGATCCAGCAGGTATTTGGAAAGAGTGAGACGTTAGGAAAGCAGGTAGAAAACCCTGCCCCACTGCTGCATCCTGAAGGGAAAACCCAGAGGGGCTGTGGGCGAATCAGAAGGAGCAGCAGATGTGCAGGTCCCATGTCAAGGTGTGGAATCAGCACAGAAAACTGGCTTTAAGCTGCTCCACAACTCATAAGGAGCGGCTGCTGCTCACACTGCTGTCTGAAAAGGCCTTTGACACTTCCCATCACCATTTTTCTTCAGAGCAAGTCAACCATTTATTATGACCTTTTCAGACCATAATAAGATGTCTGCAAACAATGAGGCTACACGCCGTTTTGCAACACACAGCTCTAATTAGAGAGCAACTTCTCAGATGCAAAATTCCCAGGAGATAACAAGATTTGGGGTTGTTTTCTGCAAGTTAGGAGACTTTTCATCCAAGCTTAATTTTTTTTTGTAAAGTTCCTTGTGAGAGCATTCTCTGTTCATCAATTTCTGTGCTTCACAGGAAGGAGAAATCGAATCACAGAATGGCTTTGGTTGGAAAAGACCTTTAAGATCACAGAGTCCAACTACTGATCCAGCCCTGCTAAGTCCGTCACCAGACCATGTCCCCAGATACAAAATCTACTCCTCTTTTAAACCCCTCCAGGGGTGGTGACTCAACCTCCTCCCTGGGCAGCCTCCGCCAGTGCTTGAGCAACCCTTTCAGTAAAGTAATTCCTCCCAATATCCAGCCTAAATCTCCCCTGGTGCATCTTGAGGCCATTTCTCCTTTTTCTGTCACTGGCTGCCAGGGTGAAGAGATCAACCCCCACCTCACTACGACCTCCTTTCAGGGTGTTGAGGGCAGTGATAAGGAACTACACTCAGTCTCCTTTTCTCCAGACTAAATAGCCCCAGGTCCCATAGCCGCTCCACATCAGGCTTGTTCTGGAGCATCCCGATCAGAACCAAGCTGTTTTAAGAGTGATTTAGGATCCACAGCCGTTCTGAGTCCAGACACTGTTCCTAAAGTCAACAGCAGCATACGCAGAAGAAGGTAAGTCAGCCCCAAGATGCAACCAAAGTCAGAGACCAGCTTTAGCAAGTGCTGAGAGATATTGCAATGAACCCGACAGGAATCATTTGCAGAACAGACCAGAGCTATAAAAGCAAAGCTCATAAGTTACTTGTGCTTGCTAGTGTCAGATGTCCAACTTCCAAGAGGTAACAGGCCAAAAGAAGCAAAACAAATCAACATTCCTGTTTGGTTAAGTTTAAGATCACCAAATGCAACTCCTCTCTGCCTCGAAGCTCAGCCAAAGCCCTTAGTGATCTAATGCAGCAGAACAGGAGGCACGTGCTTGTCACCGAGGGGGAAAGGCAAGAAAGCTGCTTTCAGAGCTTCTGCCTGCCACTCTCTGATTGAGAGGCCATCCTCTAAGCGCACATTTTAATGAAAACAGCATACACTGCTGAGCCTGGTTTCAAAGTGTGAAGGATTTGAGGAGGAGGAGAGGATCCTCCGCAGTTTAGGATAACTCAAAAGCCAGCCTCTGTTCAATTCACTTAAGGTTCTGATGAACAGCAAAAAACAGGGAGCACAGCCAGCGCCTCAGGCTCCTGAGAATGGTGGATATTTAAGAAAGGGAACTCTTGACTCCTTGAATCAGCAGAGGAGTGCCGGCTGTCAGAGAGATCTAAAACGGTCACAGACACTACCTGGTGCGGAATGTTCAGCACCTGCTGCAGAAATGCTGCACTTGACATGAAGATCAAAAGCTTGGCTAAAGCAGCAGCGTGTCCCACAATGTGCATTTGGCACCTATAGACCAGCTGAGCCTGAAACCATCATTTCCCCCATGAACTACAATCTTCCTTCAGGATTACAGTTCTTATACTGGGAACGAGCTATCCACATCTGTTTTAAATACCATCACAGTCCCAGGTATAAGTTCTCCCATGCAGAATCAGACAGTAAGACTGCTCTCTCCAGTAACATCAAATAACTGGAATCCTCCACGCTCATGAGCTGTAAGTCAGATTCAGTCTCGGAAAGGTAATTTCCCCTCATTTTCAATAATGCTTTGCATTCGCGTTTTGCATTCACGATGATTTACCTGAGCACTATGATAAGCATCTCTCAGGATCATCTCTTCTCAGAAGCTCATATGCTTTCAACGCATATGAAAGTGCTGGGGGTGAAATCCCACTGCCAGCCCCTCAGATTCACGGGAGGTTGGGGCAGCAGGACATTTCTATCAGGATTCCTTGCTCCAGAAATCTCCTTTAGAAATAGAGCGGGTCAAGGCCATGGTGCTGTGATAACATTCATCAGCTCACAATTACTCAGGCAAAGGCATGAAGCCATTCGGGTCAGAATGACACTGGCCCTCAGCAGGACATGCCACAATACAACCTGGGACAAATCCTAAATCCAACTGAAGTGATTCGGAGCTTCCATGGAGCCACAAGAAACACGTGCTGCAGAAGGACTGCACTTGCACACAGATTTGGGGCAGTTTCCCACGACTGACATACAGCTTAGTAAGTTAATTTCAAATTAAAAGTGGTTTTATACAATGGGAAGAAAGAAATTGCATCAAACTTGGCGGTTGTTCCCAAGCACGTTTCTAGCAGCCTGGCTGTTAGGGATGCTGCAGTCCCACAGGCACAGAGCGGACCTTGTAAGCAGACACACTCACCAAGTGCTTTGCAGAGTTCTGGATGTTTGATCCCAATGGTTTTCAACCTCTGCAACAGCTCTGCTGAGGTCATCTGCCGCACTAAGTACAGCCCCACGGAATAGCTCTGAGGAGAGAAGGAAGGGAAAGAATGAGCAAGGCTGGTTTTTTGTGCTCGTTCGTGCAGTTCTGTGCAACTCCCTTCAGCACGTACCTTGCCGTAATTCCCCCAGGTGACAGTGATGCGATTGGTCGCTGCAGACAAGTACATGAGATGGGTGAGGTTGATGGGACGACAGGGCCTTTTAGGTTCCACGCCAGGTTTGTTTGATGGATAGTAGCCCTAAGGCAGAAAGATTACGTGTATTTATATATGTTTTTACTCAAGATGCCTCTATGTGGGCACATCTACTTATCAGCCTCGCTGCATTCTACTCAGCCACTGTTTTCAAGGAGCAGGGTAGAAGGGAGCTGAACAGATCAAGCAAGCCTCTTGGCAAAAAGAGTTATTAACAACATAGCTAATCCACTAGAAAATTGATTTTAAACTAAGTCATGTGCTTCTATACTCCAGTTTCTCATCTGCAATCATCAAGAAAATGATTTCCTTCTAAATTAGACAAGTCCTTCCCAAGTTGGCACGTCACAGCTCCCAGCCGAGCTGACTTACCGGCACTGAGCAGTAGCTATGGTTCACTTTCACCGCAATGTTGGGAGGGTACTGATCCTCCTGAGGAGAACTGGTGTCAGTATAACAGATTCTGTAACGAAACGACATCTCTTAACATCCCCTCACTGTTTACATGTGCAAAGCTCTCAGTACATCATCAGCTCCCAGCAGTGAACCATCACCACACCAACCCCTGCTCCCTCCTCTGGCCAAAGCAAAGCCCATTCCGCTCAGAAGTCCTTAGAAAGTAGAGTTTAAGATGCCTGTGTTAGTCTTGTGAACAACCTACCATCACTTATCTTTGTAGGTACGAAACCCACATGAAAATGTAATCTCTTCTGGCAGTGCATTCCCTCCTCCCCTGTTCTGATGTTAAACCAGCCCCACGCCCAGACATACCTTAGCACAACCTGAACCGATTTCACACCAGGCTGCAACTCCCTGGTAAGTAAAGAAGAAACAAACTTCAGATCACTTACGTAAAAAAAAAAAAACAAAAAAACCCACAAAAAACACACACACAAAACCAAACCCAGGAAAGCCAAAATCATCTGCACTTTTGCCAGACTCAGGAGTTTTGTTCTTTTCTTCACTTTACAGAATTTTACTCACATTGTACAACTCCCTCTGCAAAAATCACTGGTCCTGTAATTGTTTTTTTTTTCCTAACACACCATCCTACAGTCTTTCTCTGGGTTTTCAAAACTATAAAAGCTACCCATTTGCCTTGCATCCTTCAGCTGATCTGTACACATGTACAAAAGCCAGGTTTTACGTTCAGGTCTAGCTGACAGTGCTCTTCAAGACTCTTCATCCAATTACTCAGCTAAAGGTGCTCATGGAAACCAAGGAGCCAAGGGCAGCAGCAGAAGCCCTGTTAACATTGCTAATGTCGGTTATGCTGTTCAAAATAGGGTTTCAGATGCTACCAGGAAAGCAAGATATCCCAGAATAAGAGTATTTTATTGGGAGTTCTTATAGACGGGGTAAAACATACTCCAGTTTTCACACAGGATGCAAGGCATTAGATAAGATACAGAATTGTGGAATCACAGAATAGTTTGGGGTGGAAGGGACCTCAAAGCCCATCCAGTTCCAACCCCCTGCCATGGGCAGGGACACCTCCCACTGGATCAGGGGCTCCAAGCCCCATCCAACCTGGCCTTGAACCCCTTCAGGGATGGGGCAGCCACCACTGCTCTAGGCAGCCTGTTCCAGGGCCTCCCCACCCTCACAGGAAAACATTTCTTGCTAAGATCTCATCTCAATCTCCCCTTTTTCAGCTTAAAACGATTGCCTCTTAAAAGGAATCCCCAAATTAGTCTTGATTTACCTCTACGTGCTTCGTATTCCAATTCAGTGTTTTAGTATAACTATTTGGATTTTGAGGGTAGAAGGGAAGGCTCCTCAGCTCAGCTGCCAGGAGCTGATGTGGTTGGTTTAGACATAGGGGAACACACCCGGATCGCCCCCCAAGCAGTGGGAGAAGGTAGATCTGTGCCGAGTGATTCTTCTAGACCAGGAAATACTCTCACCAAAAACCCCGCTATGGAATATTTAAGCTGTGTTACCGACAGTGAAAGTTTGCTCACAAGCCTGAATACATGGAGAAAAGAGCATCAAGAATCAGCTACAACACACATGGTCTTTTATCACTCCTAAAGACTGTGATGTATCAGTTCCTTCAACCAGCTTCCCCTGCGCTGCTTTTGTTACCCTAATGAGATCACAACCGCAATCAAGCACTGGATATTCATGAAACTTCATCTTTCTCTGACACTACAGTATGATTTTCCCGTAGAGAGCAATATTTAAAGGCTTTACGCTTAGTTTTGGAGGGCCTCTTCTGCATTGTCGCCCTTCACGGCAGCAAGGACCAAGGGAGCAGGTCAGTGATAGAGGAAGCCTTGCTGCCTGCCTCGGTATCTTTCAGGCGTTTCTTTGTTTGCATCAAAAGTTGCACCGTGACAGAGGTCAGGATAAATCCTAACCTGCGCAAGACGTTTTCTTATGCAGTCACTATAGACTCCTTTACAAGCAGAGAGCTCTCTTTCAGATGCAAACAGGGTTACATGTACAACTTTTGAACTCTTGATGTAAAGCAGAAACTGCAAACGTTCACAACACAAGCTCAAGGGAGAATTTAGGCCATCAATGATTTCATACTGTTTTTCCTGCTGTTCAAGAGGAAGATCAGGGGAGCAGAAGTGAAGCCGAGGGACTTAGATGGGTGAAGTTGTACCTCCCACGTCCCCCAAAGCTGTTTGCTTTACAAACAAGTAGCCCATCTACCAATGTCCTCAAACAAACAATTTCCTTGCAGAGCACAGAGGCTTCCACAGAGAGGGAACAGAGGAATTACACAGCCCCCTTTTCTCCGACTGTTAATACACAATGAGAAGTACCTGGAATTCCTGATCAACTCCACTTGTCTTGGTGTTAAAGCAAAAATGCACGGACTTTCCTGAAGCTTCTCGTTATTCTGGGGAACTGAAGAGGAAAAACAAACACTGTACATCAAACCAGTAACACCCAGCTCTTGGACACTGCTAAGCACATGGTGATTTTTACTGTTCTGAGCTCTGTTTACTTCCAAGTCTGGTTTCCTCCTGTACAGCTGTACGGGAACTCTGATCATCACGTACTTTGGCAAATCCACTGTTGATTAAACATTTATCGCTTGCCTGCTTTGCCAGTGAGAGTTAACAGAGCACAGTGGATTTGGACCTGCTTTTTGTTAACTTTTCCTCCCCCTGAAATAATCTGTGAGCCAACAATCGTATGCTCATGTAGGGCCAAACCATAACTGGTGTCACAGTGTGGAAACAGAACCCAAAGAAGCGTAACAAGAGAGCTATGCATGACATGAAAGCATGAAACCACCAGACTGGTCAGACTGATTCTGGAAAAGAAAGGAAACGACAACAAAAACTATCAGCTTAGATAATAAAAAGCATCACAAAACAAGCTGTAAGAGACAAAACATGACTTGCAAACACCTGACCTTGAGGGTGTGTATATAGGCAGGGTGTTAGAGCTCTCCACTTGCAGAAACACTTAACTGAGAACCCAGCATTAATTGGCCTTTTGTACATTCACGATTTTAAGACCGAATGCATTTAACAGGGTTAAAATTAAGCTTGAGATGTGGAAAATTTATGTGACTACTTCTGCCTGGTACCTTGTCTGAAATTCAAACATTCTCTCTTAGTGTCAGGACACATTTCCAAGCGAGGCTGAGGCCTTGAGCTGGTGAAAGTCACAGGACAAACACAGAGAACAGGGAGTGATAAAACAGCTTTTCCCCCCCTCCCCGTTTAGCAAGAATAGGATGTTTTTCTTTGCATCACTTCAGTTGCTAGTTTATTCAGAGCCAATACACCAGCATTTGAGAAGGAGGAAAGTGCTTTGCTGTCTGTGAATAGGATGAGGTGAAGGAAGGACAAAACCTCAGCAGCTCTAAGATCCTGGAAGAAGCAGTGATGACTATGGATACTTTCCTTCAATAATTCACCTTGGAGAATGCAAAACAGACTTTCTTTATGGACTTTCAGTTTCCATCCCAATGTCTCTTGACAAAACAACCACCATAAAGCAAAATGTTTCATACAGGCTGGTATTTTTAGAAAGTGATAAAGAAAACCAACAAACCCTCATTTTAATATTGCTTAAATACGTGTCAATAGAGACAGGCTGTCCTCCTGATGTTCAGCTACACAAAGACAAAGCAAACCTGATTAGAAAAACTGAGAAGCTGTTCATGTTTTGTTTTGCATTCCTATCAGCTTCTTCTTCCTTTGCAAAGCCAAAGCACCTGGCTGCTGAACGCAGACTGCGTTGGAGGCTGCCAGCAGCAACACAGGTGAAGCACCCAACCAGTTTGCTATCACCTCTCCAGCACAGTTTTCCAGCATCGAAACCAGCTCACTATTGAATTTCCAAACAGGGGATTCGCTCGCTTCCACAAGGCACCAAATAGCTGTTGACAACAACAGGGCTGAGGCTGGAGAGGTGTACGGAGCTGTACAGAGCGGGTTGGGCTGCAAAGCACCAGCTACTGATGAGCTGTGCTACCACCAGTGCAGGAAAACAAGAAACAGCCCAGTGACCACGTCTCTCTGCTTAGTTAACAACACTCCTCTTTGTGCATGGAGTAAGAAAAATGAGCAACCGCAGCAGCATGTACTCCCCATTTGCCTTCTCACTGTGGCAGATCCTTCTCCAGGCAGGGATCCAGGGGTCTTTTCCTCACTGCGCTCACAGAACGCTGCTGGAGAGCCACCACACGAAGCACTCAGTGTTACCTGGGCAAAAGAGAGCTGATGTGGAATAAAAAAAATCCGGAAGACAGTAGACTGCTGAATGGACTTGGGACGTGTCCACACGTACCTCGTTGCCAGCAGGAATCTGAACAGGATGCTTTGGAGAATGTGCATGAGAATGTTCCCCAAAAGACTGGAGGAAAAACTGCTCTGACATAGAGCTGCATAAAGACGTGGTTCTCTTTCAAAATCTTAATGCTGGAAAATGAGCCGTGGCTCCAGGAGGTGCACTTAGAATCATGGAATGGTTTGGGTTGGAAGCTCACCCAGTTCCAACCCCCCTGCCACGGGCAGGGACACCTTCCACTGGATCAGGTTGCTCAAAGCCCCATCCAGCCTGGCCTTGAACATTTCAGAGGACCCACAGAGCCATTCATTTCTTTGCTGATCAGCCAGAAAACAAATAGTTTTTAAAAGTGAAATGTCTTCAGATAATTGAGTTTCATCCCTTCTCCAGGACAGAGGCCTCAGCATCTAAGTCCATTCCTCAACTTGTACAACAGCTGCTGGGATTGATTTATTTTAACAGTTGTCAATAGGAGGAAATCAATTTTTAAGATCGAGCTTGATCAGCAATCCTCAGAATGAGTCAAGATGTAAAACTTCCAGACCTCAAAAGGATTTGGCGAATCACATTCAAGATGAGCCCAAGGTAATCGCAATGGATTCCCATTCTGAGGAGACAACATATCCACAGTTCACTCCAGAGATTTCAGGGGCTTGCAGTTTCCCTGCATCAAAGGGATTTTTGGTTTGGTTTTTTTTGGTTTTTTCAAAGGTACCATTCCTCATTATTACTCTTACTGGTCAAACTTGCTGAAAGAGTTACACACCCCCAGGAAAAAGGAGATCCCACTGTCTTCTTTGTGGCTGGAGATCCCAAAGGTAGATCAGCAAGAGATGAGGTGCTGGTAGGAGGCTGCTGAGGGGCCGAGGAGCTGCTTTTGAATCTTCCCTTACATCCCAACACCTCCAACAGCCCAGCACAAGGCACAACACAATATGCAGGGTTGTTTTTTTCCCCTTCCTGGCTATCAGAAGTGCTCTGACAAGACAGAAGGGGCCTGGAGAGCCAGGGCAATGCGACTGCACAGCATCTTTTATTGTTGTCAGCAGCGGAAGCTGCGCACTGCAGTTTGTTTAGGTGGATACACCAACAGTGCAAACGTGTGCTTTTCTGGGATTCCTTGGAGACGGCCCAACACAGCAGGGTTTGCTCTGCAAGTCGTGGAATGCAGTTGCCTTTGCAATGAAATCAATGGCCCTGTTTACAGCGACTGAAGTCCAGCTTCGGAGAAGGTGGCTTGAGCAGCAGATTTACTGCTTGCACAGGACAGGATTGCCACGCCAGCGCTGCACGGCAGGGATTGTTAGAAGGACAAACCAAAACAAATGCTGTTTACATCAGCAGCAGCAGGACCTGCCAGCCTGCCCAGCCTTCAGCTTCCCCAGCTGCACTGCAAGGTCTCCTTCAGCATTCGGCACAGCTCCAGGAGAGAAGTCGAAGCCTCAGCACCTACAGCAAGTGCCAGCTGTCACAGCCAACATTCGGGACAAAACATCACCCTAAATTCTTTACAGTGCTTTATTACTGCCAAAAACTGCATCCACATTGCTTTGCCCGGGAAGGTGCAACGAGGATGAGTGCAGGGACCAGCAAGGGGCTCAGACACTACAGAGCTCACACAACCACTCTCCCTGTTAGCTCCTTACAATAGGATGCAGGGAAGATATTGGAATTCATTCCCTCTAAAAAGGATTCTGATCAATCTTAATTGTACGCCTTATCTACCCAAGAGAATTGTGGCCATTTCAATAAATTAGGAGAACTCTTTCCAGTTGACATCCTTAGACCAAACCAAAGAGCTGCGGCGGAAGCCGTTTCCATGCACATAACCCAAATGCTGGACCTAAATGGACTGAAACTGTGCTCGCAGTTACCAGATGGGGAGTATTAGTGGGTTCACAACAGAGCTGATTTGTCTGCTTTTAGCTGAAGCCACCTTTGTCTACAGTTTAACAGCAATCTGATAGCCCTCCAGGGAACCCGCTTGCCTACAGACTGAAAGAGGCATTGCCCACCTCACCTCTGATCTGAAAGAAATTGCCTCCAAGAGGCAGGAGAACCTGTTCATTAAGAAAGATCCTTCCAAACTGAAGTCTGGCACATACAAATTAAGCTTCCTGTGCTCCTATCATGGCTCAAAATCCTTCTGTTGTAGCCTAGGGAAACAGGGAACTACAACAGCAGCGAGGTGCTTCTGAATGGACTCAAGACCTTAAATCTCTCTCAGGCACTGCCATGTTCCGAGTTTCAGAGGCTGCCAAAGACTTTATGCTCAGTCCAAACACAGAACGGGAAATCTGGGAAATGAAGCATGAACTGGAGCAGCTTCCACATGGAAAAACAATTCCTTTTCCTCAGAGCACTTTGTTTTATCATCCCTTCCACATGAAGCAGAGCCCCATACACGTGTCACTCCTGACGTCAGAAGTTATTCCAGAACCACATCCCAGCAGAGGCACTTAGCTGTTCCGGGTAGCCATGGGGAGCAGCCGATGCCTGTGCAGTGCATCTGTTTTCCTTCGCCAACCCACGTGCACAGCAATCATTTATTTCAGCAAAGACAGAGCAGCTTCCCAAGTTTGATGTTCATTTGGTAGCAAGTCCTGGTATCACCACCCTGACTTTACGAGACACTGAGGCTCAGACGACTATAACGACACTTCTCTGAATATACTGCTTTCACTACAAGAACATTAACATCAGTGACAACGTTCTTTGTTTCTCAGAATTAAATAATGAACAATCAATCTCTCAGCCCCAGGGTGGGGAAAGCATTTCTGCCTTCCCTTGGTGCCCCTCAAAATATGCAGCATCATGCACAAAGTACTGCGCCAAGCACCAAAAAGGGAGCCAGAAATGCTCTTTGATGTGGGTACCACCCTCTCTCTTCCACAGGAGGCTATAGGTCAGGTGTTTTAAACACTCAAAAACCAGCATTAGTGTAGATGGTGCCAGCGAACCCGCTCGGTGCAGGTGTGATGCCAACACAAAGATTTTCACTGATACGCTGCCGAATGACAGTGATGGGAGGCAGTTCACGATTCACAGCAAAAGCCCGCAATGTGCAACACAGCAGCATTCCCAACGCAGGGTATGAAAGCTACAGCCAAACAAGACAGGCTTTCAAATCATGTCTCCAAGTGACCGCATTCCTGTTCCAAGGAAGGGAAAAAACCCAGATATAAATATTCTTCCCTAAAGTCTCCGAGGGAAGAGATGGGAGGAGCCACCATCCAATTAATCAGCCTCTCCTCTGTCACACGACTTTACAGATCCTCGACAACATCACCAGTTTTTGATGCTTAAACCCATTTCACTTTTCTCTCCCACCGTACACCAGCATGCAGAAAACTCACCTAGTTCTGTGGGCTTCAGTAGCTCGTCCAGGGTTGTGTAGAAGGGAAGTTTCACCAGTCGAACCTCAGGCTTCGCAACTTTGGGCGGCAACCTTCCCAGTCCATTAAGGTATTTCCCATAGAGAGCGGGATAGTCAATATTAGTGGTGGAGATAGAAGTCCGAGCAACGGTGCTCCCACGGTCGTAGGACGAATGTATGGAGAGCGCTTCGGGAGAACGGTGCGGCTGAGGCTGAGTGACTTCGGAGCTCTTCTTGGCGTAGCGAGTCTCATAGAGCTCCTTGATTTTCTTGAACACCTCAGGGCTGCAGTCAAATTGCACCAATTGCAGTGCTCTGGTGACTAGTTCATGTTTAAGTCCGCTTTTACTCCTGCCAACAAAACCCAGCAACATCTGAAGATCTGAGACTCGGAAACTCATCACCATGTTCTGGGGGATAAAAAATTAAAAATGTTCTTACAGTTATAACAAGGCAAAGTGTCAGCTCGCACCATTCTCTATAACTGGAACCCAAAATACTACAAAATCCCATATAAGACAGCGCCCAAACCTGTTCAACTCGGTTTTATTCACTCGAGCAGCACCCCACTTCCCAGGTAGTTGTTTGTGTAAAGCAAATACAGAGGAGACCATCAATCACCCCAAGCAGAGATGCAGCACGACAGCTGTCAAATAACTCAAAACTCATGTGCGACAAAGCATCCTCAGGACAGCTCGACTGGAAGCAAGAAGAACCACCTCAGCCAGCGGGCCCCAAGCGTGAGAGCGCATCAGCTCCTTCATCACAGAGGCTCAAAGCACCCCAGCTTCCCAGGCGTCTTTGGGTAAAAGAGCTACATGGAAATCTGAAACGTCATTAGTGCGAGGCAAAGGACAAAAATGAACAGGAACTGGAAGGCAGATGGCATCCCAGCGAACTGGGGCCACCAGTCCTTTCAGTGCACTTGTACATCATCCGTAGAGGCAAAACCCCTCCAGAATCTGTCCTTCACACACAGGCTCTTCCAGAAAACACCTTGTATTCCAGTCTGTGGAAAGACACTGAAGGACTGTTAAAGCAAGCAGCATGTTCCCATGAGAACAATGCCTCCAGACCCTATCTGGGTGCTCTGCCAAGCACTCCCCCAGGATCCCAGCCAGCAGCTGCCTCTGCTGTTGTGCTGGTACCATGGATTTCAGCATTTCGATAAGCAGTTACAAACTCTCCATCTCCAAAAATCCACTCACTCTCTCACAGTCAGCCTCTCCCTGTCAGCAGAGTCAAAGACCACAGTATGACGCGCGGCAGCTTTCCATCGAGAACTAGGAATGATTTCTGATCAAACTGCCACTAGAGCCTGGAGTGACTGATATTCCTGTTCTCTCGCATGACAAAACAGTATTACGAATGCACAGACAAGCTCATAAAGGACATGGCTTTGAAAATTCAAGCTGCCCTGGAAATAACAGGTACCTGCACGTATTCACTCGATATCCTTCCCGGTTTGTGGGAAACAGGAATTCAGAAGAAACCTCAGCTGTCCCAGTTAGAAACCAGAAGCAGAGACCCAGCAAGCCTCTTCTCAACCCCACTCTTGTTTGGGGATTAAATAAATGTAAAAAAACATAAAAATCAGATTTCTGTGGAAGTCAATAGCAGCCTTGTCATTTCTTGGAATAAAATGGCTATGGATTGATTGATTGATTTGAGATTAAGAAAGCTTCCACTGACTCCAGAACCATTAAACGATCACTGTTGCATGTGTGGGAATCAAACTACAGAGGAAAATGTGATTTTACTTTCCCCCTTTTCATTAAATCTGCCATTTAATCTGGAAGCCCAAAAGATACTACACAAATGTCAGAGGTTGTAGCTAAAATTTTTGGCAGTTGCAATGCATCCCAAAATACCTTTGATGAGAGGGAAGAAAAGGCAGATAACTTTGAAGAGGAGAGAAATGATGTTTAATCACTAGGACATCAGGATTCCTCCTGCTGCTTCCCTAGATACCACTTGTGCAATCTGGGAGGAATCATTTCTGTGTTGCAGTTTGCACAAAACCAGTGTGTGTTTGGTCTGCTCGGAGGCACTTTGCAGATAAATCACATTTGCAAAGACAAATACATCAGGGCAGCATAAATGCTCCAGTGGTGCGGTACCAGGGCCGTCAGCAGAGCCGAGGAGGTGGGTATTCCTGCATTCACTGCTCCGACACAACCAGTCACTCAGGATTGTTGCTGTCTAAAGAGGAGTTCGAGCTGACAGTCTCCTACAGTTTACATTAGGAAGGATTTACGAACCAGAAGGATGAACAGATTCGAGCAGTAAGAGAACAAACTTCAAAGACAACCCGTCAATGAGGCTTGGACCTGTACAATAGTACGAGCAGTAGAGACCACATTAATTACTCAGACTATGGGAATCATAGAACGGTTTGGGTTGGAAGGGACCTCAAAGTCCATCCAGTTCCACCCCCCACCATGGGCAGGGACACCTCCCACTGGATCAGGGGCTCCAAGCCCCATCCAACCTGGCCTGGAACCCCTCCAGGGATGGGGCAGCCACCACTGCTCTGGGCAACCTGGGCCGGGGCCTCCCCACCCTCACAGCAAAACATTTCTTCCTAAAATCTCATCTTAATCTCCCTTCTTTCAGCTGACAACTTTTCCCCTCGTCCTGTCCCTGCGCTCCCTGATCCAGAGCTCCTCCCCAGCTTTCCTGGAGCCCCTTTCAGTCCTGGAAGCTGCTCTAAGGTCTCCCTGGAACCTTCTCTTCTCCAGGCTGAACAACCCCAACTCTCCCAGCCTGACCTTATAGCAGAAGGGCTTCAGCCTTTGGAGCCCTGTGGCCTCCTCTGGACCCGCTCTAACAGTTATATCTCCTTATGTTGGGGATTCCAGAACTGGACACAGGGCTCCAGATGGAGTCTCCCCAGGGCAGAGCAGAGGGGCAGAATCCCCTCCCTCACTGCTTTGGATGCAGCCCAGGACACGGTTGGCCTTCTGGGCTGCAAGCGCACGTTGCTGGCTCATGTTGAGCTTCTCAACCCCCAGTCAGTCTATTCCTCCCCCAAGACAACCTTGAACATGCAAGGAGTCGTGTCAAACACCTGTGATGTGGATAACCAAGCTGACTTGGAAGCGCACCTCCTCCAGTCCTGGGCTCATCTCACAACACTGAGAAGGGCCCAGCAGAGGGAGAGGGCAGGGGCTCCTAAAGCAAGCCTCTTCTAAATCTTATTTTTGCTGCTATTGAGCCACATCCTCATGGATGGGCTGATCCTGACGCTGCTAAACACTTCTCATCCATTGGATTTGTGCGGTAAGCACCCCTGGCTTCCTCACAACTCTGCCAGGTGAAGCCTGTTTGAGTGCCACTGGCCAGTCCTTCGCACTGCCAGGCACCAGCAGCAAGATGGGGTGCAGCGCTGGCTCCCAGAAAGGTGCTGGTGAATGGAGATCCCGAGGAAAAGGGAGGAAGCTGCAGCAGAGTGGGGTCCTTCCCCCAAAAAGGCCAACGGGGTGCACAGACCCCCTGGAAGCACTCCTTTGGGCAAGGCTGCTGTGCAGACCCTGCACATCATCCTACTGCGGAGCAGCCACAGAGGTTGCCCCAGGCCTCCCCGGCGAGTGGGGGGCTCTGCTCCTTCCCTCATCACTGCAAGCAGAGGGCTCTCCTCATTCCCCCTCACACCCCGTCCCAGCGAGCAGGGGGCTCTGCCCATCCCCTCAGGCCTCCCTAGTCTCAGCAAGGGGACGGCTCTGCCTGTACCCCCTCCCTTCACCACCCTGGTCATGATGAATGGGGGTCTTTGTCTATCCCCCCAGAATGGTGATAGGGGGCTCTACTCACTCCCCCTCACCCCTCGGTCATGGTGAACGGGGCCTTCTGTCTGTCCCCCGGTGAGTCCCTGGTCCTGGCAAGAGGGGAGCTCTGCCTGTCCTCACTCCTGATCACAGCGAGCAGGGGGCTCTGCCCATCACCTCTGGTCATGGCAAGTGGGTGGGTCTGCCTGTCCCCCCACCACAGCAAGCAGAGGGCTCAGTCTGTCCCTCCCCAGTCATGGTGAGTTGGGGGCTCTGCCTGTTTCCCCTGGCATCCCCTGATCAGTGAGAGCAGGGGGCTCTGTCTGTCCCCCCACCACAGTGAGTGGAAGCTCTGTCTGTTCCCCCTCACCCCTTGGCCATGGTGAGCAGAGGGCTCTAACTGTTCCCCCCTTCACTGTCCAGTCATGGCGAGTGGGAGGCTCTACCTGCCCCCCCCCCCTCAGCTCCCACTGATGATGGGCAGGGGGCTCTGCCTGTCCCCTCCCTACTCATGGCTAGAGTGGGGGCCTCTGCCTGTCTTCCCACCACAGTGAGCGGGGGCTCTGCCCGTTCCCCCTTACCCCTCAGTCACAGCAAGTGGGGGGCTCCATTTGTGCCCCCCTCAGCCTCTGTTCCCCACGAGCCAGCAGCAGACTCTGCTCATTCCTCCTCAGCCCTTGGTCACAGTGAGCCGGGGGTGCTCTGCCTGTACCCCCTCAAACCCTCTGGACACAGCAAGTAGGGGGCTCTACTCATTCCCTCTCACCCCTCAGTCACAGCAAGTGGGGAGCTCTGTCGGGTCCCCTCAGCTGATGGGTGAGTGCAGAGCTTTATCCATTCCCCCAACACAACGAGCCGGGGGGGGGGGTCTCTGCCCATTCCCTCAGCACCGCCTGATCAATGGGAACAGGGCACAGAGGGGGTGTCTGTCTGTCCCCCCTCACCCCTCAGTCACGGCAAGCGGGGGGCTCTGTCTGTCCCCCCTCACCCCTCAGTCACGGCAAGCGGGGGGCTCTGTCTGTCTCCTCTCACCCCTCAGTCATGGCAAGCGGGGGGCTCTGTCTGTCCCCCCTCACCCCTCGGTCACGGCAAGTGGGGGGCTCTGTCTGTTCCCCCGCCACAGCGAGCGGAGGGGCTCTCCCCATTCCCCCTCAGCCCGGTCCGGATAAAGGGGGGCTCTCCCCGTTCCCCCTCAGCTCGGTCCGCATAAAGGGGGGCTCTCCCCGTTCCCCCTCAGCTCGGTCCGGATAAAGGGGGCTCTCCCCGTTCCCCCTCAGCCCGGTCCGGATAAGAGGGGGCTCTACTCGTTCCCCCTCAGCCCGGTCCCTATAAGCAGAGGGGGCTCTGCCCTATCCCCGTTCACCCTACGGTCACGGCGAGGGGGGTACTCTGTCGTCCCCCCCCAGCGAACGAAGGGCTCTGCTCGACCCCCCAAGGCCGGGCCGGCGCCGCCGCGGAGTCCCCGCACCCCCCGGGTCCATCTGCTCGGGGACAGCGCTGCCGGGGGGGCCCGCACTCATCTACCCCCGGGCTCGGCCCGCGGCAGCCCCTGAGGTAAACGAGGGGGGGGTGGGGGGTGTTCCCGGGGCGCCGCCCCCCCGTCTCGCAGCGCCACGGCCGGGGCCGAGGCCGTGTCGCCCGCCCCACGGAAACCGCCCGGCTCATCCCCAGCCCGGTCCGTGCCCGGTGAAGCGGTGAGAATCGAGTGGAAGACGGGGGGGAAGCGGGTCACTCACTTTCGCCTCCACCAGCTCCGCCGCCATCTTGGCCTCCAGCGCCCAGCGCGCCGGGAACCGCCGCGGGGTCACGTGACTGCCGCCGGCCGGGGAGGGGCCGCCGGCGCCGCGCACCGCCCAACCCGCGCGCGCGTTCCGCCGCCCCGCCTGCCGCGCATGCGCACTGGACACGGGCCGCCCGGCCACGCCCCCGACGGCGCTCTAAAGGGACCGCGACCCAAGAAATATGGGGGGCGGAGGCGGTGCCTATCTGTCTGTGTCTGTCTGTCTGTCTGTCTGTCTATCTATCTATCTATCTATCTATCTATGTGTGTCTGTCTGTCCTTGTGAGTCTGTCTCCATCTGTATGTCTCTGTGTCTGTCTGTCCTTGTATATCTGTGTGTCTCTGTGTCTGTCTGTCCTTATGTGTCTGTCTGTCTGTGTCCGTGTTTCTCTCTGCACGTGTCTGTCTTTCCTGTGTGGTGGCAGGAGGAAGGCCAAGAGCCCCCCCATCCAACACTGGGAACCCCTTGTGACCCCCCCAAAGGCCACTCCCAAACCTGCGCCCCTCTCTGTCAGGGGGTGACAGGACCCCCAACGCCCCCATCCTGCCCCACAAAGGCCGGGGGTGCCCTGCCCCAATCACCCCCAAACTCCTGGCCATCCTCAGGAACCCCCTCAGCCAACAGCACCCCAACATCCTGCAGCTCCCATGGGTGCAGCAAGTTTATCCCGGTCTCTGCAGGCCCCCCCAGGCCCCCAGGAGACCCCACAGCACCGGGAAGGGGGCACGGGACCCCCAAAGTGCTGCAGCCCTAAGGGGTGCCCAGTGTCGCAGAGCACAAGAAGGCTGCAAAACACGGGTACTGGTCAGCTCTGGCCTTATTTAGGATTCACCTCTCCAGGCTTCTTTTCATTCCAAATGGAACCCTGGAATGGTTTGGGTTAGAAGGGACCTCAAAGATCATCCAGTTCCACCCCCCCTGCCATGAGCAAGGACACCTCCCACTGGATCAGGGGCTCCAAGCCCCATCCAACCTGGCCTTGGACGCCTCCAGGGATGGGGCAGCCACCACTGCTCTGGGCAACCTGGGCCAGGGCCTCCCCACCCTCACAGCAAAACATTTCTTCCCAAAATCTCATCTCACTCTCCCCTCTTTCAGCTGAAAACCATTCCTCCTCATTCTATCCCTGCACTCCCTGATCCAGAGCCCCTTCCCAGCTTTCCTGGAGCCCCTTTCAGCACTGGAAGCTGCTCTAAGGTCTCCCCGCAGCCTTCTCTTCTCCAGGCTGAACAACCCCAACTCTCTCAGCCTGTCCTCGTACAGGAGGTTCTCCAGCCCTCGGATCATCTCCGTGGCCTCCAAAAGTTCCATGTCCTTCTTATGTTGGTGATTCCAGAACTGGACGCAGGACTCCAGGTCAGGTCCCAGAGCAGAGCAGAGGGGCAGAATCCCCTCCCTCCCTGCTGGTCCCACTGCTCTGGATGCAGCCCAGGACACAGTTGGTTTCTGGGATGCGAGCGCTCGTTGCCGGTTCACGTTGAGGTTCTCCTCCTCCAGGACCCCCGGCTGAGAACGGCAGCACAAGGTCCAGCCTGGAGGGACCCTGCCCGGGCTGTGGGCCGAGGGAGGGATGGGGTTGCTGGTGCTTCGTTGTGGTCTGAGTGTCTCTGGCACTGATGTCCGGCTGTGGTTTTGCCCTTAAACTGGGGAGCACTGGATCTGATCACTCGTGGCTTGGCTGGGAAACGCTTTGGACAAGCAGGGGGTTCTTGTAGGCTTTTCAGATGAGAAAACACTGGAGAAAAACACTGAAACCCACACTTTTGAATCTGTACCTTCATCGGAGAAACCCTAAGGACTCTGGCCTGACCATCCTCCTCACTCCTGGCAGCCTACGCTTGGACCTGAACTTGCAAATCCCAGGTTTTCCTGTTGGAATCATAGAATAGTTTGGGTTGGAAAGGACCTTAAAGATCATCCAGTTCCAACACACTGGACATCCCACCGGATCAGGCTGCCCAAGGCCTATCCAACCTGGCCTGGAACCCCTCCAGGGATGGGGCAGCCACAGCTTCCCTGGGCAACCTGCTCCAGTGTCTCACCACTCTCATGATGAAGAAATTCCTCCTTATGTCTCATCTAATTCTGCCCCTCTCCAGTTTATCCCCATTGCCCCTCATCCTATCACCACAATCCTTTGTGAACAGCCCCTCTCCAGCTTTCCTGGAGCCCCTTCAGGTACTGGAAGGTCGCTATAAGGTCTCCTCGGAGCCTTTTCCAGGCTGAACAACCCCAACTCTCTCAGCCTGTCGTCGTTTGGACATTCTCCAGCCCTCTGATCATCTTTGTAGCCTCCTCTGAACCCGTTCCAACAGCTCCATATCCTTCTTACATTGAGGATTCCAGAACTAAATCTCAGACCTCGGTCCTGCCAGACCTCTCCCGATGTCCTCCACAAGCAAGGGATGCTGCTCAGCTCCACGTGTCCACTTTGGGGACCTCAACAGGCTCCTGCCCATACCTCCCCCTTGGCCACACTCCCTGCCAAGGAATATGTGGCCAAAACTGAGCTCCTCCATGCCAGTGTCATCCCAGAGATCTCCCTGTGCCCTCACAGGTGCCTGGGGAGAAGATGCTCTCCCCAATGACCCATTGCTTATTAAAACACCTTTTTTTTGTAGGTAAAAAGGATCCTCCCCCTAACTCCGATGCTGTTCGCTGGGGTCTGGTTGCTCCATTCCTAAGTGGAGGGTCCAGGAGCGAGCGCACAGCCCCGGCCCCTCCGGCTCTGGGCTGAGTTCCCAGGAGGGAACCGCAGCAGTCAGGGTGAAACACAGCACTGCAAGACGTTTTCCAGCATCTTCTCCTCTTTGTCATCCACCCTGTGAGCTAATTAAGCCAAAAGGCAATTAGCCAGTTTCCTAGGCAGGCCAAAACATTAATCAGTGTTCCCCTCCAGTGCAGCAAAAGGCAATATTAGTGCTAAAAATTCAAATGATTGGTGTGGAAACCTCAACTTCAGTCCCACCAGGGGCCAAACCCATCCTGGGTGCAGCTCCACCACTGTCCTGCTGGTCCCTGCCTGGGACTGGTGATGGTGGAGGAACCTATGGGATGGGATTGTGCTGGGAATTTGGCCACTGCTGGGTGAGGAGGTGTGGGGACGGAGTGGCTTGGGTTCCTGTGAGCTTTCTGGTGCTGGTGGAGGTGGGGCTGTGGCCTCCTGTGATGCTGGAGAGGATAAAGCAGGGGAATATTTATGCCATAGAGGAGAGATCCATCCCCTTGTCTAGGGTCCCTCTTCCATTGTCCATCTCCCGTTAATTTGTTCCTAGCTCCAAGAACTCTCCTCACCACCCAGAGCTCACTGGGATGATCTCAGGGGAGTTCCGTTCTTCCCAAGTTGGATGGAATTGGCCCCAAACTATGTGCGGTTCTTCCCTGGTGCTGCACGGTCATTCCGGATCCCCCAGCCTCAGAAATTGCACCACAGCCCAAGGATGGACTGGGCTCCCAAGGGACCACGGTGGCCCCGCTGAAGCCCTGAGCCCAGGGGTGCAGTGAGAGGCCCCGATCCTGGTGCAGGGGTGACAAGGGCACAGTAGCCCCGGTGCCCGAGCTCTGCGGCTGCACGGTAGCCCCGGTGCTTGAGCTTTGCAGCCGCACGGTAGCCCCGGTGCTTGAGCTTTGCAGCCGCACGGTAGCCCCGGTGCCCGAGCTTTGCAGCCGCACGGTAGCCCCGGTGCCCGAGCTTTGTGGCTGCACAGTAGCCCCGGTGCCCGAGCTCTGTGGCCGCACGGTAGCCCCGGTGCCCAAGCTCTGTGGCTGTACGGTAGCCCCGGTGCCCGAGCTTTACGGCTGCACGGTAGCATCGGTGTTCGAGCTCTGTGGCCGCACGGTAGCCACGGTGCCGTCTCCCCAGCCCGGTGCACCCCCCAGCGCTTGCGCAGCGGGCGGACACTGCGGGGCCGGGGCTGCACCGGGCTCTGCCCCGCTGTCCTCCTCGGAGCTGGGAGAGCAGCGCCTCCGTCCGCACCGGAGGGCACAGCCCACGGTACCGGCTCCGGTCCCCGGGGCTGCTTCCCACCCGTTACCAGCGGCGGGTGGGGACAAGTGGCCGGTGCCGGCCGCCGTGTGGCTCAGTATGCCTGATGGGGCTCGGTGGAAGCCCCCACGGGGCGCTGCTCGCTCAGTGGGGCTCGGTGCGCCACCCCTATAGCGCCCGTTTCTCCCGGTGGGGCTCAGTGCCGGTCCTCACGGGGCACTGCTCGCCTAGCGGGGCTGGGGACCGGCCCTCGTAGGGTCCTACTCTGTGCTAGCCCCGCTGCAGCCTGGGCAGAGCCCGGCAGGGCGGGAGGTTTCAGTCCCCCAGCGCGTCCCCTCTGCGCCGCCACGTGGTTCCGCCGCGGCCGGCTGGTCCTCCCGACCATAGAGCGCGCTACGGGACAGAACGGCAAGGCAGCATCACCCCACTTCGATCATCGAGCTCTCGACGCACTGCGGGACAGAGCGTCGCCTCGGCGCATGCGCATTGGGCGCATCCCCGCCCCCCGGCCGGCGCCGCAGGATAAGAAGGGGGCGGCTGACGTCAGCGTTCTCTTCCGCCCGCTCTGCGCTCGGCAGGGAGACAGGGCCGCTGCCGCCGCCATTGCTGTGACCCCCCCGCCCCGCAGCATCCGCCGCCATCCGCCATCATGGTGAGGCCCCGCGCCCCGCCGCCGCCACGGGGGAGCAGGGAGGGCTCCGCGCTCGCTGTCGTGAGGGGGATGGCGAAGCCGGGAGGGTCCGCAGTACCGCGGCGGCCGCTGCGGCCTGGCTGGGCCGCTGCGGAGGGGAGGGGGCTGGGCAGCGTGTGGGGCGGGGAGGGGGCCGAGTTGGCGGAGCCGTAGCCCCCGTGGGGGCCCTTCTTGTCCCGTTTGAGGCTCGACACTGGCCCCCGTGGGGCGCTGCTGTCCCGGTGCCCGGTGGGACTCTGTACCGGCCCCCGTGGGCCACTACTTGCCAGATGGAGACCCTGCGTACCCGGTTGGGGCTCGGTAAGGCTGCCCCCGTGGGGGCCCTGTTCTCCCCAGTTGGGCTCGGTGGCGGCTCTCGTAGGACACATGCTTGCTCGGTTGGGACTTGCTGCCGGTCCTTGTGGGGCGCTGCCGTCTCGGTGCCTGGTTGGGACTCGGTCCTGGTCCCCGGGGGGGGCCCTGTTTGCCCGGTTTGGGCTTGGTGCCGGCCCTCGCGGGGGTCCTGCTTGCCCGACTGGGGCTCGGTGAGGCGGCCCCCAGTTGGGGCTCTGCTTGCCCGGTTGGGGGTCGGTGAGCCCGCCCCTGTGGGAGCCCTGCTTGCTCCGGTGGGGCTCGGTGGCGGCTCTCGTAGGGCACTTGTTTGCCTGTTTATGGGCTCAGTGGTGCAGCACCGTGAGGCCCTGCTGTCCCAGTGCCCGGTTGGGATTCGGTGTGGGCCCCCATAGGGGGGCTCTGCTGTGCCGGTGCCCGGTTGGGGCTCGGTGCTGCAGCATCGTAGTGGTGTTGACGCCTTTGCGGTGTCTTTATATAACGCTGCGGGGGCGATCGTACCGGGCTGTCAAGTGCCTGCCACGCTGCAGCTCCCTCCCGGTTGGCGTTAACCGGGGTTTGCCGCAAAGAACGGCTGACGCAGGGCTGAGGCGGGGAGGGAGTGCGCTGGGCGCTTGCGCTGCGAGCTCTGCTGCTTGTCGTGTCCTTGCTGTGGGCTGTGGTGGGACGCCGGCTGCGCAGGCAGAATCGGTGTCGGTGTGGGCATACGTGGTGATGGCAGGTATTTGTGGCGTTGGTTTGGCTTCCTGGAATGGTCAAGCCTTTTCTTTAAACTTTGTGTTGTTCTTTTCTTCTCCTTTTTTTCTCCTTCTTCAAGGTGAACTTCACAGTAGACCAGATACGGGCCATCATGGACAAAAAGGCCAACATCCGAAACATGTCTGTGATCGCCCATGTCGACCACGGCAAATCAACCTTGACCGATTCTCTGGTATGCAAAGCTGGTATCATCGCCTCTGCCCGGGCGGGGGAGACCCGTTTCACCGACACAAGAAAGGATGAGCAGGAACGGTGCATTACCATCAAATCGACGTGAGTTCCCTCCCTTCAAGCGTTGACTTTCTTGTTCCCACTGTGTGATCCAAGCTCAAGGAGGGGCTTTGAGTCCCCCACTGGTTTGATTGCAAGATGAAAGATGGTGTTCTCTGGCCTCGTTCAGAGGCTCAGCTCTTGCTTATGCTGATTGCTTAATTAAGAGAGCAAGTATTGATTGGCTCGCGGGGGATTCTCTCCCTCTACTCTGCTCTTGTGTGACCCTGCCTGGAATCCTGTGTCCAATTCTGGAATCCCCAACATAAGGAGGACATGGAACTGTTGGAAGAAGTCTAGAGGAGGCCATGAGGATGATCCAAGGGCTGGACCAGCTCTGCTATGAGGCCAGGCTGAGAGAGTTGGGATTGTTCAGCCTGGAGAAGGCTCCAGGGAGACCTTAGAGCACCTGCCAGGACTGAGAGGGGCTCCAGGAATGCTGGGGAGGGACTTTTTACAACGGCAAGGAGTGACAGGATAAGGGGGAGTAGCTGTAAATGGATGGGGGAAGATTTAGATTAGACATTAGGAAGAAATTCTTCATGATGAGGGTGAGGAGGCCCTGGCCCAGGTTGCCCAGAGCAGTGGTGGCTGCCCCATCCCTGAGGGTGTTCAAGGTGGGATTGGATGGGGTTTGGAGCCCCTGATCCAGTGGGAGGTGTCCCTGCCCATGGCAGGGGGTTGGAACTGGATGGGCTTTGAGATCCCTTCAAACCCCATTCTATGAATCAGAGTGCCGCCTCCGTGGTCACTGGGCGGTAGATGTGCAACAAGAGCTTTGGCTTCAGCCTTTCATTTTAGCTCTGGGGCTGTAGGGTGTGGCTGGTGTCTGCTGGAGTCCTGCAGAGACTGGCTTGGAAGCATCTCCAGTGGCTTTGTCACCATGGGTGGTTTGAGGACCCTGAGGGGCATCAAAAGAGGTCAGAAAGGCTGTTGGACCTGGTAGGAGAAGCATAAATCCTTAACTAGAAGAGGTACAATCCTCTTCAGGCTCTTTATATTGCATGGCTCCAGAGGAGCATAGTAAGGGAAGATTTTAGCCTGGGTTCCAGGTTATCTCCCACATTGGCCTCCCAGGAATACACTTCAAGAAATCCTTAAGCCCAGGCATCTTTGTCTCTATGGGATAAAAGGCTATTTTGACACACTGGGAAGGGATAGTGTGTAGATAATAATTTTCATGGTTTTCCTTTTCTTTCAGAGCTATTTCTCTATTTTACGAGCTCTCTGAAAACGATTTGGCCTTCATCAAGCAGAGCAAGGATGGTTCTGGCTTCTTGATCAACCTGATTGACTCTCCTGGGCATGTGGACTTCTCTTCGGAGGTTACTGCTGCTCTTCGTGTCACTGATGGTGCCCTGGTTGTTGTAGACTGTGTTTCTGGTAAGATTTTCTGCAGTCGTATGCAGCTGTAGCGTATGTTGGGTGAGTTTAAAGAGGATAATTGATTCCCTGTGTTTGGCAGGCGTGTGTGTGCAGACAGAGACTGTGCTGCGTCAGGCCATTGCTGAGAGGATCAAGCCTGTCCTGATGATGAACAAGATGGACCGAGCGCTGCTGGAGCTGCAGCTGGAGCCAGAGGAGCTGTACCAGACCTTCCAGCGCATCGTGGAAAACGTGAACGTCATTATCTCCACGTATGGAGAAGGAGAAAGTGGCCCCATGGGAAATATCATGGTAAGCAGGAGGCTGTGCTTGAAACTGGAGGGAGCAGTTGTGGCCCTTCATTGCTTTCCTGCCCCAAGGAGAGAAGTGAGAGGAGGATAATGAAGGCACCGGTCCTACCCGGGAGTGGGCTGGTTTGGAGCTCTTGCTGGCTTTCCTCTGAGAGTAGAAATCCCAAGCAGATAAGGATTGTAAATACTAAGGTGTCCTTGTTTTGTAGGACACCTTCCTGCCCACATAGAATCATGGAATGGTTTGGGTTTGAAAGAACCTTAAATCACCCAGTTCCACCCGCCTGCCATCAGCAGGGACACCTTCTGTCACGGCTGTGATGTTGGGTGATGAGAGATCCCAAGCTCCCACGCAGCATCCGTCCTCTGGCTGCTTTCTGAAGTTGAAGGAGGCTTGGAGGTGTTTGCTGTCCCTGTGCTCTGAGCGCTGCTGGGTTCCTGGGTAGTGAGCAGGGCTCTTGGTTGTGAGAAAATGCTTGTGCTTTGCTGTTGTTGAGCACTCTCCTGTGTGCTGTGGGCTTTCATGTGTGGCTGATCATCCCCACAAAGGACTGGGATCTTAACTACATGCGAACATGTGCAGCTGCTGAGGTGTTTAGGCACTTAGGTGCTCAAAGTTGTGAAAAATTGATCCAGTTCTGTGGTACACAGCTCACGTGGTCAGGCTGTCACAGAACCGTTTGAGGGTTACATAGTGCTGAAGCTCCATCCTCGTGCTCTTTGTCCCGGACAGTTGTTTGGCACTGTGTGTGCTGACTGCTGTAAGGCTGTGTAGCTGTTAGAGCTGTGGCCGTTCCTCTGATCCAGCTCTCCTCTTCCCTTTCAGATTGATCCAGTGCTTGGTACAGTCGGCTTCGGCTCTGGCCTGCACGGCTGGGCTTTCACTCTGAAACAGTTTGCTGAAATGTATGTTGCAAAGTTTGCTGCCAAGGGTGATGCCCAGCTGAACGCATCTGAGCGTGCCAAGAAAGTAGAAGACATGATGAAGAAGCTGTGGGGAGACAGGTGAGGAATCTCTGCTCTTAGCTCGAGTTCCAATGCAGCTTTGCAGCCGCAGACAGATGCTGTGGAAGGTAGGTAAGGAGGGAGGATGTGGTCCTGCCTGCTTATGGTCCTGCTCCAGTGGCTTCATCTGTGTGCTGCACGCACCTATTGCACCTCAAATTCTGGGTTCAGTTTTGGGCCCCTCACTACAAGAAGGACACTGAGGGGCTGGAGCACGTCCAGGGAAGAGAAACAAATGGTGGAGGGGCTGGAGAACAAGGGTTATGAGGAGTGGTTGAGGGCTCTGGGGTTGTTTAGCCTGGAGAAAAGAAGGCCGAAGGCAGACCTCAGCACTGTCAACAGCTGCCTGAAAGGAGGTTGTGGTGAGGTGGGTGCTGGGCTTTTCTCCCAAATGACAGGTGATAGGATGAGAGGAAATTGCCTCAAGTTGCACCAAGGGAGGTTTACATTGGATATTAGGAAAAGTTTATTCACTGAAAAGGGTTTTTGGGCACTGGCAGAGGCTGCCCATGAAGGTGGAGTGCCCATCCCTGAAGGGGTTTAAAGGGCAGGCAGATGAAGTGCTTGGGGATCTAGTTTAGTAGTGGGCAGGTACAGCTGGACTTGATGATCTCAAAGGTCTTTTCCAACCTAGAGAGCCTATGATTCTAGTGAAAGAGTTGCTTCCCATGAAATCTTTGCAGGATAGGAAATGGAGAGAAATGGGGAAGGGTTGTTGAGCTGGTAGCATCAGTTCACTGTGTTTTGGTGAGCTCTGAAAATGAAGGAAGTTATGGAGAAGGTTCTCACTCAGCAGCTCTTTCCTCTGGCCTCAGCAAGCAGAACAAGCCATGCTTCCATAGCTGAAGCAAGCATTAATACTTGTTCGACTTGATTCTTTCTCCAGATATTTTGATCCTGCGACAGGCAAGTTCAGCAAATCTGCTACCAGCCCTGACGGAAAGAAACTGCCCAGGACCTTCTGCCAGCTCATCCTTGACCCCATCTTCAAGGTGGGTTCCTTTTGTGTTCAGCCCTTGCTGGTGTCTCTGGTTCAGTTCCTGTGTGTGATGATGGAAAATTTCTTCACTTTGACCTGACTTGTCTGATTGAAGAAATTTAAATATCTGACACAAGCCTAGCTCGTTAGTTGGTGTGGGCAGGGAGGCTGTAGGAGGTGTTGTGCAGGCAAGTGTGTGTCTCAGCCTCCAAATGGTTTCAGCTGGGTGATGAGCAAGAACAGAGGTTCTCTTTAGAGACATTTGTGGTGCTGCTTCTTCAAACTGGGTCCCGGGCGATGTTCGTGACTGCTGCTGTTGTACCAGGTTTTCACTGCAATCATGAACTTCAAGAAAGAGGAGGCGGCTAAACTGATTGAGAAACTGGACATCAAGCTTGACAGTGAAGATAAGGACAAAGAGGGCAAACCCCTGCTGAAGGTGAGATGAGTCTGAATGGTTTGTGGGGAGGAAATCAGTAGTTGCGCTGCTCCAGCTGGGTCAGCGTTCTAAGCAACTACAAGCCCTGCTTGGGGGGAAGGTTGTGAAGGATCTGCTCAGATCTTACTCTGGTCTCTGTGCAGGCCGTGATGAGGCGGTGGCTGCCTGCTGGAGATGCCCTGCTGCAGATGATCACCATCCACCTGCCCTCTCCGGTCACAGCCCAGAAGTACCGCTGCGAGCTGCTCTACGAGGGGCCCCCAGATGATGAGGCTGCCATAGGTATGAGTGCTCCAACAATCCCATCACCATCTTGCTCTCCAAGCTTGGTAGCTGCTCTAATTCTTGAGTCTGTCACTTTTCTAGTATAGATTAAACAAGGATTGAGTATGGATTACTAGCTCATGGCTGTATGCTGGAGAAACTGAGCTAGACAAGTAGAATCACTCAATGCTTGGGGTTGGAAGGGATGTTTACAGGTCATCTGGTCCAAGCCCCCTGCGGGAGCAGGAACATTTTTAACTGGATCAGGTTGCTCAGAGCCCCATCCAACCTGACCTTGTATGTTTCCAGGGGGAAAGTAAGCTGGGAATAGCCTGAGTGTGTGACAGGCTTAGGCTGAGCCTGTATTCCTTTAAAACATCACTTGGCAATGTGATCTTCCTCTCTGGTTGGGCTGTGCAGACAGCAGTCAGTGCACTGGGGCAGCAGTGGGTACTGGTCTCGTGTTGGGATTTGGGGTGAGAGGAGGGACAGGGCTTGTCTACTGGCTGTGAGAGATGGTACTGAACTAAGCTGATCCCTTCCCCTCCTCCCAGGTATCAAGAACTGTGACCCCAAAGGCCCCCTGATGATGTACATCTCTAAAATGGTGCCAACCTCTGACAAGGGACGTTTCTACGCTTTCGGACGTGTCTTCTCTGGTCTCGTCTCAACTGGTTTGAAAGTCAGAATCATGGGACCAAACTACACGCCTGGCAAGAAGGAGGATCTGTATCTGAAGCCGATTCAAAGGTCAGTCCTGGCTGGGTGTGCTCTGTGGCTCAGATTTGTGTTTCTAACATGGTCTTGTGTCTCTTCTCACCTCAGACCAGGCCAAGTGCTTGGCTGCTCACTTAAGTCTGCTGCCTCCGCTCCAGGGTGCTTCCTGGTGGGACATCTGCTCTTTCAAACTTGAATATAACAGCCTTCTCTTTCGCTAGGACCATTCTCATGATGGGCCGCTATGTTGAACCCATTGAGGACGTGCCTTGTGGAAACATTGTTGGTCTGGTTGGTGTCGACCAGTTCCTCGTGAAGACTGGAACCATCACCACCTTTGAGCACGCTCACAACATGAGGGTCATGAAGTTCAGCGTCAGCCCCGTTGTGCGTGTGGCTGTGGAGGCCAAGAACCCAGCAGACCTGCCCAAACTGGTGGAGGGGCTGAAGCGCCTGGCAAAGTCTGACCCTATGGTGCAGGTGGGTGGTTCTGGGGACAGGAGAAACCCTCCTGATGCAGGAGGCTATTGCCTTTTGTTGTGGTTATATTGGGAGTGCTGGCAGAGAAGTCTTGAGTTAAGAATTGGTCCCATCTCTGCCAGAGTGGGAAGGAATAGTGCGTTTCCTAGAGCTTCCTCCCAAGGGGAGGAGCAGACGCTGAGCTGACCAGTGATAGGAACTGAGGGAATGGCAGGAAAATGGGCCAGGGGAGAGTTAGCTTGGACATCAATAAAAGATTCTTCCCGCAAAGGGTGGTGGAGCACTGGAACAGTTCCCAGGGATGCAGTCATGGCCTCAGCCCTGGCAATATTCAAGAAGCATTTGGCCAATGCCCTCAGCTCCACGATGTGAATGTTGGGGTGTCCTGTGCAGGGACAGGAGTTGGACTCTATGATCCTTGTGGGTCCCTTCCAATGCCACACATGATATGATTCTGTGGTTTCACCTTGGGGTGGTGCCGAGTTGTCCCTGGATTGGTGGAAGGAACATCTAAAAGGATCTCAATGAATCAAAGAGACCAACTGGAGACAGTCACTATTTTATGTGTGAACGCTTTCATTGCGTTGCAGTTGAGAGCCTCACCTGTGTAAATGTTCTTTTCAGTGCATCATTGAGGAGTCTGGGGAGCACATCATCGCTGGCGCAGGGGAGCTGCACTTGGAGATCTGCCTGAAGGACCTGGAAGAGGACCACGCCTGCATTCCTATTAAGGTAGGCTGCAGCAGCAGAGCTGTTGTTGAGCTCTGGTACACTGTCTGACCTGCTGCTTGCCTGGTGGCTCACTGCTGTTCTTGTCACCACAGAAATCAGATCCCGTTGTCTCCTACCGTGAGACAGTCAGTGAGGAATCCAATGTGATGTGCCTTTCCAAGTCCCCCAACAAACACAACAGGCTGTACATGAAGGCCCGGCCCTTCCCAGATGGCTTGGCTGAAGACATTGACAAGGGCGAGGTCACTGCCCGTCAGGAGCTGAAGCAGCGAGCCCGTTACCTGGCTGAGAAGTATGAGTGGGACGTGACCGAAGCCAGGAAGATCTGGTGCTTCGGTCCTGATGGCACCGGCCCCAACATCCTGACCGACATTACCAAGGGAGTGCAGTACCTGAACGAGATCAAGGACAGCGTGGTGGCCGGCTTCCAGTGGGCAACAAAGGAGGTAAAGAGGATCATGCCGGGCTGGGATTGCTCTGGGCAGGCACCGGGCAGTGTCATAAATGGTTCCTGCTCATCTCTCTGCTCCAAGAGATGTTGGGAAAGCTGTCACGTACAGTGAAACAGATCTGTAATTCAGAAGTGTTTGTTAGGACAAAAACTCAGTATTGCAGAATCATAGTATGGTTTCATTTGGAAAAGACCTTTGAGTCCAACTATCGATCCAGCTCTGCTGAAGCCAACACTAGACCATGTCCCAAAGAATGACATCTGCTCATCTTTTAAACCCCCTCCAGGGATGGTGACTCAACTCCTCCCTGCGCAGCCTCTGCTAGGGCCTGGCAATCCCTTCAGTAAAGAAATTCCTCCCAATACCCAACCTAAATTTCCCCTGGCACACCTTGAGGCTGTTTCCCCTTCTCCTGTCAGTCCCTACCAGGGAGAAGAGACCAACCCCCACCTCGCTGCAACCTCCTTTTGGGGAGTTGAGGGCAGTGATAGGGAACTCCCTTCAGTCTCTTTTCCTCCAGGTTAAACAACCTCAGCTCCCTCAGCCACTGCTTGTAAGGCTTGTGCTTCAAACCCTTCACCAACTTTGCCCTTGTCTAGACACCCTCCAGCTCCAGAAGGAGTGGACTGGAACGAAGTCACTTTTAGCTTTTCTGGTCATTAGCATAAGGACGATGGATTTTTACCCCTTCTGAGATCAGTGGCAGTAGGACAGGGTTTAGACAGACAAAAAATGGCCTATAGAGGCAAAACTTTTTCCCGGGGCTGCAGAACAATTAATTGTGGCAGCACATGCTTAACGCGAGCAACAAGCTTTTTGGAGAGCAAACTGCAGTGATGGGGAGAAAAACCTGATATAAATAACACACCTGGCATCAAAGAAAAGGAGAACCTTGGCAAAGGTCTGCCATTGATTAGGAATTGTTTGTTCAGGATTAGATTGGGGATGACTCCAAAACAGCGGGGGAGATCAGGTGGGTGGGGAACAGCAGCAGGAGAGGTTTCAGTTAGTTTTGGTGTGAAGGAGAAGAATAAATGCCAAGAAGTTTTGTTGTCCCAGTTAGTGTAAAAAAACCATTTTCCTGGCTAATTGCAGCATCATAAATGTGTGTCAGCTCCACTTCTGCTGACCCAGAACATTGGAGATGTTGCGAGGTGGTCCTGGTGGGTGGTTTCTCTACCTGAGGCCTTCCCTGAGGAGCCGCAGGAGGAGCACCTCGTTCTTGGATCCTGGGCAAGGAAGATGCTTTGTCAAACAGCTCCTTGGTGTGGCAAGCGAGCTCTTGTGCTTCTCACTTCAGGACTTGATTCCAAGGAATGCCTGAAAACTGAGAGGTCAGAACCTTTTGGTAGGGAATATTTTCAGTTCCCTGACTTGATGTGTGCTCTGCTTCTCCAGGGAGTCCTGTGCGAGGAGAACATGCGTGGGGTGCGTTTTGATGTGCATGATGTCACCCTGCATGCTGATGCCATCCACCGTGGAGGCGGGCAGATCATTCCCACTGCCCGGAGATGCCTGTACGCCTGTGTGCTCACTGCTCAGCCCAGACTCATGGAGCCCATCTACCTTGTGGAGATCCAGGTAAGGATTCTCCTTGTCCCAGAGGATCCTGTGTGAAGATGATGTGGGGAGGGGTGGTTTGTGGTGCTGACTCCTCTCTCCCACAGTGCCCGGAGCAGGTGGTGGGTGGCATCTACGGCGTGCTGAACAGGAAGCGTGGCCATGTCTTCGAGGAGACGCAGGTGGCTGGCACCCCCATGTTTGTGGTGAAGGCCTACCTGCCTGTCAACGAATCCTTTGGTGAGTGGCACTCCTGAGAGCGGGATCCCAGCCCTGGGGGAGATCCTTGTGGCCAGCTGTCTGATGGCAACAATTTGTAGAATCCTTTGGGTTGGACAAGACCTTTTAAAAGTCCAGTCGTAAACCCAGCACTGCCAGTTCCGCTGCTAAACCATGTCCCTAAGCACCACATCCACACAGCTTTTAAATCCCTCCAGGATGGTGACTCCACTTCCCTGGCAGTGCTTGAAAACCCTTTCCATGAAGAAATACTTCCTACTGTCCAACCTAAACCTTCCCTGGTGCAACTTGAGGCCATTTCCTCTTGTATTGTGTCTTCTGTGGGAAGAATCCAACATGACACTGTCGTTTGGGTGAGAAGAGACCTTTCAAGGTCTTCTAGTGCCAGCCCCCTGCAGTGAGCAGAGCCATCTTCCACTTGAGGAGGTTGCTCAGAGCCTTGTCCAACCTGACCTTTAATGTTTCCATGGATGGGACTTCTCTTACTGCTCTGGGAAACCTGGTCCAGGCGTTCAGCTCCCTCCTTGTCAACAACGTCTTCCTTACAGCCAGTCTGAATCCTCCCCTCTTTTAGTTTAAAGCCGTTACCTTTGTCCTATCACAACAGGCCCTGTTAAAATTGGAGAATGATAGAATTGTTAAGGTTGGAAAAGACCATCTAAGCTCACCCAGTCCAACCATCAGCCCAACGCCACCATCCCTACTAAACCACAGCTCAAAGTGTCACATCTAAATGCTTTTAGAACCTTTCCAGGGATGGAGACTCCATCACTGTTCTGGGCAAACTGCTCTTTCGTTTGTCCCTGTCATAGACCCTGTTTAAGGCTGCAGTGAGGTCTGTATGGAGATTCTTCTCCAAGTCCATATCGTTGACTTCACCATTCTTACAGGCCACCTTGGTGTCTGGAAAGGCCAAAGTGAGGTCTCCTGGAGCCTCTCCTCCAACTGTACCTCCTTGATCGCATCACAGCCCCCTTTGATATCTGGAAAGGCCAGAGTGAGCCTGGAGCCTCTTCCCCAGCTTTTCCTAGAGGCGGAGGTGCTGTGGTGGCATCTCTGCAGGCTTTTGGATACTGGTGTGGGTTCCTTGGCTTTAGACCTGTCCTGGAAACCGTGGTTTCTGCTGCAGGTGATGCTGTTCTGTGCCTGTTCCTTCCTCCTCACCCCTTTTCTTCTTCCTCGCAGGCTTCACAGCGGATTTGAGGTCCAACACAGGGGGCCAGGCTTTCCCGCAGTGCGTCTTCGACCACTGGCAGATCCTGCCTGGTGATCCCTTTGACAGCGCCAGCCGTCCCTTCCAGGTGGTGGCTGAGACCCGCAAACGCAAAGGCCTGAAGGAAGGCATCCCCGCTCTTGATAACTTCCTTGACAAACTCTAATTAAGCTCCTCAGACTCTGGGAGTGGGGAGGGAAAAATTAATTAGCGTATAAATGCCCGTGCGAAGGGGTAGACGCCTGTGATCACCATCTCTTGGCATTGTTAATTAATTGGTTTCATAGCGATTTGAGACTTTAAATGAGGATGATAAAAGAGAAAAAAAAAAAGCCTTATAGGTTTCTGTGTTGCACATGACTCATCTTTGCCATTGTAACTAAACATTTCCACTAGATTTGCCCAATTCTGTATTTATTTGACCCAAAGCGTGATGGGGACAAGGGGTGTGTGCGCCGCATTTCTCCCTTTCTCCTAGAAATAGGGTAAATCAATCTAAACTTAAGAGGAAGGGGGGGAAATACCCGCCTGCAGTGTGACTCCGTCGTGACCATCGCCGCCTGTATTAGTGCCACTGGAATTAATAAAATCGGATCATGGTGAAAACGATGAGGTTTTTGGGGTGTTTTAAGGGGTTTCAGTGAGCGCCCCCCGGCGGCTGGGAGGACTCAGGGTGGTGGTGGTGGAGCAGCACAAGCGCGTCCACCCTTGGCCACGCCCACTTCTCCGCGCGGCGCTTCTGCGTCGCGCGGAGAGGTGGGCATGGCCAAGAGTGGGTGGAGCGACGCGATTGGCTGAGTGCGGGGTGTGGGCGTGACGAAGGATGGGCGGGGAGATGTGATTGCCCAGGAGCAGGGAGTGGGCGGGGCCAAGGATGGGCGGGGCTATATGATTGGCTGGGCACTGTCTGGCGGGCAGGGAGTGGCTAAGTAGGAGCGGGCGTGGTCACGTGGGGCGGGGCCGTAGCAGTGGTGGAATGCGGCGACGCGGGAGGCGGTGGCTGAGGTGGGGGGGAGCAGTGGTTTTTAGGGGGATTTAAAAGGGGTTGGAAGGGAGAGGAGTGGGTTTAGAAGGGGGAGTGACGGGTGAGGGGGCGGTGGGGTGCAGGTGTGAAGTCTGTGGGGCAGGGTGGGGTTATGGGGGGTGAGGATGTAAATGTGAGGGGTGCGGGGTTTGAGGGCTGGGAGGGGTGAGTGTGAGGGGTAGGGGGGGTTCAGGGCTGTGGGGGTGAGTGTGAGGGATGTGGGGGTTCAGGCCTGGGGGGGGCTGTGGGGAGTGAGTGAGGGCTGTGGGGGTGAAAGGGATGTGGGGGGTTCAGCGCTGGGTGGGGCTGTGGGGGTGAGTGTGAGGGATGTGGGGGTTCAGGGCTGTGGGGGGGCTGTGGAGGTGAGTGTGAGGGGTGTGGGGGTTCAGGGCTGTGGGGGTGAGTGAGGGATGTGGGGGTTCAGGGCTGTGGGGGCTGTGGGGGTGAGTGTGAGGGATTTGAGGGGTTCAGGGCTGTGGGGGTGAGTGAGGGATGGGGGGTTCAGGGCTGTGGGGGTGAGTGTGAGGGATGTGGGGGGTTCAGGGCTGTGGGGGTGAGTGTGAGGGGTGTGGGGGGTTCAGGGCTGTGGGGGTGAGTGAGAGATGTGGGGGGTTCAGCGCTGGGGGGCTGGGGGGGTGAGTGAGGGATGTGGGGCTTCAGGGCTGTGGGGGCTGTGAGTGTGAGGAGTGTGGGGGGTTCAGTGCTGGAGGGGCTGTGGGGGTGAGTGTGAGGGATTTGAGGGGTTCAGGGCTGTGGGGCTGTGAGGGTGAGTGAGGGATGTGGTGGGTTCAGGGCTGTGGGGGTGAGTGTGAGGGATGTGGGGGGTTCAGGGCTGGGGGACTGTGGGGGTGAGTGAGGGATGTGGGGGTTCAGCGCTGGGGGGGCTGTGGGAGTGAGTGTGAGGGATGTGGGGGTTCAGCGCTGGGGGGGCTGTGAGGGTGAGTGAGGGATGTGGGGGGTTCAGGGCTGGGGGGGCTCTGGGGGTGAGTGTGAGGGATGTGGGGGGTTCAGGGGTGTGTGTGGGTGAATGTGAGGGATGTGGGGCATTCAGGGCTGGGGGGGCTGTGGGTGTGTGTGTGAGGGATGTGGGGGATTCGGAGCTGTGGGGGTGAGTGAGGGATGTGGGGGTTCAGGGCTGTGGGGATGAGTGTGAGGAGTGTGGGGAGTTCAGGGCTGGGGGCAGAGGGGGCTGTGGTGGTGAATGTGAGGGATGTGGGGGGTTCAGGGCTGGGAGCTTTTGGGGGGGTTATGGGTGTGGAGATGGGGCTTTGAGTGATATGGGGCAGGGGGTTGTGGGGGTGAGGATGGCAGTTTGGGGGCTGTGGGGCAGGGGGAACTGTGGGGATGAGGGGGGGGTTTGAGGGTTATGGGAGTTTCGGGGCTGTGGGGCAGGGGGAGCTGTGAGGGTGAGGATGGGAGTTTGAGGGCTGTGGGCAGAGGGCTCTGTGGGGGTGAGTGTGAGGGATGTGGGGGTTTGGGGGCAGGACGGGCTTTTGGGGGTGAGGATGGAGGTTTGAGGAAAGTGGGGGTTTGAGGAATGTGAGGGTTTGAGGGCTGTGGGGGTGAGGATGGGGGCTGTGGGGCAGAGGGGGCTGTTGGGGTGAATGTGGCGGTTTGAGGGCTGGGGGGCAGGGTGGGCTTTTGGGGTGAGGATGAGGGTTTGAGGAATGTGGGGGTTTGAGGGCTGTGGGGCAGGGGATGGGTGCTTCAAGGCTGTGGGCAGGGGGGTTATGGGGAGTGAGGATGGGGGTGTGTGGGCTGTGGGGGACTGTTGGGGTGGGAGTGGGGTTTGAGGGCTGTGGCGCTGAGAAGGATGAGGATGAGGGGTGGAGGGGATGCAGGAAGGGGCTGAGAGTGTGGGGCGCTGCTGGATGGGTTGGGGGTTCCCTCCACCGCTGGCTGCGGTGACAAGAGGTTTGCGGTTGTGACCCATGGCTGTGGGTCACATTCCCTCTGCTCTGCCCTCAGGGTGTTCCTGTGGGCCTTGGGGTGCGATGAGGCTGGGGGGAGCCTATGTGGGTTTAAGGGTTGTAGGGCAAGAGGGACTGTGGAGCTTGAGGGCTGTGGGACAGGAGGGAATGTGAGGCAGGAGGTGCTGTGGGGATGGGGTTGTGAGAACTGTGGAGGTTTGAAGGCTGTGGGGGCAGTAGGGGATGTGGGGCAGGGAGACCTGTGGGGCGGGAGGTGCTGTAGGGATGGAGATGTGAGGGCTGAGAGGATTTGAGGGCTGTGGGGCAGGGAGACCTCTGGGGGTTTGAGGGCTGTGGGGCAGTAGGGGATGTGGGGCAGGGAGAGCTGTGAGGCAGGAAGGTGCTGTAGGGGTGGAGATATGAGGGCTGTGGGGCTTTGAGGGCTGTGGGGCAGTAGGGGATGTGGGGCAGGGAAACCCTGTGGGGCAGGAGGTGCTGTGGGGATGGGGATGTGAGGACTGTGGAGGTTTAAGGGCTGTGGCGCAGGGAGACCTGTGGGTCTTTGAGGCCTGTGGGGCAGGGGGGGCTGTGGGGCAGGGAGGCCTCCACCACCGTGGGGCTGCGCTGCTCCAGGGCTCCCTGCCCTCTGTCCCCGTTGGCCGAGGCTCTCAAGCTACCAACCCCCCTTTTTTTCTGGTGCGGCAGGTGCTGAGCCCCGGCTGCTCCCCATCCTCCTCCGCTCGCCAGGCCGGGGCCGCTCAGGCCTGCCGGGGCCTCGCCGCCATGTCCACCTTCCGGCAGGAGAACGTGGAGGACTTCTACGAGATGGGAGAAGAGCTGGGCAGGTCAGTGTTATCCCACCACGCTCAGGAGCTTCACCCTCGCTGTGTCCCCGTGGCATTCCCTCCGTGCCGAGGGCTGCGCTGAGTCCCGGGCACGCCTACCAGCTCTAGATTAAAAAAAAAATGTAATTAATTAACATTAAATTCATTCCTACATCTGGGCAGGCCTGTAGAGCTCCCGTCCTGCCTGGTTTTGGGACGGTGGCCCCGCTCTGCGCCTGCGGGAGATCGGAGGGGGGTGAATCACTGCATGCAAATGGGATTCCATCATCCGGGATGTAAAGGCGGCGGCAGAGGGGAAGCGTGGGCTGATTTGGATCCTCCAGTGCTGCCACAACCGGCGCTGCTGGGACTTGGGGTCTGCCGCAAGCCTGGCTTCCTGGGGATTCTCCTTCTTGGGAAATAATAGAATCATGGAAGTGTTGGGTTGGAAAAGACTTTTGAGATCGAGTCCAGCTGTACCTGTCTGCTACTAAACCATCCCTGAGCACCTCATCTGCCTGTCTTTTAAATACCTACGTTGATGGGGACTCCACCATCTCCCTGGGCAGCCTCTGCCAGTGCCCCAGAACTCCTTTGGTGGGGAGATTTTTGCTGATGTCCAATCTGAACCTGCCCTGGGGCAACTTGAGGCCATTTCCTCTCATCCTGTCCCTTGTCACTTGGGAGGAGAGACCAATACCTGCTTCACTACAACCTTCTTTCAGGCAGTTGGAGACAGTGATGAGGCCTGCCCTCAGCCTCCTCTTCTCCAGGCTAAACCACCCCAGGTCCCTCAGCCACCTCTCATAACCTTTGTTCTCCAGCCCCTTCCCCAGCTCCATTCCCTTCTCTGGATGCGATGATCCGAGGGCTGGAGCACCTCCCGTTTGAGGACAGGCTGAGAGAGTTGGGGTTGTTCAGCCTGGAGAAGAGAAGGCTCCAGGGAGACTTTAGAGCAGCCTCCAGGACTGAAAGGGACTACAGGAAAGCTGGGGAGGAGCTCTGGATCAGGGGCTGCAGGAATGGGATGAGGGGAATGGTTTTGAGTTGAAGGAGGGGAGATTGAGATGAGATCTTGGGGAGAAATGTTTTGCTGTGAGGGTGGGGAGGCCCTGGCCCAGGTTGTCCAGAGCAGTGGTGGCTGCCCCATCCCTGGAGGGGTTCCAGGCCAGGTTGGATGGGGCTTGGAGCCCCTGATCCAGTGGGAGGTGTCCCTGTCCATGGACAGGGATGGATGGAGCTGGATGGGCTTTGAGGTTCCTTCCTACCCAAACCATTCCACGATTCAATGCTCAGCTGCATGTGGGAGGCCCCCAATTCTCGATAGTCCTGAGGGGGAAGCTGTGTGTCCTCCTAAGCAGTGCTGCATCCGTGCACACAGCGTCCCCCATCCTTGTGCCAGTGCTGACTCTGCTGCTGAGCACACGTTGGCACACGTAGTGCAGGAGGTCCTCTCCTTTTCTCCTCCCCACATCCCACAGTGGCCAGTTTGCCATCGTACGAAAATGCCGGGAGAGGAAAACGGGTCTCGAATACGCAGCCAAATTCATCAAGAAGCGTCGGCTGTCATCCAGCCGTCGGGGCGTGAGTCGGGAGGAGATTGAGAGGGAGGTGGACATCCTGCGGGAGATCCAGCACCCCAACATCATCACGCTGCATGACATCTTTGAGAACAAGACAGATGTGGTGCTGATCCTGGAGTTGGTTTCGGGTGGCGAGCTCTTTGATTTCCTGGCTGAGAAGGAGTCCCTGACGGAGGAGGAGGCCACCCAGTTCCTCAAGCAGATCCTGGATGGTGTACACTACCTGCACTCCAAGCGCATTGCCCACTTTGACCTAAAGGTGAGGTCTGGGAGGTGCAAAGGCTCCATGCTCGGAAGCTTGGGAGCAGGGATGCTGTGGGGCTGGTGCTGGGATCTATCCCTACTTGAGGCACACGTCCTTGCCTCTGGAGAGGGGAGCCCAGGCCAGCACGAGGCTGCCACGGGTGAGTGTGTGTGTGTGAATGCTGTCTGCTCTCCTCCTGCAGCCGGAGAACATCATGCTGCTGGACAAGAACGTGCCAAACCCTCGCATCAAACTCATCGACTTTGGAATCGCCCACAAGATTGAAGCTGGGAATGAGTTCAAGAATATATTTGGGACTCCAGAGTTTGTAGGTAAGACCTGGCTGGTGGTGTCACTGCGCGGCTCCTTTTCTGGGCTCTGAAAGCTGTGGCTGAGTCCCGAGAGGTGCCCACAGCCCTGGCTGGGTGTCTGCTGGGATGTGTTCGTTGGGACAGGCTTCTTTCCCCCCGATAGAATCATAGAATGGTTTGGGTTGGAAGGGACCTTAAAGATCATCCAGTTCCACTCCCCCTGCCATGGGCAGGGACACCTCCCACTAGATCAGGCTGCCCAAGTCCCATCCAGCTTAGCCTGGTTTTTATCCCTTTTTTCCTTCTAAAGCCCCAGAAATCGTGAACTACGAGCCCCTGGGGCTGGAGGCCGACATGTGGTGAGTGATCCCCTCCCAAGCCTCTTCCAGCACCAGTCCCCATGGTGGGGTTCATGCCGGGGTGTCCCTCCTCTTGCTGAGGGGCCTGACACACTCAGTGGGGCTCCAAACTCCTTTACCTCTCTTCCAGGAGCATCGGAGTCATCACGTACATCCTGTGAGTACGAGGGGTCCTGGGGGAGGGGACAGGAGCTGCTGGGTGATCACCCCGCCTTGGCTGTTGCCTTTTTGGGGTGTCTCAACCCACTGTCGCCACAGGCTGAGCGGAGCCTCCCCTTTCCTGGGAGAAACAAAGCAAGAGACCCTGACCAACATTTCTGCTGTCAACTACGACTTCGACGAGGAGTATTTCAGCAACACCAGCGAGCTGGCCAAGGACTTCATCCGCCGCCTGCTCGTCAAGGACCCCAAGTGAGAGATGGGAAGCAGAGCTGGGAATTACCCTGGGAGAGGGGACGGTCCCTCCTGTCCCGACCTCCTGTGTGCAGGTGGCTTTCACATCTCTGCCCACGCTAGGGTTCAGCTCTGAGCCTGCCTGGTGGCCTTCGCCATCCCTCTTGTGCTGGTTGTTCCCAAATCCTGTTTATCTGTTTTCCTCCTGTTGCTCACAGGATTTCGTGGTGTGAAACGTCTTGAAACCACAGTCTCTCCTCCATGTCAGCCATGGGGGGGCGGAATTCTGGGACCACCGTGAGGGTGCAGCAGCTCAGCTGGAAAGGAGGGAGCAGGGTTTGGAAGGGATCAGGGATCCCAAGCACCCTGGGCTGGGGTGGAAGGATTTGGGTTGGAAGGGACCTCAAAGAATAGTTTGGGTTGGAAGGGACCTCAAAGTCCATCCAGTTCCACCCCCTGCCATGGGCAGGGACACCTCCCACTGGATCAGGGGCTCCAAGCCCCATCCAAGCTGGCCTTGAACACCTCCAGGGATGGGGCAGCTACCACTTCCCTTGGGAGGGCACAGGAGCTTGATGAGGCCCCAGGCCCAGCGATTTTGTCTGGGCTCATCTGTGCCCCAGAGGTGGTAGGATCCGAGCTGTTCTTCCAAGAGAAGAAGGCTCCAAAGGCTCTGCCCCTCAGTCGCAGCCTTGCTGTTGTTGCAGGAAGCGGATGACCATCGCTCAAAGCCTGGAGCACCCTTGGATTAAGGTGAGAAGTTAAAGAATCAGCACCTTTTGGGTGTCAAACATCCACAAGGTTGAGGGTGGTTGTGGATGCCACACCTGGGGCTGGTTTGGTGCCGCTGGTGGCCACATTGCCAGAGGACCATGGGTGGGTGCCGAAGCCGCCTGGCTCCTGCTGTCCCGGTTGTGCCCCATGCCTGAGGCCACCCCTATCCACAGGTGATCAAGAGGAGGAACGTCCGCAATGAAGACAACTGCAAGAAGCCTGAGCGCCGCCGCCTGAAGACCACACGCCTGAAGGAGTACACCATCAAGTCCCACTCCAGCATGCCACCAAACAACACATACATCAACTTTGAGCGCTTCTCCAAGGTCATGGAGGAGGTGGCTGCAGCAGAGGAGAGCCTCCGAGAGCTGGAGAGGAACAAGAAGTCCTTCCAGGAGGATATTGAGGCCTTGCTATCCATTTATGAGGAGAAGGAGTCATGGTACAAAGAGGAGAATGAGAGCATCAGCCAGGACCTCCGCCAGATCCGGCAGGAGCTGCAGAAGACGGAGGCCCTGAAGAAGCAGGCACAGGAGGAGACCAAGAGTGTGGTGCAAGTGGCCAATGGCCTCAAGAGGCGTTACCGAAAGCTGGAGAACCACTACGAGGCATTGGCCAAGCAAGTGGCTTCAGAGATGAAGTTTGTCCAGGAGCTGGTGTGGTCCATTGAGCGGGAGAAGCTGCAGAGCGGTGAGGGGGACGGCAGCATCCGCTAGCTTGGCCGATGCCGGGTTCGGCTGCCCTTGGGCTGAAGTAGGATCGTCCTTCCTGGATCCCTTCTGTTGGGTCCGAAGGGACCTCGGTGTCTCTGCCCCTTGCTCACCGAGGAGCCGGTCCTCCAACAGCCTTCGGGAAGTGTCCCCCCCGCTCTGCTGGGATCACGGTGACGTGCTGGGCACTCGTGCCTCCTTGGAGACCCGTGCCTCAGGGGCTTCTGTTGTGCTCATCCGGGTTTTGGCTTCCTGCGTGCGGCTCTTGCTTCGCTCGCTGTCCCTGTGTCCCCCACACTCCCGGCTGCTCTTCCCCTCACTGCCACAGGGCTTGGAGACCAATCCTTCCCTCCCCATCCCACCCAGGGATGGGGTCTCGGATGTGCCACAGTGCCCTGCTTGGAGGCACTTGGCAGGGAGACCCCTCCTCGAAACCCTGGCAGCAGCTCAGCATCTGCCACTTGTGAGCTGTGCCCGAGGACCGATTCCTGCGTGGCCCAGGGGTGATCCCAGTCCTTCCCTGTGCCCAAGGACCGATTCCTGCGTGGTCCAAGGGTGATCCCAGCCCTTCCCTGTGCCCGAGGACCGATTCCTGCGTGGTCCAAGGGTGATCCCAGCCCTCCCCTGTGCCTGAGGACCGATTCCTGCGTGGCCCAGGGGTGATCCCAGCCTTTCCCTGTGCCTGAGGACCGATTCCTGCGTGGCCCAGGGGTGATCCCAGCCTTTCCCTGTGCCCGAGGACCGATTCCTGCGTCATCCAAGGGTGATCCCAGCCCTTCCTTGTGCCCAAGGACCAATTCCTGCGTGGACCAAGGGAGATTCCAGCCCTTCCATGTGCCCCAGGACCGATTCCTGCATGGACCAAGGGAGATTCCAGCCCTTCCCTGTGCCCCAGGACTGAATCCTGCGTGGCCAAAAGGTGATCCCAGCCCTTCCCTGTGCCCGAGGACCGATTTCTGCGTGGCCCAAGGGCGATGCCAGCCATTCCCTGCTTCCCCGGGACATTCCACCCTGCTGCATTCCCAGCCCTTGATCCCACTGTCCGCTCCCCCTTTTGACAAAATAAAGGATTCCATGCACCGGGGCAGCTGCCTTGGCTTCTGCCATGGGAGGATGGAGGTGGGAAGGGGACAAGGACACAGCGTGGGGTGACAGCTCCTCTGCTGTGCCCCCACATGGCATTTGAGCTCCTCCTCCAGCAGGATTTCCTTTATTTGGGAGGGGTGAGGCCTTTTGTTCTTCGCCTTAGACTCAACGCTGGCAGGCTTGGAAAAGGTTGTGGGGATGCAGGATGCTCCTGGGCTGGGGAAGCCCTCATTCCCCCTTGCCTCGGAGCCTGGGAGAGGTCTGGGGGACTCAGGAAAGGTGGGGAGTCTCCTCCTGGTATTTAAAGAAGTTCTGTGGGGTTTGGGGAGGTCCCTCAGACTTGGTGTGTGGGGAAGGTCTCCGTGTTTCTGTGGGATCCCTACCCTTTTTCTCAAGGATCCGGCTTTGGCAGAGGAGCAACGAGATCCCATTTGTATAGAATCCTGGAATGGTTTGGGGTGGAAGGGACCTTAAACCCATCCAGTTCCAACCCCTGCCATGGGGAGGGACACCTCCCACTGGATCAGGGTACTCCAAGCCTTGCATGGGAACAAAGTGGATGAGGAATTGGACCCAAAATTGTGGAGGCCAGGAAGGGGTCTGAGACGGGCACAGCCCGGGGTGGAGGGGACGTGTCGTGTGTCCCGTGCTCCCACCCTCACCAGCCGTCGGGCAGCGCTGAGTGCCGTCTGCCTGCTGACGTCCCGCGCGGTGTAGGTTTCATCCCAACCTGCAGGGCACGCGGGTCTGGGGCTAATTTTAGTCTGGCCCATTTTTCCAGGCCAAGGCGTTTGGCATCCAGTGGTGACGATGTGACAGCAGCGTCACAGGGCAGAGCAGGATCTGTGCCGCGGCCCCAGAGGGGAACTGGAGCCTGGCTGGGGGCTTGGAGCCATCGCCCTCCCCTGGGTGCTGAGTCCTCCAGGCTGGGATTTGGGGTGCGGATTCAGCTGGAGTCCCAGGCATTCGATCCGCTCTGGCGGAGCTGATTCATCCCTGGAGCCAGCGTGTGAAAGGATGTATGGAAATCCTATAGCAACAGTTGTTCCCAAGCTGAGCAAAGTTCACATAGTGCTAAGGCTTCCCAGATGCTCATCGTGCCATGGGTTTTGGTTTCACGGCTCTTGGAAGCCGTTGGTGGTTCACCCTGGCTGGCACAGCCGTCTCCTTCCCAGCCGCCGGCAGGGGAGGTGATTCTGCCCCTGGACTCAGCACTGGTGAGGCCGCACCTCAAATCCTGGGTTCAGTTCGGGGCCTTCGCTCCAAGAAGGATGTTGAGGCTCTGGAGTGTGTCCAGAGAAGAGCAACGAAGCTGGTGAGGGGCTGGAGAACGTCTGACGAGGAGCGGCTGAGAGAGCTGGGGTTGTTTAGCCTGGAGAAGAGGAGGCTGAGGGGAGACCTTATTGCTCTCTACAACTGCCTGAAAGGAGGTTGTGGAGAGGAGGGAGCTGGGCTCTTCTCCCAAGGGACAGGGACAGGACAAGGGGGAATGGCCTCAAGCTGCGCCAGGGGAGGGTCCAAGAGGTCTTGTCCAACCTAGTGATTCTATGATTCCAGAGAGCAGGAGATGCCATCCTGAGGGATGCAGAAGGTTGCACCAAAATATGTTTTCGAAAGCAGAATTCGGGGTGTTTTTTGTTGCTGCTGCACTCAGGGTAACCTGTGAACTGCGGAACAGAGGTGGGAGTTCTCGGGCTGTACCAGGAGAACAGGTCAACGTTCAGAGCGGAGGGAGGGATTTACTGGGGAGAAAGTGTCCAGGAGGAAAATGGCTTTAAATTGGAAAGGGGAAAGATTTAGATTAGACATTAGGAAGAAATTCTTCATGCTGAGGGTGGGGAGGCCCTGGCCCAGGTTGCCCAGAGCAGTGGTGGCTGCCCCATCCCTGGAGGTGTTCCAGGCCAGGTTGGATGGGGCTTGGAGCCCCTGATCCAGTGGGAGGTGTCTCTGCCCATGGCAGGGGGTGGAACTGGATGGGCTTTGAGGTCCCTTCCAACCCAGAACACTGTGACTCTGTGAAATACTGCAGGGACCTGGTAACGCTGAACCCTGCGGGATCTTGGGGGGTGCTGAGGAACTCGGGGGGTTGCTGAGGAACTTAGAGGCTTGCTGAGGAGCTCAGGGGCTGCTGGTCCCTAGGAGATTTTGGCAGTGTGACACACTGGGATGTTCTGCCTCAGTTCCCCTCCCTGCAACCAGTGCTGATGCTAACTTGGGGTGTTTTATGGGCAGGGAATATCCAAATGCCTTTTTTAGGCTTAGATTTTTGTCTTCGAGGTTGGCTGGAAGCGAAAATGACGTCTTTTCCCTTACATGTCTTCATGAAAGCAAACTGATTTTGTATGGCTTATCGGAGTGGAAACCCGGATGGGAATCAGATGCCAGATATCTCTGGGGAGCTGAGGCTGCCTTTTTTTCCTGCCAGCGAGCAAAGCTGCAGCTAATCTGCGGAAAACGTTCCATGCAACAATGGCGAATGGACTTACAAGGTATCGGTGACAAGCGGCAGCATGCTGTCCCCGGCCCCGCGTTCCTCAGCTCCGCCGCTGCCGAGCGCCCGGCTCTGTAATGGTGTAATTATAGTTTTGTGGGGCTCTCCAGGCACGCGCGGGGTTGCACACAAGGATTTATGCCTTTTTATAGTTTGTGGAAGTGCTGGGTGATGCCATCAGGATTCACATCTCGTTTCTGGCTGCGGTGTCCCCGTTCTGGCCAGACAAGTGGAAAATCATAGAATTGTTTGGTTGGAAAGACCTTGGAGATCATCGAGTCCAACCGTACCTGTCCACTACTAAACCAGATCCCTGAGCACCTCATCTACTCATCTTTTAAACCCCTCCAGGGGTGGGGACTCCACCACCTCCCTGGGCAGCCTCTGCCAGGGCCTGAGAACCCTTTTGGCAAAGGAATTTTTCCTGATGTCCAATCTAAACCTCCTGTGATGCAACTTGAGGCCATTTCCTCTTGTCCTACTGCCTAAGTACTGACGTAACCTGAGGACAAGGTGGTGGATCTGTCTCACATCTGGCTGTTCACCAGACTGTTTCAACCACCCCACTTGGTGGGTTTGAGGTGACTTCTCGCTAATCTGTGGCTTCTACTCTTCTGGAGCCATGTTTCTAATTAAGCAGCACCCAAAAATCTTCCAAAGTGAGGTGTGCTGACACCGTAGCCGTATTATTTTAGCGCCGCAAAGATCACCACACTCATCCCACATGAGAAAGTTTATACTTTAATGTGGGGAGCCTCTACGTGCGTGGTGAATCCTGTGTGCTTCAGCACATCATCTCCCTGGCACTGCCTGTCTTTAGTCGGGTATTCCAATAGCGGGTTGAGAGATCCCAATGCATCCATCCCATCATGATGTTTCAGCTCAGTTACTCAGCACAGAGCGGTGCGGAGAGTTTATTTTTAGCTTGGAGCTACTTGTTAGCCAAGGACGATGATGCAGCCAGGGCTTGGTTGGGTGTGCAGAGCTGCGATGCTGGGTTGTGCCATTTGGGGAGGATAGGAAGGTCCTTGGATGTGTCCAGAGGAGGTCCTTGGATGTGTCCAGAGGAGGCAGCCAGGCTGGTGCCAGGGCTAGAAGAAGACTTCGTTGAGCAGTCGAGCGCTCTGGGCTTGTCTTGTTTGGAGAAAAGTAGCTTGAAGGGCAATTTTGTTGCTCTCTGCAGCTTCCTGAGGAGAGGATGTGGAAAAGCAGGTGCTGAGCTCTTCTCCTTGGCATCCAGGGGCATGTGAGAATGGCTCAAAGCTGCTCCAGGGGAGGTTCAGGCATAATATTCAGAAGCATTTCTTTATGGAGAAGGTGGTGAAACACTGGGAGAGGCTTCTTGGAGAAGTGGTCGATGCCCCGAGCCTCTCCATGTTTGAGGCATTGGACATTGCCCCTGAGAAGATGCTTTAACCTCTCGTCAGCCCTGAGGTGGTTGGGCAGTTGGAGAGGTGACCCTTGTGGATCCCTTCCAAGTGAACAGCCTGTCCTGTTCCCCAGCCGAAGGAGCTGCTGGTGTCCCCGGACACGTGAGGGTGGATGTTGCCCCCGGCGTGGCTGGTGGCATTGTGGAGCCAGCGGCGACGAGTGGAGGAGAGGATCTTTCCCTGGCACTCGCCGTGGTGCCCCCACAGGATGCCCTGTTGAAGGTCACCCCTTGGCTCATGGGTGGAGGTTCCACCCAAAAGCCTGGTGGGAATGGAGGCTGCGCTATTCATGAAGGAGGAAATTCAAGTGGAACATTGTTCCCAAAGAAAGCACATGTTAAGCAGAGAAATAAACCTCTACCACTCTCTTTTCCTGCAGGAACAACCCCCCTGGTCCTCTCTCAAGCGCGATCTGCTCCATGGCATGGCTTATTTTACTACCTAAGAGGTGGCAGAGAGGTGAGTGCTGGTCTCCCTCCCAAGTGACAGGTGATAGGGCGAGAGGAAATGGCCTCAAGCTGCACCACAGGAGGTTTAGATTGGACATGGGGAACAATTTCTTTGCTGGAAGGCTTCTCAGGCCCTGGCAGAGGCTGCCCAGGGTGGTGGTGGAGTTCCCATCCCTGGAAGGCTTTAAAAGATGGGCAGACGAGGTGCTCAGGGACATGGTTTAGTAGTGGACAGGGACGGTTGGACTCGATGATCTCCAAGATCTTTTCCAACCTAATGATTTTATGATTCTATTTCAATATTCCAGTTGCCTAATGACTCGTTTTGTGCCATTTTACTTGGAGTGGAAGCCTTTTTTTTTTGTCTCACTAACACTGAGAAAAGCCCATCGACCGAAAAATCGATGCAACTATCGCCATTGATTTTTTATTTATAGTTTTGCTGAGAAGGGAGGAGAGCGAGAAACCTGTGGGGTCCCTACAGACCTACCAGAAGCATTTGAGAAAACAGAACCTCACGTTCCTACGTTTCCCAGTTGGAATCTGGCACCTAAATGAAGGTTTGTTAAAAATATTTACAATCTACTGGGCACAAACTCCTCCGCAGGGAGTTAAGGGACGGCTCCTCACAGCAGCACTTCCTCAGGCCACCTTCGCTCTGATGAGGTGTTTGCTTTGAGCTGAAATTAGGATGGCGTTTTCAATATGAGTTTCTGACGTTTCCCAAGGTTGCACAATTTTAGAGGAGGCTCCATGGAGACCTTAGAGCAGCTTCCAGGACTGAAAGGGCCTCCAGGAAAGCCATCGAGGGGCTTTTTCCAAGGGCCTGGAGTGATAGGATGAGAAGGAATGGCTTTAAATTGAAAAGGGGAAGACTTAGATTGGACGTTAGGAAGAAATTCTTCATGCTGAGGGTGGTGAGGCCCTGGCCCATGTTGTCCAGAGGAGTGGTGGCTGCCCCATCCCTGGAGGGGTTCCAGGCCAGGTTGGATGGGGCTTGGAGCCCCTGATCCAGTGGGAGGTGTCCCTGCCCATGGCAGGGGGTGGAACTGGATGGGCTTTGAGGTCCCTTCCAACCCAAACCATAATTTATGCATTTTTGTCCCCTGAGAACTCATTCACCTTCTGGATCTTAAATTCAGCAGCACAGCCAATCCCAGCTCTCCAGGTCCGCTCAGGTAGGGCATTTAGGACCAAATAACCTTCTTGTTTGGATTGAAAAGACACTAATAGAGGTTTTGTCCAAATGTCTCCCCTTGAGAGCACTCACCTGCTGCGTGAAATGGGCTGTGGCGTTATTATGTGCCGATTTGTTTTGAGCATGAAGTGAGAAACGCCAAGAAGCTGCAGCTGACACAAAACTGGTCTCGTACCAGCACTTCAAAAACATCTAAAGTGCTGTTCACTTTCCCTGATCACCTCCAATGTCTGAACGAGGTTTCCAGGCCAGTGTTATCGCTTAAACCAAACCAGCAACAAGTGGGAGGAGGCAAGAGACTGCCCAGGAATTTCAAACACCTATGATAAAGCAGAAGCTGTTGTCTTTTGCGGCAGCTCTGCACCTCTTGCCACTACAGTAAAGGTGACTGATGAAAACAGGACCCCACAAAAAGAGATTTGAAGTTGCTTTTTACTGAACATCAGAGATGACGTTACAAACAAGCCGTAACATAAAGACTTTGCAGCTGCAGAAGCACATAAGCAGAAGAGTCAGTTGTTTTCCCAACGCAGCTCTACTTGTTCCGTTATAAAAAGGCATTTTCATCTTTTCTTTCAGGCAGTAGAATATAAAATAAGGAAATAAAAAAAACCAACCCCACACCAATCCTGTCCCTCACAGAGCTGTGAATAAGTTATCTTCATTTTTCAAGTATATACAAAAGATACTTCCCAAAGGACAGCGCAGGAAGAGTTTACACAAATAAACCCTCACTCTCACTTCTTGGTACTATTTACATCGTTCTGTACATGGGTCTTTGAGGTCTTCCGAGACCCTGAAAAGCAAGAAGGGAAAGTATGACTATCCAAGCGTGGAGCGGGTGGTTTCCAGCAGTCGGTCCCTGGGGTTCCGGCCCCTCAAAAGCAGGAACGCATTTACCTATAAGCAGTTTAAAAGCTTGTTGTGAATATCTTCAAGGACTTGATTGTAAAGTTCCTCTCTCGACTTCAGTCCATCTAAATAAACTGAAAGAGAAAGATGGACTCAGGCTGGGGTTTTGTGAGCAGAACCACTTGTCTGTAGGCGAGTTATAAAATATTTTATACTCTATTGAGCCAAACAACAACTTAGAATCATAGAATAGTTTGGGTTGGAAGGGACCTTAAAGATCACCCAGTTCCAACCCCCCTGTCATGGGTAGGGACATCCCACTGGATTCTTATCCTGTTAAAAAGAATGTGAGGTTGCTTTTTTTTCTCTCCCCCCCATAAGTGTTTATAATAAAAACCAAAGGGAAGAAGTTTATAGCTATAAACCGGCTTGTTTTGCAGATAAAGGTGTATATATGGGAGCAGATGAGGGCCCTGAGGCTGTTCAGCCTGGAGAAGAGGTAAGGGGAGACCTCAGCGCTCTCTGCAGCTCCTGGAAAGGAGGTTGGAGTGAGGTGGGTGCTGGGCTCTTCTCCTGAGTAAAAGGAGTGGGATGAGAAGAAATGGCCTCAAGTTGTGTTAGAGGAGGTTTAGATTGCCTATCAAGAACAATTTCTTCATCAAAAGGGTTCTCAGGCATTGGCAGAGGCTCCCAGGGAGGTGGAGGATTACCCATCCCTGGAGGGGTTTAAAGGATGGGCAGACGAGGTGCTCAGGGATCTGGTTTAGCAGTGGGCAGGGAAGGTTGGACTTGATGATCTCAAGGGTCTTTCCACTCAAGAAATTCTATGATGGTATGTATTTATCCGGACAAAAAGCAGGCGAGCATTACAACTCAGTAGTAAAAATAGTGCCTTGCATCATCACAGTTAAAGTTTCCTTGAATTACATGACCAACTTCCTTAATCCCCAGAGCACAACACCAGAGGAGCCGTGTGCCAGCAGGCTTACCCACGTCAACGCCGCTGTCCTCCATTTCTTTCCTGTGTTTCAAGTACATGGGCCAGACGTGTCCGTCGAAGAGGCCGGGCGGGTCAGGGACAGTGTAATTCCGTGTACTGCAAACATCAAAAGCGAGAGGAACATCAGGACTGCTGGGATGGCGCTGCCACAGCCTGAGGTTAATCTGACAGTGGCTCAGCAGCATTTGTGGGAAAGCTGATTGTCATAGTTCTGTGTCTCATTGAGATCGGTCTGTATTTTGCAAGAATCGTAGAATCATAGAATAGTTTGGGTTGGAAGGGACCTTAAAGATCATCCAGTTCCAACCCCCTGCCATGGGCAGGGACATCCCACTGGATTAGGTTGCTCAAAGCTCCATCCAACCTGGCCTTGAACACCTCCAGGGATGGGGCAGCCACCACTTACCTCCCTGGGCAACCTGGGCCAGTGTCTCACCACTCTCATCATGAAGAAATTCTTCCTTATGTCCAGTCTAAATCTGCCCCTCTCCAGTTTATACCCACTGCCCCTTGTCCCATCCTCACGAGCCTTTATGAACAGCCCCTCTCCAGCTTTCTTGTAGCCCCTTCAGGTACTGGAAGTCACTCTAAGGTCTCCTCGGAGCCTTTTCTTCTCCAGGCTGAACAACCCCAACTCTCTCAGCCTGTCCTTACACGGGAGGTTCTCCAGCCCTTGGATCATCCTTGTAGCCTCCTCTGGACCCGTTACAACAGCTCTATCTCCTTCTTATGTTGAGGATTCCAAAACCGGACACAACACTCCAGATGAGGTCTCACGAGTGAGGGACAGAGGGGCAGAATCCCCTCCCTCCCTGCTGGCCACGCTGCTTTGGATGCAGCCCAGGTCATGGTTTCTGTGCTACGAGCGCACGTTCCCAGCTCATGTCGAGCTTCTCATCCACCAGCACCCCAAGTCCTTCTCTGCAGGGCTGCTCTCAATCACATCATCCCCCAAAGAAGTTTATTTAAGCACCCAGAGTGAGCGCAGAAGCCACAGAAGCTGATGGAGCTCCAGCGGTCTCTGAGGCTTTACTGGTGCTCACGGGGGAAGCAAGCAATGATGTTCCTATAGCACTGATGTGCTGATCTCCATAACCCCCCGAGCGACAGCAAACACCATGGGAAAGCCTCTTTCTCCAGTTCTATTAAGATTTTAAGCTATAATTCCAATTGTGACCCACTCCAGTGTATCCCATGGACAGCAGCTGAACCCAAAGGCTTCCCTCTGGCAAAGAGACTTCATGGGAAGGACTAGTCCACATCAAAGAATCTCCTTACCTCCTCCTCCTTTTGCACTCATCATATGGAACAGCCAGGTAGTAACGGATGTCAAACAGGTCTATCAGTGGTCTAGGGAGGGTAGAAAGAAAGAACGTGTCTATTGATTTTTTTTTCTGAGGGAAGAAAGTGTTAAATCACCCCTGAAAGCCATAAAATCCTTTCCTCCCCCCTTTTGTATTTGTGTCTATTGTAGACAATAGAAGTGTAACTGCTTTCGTTAGACACACAAATGTACGGTAGGTTTATTAGTAGCTATAAAACACGAAGAGTGCTGGGTTTTGCTGGTCAGAATGGTGTGCCGGGTACTTTTCTCACCTCAACACCTGCTACTGATCACTGCGGAGGATGAGACCCTGGGCTGTCAGCCCTGACTCTTCACAGAATGGTTTCAGTTGGAAAAGACTTTCTAGATCATCGAGTCCAACCATTGCTCAAGCCCTGCTAAGTCACCACCAGACCGTGTGCCCAGATACGACATCTTCTCCTCTTTTAAACCCCTCCAGGGATGAGGACTCAAACTCCTTCCTGCACAGTGCCTGCCAGTGCTTGACAACCCTTTCAGTAAAGAAATTCCTCCCAGCATCCAGCCTAAATCTCTCTCTAGAACTGACTTAAACAGCTGAAGCGAGTTATCCAAGTGTGCACGGGCACATGGATTTGGTACAAGGGAACTCGCTGCCTTCTGCCCTTTTCCCGACACAGGCGGTTGGCTCTGCTGTGCCGTCCTGCACTGCGCTCCTATTCAGCTGAAGGAAATAAGCCCATTAAAATCCTTACGGCAAGGCTTGTTTGAAGCTGGTGGGGCTGAGCGCCTTCTAAACCCTGCCGAGGGTTGCATAAATGCTTAATATAGCATGAACCCAGCAAGCTCCGTGTCCGTGGATGAGATACTCCCTCCAGACTAAGGAAAGGCTCCTGTTAACAAGACAGAGCACTCGGAGGTGTTTGTAACCTTCAGACGAGATAGCAAACCGTCACAGTTTGCCAGTGCCGTCTCCTGTTGGCCAGTCTCAGTGTGGATGGTCCATTTTACATTGCCCATCCCGTTTGGAAAGCCAGAGCCGTGCTGCCTGGCGCACGGCACAGCTCAAAAAGCTCTGGTTTTGCAGTGTCCTGCACAGTTTGTGCTCTTGAAAGAGTTTTGTAAGCAAAATCACAGTTTGGAGCCAAGACTCTCATGCTCGTCACATTTATAGTGTGTGATTTGAGGTTCCGATATTCAGCTATTGGAAGTTCTCTCCCTCTTCCCGCTAGTTGTCTCCCTGTCTTCCTGCCAAGCATTTTGTCCTCATATAAAAGGAGCAAAAGTAGTTATCTTTGATCTGGTACGTTCAGATGTGCTCAGACCTGTGCTCTGATGTGCAATTAATTACTAAGCTCAATTTAGTCAGGGTTAAACAGCCCTGTATCCCATGAGATAATTATTCCTATATTCCAGGAGAGATTTGTGCCTGCCCATGGCAGGGGGTTGGAACTGGATGGACTTTAAGGTCCCTTCCAACCCAAACTATTCTGTGATTTTATGATTCCAAGCAGTGAATGCAGAAGGGATTATCTTCTTGTTCTCGACAACGACCTTTTCAGGGCGAGGTTTGTGCAGGGCAGTGGGAGGCCAGTGCTCTGCTGGCTCTGGTCTGAAGCTGCCCATGCCCTAAATGACAGTTGGGTTTGTTCAGCCAAGAGGAGGCTCCAAGGAGACCTTAGAGTGACCTTCCAGTACCTGAAGAGGCTACAAGAAAGCTGGAGAGGGACTGCTCACAAAGGTTTGTGGTGATAGGATGAGGGGCAACAGGTATAAACTGGCGAGGGGCAGATTTAGACTGGACGTAAGGAGGAATTTCTTCACCATGAGGGTGGGGAGGCCCTGGCCCAGGTTGCCCAGAGCAGTGGTGGCTGCCCCATCCCTGGAGGGGTTCAAGGCCAGGTTGGATGGGGCTTTGAGCAACCTAATCTAGTGGGATGTCCTTGCCCATGGCAGAGAGTTGAACTTGATGATCTTTAAAGTCCCTTCCAACCCAAACTATTCTATGATTCCTCCGTGCTATGAGAAAGTCACCTCAGGCACCTCATTTTACCAGTGTTTACTGTTCAATTTTGCATTTGACATGAAAGAAACTCTTAGGCGCGATACCTCAGAGCAAGGCAGGAGGGGTAGATTAGTAAGAAGGAATTTTTACTGGCACTAAGGCTCTAGTGTTCTTCCCTGGCAAACCGTTAATAGTTCCCCAAACCTTACTTGTAATTATAAAGCAGGAAGCCTTCAATGACCAATATATGGGTATCTTTGGAGGCTGGCTCTCTAGAGCCAGGCGTAACATTCACCCCGTGGGAACGGGCAAACTTCACTGGGTTCTCAATCCAGGCCCGCACCGTGCTCACCATTGCCTCCATATCCAGGGAATCCAGCACTAGTCAGAAGAAAGGGGGTGGGTGGGAAAAAGGGGCGGAATCAAATACCACGAACCACAGAGGTTTGGAAGTATAATATAGAATGAACAGAAATTTACTGTTAAATTGTTAATAATGAAAAAGAGATACTTAGGAAAAAAAATATACATTACTGCATCCTATAGCGAACACTGCTCTTACCATCCCATTGTTTAAAGCCGTCTTCCCCGACTTCTATTTGATCTTGTGGCTGAAATATAGTGAGCAATAAAACATTGCTGCAAACTCAGCGTGATCAGTTACCTAAGATCCGATCACAACCTGGACGCTACTGCAATACACAACAAAGCAAGTGTTCACGGAACGAAACAGTTACAGACCCACTTTGGACTACATTTAAGTTTAATTTCCCATCTTTCACCAACCCCAAGAGCTTTGAAAAGCTTTTTTTTTTTGGTTCAGTTGAGCTACTTTGGACAAAGAGTTCTAGGTTAATAATTTGATAGGGTGTTACTAGCCAAAATACTACGGGCCCCTGTTTACAAATCAATATATAAAGAACTTAAAATGCAAACACAGGGGTAAGTAACTGCCAAAATATATTCAAGAATAGCTATTTTAACTCTTAACGGCTTTAACAGAAGCACAGCTCAGCACAGCAGGACTTTAGAGCTACAGCCACTTAGTTATTGCTTTAATGCACTAGTGAGAAGTGACATATCTTTACAGAAAGCCAAATGGAATTCCTCCTCGGCTTTCAGGGCTTGTCCCTGCCCAAATTTGTGCAGGAGGCTTCTAGCAAAGAAGCGCTTCCAAATACGTGTCTCATTCCACGTCGTTGGGCAAAAGCAGGACAAAGGGACCCCGTGGCTGCCGGAGCCTCGGGGGATGCCGTGCCGTTACTGCAGCTCCTGGACTGTCGCCTCCGCTGGAGTCCAGCTCTACTGCAACTCCCACCAAGCAGCAAGGTTTGGTAAAGTGGTTTTGATGTGTCAGGCTCGGTGCAGAAAGCACCCGAGGCAGCACAGTCCTTCTGCATTCGTCTTTAGTGACCTTCTAATTGGTATTGTGATACCGAGCTGTCAAAGCTCCCCAATACAACTGTATTTTTGCACTCATAAAAGGTGCTTAAAACCTGAAGTATTAGTTAGAAGCAATCTTATTTAAGTAAAATAAGGAGGAAACCTCAATAAGTTGTGGAGAGTACAGTAAGTAACCTCTCCCTTAGATCAGTAGCTTGACCTAAAGTTAGGCTTGACCTAAATTTAGAATTGACCTAAAGTTAGACTTGCTAAAACCGATGGAAGCTGTTGCTTCTGTGCACGGCGGTGCCAAGCTTCTGTGGAAACTGGCAGGCACCGACATTTGTAAAGGTCGGGACCCCCTCACCTGTCCAAAGTCATTAAAAAATTAAATATACATATTAAGAAAAGAAATCAATCAAACCGTGGGCTACCCTAAGCTGTCAGCACTCACTTGGAGGGCATGCACAAGTGTTTAAAACACACCGGGGGCCCTGCTAGAGCTGTCACTGCGCAGCGGCTGATGGTTTTAACCATGGGAGAGCTCAGCTCACCTTGAAGAAGTCATCTTGATGGACCACACAGCAGTTGGGGAGCGCCTTGATGACCCTGTTGGTCAAGGTGGTTTTGCCCCCGTTGGTGACTCTGTGAGGAGAGGGCAGAACACGTTAGAGCGGCTTTAGAGACCTTGTGGGGAGAGGGCAGGGAGCGGCGTTAGAGCTGTGTTGGTGACCGTGTGGGGAGAGGACAGAGAGAGGCACTAGAGCCGTGTTTGTGACCCTGTTGGGAGAGGGCAGAGAGCAGCGTTAGAGCCATGACCTGGTGGGAAGAGGACAGGGAGCGGCATTAGAGCAGCATTAGGGCAACATTAGAGCCATAACCCGGTGGGAAGAAGAGAGGGAGCAGCATTAGAGCAGCGTTAGAGCCATGACCTGATGGGAAGAGGACAGGGAGCGGTGTTAGAGCAGCATTAGAGCCATAACCAGGTGGGAAGAAGACAGGGAGCAGCATTAGAGCCATGACCTGATGGGAAGAGGACAGGGAGCAGCATTAGAGCAGCATTAGAGCAACATTAGAGCCATAACCTGGTGGGAAGAAGACAGGGAGCAGCATTAGAGCCATGTCCTGGTGGGAAGAGGACAAGGAGCAGCGTTAAAGCAGCGTTAGAGCCATGACCTGGTGGGAAGAGGACAAGGAGCAGCGTTAAAGCAGTGTTAGAGCCATGACCTGGTGGGAAGAAGACAGGGAGCAGCATTAGAGCAACATTAGAGCCATAACCCGGTGGGAAGAAGAGAGGGAGCAGCATCAGAGCAGCGTTAGAGCCATGACCTGATGGGAAGAGGACAGGGAGCAGCGTTAGAGCAGCATTAGAGCAACATTAGAGCCATAACCCGGTGGGAAGAAGACAGGGAGCAGCATTAGAGCCATGACCTGGTGGGAAAAGGACAAGAAGCAGCGTTAGAGCCATGGCCTGGTGGGAAAAAGACACGGAGCAGCATTAGAGTAGTGTTAGAGCCGTGACCTTGTGGGAAAAGGACAAGAAGCAGCATTAGAGCCACATTGGTGACCGTGTGGGGAGAGGACAGAGAGCAGTGTTAGAGCCATGTTGTGACCATGTGGGGAGAGGGCAGAAAGCAGCGATAGAGCCATGACCCGGTAGGAAGAAGACAGGGAGCAGCATTAGAGCTGCGTTAGAGCTATAACTGTGTGGGAAGAAGACAGGGAGCAGCGTTAGGGTCACATTAGAGCCATGTTGGTGTCCAGGTGGCAGGGAGAGGCATTAAAGAAACATTAGTGACCCTGTGGGGAGACGGCAGCGTGGCGTTAGGGCCACAGTGGTGACCCTGTGGGAAGAGGGCACAGGGTAGGATTAGAGCTACTTTAGAGAGGTGTTGGTGACCCTGAGGGCAGAGGGCACGGGGTGGTATTAGAGCCACGCTGGTGAGGAGAGGGCAGGGAGTGGTGTTAGGGCACCATTAGAGCCATGATCCGGTGGGAAGAGGACAGGGGGCAGCATTAGAGCCATGACAGGGTGGGGAGAGGGCAGAGAGCAGCGTTAGAGCCGCGTCACAGCTCCAGACTCGCCGCCAGAGGCAAATGGCCGCGCGCGCCACGTTTGAAATTCCCGCCTCGCCGCGCCGCGCGCTGATTGGCTGAGGCAGCTCCTGGCCACGCCCCTTTCCATCGTCACTGGCTCCCCAGCGCTCGAGGCAGGAGCTGAGCGTTAATTGGCTGGAGCCTCCCTTGGCTCCGTCCCTTTCGCGTCATTCACTGGTTACCCGGGCGCTGATTGGTTGACACTGCTCATGGCCCCGCCCCTCTGCCATGCAATCACTGGCTCCCCAGCGAGGGCGGTGAGTGCTGATAGGCTGAGACCGCCCTTAGCCCCCGCCCCTCACAGACTGTCCCTGACGCTGACTGGCTGGCGGCGCCCTTGGCCCCGCCCCTTTCCCCGCCGCCGGCTTCCCGCGCGCGCCTCAAGGGCCGCGCGGGCGCCGCCATGTCGGATTCCCTCAGTGCGGCGCGTCCCGGGGAGAGGGAGTGGGGCCCTCAAGATGGAGGCGGGGGGAGCATCCCCTGCCCCCCCATACCAAAAACACCCGCGAGTGGAACTCTTTAACCCTCGTTTTTTTGAGTTTTAGGCAGCGAGCATCCTTTAAGGCAGGGGGGTTGGGGCTGGGTGGTCTTTAAGGTCCCTTCTGACCCAAACTAGTCGATGGTTCTGTGGTTTATCAGCCTGGGCAACGCGAGGAGTCATCTCCATCCATCGTGCAGCGAGACCAGAGCTGCTACAGAAGGTATTTCCCATTTCCATGCATATACATAAGCTTTCCCATAAACTTTATGCGTATTCTATTCCTTTCCAAAGTCTAATTTTAATGTTATTATGAAGCTTGACAACAGTCAAAACTCTTGCTCCTTTGGAGGTTTCTCCAGCTCTGCCTGACCTTTCGGTGGAGAAAGCTCCAAACAGAGAGGATTCCAGCAGATCCCTTTGGTGCCGTGAAAAAGGCCGAACTTAATGATTTATTCCTTCCTTCACCCTGCTCAGCACAGATCCCACTGAACACAAGATGCTCTCCTTTTCAAAGGATGAGCAGTGTCTGGAAAAAACACCATTTGATAGAAAACACGCTCTCAGAGGGACGTTCTGTCTCACTTTTAAAGAACAATTACTTGGATGAAACTTGGCTTTAGCTCATATCAAACATACTCCACTTTTTGTAGCAGCAACTACTTCTTGTACTGCTCCTCAGCGGCTTAAATAGCCGCTCTGGGCAGAAAGCATTGCAAAAAGCACTTTAAAATGCCTTAAATGAGTTAGGAACGAGGGTGGCTCACTCTTCTCGTGGGTTGCCTTGTGCCTGCAAAGCCCATTTTGATTCTAAAGCTTGAGCAATCCTCTCCAGAGCTGCCAAGTCCGACTGTACCACTTTAGAATGCTCTATTCAGTTAGAAACATCACACAGTCTTGAGTTCATGGTGCAAATCTGGCTCCTGCTCACTGTCAGCTTTCCGAGCCCTCCGGCACCCAGTGGGATGCCCCAAGCTCTCACCCCATCCTAAGCCCAAGCTTACATCTAAATCCTGCTTTGCTGGAGGAAAGAAAAGCTTTTTGTACAAATACTCCCTCCCTGTTCTATTTGAAGCAGGTTTTTTCCTTCTTTGTCTTCCAGAGAGGCTTTTAAAAGTCTAACTTAATGCAGAAAGCATCCCTTTTCATAGCTGAGGCGCTGCTCCATCTGACCTATAAAGTGACCTGAAATAATTTTTTCTGCCTCAGCATAAATCCTGGTAAAACCACAGAGGTTCGGCATGTGCCGCCCTCTGTTCACTAAAAGCAGCACAAATTAAGAGCCAGCAAGTTGCACCTTTTCTAGAACCCTGCAATATTATTTTACAGCCAGATAGATCATCTCCAAATCATACAACAGCGAAATGGGAAGAAAGAACCGTACGTACGTGTGATAGGAACAGAACTTACCCGCCAATGCCTATGATGTATTTCATCTCTGCAGAGTTGCCTCTTTAGCCGGAATGTGATAAGAGAAAAAACAAAAACAAAAACAAAAAAAGAATTTAGGGGTGCTGAAATTACTTTCAGCAGAACAAACCCACAGCTGGTTCTTTTTCCCCACTCAGCTCTGCCTCCCCTTACTATTTCATTGAGGGAAAAGGCGGGTTGGCCTCTGATTTATAGGGTCCGGCTGCGCGCCTTTCCCTCCCTCTTGCCTTTCCCCGCCCCACTGCTGATGGAGAAGCCCTGTGACTATCATGAGCCCAAGATGTCATATTTTTGAGCCGGGATCAGGCAGTCCTCGCCTTGGCGGCTGGGTCATGCGCGCTGCTGCTGCACCTGTTTCCGCACCCCTTGCGGACCCCCACACCGCTGCCTTCCCTATAAATAGCTTTTTTGGCAAGCTCTTCCTTTGCCTAAATTAGTAATGGGGTAGGTGGAAATGTCACCCCTTTTTACCATTCCTTTGGGAGCTCTGGAGAAGGCACAGAGGTGTGCCGGGATATAATTAAGTGCCCTTTTCTTTCTCGTTGCCCTCTTCTTCATTTTCCCGGGTTGTATTTGATTATTTGAAATGCATCCAGGAATGTCATGAGAAGGAACTTTTTGTTGCTCTAAACTTCTGATAGGGGAGGCGAGGGAACTAAATCTATTTTCCTTTTTACTCCATTTAGTGAAGCTGTGCAGGGAAAGGAACGTGCAAAGGCTGATGAGTGAACCCATCTGGACCGTTAAGGTTTGAACTCTTTGAACTTTGGCTTGTTCTTCACACTTACGTACAAAGTCATACAATTATATTACCTTTCCAGCTCCAGTTTACGCCTGTAAAGTAGTGCTTTTAAAGGTAACTCCAGCTGGAGTAAATACCTCTCTCTCCCCACAAGTGCACCTCGTGGAACCTGTGCTTTAGTTTTAATTGCTCCTAAAATCAGGGCTGTCTTGAGAGATGTTAGATGAAGGCAGAGTAGAATTAGCAACAGTTCTGAGTGGTTTTTTTAGATGAAAATAATGATGTGCAGTACCTAGGATTTTTAAATCTATCTATCTTGTTTGATAGAGCTTAAATCATCCAAACCTTGTGTCCCTTTCTTCTTCCTTTTCATAAAACCAGTCCATGGAAGTATTCAAAGGCATACTTAAAGATTCCTTGTCCCATAGCGGTTTGTAAAGTTGTAAAACCCTTGGTGACATGGATACCTTGGTCTGCAGCACCTTGTTCATCATCTTTGAGGAGTCTGTGGAGCTGATTCTTGCACTGTGATTTTGTACTGAGAGATGTAGGTGCAGCACATGGAGAGTGGAGGTGTTGCAGGGCTTGCCCCTGGCTGAAGGGCAATACAGAAACTTGTTACAGCGCAGTGATTTTTGCTGTGCTCAAAGGAGCAGGCAGATGCTGTTTGTATTCTAAGTTTCTCTGGCACCTCCATCACTTGCTACAAGTCCTGTCCCCTGAGCTTTTCAGCCGCTAAGTGTAACCCCCCTCGTCCAGAATTTACCAGTTAAAACTCTGAGGGAAGTGTTTCTGCAAGGGTATTCCTAAGCTTCTCCAAGATCTGGGTGGGCCGCAGCTCTGGCATTGCAGACAGTTGCTAATCCAGGCCATCGAGGTGCCCCCCAGGGCTCACCACTGCCCAGATTTTGCAGCTTTCTTAGATGCAGTGGTTTTGGAGCTATCTGGGCAGGTTGCTCCATAGATAACACAACATCTGTAGAAGCCTACAGAACATGTTAGTTCTGGCAGTTAACAGTATCTCTTTTAGCCTGTGTGATATTCTATGACTTAATCATCTCACACTTTATCAATATCCCCAGTATTTTGTAGATACTTTTTCCTCAGTCTGGGTAGTTGCTTGCCGTGATTAAGTTTCATTTGGAACAACTGCTCGCCAGCTGTATTTAACTTGAAGTTTTCTACCCCTGTTTCAGGCCTGAGTAGAATCATAGAATAGTTTGGGTTGGAAGGGACCTTAAAGATCATCTAGTTCCTGCCCCCCTGGGCAGGGACATCCCACAAGGCCCCATCCAACCTGGCCTTGAACACCTCCAGGGATGTGTTCAAGGGGTGTAAAGGAGTTTGTGGCTCAAATCTTGTTTGTCTCGCCCCAGCTATGTCTGTTGATCTAATAAAAGACATTACTTTCCCCCACAAAGCTATTTTATGCCATAAATATGTCAAGGCCCAGTGCTTTGATGTGCTGAGCTGATCATGAATGAACACCGCCTGCAAATTAGAACATTATTAACGGTCAGACCTGTCAGGTTCTGGAATTCTTGCAGCGAAGGTATTGAAGGGAAGAAAATAAATTTGTTTTAAGATTCAACCTAGTATATTTATGAGTGGGATTATAGCGAACGGTCTTTTCCTGTCTGTTGTGCTTTCTTAATTCTGGGTGTTTAACCAATAGATGTCAGCCAGCATTTCCACTTTAATTGCTATTTATGGTCAATATTAGTGCACTACGTGATTATTCCTGGAGACATCACTTGCAAGTTATGCTTTCATCATTATTTCAAGGTAGCTCTGTAAAATGATTGCTCCAGAGAAATCTGGAGCTTGAAGTCTTGAATATGAACGAGAGATGGCTCTCAGGGGAGTCAGGTTTTCAGCAGCTGCCCATCACTTTATGCACAGCACAGCATTTGCAGTGGAGAGTCACCAAGTCAGCCTCTCCACTGGGGTAAATTCTCATCGTGCACTGAAGTGGAGCAGCGCTAACTCACACCAACCAAAAATTTGACCTCAGATGAGCTCTCTGCTGAAATTTTTCATGCCCTTCATTGTGCTTCTCCTCTGTCCATGAGCTGAAAAGCTGTCTCGTTTAGGAAAGCAAACAGTGTGTTACTTCAGTGTATGTTTATTATTACCTTACTTGCCAGTGAAAAACTGGAAGGCTTGGAAGTTGTACAACAGTTAGAGGGGGTTCTGGTCTGATCTACCTCTGGTCTGGTCCTCTTTACGTTGGAGTCATGCTAATCCAAAGAGTTTTGGAACATGCCATCCTCAAAGTGAGTAAAAATTGTATTCTTCCCTGTTGGATTTACTAACATGAGTATGCTTCAGAAATAGTGGTTGAGGTTTTGTATTGAAAAATGAGTATTTAGCCTAAGATGTATAAAACCCCCCATTTTTGGTATAGAAAGTGAGCAAAAAGTAATTATGGTAGTAGCAGCAATGGTTTTTAGTATTTGGCTGAGTTGTTCAGGATCAGTGAATTCCAGAACCAGAGGTTCCACTATTTCTGCAAGGAATGCCAACACTTCGCTATTTTCTGAAAACTGGAGGACTGAAGGACAGTTTTGTTTGGGTTTTGTTAAGCTCACAGCTGCAGATCTCGTTCATGTAGCCCTCAGATTAAAAAGCTCATTTTTAAAACCTTTTCTTCCTGGTCTTTCAGTTCTCTGGATGTGTCTGGCTTTTCCTGAGTTAGTGGCTTTTCTTTCACCTGTAGTCTTACTCATGCACTAATCGTCCAGTGAAATCATATTCACTTGCATAGCTCAAATTCTCAGATTCCTGGATGGCTTCAGACTTGCTTTTCCTTTAGGTGGTGGCATGTGCCTGCCTGTGTTTGGAGATCTCTGGCATTCCAGCTGTCTGCTTCCCTAAGAACAAAAAAGACCTCATTCAAAAAACTGTCTGAAACGAATGGTGACAGTTACACTTACCAGCTACAACAGACTTCACCCAACCTGTAAAAATATGTCTATGCAAATGCCAAGTGTTCATAAATGCTTTTTTTAGCAAGTTATGTTACCCGCATTTCTCTCCGAGTTATGTGACGGTCATCTGAAACTTCCTTTTTTTGTGCTTGTTTATCCTGCAGATACGTTATCTACTTCACACTTTACTAGTACAAATACCATTCAACAGTGCGCTGCCATCAGAGATAGATGATGTCCCCTCTCTTCACGTTATTTTTAGAATAGTAATGTTTACTAAAAGTTTATTATTTTAACACTAAGATAAATTTGGCAGAAACCAGTTTAATGTCCGTGGAGCCACCATGATATCATTTCCCTGGAATAGTTTAGTTTCTGTATGTCCGCTGACCTTTCCACTGTAGAATATGACTCATTTGTTCTAAAGCTTTAATTCAGAATGTAAATTCTTCACTAATCATAAGACATTGTTTATGGTATGAGCAAGGTTATGCCAAGGTTCCTTCCTCTGGTTCCTCACAGGGTGCTGGCTGAGACACGTACCAGCCAGTGAAAGAACAGGCAGAGGAATGAGAGTCATTTTGACTTGTGAATTTTGAAATCATAGGTTTATTTCTTCTTTCTGAAATAGCTTTATTGCTTCTTTCTTCTTTCTGCATTAGTTGGGTTGCTAAGAGGGCCCTTCTCCAAGCCTTTGGAGGCTGCTTGTGTCTCAACAATGCCCAAACCGCCACTCCCCCACTGGAGGAAGGTAGGCTTTATTTTAAACAAAACTGAAGGAGATGACATCAACACAACAGTATTTCACTGTTAACCAGAACAGTTAAGAGTAAGGAAAATTAGGGTAGTAGAAACACAAGCTTAAGCAGTATAATGCTTCCCTAGCTGGCACCTTGTCACAGCGATAAGGAGAGTGGCTCGCAGCCAGGAGCTGCCAGCGTGCGTGGTGGTATTTTTTGCCACTGCCGCAGCTGCTCCACGGCTGCTGTTGGTGACAGAGGGTCTGGGGCCCTGTGGAGGAGGCAGAGGGAGGCACAGGCGGGTCATGCTTGGAGAACTTGTACAAGACGGGATCAGGCAGAAGCAGCTGTGCATGCAAGAAAAATGCAGATGAAAGTGTTTTTATATATCATTACTTTGGGCATATGGGATTAACCTGGAAAAATTATTCTAGAGAGAAGGAAAAGTGATGAGGACGAGAGAGTGAGTGTAAAAGGAACGATGAAGAGGTGATCTGAAGCTAAGACTTTGTGTGGGAAGGGAAAACTGGAGCCCAAAGGCAACCAGCTCTTTACTGAAGTCCAAACAGAGATGCAGAAATTATTCTAAATTCTCATTTCCTAAAGTGTCGGGTTCTGCAGTTGTTTTGCTCCCCAAGCTGCGCTTCCCAAAGTTTTTCTCACTGGAGCCCTTTGGAGATGCTGACCATGATGCTGCAAGAAAGGATCCTCTTTAGATTTCAGTCATCTGCGTGAGGAATTTGGGTATTTTGTTCCTTGGGATTAGTGGATATAAAGGCAAAAAGGAGTAAGATATGCATGAAATGCTTCCTTTTTGTGTCCACATGGTGCCAGGGAACAATAGCAGTAATTCCAGGAATACATTTTCAAACAGATGCCTGGCATTCCTAGTGTCATTTGACAGCTGGCAGAGGTTTGTGGATGTGTGACATCGTTAAATTAGTTAGTTCTGGCCTATGTGTTGCTATAAATTGTAGCAAGTGTTTTTAATAAGTAATAGAATCCCAGTTTTTAACTCTGGTTTATATTCCAGGAGAGAGAGAATGTCTAATCTTGCTCCCCATTCAGCTCTCTTTTGGCCAATGCAGATGGAGGAGAGGAAGTAAGCAAAACTTGAAGGTAATTTGGGAAAGCAAGAAGGATGGAGATTGAACAAGACATGAAATAGGTGTTCCAGCTTTTTGCAGCAAGCGCTCAGTGAAGAAGCTGAGCTGGCAGGCAGGATGTCAATGTGTGATGATTCACCCATTGCTCCAAAATATTCTGACAGATTTTCAGGTATGTTTGACAGACTCTTCAATATCAGTCAGAACAGGGAATACACAGACAGCAGAGGGAAGTTTTCCTTTTGCTAGTAGAAGCTCATCTTTGCCCACGCTGCTTCATTCGGAGGTGGGCAGGGCTGAGCCAGGTTTTGAGGCTTCCCTATGCCGTGGTGCTGCCCTGGCCTCTGTGAAATTCCCAGGCTGCAATCCTCCCACTCCACCGCACTCCACCTGCTCGCTGGAGAGTGATTGTGAAACCCAACAGGATTTCATAAGGGAAATGGAGAAGCCGTTTGTGTATCAACATAGCTGATAAAAAGGTGCCTCGAGAGAGCGAAAGATTGCTGGGGTGGGGAAAGTAGAAAGAATGGCAACTGTAGGGTGCCTCTTTTTCTCTTGTCCCTACCATGCCACTTCTGTTGGGTGCGTTTTGGGGTAAACTGTCTCTTTTAAATATTTCTTACCAATTCTAAATGTTACCAAAGATTTTTTTTTTTCTCTTTTCTGCATTCTTGGCATTCCTTTGCAGCTTCCTCCTGACCCTTCCTCGCTGTTTCTGCCTGCAGTGTCTCAGTTCCTGATGACTGCTTCCTGTGAGATGCTTCGATGCAGGTCCTGTCAGGACATCGTGGTGCACTGCAATCCCTGTGTCCCTCGGACATACAGGACTGAGTGTGTTTGGGACTACAGCCTTTCAGCCTGAGCCTCGAAAGCCGCTTGCATAGAGTTTACAGTGCAGAACTTGGCCTCTGAGGTATTTCGGCTCTGATTTGGGTTATTGTGAGAGCCCTCTGGTGGGAGGATGAATGGGCTGAGTCCTCCTCCGGAGGTGTCCGCTTCTACCTGATGATCACAGCCACTACAGTGACTGCACAAACTCGAACTCTGAGAACAGAATTAAGTTTAGTTTGATTCTGTGCTGCTGCTGACAGTACCATAAGGAGTCAATGCCTTTACAGTCGAGCCCAGTCAGTCTTTAGCTCCAGTGCTCTCACAATTTCCCGTTTCTTACAGGAAATCTGGGGAGGGACTTTTTATCAGGAAGTGCTGGGAAAGGATGAGGGAAACAGTTTAAAGTAGAGAGATTTTGATGAGATAACAGGAAGAAATGTTTTGCTGTGAGGATGGGAAGGCCCTGGTCCAGGTTGCCCAGAGCAGTGGTGGCTGCCCCATCCCTGGAGGTGTTCAGGGCCAGGTTGGATGGGGCTTGGAGCAACCAGATCCAGTGGGAGGTGTCCCTGCCCATGGCAGGAGGTGGAACTGGATGGGCTTTGAGGTCCAGACCATTCCATGATTTTATGAATTAGTTTTTCTCAAAGCTGTGCCCGAGCACATACTAGTAACATTGTCCAACTGCTACCTGGAATTTCTCTTTTTCTTTCCCTTCTGGATATGAAGTCTTAGTCTTGCAGCTCTCATTTGGGCACTATTAGCTCTTCTCTATAGGCTGACTTTTGCATTGTGATTGTTCTCTGATGGACTGAAAACCCCAAGCCAAACTAAAATGATCTTTTTACTGGAATGTATTGGCTTTCTCTCCTGCTTCAAATCTCAAAACTCAGCTCTCAACTAGCATTCCCTTCTTAAACTCCAGTCTCTGGTTACACAGGGAACAGCACTGCTTTTGGTCATTGGATTGTTATACAAAAGGTCAAATACCCAAAAAGCCTCAAACACCCTTAAAAGTTAACCTGAGGCAAACAATCAAAGTACTGAACTCCCGTGTGCTAAAAAAGGAAGGAATGTTCTATCACTTTCTCTCTTTTTTACTTGCATTATCACTTTGTTTCCCTCCCCTTGGCTGTGATTCATTTAACTGGCAGTCTAAAAGACGTGCGTGTGTGTGTGTGTGTGTGTAGAGCTAGAGATTTGGCTACATCCCTTATCAGCGGAGAGACTGTTCCCCACAGAGTGATTCATCACATCTAGGACAGGTGAAATCATCTCTTTTCTTGACTGTAGAGGGAACCTAGAACTAATTCAGACTCTGTATCTAATTCTTACATTGATAAAATAAGCAGAGGTGAATCTCATTCCTAGTGTTGAGGTTAATCGTCTGGGAAAGATTTTGGCTCGTTGAAGCTGGGAATCTTGTTTTCTGTCTGTGGTGCATCATGATTAGTGATAGTGGCAAATACTTCAGGACAGTCTCTGCCATAATTAGCATCTTCTTGAATATTCCTTCATTCAGGAACCTCATTCATTGTAAAGGGAAGAAGAGTCGCATCATGAATATGTGGGAGAAGAAGTTGGATGACACTTGAGTTCACAACTCCTGTGGCAGAAGAGATTTCAGTACTGAGAACAAGAGGGACTAGGCTGTTTATTTAAACTGCCCAAGCAAGGTCTAGGTGGAAAGTCATTTTGTTTTGGAGGAAAGACAAGCTATTTTAATATTTAAATACTGCAATATGGTGATGTTACAATGTTTTTGCTCCTGATTGTGGAGCAGATGTGAGAGGTAGCATGCAATTTTAGGCACCTGATAAAAAGAAAATGAGCCATAAAAGCCAATTGTGCAGTTGATGGCAAGTTTATAGAGAGTGTCTAAGCATTCATTAGAAACATTTCCAGAAAATTAACCTGACCTTCTGCTATCGATCTTACAGTTGCCGCCGTCTTGGTTAGAAGGAATACAAATATGCCTGGATCGCAAGTCCCACTGAGAGGGAAGTGTCCCACGTCTAACATCCTCTGAAAGGCAGAGCAGACTTGACCACAAGACTGGCTGTAGGACCAACACAGAGTGCTGCAGCAGGGCTTGGCAGATACGCACGTAAAAGAACCCCAGCAGAGGTAAATTAAGTCATGACAAGAGCATTAACTAGTTAATTTTTAACTTCTGCCCCAAACCCTCAAACTAACAGTGTAATCTTAATGTATTTGCAAGATTCTGATGTTTTTTGAGTGCCACTCTTCTCTGTCAGTTCTCTGTTGCTTTGCTGCCGAGCTCTTGTTAAAATTTCTGTTCCAGGGAACATTCTTAGCTTTTAAAGACCACTGAATGAAATGAATAATATAAAATCGCAATCAGTCGAGTAGAATCATAGAATAGTTTGGGTTGGAAGGGATCTTAAAGATCATCCAGTTCCAACTTCCCTGCCACGGGCAGGGACATCCCACTGGATCAGGCTGCCCAAGGCCCATCCAACCTGGCCTTGAACACCTCCAGGGATGGGGCAGCCATCTCTGCTCTGAGCAACCTGGGCCAGGGTGTCACCACTCTCATGGGGAAGAAATTCCTCCTTTTGCCCAGTCTAAATCTACCCCTCTCCAGTTTATACCAGTTCCTCCTCATCCTATCACCACAAGCCTTTATGAACATCCCCTCCAGCTTTCTTGTAGTCCCTTCAGGTACTGAAAGCTGCTCTAAGGTCTCCTCTGAGCCTTCTCTTCTCCAGGCTGAACAAGCCCAATTCTCTCAGCTTGTCCTCGTATGGGAGGTTCTCCAGCCCTCGGATCATCCTTGTAGCCTCCTCTGGACCCGTTCCAACAGCTCTGTCTCTTTTTTATGTTGAGGATTCCAGAACTCCAGATGAGGTCTCACAAGAGAGGAACAGAGGGACAGAATCCCCTCCCTCCCTGCTGGCCACACTGCTTTGGATGCAGCCCAGGACACGGTTGGCCTTCTGGGCTGTGAGTGCATATTACCAGAATATAATGTAGCTCATGGAAAACTACAGTGAGAGCCGTTTAATGGGAATGTTTTCTTTTGAGGAAGGACATCTTGTTTCCTGACTGGGAAGTGTTGTTGCTTTGGTAGGGTAGCTGCTAATCCTGTTTCTTGTGGTATGGTGTAGTCATAACACGGTGAGCTTTTGAACTGTCTGTTGTGTTGCTTGTGCTCTTTGAGCTTAGAACTGCGTCTCGCGTGCCTTAGCCAAGGCTGCTTGCCTCCTTTGTTGCTTTCACTGACTAGATCCCTTCCTGACACCCCCCGTGCTGTTCCAAGGCCACTTGACATATTTCAGAAGTGTTTCATTCCTAACCTAAACCCATGTGCCTAAATCAGGGGTGCTGCAAAATCAAGGATCAACAGGATTTTACTGGCTCACTCTGGAACAATGGATTCCAACATAATTCTCCACACAAATTGAATTCAAGGCTGCAAATATCTCCACACAAGTTGAATTCAAGGCTGAGCAGAAAAAAAAGTTGTTGATCCTGTTGTTTGGGTAGAGTTTTTTTGTGAAAATAAAACCATAGCAGAAACTGCTTTCACATGTAAATCCAGCAGAAGTGTAGCCCTAGGAATGTAAATTCTTTGAAACTAAGATGCATTCCCTGAATGAATTATTTCACAGCAAGCAATGCTTGTTATAGGATTAGACTTCTATATAATCATAATTAATTAAATGAGATATATTAATAACCCATCTAAAACAGACTCAAACGAGACATCTCAGGCATTTTCCTGTAGGTACTTGTTTATAAGTTTTTTTTCTATTTAAGAAGCTTTGGGGTGGTTTATTTTGTGTGTGAGTTTGTTCTTATAATTTAATCCCTAATCGCGTTATCAATTTGAGTAGAAAAAGATATATAAATGTAATGTGAGATTAAACCCCTGGCTTCCATGCAGGTTGATAGAAACCCAAGGGAAGCAGTTTTTACATGGCTCTTTTCTGAAGCCTAACACGGAGGGAAACTTGGAAAGATATTCATAGAATCATAGAATAGTTTGGGTTGGAAGGGACCTTAAAGATTATTTAGTTCCAACCCCCCTGCCATGGGCAGGGACATCCCACTGGCTCAGGCTGCCCAAGGCCCATCCAGCCTGGCCTGGAACACCTCCAGGGATGGGGCAGCCACAGCTTCCCTGGGCAACCTGGGCCAGGGCCTCACCATTCTCATGATGAAGAAATTCCTCATGTCTCGTCTAAATCTGCTCCTCTCCAGATTATCCCCATTCCCCCTCTTCCCATCCCCATGAGCCTTTATGAACAGCCCCTCCCCAGGTTCTTGTAGCCCTTTCAGGTACTGGAAGGTCACTCAAACTGGAAGGTTTCCTCAGAGCCTTCTCTTCTCCAGGCTGAACAACCCCAACTCTCTCAGCCTGTCCTCGTATGGGAGGTGCTCCAGCCCTCAGATCATCTCCGTGTCTTCCTCTGGACCCGTTCCAACAGCTCCATCTTCTTCTTATGTTGACGATTCCAGAACTAGACACAGTACTCCAGATGAGGTCTCCCAAGAGAGGAAGAGAGGGACAGAATCCCCTCCCTCGCCCTGCTGGCCACACTGTTTTTGATACAGCCCAGGATATGTTTGGCCCTCTGGGCTGTGAGTGCACATTGCTAGCTGGTGTTGAGCTTCTTATCCCCCAGCATCCCAAGTCCTTCTCTGCATGTTGTTAGAATAGAAGTTATTGTAGTAAAACCATTCGGAGAGGTTCATTTTGCAGGATCGCAGTTGCCAAAGAGGAAATTGACTTGCTTTCTTCAAGAAAGTTGCATTCAAACAAAAATCATCATCATCCTGTTTTTCATATAGACTCAAAGTGTAAATAAAAGCTACCGACAAGGAGAGGGGTATACATTTCTTGTTGAAGGATTAGTCTCATTTTAATTGAATAGCCACAGATTCTTATGGAATAATACAAAGCAAAAATAATAATAGATACTGAACAGCAACCTATGTCTTCTAGCATCAACCACCTAATTACAAACACTTTAGAAAAATGACAGTTCACACGTTTTTACAGGTAGGTTTGGGTTCAAAGGGCCCACGACAAAGGAAAAAAAACTGAGATAGATTATCTTATATTGTCATGGTGACTTCTTCAAATCCACTTTACCAGTAGCATGCTGTATTTTTGACTGCCAGTAAGTATGGAAATACAAAAGAGAAAACATGTGCTTTTGTATTTATAGCAATTTTGCTGCACGTTTCGCCAGCTGTCAGGCCAATCGGAGCTTATTGCCACCAGCATTTCATGAATTCTTTCGTGTTTTCATCCCCACACATGGAAAATAGAGGATATGTTGCTTTTAAAACCTTGAGCACTGAGGTTTTCTCCTCCATGGGTTTGCGCTCTGTAAGCAAATAATCTTTGGAAAAAAGATGGAAAAATGTCGCAATGAGGTATGCTCTAAATATCCACTTACATTTACACAGTACTGTACAGAAGAAATTGTATTAATTACCCAACTTGAATATACAGCAGCATCTCAGTTTTCTTTCCTGTGTCTTCCTTGGGAATCAAAATGAAAATTACTGGAGAGTCCCAAATCCGAGTGATTCCTACGTGTGCCAGACAAAGCGGTTTAACTGTGTAAATCCCACGGTTGCTGCATAACGCGGTGTCAGGTGCCTGTGTTTCCGAGGGCTGGAGCCTGTGACGGCCCTAAGGAGATGGAATGGTATTTCCTAGTCTGTCATCAGCTGTAGAGGAAGGGATCTGCCTCTCAGTTTGTAGGCTGAGCCTGGGGGAACGTTCAAATTCAGACCACGGTTTGTGTGGAGACGCTATCACGGGTGTAAAATGATTTTTCCTGCAGCTACAATGTAGTGAGATGTGAATTCAGCATTAGAAAATCTCATGAAAGGTAGAATCCAAGACCAGAAAAAAGCTGTTGATAATACCTGCTCTTTGATATAATACAGTGCATTCAGAGGTCAAAATATTTATCCTTGGAGGGGATTTTATGAGGCAGGAACAAGGCCAGGTGTGCATTTGGAATATTGACCAGTATAGCAGTATTGCTGAAAGGATGTAGTTTAATTCACTTTATTCTTTAAACATATTATAGATACTGGCAAAAGTCCTGATGTAAATGCACTTTTACTAGCGACGTTTTTTGTTGCTGGTATAGCAGATTTCTCTTCTAAACTGCATCTCCTGTGGAAACGTAACGCTTGGCTGGTAAACCCTCTCACAAACAGGCTTTGAGAGCAGCTCTCCCTAGGGAACTGGCAAAAGGATTTGTGACATGGCTTCAATCACCTCTGATTTGTTTGGTCTGTTGTCACAGCTTCACGTTTGCATCAGTTAAGTCTTTTCATTGGGTTAACAACTCCCCACCAATGCAATCATCTCATCTGTCTGCAGCCCCCAAACCTTCCTCAAGATGTTCTTGAGTGACTGTCCATCCCTCACCTCCTTTGCGAGGTGGATCCTTGTTTGTAGCGATCTCCTGAAGAGGAATTGCAGCGTGTTTGGTGTTTGTTACGGCACGTGGATCTGATTTTGTCTGAATCCCATGCAGGTCTATTAACATCAACCTCAGGAATGTTTCTTCGTGTGTAGTAGAGGGACACTTACAACCCGATTGGTTCTGTGTTTCTGTCAAAGAATTTGTAATTACTTTGGTTTCAAGTAGCGTCTGAAATACCATCTGAAAGAATTTAATCACACTTTTGTTTTGCTATAAAAATGCAATTTTTGCATTTAGTTATGGTTTATCCATTAGGGGTTGCAGGATCTTCTCTGTGTTGAAAAGACGTATAGACACCCATCCATTCAGGAACTTAAAGTTTATATACACATAAGATTTTGTTCAAAATTAAAATCTAGTGCATCCTGCTTTGAGTGCTCTGTCAAAAAGTGCACTTTTGGAAAAAGCCTTTCCAAGAAGTTACTTTTGTACCAAACAAAGAACTTCCTTTCTGAAATGAAAATGGTAATCTGTCCTTTTCAGGGCTGAACTCTTATCATTGCCCTAAAGGAATTACATGGAAAAATAGGAAGTTTTGTCTTCAGGTGTGCTCGTTCTGTAGTTTTTTTCTGAAAATCGAGACATGGTGTTTTTTCTTTGGAACAAAACAAAACAACCCAAACCCACATTATAGAATCATGGAACAGTTTGGGTTGGAAGGGACCTTAAAGATCATCCAGATCCAATCCTTGCCATGGGCAGGGACATCCCACTGGATCAGGCTGCCCAAGGCCCATCCAACCTGGCCTTGAACATCTCCACGGATTCTTCTGGTTACTGCTGAATATCAAGAAATGATGTATTTCTTCAGGTCCCAAGACTAAACGCAGTCAAGGTTTTTTATCCTCTGTGTCCACATGTTCTATAATAGCAATATTTTCCATGATGTGTCTTTCACTGAATGTCTTAGTAACCACGGATGCATAAAATGTTCTTTGAGTTGTACTTTTAAAATAGTATTAGACATTCTATCAGTTTTGTTCATTACAAACTTCTCATTCAGCATCCAACTGCTTTGCATTCTTTCGCGGAAAACATAGCAGGGGATTTTTCAATCTAAATGCATAAAAGCAGTCTCAGAAGGAAAACAAAAAATCCAGGTTTAAGTGTTACCAGTGGGAGAGAGTGAATTCACACTCTCACATACTACGAGGAGATTTGTGATTATTTATAGTCTGAGATAAAATTCATTTGATCAGAAAAGTCCTTTCTTAAGTACAGTGGATTTGTTTAGTCCATCTGACAGACCATGCGTGGAGAAGGATGCCCAGCTTTGCAGACCAGGTTAACACATTAATGTTCAAGAGTCTCTGACTGCTGCTTCTGTCTCCAAACCAGTGCCGACTGACGTGTGGAGGTCAGAACACCCACGGGGAGGTATTTCTTGGCATAAACCGACACTCCAAATCAACTGAAGTTCTGTTTTTCCCTTTTAGCATAGAATTCATGTTGTCAATAGCTGGCTCATAGTGAAATTTCTAGAGAACTATGGAAGTCAGTGCTTACTCAGTGCTTATTATTAACAGTCTGGTGGGGCTGACTATGTTTTTACCATCTCCATCTTCTGGGGTCAATGCTGTGGGTGCAGTGCTGTGTTCTTCATGCAAAAGTCTGTGCAGTAAATACCTCTGTGACTGAAGTGCATTCGGAAAAATATATTCCAAATGAGAATCATAGAATTGTTTGGGTTGGAAAGGGCCTCAAAGCCCATCCAGTTCCACCCCCTGCCATGGGCAGGGACACCTCCCACTGGATGAGGGGCTCCAAGCCACTTCCAACCTGGCCTTGAACCCCTCCAGGGATGGGGCAGCCACCACTGCTCTGGGCAACCTGGGCCAGGGCCTCCCCACCCTCATGGTGAAAAAATTCCTCCTTATGCCTAGGCTAAATCTGCCCCTCTCCAGTTTATACTTGTTCTCCCTTGTCCTGTCACCACAAGCTGTTATGAACAGCCCCTCTCCAGCTTTCTTGTAGCCCCTTTCAGCACTGGAAGCTGCTCTAAGGTCTCCTCGGAGCCTTCTCTTCTCCAGGCTGAACAACCCCAACTCTCTCAGCCTGTCCTCATACACGGGAGGTGCTCCAGCCCTCGGATCGTCCTTGTAGCCTCCTCCTGTTAGCATTTGGTGCTCCTTTGTGACAGTCAGAAAGATGAAGATCTCATCAGTAGCAGTATTGATCACTGAAAAGGAAGAGAGGAGCTTTTTGTATGCAGAGGAGACATCCCTATCCTGAGGAGAATCTTGCTTTGCCAGAATTGTCCTCCAGGGGATTTTGGAGCTGAGTGAGGTGGGGATAGTTTCCAAGAGCTATGGGTTAGAATATCCCTTAAGTGATGAAACAAGCGAGTAATTCTTCATCTGCAGTTGTTTGCAAGGGGATTTACCTGATGCATTTGAGACAGTTTGTGTAAGCCGGCTCTGGTGAAATCAGGAATTTCCAAATGATTTTGGCCAGAGAGTTGTTTCTTAAACTTTCTTCCCTCCTTTGCTCACAGAATCGTCATGGGTCCAAAATACGAATTTCAAGAGTGTTGATACCGTGTCTGCATCTTTTGGCTGACCGAGAAGCTGAAGTTCCGCTTCCATGTTTGCAGCATTCTCCACCTGTTTTTTTTCCTAGGCAGGTACGGTTATAGATGAGACCCTCATCACCCAGGGATGGCAAGTAGGACATTTCAAACATTTAGCAGCTTGTCTCCACAATAGGAGGTATTAATGGTGAACGATTGTCCAGTGTCATGGAATCAAGACAAAGACAAGGCGTGAACGACTTTCCTGTCCATAAGGCTCCTTCATAAACCCAGACCTTTTTGGTGTGCGCGCGTTGGCATGAGGAGATGCTCCTAAGAAGGTTCTGTGGAGGCTGCTGTGCCGTGTGGGACCCTCTGTCAAAGCTATCAGAGTGCCTTACAAACTGAGACTGAACAAATCAGGACAGAAACGTGGCATTTACTCAGAGAAATGGGTCAGTGTGATTTAATAAGAAGGACTGGTGATGAACTAACCGAGGCGGTCAAGGCTAGAAGAGGTGCCTAGACCGGTGGGCACTTGTTTTTTTCAGGAAGAAGCATACACTGGCTATAGAAAGGACAAAAATGCTTTCTTTTCATTGCCTGGATTAGTGATTCCCTGGGGCAATGGCTGTTTTAAAGTCTGTGTGGAGAAAATGGGGGGGGAATGCAGTTGAAAGCAAAATGTCTCAGTGCTGGCCAGCAGCAAGTTAGGGAAAGGGATTATAATTTAAACAAAAAATAGATCTCTTTCTGGGTTGGTGTCTAATGGACTACAGGATGCTCTTAACTCACTAAAGAAACGTGGTATCTGTTTGCACTACTTCAAGTTCTCCACAGACCATTACTGCAACACACTGGAACCTGTCCTGAAAAGTGCTATTCTTGACTTGTTTTGGGTTTTTTTTTTTTTTGTCTTTTTAAATTAAAATGTTTTCCAAAAATTGAAAGGACTTTGCATCTTGGAGAGAGGGGAAGCAGGCTCTGTGATCTTACAGAACTCGGAATAAGATGGCGACAAGGTCTTATACCAAAAGGTCATTTACGTGGGTGACTGCCAGGCTGCGTCATTCTTCTGCTCCATTCATTCCACTCTCCTTTGATTCATGACATACTGGGAAGGAACAGAAAGACAAAGTTATTTTTAGAAAGCAAATTGTAGTAAAAAATCTGTTATTCCCACTGTGTCAAAAAAATATGAGTATGTTTGGGTGTAATCCTCTACAAAAGTGGAACAGGGCCAAAGATAACGTCATTAATGGGCTTTCTTCTCCTCTATAGACCTCCTGAGCACACAGGACCATGAAGAAGTTCCTGCAGGGTGAAGGAAGGCTGCTCTGCATTAATGTCCCACGTGCACACGTCCATCACGTGGCAAACGCCGGGTCATTTATTGAGGGGCAGCTTTTTCCCCAGTGTCCCCACAGCAGCTGTAGGGTTTTGGGACAAGCTGCAGCGATTTGGGATGAGTGCAGCCTCCCTGCGATGGGTGAAGGCATCCGCAGCGTCCCAGTTTGTGTCCCCCTGCTGCAAAGTGGCTGCTGCCTCCGTGCTAGGTGAGTGGCACCGGGCTAACGAGGTCCTGGGTCTAACCCAGCCTTGCCTTTGCCATTAGTGGATTGCAAACGCCATGGAATCTCTCACACAGAGCCAAAAAAATGAGGTGCCAAACCTGGTTTCTTGATCCTCTGCTGGGGGCACAGGCCTGTTGGGAAGAGAACCAGTGAAACAATTAGTGAATCTCTACCACAAACTGCTCATCCTCTATTTCAACCCTGAGGTTCTGTTTGTTTCTTGGAACAATTCAGATTCATCCAGTGGACTTGGGAATTTTGATCAAAGCTCCTTTTTCTCTGGGAAGAGAACAGCAGAGGTATATGCTGTTCCCCCTCAGGAGCTAGTTAGAATAAAAACCAGAGAGGCTCTATTGCTCTGAAGCAGGGCCAAACCCAGGCCAAATTATCCTGGCATAGAATTTTGACACTGTCTTCCAAACCTCCTGAGAATTTTCCTTCCCAGCTAATGTTACAGCCTCATCTCTTGCCTTTATCCAAACCCAGGATGTGCCTGACAGCAGCATTTGGCCCTCTGCATTGCACCAACGTGCGAATGCTACAACCAAATGTCAGGAGAACGTTACCTGGTGCCTCTGGCTCTGGGCCACAACCAAACGGGTTCACCAGCTTCACAGAGGTGAAAAACAGAGTCAGGAAGCCATTTGCGTGGGTGAAGGTTGATAATACCACCAAAGTGATGGCACAGGGAGAGGAAAGTGATGGCACAGGGAGAGGTGAGGCTTTATCGGTTCCCAAACGCTTTTAAACATCCTGTTGGGTCCAAACATCTCCTGAGAGTGCAGAAGCAGCTCCCAGGGAGTGCTACCGAGCTATAGAGCTGTTGTCCTCACCAAAGACTGTTTAAGCTGTTTCGTAAGTGAAGGATAAATAAAAAAGAGTGGTTACCTTTCTTGCTCAGCCATGTCCTGTTTCTCTTCTGCCCTGTAAACACAAATCACAGTTGAAATCTATTGCCTGGGGGCGAGCAATGTGAAAGAACAGGGCATCTAAAGCCTTTCTAGGGAGGCAGCTGGAGCTCAAGCAGAGGTCACAGAGCTAATCAGAAATGACCGTGAGCTTCTTGCTCCTGTGCTAGGCAGCTTTGCTAATCCCCGTGCTTTCCGAATGCCTCTCTTGGCCCTGAAGGGAGGTAGCTGACTAATTTGGGCTGGACGACTCGCTTTTCAGCAGCTGATGCTGTGCTGAATCCTTCCAAACTGGCATTTCCCCTTCTGTCCACCAGCACGAGGAGGTGTTATTAGAGCACATTGCCCTGGTGCTGAACCAGCTGCTGTGCCCTCTGCCCGCGATTGCCTTCTCTTGGAGCAGAGCTGACCGTTATCACTATTTACGGCCAGCACTTCTAACCTACATCACTGCTAGTGGAATGGCTCTGGAAAATGGAACAAAACAAGCTGTAAACTAACACCTCTCTTCATGCCACTCCAGCAAAATGAAGTGGCTTTTGAAATAAACACTAATGCTCGCTTTGAGGTCAGTTTGCACGGTCACATTGGGAAAATAGGCCGTCTTTATGCATGGAGGGATCTTGGATGATCTTTGCTACAACACACAGCGTGTGCTCAGGCTATGTGCACTCGTGGGGTTAGTAGGAACAGTTCTATAGATAAATAACTTCTTGATCAAGCTTCTCCCTTCTGCAGCTTTTGCTTATTTTGAGCAAATTGGTATAAGATTAATGTTGGCTCTGTGGGGTATCCGGGTAGGAGGAACACAGAATTGACTGGTTATAACGCAAATAATGATGAGAAAAAGCAACAGCATCCCAAGAAAATGAACCCACCCTCCATCCCCCTGAAATTATTTTTACCTTTCTTTTCTGGCCTTGATCCTCTCTTCTTCATATCTGCAACAAACAGGAAATGTTCTTTAAATGTTGCCCAGTCCGGACTGTTCACCTTTAGTAAAATGCAATGTTTATAAAGTCATGGAATGGTTGAGGTTGGAAAAGACCTCTGAGCTCATCCAGTCCAACTGACAGCTCTACACTCCCATCCCTACTAAACCATAGCCCCAAGTGCTCTGCCTGCATGTTCTTTGAACCCCTTCAGGGATGGAGACTCCCCCATGGCCCTGGGCAGCCTCTGCCAGGGCTTCACCACTCTGTCAGGAAAGAAATTGTTCCTAATATCTAATCTAAACCTCCCCTGGTGCAACTTGAGGCCATTTCATCCCATCGCTTGTTACTTGGGAGAAGAGCCCAGCACCCACCTTGCTCCAACCTCCTTTCCAGGAGCAGCAGTGAGCGATGAGGTCTCCCCTTTGCTCTGAAGGTGACAGAAACTGCAACCCAGCACAGAGCGCAGGCTCCTGCTCAGCACCAGCGTGTGAGTAAGACAGGATTTGCCCCCAGGCTCTGCGTTTTCTGTACGTGGGTTTTGACTCATTAGGATTTTTACCCCTGGTCTCCTCAGAGCTACGTGTGCCCCAGGATTCCTCTGATACTCACTGTAAGACACAGTCTGGAATCTGTACGTGCTCCATCGGGATCAGCTGCTCCAGTTCCTCCAGGGTGTGAACATACTGGATCTTATTGATAAACTTCACACTGCCAGAGAGAGAGAAAGTGTGTGTGCTTGAGGTCTTGGTTTGATGTTCCCGCTATAGGAAGCCAGAATTTTCCAGATGGAAACGGGGAGCTCTGCATCTCCGTATCCTCTGTAATCTGAGCGTTGCCATCTCCTCTCAGTGCTAACGTGCTGATGACTAAAAATTGTAGCAAGATGCCATATTACTGTACCTCACATAGCTTTGACCCTTGCCAGAGGGAAAAGGGACCTCTGTTCCTGCACTTCCCAGTAGTGGACTACCACAACAAACTCCGATCTGGATCCAGGCCACCACAATAGCTCTTAAAACCACCTCTAGGGTTGTCCTTGGGAGTATGAGAGAGATGCAGGACAAACGATGAGCAGTCTCACCTTGGGCGCTAGTGGTTAAAGATGAGCTCAAGATGCGATTGATGAGATTAAATTACCACTCCCAAACCAGATGAGTTTGGGAACGTGTTCTATTTACCTGATGAAGGGTCTGGAAATAGCCAACACCGTCCGGATGAACCACGAAGGATGCACGATTATCAATGCTTTGAGGTTTTTACGCAGCCTGTGGAAAAGCCATGAGATAGAAAGTGAGGTTATAAGTAGCCTATTCTGAAGCTCACCTGGATTAAAGTCAGGGGACTAACGAGCCTTAGGATGCTCATGGGCCTCCTAAGCCTGGAGACACCTCATCTGGGTGTCTCCAGGGAAAAGCCCTGCCTGTGGGCTGTTTAAGCTCACACCTGGCAGGCAAAGAGGGCTTTGCTTTGTTTGAGTGTTGTGGCAGCTTGGTGTTTGTGAGCAAAGGATGGAGAAGGGAGGATGAAGAGGGTCTGAAGCACATCTGAAAGCTGTGATAGAGGAGGGAATTATAGAGTTTGGGGAGCAAGAAAGGAGGGGTGGCTGGAGAAGGCTGCGAGGAAGCAGTGGAAGAGGTGTGGGAGAAGGACAGGGGAGAAGGAAGAAGCACCACTAAGAGGATTCTCACCTTCTGTCTATCATTTGATAGCATTTCTTCAGCCAGCCAAGGCCTGGCATCCTCCTCCGGGGTGTTGCTCCGTTTAGGTACACGATCATGTAGTCCTCGGCTACCAGCAACTCCAGACTACTGATCACGTATCTGTTGGGAGGTGATCAAAAGCAACAGGGACGTGAGACTCGGAAAAGGTCCCTTGAGGTTTCTTCAGGTGCCTATGTGTCATCCTAAAAGCCCTCCAGGCTCTTTGTAATCTTGGCATAGGTTTTGGATTCTCCTGGCTCTTCTGCGGGATGCCTGAGGGTATTTCTTGGGGATCGCTATGCTTTTTAACATCGTGCATACCCTGATGGAGATCCCTGCACCCTTCTTCTGCTTAGCAGCAGCATCTACAGCTGTTCAGCTTCGTATCCATATGCTCCAGCCTGGTTGGGAGTCCATCACTGGCACAATTAACACTGAATGAATGCTTTGACTCACTGGGCTTGGATGCAAATGCTGTGGCCCCCAGTGATGCTCACTCCAGCCTGCAGCTGCACGCTGGGTACATTTGGCCTGGATTCAAACTATTTCCAGCTGAGGTTCCTGATGCAATGAATCCATGGAAACTGTTTCCCCAGAGCCTGAGTTACCTTCCTTAACTTCCCCTCCCTCCCAGACCTTAACTAGCCACTCACAGGAAGAGATTCTCCATGATGTAGTGGTAATCAGCCAGGTTACTGTCCGGGAGATAGCAGGCAGCAAAGACGATGATGGCATTGAGACCTTCTCCATAGTATCCTGGAGAAGAAATACACAGGTGGCATCAGTGACTCTCTCCAGGGAGAAATAGAAGAGCTGAAGGGAAAATAGCAGCAAAGATATATTGCCCTGTTTGGCCCTGGGCTGGTTTCATGCCTCGGTTCAGCTCTAGATAAGTGTTTGTCCCTCTTATGGATCTCTTTCACAATTGGATTCACCTCTGATGTGGGTTTTGGCTCTGACATGCGTGTAGGTGTTGAATTTGTATGTGTCAAAGCACAGCGTTTGGAGTTTTGTCCCAACTCAGTGCTTGGTTTCGCTTGGATTTCAGAAGTGGTCACTAACTGGGTGTAATGGCCCTTCGCTGCGTCTCCAGAGCTCGGGCGCTGGGCTGCAGAGGGCTTGAGCACCTGCAGCCCCTTCATCACTGGTGGTGCTGCACCCAGGGCTGAGGGTCAGGGTATGTTCAGTCTTGCTCAGACTTTTATTATCCATTATCCCTACTTTTGCTTATTGCAACACTAAAAAAAGTGGGGTTTTTTTAACCAGAGCTGAGTGCTTTTGTCTTTAGCTGCCACGTAGTGCTACAAAACATAGAGCATGGGCAGGGACACCCCATCGGATCAGGCTGCCCAAGGCCCATCCAACCTGGCCTGGAATACCTCCAGAGATGGGGCAGCCACAGCTTCCCTGGGCAACCTGGGCCAGGGCCTCCCCGCTCTCATGGTGGAAAAAATTCCTCCTTATATCCAGTGTAAATCTGCCCCTCTCCAGTTTATACCTGTTCCACCTTATCCTATCTCCACAAGCATTTGTAAAAAGCCTCTCTCCAGCTTTTTTGTAGCCCTTTCAGGTACTGGAAGGTCGCTATGAGATCTCCTCGGAGCCTTCTCTTCTCCAGGCTGAACAACTCCAACTCTCTCAGCCTGTCCTTGTATGGAAGGTGCTCCAGTGCTCTGATCATCCTTGGTGCCTCCTCTGGACCCGTTCCAACAGCCCTGTTTCCTTCTTATATTGAAGGCTCCAGAACCGGGCACAGTAATCCAGGTGGGCTCTCACAAGGGAGAAATACAGGGGCAGAATCCCCTCCCTCCCTGCTGGCCACGCTGCTTTGGATGCAGCCCGGGACACTGTTGGCTTTCCAGGCTGCGAGTGCACCGTGCCAAGCTGGGATTAGGCCACCCTGTCTCTCACCTCCATGTGTCACCACTCTCATGTAGGGTTTGATCATCTGGAGGTCGATGCGGTGCTCCTGCTCTCCGATGATGACCGTCCTCCAGAGCCGTCCGTTAGTAGCACTCCCATCTTCTGTCCCACCGTCTCCAAATAGATCTGCACTGTCCCCAGGCATGTTCTTAGCTGTGGCTACCGGAGTGTCATCTGGAAAAGGGACAAGCATTTCTGCCTTTAATGTGATGTATGAAGAGACTCTGCGAGAGCTTTGGTGTGCGAGGAGAGACAATAATGACCACAGACTGAGGAGGACCAGTTCCATCTGCAGCTTTGATCTGTGCAAGTCTGTGGTTCTTAACACTCCATTGCCACACTCTAATAGAAATAAATTTAACATCTCATGGTGCTTTGTAGTACCTGCAGTCACAGGTTGGGCCCTGGACTCTTTGCTGGATCCTCCTTCAGGTCTGTCTATCCTGGCTGGGCCAATTGTCTTCTGATCTGCCTGTAGAGCTGTTTCCATGAGACCTTCATAGTCTAATTCAGCCAAAAGCAGCCAGGTTGGCAAAGACTGTGTTATTCAAGATGTTTGAACGTTCCCGTGGCAGCTCTACTGGCAGAGCCAAGCAGGTGGCACCTTCCAGCCCGAGCTGGTGGCCCAGCTGGAGTTGCTGGTGGGTCCCCAGATGCTTTAGCCTAAATTATGGCTAGATTGGTGTTTGCAAAGCCCTGAACAGTAGTTCACACTATCCCCAGGTGGAAGAACCTGGTCTATAGTTGGGATCCTGGTGGGGAAGATGTTACGTGGAATATGGGGCTTGGTTGTGCTTCACTGCTGAGGAAGCTGATCCTCAGCTGCTGGTGGTGAATGATGTCAGAAGTGGTTAAAATGAAGCTAAAATGCCCCTAGCCCTGCAAACATTCACCCTCTTTTTACCTTCCCATTCCAGTTCGTTCCCGTTGCCAAGGAATTCGAGGGAATCTGTCTCATCAGGAGTTTCGATGTCATCCACATTAATGTCCAAGTCATCCGGTGTGTCCAAGAAGTCATCGGAGAGAATGGAGCCTTCACTCTGATCCAGGGAAATGTTGATTTCAGGTGCAACAAGTGTCTTCCGCTTACGATGTGCCCCGTTAAAGTTCAAAGTATTTGGGGGAGCTGGAGTTAAAAGGAAAATAACTGAGAGGTTGTCCTTGTCCTCTATCCTTAATGCAAGACATGGAATTTTCACTATCATAGAATCACAGAATAGTTTGGGTTGGAAGGGACATTAAAGATCATCCAGTTCCAACCCCCCTGTGATGGGCAGGGACATCCCACCGGATCAGGCTGCCCAAGGCCCATCCAACCTGGCCTTGAACACCTCCAGCGATGGGACATTATGCGTAGTTCAGGCTATGTTCTTGGAAGCTATGGGTGATGGATCATAACCGGGAGGTACGGGCTGCCCACGGGTATGGCTGGGTGGAAAGCTCACGCTCCTGAGGTACCTATTGCCTCCTCCAGCTTCTCAAAGATTAGCAAATTCACATCTCTGCTGGTTTCCTCTCCCACACAGGAATGTTTGTGGATACTCCAAGGGAACTAGGCTTTAGCCCTAACTGCAAGCTGCCGTTCCCAGAGCTTTGTTTTCCCTTAAACTCCTGATAAGGCAGGCGGGTACTTACAGGATGTGTTCTCGTCTTCTGTAGGGCTGCCCAGCGACTCCATGCCCGTCTCTTCTGGGAGAGGTCTGCAGAGGAGCCAGGATGTGGAGGTAAAAAGAAAGGAGATGACAGGTGATGTTTAGGAGAAAGTCACTCCATGGTAGACAGCGGAGAGACCTGGGGATGTTGTGGAAAAGCGCACAACCCTTGTGCTCTGCCCTTTCCCTTTGGTCTGGGAGCTCAGCCTGAGGGACACCCTCAAGAGGTTTGTCCAAGAGCAGCCCAGCATTGCTTTCTTATTGGAGCGCTGTGCAATCCCTAGGAACCTCCAAACTACCCCTGCGTTCACCCCAAATACATCTCTCATGCTGCCATTCAGCCAAGAAGCTGGAAAACTCAGCCAGGGACACAGGAATTAATCCCATCCTTGGAAGAGCCTGGTAACATCCTCACTCTCTCTGTTTTATCCCTGTTTTTCTCTCTGCAGAAGCTTGAGAGGCAGTACCAAGCTCTAGGGCTCCTCACTGAGGGTACCAGGGCACATCCGCTGCCTTTGGTGTGCTGTTGCCTGTATTCCTGTTCCCTGTGCAGTCTGGGTGATGCGGTGGGTTGTCCACAGCGTGAATTTGTCTGTTCCTAAGCCCAGTGGGGAATGCTTTGATCCTGACAGCAGCTGAGCTCGCAGTGGATGCTTAGCACTGGAGAGCTTTGCGCTTTCTGCCAGTATAAGATGTGGGAAGCGCATCCTGCCCTCTGCCAGAGGCAGAGCGAAGCGTTGTCCTAAGCCATAACCACCCCTCCCAGGAGGCAGCTCCCTCTTGTATCTACAGTGACTTCACTTGAAGGCAGTCGGTGTTCAAGGCAAGGATCAGACCTCAGGTGCGATCCCCAAATTGTCACCCCATCCCCACCTCTGCCCTCACTTGGCCAAAGCTGACAGTGACCCCAAACCATGCTGAGGTTTGGAAGCAGGTTCATACTGAGTTAAGATCACCAGCACCCCAACTTGTATTTCGGAGCCAAAGGCTGACCCAGCACTCCTTTCCTGGGGCTTCGTGTCAGGATTTGCACCTTCTCATGCTTTGCTGCTGCGTCCCCTTGGTGCAAATCACCACTCCTCCAAGCCAGAGGAAGCATCGCTTGATTTAAAAGTTGACTCTCCTACTCATGTCAGATCTTCTTGTGTGCCTGTTTCCCTTTAGAAGTTGCTGGTGTTGCTCCTGGCCCGTATTGGGGTAAGTTAAATCAGAATATGACCCCCAGTACTGCGGTGGGGAACCTTTTGGGGTCCTTTGCCCCTTAATTAGAGCCAAGACTCATGCCTGTCCCCTGGCATTAGGTGGGTTGGAAACTTCTCGTGCAGCATGAGCAAAACCCCACCAAGTCCATGACAAGTTCATGGTGTTGAAGGTTGTTTTAAAAGGGACTTTCTGAGCCATCTTTGTTTCACCTGCGCCTTGCTGGAAGCTCACCCCTCAACAGGGGAAGGAGCTCATGCCTCGAGGTCTAAAATCCTGACTGTGGGCAAACCCTGGGGTGGAAAAGGGGGAAAACCCACCAGTTTGAGGGCTGTAAAATGGGACTGTGCCCAGGACTGGTGTCTACCAGCTGTGGGACTTATGGTCCAGCACGGTAGGAGATGATGAGGACCGGTAGTTCTGAGTCTGGAAGAGGATGCAGCCTAGCTGTGCCCTACAAAGACTTCTCTTTGTGCTTCTGTGACACCAGAGCCACCAGCCAAATTAAAACCTATAAATATTTAGATTAAAGGATAATCCTCCTCTAGCTGGTTGTTGTATATTTATGAGGGTTGGAGACCTGATCAAAGGCGCTTGCTCCTTGCTCGTTTGTGCAGCATCCAGACCCTGTGGGCTGCCATATTATTCCTGAACAGTCACAGATCCTTCTGCCCCCCCTCCAGCCTCTCCTCCTCCCTTCTGCTTTTGTCTCGGAGGGGTCCTGGCTGGTTGTTTATCTGCCCATGAGCTGGTGCCTGGCACAACTTGGCGATAACAGTATCAAAAGAAGGGGGAGAAAAGCCCAGCTGTACCCGAGTACGTGCTGCAGTCGGGCACTCTGATGCTGGGATTCACTTAAGAAAAGCAATTCAAGAGTCGGAGAGGAAGGAAAGGGCTTTCTTACCTTCCCAAAGGATGCTTGAATCACTACCTCGCAGTCTCCCGTGTAAATCTTCCCCAACGCAGCTAGCTCAGATGGCAAATCTCACTGAAGCAGGTTCGCTAAGGGTCGGGTACCCCCATTTTGCTCTCTGCTGACAGCATCCTGCCCAGTTTCCCTCTAAAAGCACCTTCTTTCGGGCCCCAACCAGCCTGAGATGTCACCGACCGCGATCCGAGGGATGCGTGATGGAGTGAGCATGCTCCTGCATCCGCCCCGCGGCCCCGCTACAGCATCATTGCAGGACAGCACTTGCACAAACAGCTGAGACAGACTGTCTGAGCCTTTAAGGAGAGACCAGAGAGGAGGAGACTCTTTCCTCTCCGCTTGCTCGATGCCTTGGCCTTGCACCTTTGCAGACTGCAAGGCAGGAGCGTATTCTGCAGCTCAGCTTCTCGGGGAAGGATGGGACTGTCTCCTTGTGTCCCTAATGAGCGGCTGAATTCTGTGCCCCCAGCCCAGATCTTTGGCTGGGATAGGCTTCTTTTTGTGGCAAGATTGGTTAATCAGAGCTAAAGCAAAAATAGCTATGCAGCAAATCAGCTGCTAGAGAGCTGCTGTCCCACATGCAGCAGCTCTGCCCTATTATTTTAATGCTTCTAGGGGGGAAGTGCCTTGAAAAATATTATTTATTTATTTTTGATGCTAGTTAAACGCAGCTGGCATTTGCTCATTTGCCGAGTGCCTCTTCAGGCTCTATTTCACTTGCATCATTCCTGATTTAATTCCTCTGCAGCAGGCCGGGGAGCTTATTTGTAGGGTTCTGCCCTTGTCCCTGTCACTGCTTTGCCACCCAGCCATGGTCACATCCCTTTGCTCTCCCTGTGCTTTGTTTCCTAGACAGGAGCGATGATCACAGAGTCTCACTAGGTTGGAAAAGACTTCCAGGATCATTGAGTCCAAAAAAGTGATGCCCGTGTCGGGGGCTGCTGAGGCCTCTGTAGAAGAAATGCTCCTTGAAGGCTTGGCCGTGCTTGTAGTGGTGGTCAATGGAGTTAACTCCAGCTGGAGGCCAGATACAAGTGGGGTTCCTCAGGGCTCAGTACTGGGTCCAGCCCTGTTCAATGTCTTTATCAATGACCTGGATGAAGGCATTGAGTGCACCCTCAGCAAGTTTGCAGATGACACTAAACTGGGTGGAAGTGTGGATCTGCTTGAGGGTAGGGAGGCTCCAAAGGGATCTGAACAGGCTGGACTGCTGGGCCGAGACCAATGGGATGAGATTCAACAAGGCCAAATGCCGGTCCTGCACTTGGGGCACAACAACCCTGTGTAGTGCTACAGACTGGGGGAAGAATGGCTGGAGAGCTGCACGGAGGAGAAGGACCTGGGGGTAATGGTTGACAGTGGCTGAACATGAGCCAGCAGTGTGCCCAGGTGGCCAAGAACGCCAATGGCATCTTGGCTTGTATCAGAAACGGTGTGACCAGCAGGAACAGGGAGGGGATTCTCCCTCTGGACTCGGCACTGGTGAGACCGCACCTCGAATACTGTGTTCAGTTCTGGGCCCCTCACCACAAGAAGGATGTTGAGGCTCTGGAGTGTGTCCAGAGAAGAGCAATGAAGCTGGTGAGGGGCTGGAGAACGTCTGACGAGGAGTGGCTGAGAGAGCTGGGGTTGTTTAGCCTGGAGAAGAGGAGGCTGAGGGGAGACCTTATTGCTCTCTACAACTCCCTGAAAGGAGGTTGTGGAGAGGAGGGCGCTGGGCTCTTCTCCCAAGGGACAGAGGACAGGACAAGGGGGAATGGCCTGAAGCTCTGCCAGGGGAGGGTCAGGCTGGATATCAGAAAAAAATTCTTCACGGAAAGAGTCATCAGGCACTGGAACAGCTGCCCAGGGAGGGGGTTGAGTCGCCTTCCCTGGAGGTGTTTAAGGAACGGGTGGATGAAGTGCTTAGGGACATGGTTTAGGGAGTGTTAGGAATGGTTGGACTCGATGATCCAGTGGGTCCTTTCCAACCTGGTGATTCTGTGATTCTACAGCAGGCATGAAACGGAGCCTGGCAGCTCCAGCTCCAACGTGATGTGGGTTGGTGCTCAGGTATCTGGGTGCCAGAACAGCTCTTTCTCCAGTTTTTCTAGGGAGTCTTGGGCAAATGCTTTCTCCCCGTGCCTCCCTTTTTGCTCCCTTAAAAGCTTGCTTAGCACAGAGCTCCGGAGGAGCCTTAGGTTGGCAGAGATCCATCAGCCCAAAGCTCTGCTCTCAGAGGAAAGAAAAATCCATCCTAGAAACCGAAGGGCTCAGCTGAGGCCACCTCTGGAGCGAGCGGAAGGACAAGCCACTTCCTGTGAGCCGGGTGCTGGGCTGGCAGACAGAGGTGCTTAGATTAGCGATGCAGCTGGACCTGGGGGAAACAGAGCTACGCTCATCCGCCAGCGCCAAGGGAAACAGGAGACCCTTTCTAGCACGGCAGGGGCTGCGTGTGCCCACCCGCGCCGTACACTGCGCCACTGTCTGCGAATACAGGGGCTCTGTGGGCTGCCCAGAGGGGAATTCAGCTGCAGCTGGGACTGGGTGAGACAGCCCTGAAAGGCTCCTCAGCAGCGCGGAGCTCAGCTGCAGCAAGGTTTGGTGTTGGTCACGCTGTGGGGGTCCCAGCGAGGCTTTAGCCGGGATGGGAATGTGGGTGAGAGCACCTATCATAGAATAGTTTGGGTTGTAAGGGACCTTAAAGATCATCTAGGTCCAACCGCCTTGCCATGGGGGGACATCCCACCGGATCAGGCTGCCCGAGGCCCATCCAACTTGGCCTTGAACGCCTCCAGGGATGGGGCAGCCACAGCTTCCCTGGGAAACCTATTCCAGTGGCTCCCCACGCTCATGGGGAAGAAATTCTTCTCTACAGGGTTGTGACAAGTCCATGGTAACTCCAGGTGAGCATCATGAGCGCAGCCTCCAAAATCCTGCCCAAAACCAGCAGCAGGATCCACAGGAAATGACTGGGAAGGCTTTAGTAGAGCCAAGGATCAGCCAAGGTGTCATAGAATCATAGAATAGTTTAGGTTGAAGAGACCTTAAAGATCATCCAGGTCTAACCCCTCTACAACAGGCAGGGACATCCCACTGGATCAGGCTGCCCAAGGTCCATCCAGCCTGACACCTCCAGGGATGGGGCAACCTATTCCAGGGCCTCCCCACCCTCATCATGAAGAAATTCTTCCTTATGTCCAGTCTAAATCTGCCCCTCTCCAGTTTATACCCATTCCCACTTGTCCTATCACCACAAGCCTTTATGAACAGCCCCTCTCCAGCTTTCCTGGAGCCCCTTCAGGTACTGTAAGGTCACTATAAGATCTCCTCGGAGCCTTCTCTTCTCCAAGCTGATGGGTGGCCGCAGGCAGTTCGGCGCACACTGAGCTTATGAGGATTCTTTTTGGCACTCTGTGCAGCTACTAAAGTGTCTGTGAAGGTGAAAGCTGCCGCTTTGGCACCCTCTGTCACTCACACATCACCTCCTGCCTGGCAGAGAAGGACCTGGGGGTGCTGGTTGACACTGGCTGAACGTGAGCCAGCGGTGGCCAAGAGGGTCAATGACATCCTGGCTTGGATCAGCCCTGGTGTGGCCACCGGTAGCAGGGAAGGGGTCATCTCCCTGCACTCAGCTTTGGAGAGGCTGTACCTCGGTCCTGGGTTCAGTTTTGGGCCCCTCACTGCAATAAAGACATTGAGGTCCTGGAGCAGATCTGGAGAATAGCGACTAAGCTGGTGAAGGGGCTGGAGAATGAGCCTTGTGAGGAGCTGCTGAGGGCCCTGGGGTTGTTCAGCCTGGAGAAAAGGAGGCTGAGGGGAGAGCTCGTCACTGTCTACAACTGCCTGAAAGGAGGTTGTGGTGAGGTGGGTGTTCATCTCTTCTCCCAAGTAATAAGGGATAGGACGAGAGGAAATGGCCTCAAGCTGCGCCAGGGGAGGTTTAGGTTGGACATTAGGAAAAACTTCTTCACTGAAAGGCTCTTAGGCCCTGGCAGAGGCTGTCCAGGGGGGTGATTGAGGCCCCATCCCTGGAGGGGTTTAAAAGTTGAGTAGAAGAGGTGCTCAGGGAGCTCGTTTAGTAGCGGATAGGCACGGTTGGACTCAATAATCTCAAAGGTCTTTTCCAACTTAGGAATTCTATGATTCTATGATCCTTACAAGGTTTGCAACCATTCAGATGCTGCGTGTCAGTGCCAGCGGTCACTGCATCCCAATGACTCTGCTTCTTGTGGCAAAATCTTTGCAAAGCATCTTTGCTCTGTTTGGGGAAGATACTGCTTGATTTAGAGGCTGGGAAGCAATCCCTCCATCCCTCCATCCCTCCATCCCTTCATCCATCCCTGTATGCATCAAACCAACCATCCATCCATCCATCCATCCATCCTTGCTAATCTCCCTGTCCTCTGCACCATGCTCCTTCCTCTCTCCTCAGCACATTCACAGAGGGTTCCTGGAAAACTTCCCCCAAAATTTTGAAGCCTTCAAAGCAGCCTTGCCAGAAAATCTCTGTTCTCTGACCAGAATGGCCCTGTTGGAGTACAGATTCCTGTTCCTTCTGGGGCTGGTAGGAGGGCCGTGCGTGCTCCATGCCCTGCTGGTTTCTTACAAGAAAAATATAAAATTCTCCCTGCTTTTTTTGCAGGGAACAAACCTGGGGAAGTCCTCATCTTGCCACTCTTCCTTCACATCCACATTTTCCATCCGCAAAGTGGCTTCTGTGGTTCCCATGGTGCTCAGAGAGGAGTTGGCTGCACGGTGGTTCCCTCGAGGATGGACTTGGGCTGGAAGGTGGAAGGCAGAGAGGTTGGCATTGAGCATTGCGACCGGGGAGCGCTTGATCCGAGCTGTTCAGAGTGTGGGTATCATGCTCCACGGAGAAATTGCTTTTGTAAAACAAGCAGCTATTGTGTTACAAGGCAGGGCCGTGGGGTTTAAGGATGCTTGACACGCTTTGGGCAAGAAAAAGGAGGCTCTGGATCAAAACAACGGGTATATCTCTGCTCTGTTGTGACCTTAGCTCTTCTCCCTGAGGATCAACACTGATGTCTGCTTGCTTTTCCCTTCTTACTTCTCTTCCAATGCTAATCTCAACATAAACAAGCACTCCTGCCGAGGGAGATGAGATGTGGCTGAAAGGGAAGAGAAGAAAGAGCTCCTCCCAGGCTCGTTTCAGGTTGGTTTGGCAGTAGCACCGGTTTCCATTTTGCTGGTCTGGGCAGCAGTTAATGGCTTTGGTTTTGCAGAGGAATTCCTTCCTGCCGCTGCCTGGTCTGTGCTCCAGCCCTGCGCCCCCGAGAGAAATGGAGAGAAGCGAGGAGGCCTTCACAGGGATGTTTGATGTCCTTCTAAAGCCCTGAAGAATTCACATCTCTGCCTCATCCCAGGTAAACCAAAACAGATGCCAAAAAACTGGAGGCAAAATGGGTGTTCTGTTCCAGTCTGGGCTCTCTCCTGTACTGGGATGAACTGGAGAAGTTCAAATCCTTGCTTTCACTTGCACTAACACCACAGCAGCGTGAGGAGCTCTTGGTTTGCCTTCCCTAGAAGGTTCCTATGCTGCCAGCAAGCAAAAATCAGACCTTTGTAGCTATTTCCCGGTGACTGCACCTGCAACTCCTAACAAAGTCTGGCTGAGGGCTCGGGACCAGCTCTGGCCGGAGAGAGCAGATACCCTGCTCTCAGCTGGATGCTGAGCTTAGCAGCAGCTGAGCTGAACGGGACAAAGTCAGCCCTTATCTTATGTATATAATTAGTGTATATATATATAGAGCTAGGATATAAGCTCTAGTATATACTAGTATATACATAAGAGCTAGTATATAACTCGATTTTGGGCACAGGCATTAACCCGTCCACTGCAGGACAGTTTTGAACGTTCTTCCTGAGCTCAGCCTTTCCACTGTGGGTGTATCCAAGCACTGGCTGGGTAGCTACAAATATTTTTAGGATGAGTGACCTAGGATGATTTCCCAAGTGGATGGGGCTGCTCTGTCCCCTGGTGTCAGGGAAATCGGTGTCTAGCAGGGTTTGACCCATTGCTATAAGGCTCTTCTAGAAAGAGAGGCTTTTTTCTGCTTCCCGTGGAGGCTTGTGAAGCGCAGAGGGTGTCGCTGGCGATGATCTGGACAGAGATGAGTCTGTCCGCATCTATCTGCTTTAAAGGAATGGTGCTACGTAGAGGCATGAGTAAATCCAGCATCTGCCTTTATTACAGGCGCTGGCAGAGATAGGAATCGGAGCAAAGAGCTGGCTGTGAGCGTCGCAGGGTGCTCTCCCTGCCCGGTGTCTCTCAGCCTTTCCTCTGGGCACACACATTATGTATTCCCATCCTTGCCCCATGCCTGGCCGGATGTGATTCCGTGTCACACATGTCTCCATTTTTGACATCCCTACATGCAGGCAAAGGAGATATCTTGGGGCTCACCCCACCTTCCCTCCCTCCTCCCCACTGCTGTCATCTGCTTTCTGCTCACCCTGAAGGCATCATGGAGGAAGGAAAAAGATATCGAAGCAAATCCCAGGTTGGAGTCTGATGTTTCTCAATAGCAAACATCACCCCGCAGTATGGAAGCCCAGATGATGCTGTACTCACCGATATTAGTGGCTAACGAGGAACAAAGACGATCCTGCCTGTCTCCCAGCTACAGGCATTCCTCCCGACAGAGACGAGCTGCTCAGGAGGTCCAGTGCCTGGATCCCGATGCAGATGCGTGCGGCTTTCTCAGCGGAGGAGTGTGAGGATGCATCTAGGTCGGCCTTTCTAACAACAGCCGTTGCTTTGTGATTTGGATGGAGGGGGGGCTGGGGGGGAATTGAGGGCAGTTATTTGTATTCTTCCATGGCTGCTGCTTCTTCCTCTGCTGCCTCCCTCCCCTCCAAGGTATTTTATTATTTTCCAGCCTGCAGCTGGCTAAGCCTCAGCTCTCTCGAGTCAGCTGATTGCACCGCTTTTGTGTGCGAGGAGGATGGCGATGGTGGTGGCGACAGGGAGAGGGGTGTTATGGAGGATGGGTGGAGAGAGGAGCTGGAAGCACCCCCCTTTCAGTGCCACCTTTCTTCCAATTGGCTGCCAGGTACCAAGTATCACCCTACACTCTTCCTGCGGATGAATGATGCTGCCGGGGGGCTGAGCACACACCGTCTCCTTGCTGCTGTCAGTGGGAGCGAGGGATGCCCGTCATGCAGCAGGATCTGGTCCTAGAGGAGGCGTGGGAGCTGGAGAGGGGTGGGTGGGAAGGGGAGGGCTTTTAAATACAGTGCATCATTCACCGAGAAAGCAAAAGGTGGCTTCAGCGTGTGGTAGGATGCGGGATTTAATGGTCCATCTTGCCTTGCATAGGCAGAGCTGATCTGTACCCAATCCTCAGGAGTTGGATTTGCTTCTAGCGCCAGACGACAGAGCCGACTGATGGTTCTGCTTGTGCTGGGGCCCCAGCTCCTGTCCCTTGCCTCCAGGGTGGCTGTGATCATGTTAGAGCCCGAGACTTCTGCTGGTTCCATTGCAAATCTAAAAGTGAATAAAGAAGCAGTGATTTTCCACCTGCTTCAGATTCGGGCTCACATCTCTGCATTCCGATCCCAGGGCTTTATCAAGCAGCCTTCCCTCAGGCTCTGGCTGGAGCCCGGGCTGCTGGAGGCAGGGGGGAGTTTGAGGACATCTGCTGCCAAAAATCCCCCTCCTGTTTGCATCGTGCAACCAATGTTTTTGGTGCTGTACAAAGAGGAAAGTGGCTACAGCTTTCACGGTGACCCCTCAGTGAAAGAAGTGCAAGGGTTTGTCTCCTGAGCCTTAGCATAGACGGTCTCGGAGAGGAGACCTTCTCTTCAAGGTCTTTTCCAACCTTAACGATTCTATGATTCCGTGACTGTGCCATCTACCCAGTCCTACTGCCCTGTTTTTTTTCTGTTAACAATGCATATGTTTTTTTTCAGGGCAGCTCAGTGGGCAGAGAGGCTGCGATCATTGGGAGATCAGGACATGGTGTGAAGGTAGAGAAGTGCTGTGTGGTGGAAGCCGGAGTCTACCTTTGCACCTCTTTCTTGCTGTAAGAGGGTCCCTTCCAACCCAAACTATTCTATGATGGCTCTTCAAAATCTTGCTGAGATGCTTTTTTTTCAAAAGCATCTGAAGGGGCTACAAGAAAGCTGTGGAGGGACTGTTCACAAAGGCTTATGGTGATAGGATGAAGGGGAACAGGTATAAACTGGAGAGGGACAGATTTAGACTGGACATAAGGAGGAATCTCTTCTGGCCCAGGTTGCCCAGAGCAGTGGGGGCTGCCCCATCCCTGGAGGTGCTCCAGGCCAGGTTGGATGGGGCTTGGAGCCCCTGATCCAGTGGGAGGTGTCCCTGCCCATGGCAGGGGGTGAAACTGGATGGGCTTTGAGGTCCCCTCCAGTCCAAACTATTCTATGATGGCTCTTCAAAATCCTGCTGAGATGCTTTTTTCCAAAAGCCAATAGTTTCAAGGTCCTGTCGCTGGACCAAGACCCTCTGCAAGGGAAAGGGTTAAGAGATGCTCACTGGGCAAACTGGGGATGCAGGACTTTACTGGCAGCTAAACTCAAACCCTCCTCAAATGCTGCTGGAGCAGAGAGCTCACCGCGGTGAGTGCACCGCAGGGCTGCGGCTGGCTCGTGTGCGTGCACATTTGTTGGGTTTGCGTACCTCTGTTTGTGGTTTCTAAGGAGTCTTGTTGAAATGTAAGGCAATTAAAATGTCTTTCTTAATGGCCAGGATATTAAAACGCTTGCATCTGGCAGAGCATTGCAGAGAAAGAGGTCTGTGAGCTGACATTTCCATACTCATCTCCTGTTTCTCTATTCACGCTCCTGTTTCCTCATCCCATCAGACTTCTTCAGGTAGAGATGACTGCAGACCATAACACTCTCCAAAAGCCCAAATAAGAAAAACGCACAGCCTATTTGCTCTTCTTTCCACCCCTTTTTGACAAACTTGGGCATTTCCTGTTTTTTTTTTCCCAAAGTCACTGATAATTTTAAGTGTGTTGCCTGGTGGTGACACGGCTGATGGTGCCCCAGCGAAGGCTGTGTGCTGGTGGTGGCCACTTCCATCGCAAGCTGACGGCAGGCTCAAGCATGTGGGGCTACTGCTTGCTGCTGGCTCCTCAGCAGCTCTGTTGTCCAGCCCCAGCCCAGCTCTGCTGCCTCTGGAGAAGGGCTGGTGTGCCGTGCTGGAGGTGAGGTCATGGTCTCAGCGAGCCCTACTTGGCCACACTCCCTGCCCATCCACCAAGGGCACTCCATTCCTCTCCCATCACTTCACCCCTTCCATCCTTCTCCTGTAACCGTGTGTCCTTGCCGGGTGCTCACGTGTCCCATGTGTTTGGAACGGGACCTTTTGTACCTCAGCAGGGAGATGGCTCCTTTCCAGCCCTTACAAAGGCGATCGGTGTCACTCCATGTGGACATGTTGTTCTCTCAGGATGAGTTACTCCTGTGGGATGAGGTGCAGAGGATAATCTTCCCTCAATCCAGTGGATGCCACCGTAGATAAAGTGGTCAGGTACTAGCCAAAGGGTGGTAGCACCTAGCCCGGTACACGGCCAGCCTAGGAGATCCTGGGTCAGACCTCAGAGGGCTGGTGGGGCATCCCCTGCTCACATCTCATGGTTTGGGCATCCTCGTGGTCCAGGATAGATGAGATACTTATGGATGCTTTTTGGATGCACTTTGTTTCTTCATCTATATTCTATTTCTTCATATGTATTCTATATGTCTCTATTAGAAGCAGACAGAAGATCCGTGGGGGCAGAAAGAGACACCAGGAAGCCTATAACCCTTGATAGCTCCAAAGTTCTTTATCGAAGTCCACAGTCACCTCCGGCTAAGGTGAATATTTGCCTTTTACTTTCAGTTTGATATGAGAAATGCTCTTCTTGTGTTTCCCAAGGCAGTTCAAGCCTACGCTAGCACACGTGCGCGTGCGGTAGCGTGTGAATGCCATCTGCTGGCTGTGGTCCGGGGCCTGGGACTTTTTCCAAACCCCACCTGTTTGCTCATAGAGATCTTTCGTTGAGCGCATCCTGACAGGCTGAATTAGTCCATCTTTTCTCGCCAGACCAACTGATTTTGTTGGAACTTTGTTTTCTTTTACTCTGCTGGGATGGATCATCAGGGCGTGGTAGAGGCTGCCCAGGGAGGTGGTGGAGTCCCCATCCCTGGAGGTATTTAAAAGATAGGCAGATGAGGTACTTAAGGATATGGTTTAGTGGCAGTTGGTATGGATGGACTTGATGATCTCAGAGGTCTTTTCCAACCTGGTGGCGATTCTATGATGTATAAAGCAGATCCTGCACCATGAGATTCAACAAGGCCAAGTGCAAGGTCCTACAGCTGGGTTGGGGGAATCCCCAATTTCAGTAGAGGATGGGAGATGATGTGATTGAGCGCAGCCCTGAGGAGAAGGACTTGGGGTGCTGGTTGATAAGAAGCTCGACATGAGCCGTCAACGTGCACTCACAGCCCGGAAGGCCAAACATATCCTGGGCTGCGTCCAAAGCAGCGTGGCCACCAAGGTGAGGGAGGGGATTCTGCCCCTTTGTTCCTCTCTTGTGAGACCTCATCTGGAGGATTGTGTCCAGTTCTGGAATCCTCAACATAAGAGGGAGATGGAGTTTAGTCTCAGCCTAAGTCTGTTGGAGTGGGTCCAGAGGAGGCTGCAAAGATTATCCGAGGGCTGGAGCACCTCCCATACGAGGACAGGCTGAGAGAGTTGGGGAAGAGTTGAAGCTGGAGAAGAGAAGGCTCCAAGGAGACCTTAGAGCAGCTTCCAGTACCTGAAGGGGCTACAGGAAAGCTGAGGAGGGGCTGTTAATAAAGGCTTGTGGGGATAGGATGAGGGGGAACGGGGATAAACTAGAGAGGGGCAGATTTAGACTGGACATAAGGAGGAATTTCTTCACTATGAGAGTGGAGAGGCACTGGAACAGATTGCCCAGAGAAGCTGTGGCTGCCCCATCCCTGGAGGTGTTCAAGGCCAGGTTGGATGGGGCTTCAAACACTCTGATCCAGTGGGATGTCCCTGCCCATGGCGGGGTGGGGTGGAACTGGATGGGCTTTGAGGTCCCTTCCAACCCAAACTATTCTATGATTCTATGAGGATTTCCCAGCGCTGCAGGTCCTGGGAGCCCAACTCCTGGAGAATCCTGCCAGTTTGGAGGACACAATAGTGAGGCAAGGGAGTAGGTTGTGCAGGATCAGGGCTGCCCTGTGCTGGGTGTTTTCCCAAGCAGTGTGTTTTTACCCTGTTCCAGTCTCTCTTGTTTCCCCACATGCTCCTTTCACCTGGAACAGCATGTTTTTACGCTACTCAGTAGTGTGTTTTCCCAATCTGTGAGCCAAATACTCACATGAGAGGGGGAAGAAGGGTGGGATGTCACTTTGGGAAAGACACTGATTGTCATGTGAGTATCTTCCTTTTATTTCCCTGAATTTGATGCTCATTTCTAGTCAGTGAGAGCTTGTGCTGGTGGGGACTTCAGGCAATCCTGCAGGTCCCCAGCAGCCCAGAGGCTGTGTGGCTTTCCTGCCTGGGTGAACCTGTGATAGGAATGATTGGCTTTGCTCAAAAATGCTCTTACCATCATCATCATCACCATCATAATTACTTTATTATTGTTGTTGTTGTAGCAAATCCATCAGTTTCCTGTACAAATAGAAGTCAAAGAGAGAAACCTGATTTGGAATCTGCCACGGGAGGGCAGTGAATCCCTCTCCGCCTGCGAGAAGCATCGGGTCTGGCTGCGATGGGAGATGCAGGGAACGGGCTGTAGAGGTCCCTTTGCACCAGAAGATGACTGAGGAAGGTGTCCTGGTGGTTTTCTCCAAAGGGGAATAAGAAATGGTAAGTTTGGTCTCAGCCTAAGTCTGATGGAATGGGTCCAGAGGAGGCTCCAAGGATGATCTGAGGGCTGGAGCGCCTCTCGTACGAGGACAGGCTGAGAGAGTTGGGGTTGTTCAGCCTGGAGAAGAGAAGGCTCCAAGGAGACCATATAGCCACCACCTTCCAGCATCTGAAGGGGCTACAAGAAAGCTGTGGAGGGACTGTTCACAAAGGCTTATGGTGATAGGATGAAGGGGAACAGGTATAAACTGGAGAGGGGCAGATTTAGACTGGACATAAGGAGGAAATTCTTCATGATGAGGGTGGGGAGGCCCTGACCCAGGGTGCCCAGAGCAGTGGTGGCTGCCCCATCCCTGGCGGTGTTCCAGGCCAGGTTGGATGGGGCTTGGAGCCCCTGATCCAGTGGGAGGTCTCCCTGCCCTTGGCAGGGGGTGGATCTGGATGGGCTTTGAGGTCCCCTCCAGTCCAAACTATTCTATGATGGCTCTTCAAAATCCTGCTGAGATGCTTTTTTCCAAAAGCCAATAGTTTCAACGTCCTGTCGCTGGACCAAGACCCTCTGCAAGGGAAAGGGTTAAGAGATGCTCACTGGGCAAATGGGGGATGCAGGACTTTACTGGCAGCTAAACTCAAACCCTCCCCAAATGCTGCTGGAACAGAGAGCTCACCGTGGTGTGTGCACCGCAGGGCTGCGGCTGGCTCGTGTGTGTGCACATTTGTTAGGTTTGCGTACCTCTGTTTGTGGTTTCTAAGGAGTCTTGTTGAAATGTAAGGCAATTAAAATGTCTTTCTTAATGGCCAGGACATTAAAACGCTTGCATCTGGCAGAGCATTGCAGAGAAAGAGGTCTGTGAGCTAACATTTCCATACTCATCTCCTGTTTCTCCATTCACGCTCCTGTTTCCTGATCCCATCAGACATCTTCAGGTAGAGATGACTGCAGACCATAACACTCTCCAAAAGCCCAAATAAGAAAAACACACAGCTTATTTGCTCTTCTTTCCACCCCTTTTTGACAAACTTGGGCATTTCCTGTTTTTTTTTCCCAAAGTCACTGATGATTTTAAGCGTGTTGCCTGGTGGTGACACGGCTGATGGTGCCCCAGCGAAGGCTGTGTGCTGGTGGTGGCCACTTCCATTGCAAGCTGACGGCAGGCTCAAGCATGTGGGGCTACTGAGGTCTTACAGAGTGACCAGGAAAGGAATGAGTGCCCTAATGAGTGTGATGCTTCGGCACAAGCTAAACTTCTTACAAAAATCCAGGGAATCCACATAGAATGATGGAATGATTTGGATTGGAAGGGAACTTAAAGCCTATCCAGTCTCACCCCCTGCCATGGGCAGGGACACCTCCCACTGGATCCAAGCCCCATCCAACCTGGACTTGAACACCTCCAGGGATGGGACAGCCTGTGGGCAACCTGTTCCAGGGCCTCTCCACCCTCACTGCAAAACATTTCTTCCTAAGTTCTAGTCTCATCTGCCCTCTTTCAGCTCAAAACCATTCCCGCTTGTCCTGTCCTGCACTCCCTGATCCAGAGCTCCTCCTCAGCTTTCCTGGAGCCCTTTTCAGTACTGGAATTTGCTCTAACATCTCCCTTCTCTTCTCCAGGTTGAACAACCCCAACTCTCTCAGCCTGTCCTTGTATGGGAGGTGCTCCAGCCTTCAGATCATCTCCTCAGCTTCCTCTGGACTCGTTCCAAGGGAGTGTTTTGAATGCCCAACCCTGGAAGGAGCTTTTCAGAATTTACACCTTACTGGACACCAAAGGATCCGAATAGGAGGTGAAAGCTCTTCAGGAATCCAGTTGGTTCAGACTGGCCGCTCACAGGATGTCTCCTTTCAAATGCCTGCGGGTTTCTCTCACAAATCTGCCTTCTGTTTCCCCCTTGCAGGTCAGGCAGAGGTTACCGGTTTTCTCTTCATTTATGAGGTTAAGAAATGTGCTTATTTTGAGCACTCAATTGAAAAATCCCAGCAACCGGGACTTGAAAATACCACGAAACTCCGTGCGTTTCTGAGACTCAGCAGGCGTGGTCTATCCCTGTGCTCTATCTTGCGGTACTTTAACAGAGCCGGTCTATCCCTGTGCATCTTCAGGGAGGAGACCACAGGGCCTGGATGCTTCCTTCCCCAGTTCGTGATAAAATAGTGCTTAATGAGGATGGTTAAGGCTGGAAGGCACCCCTGGAGATCGTCTGATCCAACCCCTGCTCAGAGCAGGAGCAGCCAGAGCGAGTTGCTTAGGGCTCTGTCCAGGCGGGTTTTGATTATCTCCAAGGATAGAAACTCCACAACTGCTCTGCAGAACCTGCTCTGGTATTTGACCACCCTTAGAAAAGAAAATTTCTCTTCTCTTTAAGAGAATTTGCTGGATTTCAACTCATGGCCTTTGCCTCTTGTCCAGGTACTGGGCATTACTGAGGAGGGTCTGGCTCCAGTCACTTGACGATGACCTGGCTGAAATTAAGATGAAACATTTGTTTATAGGGAAAATAAAAGTTATTCTGGTTCCTTTGAAATCATTTACAACTTGAACCAAAGTTTGAAAGAAAAAGAATATTTTGAGGATGAAAAACTGCAGGCTGTGTTGAAGATATGCTTGAAATTAAACGCTTTAACTTTTTATTGCCCTGTGACATTCTCCAGTTGCAATCTGCCTGCCTCTAATTAAAAAAGTGGGGGACCGCAAACTCCTTCAAATATGCATTTGGAAACAGAGAAACGTTTTATTTTGGGGACAACGAAATGTTTTCATTGTCTCCACTTATGGAGAAAAATATGTTTTGCTGTGACAAATAGGAAATGTCGTTCTGGGTTGACCTAAAGAGAAAAAAAATTCCTCTTCTTAAGGTTTTAATTTGATCTTTAAGGGATAGAGCAGCTATCGGCACAGGTCTAGGGTTCACCTCTAGGAATCCAAGAGAACGAGCTGGGAAAGGAGGGATGATGTTGGGATCTGGTAGATCTTTGCATGTAGGATTGGATCAGGCTCCTTCCTGTTGAATGACAATAGCTGTTGTGGGTCTGGATTCTCCTTTGCTTGGGCGTGGGGAAGGCTTGGAGGTGCGTAGGGCAGCTCAACCTCGACACGGTCACGGCTGTACTCTGTGCTCAATGCTACAGAGCTCACCTTGGTCTTGGCAGTGCTGGAGGCCATGGAAGAAACACATGGAAACCCCTATACCTTCTCGTTGCGGCATCTTCCAGTTCTTCTTGTGAGGTCTATCTTCTCTGGTTGAGGTTTTTATGGTACAGCTGCTGTGGTTCCTGGTCTGGGGGTGCTGTGATGCAATTCCCACTGCCCTAAGGCTCTCTGCCCATCCCTGTAGCATCAGGCCCTTTGCCTCAGGGCTTTTTGGGTGTTGGAGGACCAGGTACTACTAAGCATTTCATTCACAGTGGTCGACCAGAGCGTGTTGGGTGCAGACTCTGCAGCAGTGGAGCCTCTGCCTCTCTTAACTGCTGCCTCCTGTGCTCTGTTTTTTGCAGGATGTTGGTGCTGCTATGTGCTCTTGCAAAGCCCAGATCTTCATGAAATCCAGAGGCATAGGAGAACGTGAATCCCAGGAATTGCTGGGGGCATAAGGAGAGCAGTGTGGAGAAGGAAGAACCTGTTTTGGTGGGCACCAATTGCATTGATAAACTCATGACTCTCCCAAGGGATAAGGGAGGTAAGTGCTCACTGGCTTCTGGAAACTAAAGGCAACAATGATTCCCCGCTGAGACCACTCTGGCAGAGCCTTTCCTTCTGTCCTTTGAAGCTGACACCTTGACCAACGTTGCCAGGGCGGGGCCAACGTGGGAATGTAGGGGGAATTTGGTATCCATGGGTCCCACCAACCTCATAGAATCATTAAGGTTGGAAAAGACCTCTAAGCTCATCCAGTCCAACCATCAACACAATGCCATTGTGCTTATTAAACCATGTCCCGAAGTACCACATCTCCATGTGTTTTGAACCCCTCTAGGGATGGAGACTCCACCACTGCCCTGGGCAGCCTCTGCCAGGGCTTCACCACTCTTTCGGTAGAGAAAAGTTTCCAATCTGAACCTTCCCTGGTGCAACTTGAGGCCATTTCCTTGTTCTGTCCCTTCTTACTTGGGAGAAGGGCTGTGCAGCGGAAGAGGGAGTCTGGTTCCTCCATGGCCACAGGTTCTCCATCCAAAGGCAGTGCCCCATGGTGGAGCACGGCCCGGGCTGGCTTCGGTGGGGATAATGCGCATCTGCTCCGAGGAGGCTGCCAGGTTATGGGTCCCTGAAGATTTGGCTGGAAGGAGCCCCTGCGTAGGCAGAGACGGCGTCGGAAATGCGTGGCCCAAACCCAGCATTGCAGCCGATTGCTGATGGGCCCCATCGCTTTGTGTGGCCATTGAACTCCTCCAGAGATGCTCAAGGAGGCAAATCCAGCAGAGCCAGGGCTCCTCGGAGAGGTGAAGTGAGTCACACCAAATATTTGTTGTGTAGCATTCTCTTAGGGAGTGACTGCTGTTTTCCTGCTCAAATCCTGGTGTTATATTGAAGACACTTAAATAAGAATATGGTGCTTTTCTTTGCCAAGGAGTCGTTTACGTGACCTAGCGGGATGTCCCTGCCCGTGGCAGGGGGTTGGAACTAGATGATCTTTAAGGTCCCTTCCAACCTTAACTAGTCTATGATTCTAAGGTAAGTTTCTTGCACTCCCTCGCTGGTCTGGAGGGCTGTTCTGCAGAGAGCTGGACTGGAAGGATGATGTGTGGTCCTTGCACAGGAGCTGAAAGCCCCACTGCTGGGCCAGAGAAGCACCTGTGGTTCCTGCCACAAGCACGTCCACTGTGTGAAGGAGCAAAGCCCAAAGCACGCCAGGCTGTTCCCTGGCAGAATTAGAGCTGCAGCTCTTTCCAAGCCTGCATAGAATCATAGAATCACCAGGTTGGAAGGGACCCACTGGATCATCGAGTCCAACTATTCCTAATGCTCCCTAAACCATACCCCTCAGCACCTCGTCCACCCATCCCTTAAACACCTCCAGGGAAGGGGACTCAACCCCCTCCCTGGGCAGCCTCTGCCAGTGCCCAATGACTCTTTCCGTGAAAAATGTTTTCCTGATGTCAAGCCTGAACCTCCCCTGACGGAGCTTCAGGCCATTCCCCCTTGTCCTGTCCTCTGTCACTTGGGAGAAGAGGCCAGCTCCCTCCTCTCCACAACCTCCTTTCAGGCAGTTGTAGAGAGCAATAAGGTCTCCCCTCATCCTCCTCTTCTCCAGGATAAACTTGTGTGTGGCATAGGAAACGACATCATGCCTGGACCTCAGCGCCTGAGCGATCCGAGACGTCCTTGGGGACGGAGACGCTCATTAGCCCTGTATAAACACTTGTCACGTTGGACTGGGCTGTGTGAGACAAGTTCATTTGTGATGGGGATGGAGTCTGGGAATGGAGACGTTGACTGACAGGTCAGGTTAAAGTCCCTGATGATGGGCTGAGGGCTTGGAGCTGCCTCCCACCGAGCTCCGCAGGGCAGCAGCCCCTGGCCCAGCCTTCCCTTCCCAGGCTCTACATCAGCTCTGCACTTGCTGCGATGGCCCCCGTGACCTCCTGCACCAGCAAAATATGTTTTGAGGTAGGAAAGAGATGTTAAAGAAGGAAAGCAGTGGATAGGGATTATTGCATCCCCGACTTTAGGTCTGAAGCCTTAGATCAGGCTCATGGACCAAAGCATCTGGGGGAGATTATGGCCCTGACCTATGAGCTGGTGTTTATGCCAAACAAAAAGGCTTGTGATAAGAGGGCATGACATGGCCTGACCAGCTCCATGGGGCTTGTTTATGTCTCATACACAGAAAAATGTCACCCAGACCCTCCTCCTTGGTGATCAGCAGCAAATCTTCCCTTCCCTGATTGCCTGTTTGACATTTCTGGGTATGAAAACATGAAGAAAGTCATAAACAGTGCTGCTGAGTGACCTGCTTGCTTGTTTTCTGCAAAACTGAGGCTGGCGCTGGCTCCGGGAGTGGATTGTTTAGTGTCGAGGTAGCCATGGTGAAAAGCATCCTTGGCTGCCTTCATACCTGCTTGGCCGGGTGGGACTCGCTTTGTTCAAACACAGCAGGATGCAGATCTTGCAAGTTCCTTCGTGGTTTTTTTTCGCCTTTTTTTTTTAGGATGAGTCTGGCTGTTGTGGTATTTGTTTGTTTCCCAGGGCCTGGCTGGAGAGGAAGGCAGCGTCTGATGGCCTGGGCAGCTGCTCAAAGGTTGCAGAGGCTGAAGAAGAGGGATTGCGATGCTGTCCGACCTCCCAACAGGCAGGAGCATCCTCCAGAGCTGGAAGGAGCGATGTCAGACAGCGTTGGATCTTGCCTCGTGACTTTGTTGTCGAAGGAGCTTGTGGATGCTAAAAATTTATATGGGTTTAAGAGGAGCCTGGGCAGTTGCACGCAGGAGAAATTGCTGAGAGGTTACTAAGTACATCTGGCTCAAGAGTTCCTCTGAGCTGGAAACAGCTGGAGACTGGGAGAGGACTTGGAGTAATATCGTATACACTTGTCTTGCTCTTAATTTCTTTGGGCATCCTCTTAGGGTCACTGTTAAAGAGAAGCTATGAGGGAGGCTGCGCCCTGGGCCCCTTGCGTGAGGGCCTTGTCCCTCGCTCTTGTTTACAGGGTTATTTTCTGGTGCTTTGGCCCCAGGAGCCTGTCCAGGGAGCTGCTTTGGACTCTGCCGCTGCCCGAGCTGTGAACCAGTGAGGCTGTTCAAACCCGCTTTATAGGTGAACTGGAAGCCTAAGCTGTTTCCACCTCAGGACTGAATGAGAAGAGAAGAAAGACCTGATCCTGCTCAGGTGCAAGGAGGAAAAATGAAGGTGGATAGCAGAGACTGACCCTTCCTCCATCCCACCGGCTTTCTCTTAACTCAGCCTCTTGTTCTCATTAATTTCTCTCTGAATCTTCCCTTGAGCTCATTCTGACTCTGACCTTCCTTCTCCCTGCAGTGCCCTTCCTCTTCTGCTTCTGTCCTTCCTTTGGAACCCCCCTCCCAGCTTCACTCTGCCCCATTCTCACCCTCGCTATAAAACAGCTCCTAAGCCAGCAAAGCCTACAAAATGCAGTCTCTAAAGTTTCCCTGCTCCCGCAGTTGTCGAGGAGGGGAAATTCAAGCAAACGCGCCATGAAAACCAACAGCGGTTGAGAACGCAGCTTTCTGCAGCCATGGACGGGCTAAAACCTACAAGGACACATCCAGCAAGGTTTTTCTCTTCTGCTTTAAGATATAATGTTGTTTTTTTTTTGCATTCTGCATTAAGTCCCGCCATCAGAATTGCTCAGTGGCAGAGGGATGTCAAGGGTCGACGGCAGAGAAAACAGATCTTCTGTCTCATGCCTTTTGGGGAGGGCAGAGGATGATTCAAATGGATTGACTTGGTGGGATTAATGCAGAGGTTTATAATCTGCTTAGAAATATCGCCCGTGCACACACCTCCACCCGGCCCGCCCGCCACAAAGAAGCTGCAGATGATGGATGTGCAGGGTGAGCCCTGTGGCACGTTGTCTGCTTAGGAAGGTTTGCACCTGCCGGGCTCTTGGATCCATCTCCACTTCAAAGGAGGCAAACTCTCCATCACTAGATGCCTGACAATGAAAAGGGCCAGCAGAACGGGGCAGAGGTTGTCTTTCTTTTCATCTTGATGTCGTTCATCAACGCCAACCACGTCCCCACCTGGGGTTTGTACGGGTTAAAGTTAACATAAACTCCACAGTGCCTCATCGTGGGTGTCTTGCTGGGAGGTTTAGCTGGACATAAAAGCACAGCCTGTGGATCCTACTTTGGGACATTGCTCTGCTTTAGCTCTTCATTAAGCCAGGCTTAGCTGGGCTTGTCCTGGTACCCAACGCCACAGCTGTTGAGCTAATTTCAAGTTGCATTTTATTGTGGGCCAATTCCTTCCCCCGTGTAGGGGAGAAGGAAGATCATATCAATACTTTGTTGACTTTTATCCCTTCTTGGAAAGGAGCTGATGAGAGTGAAGATACTTGGATAGGGCTTCCTAATTCACCCTGGCTGGGGACACAGCCTGACCATCCTAGGACAGTGGCTTTGGAGAAGTCATTGATTCTGTATATTTTATTTGAGGACGGAGCGTGGGACAATGTGGCTTTGTTGCCTACCATGAGAGAGGGATCAGCCAGTGTGTAGAAAAGAGCTGGAATGGAAGAGGATACGGGTCTTTCCCGAGTCCGTGTATCACCATGAAGATGGGGAGGCCCTGGCCCAGGTTGCCCAGAGCAGTGGTGGCTGCCCCATCCCTGGAGGGGTTCAAGGCCAGGTTGGATGGGGCTTGGAGCAACCGGATCCAGTGGGAGGTGTCCCTGCCCATAACTGGATGGACTTTAAGGTCCCTTCCAACCCAAACCATTCCATGATTCTATGAAGGACTTGGATTTTTGATCTGAACAGGGAGCTGTTGATGATGTGAACTGTTTGGAACCACCTGGTGCAAAGCGAATGCTTTCTCTTAAAGAGATGCTTAAACTCCTCTTGATTGGACAGAAGGCGTTTTGCTCTTGTGTTTTATTATCTAGTAATAAACATTTATTATTATTGCTACTCACCAACGAGCCACACAGCGAGTGGTGACAGGACCATGATACATTTTGCTACCGGTTCATGCCCTGATCAGAGGAAAGCATTTCTTGCTTTGGGATTCCCAAAGTGTCGACAGCTGCCACCCAGGTACAGGCTGCCCCGCTGAAACACCCCATGACCTTGACATTGATGTGCGAAGGGTTAATCAGGGCTTTGCTCTGCCTCCCTCATCACATCTGCTGATTAATTCCAGCCAGGTGTCTATGGTTCAGGTCTTAAAAACAACAATCTCTGAAGTGTCTGGGAACACTTAGTTAGGTTTCACTCTGCAATTCCAAGTATGGATAAATATTTGCACCTCTGTGGCTGTAAGACACCTTTGAGATATGAAGGCAATTACGGTAGGAGTTCTCACAAGACAAAAAGACTGATTTCTCGGGGAGCAGCGGTGGTTCGGAGGCAGGCAGGACCTGTGGGCTCTTTTGGCAGCTCTTTCTGGGTGGTCCTGGGGGGAAGGTCACAGGGCAGCCGAGTTTGGGTGCCGGAGGGGTCGTCGTCCTACAGCACCTCTCGGGGAATTCAAACATGCTCCCACCTCCCACTGATTTTTTGCTTTACAGTTTCTGGGCCCCGGTTGCCCCCAGCGATCCATTTGACATGGGAGAATGAGGAGGAGAAATGCTGAATCCAGAAGCGTGTGCAAAGCCCCTTTCTTGAGATATCCCAAGGAACAGTCCTGTCTGGCTCAGCAATCCCAGAAAATACATTTAATTTTGGGGAGTTCCTATTTCCTTCTAGGCGTAGCTGAAGAGCCACAACATTCGGCCTCTTTCTATTCAAGAAATAAATGTTTTTCCGCTGTAATTATGGGGAGATACAGCTCTGTGGCTCTTAATTTCTGGCTTTTAGCAGCGTGCCGTCCTGTGATGTGGACAAGGATAACAGAAAAAATAGATTCTGCTTTCTGAAGAAGGCAATTTGGCTTATCTAGGCCTCTTTGCATGCCTGGGGACTCCAAACAAGTTATCTGCTCTTCTAAATCATGGAATGGTTTGGGTTGGAAGGGACCTTAAAGGTCATCCAGTTCCAACCCCCGGCCACGGGCACGGAAACCTTCTGCCGGTTATAGAAAATGTGTTCGTGCTGTGGCACCTCTGAGCATTTTTTATGGTTTTTGGTCTTCTTTTCTGAAAATTGAATGCTGCCGTGTAGACCTGAGCCGTGTCTCAGCCTGGCTAAAGGTGCACAGGATCCTCCTGAGCTGGAGTGCAGCAAATTAAAACTCACCCCAGACATCGTTATTGACTCAGTTCTGAGACATCTACGGGCTGGAGGTTTCTGTTGGGATGGGTCCAGAGGAGGCCACAGAGATGATCCGAGGGCTGAAGCATCTCCTGTATGAGGACAGGCTGAGAGAGCTGGGCTTGTTCAGCCTGGAGAAGAGAAAGCTCTGAGGAGACCTTGTTGCGACCTTCCAGGACTGAAAAGGGCTCCCAGGAAAGCTGGGGAGGGATATTTTCCAAGGGCATGGAGTGATAGAATGACAGTGGATGGCTTTAAATTGGAGAGGGGAAGGTTTAGATTAGACGTGAGGAAGAAATTCTTCATGATGAGGGTGGGGAAGCCTTGGCCCAGGTTGTCCAGGGAGATTGTGGTTGTCCCATCCCTGGAGGGGTTCAAGGCCAGGTTGGATGGGGCTTGGAGCCCCTGATCCAGTGGGAGGTGTCCCTGCCCATGGCAGGGGGTGGAACTGGATGGGCTTTGAGATCCCTTTGAACCCAAACCATTCTAGGATTCTATAATTATCATTGACTCAATTTTGAGACAAATATGGGCTTGGAAGTTCCTTATTGTTTGGCCAAATAAATGGCCTCTCAAGAGGGCTCTTCCCTCCAGTGTGTGATGAAGTCACTTTATACCTCACTCTCCACCCCAGCAGGGAGTCTGTGCTGTATTAAAACTATAGTAAAAGCTTCACAGGCATTTCCACATTCGGGAGACCATAATAACGCTCGCAAAGCACACTCCGGCGTGACGTATTTATGAATTGCTCGACTTAAGGTGGAAAAAAAAAAAGAAAAGGGGAAGAAAAGACCTGGGCTGAATTAATAGCCCGGGAAGAACCATAAATTTAGAGGAATTATATTGCAGAGGGTTATTTTGTGCATGCAATAAAAGGAACATTTATGGCTTTGGTGTGTAAACTTGGTTTGAATGTTTTTGAAGCAAAGACCTTTGAAATAACTTATAACTTTTTTTTTTCCTTTCATTTTAATATCGCCTCAAAGAGAAACACCAGACGCTCTGATGCTGTGCACAAAGGCAAGCGAGGAACAAGGTGGGAGCACAATTAACTTGGCATCTTGTCCTGGACCACAGCCTGGAGGAAGGTGAGCAGAAGGATGTTTCTGGGGCCCTAAGGGAGATGCTCAGCCCCAAGCTGGCTTCCTCGAAGCCCACGCTTGGAGTTGGTGGCCACAAGTCTGCCATTCGCTGCGATAAATATACGTGATCCCAAATCCCTTGTTAGTAATCATCTTGTCTGGAGGCGTTTCTGGATGCTGCTCACACTCTGCAGTGAGGCAGACGGCTGTGAGATTTGTCTTTCCTTGTTTCTCAACCTGAGGGTGATGCTTCTACGGAGAGAGGGGAGCGAGCTGGGAGGTACCCAAGGAGCAGGTGTCGCAGCAGGGTTAATGCCAGGCCTGTGTTTACCCTGAATCGGAAAGAAGGCAGATTCTATCCTTCGGCAAAGTGAGGGGAAAGCATTCCTTGTATCCCTAGGAGATGTCCTCAGGTGATGGGGAAAGCACTGATGCTCCCAGTCACCTCCTCCTTGAGGAAGAGTGGAGCTGGTTTAGGATGTAACTCTGCAGGGATGTCACGGGCAGTCCTTGGCAGAGACGATCTGCTCCAGCGCTTCCTGCCCTACTTCACCTTCCCCACGTCCCTGGATCCAGGGGAGGCAGGAGCTGCCAGGAAAGCCGTTTGATTCAAGCAGCAGGAATGCAGACACCATAGCTCCCTGCATTTTTTACCCCTACTCTTTCGCTACATATCACGATCGGGCAGAGCGACCTGAAGCAAAGCCCCAGCTCGTAAATCCTCGCTGCTGCCAGGACCCGGAGGGTTTTCTTCCCTCTGTCAAACTGCGTAATCAAATCCCCTCAAACACAGTTTTAATTGAGTAACGGAAAGCTGTAATGATCCCTCTGGGACATCTGCGGTGTGCTTGCACAGGCAGCAGGGAGACGCTGACTCCCATTCCCCGGTGAGAGTGACGCCAAGCAGCAGCCGGGGCTTCTCCAGTCTGGAAGCACTTAGGGCTCGGAGTGGCTGCTGGAGTCCTGGCACCCACATGGGAATGATTTGGGGATGCCTGCGAAGCGCTGCGGTTCTGGCTGTGCTCTCTCGGCTCCAACCGGGGCGGTTGGTGACTGTATGGCAGCTGTGGGGTGCTGGGGATGCTGCCCCCCTTTTCCTGCTAAAGCATTGCGAGTAGAGAGTGAGTAATGACCCAATAGTTGTGAGATCGTGCCAGAAATCTTGGGATTTCCAATGCGGCTGCTGGAATCGATGGCCTGGGTGTGGAGGCACATTTGTCTCTTTGCTTTGAACTTTTGAGTTGCCCCGGCTACAAATCCAAAAGGAAAGGCACACAGTGTGTGTGACCTTATTACTCTCTACAACTACCTGAGAGGAGGTTGTGGAGAGGAGGGAGCTGGGCTCTTCTCCCAAGGGACAGGGGACAGGACAAGGGGGAATGGCCTGAAGCTCCGCCAGGGGAGGTTCAGGTTGGATATCAGAAAAAAATTCTTCACAGAAAGAGTCATCGGGCACTGGAGCAGCTGTTGCCTTGTCCCAGTTGGCTCACCCTGCTCTGCTCTCTGCTTCTTGGCCAGGGCAGAGCCAGACTTCCAGCGGGACCTTCCGTCAAGGGGCAGTGGAAGAGACATGTCATGGACAGAGACGTGGGGGAGATGCTCTTGTCTTGGTCTCCAGCAGGTGGATATTTCTGGGAGTCCGGCAGCACTTGGGTTCTATCTTGGCCAACATATCGTTAATTATGCTGACTCTCGCCATCCCTGACATCCACAGAAATGTCTAATCCTGTTTTGGAGCTACCTACATTCTTGGCCTCTATGTCCTCCTTTCTCTGGGAATTTTCCCTTCAGATGACCGGCCTGTCATCTGTGTTTACCGTCAGACGGAAAAGAGTGTTACTGTCAAGAACTTCTGCTTGGTAGAAGATCATTGAGTAATTAAGGTTGGAAAAGACCTCTAAGATCATCCAGTCCAACTGTCAGAGGTTACAATGGGAGCCCATGGTAGTGGTGTTGGTGCAGGATTGATGCTGGGGCGGTTTGGGTCTCGGTGCTGGATGCAGCTGCCTTCCCCGGGGAGCTGCCCCTGTTCCTTAGCCTCCAGTTGGGCTCCAGTTGAGCCCAGTGATGGTTCGTGCCTGCCCTTCTGTAGATATTGGCCCTCCAGGTACAGGTAAAATAGTGCTGAGTTTGACGGTGACATCTCTGACGTGGGTTGTTGGGGAAATCAGGAGAAACTGGTTGAAGATGTGGATGTGAATCGGATGGAAAGGCCGTTCCCCCTTCATGAACTGGTTTGCTGTGACACCAAGACCTGAGGACGTCCCCATCCCTGGGTTTCCCTTGCTCCCCGCTGAGAGGGTGCTGCAAAGAGGTGCCAACAGCAGCTCTTCTCTTCAGGCCTGACATCTCCAGCAGTCAGCGTCTGAAAGGGAAAAGAAAGCGGCTCTAACTTTAACAAAATGAAATCCTCAACTTAAGAAGGAGATGGAGCTGTTGGAACAGGTCCAGAGAGGTCTACAAAGATGATCCGAGGGCTGGAGCACCTCCCGTATGAGGACAGGCTGAGAGAGTTGGGGTTATTCAGTCTGGAGAGGAGAAAGCTCCGAGGAGAACTTATAGCGATCTCCCAGTACCTGAAGGGGCTCCAGGAAAGCTGGAGAGGGACTGTTCACAAAGGCTTGTGGGGATAGGACGAGGGGGAATGGGGATAAACTGGAGAGGGGCAGATTTAGACTGGACGTAAGGAAGAATTTCTTCACCATGAGGGTGGGGAGGCCCTGGCCCAGGTTGCCCAGAGCAGTGGTGGCTGCCCCATCCCTGGAGGGGTTCCAGGCCAGGTTGGATGGGGCTTGGAGCCCCTGATCCAGTGGGAGATGTCTCTGCCCATGGCAGGGGGTGGAACTGGATCATCTTTAAGGTCCCTTCCAACCCAAACTATTCTATGATTCTATGATAATAGTCTGGGAGGAAAATACCTTTCTTCATTCCCGTTTCACTCGCAGAAAACGTTGAAGTGCTGAATAACCTACATGCTCTGACTGGTTTTGTTTTGCAGGACCTGCAGGTTCTTCTGCCAGCCTGGGTGGTTTTCTCACCGTGACACTGAATCCCGATAGATTTCCCTGCTGAGAGGCAGAAAAATCTTAAATGAAACCCTGGCAGAGCTCACTGCAAAGGGTGCCGTACCTCTGCTCCTGGGGGGCTGCCACATGGATGTTGCTTTGGGGCTGTTTACCATGAGGAGGCATTTTACCATGGATAATGTCCATTTCCGAAGCGTTTCTGTGCATCCTGGATGCAAAGGCGAGTAAATCGAAGAGCAGTTGATAACTGGGGGGAATTTTCTGAAGGACTGACTGCAGTCAGATCTGTGAATTGAACCTGTAAATTGAAACAGCTCAGGAGGCAGCTGGGGTCTAATCCAAAACAGTAGGATGGTGTGAAATATCCTCCCGGATGGATTTCCTGCTGTGCTGGATGCAGATCTGAGGTATTTTATGCAGGGCAGGCTGCTGGCGGTGGATGAGGCGCCAGAATCCCATGTCGTGGGGACTTGGGGGAGTCGGATGGCGAGGGATTCCCTTCTGCCACTGCCACCAGGACACTGGGTACCAGAGGGGCTCAGGGCTTCCTGCCTCCCTGGGAGCCTTCTTTCACGGAATCATAGAATAGTTTGGATTGGAAGGGACCTTAAAGATCATCCAGTTCCAACCCTCTGCCCTGGGCAGGGACATCCCACTGGCTCAGGCTGCCCAAGGCCCATCCAACCTGGCCTTGAACCCCTCCACCAGGAGCCTGGGAAAAGACGTGCTGCCTGGACGAGATTTTGGAGATTATGTGTGGTGGTTTGGAATAGGGTGTTTGCTCCCTGAAGTTGTCATTGTTTCCCTTTGGTGCCCTTAACTCCAAGCGAGCGAGGTGATGGAGTCAGCACTGACCCAAGCGCTACACCCATGGCACATGAATTCCTTCCTCTCTCCTCTACCTGCTGCACTAGCAGATCTTCCCTTTTTATCTCTGTAGGAAAGAGTTCTTCCTCCTGTGTTTGTTCCAGAGCAGCGTCCTGGTTCGGACCTTCTCTCTTCAACCACCCTGCGTGGGAGCGCTGGAGTTTCCTGGAAGTACTGCGATGGGAAGGAGCCATGAAATGGGTGGCAGGTGTCACCGTGCATCGATGGCACACAAGGACGTTGCTCTCTGGGGACTGTCAAGAGCCACTTGAGCAGGGAAGTGCAGGTGAAACAGGCTAAAAGCCTGCGTTGGTGCTCACCGAGCCCCGGCACGTGGGGTGATTCCTGCTCCCCTTTGGACTTGTTGCTGCTGGGGAGTCTCAAGGGGCTCCTGAGGGAATCCTGACTGTGGTTTTGGAATGCTTTGGAAGGGAAAGCAGGGTTTGCATTTCAGACGAGCAGGACCTGCCTGGGGATGGGGCTGCTGGTGGGTGGATATTGATAGAAACTGTCTCTCAGTAGCATAGCCATGAATTCTCTTAATTAATGGGTTTCTCCATTGATCTGCCTTCCCAGAGACCTCTTCCGTTTAAAGGACCTCGTGGTGATGCATCACCAACGGTAAAGACAGATGGATTTTGGTGGCATTAATCTGTAGTCTAAGCCTTTGGCTGAACCATGAACTCAAGAACAACGTATGAGGGACTCCTGGCATGGAGGACTCGAGCCAGAGGGTCTCCATGAAGGCAAGGGCAGGTGGTGGCAACGGGAATCAAGTCAGGTTGGGATCAGGCGCTACGGAACAGATGGCACTGAATATTGATGTTGGGATAAAGCAAAGCCAAACCCACTGGCTGTGATCCTGCATGGCTTCACTAATAAAAGGGGCAAAAACTAACACAGGGCAAGTTGATTTTTCATTGCTGCTGGTGGGTAAAGTTTAGCTTGAAGGGCTTTTTAACCTTAAAACAGACGGCCTCAGGTCTGGGCTAAATTATGGCTCCGCAGGCTGTCATTGGCTCATAAAAAGAGCAGGTAATTTTAACATTTTTGAACAACTGCCCAGATTAAGTTTACTAAAGAAGAAACCTCTGCAACTGTTCATGGCCACGAAGAGGAAACCAGGCTTGGAATGCTTTGATTTATGAGCTGGGCTGGGGATGCCCAAGAATGAGCGGGTCCTTGGCCGGCCTACACACGAGAGCAGGAGGCTTAAAAGACCTGCTGAAATACTTTGTGGTCTGAGGATTTCGCTGCTCTACCGATTCATCTCCGATTATCAAACAGAGCATAAATTCCTTCCTGATGACATATGAGAGAGCATGTTACCGGAGAAGCCAGCTGATGAGTTCAGGGTGAGCGGGATATAGCATGGGATCCTTTGGATATTTGGGGAGGACTTGAGTGGTTTTGGTTGCTGCTGTGACTCGTGGTGGTTTTGGCAGAGCTTGTTATGCTGCTTCACGCTCGCTGGAGATGTGGCCGTTGAACCACAAGGCATTTTTGGAAGGTAAAACTGCTTCCTTTTCCGTGGGCTGGTGACGCATGGAGCTGTTGAAACAGGTCCAGAGGAGGCTACAAAGATGATCGGAGGGCTGGAGCACCTTTCATACGAGGACAGGCTGAGAGAGTTGGGGTTGTTCAGCCTGGAGAAAAGAAGGCTCAGAGGGGACCTTATAGTGACCTTCCAGTACCTGAAGGGGCTCCAGGAAAGCTGGAGAGGGGCTGTTCACAAAGGGTCATGGGGACAGGATGAGGGGGAACGGGTATAAACTGGAGAGGGGCAGATTTAGGCTGGACATTAGGAGGAATCTCTTCATGATGAGGGTGGGGAGTCCCTGGCCCAGGTTGCCCAGGGAAGCTGTGGCTGCCCCATCCCTGGAGGTGTTCAAGGCCAGGTTGGATGGGCCTTGGGCAGCCTGAGCCAGTGGGATGTCCCTGCCCATGGCACAGGGTGGAACTGGGTGATCTTTAAGGTCCCTTCCAACCCAAACTATTCTATGATTCTATGATTTCCAAGTGGAGGGAAAGTAGGAAAGGAGAGGTATCATGTGCTGTCTTGTTACCCACAATTTATACCCCAGTAAAACTTGACCCATCGAGGACCCGAGTCTGCAAAGCCCACCGAGCACAGTGAATGCAGCAGTAGCATCTCGGCTGTTTTGGGAGCACGAGTGGCAGCAGAATCCATCCCACCATGGTGCTGGGACCCTGCTCTGCGGTCACTGGCATCAGGCAGGAGCGGAGTCAGAAACACCCTTTGCTGGTGTGAATTAGGTTAGAGGAAGGGGGAATTCATTAAAACGCCACCCCATGTGGAGTGAGGTTCGAATTAATTCTGAGCGAGTGCAGCTGACAAGCTGAAAATATTTTTTTCCCTTCCAAAGAGGTTTTATTCTCTCGGCTCTGCCTCACTGCAGCCTTCAAATCCTGCAGATGGACGTACAGGCGATGGTCTGGCATTGGCATGAGTTAGCAGTGCAGAGCAGAGCGAGGCACTGTCGGTCATAGCAAGCTATTTAAAGGAAGATGCTGCTTTTCCATCACTCGGGTCTTTGTGCCTGTTCACGCTCAGTGGGAAGAAAGTAGTATTTTCCAGCTTTTACAGCGACGGCTTCTTTTCTTTGTAGTTTCATGCTGTTCCGCTGTTGGTTTGTTCAGGAATAGCATCCTGGCTCTCAGCAGGAAACAGAAGTTCATCTCCTGGAGCTGCAGGAACCCTTTTTGGAGATGCTCCTCAGTTGCAGATGCGCAGGCAAGCCTTGAGGTTTAACACCGTGTTACTAAACTTAACACCGTGCATGTCCTTGGCCCGTTTGGGTGTTGGGGTTTAGTATAACCCTGCTCCGAGCTCAGGAAAGGTGCGGCTTTTGCCCTTGCTCAGCTGACACGTCAGAGCCTCTCCTGCTCTGATGATGTTTGTGGGTCTGAGCACCCACCCAGTACCAAACTGCTCTTTGTTTGCTTTAATCCCTGTCACAACTGCATCAAAACTGCTTCAAATCTGAGTGGCACTGACACCCTTTCACCTCCCTGGGATTTGTTTGAGCTCAGGTACCGTGTCCTGGGCTGCATCGAAAGAAACGTGGCCAGCACGGCGAGGGAGAGGATTCTGCCCCTCTGTTCTGCTCTTGTGAGACCTCACCTGGAGGATTGTGTCCGGTTCTGGAATCCTCAGCATAAGAAGGAGATGGAGCTGTTGGAACGGGTCCAGGGGAGGCTACAAGGATGATCTGAGGGCTGGAGAACCTCCTGTATGAGGACAGGCTGAGAGAATTGGGGTTGTTCAGCCTGGAGAAGAGAAGGCTCTGAGGAGACCTTAGAGCAGCTTCCAGTGCTGAAAGGGGCTCCAGGAAAGCTGGGGAGGGGCTGTTCACAAAGGCTTGTGGTGACAGGACGAGGGGGAATGGCTTTAAATTGTAGAGGGGCAGATTTAGACTGGACATAAGGAGTGGTTTCTTCACCACGAGAGTGGTGAGGCCCTGGAACAGGTTGCCCGGAGAAGCTGTAGATGATCCCTGGAGGTGTTCAAGGCCAGGTTGGATGGGCATTGGGCAGCCTGATCCAGTGGGATGTCCCTGCACGTCGCAGGGGTTTGGAACTGGATGATCTTTAAGGTCCCTCCCACCTAAACCATGCTATAATCCTTTGAAACCCATTGCAATGCCCCATCCCACCTCCCTGGTGCTGGGAAGGATTTCCCGGTGGGATGGCTCTTCTCTGTGTGATTTAGGACCCGTCTCCCTGGGAAGCTCTCGCTGAGCCAAGCAAGAGCCCAGATCCTGCGCTCTCATTGTTATTCTGCAAAACAGCTGCTTATTTCTGCTTAATCCCTTTCCAAACAGATAGGCTCAAATCAGAAACAGTTGGGTTCATGCCAGCCTGGGCAAGAAGCTCTCCTGAATCCTATCTCGGAGCAGACACGCTCTTGGGTGCTTGTAAAATACCGAGCACCTCCTTGGCAGAGTCACAGGGAATCCGAGTGAGTAAAATAATTGGCCCAGACTCTTGGGATAAGTAGGAGCTCCTGGCCCAGCACATTCCCAGCAGCATCATGGAAAAGGGGTTGCAGCTGAATTGGGAGGGGAAAAATCCTCACTATTTAGATGGATGAAGTAAGGGAAAAATGCCTCTGTGAAGAGGACGGTTCCAAAGGGTGTTTCTGTGCTCTTGGGAATGATATGCATGTGTTTTTGCTGCTGGTCAAGGTGTCCAGTGCCTGGATCCAGCCTGGGCTCTCCCCTCCCAGGGTTGGTGTCGCCAGGATAGCTCATTTCTCCAGGAATCACAGAGAGGCTGGGAAAGCCAAACATCCGTGTGGCCAGTGTAAGTGGGGACCTGTTGTGCCGGGACTGCCGGAGGCTCGGAACAAGTCTTCAGCTGCAGGGACATCGTGGACGACACTGGAGACCTTGGCTCAGAGCTTTGCCGTGTGAAGCAGGGACAAATCCGGCCCGACAGAGGTTGTGGATGGATCGTGGTTTAAAACAACCGCTTGGGTATCAACTCACCCATGGAGAAGGCACTGATTTGTGCAACATGGACCCCTGCGTGCAGGTATGGTTGAAACTCCAAGGAGGCTGGCAGCAAGGTGACATTTTAATTAAATCATAGAATCATAGAATCATAGAATCATAGAGTAGTTTGGGTTGGAAGGGACCTTCTAGATCATCTAGTTTCAACCTTCCTGCCATGGGCAGGGATGCCTCCCACTAGAAAAAGCACTGTATTCTTTTTTAATAGGTCAAGAACTTCATGGACTTCCCCTCTGCAAAGAAATGCACAGCAAAATGAAAGCTGTGGGTCACCTCCAGCTGTGGGTCACCCACCACTTCCCTGGGCAACCTGTTCCAGGGCTTCCCCACCCTCATAGTGAAAAAATTCTTCCTTATGTCCAGTCTAAATCTGCCCCTCTCCAGTTTATACCCATTGCCCCTCATCCTTTCACTCCAAGCCTTTGTGAACAGTCCCCCCCCACCTTTATTGTAGCCCCTTCAGGTAGTGGAAGGCTTTCTTTTTATTCTGTACAAAAGCAGCTCCCAAATGAGCCCATAAAGCTGTGGCAGCCGCTTTGGAGAATGCCCAAAGCATCCAAAACTCCAGCTGGATGAGTGTGTGGAGCTAGAGGGCTTCCTTAATGACCTGGATGAAGGCATTGAGTGCACCCTCAGCAAGTTTGCAGATGACACTAAGCTGGGAGGAAGTGTCGATCTGCTGGAGGGTAGGGAGGCTCTGCAAAGGGATCTGAACAGGCTGGACTGCTGGGCTGAGACCAATGGGATGAGGTTTAACAAGGCCAAATGCCGGTCCTGCACTTGGGGCACAACAACCCTATGCAGCGCTACAGACTGGGGGAAGAGTGGCTGGAGAGCTGCACGGAAGAGAAGGACCTGGGGGTGCTGGTTGACAACCAACTGAACATGAGCCAGCAGTGGCCCAGGTGGCCAAGAGGACCAATGGCATCTTGGCTTGGATCAGAAATGGGGTCACCAGCAGGGCCAGGGAGGGGATTCTCCCTCTGTACTCGGCACTGGTGAGACCGCACCTCGAGTACTGTGTTCAGTTCTGGGCCCCTCACCACAAGAAGGATGTTGAGGCTCTGGAGCGTGTCCAGAGAAGAGCAACGAAGCTGGTGAGGGGCTGGAGAACGTCTGACGAGGAGCGGCTGAGAGAGCTGGGGTTGTTTAGCCTGGAGAAGAGGAGGCTGAGGGGAGACCTTATTGCTCTCTACAGCTACCTGAAAGGAGGTTGTGGAGAGGAGGGAGCTGGGCTCTTCTCCCAAGGGACAGGGGACAGGACAAGAGGGAATGGCCTGAAGCTCCGTCAGGGGAGGTTCAGGTTGGATATCAGAAAAAAATTCTTCACAGTAAGAGTCATTGGGCACCGGAACAGCTGCCCAGGGAGGGGGTCGAGTCGCCTTCCCTGGAGGTGTTTAAGGAACGGGTGGATGAAGTGCTTAGGGACATGGTTTAGGGAGTGTTAGGAATGGTTGGACTCGATGACCCAATGGGTCCTTTCCAACCTTGTGATTCTGTGATTCTGTGATTCTGTGATTCTGTGATTCCTTCTGCAAACCCTTGGTGGCACAGGAAGGTGGGCAAGCGACAGGGCTGCAGAGCGTCCCCCGTGGGGCACCTCACCCCCCATGCCATCTTCCCTGTGAGGATGACAAATGCTGATGTTGGCAAAGAGCTGGGTGCTCCAGCTTGGGGAGTAGAGGAGGATGCTCCCATGGGCTCCCTGTAGAGCAGGGAGGCTCCTGCCAAAGTCTCCTCTGGGCTAGCACGGGGCTGCCTTTGGCTGCCAAATGTTTGATGCCAAGCAGAAGGGATGCTGGTGCATCCAGGACGATTCCATTACTCTGACCCAACGCAGACACCAAAAATAAGATAAGATAAAAATAATTCCCAATAAAGCTCGCCTCTTAAAAGCAATAAATAATCCTCGGCAGATGCTGGTTTTCAATCCAATTCTCTATCAGCAGGCCTACGCAGTGCTGGGAGGGAAAACACACGACTTCGTCTTGCTGGGAAGCGGAGCTTCAACTTCTTCCAGTTTTTGGATTCCCATCCTGCCCCGAATCCAGCGGAGCTCTTCAGAAATGGGACACAGCAGCACAGGTGAGGTCCCTGTCCAAGGATGTCCTCTTCAGCCTTGAGGGTACTGGTTGTCACCTGCCTTTTGTGTGGTTCGGAGCACTCAGTGAAGTTTCGCTCTAAAATAGTAGCTCTTGAATCCATCCCTCTTCCCTAAAGCTGCCACAGTGATGCCTTCTTGAGTCTTACGGTGCACATTCATGGGGAAAAAGTCTCCTGCAGCTCAGTGTGCTCATTTTACAGCCACCCACCCTGCTCAGTTGGGATGTGACTCACGGGATGCTCCAGCCTTTGAGGTTACCCAAAGGCAAATCCAGCTGGAACCTCTGCATCCAAGGAGGAGAAAACTCTGGGAAGATGGCTCAGCAGAGCAGACTCAGCTCCACTTGGCCACCCAGCCATGCAGACTCGCTGCGAGGGGCTGGGCTGGGCTCAAGGAGGAGCTTTTCCAGCAATTTTAGTGGCCACTCGTGGGTCACAGGTCTCAGCAGCCCCACTGGTGGTGAGGAGGCTGAAGGAAGGTGAGATGTGTCCTCCTGCTGGGACAGCAGTAAAAGTATTTCTGGATGCCAAAGTAAATTGTTGGCAACCAGGTGCTCTTTCTCTTTTCATAAACAAAGCCAAGGAGATAAAAGCAGCCGCCTCGGCTGCCTCTGCCTCCTCCCTCCAGCCCAGTCCTTGCGCCCTTGCACACCCAATCCCACATCTGGAGCTCATTGGGGGCAGCTGCTTGGAGGACGCGGATGGGAACAAGCTGAGCCTCCTTCCGAGCTGCCGCCTGGTCCAAGCATGGTCCTCAGGAAGCAGAGTGCAAACAGGGCCCCCCTTGGGCTGGGAAACTTGGTTCAGATCAACGGTGGCAGCTGAAGCAGTGAAAACCAGAGAGGTTTGGTTAACCTGTAAGCAGTAAAGTGAGGTGTCTTTTTAATGAGCAATACAATTTGGGTTTGAGGGGACCTCAAAGCCCATCCAGTTCCACCCCATGCCATGAGCAGGGACATCTCCCACTGGATCCGGTTGCTCCAAGCCCCATCCAACCTGGCCTTGAACACCTCCAGGGATGGGACACTACAATCTCCCTGGACAACCTGGGCCAGGACCTCCCCGACCTCATAATGAAGAATTTCTTCTTCACGGCTAATCTAAACCTTCCCCTCTCCAATTTAAAGCCGTCCCCTCTCATTCTATCACTCCATGCCCTTGGAAAAAGTCCCTCCTCTTTCTTGTAGGTCCCCTTCAGGTACTGGAAAGCAAAAATAGCTTCAGATTTCTTCTTGGTCGTACATCCCTCTCAACCAACGGTGGCCAAACGCTGGGAAAATGTGCTGATTAGATCTTGCATGTGCCCTGAATTTTGTCCTATCCCTTGCACAAACCTGAGATGGGCACCAGGAGCAAGGTGCTTCCCTCCAGCTCTGCAAAGAGTTAGTCATCCTGGGAGTAGGCACCTGCCAGCACCTTGGGAGCAGCTTCCCAAAGCTTCAACTTTGGGGAATTCTTACGAGAAAGGCTGATCTGAACCCTTTTTTTTACAGACAAGGGTCGTCGCAGATGGATTTCCCAACCCAGAAAGATTATAGCAGGCAAGGAGAAAAAAAGGTCTGCGTAGCCACAAAGGAAAGGTTTGCATTTCCATTTGCGAGAGGAACATCTTCCATTTTGGGGCTGGAAATGGCTTCTCTTTTGAAAATTGAGAACAGCACAGTACAGCGCAAAAATAAACAACAAATCAGCCCAATCCACTGGAGCGCAAAATGAAGCATTTTGACAGAAGTGAAACAAAGCCCTCTAGCTGGCCCCACATGAAATCTCAGGAAGCAGGACGGAGAAGAGAAGGCTCTGAGGAGATCTTATAGTGACCTTCCAGTACCTGAAGGGGCTGCAAGAAAGCCAAGGAGGGACTGTTCATAAAGGCTCGTGGGGATGGGACGAGGGGCAATGGGTATAAACTGGAGAGGGGCAGATTTAGACTGGACATAAGGAAGATTTTCTTCATGATGAGGGTGGGGAGGCCCTGGAACAGGTTGCCGCATCCCTGGAGGTGTTCAAGGTCAGGTTGGATGGGCCTTGGGCAGCCTGATCCGGTGGGATGTCCCTGCCTGTTGTAGAGGAGTTGGACCTGGATGATCTTTAAGGTCTCTTCCAACCTAAACTATTCTATGATTCTATGACACCTTGGCTGATCCTTGGCTCTACTAAAGCCTTCCCAGTCATTTCCTGTGGATCCTGCTGCTGGTTTTGGGCAGGATTTTGGAGGCTGAGCTCATGGTGCTCACCTGGAGTTACCATGGACTTGTCACAACCCTGTAGAGAAATAGTGTTTTAATGAAGGCAGTGGGGACCTGTCCTGGCGTGGGACTGTGCCTGACCAGCCCCAGCTCCCCGAGTCGCTCCCGTTCCATCGGGGTTTGCTATGTGCTTTCCTGACAAACCCTTGCCAGGGTCCTGGTTTTCATTAGCTGGGGGAGGGCTGTTTGCTCCCTCGATGGTTCTTCCACATCTGCCTCATCCCTGGAGAAGGCTCGAGGAAATAATCTGAGTCAAGCGTGCTCGGGCAAGTCCAAAATAGTCCCCTCTGCGGGAGTCAAATTATAGAGCGGTGTGCCCCGTGTCCTTTGCAACCTGAGATCCGTGGTTCTTCAGCTGCTCCTTTATTTGTTTATCTACATTGCTTCTGACACAGCGGTTGAGTTGCTAGCACGGTCTTCGTTGTCATTTCATCTTACATTTCTAGCTACTTGTCTATGACATTTTCCCCTTTCCCCTTGTCTTTTCTTGGAAGAAATTGCCCTGCATACAGGGTCACTGCCTCAGTCTGGTTTCTTCTGGCGCTCAAAATGTGCATCTGGAGACCTGGAATCAGCTGCAAGAGGGCTGTCTCTGGCGTGCAGCTCAGCCTTGCCAAAGGCCACGGTCTGGTAAGACCGAGTCTTCTTCTCTCTTTTGGGTCATTATCTCACGCATGGGCTGTCTGAAGCTGTGACCCACCTTTGCAGCTCCAAGACACCGAGCTCCTGCCCGCACAGAGGCTGTAGCAGAGCCGCCGGGCGTGAAGGGACTCGGGGAACCGAGGGGAGCTGCAGGTGCTGCAGCAGAAAAGGTGGACTGGTGCTGCTGGAGGAAACCTCTGCCTCACCTGCTCCTCAGACCAACTGCACATCCACCCGCTGGCCCATATCAGGTACCTGGACCTCAACTTCATCAAACCTAAAGGAAATGATGCTATTTTTCTCCTCCTTCCATGTTAAGGACTTCCAGCCCTTGCCATCTTTCAATATTTTAAGTTTTTTGGTCGACACCCATGGCAGACAACCAACAAATCACCCTTAATCCACCTGAACTGCTAAATCTCTTGGTAATCCCTCCCCAGCGCTGCTCCGACACTGCTCCCCTACAACAAACCTTCTTGGTACCATCAATCAGTGTCTCTGGCTCCCAGGTGCCTCATGGTACGTGTCCGCGCAGGGAAACCCTCTCATTTATAAAGCTTGGGGACCTCCCACAGTTTCTCATTCCCCGTGACCCCGGCCAGGGGGTCGGTGCGCGGAGTAAATTGCTCGAGAGGGAAGGCCTTAATATTTATACGGAAAGCCATTAGCAGGCAATATCTTATCTACCTTCTGGTTTGAAGTGGAGGCTTGGGGCGATGGCCGGGCTATGAGTAGCGTTGGAGCCGCCACTGAAATGCTCTTTAGCCATCACGCTTGTGGTTGGGTTATAGTACATTGTTAACGTTGTGGAATGAGAGAAGCAGCGGGTATGGAAAGATAGCAGAGAGGAGAGAAAAAAAAGACCTTAGATCTTCACCTGCTGCATTTTAAAGCCAGACAAAAGCTCCCAAATCTACTTGGGTACCTCCTGCGATGGTGTGTTTTATCCTCATCATCACACACGGCTGGTCCCTGTGTGGATGATGTCTTTCCAGGCCCAGCTGGAGGATGCAGTGGTCTTTCTGGGTCTTAAAAAGAATAAACCTATGAAGCAGCCGTTGGCTGTGAGCGCCACAGAGCCTCCCTGAGATGTTGAGCTTAGCTTTGAACACAGAGGTGGTCAAAACTTGTTTTCTCCAGGGGAAGCCGTGTTGGAGAGCCTCTGTGTTGGATGTTAAAAAGAAAAAAAAAGGCAGGGAAGAAGTGAAGATGGAAGTGAAGATGCAGCAGCGGTGAGATTCCTGCAGGGTTTTTCATGAGGGGAGAGGTGGTGGCTCCGTGGGAAGGCAGGAACACGGGACACGAGGGACCAACTCGTGTGGGGATGCTGGGCAGGCGAAGCATGGAACTGCAACGCTGGCCGTTTCTTTAGGAAATGGGGTAAATCACACCATTTCTTTCGGAAATGGGGTAAAAAGCAAACCAGGACAAGACTAAAGAGTGAGGCAGTGGGGTTCCAAATTCAGTGATATTTTATGTGTAACAACTTCTACAGAAAGAGCCCTGAGCACCTGGGGATGTAAGTTTGCGGTACCTTTTTTTTTTGAGTCCATGTCTTTGTACGATGCTGGGGGTCCAGGCTGGGCTGGGAATGGGAACAGAAGTGTAGCCGTAAGGAAACTCATTGGAAGCAGCAAAGGCGCTGGTGGTGGGCAGGTGGGGGACCTCCAGTCGGTGGATTTGTGGGAGCATTGAGCATCCAGATGCTGGACATAGACTGGGGCTGAAGCAGCTGTTGGGACTCCACGTATCCAATCTCACAGCTATTGTCCTTTAGTTCAAAAGCCATCAGGGATATTCAGGCACAGGCTGGAACAGTCTTCATGGGTGGAGGGGAACCAACCTCAACATCTCATTCTGCGAGGCTGAGGAAAGCAAGAGAGACAAGGGTATGGTTGCTCCTTCTTTCCTCTCCTCTCTTCAAGCCTGCCATGGCATGGGTTCGTGTGAGATGGAAGAAATGTTTCTGAACCAGAAAGCTGCTTCTTGGCAGCATTCGGCTCGCACGGCCGCTAGGAATGATCGTTCTTGAAAACCAGGCTCTCCCCCAGGGCTGTTTCTGTGTTCCCATTGGCTTTTGTCCTACTGAAGTATCCGGGGTTGTCTGTTTGGATTGTTTGCACCAAGATGTGGTTTAGAGGTGTTAATATTTGCACTTGGTGAAATCCTTCCCTGACATCATCACAGGCTGATTACTAAAGGCTGAGAAATGTAGGATCTTGGCTCTTGACCTGGGAAAGACGCTTGATGATTTCAAGGAATGGGACAGAACAGGGAGAGCAGGGGGGGAGCAGCGCACCATGTGTTGGGCTGCTACTGAATCAGAAATTCTCACGCTGGAAACACAGAACATCTCTGCTCCCCAAAGCTGAGGGGGGAAAAAAAATAACTCAATTCCTCCCTAGAAGAGCACTGAAACCTTTCAGCGCTGTGAGTGAATGTGGCCTGGGCGAGCGGGGTGATTGGCACTGGCATTCCTCTGCGCGGTTCAGCTCTGGGTGCAGCACGAGTAATTGCTGGGTTCTTTTATTTTTCTCTAGGAGGAAATAGAACGTTCTTGGGAACACAAACAGTTCCCATCCTTCCTGCACCACTCCCTGCTCCTGGAGGCTGGAACCAGTGGGGGCCACGTGGCTTGGGCTCCCGGAAGGAGTCACACCCATGCCAAAGGGTGGTGTTGCCCTTCAGAAGAACCTTTGGTCCCAGTAAATGCACAGAACTGTTGACAGAATAGGTAGAGCAAAATCATGGGGCAAAGTCCAGGGAGAGACAGCTTTAAAGGGTTTTGGCCCGCTCCAAGGAGATGCAAGGTCTGGGGCACTGCTGGTGCTCAGGGCTGGTTGCCAACCTCACGCTCCCACCCCAGCCTCCCTGCTGACATTAAATCTCTAGATCAAGCATCGCTAAATTTGCTCTTGGTGGCTGCATCTTTCTTCTCTGCCATTACTGGGCTGTGCCACGACGGGGGTGTAGCCTAAAGATCACAAACCCATTGCAGGATGCCAACCAGGACATGTGGTTATTTGATGGGGCATAAAAAAACCACACTCAGCATCCCTGGACCTGTTGTACACTTGGGAGCTGATTGCCTCCCATCTCCCTGGTCCTCATCCCTTGTTTTGGGAACCCCCATGAGAAATTTGGCAGGGTGAGAGTGCCTATTGCACCTTCTTTTATGTCTATGCAGCTGAGGGTGATGGAGGGGAGCATCAACAGTCATCGTGCTAGGACAAGACCTACCTATCCCACCTGCTGAAGCTCAGCTGCGTGTTTAGGGCTTCCACTGGATCCATGCTGGTTCTTGCCTATTGGTGATCATTTCCCAAAACATCTTTGTTCCTGGAAAGCTGAGAGATGAGCACCAAGAAAGGAGAAGGGAGCAGTTGGAGACCGGAGCTATGAGTGCCCTGGGCAGAGCTCCATCGTGAGTCTTCACAAAGGAATTCTGCATTCCTCCCACCGCTTTGGCCTGCTTGTACTCTGCAGTCTACCCAAAGTGACTGGAGCAGGGAAATCACAAAGCCATAGAACGGTTTGGGTAGGAAGTGACCTCAAAGCCCATCCAGTCCCACCCCCTGCCATGGGCAGGGACACCTCCCACTGGATCCGGTTGCTCCAAGCCCCATCCAACCTGGCCTGGAACCCCTCCAGGGATGGGGCAGCCACCACTGCTCTGGGCAACCTGGGCCAGGGCCTCCCCACCCTCACAGCAAAACATTTCTTCCCAAGATCTCGTCTCAATCTCCCCTCTTCCAGCTCAAAACCATTCCCCCTCGTCCTATCCCTGCCCTCCCTGATCCAGAGCCCCATCCCAGCTTTCCTCTAGGCAATGTAGTGTCTTCCTTGTAGACTCTGCAGAAGCTTTTCAAAGAACTGAAGGCTCTTGGAGATCTTTCCCCAGTTAATTTTAATTCAAGCATTAAATGCCTTGATGCCAGCAGAGATACATTGCTAATGGGGCTGTAAGACGTGTGCCCTGTTGTCTTGGTGTCGTGTGTCTTTTCTTGGGACAAGGTGTCTGACTAGAGAAATGCTTCAAGAACTCGCCCAAGAACTACGGTATAGAACCATAGAATAATTTGGATTGGAAGGGACCTTAAAGATGATCCAGTTCCAACTCCCTGCCATGGGCAGGGACACCTCCCACTGGATCAGGGACTCCAAGCCCCATCCAATCTGGCCTTGAACACCTCCAGGGATGGGGCAGCCACAGCTTCCCTGGACAACCTGGGCCAGGGCCTCACCACTCTCATCATGAAGGAATTCCTCCTTATGTCCAGTCTAAATCTGCCCCTCTCCAGTTTGCACCCAATCCCCTTCCTCCCATCACCACAAGCCTTTATGAACAGTCCCTCCTCAGCTTTCTTGTACGCATGGGTTTCAACACTGTCCCATTATCATTTGTACTGCGCACACCTTGGCACAGTTTTAGCACATTCCAAACTGTGCCTAGATATGGTTCACGAAGAGCCCGGGATGGGGACCATTCCCAGCACGAAGCCTCGATGCAGCTGCAGTTGACTGAGAAGCAGTGCGGATGGGAGTCAAGCTGTGTCCCTTGGTCTCAGGGACAGAAATGAGTCTCTGACTGTTTATTTAGTAACGTAGGTGAATCCACTGTGTTTGCAAATCCAGCGTTGCGGATTATCTCTTATAGACTAACTGCTCTTGGTGACCCCTTTGAAGGCAAATGGTGTCACTGCTCACCTGCTGGCACCCCGAGGTGGGTGACATTTGCCTCGTTGGCACAAGGAGTTCAGCCCTTGCGTTTTTCTGGGCTCTCCTGGGTGAGAGCTCAGCATCTGAAGCTCTGGCATCGCCTGCTGGGTCAGCAGGGCAGTAACCAGGAAGCTTCTCCGTAACACAGCGTTGTTTACCTTCAGGTGTGGGGATTACTGACTGTTAATCACGATACAATAAGGCTTCATGGTAACCGTGTTTGACCCTGCCAAGCACATAACCTGAACAGCCTCTTTGTTCTATCTGTGCTGCAATCTCCCATCACCTTCAGAACTGACCTGTCACTTCGTATTATGTGTCCCACTCCTAACGATTCTCAATCCACAGCTTTGTGGCTGTTTTCCGTGGCTTCCCCATACTCGTTCGTTTGTTTAATTTACGTTAATCCCTCCTACTAAGCTGAAGTTCCTTATGATCCTGGCCTTATGATACAAAAGCCTTGAATTTTCATCTGGTGTCACAGGACCCTTCTGCTCCGGGCTTCCCATGGCGCTGGGAGATTCAGATCTGGATCTGGCGTAGCGTGAGCTGGATGACACCAACGGTGGGTGGGGCATGGACCACTCCAGATTTCAACATCTAGGTTAATTAAACCCAGAGCCTGTGCCCTCGAATCATTGACGTTACTAGTACAGGTGTAGCATGTGCCGTGGGGAAAGGGCAAGAAGTCAGTTTCACAGAATCATGGAATGGTTTGGGTTAGAAGGGACCTTAAAGCCCATCCAGTTCCACCCCCTGCCATGGGCAGGGACATCCCACTGGATCAGGGGCTCCAAGCCCCATCCAACCTGGCCTTGAACCCCTCCAGGGATGGGGCAGCCACCACTGCTCTGAGGAACCTGAGTCTCATCGTGAAGAATTTCATTCCAATGTCTAATTTAATTCTTACCCCCTCCAATTTCAAGCCATTTCCTCTCGTCCTATCAGTCCATGCCCTTGGAAAATATCCCCCCCCAGCTTTCCTGAAGCCCCTTTCAGTACTGGAAGTTGTGCTAAGGTCTTCCTGGAGCCTTCTCATCTCCAGGCTGAACAACCCCAACTCTTTCAGCCTGTCCTCATACTGTTTCTCAAGTGTGGAATTTCTGGGCACAGCAGTTGCATGATGGGTACCTTCTCAGGTCCAGGTGAGGAGCTGTGAGTTCTCAGGCTGCCTGGGTCACACAGGGGTCAGCGTACCATGAGTTATAACCCCCAATCTTCATGCCATGGTGTATTTTTTCTCTCACCTGTGCTGGAGTGCTCCCAAGTCTGCAGGAGGCACTTGGATACACTTCAGGTGACTTCCAGCTCTGTCCCAGGAGACACACAACTGCTGGTAGAAGACCTGGAAATGTGTAATCTTCTACCCGGTGTTGCCTCTTTACACCCCCTTTGCCCACCCGAACTATCCAAAACTGCACTAAAGGTCTTTCTGTGAATTTAATCGTGGATCAACAATTCACATTTACAGCTGAATGTATTTAAGCCCTTTAATAACACATAATGGCTTTTTTCTCTCCCAGCCAAGTGCAGCCGAGCTCAATGCGAGATCAGTTCACTGTGGCCACGGCAAACAACCGACTCTCCATTTCCACAGACCGTGATGTACAATGCCTATTCACCTGCGCTGGACTCGCTCCAAAGCGGAATCTGCAGCGCTGGATAGAGGAGAGATCCCTCAGACAGTCTTGCTCAAGGATTCATCTCCTCTGAAGCTCGTGATTATTGCTGATGTCACCAGTCTCAAGATACTCAAGGCAAGGTGGCCAGGAGATGTGGCCTGGCGTGGGGATGGAGGCAGGTGGGCCATGAGCTCCAGGAGCTGGCAGAAGGACTTGCAGACTGGATGCCTACGCCTCCACTCCGCACCAGCTTTGCCCATCCTTCCCAAAGAGAACTGCCCTCCTGCCTTGCAAAGAAGGAGAAGGAAGTACCTCACAAGCAAATCCTGTGGGCTGAGACTGGCGAAGAAATGTGCGTGTGCGAAGGCGCTTTCAATGAGAAGGTGTGATTTAACCACAAGTGACATCTGAGCTGCTTTATTTGACCGTTCCTTAACTTGTTGAAGATTAATCTGTGCTGGCTTTATTGCAGCTTTTATTACTGGGTGACACGTTTCTGGTGGTAGCGACTGGCACACCCAGTTCAACATACAGAGGAACACCTGGAACAGGTTGCTAATCCCTTTTTGCATGTGTGCTCACCTTTCTCCTTTTTTTTTCCTGGTTGTGCCATTCGTGTCAGTGCTCACCTTCACAGCTCACTTTCCCACCAGGACCAAGACTGGAGGTGAGTCCTTTCTTTTTTGTTCAGTAGTTATCGGTGGAGGAACCTGACTCGGGCTGCGAGGGAGAGGCACAGGGTCCAGAAGGGAGGGGGACCTCTGCTGTCATCTGCTTTCACCTCTGATTGCAGGGAGACATTCCTTCCCTCTGTGTTTTCACACTATATCTGGAAGCAATATTGATACTACCGACATTAAAGTCCCCACCAGCTCCTGCTGGAGGTCCTGTTGTTGTGGGGACCTTACAGCTACTTGTAAGACCCTGGTGGAGGGGAAGTTTCCTTGTTCTTGGGTCAATATTGGCATGCGATCAACACTGTACTGTTAGTCCTGATTATTAATGTTAGTCCTGATTAGTGCAACCGCAGCAAGACCAGGGCTTTGGGGCACAGACGGCAGCTCGTGCTCTTTGAGACCACGGCAGTGGGTCAGTAGGAGCAGTGGGGTGTTGTGACCTAAAGGATCATGATTGGTACAGAGGAGCAGCCAGCAGGATGCCGGTGATAAAAGTGCTGCTGGTGCTCTGATGGAAACTGTGAGAAGTTTGGGGGTGTTATGTAGGCGTTAGCAGTGCCGAGAAGGCTGTGGCTGCTGTTTCCAGCACGCTGAAGCGAAACACACCGATGAGACCACTGATCAGTAGAGATAAGTTGAACCATTCCATGAGATCATCAACCAAATATCAAGAGAGCACATAGAGCACTGACCTTCACATCAGAAGGGTTTACCGGTAGCTGCAAGAACCTTCTCTGTGTGATGCTGACCTCGAAATCCAGTTTGTGGCTCACCGCCCCATTGGCCTATTCTTCTGGACTTCTTTTCTTCACTGTGCCTCCACAGATATTCTTCCAAATCTGACATTTTGCTCTGGTTTCCCGTGTTCACAGGCAGCGTTGCCTGTGTCTCACAGCCTTGTGCAGAGCCCAGGCTGCTTCGGTGCTCCTGTCATCCTGCTGGGCTCAGCTCCGGGGGCTCATCTTTGCACATGGCAGGATTTCTCCTGGGGGGATCCTTGGTGGCTTTCTTGGAGGGGTCTGTAGCCTTTGGGCATGTTCTGATTTCTCTGTGCCCACTGCCCTTTCGGTACCTCTCTGACCTCGTGAAGTTTCTGCCCATTCCGGACATGGTGAAGGTGGGGACCCCAGCCTGACCGTTTAATATCTATGTTTTTATGGCTGAATGTTTTAATCTCTATAGCTTTATAAATACATACATTTAAAACTTTCTACCCAGCTAAAGAGAGAGAAGAAGAAATAAACAGTGATTTGAGATCTCAATAAAAATATATGTGTAGCTGTCCATTCCTTTATGTGAGCTTCTATATAGAATATAGAATCACCAACAGGTTGGAAAAGACCTTTGAGATCATCAAGTCATGCTCAGGGACATGGTTTAGTGGCAGATAGGAATGGTTGGACTCGATAATCTAAGAGGTCTTCTCCAACCTAGTGATTCTATGAATCAAAGTCTGATCATATCTACCTGCCACGAAACCATATAAGGTCCCAGGAAAGCTGGGGGGATGACGACGACGACACTTTTTACAATGGCATGGAGTGATAGGACAAGGGGGAATGGCTTTAAATTGGTGGGGGAAGATCGAGGTCTTAGGAAGAAATGTTTTGCTGTGAGGGTGGGGAGGCCCTGGAACAGGTTGCCCAGAGCAGTGGTGGCTGCCCCATCCCTGGAGGGGTTCCAGGCCAGGTTGGATGGGGCTTGGAGCCCCTGATCCAGTGGGAGGTGTCCCTGCCCGTGGCAGGGGGTGGAACTGGATGGGCTTTGAGGACCCTTCCAACCCAAACCATTCCATGATTCTAGTAGTATTGCATTATCAGTATTGTTATTAATGTAATATTACTATATTTCAATAGTTAATATTAATCTCTGTGATCTCCACATTATGCCAACATTAGATCAGGTCAGCTTAGAGCAGGATACATCAGGTCAGGTGTAAAATCAGCTCTTGTAATGAGGACACCAACTAAAGATGCTCTGCTCAGAACCAGGTGCCGTTGTTCCGTGGGGCAGACGGACATCTCTGACCTTTATCTTTGCATCTCGCCATGCAAAGAAGGCAGGAGGGTGACCACAGGGCTGTCTGGGAACACCTCGGGCGATGACATGGTCCAAAGTGGTGGCCTGGCATGGGGGAGGGCACAAAGTCCTTTCTGATGTGCTTCCCACCCGGCTAGCAGCAAGCCCTGTGGCCAGTCCTGGGCTCTGGTGGCCACTGGGTGGGACCTGTGGCACCTCTGCCCCTGCGTCCTCCTGGTCACAGGCCTCCCTCTGTTGGAGCAGGGTGACACTTGTCCCCAGGGTACTGTGACGGAGCAGGGCATGGTGTGTCCTGAGGGACCCATGATGGAGCAGGGCATGGTGTGTCCTGAGGGACCCATGATGGAACAGGGCATCATATGTCCTAAGCGACCTGTGACGAAACAGGGCATCGTATGTCCCAAGGGATCCGTGAGAGAGCAGGGCCTTCTGTGTCCCCAGGCTCCCTTGGTGGAGCAGGCCGTCACGTGTTCTAAGGGAACCATGATGGAGCAGGCCATTGTCCCTGATTTCTGTACATGATGGGGATGATGTGATAGGGAGCAGCCCTGAGGAGAAGGACTTGGGGTGCTGGTTGATGAGATGCCCGACATGAGCCGACAACGTGTGCTCACAGCCCAGAAACTGTGTCCTGGGCTGCATCCAAAGCAGCGTGGCCAGCAGGGAGGGAGGGGATTCTGCCCCTCTGTTCCTCTCTTGGGAGACCTCATCTGGCATCCTGTGTCCATTTGTGGAATCCTCAGCATAAGAAGGAGATGGAGCTGTTGGAACGGGTCCAGAGGAGGCTACAAAGATGATCCAAGGGCTGGAGCACCTCCCATCTGAGGACAGACTGAGAGAGTTGGGCTTGTTCATCCTGGAGAAGAGAAGGCTCAGAGGAGACCTTCTAGTGACCTTCCAGAACCTGGAGGGGCTACGAGAAAGCTGGAGGGGGACTGTTCACAAAGGCTTGTGGGGATAGGATGAGGGGCAATGGGTATATATGGGAAAGGAGCAGATTTAGACTGGACATAAGGAGGAATTTTTTCACTGCGAGAGTGGGGAGGCCCTGGCCCAGGTTGCCCAGGGAAGCTGTGGCTGCCCCATCCCTGGAGGTGTTCAAGGCCAGGTTGGATGGGCCTTGGGCAGCCTGAGCCAGTGGGAGGTGTCCCTGCCCATGGCGGGGGGATTGGATGATCTTTAAGGTCCCATCCAACCCAAACTATTCTATGATTCTATGATTGTGTATACAGAGGGACCTGTGATGGAACAGGCCACCGTGTGTCCTGAGGGACCCATGACAGAGCAGGGCGTTGTGTGTCCCCAGGGACGCGTGACACACAGCTCATGACTCTTCTGGGATGTGAGGTGGGGGAACTGGGGCTGACTGGGAAAGGCAGCAGGTGGTGATGGAGGGACACCTGGGGTCTGTGGCAGGGTAGCTGGCAGGGTAGTCTGGCATTTGAGAGGTGACCTTTCTTTCCACAAAGAAGCGCTGGAAGTAAATGCCCTTCAGGTCTTCTCACTGTCCCCTGAGCCCCTCTGCGTACCTCCCTGCCGCACTGCACCCCGAGCCACCTCCCTGCTGGGGTCACTGTGCACCCATCACTCATTGTCTTGTCTGTGGTGTTTGCAGATCCATTCATGGAGGTCTCGGAAGGGAAGAAGATCTCCCGCAAGAAACTCCTCACCTTCCTGCTCTTCAGTTTCACCTTCGGCCTCTGTCTCTTGGTTTATCTTCATCAGTTCTGGACTTCTGAGTCAGATCATTATGATTCCAGTCCCCTGCCAGTGGATAAGCACAGGCTGATCATCTTGGTCTGGGAGTGGCCCTTTGGGCAACGTTTTGACTTCGTAAACTGCTCGGAGCTCTACAGCATCCCAAACTGCCTCTTCACCAGCAACCGCAGCTGGTTCCAAAAGGCTGATGCTGTGGTTATGCATCACAGGGACGTGTGCAGAGACGCGAAGCGCTTGGCCCGGCTCCCCAGACCCCAGTCCCAGCTCTGGATCTGGTTTAACCTGGAGTCCCCGAGTAACTCCCCAAACTTAGGCGCCATGAACAACCTCTTCAACCTGACCATGTCTTACCGGAAAGACTCGGACATCTTCAGCCCTTATGGAATGCTGCAGCCCCTTGGCCAGCCCCAGCCCCTCAGCATCCCACCCAAGACCAAGCTAGTGGCCTGGGTAGTCAGCAACTGGCGAGCAGATTCCTACCGGGTAAAGTACTACCAGGAGCTGAAGAAACACATTCCCGTGGACGTCTATGGGAGGCATAGGTTGCCTCTGTCCAGGGACAAACTCCTTCCCACTGTGTCCCAGTACAAATTCTACCTAGCTTTTGAGAACTCGCAGCATGAAGACTACATCACTGAGAAGGTCTGGAAGAATGCCTTGTCCTCTGGCACCGTCCCTGTCGTGTTGGGGCCTCCTCGAGAAAACTACGAGCGCTTCTTGCCCCCTGAGTCCTTCATTCATGTTGATGACTTTGCCAGTGCAGAAGAGCTGGCTCGGTACCTGTTGGAGCTGAGCAAGGACACCGAGAGATACCAACGCTACTTCCAGTGGCGCAAGTCGCTGAAACCCGTGTTGGCGAAGAGCTGGGGCGTGCACTTCTGCAGAGCTTGTTACTTCTTGCGGACTACGGAGACCAAGTATAAGGTTGTGTCCAATCTGTCTGGGTGGTTCGTGTAAGTGCTGTTGGCTCAGCTCTCCACTGCAATCTTTTTGTTCTTGCTGGTGGGCTGCAATTTCACGGGATGATTGAACTTGATGGAAATGGAGGACGAGAGGAGCTTTGAAGCAAACAAGGACAAGGAAGGAATTAGGTGTTCTTATGTCTTTGTCTTACTGGAGAAGGCGCTGTCAGATATAGTAGTACACAGAGATTCTCACTGAGATTCTCTGTTGTTACGTGAGCAACTTGCTAAGCTGGCTGCAGCTTGGTCTTCAGAGAAGTCCACCTTCAGTCTGTGCAAAAAACTGGGGAAGAAGAAGCCTCTCCCAAGCCTGTAGAAAGAAGGCACCGAGAATGGATGAAGGCTGCTCAGCACCTCCAGGCTGAGATGCCTTCTCACACAGCTGGTCCTCGCAGAGCTGGCGCTGGGGACACAGTCTGGGAATGCCACACTTTGGTGACTACACGCTCTGGGAACGAGGAGCTGCCAGTGGTTTTGGACCATAATGCTTGGAAGAGGCTGGATGGCAAAGCCCCTCTGGCAGAGGGTTGGGAAGGGAAGTGGCTGCCAGGAAGAGGGGAAGGGACTCAAAGCCACTGCCAGGGGTTTGTCAGGAGAGCACAAAACAATTAAATTTGGAAATTATTAGTAGAAGTCAGCCTGAATCGTGTACTGGGGGATGGGGAAGAGCCAAACTGAAATCCTGGTAGTTTTTAAGTGGAAAGAAGTGCTTTTCCAAACTTGAAAAGCTTCCACTGAAGCGCAGCCTCAGGCGAGGGAGGGTTTTCTCTCAAGCAGAACAAGGAGTATTTCTGCAGAGCAGAACAATTTCCAGGGTGGGTGGCAGGTGACTCACACCTTAGAGCGGTGGCCAACCCTGAGGTGGTCGTGAGCTGTGACACCGGGGACATGGACAGAAGGGGATGTTGAATGGCAAAAGAACATCTGTGAGAGCATGGGCGTGCGAAGCCACGGGGACAGGGCTTGACATATCCGTTTCGTTGACATCTTGCACACAGAGAGGGTCGGTTTTCCCAAATTTGGGCTATTTCCTCTTGTGGAAAAGCCTTACAGGGAAAGTCAAACATGATTTATCCATCCCTGCTAGTGCCTCCTGCTGCAGCCTCCCCAGCCTTGGCCAGGGGAGCATGTTGGGAGCACCCGCTCGGCAGAACATCTGCAAGAAATTCCCAGTATTCTCTTGCCAACCTCCCAAGCCGGATTCTATTTGCTTCCAAGACCTGGAGCCATTTAACACCTATTAAAACGAGACGAGTCCCGTGGGGGTTTGGACTCTTAACTGGGGAATGGCAGCACAAGGGGGATCGGCTTTTCCCTTTTGTGCTTGAGCCTGGAGTTATCTTGGCAGGGCAAGGCCAGCCAGGCTGGTCAGCCTTATACCCCCCTAGATCCCAGGGCTGTTTGGGGACAAGGATGAGCCTCAGGGAGAGCAGCCGGGGGCCAACGGCAAAATAAATATGCAGGGGGCAGATTGTTGAATGTTGACCTCATTCTCCAAATTCATGGAATCATAGAATAGTTTGGGTTGGAAGGGATCTCAAAGCTCATCCAGTTCCACCCTCTGCCATGGGCAGGGACACCTCCCACTGGATCAGGGGCTCCAAGCCCCATCCAACCTGGCCTGGAACACCTCCAGGGATGGGGCAGCCACCACTGCTCTGGGCAACCTGGGCCAGGGCCTCCCCACCCTCACAGGAAGACATTTCTTTCTAAGATCTCATCTCAATCTCCCCTCTTCCCACGTAAAACCATTTCCCCTCATAAGAGGAGACCAAAATATGAATTTTAGTTTGGTTGAAGCATTCATGGGCAGACCATGGGGTGTTAGGAGCTTGCACCCATCCAGGCTTAAGCCGTGGTCCTTGAGGTGGGATGTGGGGTTGGCAGGACAGAAATATGACGTTAAAGCTTCGTCTCCTCTCAGCAGCAGCTCAGTGCTGCCGTGGCCTGGGAAGGGATGCTGGTGGGCGAGGTGGAGCCACAGGCAGCCTGGTTTGGTTAAGGAGTGGGAAAGCTGACACCACGCTGGGGAAACTCTGTGGGGGGAGGAACTTCATTGAGGGAAACATCTGGATGGCTGCGCCATAAGGTCCCTGGACTTGGAGACTGCGCTGAGAAGTCACTGCCTGGCTTTTCCCCTCCACAGCCAGCTGGGAGATACCAACATGAGGGGCTGCTCCAGTCCTTCACAGAGAAGATGTGAAAACACTCCATTTACCACCAAACCTCCTGTCTTTTTAACCAAAGGCTCTGGCTCAGGTTGCCCAGAGAAGTCATGGATGCCCCCTCCATGGAGATGTTGAAGGCCAGGTTGGATGGGGCTTGGAGTAACCTGGTCCAGTGGGAAGTGTCCCTGCCCATGGTAGGGGGTGGAACTGGATGGGCTTTGAGATCCCTTCCGACCCAAACCAGTCCATGATTCCATGAGGCAGGCTGATGTCTTCCCAACTGACAATTCTAGCAGAGACGGTCCAAAAAGCTGAGAAGGGGAGAGATTTCCAGGGTTATTCCCTCAAGAGGAGAGACACAGAGGCTGCTCCTCATGGGAAACCAGGGAGATAACGATGTTGACAATAGAGGTTTTGGAGGAGCATCTGACTTCTGCTCTGCAGAGACACCAGGGCTGGAGGGAGCCGAGAAGAGAGGTAGAACTTGGGAGACACAGAAATGCTCACTAAGCCTGGCTCAACAGAGCTTTGTATTTGGGGGATTGAAGAAAAATGGCTCCAAACCCCTGAAAACACAGCAACTGGAGCCTTACAACTCCAGACTTTCATCATCATTGGGTTTGTCCTTCTGGGTGTGGGAAGGTGCTTGAACCAACCTTGTAAACTCAATTACTGACAGCTTTCCTGAGCCAAATACTCGCCGTGCTTTGGAAATCTGCTCCTCGCTTTGCCCATTGAGTCTGGGAAGGGGAACGTGAAACTGGTGAGACTGTTTCCTCCTTGGTTGTCCAACAGCACCAAACTCCCTCCTTCCCTTGGGGCAAATCCCCAGCAGCAGCTGGAACAACGAATACTGTCATTCCTGGGCTTCACCCAGAGATGCTGGTAGAGAAATCACCATATTTATAGGTTTAGGGGGATTTTTCGAGGCTTGTAGCCTCTTTGTCTTCACTTTTATTTCATGTTTTCCAGCTTGAAGCGGGATTGGATTTATTTTCCCACGGTTTTTCTTACCGGGGTATAATTTGGAGAAGCTCAAACTGAGCCGTGGGGTTGAGCACTCTCAGCATCCCATTTCCCATTTTAAAATGATGAAACGAATACAGAACGTCATTTGAGAGCTGGGAGTTCGAAGCTGGGCTTTTAAAGCAAGCACCAGCCGGTGAAAATCTCCCTCTTCCACTATGAAAGTTGGCCACACGCACCTCATCTCCAAGAAACTCAACCCAAAACTCCCCCTGACCCCAGCCTGGCAGCGCGTTTTGGCTTCACGTTGTTGCCTGCAAGCGTTGTTTTCTTTCTACTATCCTTTTAAGCTCGTGGAGGAGTCAGAGTTTCCAAGCAGCTCTCTCCAATTTGGCCATTAAAACCTCAGTTTGTCCTTTTTTTTCCCTTTTGAATCCTTTTTCACTCCGGACAGGCTGGCAGCAGGAGCCACACGGACACACACCTCCCCGCGCACACTCAAGGATTTATGAGTCTCAAAAGATGCTTCATAAAATATTTACAAAGTGGAGCTTTAAGCGTGAATGTTTGACTCGGCCACGAGCCGGCCACGGCTGTCAGGCCTCTGGGTGGCACAAAGTGGGAATAGAAACAGACCTTTTTTTCCATTCCTAAAAAAACCCCACTCTAAACCCATTTTCTTTCCCAGTGGTTCCTCTCTGAGCGATGCCAAGCGGGGCAGCTTGCTGTCTACGCTCGAATTGAGGTGTTTTACAAGCAAACAAAGCACTTGTGACCACTCTTACCATGGCACTGGGTTGTTTCAGCATATTTTTCAATGAAAACAAACAAAAAACCCCATATTTTTCTGGCTAGGAGGTGGTGCTTTCAAAGGATATGGATGCCGGCATTTTCCCTGCATCAGGGATACAGATGCTCCGCATGTGAAATGCTTTGATGTCTGCTAAATGGCAGTAATGTGCCTTAAGATGGGGTAATGTGTGTTAATTAGGGGAATTCTGTGTTAATTAGGGGAAATCTGTGTTAATTGGGAGTGTTGTTTGTTCATTGGGGGTACTGTGCACCTGGACCGCCGTTAGCTGGGAGGTAGCACGTGTTACACGGGGGCAACGCGCATTGAAAGGGGTCGACGTCGGTTAAACGGGGTTAACGTGAGCTAAAATGGGGCTAAACCAGCAGGTTTCGGGGCACTCAGGTCTGTCCCCTCCCCTCTGGCTTTCGTCCCCTGTGGAGCTGCTGGAAACCAGTAGCAAGGAGAGGGAGCTGGGATGGATTGGTGCGCGTGTGCGGCGGCAGCGCTGGTGCCAACACTTCCATTTTCCACTGCGTTGAAATGTATTTGTGTCCTGGATTTGGCCAGGCTTCCAAATGATAACATTTCACCCAAACCGAAGCATTAACCATCATCATCTTCCTAATAAGAAGAGCAACGGCTGCCTGCTCCTGGCTCGAGATGTTCCCCTACGAAAGAAAACACGTTTCTAACCTCAGCGCTGCTTCCAGATGAGAAACTGAGCCTTGTTTCTGGCTGACCTTAGCAAAACCTGGCGTTTTCTTTTCCTTTTCTTTTGTCTTAGAACAAGATTTTGCCGGAATTGGTACATCTTTGAGCCAACCCAACTGGAAATGCCTTTACAAAAAGGGCAACGAAGCTGGTGAAGGGGCAGGTGGACAAGTCTTACGACGAGCAGCTGGTGGAGCTGGGATTCTCCAGCCTGGAGAAGAGGAAGCTGAGGGAGCGACCTCACTGCTCTCTGCCTGAAAGGAGGATGGAGTGAGGTGAGTACTGGGCTGTTGTCCCAGGTAACAAGGGATAGGAGGAGAGGAAATGGCCTCAAGCTGCTTCAGGGGAGGTTTAGATTGGATATTAAGGAATATTTCATAGTGAAGAGCGGTGAAGCCCTGGATGGAGTTTCCATCCCCGGAGAGATTAAAAAACCATGTAGATGTGGCACTTCAGGACACGGTTTAGTAGACACGGTGGGGTTGGGCTTAGAGTGGGACTGGATGAGCTGAGAGGTCTTTTCCAACCTTGACAATTCTATTACTCTAAGAAGGGGGAAGAGCTACTTAGTTCTGTGGTTCGACCAGCCCAGACCCAAGCAGTTACCAACCCTGCCTTGATAACATCTCAAATCATTGGTTTGCCTAAATATAGCTTTGAAAAGGAAAGAAATGGGGCTCCTTGCAGGTGGACATGGAGGTTTCTCATGGAAACTGGAAAAGAAAATCAAGTTCCTACCATCCTTCAGCCTGTATTGACCCTCTCTTCTCTCCCAAACAAAATCCAAATCTCCTATTTCCCTGCCCACCCCATCCTGATGTTGGGGACACAACTTCACCCTCCCATTGCAGCAGTGAAGGATGATAATGAGCGAGAAATCAATATAATCCTCCTTTTATTTTCACTTTGTCTGGAGTATGTAACAGCGTCACACCCGAGTTTATGTTTGCTTAAAAAAAATAGCATCATATGCATTTGTTTTTTTTTTCCGAACGCTCAGAATAAATGGTAAAAACGTAATAAATGTAAACTGCGCTTGGCACCATTTGGATCAATAAATAACATTAAAAAAAGAAAAGAGAGAGAGAGAGAGAGAGAGAGAGGAAGAACGCGTTATGTAGATGGCACGCTATGGTATCTAAATAAATAACATAAGTTACTTCGAATAAATAGAGAGTATCTAAAATATAGATGCATTGCATCAACTTCTGCAGATGGTCGGGCAGACCCGACGATACCAGAATGGGTTTGTCCGGATGGCGCTGAGCGGAGCCGCAGGCTGGACCGCGCGCTCCCACCCCACTCCAGCTGACGGTGGGGAAACAAATCTTTTTCCCCTCTTTTTTTCCCCCCTCTCCCCTCCTCTTGGGCCTCAAGTTGGAGGCTACACCTTGTTTAACCGAGACCGAAACCACGTGCCACAGCCCCATTTCTGAAGGGAAGGAGATTTTGAGTCCCGCCGAAAAACCAATTTGTCTTGATCAACTGGGAAAGTGATTCCTTCCCCGCAAGTTTCTGGACCTGTTTAAAGAAGGAATTCTCCCTTTGCCAGCGCTTTGAGTGGAAACAATGAGGTTGGACCCATTTCCTCCTCGCAGATACCAAACTGGGAGCCAGACCACGGCAGCAAATGGGATCCCAAGTGATGCGAGTGACGGGTGGCGCCGAGCCAGAGCTGCGGTGCCGCGGCACCGGCCAGTGTTCCACAAACACAGGCGCGTACGTCTCGAGCTGTGTATAGCCAACCCCCCTGGAACATCCCATAACTCATTGTCGGCGAGCCGAGCTAACAAAACACTCATATTTTGCCCTGTCACAACCACCAGAAGAGTTTTAAACATCTTCTCGTGTTTCCAAACCTCTGGATTTTTTTTTTTCCAAGGCTGTGAAACACCCTCACCTCCCGGGGAGTGAAAAGCAACGCTGCCGCAGCGGAGAGGCAAGCTGCAAAACCCCAACCTAAAACCACCCCCCGACAGATGCTGCACGCTCTGTGTTATAATTAACAATAAATAACGCCTGGGATGGTGAGGAAGGAGCCAGATGAGATTTCGCTGGAGCTTCGAGTAGGGAATTTTCCATCCTTTTTTGCCTTTTGGGCACTGTAGGCGTTCCTCAGGACAGCTCTTGTTAGAGCAGAGAGTGCTGGAGAAATGGAAAGCATTAGTGCAAGATTGGCATCTTCCAACCTTGCGATTGGAATCATATTGTCATGGCCAGGTGACACAGGACAGCGTGAGTTGAGCAGCAACGGAGCTTCACGCAGAAGATAAGCCCAAGTGAGATGCACAAAAGAAGACACGCATGCAAAAGCCATGGCTGCGATGCCCCGGCTAAGCCCAAGAGCCGGTCGAGGAGTTTTGGAGACACAAATCCCACCCAAAACTCAGCTGCACCCAAGATTAAAATCAACCCACGCGGTGCGCTTGGCCGGCAGTGGCCGATGTCAGTGCTCCCCCACCCCTCTAAGCACCTCCGAGGCCGGTGTGCAGCTGCCAGCAGGGTGAAAGGGAAAAAAAATAGAGGAAAAAGAAGATTAATTGGAGCCCTTCATGTTGGTTTGTAACACATACATTGCATCAGGTTGGTTTTTCCCCAGCGTGCCTGGGTTTTTTGGGTTGCCAGCTGGGTTTGCGCTGTGCAGGTGGCACTTGGGGGTGTTTTGCAGTTGGAAGGTATGTGAGTGGGTCTGGGGGTGTCTGAGCCCCCTCTGCCCGCTTCTGAGCCCCCTCTGCTGGCTCCTGAACCCCCTCGTCTGCTCCTGAACCCCCTCCCCTTCTCCTGAACCCCCTCCCTTGCCCCTGAGCCCACTTGTCCATCCCTAAGACCCCTTCCCTGCTCTTGAGCCCCCTTGTCCATCCCTGAGCCCCCTTCCCTGCTCTTGAGCCCCCTTATCCATCCCTGAGCCTCCTTCCCTGCTCTTGAGCCCCCTTGTCCGCTCCTGAGCCCCCTTCCCTGCTCTTGACCCCCCTTATCCATCCCTGAGCCCCCTTCCCTGCTCCTGAGCCCCCTTCCCTGCTCGCCCCCCTTATCCATCCCTGAGCCCCCTTCCCTGCTCCTGAGCCCCCTTCCCTGCTCTTGACCCCCCTTATCCATCCCTGAGCCCCCTTCCCTGCTCTTGAGCCCCCTTCCCTGCTCGCCCCCCTTATCCATCCCTGAGCCCCCTTCCCTGCTCTTGAGGCCCCTTCCCTGCTCCTGAGCCCCCTTGTCCATCCCTGAGCCCCCTTCCCTCCTCCTGAGCCCCCTTTCCTGCCCCTGAGCCCCCTGTGCCCCTTCCCAAGCCCCCTCGCCTGCTCCCAAGCCCTCTCCCCTCCCCTCTGCCCCCGGCGACAGGAGGGTCCCTGAGCCAGGCGCGCTGCCGGCACACACTCACACCCTGGGTGCCCACAAATCACTGCACCCTAAACCCCTATACATTGCCAAAGAAAAACACAAAACAGGGTGCAAAGAGCCCCCTGGGGGAAACGCAACAGCTCCGATGACCCCCAGCCACCTCTTGGGCTCAGGGTAACACAAGCAAAGGCAACGCTGGGAACCTCAGCTACAAATCCTCCTCGCACGGCGCCTGGTCCTGCGTTGCCTCTGCGACACCTCACCTTGCTTTATTGCTCGACTTCCCTCGCCCTTTCTTTTTTTTTTTTACTGGAGGCTTCTGCAACAAAACTAATTTTAGTTTTATAGTAGTGAGAACTGGAAAGCACCCAAACCCTTGAGAGTGCAGTTATTATTATTAGATTTGGGTGCAGTTGGGTTATTTTAAAGTCAAGAGCGAGCTGCTTATCTGCCGCGAGCATGGCGCGGATCACGCTGACGCCTGCTCTGCCCATCCTGCTGTGTCCTCCCTGGCTGCCTATTTGGAGCCATCCTTTTAATTTCCACTAAACCCAGTGGTGCAAACGCTCTCTGGCAGCACCAGCGGTGCAAACTCTCCCTCGTGGGGCTGCAGCACCGGGCAAAGCTCTTTCAGAAGCTCCATATACCTGCAGCGTGGTTGGAGTTGGCTCTCGGCAGCGTTTGCATCCCTAGGATGCAGGATCCTCCCTGGTTAAGCAGCGCATGCGATGCTCCCTGGATGGATTTTGCACCCCACGTCCACAGTTACTTTCTCCCTTTCTCAACAGCCAGGGGAAAACTCGGTGTTACAGAGTGCAGGCTGCTTTCCCGGGGCTGGCGGCCCTGCTGAAGGATGGTGTTTATATTGCTTCATGGCATCCTGGCTCCACTCAGCCAAGAGCGGTGTGCGGATGAAAAGCAAGGGGGGAAAAAAAACCAAACCCACCAGCCTGGCCCTTTGCGGAGGTCCGGGCTGCTCTCCGGAGGGAGATGCAAGGAGAGAGCTGCTTCCCATCCCAAACTGAGCTGTGCTATCCCAGCTAATGCTGCCCTCCTTCCTAAAATCCTGCATCCCGCGGCTGCTGGGGTCACCTATAAGCACTCCTCCTCGCTGGGATGGAAGAGCGAGGGATTTATCCCCTGGTTGAGCTGGACTGAGGAGCTGGGATGCCGCCGCAATCTGGGGTGGCAAGCGGAGCCTTTTCCCTCACGTTGGTTAATGCCCAGGACATGACACCAATATTCTCCTTCTGTTTATGATTTGCTTTTTCTGGGAAGAGGGCCAAGGGGAGAAAACCCATCAATCCCAGGCAGCAAATATAGCCTGCCCGGAGAATGCAAAAGTCTGCGGGCTCATTTATTTCTCCGCAGAGTAAACAGGAGTGACACTGCTGTAAATGCAAACCGGAGCCAAAGCCCAGGCCTGAGCCCCCTCTCCCGCACGATTCCAGCCCCGCCGAGGCGATGGGCAGCGGTTACGTGCTGCAGCCGGGAGAGCTTGTCCGGCTTTTGGGAGATGCCAAACCATGGATGCTCCGACCCTGCAGAGGGTGGTGAGTGCCACGGCTTTGCTGGTGGCCTCGTGAGGCTCCGTCACCTCCCCAGCGGGGCAGCGCTCCAGCCCAGCTGCCCACGGGGGGACGGGAGGTTAATCCAGTTACTTCAGATTATCGTGAGTTTAAGAAAAGCCAGAGCATCGGGGAGTGAAACGATGGCAAAGGGGGCACGGGCGGACACAGGGAGTGAAGCCAGAGCCTTTCCCGGAGTGCAAACCACTGTCAGTGCATCTCTGCTCCCAATCACAAGGATCTGGGGTGCCAAACTGTCCCCAGCAGCGCAGGGACCTCAGCATGGAAAACCCTGGTAAACCCTTGCACGGGGCAGCTCCAGCCCCCAAGGCTGGAAATGGGGCACCTGCAGCTCTCTAAGCCACTCCCTGCAACCCACACCGTGTGCGCAGCACACCCTGCCAACCCCCCTGCACCCAGCACCACCTCCTGCCCTCAAACACAGCTTCTGTGCGATGCTCCAAGCACATAAACACGCTGCGCCTGCAACGCACCCTGCACCCAGCACCTCTGCCTCGCGCGGCGCACCCTGTGCCGGTGACCTTGGATTTGCAACAGCCCTCTGCCCGGATCACAGCCCGAGGGTAAAACGTGCCCTGTGCATCACGCACACCCATGTCACCCTCCTGGGGGGCTGATAGGGACCCCCCAGCCCACCCCTGGGTGGGACAACAGCCACAAGCAGCCATCGCCGCTCCAAGAACCGATGGCACCCAGAGCCTCGTCTTTAGTCCTGTGCAGCAAACGGGACGGTAACACCGAGGGATGTCCCAGCAGCTCAGTCTCTTCTCCTCCAGCCAAAGGTCTGGGGCCCGTCCCTCCGGCCCCACCGCAGCCCCCGGTCCCTCTGCCTGGTGGCCAGTAGGGTTTTGGGGCCAGGGTCTCATCTCTCCTGCCCGCTCCTCCCGGGGGGCCCCAGCCCTTCACACGCAGCCGCACTCCTTGGCCGAGAGCTCGTTGACGGTGTAGTAGCGGTTGTAGGCGTCCAGGAAGGAGACATCGTCATCATAGGCCAGCGGTCGGCAGCAGGGGCGAGCCCGGACCTTCTCCTTCTTGATCTTCCTCCTACTCCTCATGCTCTTCAGCGAGAGGTCGTAGCTCCGGACGGACGCCTCGCAGGTGCCGCTGCAGTAGCGGAAAAGCACTGTCTCATCCGACTCGTAGCCCAGACCCAACTCGCTGACGCTCACCTCCAGTTCCTTCAAGGCGCAAGGTTTGTGGCGAGCGCGGGCGCGTTTCCGGCGGCTGCCCACCCGCGGGAAGAGTGGTAGCTCATGGCCACCTGAGTTCATGGCCTGGCTGTAGCGCTCCACCAGCGCCGAGATCAACTGCCGGATCTCCCCCTCCGTGTAGCTCTCCAGCAAGCTGCTGTCTGCAAGAGAAGGGGCAGATGTCAGCAGGTGTCCCCCACAGTGGTGGATGTTCCCTGGCCAAGTGGATGTCCCCCAGGATGGAGATCCTCATGGCCAGGTGGATGTCCACCAGGATGGAGATCCTCATGGCCAGGTGGATGTCCACCAGGACGGAGATTCTCTTGGCCAGGTGGACTTCCCCCAGGATGGAGATTCTCCTGGCCAGGCAGATGCCCTCCAGGATGGAGATTCTCTTGGCCAGGTGGACGTCCCCCAGGATGGAGATTCTCATGGCCAAGTGGATGTCCCCCGGGACGGAGATTCTCTTGGCCAGGTGGATGTCCTCCAGGATGGAGATCCTCATGGCCAGGTGGATGTCCTCCAGGATGGAGATTCTCCTGGCCAGGTGGATGTCCCCCAGGATGGAGATTCTCCTGGCCAGGTGGTTTTCCTCCAGGATGGAGGTCCCCTGGGGTGGGTGGCTGTCCCGCGGCAGTTGGCCGTCCCTTGGTGTGGGCTCCCGGCTCCCTCCATACCCAGTGGCAATAGCAGAAATCACAAAATTCAACCCTGCAGCCGGACACCACGCGGCCAAGCTGCAGCATCTCCCAGAAGACACCTTTGAGATGCAGTCAAGGTGCCCCAAGGCTTTAAACCACAAAGCCCAAGACCAGAGAACCCCATGGCCTCAGGAGCCCCAGGGTAGGTGCAGGGGTGGGGAAGCTTTGGCCAAGGGATCCCATCCCAGGAGGGCAGCAAGGTGGCAGGGTGAAAAAAAAACAATCCCCCTTTCCTCCCCTTTCCCTCTTCTGTCTTATTGACTTTTATCTCCCTTCCAGCCTGGATCAGTCCCAAATGGCCACTTCAACTGCACAATACCAAGTGCATTCTCAAAAGTCAACTATTTAGGGGAGACATCCCCCTCTGCAGTGAAGTCCTGCCATGCTCGTGGTTTCCATACGGCTGTAGCCGGGAAACGGGGCAGCTCGGCTTCTCCAGCGTGGCCACACACTGGCATCATGGTGGGAATATTGAAAGGATGAAGCGTTTGCAAAGAGAATCCCAGTCAGAATTAAAGATGCCAGGGCTGCTCCTTGGTGGCATCACCCCGATGTGGGAAAAAAAGAAGCAGAAAATGCACCCGATCCCAACCAATAGATGATGCTGCAGAAAAGCAGAGATGGGATTGGGGAGAAACAGTGACCAATTTAATATTTGCCCTGTTTCTCTTTCAGGAAGGGAAGGGAAATTGGATATTAGGATAAAGTCCTTCGCTGTCAGAGTGGTGAAGCCCTGGTGGAGACTGCCCAAGGCAGTGGTGGAGTCACAGTTCCTGGAGAGGTTCGACATACATGCAGACATGGCACTTTGAGGCACGGTTCAGTAGGGATGGTGGTGTCAGGCTGACGGTTGGACTAGATGAGTTTACAGGTCTTTTCCAACCTTAAAGATCTTCTCTTCTCTTCTCTTCTCTTCTCTTCTCTTCTCTTCTCTTCTCTTCTCTTCTCTTCTCTTCTCTTCTCTTCTCTTCTCTTCTCTTCTCTTCTCCTCTTCCTCTTCCTCTTCCTCTTCCTCTTCTCTCTTCTCTCTTCTCTCTTCTCTCTTCTCTCCCAGAGGGCTCCCCCCAAAACCCCAAGACCAGCAGCCAATGTCCTAACTGTCCTTGACCACCGCTGGTCCAAGTCCTTTTGTCCTAACGCTGGTTTAGTCCAGCTCAGTGCCAGGGAAGGCACAGAAAAGATGTAGGGAAGGGTAATTTGGCAGCTTGTCATGGATTTCAACCCAAAAAGATGTTCTTCTGGTTTGGAATCTAAACAAACACGCAGTGGGAAGGGGCGAGCGGCGCAGCGGGGGAAGCCGCTGCCTCCCCACAGAGCGGAGCCGTTCTCTCTCGTTTGCAGCTCCTGTTTGACATTTGGCATTGGTAAAAATAGCGGAGAAAATAAAAAGAAATATTTCAAAACCACTTTTTGGAGCTAAAAAAGCAGATTCTTTGCATTAAAATGAGATGTTTGCACTCCGTTTCATAGACTCGCAGAATCGCTGAGGTTGGAAAAGACCTCTAAGCTCATCCAGCCCAACTACGAGACCGACACCACCATCCCTACCAAACCACGTCCCAAAGTGCCATGTCTGCATGCTTTTTGAACCCCTCCAGGGATGGAGACTCCCCCACCGCCCTCGGAAGCCTCTGCCAGGGCTTCACCACTCTGTCAGTGAAGAAATTTTCCCCAGCGTTCAGTCCAACCTTCTCCACGGCTTTGCACCAAGGGTTGATGCCCAGTGACTGCATTTCTGCCAGACCCTCCGAGCCCTCTCTGCTGTGCCTCAAACTCCTCTTTGAACGCTCACAAAGGGGGTGCACAGAAGCAGGGGAGGGCGGCGGGGAAAGCAAACGGGGACTAAACCCATTGGGTTTTGCTTTGTGAGCTGAAAGCGTGGGTTTTGGCCCCAGATCCTGCAGGTCTGGTGGTCCCGGGGAACGGGTGCAGCAGCTTACACTGGGCGAGCAGCGAGCTGTGGCGTTGTAGGGCTCGTGGGGATCTCCGCGGAGCTGCCGGCAGTGAGGAGGAGGAGGAGGAAGATGCCCGTGAAGAAGACAGCGAGGAAGGCGAGGGGCTGAATTTCCGGCTTCCGTTGAACATGTCTCTACAAACTAAAATGGATAACATGGAACTGAGGAGCATCGATGCAATGGCTGCAAACTTCCATACCTTCATCTTAGAGCAAGTCAGAACATTGAAACTCTGCAAAACAGGCAAAACAAATATCCTTATTACACACCCCTCACCCGTGGCCCCTCTTTCCGCCCCCAACCCTGTGGCTCAGGCTCGCTGATCATCTCCTGTTGGACCACCAGCATCCCCTTGGCTCCAGCTCATCCTCTCCACCCCCTGAGACTGGTCCAGTGTTGCAGTAGGGAAACTGAGGCACAGAGATATGAGCAGCCCAGGGCTGTGCTATAAAGAAGGCCACAGCGGGCAAGGGTGACTCGGGGGTGGTGGGGATAAGGTGGTGGCAATGGGGAAAAGGTAGTGGCAACGGGGACAAGATGGTGGCAATTGGGAAACGGTGGTGGCAATGGGGACAAGGTGGTGGCAGTGGCCACAAGACGGTTGCAATGGGGATAAGGTGGTGGCAATGGGGCCAAAGTGATGTCCTCACCCAATCCATTCCCAACAGCACGCAGCCTGGCTGGGCAGGTGGATCTCCACCTCTCCTTGCTCCAGCCGGGCTTCTTTGCATCAAGAGCCAATATCGCAGTGGATGGCTGCGAGTAAAGGACGGGCAATCTCATGCCATGCCAGCCTGTGACACCTCTTTGTCCAGCACATCCTCTCCTCTCCTCTCCTCTCCTCTCCTCTCCTCTCCTCTCCTCTCCTCTCCTCTCCTCTCCTCTCCTCTCCTCTCCTCTCCTCTCCTCTCCTCTCCTCTCCTCTCCTCTCCTCTCCTCTCCTCTCCTCTCCTCTCCTCTCCTCTCCTCTCCTCTCAGCAGTCAGTGTCCTAGTTGTCCTTGACCAACACTGGCACCATCCAAGTCCTTTCGTCCTAACCCTTGTGGTGGGATCCACAGATCAGCCAAGGTTGCATCCCAGCAGTTCCTCAAAGCACAAAATCATCCCCGCTGGCATCTCTCTCGCAGGGGAGACAACCCTTACCTTACACCACTCCCTTTTTTCCATCCAAAGCAGATTGGATCCAGTGGGATTTTGAATCCTGGGTTCAGTTTTGGGTTCCCCACTACAAGAAGGACTTTGAGGGGCTGGAACGTGTCCAGAGAAGGGAACGGAGCTGGGGAAGGGGCTGGAGAACAGGGGTGATGAGAGAATTAGGGCTGTTTACCCTGGAGAAAAGGAGGCTGAGGGGAGACCTCATCACTGTCTACAACTGCCTGAAAGGAGGTTGTGGTGAGGTTTGTGCTGAACTCTTCTCCCAACTGACAGAATGAGAGGGAATGGGCTCAAGTTGCACCAGGACAGGTTTAGAAGGGATATTGGGAAAAATCTCTTCACCGAAAGGGTTCTCAGGCAGTGGCAGCTCAGGAAAGTGGAGTCCCCATCCCTGGAGGGATTTAAACGATGGGCAGATGAGGTGCTCAGGGATCTGATTTAGTAGAGGACGGGTACAGCTGGGCTTGAAGATCTCAAAGGTCTTTGCCAACCAAGCAATTCTATGATTCTATGGTTTTACACTGGACCCTGCACCAGGGATTTGGATCTGAGCTCCCATCACAGGGCTCTGAGCCACGGAGTCCCCACCAAAGGCTCTGGAAAGCAGCAGCTGCTTCCTGGCTCCCTTTTTTATACTTCAGCTTCTCGCAAACTCCAAACATTTCTCCTTTTAAAACGCATTTTCCGTGGGGGAAATAAAAACAAAAAAAAAGGAGAAAAAGAAAAAAAAACCCAAACCCCAGTTTAGCAATATTTGCCAAATAGAATTGACCGGAGGGGGAAAAAATGTTTATTTTAAAGTGGAATTTGACAGGTTTGCTTTTACTGTTGTTGTAGGAAACACCAAGAAAGGCTGTGAATGCTGTTCATCGCCAGCAACCCTTTATTTTATGGGATGCAGCTAATTGCGCATTAACTAACGGTAATTAAATGCCCTGTAGGTTACAAGATAATTGTAGAACCCAGCCAGAGTCTAAATATTTTCAACTGGGCTATAAACAATGCCAAGCTGGGAAAAGAATAGTTTCACCATATAAGGAGGTAATATCATGAAATCCCGCCGGGGGACGAGGCGGCGGAGCTGGCCGAGACACGGCGGCGATAAGCACCGGCAGCAGAATGTGCGGCGGGTCCAGGGTTTGCAGCCGGTGGAGAGGAGCGAAAAGAGCCCTGGGATGGGATGGGTTGGGATGGGGTGGCTCTGTTTGATGCTGCTCCTCCCATTGAGCCACTCCGAGCTGATCTCGCTGTCCTGCAGGAGTGGAGAGGGTGATGGAAGCTATTGCATCTACGTAAAACATAATAATGATAGAAACAGGGAATGGTTTGGGTTGGAAGGGATCTCAAAGCCTATCCAGTCCCACAACCTGTCATGGGCAGGGACATCTCCCACTGGATCAGGGGCTCCAAGCCCCATCCAACCTGGCCTTGAACCCCTCCAGGGATGGGGCAGCCACCACTGCTCTGGGCAACCTGGGTCAGGGCCTCCCCACCCTCTCCATCATGAAGAATTTCTTCCTCATGTCTAATCTAAGTCTTCCCCTTTCCAATCTAAAGTCATTCCCCTCATTCTATCACTCCATGTCCTTGTAAAAAGTCCTTTTTCAGCTTTCCTGGAGTCCACTTCAGGTGCCAGAAGGCCACTATAAGGTCTCCTCGGAGCTTTCTCTTCTCCAGGCTGAACAACATAATGAGGTGCTCTAAGTTCAGGTTTCCTCTCTGAGACACAGGAAAGGTGGGGAGGGGTTCTGGATCAGGGGCTGCAGGGAAAGGATGAGGGGGAACGTTTTGAAGTTGAAAGAGGGGAGGTTGAGATGAGATCTTAGGGAGAAATGTTTTGCTGTGAGGGTGGGGAGGCCCTGGCCCAGGTTGCCCAGAGCAGTGGTGGCTGCCCCATCCCTGGAGGGGTTCCAGGCCAGGTTGGATGGGGCTTGGAGCCCCTGATCCAGTGGGAGGTGTCCCTGCCCATGGCAGGGGGTGGAATTGGATGGGCTTTGAGGTCCCTTCCAACCCAAACCATTCCACAAGTCTACGATGATGCTATGATAAGAGCAGGAGTGGGCAACAGTCACTAAAAACCCTCACTGGCATCAAATGTTTCCCGGGAAGAGGTGCTGAGTGGTGAAGGGTTGGAAAATAGCAGTTCCTCGTGGGACAGCTTTGCAAAACCCAGGAAACGAAGGACTCGTGAGAGAACAGCAGCCTCAGGTGAGACAGGTTTTGGAGGCAGGGAAGGACCTTGCTTGCGGTGATGGGTTGGCCACAGAGGACGAGCAGGTGTTGGGGCACTTTGGGAAGTGAACACCCATGGAATCACACACAACGTTGAGCCTAACTTCTGTCATTATCTCCCGAGCTGCTCCCGGGGGATTCAACCCTTTGCCCAACGCTGAGAAGGAAAGGGCTGTGACGGAGCCTGGCTGCGACACTCGATCCACCTGAGGAAGGGCCTCTGGCTTGCTGCAAGCCCATAAAATTTTAGGAAGGTGGCTTCAGCCTCGCTACACGTCCTATAAAAAAGCCTCCTGGTTCAGCAGCCACTAATTTTGGCCCCTACCCGCTCACCGGCGACCTTTCAAAAGACAAAAACCCCAACTCCAATGTACATAACAACCCAAAAGAACTATTCCGGGCTTTGCCTTTGGTTTCCCTTGCTCTAAGAAGCCACAGACCAGTCTGTGGGAAAGCTGAAGTTTGGGGTGGGAGGACAAGAAAAACACAGAGGAATCACAGCCATGACTCACACGGGATATTGTTCGAGCTCTGCCCTCCCGTCTTTCTGGTTTCCACGTGTTTTAAACCCATTCTCAGCGACAATAAATAATCACAAGGGATTTGAGACGTGCTCCCCAGGACCCACCACTGTGGGCATCGCTGCGGGGCTCTCCTGCCGCTCTGTTTAGATACAGCAGGTCCATCCTGCATCCAGTTCAGCCCCATCCTGCATCCTCCAGCCCCAAAACCTCCCCAGGGTGCAGATCCGCCCCCAAAATACCAATGTCCTGGGGTGCTCCATGTACCCTGAGCAGATCCAGCAGGTCCAGCTCCACCAACTCAGCCCCATCCTGCATCCTCCAGCCCCAAAGTACCCCAGGCGCAGATGTGCCCCTCCCAGAGTGCCCATGTCCTGGGATGCTCCATGTACCCCAAGCTGCCTGGAGGCGGCAGTTGGCACACCAGCGTGCAAAGCATTTGCAGGGAGCTGATATGGGCAAAGTCAGCAGCCAGTGGGACCTCGTGACAGCTCTGGCCACGCTGAGTGGTGGTGGGCTCCCATGGAGAAGGGGACCTCAGGCCAAACCCACTCCTCCTGTGTTTGCCAGCAACGCCAGGTGACCGTGAACAAGATACCTGTGGGTACCGCTCAGCATCCAGAATGGTGGAATGGTTTGGGTGGGAAGGGACCTTTGAAGCTCATCAGGTCGGAGCTCCCTGCAGTGAGCAGGAGCATCTTCCACTTAAGCAGATTGCTCAGAGCCTCATCCAACCCAACCCTGTTTGCAGGGATGGGGCTTCTACACTGCTCTGGGAAACCTTGTCCAGTGTTTCTCTTGAGTGTTGATGGGTCCAAGTCTTGCTCCCACTGGAAGTGAGCCTCCAGAAGGAAACACTGGAGTCTTCCCAGCCTGGACCACGCAGTGCAGGGCATGGCCACCGCTGAGCATTGCTGCTGCTGCCCTTTGCTCTGGTCTCATTGCAGCTGCTCCACAACGCAAAGGTGGAACCACCTCGCTGCATCGCCAGCTCCTGACTCGGCACAGCCGGGTGGATATTTCACATCCCCAGGACTGGGAGCCTGACTGCCATCCAGACCTGGAATATCACCCATGAAACTCCAAAGGGACGTGGACAGGCTGGAGAAGTGGGCCTGTGAGGATCTATTGACGTTCAACAAGGCCAAGTGCGAGGTCCTACACCTGGGTCGGGGCAATCCCCAATTTCAGTACATGATGGGGGTGATGTGATGGAGAGCAGCCCTGAAGAGAAGGACTTGGGGTGCTGGTGGATGAGAAGCTCGGCATGAGCCGGGAACATGCGCTCACAGCCCAGAAACCAACCGTGTCCTGGGCTGCATCCAAAGCAGCGTGGCCAGCAGGGAGGGAGGGGATTCTGCCCCTCTGTTCCTCTTTGTGAGACCTCATCTGGAGGATTGTGTCCAGTTCTGGAATCCTCAACATATGGAGCTGTTGGAGCGGGTCCAGAGGAGGCTACAAGGATGATCTGAGGGCTGGAGAACCTCACATATGAGGACAGGCTGAGAGAGTTGGGATTGTTCAGCCTGGAGAAGAGAAGGCTCTGGAGAAACCTAAGAGCAGCTTCCAGTGCCTGAAGGGGCTACAGGAAAGCTGGAGAGGGGCTGTTCATAAAGGCTCGTGGGGATGGGATGAGGGAGAATGGGTATAAACTGGAGAGGGACAGATTTAGACTGGACATAAGGAGGAATTTCTTCATGATGAGGGTGGGGAGGCCCTGGCCCAGGTTGCCCAGAGCAGTGGTGGCTGCCCCATCCCTGGAGGGGTTCCAGGCCAGGTTGGATGGGGCTTGGAGCCCCTGATCCAGTGGGAGGTGTCCCTGCCCATGGCAGGGGGTGGAACTGGATGATCTTTAAGGTCCCTTCCAACCCAAACTTTTCTATATGTCTATGAAATTCACACTCGCAGCTCATCTCCCCTTCTCAAAGTGATTTTGCAAAAAGGAGAGTGTGTTGATGGGTGGGGATGGGGTTTGGCTGCAAGGCAGAGGCACGAAGCTGAAACGCCGGGAGGGACAGGGCAGCTCCAGCTTTGCCCCCTCCTTCTGGAGGGGTTGGAGGAATCCAGGAGATCCCAGGCGTTGGGGTGCTGTGGCAACCATTGGCAACTGTGCCAAAGGATGGATGGGGAGCACAGGGGGCAGGACAACTCACAGAGAGGTGCAGTCTCACCTGAGAATGCCCAGTCCTTACACCACCTCCTCTACCAGCACAAAAATCCCTGTTTTCACTGGGTAAACGAGCAAATACATCTGTGCCGGGCACCCTGCTTGGCTCTTAGCGAGTCTCTGGGAGCCAAAACCCATGGAGCCATCACAGCTTTACGAGTCCCCCTCTGCTGTGGGCTGTGCCTGTGGATTTACTCCTGCCCTAAAATGTACCCAAAGAAGCTGCACCACAGCCAATCGCAGGGCCGTGACCCAGATGTGCTGAGAGGGAGCTTTGGGGTGGAGTCCTGGTGGGATCTAGGTGCTCACAGCCACCTTACATCCCATGGAGGATCTGGGGTCTGGGTGCTCACAGCCACCTTACATCCCATGGAGGATCTGGGGTCTGGGTGCTCACAGCCACCTTACATCCCATGGGGATTCTGGGGTCTGGGTGCTCGCAGCCACCTTACATCCCATGGGGATTCTGGGGTCTGGGTGCTCACAGCCACCTTACATCCCATGGAGGATCTGGGGTCTGGGTGCTCGCAGCCACCTTACATCCCATGGAGGATCTGGGGTCTGGGTGCTCGCAGCCACCTTACATCCCATGGAGGATCTGGGGTCTGGGTGCTCACAGCCACCTTACATCCCATGGAGGATCTGGGGTCTGGGTGCTCGCAGCCACCTTACATCCCATGGAGGATCTGGGGTCTGGGTGCTCACAGCCACCTTATATCCCATAGGGATTCTGGGGTCTGGGTGCTTGCAGCCACCTTATATCCCATAGGGATTCTGGGGTCTGGGTGCTTGCAGCCACCTTATATCCCATAGGGATTCTGGGGTCTGGGTGCTTGCAGCCACCTTATATCCCATAGGGATTCTGGGGTCTGGGTGCTCGCAGCCACCTTACATCCCATGGAGGATCTGGGGTCTGGGTGCTTGCAGCCACCTTACATCCCATAGGGATTCTGGGGTCTGGGTGCTTGCAGCCACCTTATATCCCATAGGGATTCTGGGGTCTGGGTGCTTGCAGCCACCTTACATCCCATGGAGGATCTGGGGTCTGGGTGCTTGCAGCCACCTTATATCCCATAGGGATTCTGGGGTCTGGGTGCTTGCAGCCACCTTATATCCCATAGGGATTCTGGGGTCTGGGTGCTTGCAGCCACCTTATATCCCATAGGGATTCTGGGGTCTGGGTGCTTGCAGCCACCTTATATCCCATGGGGATTCTGGGGTCTGGGTGCTCACAGCCACCTTACATCCCATAGGGATTCTGGGGTCTGGGTGCTCACAGCCACATTACATCCCAGAAAAGGCAAAGTTTGCACTCAGCTTTTCTTCTGCAGAACAGCCCAAAAGCTCCCTATTTTCCTGCCCTCTCCTGATAATCCATGAACGTGATCCCAACCGGCCAGCCAGACTGTGCCTGCTGCCAAACGGGAAGCTCAATCCTACAGGAGAAGACCCTTTCCCACTGGACAGCCTCAACATCCAGCCCTGTTTTGCAAGAGCCTCCACTAAAACCGCTCCGGCAAGAAGCTTTTGCTCCTTCACTGGTCACCTGCCCTGCTCTCATCCCAGCTCCTGCCAGGCTTCACTTGCTTTCCAGGCAGAGGAAAAACCATTCCATGTCCTGAACAACTGGAAATCTTAAGGCAAGACAACAACCAGCAGCAGAGCCAGCTCCCATCGCTCAGTCTGGAAGGACGAGTTGATGATCTTGGCTCCCCTCACCGCTACAGATCCTCCCCCAAAACCTTCCTTGAGCTCCTCGCGCCTCTCGTCTTGGTTTTTGAAGAGGATCCAACAAATCCACTCTTCAGCCCTAAGTAAACTTTTCCAAGGCTTGATTACCCTCCCTGCGCAGCAAAAACAAAAAAGGTCAAACCCATCGAGCCACACTTCTATTTTCCTTCGCTTCAGCTCCTGAGCGTCGGCATTTCCGCTGCCTTTTCCTGCTAAACCAAAGAGCAGCAATTCCTTCCCGCAGACGCATCACCTTCGCTCCCCAAAGTGAGGAACTTCTCAGACTCCCCTCGCTTTTTCTCATAGTAGTTTTGTTTTAAGCCATTTCGAATTATTCAAGCTGACTCTTCGGAATAATTTCTGGTATTTGCTGACTCCTTAACGCCTTCAGTTTCTCCGAAGGGGGAGAAAAACAGGTTCTTTCATATTTTTTTGTCACCCTAAATCCTTCCTGGAAGGAAGAGGAAGGAGGAGACAATGAAATCATTCTGATGCTTCAAAGCTCAGAAAGCAGTGAACCGAAAAAGACATTATATTATAAATACGTCGTAAATTTGCAGTCGATTCATGCTTCCGAGCATTGATTCATTATTTTTAAGCACTCGGCTTCAGCCTCGCCGCAAGAATGGATGAGGCCATGGAGTGGCTGAGGCTCCTTTGGCAACACAAACCACTTGGAAAGGCAAAGGCCTTGACGGGACATCAGAGAGAGCTTCCACCTGCCACACATTGTTTATTTTAGTGCCTTACATGGGAGCCAAGCTGCTTTGAAATCCCAGCTCCTCATGACTCACCCTGCAGGAATTAAACAATTTCCATGCAGGCTCATGGTGAAGAAGCTCCAGGGGCTGCTGAAAACTGCTCCTCCGGCAGCCGTCTCCAGCACAAAGCCTGGAAACACTTGCAGAATGGTCAGCTCGTCCTGGTGGGGACAGGGGTGGCAGAGAGACTGCCTGGGCAGACTGTCCCCAAATCTTACCATGAGCTCCTGACACGGTTTTCATCGAATCATGGAATGGTTTGGGTTGGAAGGGACCTCAAAGCCCATCCAGTTCCACCCCCTGCCATGGGCAGGGACACCTCCCACTGGATCAGGGGCTCCAAACCCCATCCAACCTGGCCTGGAACCCCTCCAGGGATGGGGCAGCCACCACTGCTCTGGGCAACCTGGGCCAGGGCCTCCCCACCCTCACAGCAAAATGTTTCTTCCCAAGATCTCACCTCAGTCTCCCCTCTTTCAGATTAAAAACATTCCCCCTCACCCTATCCCTGCACTCCCTGATCCAGAGCCCCTCTCCAGCTTTCCTGGAGCCCCTTTCAGCACTGGAAGCTGCTCTAAGGTCTCCCCACTACCTTCTCTTCTCCAGGCTGAACACTCCCAACTCTCTCAGCCTGTCCTCGTACAGGAGGTGCTCCAGCCCTCGGATCATCTCCGTGGCCTCCTCTGGACTCGCTCCAACAGCTCCATGTCCTCCCTGTGTTGAGGACTCCAGAACTGGACATGGGGCTCCAATTGGGGTCTCACAGAGCGGAGCAGAGGGGCAGAATCCCCTCCCTCCCTGCTGGTCCCTCTGCTCTGGATGCAGCCCAGGACACAGTTGGTTTCTGGGCTGTGAGCGCACGTTGCCGGCTCATGTTGAGCTTCTCCTCCTCCAGCATCCCAAGTCCTTCTCCTCAGGGCTGCTCCCAATCCACTGTCTGCCCAGCCTGGATTTGTGCTTGGGATCTCCCCAACTCCGGTGCAGTACCTTTTATTTATCCTTGAACTCCATGAGGATTGCACAGCCCCACTTCTCAAGTCTGTTAGAGTCTCTCGGGATGGCATTCCATCACTTTTTCGGGAGTTGAACTCCCCTTGAAGGGCATCGCTGTGTCTGACAGCCCTGACCTGAGACTACCAGAGCCTGCAGGGCGGTGGCCGACGCCCCAGGGTCAAACCATCCCCCAAATGGCAAAACTGGCCCTGAAATGGGGAGTACGGAAAGCTAAAACATCTAAACCCTGATCTTAGTTGAGTTTTCCTGCTCTTCTGACTGTAAGTGGGTGCATAACGGAGGGGAATAAAGAAGCTGCAGCTCTGCTCCGGACATTGCTCTGGGGACAGGGAATTGCCGCCACCACTGACATCCCCTTGGCTGGGGACACGGGGCAGTGGTCACCCGCGTCCTCACCAGCAGCTCTCTCAACCCAACAAAGAAGCACAGCCCCATCCTCTGGATGCCCAAAGTGGCCACGGCTTGTCCCACAGCCCCACGGCGCTGGCTCGTCCCTGCCCTCCCCACCTCTCCCTGCTCTCCCGTAAGCAAAACCAGAGCCGAGCGCAGGACACATGGTTCTGCTTTGCCTAAGTGTAAACCAGCCCAACACAAGAAACTCCAAAGCTCTTCCCACAGCTCAAGCTTCCCTTGGTCCCCTCCTCAAGGGTTGACCACAAACAAGTCAGAACCTTGTCCCTGGGCTCCTCACAGCTTCCTCTGGGGAGGCTTTAGGGGTGACAGAAAAGCCCCTCTATGCTGCAGCCGCTCATCACAGCCCCGGTGAGGAAACGGCAGCAGTGAAAGCCATCCAGGACCCATCGGATGGTGGAGGGGTAGAAGGGGCTGTGCCTGAGCATCAGCATCTCCGGCAGTACAGGAAACCCTTCGGCTGAAGACACCAACCAGTGGAAAGCTGTGCTGTTCCCACGCTGATGTGACACCGACATTCGGTCTGAATTACAGAGGGGTTTGGTTTACATCTCTCCAAACAGCTGCTTTAAAACCAGTAAACAACCCTACGAGATGCCATCAGCATGATCATAACGAAAAGAAGTCCTCGCCAAGCCTGTGCGACACAGACAAAGGGGTTGCGAGCTCCGTGGGACCGTGGGTGATGCCAGGGGGTGGTGGTCACGCTGTGCTCCAGGCTGTGGTTGGAGAAGGAAGATTTCATGACCTTGCTGTGGCCGAGATGTTCCACCTCAGTGTGAGCAGCAAGGTTAGGGCACAGCTTTCCAGCCCGGCCAAGGTGAGCCTGCAAAGTTGCCATCGGATGGAGCAGCACTGCTCTTGGCTCCATCCGTATTCCCACCACTTCCCTCATTTTGGACTCCGGTGGAGCAAAACCAGCTCAAAGGCAGCAAGGCTGAGCACCGGAGATGGCAAGAATTTGGGGTACGTTAACTCATCTATGTCGAACATGCATCCTGCATCCCTGGGCACCTCCAGCGATGGACCCACCAAAGTCCATCTCCTCCTCGTGGGCTGTAGAGCTGGGAAGAAGCCCCTGCGGCCCCTGTCTGAGGAGGACATGCCCTGTCCCACAGCCCTGAGCTGGAAGAGCACATGGTGCCGATGGGAACAGAACAAATGCTGCAGCACCTCCCGTACGAGGACAGGCTGAGAGAGTTGGGGTTGTTCAGCCTGGAGAAGAGAAGGCTCTGAGGAGACCTTATAGCGACCTTCCAGTACCTGAAGGGGCTACAGGAAAGCTGGAGAGGGGCTGTTCACAAAGGCTCATGGGGATAGGACGAGGGGGAACGGGTATAAACTGGAGAGGGGAGATTTAGGCTTGATATAAGGAAGAATTTCTTCACCATGAGTGGGGAGGCCCTGGCCCAGGTTGCCCAGAGCAGTGGTGGCTGTCCCATCCCTGGAGGTGTTCCAGGCCAGGTTGGATGGGGCTTGGAGTCCCTGATCCAGTGGGAGGTGTCCCTGCCCATGGCAGAGGAGTTGGAACTGGATGATCTTTAAGGTCCCTTCCAACCCAAACTATTCTATGATTCTATGATTCTATGATTCTATGATTCTATGATTCTATGAAATGCTTTTCCAGGAAGGGATGGAGCACAGGGAAGGACAAATCCCAATCACCTTGAAAAGCCTCCCCTGCATGGTGAGGGACACGAGAAGCCAAACTCACCAAGACAAAAAGCCCAGCGCGATTGCCCTGTGCGGCACCCAGCACCGCTCCATTGCCCCCAGCCCATGACCCACTCACCTCCTCCAGCCCCCCGGAGCAGAATCAGCCCCACTCAGACCCTCTTTGGGGCTGGAACCCTGAAGGAGCCCTCATGAACAAAGATGCTGCTGCCCGGGCGCACTATCTGCCGTCCCTCTCGCAGGATTTCTCACTGGCACGGCGTGGGGCCATGGGGAGGCAATGGGATGCATCCACCCCCTGGGAGGCAGCGACAACACCTTTGATCCCTTCCCTGGGAGGTCCCGGATGGGTTTTAATGCCATTAACTAACAGAAGATATGCAGCGGGTGTCTGGTGGGGAGCGATCCTGCTGCAGATGTGGAGCCAAGCGTGGCGATTTCTGCCACGCTGTCCTGCCAGGTTCCCCCAGTAGGATCGGCTCAGCCCTGGGTGGGCTTTGTGGATCCCTACAAGACCAAATAAAGGCTCTGCTTTCCCTCCAGCCTCACATCCCACCCTGCCGATCCCATCCTTGCCTCTCTCTCCGTTGCACAACGGAGGCAGATACGCAGCTGCAATATAAATCAGCATTAAAGAAAAGGTGGTTTAAATGCAGCACGACTGACTGCAGCATTCACCCTGCTCGGACGGCTCAGAGACGCCGGGGTGGTGCCTGCAAGAAGGTCTGGGGGCACCTGGCCAAGACCTGCACCCCTACCACCCATCACCTCCCCGTTCGGCAAAAAAAAATCTGTGATAACATTCATATTTTTGAGGATCTCTAGTCCTCTTCCTACCAAAAAAGCAGCCAAAGCATTTAAAACCTCTAACTGGCTGGACATGAGCAGCGTGGTCCCCACCTGTGGTCCCCAGTCCATGGTGGTTCCCAGTACGGTGGCTGCAGATCCCTGCTGAGGTCCGACTGCTTCGCCAAGACAGGCAAGGCTATAGCAACCCAAATTCCTTTATGAGCTGATTCAGTTGGTTCTAAGCAGCAGCACGAACCACCCTTTAGGGTAAAAGATGAGTAATTAGAGATAAAATTACAATAAAACGCTTCAGGATGGTATTGCTCAGTGCGTCAGCTGGAGAAGAGGCTATGGCTGGTGGCACGATATAGAACAAAGCTGTAACGGTGAATGAGGTGGGAATAAAAACTGCAAAAAAAACCCCTATTGATGCAGACAAATCCCCATGGAAATGACCCTCTGCTGATGGGCAAAATCACACATCTCATCTGGAATCCCACCAAGCCTAGGATAAGTTCTGTAACCGTGAATTGGAGAATCATGGAATGGTTTGGGTTGGTAGAGACCTCAAAGCCCATCCAGTTCCACCCCCTGCCATGGGCAGGGACACCTCCCACTGGATCAGGGGCTCCAAGCCCCATCCAACCTGGCCTTGAACCCCTCCAGGGATGGGGCAGCCACCACTGCTCTGGGCAACCTGGGCCAGGGCCTCCCCACCCTCATTGTGAAGAATTCCTTTCTAATGTCCAACCTAAATCTTTCCCCTTCCAATTTAAAGCCATTCCCCCTCATCCTCTCCCTGCCCTCCCTTATCAAGAGCCCCTCCCCAGCTTTCCTAGAGCTCCTTTCTGGACTGGAAGCTGCTCTAAAGTCTCCCCACAGCCTTTCTTTCAGGCTGAACAACCCCAGCTCTCTCAGCCTGTCCTCCTACAGGAGGTTCTCCAGCCCTCGGATCATCTCCATGGCCTCCTCTAGACTCGTTCCAACAGTTCTGCATCCTTCCTGCACTGAGCACTCCAGAACTGTACACTGGACTCCAGGTTGGGTCTCACAGGAGAGGAATAGAGGGGCTGAATCCCCTCCCTCTCCTGCTGGCCACGCTTCTTTTGATGCAGCCCAGGACACAGTTGGTTTCTGGGTGCGAGTGCTCATCGCCATCTCATGTCAAGCTATCCCCAGGTCCTTCTCCGCAGGGCTGCTCTCCATCACATCATCCCCCAGCCTGAACTGAAACCATGGATCGCCCTGACTCAGGTGTAGGACGTTGCCCTTGGCCTTGTTGACCCTCATGAGGTCCTCCCAGCCCCACTTCTCCAGCCTGTCCAGGTCCCTCTGGATGACATCCCATCCTTCTGGCATTACAACTGCACCGCTCAGCTTGGTGTAGGAAAGCAGGGATAACTCCAACTAAAACAAAACGCACAAGCAGGACCCCTAACCCACCTCCGGGCACCCATGGGTGCTGCTTTGCTAGCAAACAGCAGCCTCATCCACCACCCAACACCATTTTTCCAGCCCCGGATTTCCTCCTCATGCCAAAACCTGAAATCTGAATGCCAATTTTTTCTATTCCCGGAGTGACAAACCACCGCCCCACGTACTAAATAATAGCGCGATGCCAAAAAGGGGCGGGTTGTTGGAGGAAACTAATTACTGTGGCTTGTTTGAACAATCCCAGTGCCTCGGGAAATAGGGTTAAAAGCTTAAATTTTGGCAGTGAGATGGAGCCCGGGCCCCAGATGTGCTTTCCTCTGGGCTGGTTTCAACACCACTGGTGTCTCTGAGTTGCCATGGTTGAGCTGGGGAGGAGTGGAATCTCCTTTTTTTACCCCCAAGAAAGGAAAAGCCCTCGGTAGGATCCAGGAGGGAGAACCACGACAGAGGCAGGCGGGCAAGAGAGCTGCCATAAAAGCATCGATTCTCCCCACGCAGCGGCTTTGGCCACTTTCACCTTCCTCGTTTTGTAGAGCTTTCCTTCTTTGTGGATTTGGTCAATGTTTTGGCGCGTTCTGCACCTCCCTCCCCAAACCACCAGGGGGAAGGTGACTGTGCAGCACCGTGCCTCAGTTTCCCCCATTGCCCTCAGAGTGTGATGGACCTTGAAGGACTTCATGTATTAATTCCTGGTTTTTTCCGGGGCACTCATGGGAGTGGACTGACCACCTCTGGCTTTTCCATTCACCTCCGGCGGGCTGGTGTGGGCCCTTCAGCTCCCACCTTAATAACTCCCGTTCTCATGCCCAGAGAAATATGGGTCAGACTCAGCATTCCTGCAAGCAGGAGAGATTGAGATAGAAACAAGCTGTGCAGGGGGCAGGATCGAGGAGTAACAGCACCCAGATCATAGAATCATAGAATAGTTTGGGTTGGAAGGGACCTCAAAGCCCATCCAGTCCCACCCCCTGCCATAGGCAGGGACACCTCCCACTGGATCAGGGGCTCCAATCCCCATCCAACCTGGCCTGGAACCCCTCCAGGGATGGGGCAGCCACAGCTTCCCTGGGCAACCTGTTCCAGGGCCTCCCCACACTCATCGTGAAGAAATTCTTCCTTTTGCCCAGTCTAAATCTGCCCCTCTCCAGTTTATACCCGTTCCCCCTTGTCCTATCACCACAAGCCTTCGTGAACAGTCCCTCTCCAGCTTTCCTGGAGCCCCTTTCAGCACTGGAAGGTCACTCTAAGGTCTCCTCAGAGCCTTCTCTTCTCCAGGCTGAACAATCCCAATTCTCTCAGCCTGTCCTCACATGGGAGGTTCTCCAGCCCTCGGATCATCCCTGTAGCCTCCCCTGGAACTGTTCCAACAGTTCCATCTCCTTCTTATGTTGAGGATTCCAGAACTGGACACAATACTCCAGATGAGGTCTCCCAAAGAGGAACAGAGGGGCAGAATCCCCTCCCTCCCTGCTGGCCACGCTGCTTTGGATGCAGCCCAGGACACGGTTGGCCTTATGGGCTGCGAGCATATATTGCCGGCTCATGTCAAGCTTCTCATCGACCGGACGCCCTGTGGAAGTATGAGTATCCATCTGCATCCCTCAACTTCACCCATCTGCATCCCTCAACATCATCCCTCACCAACAGCATCCATCCACAGTATCCAACAGCACCCACCCACGTCCCTCAACAGCATCTCCCAACAACACCCATCTGCATCCCTCAACATCCCTCAAGAGCACCCATCCACATCGCTCAACAGCAGTGACACCAAAGACCATGGGGGACACCAACGCCACCTCCGGCCCAGCAACGCGAACTCATCCCGTACCTTCACTCCCCTTTTCCCTCTACATATTTAATCTCTTTTCGCACAGAAGGTACCGGCTTGTCGCGGCATCCGCTGGGGTTTACGGCTCTTTGCTGAGCGCAGAGAGACCTGAGAGAGGTTTGCAAATCTAATTCGCACTAAACCCTTCCAGTGGGTTTTGGACGGTGCACAACCCCACATCCCATTAGCATTTACTGTCTGACTCCAGCAGCAGCTGCCAACATATTGAACCACTTAGCACTGCTCCAGAGCGAACAAATGAGGAATTCCTCCCGAGACAGCAAGAGCAGTGGACTGGGAATGGAGATTTTTGGGTGGGGGAAGCTCGGATCTGGGGGATGCTTGGGATAAAGAAGGCTGGAGATGATGGGAATAGCTGGAGAGTCTCCAAAAGGCAGCAGGTAAGAGTCACCTGGACCTTTGCATGCAGAGATGCTGAAACAGCGGTGCAGCATCACGCTGACGTAGATGGATGAGTCCCCAAGCTTTCCTGTCGCTGTGGGGAAAACCCACTTGGGATGCCCTAAGGGACTGGATGTTTTCCACATGGAAGAGCCACACAGCTTCCAAAAAAGCACAGTTCTGCCCTCTGATCACACCCAGAACGCCTGTGTGTGGGAGACCCGTGGTGACACTGCCCTTTCCTCCCAGCTGCCGTCTCCTGCGACTCCAGTTCACATCCCATTAAGTTTGAGGATAGAAGCTTGGGATCATTTTTCCTGTCCCCGGACGATGGAGCGGTGAGCTTTGTGCTGCCGTAAAAAATTCTTTGCAATCGGGATGCAGCCTCCCAAGCTCTGCCTGTGCTCCTACGGAGGAGCTGACAACACGGAGTGACGCAGGCAGTGACAATCTGCCCCTCTTCTGCCAGTTTTCCACCTTTCCCGGCTCAGCCACTGCACTGGGACCCACCAGCACCGCTGGGAGCAACAGGGAATTAAAGAAAGCGCTGCTGAAAGGTAACGGTGCGGCTGGAGAAAGAGGTCCAGCGAGAAGATGGGTTGCATCCCCTCTCCTGCCAAGCCCTGAGTCTTGTCATCGTTCCCGTACCAGCGGAGACCCCCAGGCTGGCTCACTGATGCTACCTCTCCTCCATCGCCTTAGGCCCACACAGCCTGTCCCACCAGGAGAAGATCAATCATCCTCAGATCTCCTCTTGGAGACACGCAGAGGCCGGGCTCCCTCTCCTCTCCATCAATTCTCTGCCAGAGAGAGAGAGATCCTCTTGCAAGCAATGCTTTGCCAGGGCACGGCTGGCCATCACCGTCCCTTCATGCCTACGCATCTTCCCTCCGCCTGTGCTCAGAGGGTTCATGTCAGCCAAATCCTGGTTGGATCCTTCCAATCTCTCTTTTCCCCCCTCTAAAAAAACCTATCCTGGGGCACTAAACAGGGGATCCCCCTCGGTTTGGGGCAGCGAGGTGATGTCACCAGAATCCAGCCCAGCTCGGCGCGGTGGAGCATCGCTGCCAGCGGCCGTGTCCCGCATCCTCCTGCCACGTGCGGCAGCTCCACCACTGGCATCGTCCATCCCAGACAGCTCCGTGGAGCTGCTAAGCCTCAAAAATATGCTTTTAATAAGCCAGCACCACTTAACGAAGACAGCAGCTGTCCCATTAAATCAAAGGCGAGCCTTTCCTCGGGGACATCCCGGCAGGGTGGGACTGACGTCCCTGGGTGGGATGCAGCACCGACTCGAGGGGATGAAGATGTTTCGGTTGGCTTTGTCCCTGCTGTGAAGCACACGGACATCCCTGCCTGTCATGGGGAAGGTGCCAGAGAGGGAAAAACACAAGGGCAAAGCCAAAAGGCCACTCCAGCGCCTTTCTGGGGACATCACTGCCTGTTCCTCCTGCCACAGCTCTGCTGGGGGATCGCGACCACAGGGATGGAGCCCACAGTATTTGGGGTCTTGAAGCCCTGACCTGACCCTGTTCCGCTCCACGAGTGCAGCACGAGGCTGCTCTGGGCTCAAGGTCTGGCAGCAGGATTGGGGCTGTGTCATAATTTATGGTTCCAGGACAACGTCGGCCACCAGCAGCCATCGCCAAGTCCAACGCTTCAGTGCTTTGTAGCCGAGGGTCAAGGAGCAACAACCGTCGGCAATAAATACACCCCGTGCTCCATCCAACCCTGTCACAGCACAGCCAAAACCAACATTATTAAAGGCAAAATAAGAAAAGGCAGCAGGAGCCTGCGGCCTGGTCAGCGATGTGAGCGCTCCGTGCTTTCACAAACAGCTCTGCGAGCAACGGCCAGAGATGGCAAAAACGGGATGAAAATATTGGAACGGGTCCAGAGGAGGCTACAAGGATGATCCGAGGGCTGGAGAACCTCCCGTACGAGGCCAGGCTGAGAGAGATGGGGTTGTACAGCCTGGAGAAGAGAAGGCTCTGAGGAGATCTTAGAGTGACCTTCCAGTGCCCGAAGGGGCTCCAGGAAAGCTGGAGAGGGGCTGTCCATAAAGGCTTGGAGTGTCGGGACGAGGGGGAATGGGTATAAACTGGAGAGGGGCAGATTTAGGCTGGACATAAGGAAGAATTTCTTCACCATGAGTGTGGGGAAGCCTTGGAACAGGTTTCCCAGGGAAGCTGTGACTGCCCCATCCCTGGAGGGGTTCCAGGCCAGGTTGGATGGGGCTTGGAGCCCCTGATCCAGTGGGAGATGCCCCTGCCCATGGCAGGGGGTGGAACTGGATGGGCTTTGAGGTCCCTTCCAACTCAAACTATTCTATGATTCTATGATTCTAATATAATTCTCAGCCCCAAGATTCGACCCAAATGTGTTTGCAGATGCTCAACTGCCCCTGGAGCTGCCACAGCCTGGAGACAGTGAGGGTGGGGGGCTGCCAGCGCTCCCCAGCCCTGAGACCCCCTGCTGATGGCTCTGCTCTCCCCAACCCCTAAATCCTGGGGGCTTCAAATAGGCTTCAAACATGGCATTCAGTTGGTTCCTCTGGGGACACATTTTTCTACCTGGGAAGGACTAAGGGTGGGCTTACAACTGCTTCATCCCTCTGCTGCTGCCTGGAAAGATCAAGCCAAGATGAAATCAAGGAGCTACCTAAGGCCAGGGCTCTCTTAGAGCAAACCCCACCAGCCCAGACCCTGCTCACAAATGATTTTCTTGCTCAGCATCAGACGAGCTCATGGATGGGCTTTATCGCCCCGTCTCGAGCACGACACAACCAGGTCCCTCCACTGCAAAAAAATGCTGAAATAGAGAGAAATGCAATTTCTACCCTGGCTTATTGCAGCCTGGGAGCGATGCTAGAGGAGAAACCTCCCCACAGTGGGACATCTGATGCTGTGCGAGGATGCCGACCCCTCGGAGCGCTGGGCAGGGCTGCCCTGCCTCCCTCCCGGCAGCTCCCATCCATCCCCTCTTGCGCTCGGTTTGGACCAAGTTCAAAGGAAATATTTTTCTGCTGGCAAAAAAAATAAATAAATAAAACTAAAATGTGGTTTCATCAAAATCAAACCAGTTGAGGAAAACCCGCGTTGATGCGACTGCCATTTCTGATTAGGGGTCTGACACGCGGGCGACGCCGCCTTTGAAGAGCTGCGGAAGGAAAAGCTTTTTTTGTCGTGGTTCGAGAACAACGCCGTGGCAAAGAGATTGTTTCAATTTAGCTCTTTGGATGTTGAGTTACAAAGCGAACCCGTTTTGGGTTTCGTGACAAAGAAGCAATGGGAATGGAAGTGCCTGCGGCATTTCCCTTCCCGGGGCGATCGCAGAGGGGGTTGCTTTGTGCCTATGCTCTCAGGATGCTCCTTAACACGAGAGCATCTCTGCACCGTGCCCGGCACAGCCAGAAGGGAGCAAGTCTGGGTTTCCGTTAGATCGAGTCTAGAGGAGACCACGGAGATGATCCGAGGGCTGGAGCACCTCCCGTACGAGGACAGGCTGAGAGAGTTGGGGTTATTCACTCTGGAGAAGAGAAGGCTGCGGGGAGACCTTAGAGCAGCTTCCAGTGCTGAAAGGGGCTCCAGAAAAGCTGGGGAGGGGCTCTGGATCAGGGAGTGAAGGGATAGGATGAGGGGAACGGTTTTCAGCTGAAAGAGTGGAGATTGAGGTGAGATCTTAGGAAGAAATGTTTTGCTGTGAGGGTGTGGAGGCCCTGGAACAGGTTGCCCAGAGCAGTGGTGGCTGCCCCATCCCTGGAGGGGTTCCAGGCCAGGTTGGATGGGGCTTGGAGCCCCTGATCCTGGGGGAGGTGTCCCTGCCCATGGAACTGGATGGGTTTGAGGTCTTTTCCAACCTAAACCATTCCACGTTTCTATGATTTTCTTCCTTTCCTCCAAGTTTAAAGGGAAAAGGCTATGACAAACTGTCTCAATCCTAGAAAACACTGGGTCGGGCAGGGTTTCCAGGAAAAAGAGGAGCTGGAGCAGGTGGCCCACCCTGACCAAGTGACTGGTCCACCCCACAGCTGCATTGCTGCCGGGATACCAAGTGATCCCTGGCACAGTGGGAATGGAGGGGCCGGCTGGTACCCGGCTGCTCATCCCTCCCTGGGAGCTGCCCGAGCCGGACCACACGCTGCTGCCCCAGCCAGGCTGAGCAAGGCTCCTGGAAGTGGGGCTGCGCACATGTGCTTTAGCTTAGACCAGCAATGAATTTGCCTGCGGCACTCGGAGAAAAAAAAAAACCACATCAGTAAAACACACACCGGTCCCGAGCTGCGCTCCTGCACCCCCTGCAGTGGGCACCCACTCCCATCTCCCTCTCCGCTGAGGTTCAGCCCCATTGGGTACCATAAGATGCTCTGTTGGAAGAGGTTGACATCCATGGGCTGCTGACAACCCTTTGTGACCCCCTGGTAAGGGCACAGAGTGGCTCAGCGTGTCACAGGATGGGGCTCTCCTGGACAGAAAGCCGCCTGCCCAGCGCGCTGCATGCCAACACACCACGGGACACGCTCTGTCCACGGTGATGCTGCTCTGGCCGCGCCACCACTGTGTTTAGAGCCACACGAAAGGTACTTTGCCCTCAAAAAGTGGATATTGCAAACCTTTGATCCTCCTTAGCAACTCCCCAAAGGTGGAACTCAACCTTAAAAAACATTCCCCGGCGCCCCGAGCGTGGGAAAGCAGCCCAAGGAGGGGAATCTCGCTGGGAGAGCAGGGAGATGGCCAAGTGGAGCTGCGATTCACGGCTGTACCGTGGGAGGGCACCCAGTGCAGCCGCAGCACCCGGTACCTCCCAATCCTCCATCAGCACCAGCACCCAAGGGTGCCCACCTGCCAGAAACAGCACCAGGAGCTGCACGTCCCCCTCGGCTGTGTCGCGGCACGCTGGACCAGCTCCTTTTTTTTTTCACAGCCTGAGTGCTGGATGTGACAAGGTCTGGAAGGTGCTGGGCTCTCCCTTTGCAGATCCAGGATGCGGCCCTGGCGCTGCAGCCTGCTGCAGAGCAGCTGCAACCATGCACAGCCTGACTGCAAAGCAGGACGGACACTCCGGCATCTCCAGGGTGCCTGCAGCCGGCGCAGGGATGCACTGCATCTCCTCCGCTCCGCAGGCAAGACAAAGACCTGGACCAAGACTGAGCAGGTAATTTGAGATCCAGCCCTATTTCAAACTGGAGATTTAGGAACAGGAAAGTCTCATTTCGTGCCCCCAGCCCTGGATCTGCTGGGGATGGAGGTGCAGGATGAACGCAGAGCCTGCGTGGTGACACCGAGGATGCTCACATTGGGCACTGCGAATCTCACGTGCAGCATCGCTCTGCTTTGCAACCCGGAGTCTGCACCAGGTAGATTTGAGTCTGAACTAAAGGTCAGGTTAAAAGCAGCAGCGAAAAAATCCAAATGCAAGCGCTCAAGCTTCTTAAGAGCTCGCACAGAGCCCCCTCCTCCCCTGCTTGTTTTCCCTGCCCTCTCCATGCAGCATCTCAGCCGCTTCCACCTTTACACATAGGAGCAGCCGCGAACGTGGGAGACTGAATTTGGGATCAACAGATGATCTTGGCTCCGGGACTTTAGCACACATCCAGGACTCACCAGCGCTTCCGAAAGCCGCCAATCCCTTCTCCCACCGTGATAAACCATACCCTCGACCCATCGCCCGGTTGTGGGTTGGCTCCTGAAGCAACGATAGGATTTAAACCAGCGCTGGCTGCAAGCTACCATATATGTGCAATAAAGACATCCGAGGTCTAGGTTGTTTTTACAAAGCCTCCCTACAGACCGCAGCAAGAGTGGGAATTTCCCTCCCTCGATGCTGGGGTGAAATTCGCCTTCCCAACCCCTGCTCAGCCCTGGATTTGGTTATCACAGCTCGGTGGTGGCCGAAAGCTGGAGTTGGGAGAAGGTGACGGGGTTGCAGATGCAGACAGAGCGCGGCCGTCGATCCTTCCGTTTCTTAAACTAATATTTAGACAGTTTTCCCTCCCTCCCGTGACCAAACTGCACCCGGAGCCGTCCCTCGCCGTGTTTATGTGTTTCTCCGTGGCGGGACGGTCTCCAAGTATGAAGCAAACTCCTCCAGCAGCCGCAAAGGCCACCGTGACACCGAGCACGAGGTGGGCAGCTGAGGGCCAGATCCTGGCTCTGCCCCCATCCTCTGAGGAAGCCCAAAGGACCTGGTTGTGCCCTGTTTGTGAGGGGGCAGCATCCGACCCCACTGGGCTTCAACAGGACGCACAGCATCAGGTGGGGGGGATAAAAAGCGACAAAGGCTGGAGCCAGGGAAGGAGGATCCACCAGGATCCCTGCAGCCACCCCAGCCCCGCACCGCCGGCAGAGGTGCAGGATCTGTCCCGGGAGAGGGGCTGGATCCGTCCCAGGAGAAGGGTTGGATGCATCCCAGCAGAGGGGCTGGATCCGTCCCGGCAGTGGGGCTGGATGCATCCCGGGAGAAGGGCTGGATGCATCTCAGGAGAGGGGCTGGATCCGTCCCGGCAGAGGGGCTGGATGCATGCTGAGAGAAGGGCAGGATCTGTCCCGGGAGAAGGGCAGGATGCATCCCGGGAGAGAGGCAGGATGCGTCCCGGGAAAGGGGCTGGATGCATCCCGGGAGAAGGGCTGGATCGGTCCCGGCAGAGGGGCAGGATGCGTCCCGGGCGGTGCAGGTGCCCGGGTGCTTACCTGGACGCCGGTGCTCGGTGCTCAGCGGTGGCTCCGGGCCGGGCGGACACGCGAGGGGCCGGGGGTCGCCATGGGCGGCTCAGCACGGCTCGGCTCAGCACGGCTCGGCTCGGCTCTTGCAGGTCTCGGCTCAGCTCGGTTCGGTTCGGCTTCTGCAGGGCTGGACCGGGCTCGGTTCGTCTCGACTCGGCTGAGCTCAGCTCAGCTCGGCACAGCTCGGGTCCTGCAGGGCTGAGCTCGGCTCGGTTCGGCTCAGGTCCCGCAGGGCCGGACTGGGTTGGGCTCGGCTCTGCTCCTGCAGGGCTCGGCTCGGCACAGCTCGGGTCGTGCAGGGCTCGGCTCAGCTCGGGTTCTGCAGGGCTGGACTGGGCTCGGTTCGGCTCGTGTCCTGCAGGGCTCGGCTCGGCTCGAGTCCTGCAGGGCTGAGCTCGGCTCGGTTCGGCTCGGGTCCTGCAGGGCTGCACTGGGCTCGGTTGGGCTCGGGTCCTGCAGGGCTGCACTGGGCTCGGCTCGGCTCGGCTCGGCTCGGATCCTGCAGGGCTGCACTGGGCTCGGCTCAGCTCGGGTCCTGCAGGGCTGTACTGGGCTCGGCTCGGCTCGGGTCCTGCAGGGCTGGGCTCGGCTCGGCTCGGCTCGGGTCCTGCAGGGCTGGCTCCGCTCGGCGCTGCTGGAGCTCTGCTGGGCGGGGGGGGGCTCGGCCACCGCCTCCTCCCCGCGGGGGCGGGTTTGGGGCTGCCCGGTCCCGCCTCCCCCGATCCCGGTGCCGGGACCGCCCGGAGCCGCCCGGACCCCCCGGCGCTGCCCCGCATCCCATGTGCTGCCCCGCATCCCCCACCCTGCCCCACATCCCCATCCTGCCCCACATCCCTTATCCTACCCCGCATCCCCCATCCTGTCCTGCATCCCTTGTCCTGCCCCACATCCCTTATCCTGCCCTGCATCCCCCGTGCTGCCCCCGCATACCCCATCCTGTCCCGCATCCCCCATCCTGCCCCACATCCCCCCCTCCTGCCCTGCATCCCTTGTCCTGCCCCACATCCCCTGTGCTGCCCCACATCACCGGTGCCACCCCACATCCCCCACCCAGTTCCCCAGTCCTGCCCCTCATCCCCATCATCCCACTCCCTCACTTCCCTGCTCTGCATCCCTCTGTTCCCTCAGTTCCCTGCCCCACATCCCCAGTCCTGCTCCCCACATCACCCCACTTCCCTGCCCCACAACCCCAGTCCTGCTCCCCACATCACCCCACTTCCCTGCCCCACATCACCCCAATTCCCTGCCCCTAGATCCTGATTCCTGGCTTGGGGGGATGCAGGGAGGTTCTGCCCCATTGCGGAGGCACCAACCCCACAGGGTTTGCTGTGGGCAGCCAAATGTCCCAAATGTCCCCTCTCCTGGTCCCCAACGCCCCAATCCACAGGGCGCATCCTCCCATGTCAACCGAGGGCATCATTCCCATCACATCTCCCCGTAATCTCCAGCTTTGCATCAGGGCTTTTCCCATTCCGGCTTTGCAGACCGAGGACGCACTGAGCACCGGGCAGGATCACCGCTGTGGCCTGGGACAGGCTGGAGAGCGATGCCGGCCACCACGGGAGTTGTGGGGTTGATGGACACGTGGAAAGAGCTGTCTGGAGATGAAGGATGTTCTTGCACTTTCTCTGGGAGCAACAAATTGTTGGGCTGGATTCATCCGCGTCACTCTGTGCCGGTACAGAAATGAGTTTGGCTGCACAGCTCCACAGCTTCCAGCTCCTCAGGATCAGCCCTGATCAAAATCCAGGGGTGTCCAGGTTGACTCAGATTTTGTGGTCTACGTTGGTCAAAGCTAAAAATCCCAGGAATGCATCATATTCCTCAAAAGATCCATACTAAATTACACTTTATCAGTTAAACCCAAAAGCTCTTTGTGTGCAAAGTGGTTTAGTGTTCATTGGCATCACTTTATCCAGTGGGATGTCCCTGCCCATGGCAGGGGGGTTGGAACTGGATGATCTTTAAGGTCCCTTCCAACCCAAACGATTCTATGATTCTATGATTCTATGATCTAATCCCAAAGGTTTCCTTTCTCCGACAGCTTCTTTGTTGGCAGAGGAAGAAGAACCAGTTTGGAGCAACCTGGAGATGATGTTCTGGACCAGAGATGATGCTCTTTCCCAGCCTCGGCACACTAATGTCTAACAGATCCCTATGATTCCTTACATATCTTGTAATGAGCCAAACGCTTCCCCAGCCTCATTCACCCCCATATCCTCACCCCGGGGCTGGTGGGACCGGTTTCAGTCTCCCCATCCCTTTCCCTGTCTCCTTGCAGTGACCACCTCGGGAATGACCACAGAAAGGTGCTTTAGTTTACAAAAAGAGATGGACGGCATCATCAACTCCTTCTTGTGGGCTCAGTTAGAAACAAGATCTTGGTGCTGTTTACCCTGACATCATTAGTCTTCAGAGTTAACAGCCACTTTATGGGTACAAACAGCCCCTGTCTCCCTCTGCTCTTGTTGTAGCCTCTTCGCAAGCCCCGGCAGATGCTGTAGTCCCAGATTTAGACCTGGGAGGAGCATTCTGCTGTGGGAAACTGGCAACAGGTACAGACAGACATCGCTGCAAAGCTTGGCTTAATGATTTCTGTCCCAGGAGATTGGGTGGATGCTCCTCCTGCTCCGCTCCAGTCTAGCCCTGTCTCCTCCAGGACACGGTGGCAATTCAGCTTGGCTTTCATCCGCCCCCAGACTTAAGCAAATCTCCCCCATCCAGGAGAGCGGAAACCTTTCCAGCCTGCCACGAGGCGCCCGGGGTGCCGTGTGTCCCTGCCTCTGCCGTCACCTCGGCCGACACACGCCGCCTGTCCCGACCTGCACCCTGCGCCTTGCACAACAGCCGACGGAAAACACGGATCACGTTTCTCCCAAACCTGCCGTGAAACAAATCCAATGCCACTTCTAGGGAACTGGGAAAAGGGAGGGTTTAAGGAAGTGGAAACATCTCCATGCAATGAAAGAAATCATAGAATCATGGAATGGTTTGGGTCGGAAGGGACCTCAAAGATCATCCAGTTCTACCCCATGCCATGGGTAGGGACATCTCCCACTGGACCAGGGGTTCCAAACCCCATCCAACCTGGCCTGGAACCCCTCCAGGGATGGGGCAGCCACCACTTTCCTGCGCAACCTGTTCCACATCTCACTGCTCTCATGGGGAAGAAATTCTTTCTTATGTCCATTCTAAATCTGCCCCTCTCCAGTTTATACCCATTCCCGCTCATCCTATTCCCACGAGCCTTTATGAACAGCCCCTCTCCAGCTCTCCTGCAGCCCCTTCAGGCACTGGAAGGTCACTATAAGGTCTCCTCGGAGCCTTCTCTTCTCCAGGCTGAACAACCCCATAGGACACGGAGGGACTGGAGGGCTGGAGAGGAGAGGCTCAGCGCTCTCTCAGTGGCTGTTTCATTCCTTCTCCTGTCTCCCCAGTGTTTGTTTTTGCAAGTATTAATGTGCTGGGATTGTTTTCTTTAGCACACATCAGGTCTGAAGGGTTTCACTGGGGGTCTGGGATCTGAGTGACCTTGTCCCATCAGGAGACCTTCCCAGGAGTAGTCTATGGAGCGTGGCCCACGGTTGTCCTGTGTCCCCGTGGCCCCACAGGAGCCACAGAGATGCCCCTTTCTACAAAGACCACCTGGCTGGAGTCCACAGGGTGCTGTGAGATGGTGGGATCCATGGGGCAAGCAGCAGGGATGGGCGCCGCTGTTCTTCTCTCCGAAACGAGGAGGCTTCACCTTGACGTGCCTGGCTGCTCGGCAAAGCAGCACTGAACGACGCCCTCCTGCTCTGCAACCCACGGAAGGCAACGGCTGTCCTGCCAAAAACCCAGTAGCTGCTAAACAAACAGTTTAATGCGAAACAGCCTCGATGGAGCAGGAGCAAACGTGCCCAAGAAAGCGTCGAAGTCATTACAGAGCCACAGCGAAAGCACATGACGTCGCAAAGGCTTTGCCGAGCGCTGAGGAAGCAAATCCTGGTACAATGTGCAACTCTTTTTTGGTTTTTTTTTTCCTTCTTAATTAATGTTTTCCTAACGACGCGTGTAACGTGGTGTCGTTTCCACCTATCCCACAGTGTCTGCTAGGAGCCCAAACGTCAGTCTGTCCGGTTGTCCCTGCAGCCAGAGCCCGTCCCCACGCCTCTCCTTGCTCTTTCTTGCAGGGTTACTCCCAGCTCCCTCTCACTCACATCACCGGGAGGTAAAATCCAGTTCTCTGTGAACCTCTGGCTCATGGAGGAGGTTTGGGAGTTGCTCCTATTTGGATTGGCTGCCTCCTCTTGACCAGTCAAGCCGCCCTTGATCCACCAGGGCTTAAACTGGCCCCAAGCTGCTGTCTCGCAGGCTGACGGCTGGTTGTGAGTGGAGCCCGGAGAGGTCCCTCTGCTCTTCCAGCGTTCCCTGCTTGCAGCTGCATGAGGAGCCTGAGCAGGATGAAAATCTGGGGACCTGCAAAGGATGCCCACCTGGGCAGGACAAGGAGGGATGCCGATAAAGCTGTTCCCTGTAGCACCATGGACTCAAAAGCCTTCAGTCCCACCTTCGAGCTGTATCATCTTCAAGAGGTGAGCATGGGCAAGTGGCTCTGAAACCATCCAGTCACCTTGTCTCCAAGGGGAGTGAAGCCAGACTTCACATCCCACAAGCACTTGGCCTCCCGTGCTGTTGTGCATCCTCTAGAAGGTGAGAAAGGATCACCTCCGACCTCAGGTCTCTGCTGATCAAACCCAGACCTGGGGTGACGGCCCTATGGAGGGAAAGGCTTGCTGTGACGAAGCAACCTGCCTGCAGTGACCCAGGAGAAGTTCAGACCCCAAAGGGCAACGCCTGCCCTCACGCAGTAGAGCCTCGGGGTGGTCCGAGAAGGGTTACCCAGCATGGTCTTCATGGAGGAGGTGGGGAGGCACAGACAGGAGCAGCATCCAGCCGACCTACCCGCTGCAAAGGGTGGGGACTTGCGAAAGAGCCAGTGATCCCCCGAAATGAGAGATTTGGCAGAAAAGAGGTGCTCAGCGAGCTTGGAGCCAAAATGAGTTGCCACCAGACACCGTAGACACCTTGTCCTGATCATCATAGAATCATCATGGAATCGATGAATCATAGAATAGTTTGGGTTGGGAGGGACCTTAAAGATCATCCAGTTCCAACCTCCCTTTCATGGGAAGGGACATCCCACTAGATCAGGCTGCCCAAGGCCCCATCCAACCTGGCCTTGAACACCTCCAGGGATGGGGCATCATGGAATGGTTTGGGTTAGAAGGGACCTTAAAGTCCATTCAGTTCCAACCCCCTGCTCCTCTAAGTTCTCCGCAGAGCCTTCTCCAGGCTGAACTCCAAATTCTTCAGCCTGTGATGACAAGCTTTGCCTCATTCCTCTACATGGAAGGATCTTGGTGGCCACCTTGGTAAGGGGTATTCACCCCAAGTCCCGTCGTGGTAGATGGTTTGCCTTAGGAGTTGCATAATTTGTGTTTTAAGAGTAGTTATTATCATAGAATCATGGAGTGGTTTGGGTCAGAAGGGACCTCAAAGCCCATCCGGTTCCACCCCCTGCAATGGGCAGGGACACCTCCCACTGGATCAGGGGCTCCAAGCCCCATCCAACCTGGCCTGGAACCCCTCCAGGGATGGGGCAGCCCCCACTGCTCTGGGCAACAGCCTGATTGGAGAATGGGTACCAGACACTGCAATGACATCTCAGATGTCTTCCTTAAGCAGATGTCTTAAAAGAGCCATTAAATGCACCGGATTCCCTCCTCGTTTGACACAGGGCGGGACGTGCTGCAGGCTGATATTACTCTAGGTTACCTCTCGCAGCCTCGTTCATCTCATCAATCCATTGGAAGATGACGGAGTCCAGAGAGATGATCTATAGCAAGAGGAGATGTTGTGAACCACTGGGATGGAGTGAAAAATTGGAGCCAGCTAGAAAATACACAGAACATAATGTCAGACTCAAAATCCACTATGAACAAGTGTCCATAAACACTGAGGGGGAAAATCTGAGCAATTAAGTCATTTTAAATGTCAAATAGCCCATGGACCCCACATTTGGACATGACAGATGAACAAAAACATAGACATTAAAAATTTCTGAAAACTAACAAAGGAACGATGATTAATTTCTCTCTGTTCTCGGGCAATAGCATTATATACACACAAAGGAGTCATAAAAATTCCAGGATGACGGAACGAAATCCTTCCAGAGCTGCACAGATAAAATACAACCATAGTGGAAGGAGCTGGAAGGATCCAGAGAAGGAGCATGCCTAGGGCTGGCTCCTAGACATTGTGCTGGATGAAACAACTTTCCTGGAGGATGCGACTGCAAGATTACACCTGGTGAAGGTGCTGGTGAACACGAGTGTCATGTTCCAGCTGGAGATGGGACAAATCCTTCTCATTTATGGCAGGGGCGCTCCCATGCTCGCTGCAGACAGTCATATATGAGACAACTGGGCTTTATCCTCTTGTAACGCCCGAGGAATTGAGGGTGCAGATGCATCGGTGGTGGCACAAGCAAGGATGGAGCAGAAGAGGGCAGGAAGGAAACAAATAAAGAGGTCAGCATTGCTCAGAGGCCAATTTAGAACTCCTATCGAGCCCCAGGTGCCGGAGCTGAGCATTTAGGAATGCAAGAAAATGAAGTCAAATAATCTCGATCCGAGACTGGGCTTCGTTCTTCATTTAAGAGAAACATATTCCAAACCAAAACCACAAAGAAAATAGCATTAAAGAAGTGGCAGTGTTGCTCGGTGACTGTTCACTGGCTTTACGTGGGATGTTTTTCATCAAAACCGGCTGTGGAGTCTGCAAAATTAATTAAGGAGGGTGCTGAGTGGTGCCAGGGGAGGAGGGGGGCTCAGGGGCTGCCCCCATGGGCCACAGACCCCATGCGAGGAGAACGGTCCCTCTGAATGCAGCAAACACCCTCCTGGCTCTACAGCGACGGTCCTGCAGGACAGGAAGCCACAACATAGCACCGACCTGGGATCAAGGTCCCGGCATCCCAGCATCTCCGAGAGCTTCATCCCCTGTGCTTCCTCACCGGCTGCATCCCAGGTAACCCCATCCTCACTGGAGGCTGCAGCCTAGCTCCAAGCTTGCTCGTAATTCACTCCCCACTGCTCGGCAGCCCGGAGCGGTGAACCTGGCCGATGGGGATGTCATTCCCTTATCCTAATGGGCCGTGAAACTTCAGCACGCTCAGGATACCTGGAGTCTTGTCTGGGAAGAGATGGAGAAAAAAACTGTGGGGCTTGTGGCAAAATGGTGTGAAAAAGCTTGGGAAATGGCAAAATGCATCACAGCAAGAGAGGGGTGAGAAACAGGAATGTGCAGGCATCGGTCTTGCCCACGGCGTAGAGAACTTGACATCGTTGAGGAGGTGCCTGCACCCCAGCAGGTCCCTGGGTGCAGCCGTGTTGTAGAATCATGGAATGGTTTGGGTTGGAAGGGGCCTCAAAGAGCATCCAGAATCATGGAATGGTTTGGGTTGGAAGGGGCCTCAAAGAGCATCCAGAATCATGGAATGGTTTGGGTTGGAAGGAGCCTCAAAGAGCATCCAGAATCATGGAATGGTTTGGGTTGGAAGGGGTCTCAAAGAGCTTCCAGTTCTATTCCCCGTGCCATGGGTAAGGACATCTCCCACATCCCCGTCTGGCCCTGACAGGCGATGGCAGCAGCCTTGAACCTTCTCCATCGCAGTCCCCTGACTTGCCGGCCAGGAGAGGTGCTCCGAGCGAGAGCCATGGCAACTCTTACACAGAGTGTCAACAAAAATCAGCAAAGTAACGACTTTCCCATTGAAATCTCTGGGGAGGGAGAAAGGCTTTCGGGCCAGATCCGCCTGCCATAAAACAGGCGTCAACGTTTTTCAGCGTCTGCTAAAGTGGAGCTAAAGCGAGAGACTGTGCCAGACCCAGCCACATCCCAGCCCGTGCCGAGGAAGAGCTGGGAGAGCCACAGGCATGGGCTGTCTGGGAGAGATCATAGAATCATGGAATGGTTTGTGTTGGAAGGGACCTTAAAGATCGTCTAATTCCACCTCCTTGCTATGGGCAGGGACACCTCCCACTGGATCAGGGGCTCCAAGCCCCATCCAACCTGGCCTGGAACCCCTCCAGGGATGGGGCAGCCACCACTGCTCTGGGCAACCTGGGCCAGGGCCTCCCCACCCTCATCGTGATGAATTTCCTCCTACTGTCTAAATCTTCCCTTAAGACGACGTGCAAGGATGCAGTAGTTGGGCCACTCCCTTCTCTTGTCTCACCCCAGACAGCCCAGCCCAAGGGCATCTGGATCGCCAGGGCAGGTTTAGATTGGATATTAGGAAAAATGTCTTCACTGACAGAGCAGTGAAGCCCTGGCAGAGGCTGCCCAGGGCCGTGGGAGAGTCTCCATCCCTGGAGGGGTTCGAAAACCATGTAGACGCGGCACTTTGGGACATGGATTAGTAGGGATGGTGGTGTTGGGCTGATGGTTGGACTGAATCAACTTAGAGGGCTTTTCCAAGCTTAACGATTCTGTCTTGGATACTGGCCTGGAGAGGTGGGACACCTTGGATAAATTCTATTTTTTTTTGCCAGCATACATCTTGAAAACCTATTTTTTAAAAAACCCAAATACAGTGGTTTCAAAAAAACCTTTTTCATTTTGGAAGAACTCATCTGGAAGGTGGTTTTCTGCGCTGGGTGTGAAACGCTGCTCCTTCGCAGGCTGTCAGGGACAATTTCCCTGCGAGCAAAGGCAAAACCCTCCTGCCTCGTTGCTCAGCAGGGACTCAATTACACATATGAAGCTGACCCAGGCAAAACACAGCCCAGAAGAGTTTGACACAAAGTTGGGAACCTGCCAAGAAATTCCTAATTGAAAGTGGTTCCTGAAATGTCTGTTGGTGGGGTCTCTGCCTGGTGAACCCTCCTCTGTCACCGTGAATTATGAGCGTGCTCTGGTTTGAAATGAGGCAGAGTAAATCTAATCATATTTTTATGAGCTCCTTTTCCTCTCGCAGGGGCTGAGCTTTGGGCACATGCTGTGAAGAAGAAGAGTGGTGGCTTTGCTTTTTTTTCCCCCATATCCACCTCCTCCTCGGAGTGACAAAGCCAATTATGAACAGATTAAACATTTACGCTGTAATGAACCCAAAAGCAAGTTGCAGTTCTGGGCTGGGCAGCGATGGGCAAGCAGAAGAACAGATGTGATTCCCAACTGCACGGACTCTGCGATGTGTTCTCCACCTTCACCCTGCAACATGGCCCAGATGGGATGCTTGGAAGAATCCAGGGTATGGAGATATTGGAGGATGCTCCTCAGGGACTGAGCAGAGATGCCAAGAAGTGAAGCAAGAAGAGAATCGCCGTTATGTGGCTGGTGTTCCCATGGGATCTGTCTCAGCACCTGGCAGCAGGAATGTCCCAGACGCCTGCATTTATCCCACTTCCACCTTGGACCACCTTGACTGCCCCAGCAATTCCCAAAAGTCTCCTGGACTTTGCCCACGGCTCCGCTCCGGAGCAATAATGAGCCACTGTAAAGCACTCTGCCTGCTGTGGAGCTATCTCCAAAGAGCTGTTTCACACCTCCTTGGCTGGGAGGGTCACAGACCAGATGTTCCCCATCAGCAGTCAGACCCTCATACATTTTACACCGGATTTAATCCTTGCAGTCAAATTGCCTTCATTTTCTCAGAGAGAAGTTGTACTTTGAGCAGTATTTGGCTGCGAAGGGATGGGGGTAAGTCTCGTGTCCAGTTCTGGAATCCCCAACTGAAGAAGGACATGGAACTGTCGGAATGAGTCCAGAGGAGGCCACAGAGATGATCCGAGGGCTGGAGCACCTCCTATAAGAGGGCAGGCTGAGAGAGTTGGGGTTGTTCAGCCTGGAGAAGAGAAGGCTCCGAGGAGACCTTCTAGTGACCTTCCAGTGCTGAAAGGGGCTCCAGGAAAGCGGGAAGAGACATTTACACAAGGCCATGGAGCAATAGGATGAGGGGAAATGGCTTTAAATTGGAAGCGGGAAGGTTTAGATTGGTCATTAGGAAGAAATTCTTCACAAAGAGGATGGGGAGGCCCTGGCCCAGGTTGCCCAGAGCAGTGGTGGCTGCCCCATCGCTGGAGGGGTTCCAGGCCAGGTTGGATGGGGCTTGGAGCCCCTGATCCAGTGGGAGGTGTCCCACCCTGCAGGAGGTGGGACTGGATGGGCTTCAAGGTCCCTTCCAACCCAAACATTTCTATGATTCTATGCACAACAAGCAGGATCCTCGGGATACACAGAGCAGAGCCTTCCTGAGGTTTCTTCATCCAGCTGGTGCCCAAGAACCACAGCAAACCAGAGGGAGAGAGAACAAGTCTGTGTCCCACAGGCACGTTCTGTGGGAAGAACAGCCTTGGATAACATCCCTTCAATACCAGAAGCCTTTCCTCCCAGCAGGCCATCCCTTTGGGAGCTTGGAGGAGCAGATCTCAGCCTCAAAGACCCATTTGCAGCCATGGGCTTGGGGGGCTGCAAGTCGCCCACCATGAACCAGAATTCGATCTGCAACAGGATCAGCGCCAGTGGCAGCAGCGTAAGGACATTGTCCTGGCTCTGCCCAGGGAAAGCAGAGGAGGGGCCGCCCTCCCCAGAGGATTTATGTAATGCCCTCAACGCTGTCGAACACAATAGTCTAATCTCCCCGACATGTGTCCTCCAAGGAGGACTGCATTAGTATCGCTTCCTCAGTCTACCACGGAACATCTCAAAGAGCAGCCCTGAGCCTGAACCAGCCCAGGAGATGGTTTGGGTCCTGCTTCCTCCAATCTGCACAGGAATAACCCACGTCCTGACCAGACAGCCCAGTCGCTGACAATGAGACAGCACTGGAGAGGAGGGATCCATTAGAGAAAGTGTGAGGAGTTACTCCAAGGATCTTCATCTCCTTGCAAAGAAACCTCATACCAAAGCTCTTGCTTTGTGCTGCCTGAATAGCAACCGTGCTTCTGCAGAACATCGCAGCAGGGAGCTGCTGCCAGCTTGCGACTGACCATTTAGACAGAGACAGAAAGAAATAGACAGGTTCCTTCAGTGAAAGCTACATGTTTTTGAGCAAGAAAGACCAGGGAGATGTCCTGCTTGCTGAGAACAGAGACCAGGAGCCACGGTGCCGGCACGCGGTTGTAGCACAAGGGAGGGAGCTTGGTTTGGAGCAGACGCCATGCAGGGCTATCTCACACAGGTCAGGAAGGCCAGAGCAGCAGAGAACCACGCTCCAATGTTCAGGTCCTGTTGTGATGTAGACCGAAGAGTTGCCTCCCTTCTGCTGTAGAATTGCTTTCACCAAGTAGCTGGACAACATCCCTTGTGCAGGTGTCATCTCCATGCTGCCCACCACCCAGCTGGGGCTTAGGGCAAGGTGACACGGTGAGTTTGGGGAGCTCCAGGTCCAGAAAGATTCATCATCTGAGTCCTTACTGCACATCCTCATGGCTCAGCCCTTGTGGCTCCACACACATCCTCTGCAGCCGCGCTAAAAGAAAGTGTTAGAGAATTGGTGCAATTCCTCCTGGCAAAGCAGCATGTCCAGGGGTGCTGGTGGTCACTCCTGGGAATACTCAGCCCAGGAACGCTGCCCACTCCTCCCTCCCATTTAAATTCCAGCCAGGTAATACCCTTTCAAAGCTGCACAGCCTGCATGGGGCTTGGAACCCCCTGATCCAGCGGAAGGTGTCCCTGCCCACGGCACGGGGTTGGAACTGGATGGGCTTTAAGCCCCCTTCCAACCCAAACCATTCCACGATTCTGTGATCACGGACCCGCTGTGTGACTCAAGCTCCAGATGAGGGTTTGCACATTCAGGCTTCCAACTCCGCTGCTGGTGCTGGGGGAGCTGCTGAGGCAAAGCAGGTTGACTTCAAAGCTGTTCTGCCTCTTATAAAAGCTGCAGCCACGGAAATAGGGATGCCTGGAATTTACAGATGCCTGGCAGGTCGGCAAATGAAACGTTCGGATGGGCTTGGGGTGGGTTTGAAGTGTTGATATTACGGTGACCTATGGGAGCATCAGCTTAGAGCAGAGCCTTGCACTGCACGCACAGAGGCAGGTTTTGCCTCCACGAGATGCAAAGCAGGCAGAGAAATGGCCCTTGTGCATAGGGATGGGGGAAAACCCCATCCTTAGGGCTGCACTGAGCCACCACCCGGCTGTGACACTCAGAGCAGTGGTGGGGTGAGCCCTGAAACAAGAGCAGGAGGGGAAACGCAGGCAGTGGCTTGAGGCAGGTCTCCAGCAGCTGAGTTACAGGCATTTAAAAACCCCTCAAACGCTGGAAGATCCTCCCTGCCCGTCGCTGGGACACAAGCCCAGGCTGCACGCGTGCTCCTAGTCAACAGCAATGCAAAATACAATGGATTTGCTTAAACCCCTTACACAGACCACAGCCAAAGCGACCTGCCCGCAGGACAAACACAGCAGGAGCGTGCTCTCTCCCTTCCTGAATGCGCCTCTGTTCCCAGCGGAGTCTTCCTCCAGGGCCCACCAACCCCAGCAAGCATCCAGCCCGTTGCTTCTCGCTCTTGGAACACCCCAGTGCTCCTGCTCCTCGGCTTTTGGCCATTGCTGCTCAGTGTTGGGAGATGGTCAGGAGCCCTCAGGGCTGTATCCAAAGCAGCGTGGCCAGCAGGGCGAGGGAGGGGATTCTGCTCCCCTGTTCCTCTCTTGTGGGACCTCACCTGGAGTATTGTGTCCAGTTCTGGAATCCTTAACATAAGAAGGAGATGGAACTGTTGGAACAGGTCCAGGGGAGGCTACAAGGATAATCTGAGGGCTGGAGAACCTCCCATGTGAGGGCAGGCTGAGAGAGTTGGGGTTGTTCAGCCTGGAGAAGAGAAGGCTCAGAGGAGACCTTATAGCGACTTTCCAGTACATGAAGGGGCTCCAGGAAAACTGGAGAGGGACTGTTCACAAAGGCTCGTGGGGATAGGACGAGGGGGAATGGGTGTAAACTGGAGAGGGGCAGATTTAGACTGGACATAAGGAGGAATTTCTTCACCATGAGAGTGAGGAGGCCCTGGAACAGGTTGCCCAGGGAAGTTGTGGCCGCCCCATCCCTGGAGGTGTTCAAGGACAGGTTGGATGGGGCTTGGAGCCCCTGATCCAGTGGGAGGTGTCCCTGCCCATGGCAGGGAGTGGAACTGGATGATCTTTAAGGCCCCTTCCAACCCAAATTATTCTATGATTCTCTGATGGCTGGCGCTGCAGCAGGGACAGAGGAGCATCCTGAGGGTCACCTTTAGAGGGCAAAGGTCTTTTCCAACTTTGTGATTCTATGAATTGTATGATTCCATGATTCCTGTTGACTGTAGGAAGGGTCTCTGGACATGGTGCAGTTCAACATACACATCTATATTAAAAAAGGTTGCGCTCAGAAAGGCAACTGAACCAGTCAGGAAAGCAATTTGCTGCATATTTATAATCCAAAAGAGGGATTTCAGAGCCAGCCTTTCCTATCCCTCGGGCTGGCACCTACCCCCTCTCTGCAGAGAATGCGGCTCCTGCCAGACGAGCCCTGCACACCAACTCCACAGCCAATAAATCCTCTTCTGCATTAAACATTGTAGATCTCAATTAATTAAATGAGCACAATAACCACAGTCCCCTCGGCAATTAGAAAAGTGGCTGAGTAATTAGATGGAATGTTAATTTAATTTCCAGGAGGGGGGAAAGAAATGAAAGAAAGGAAAAGAAGAAGGAGTAAATGGGATTACATTTGACGGGAGGGAAATTAGAAGTCATTTAATCATAGAGCAATTAAAGTTCTCCAAACTACCTAACTAGGAAAAAAAAAATGGAAGGAAGCAACCACCAGCACGTATTTTGTAAGCGATGCTCACCCAGGTAAAAAACCTTCTGAAGGCCCATGTGGACATGGATTTGTACCCACCCCGGCTTAGCCTCGGCTTTCCCCTTCGTTACGGGAGAAGGCTATTGCCTTGCGAACAACTGCTTCATCCCGGCCGTACCTCCAGATAATGCTCTTATCAGCCTTTCTCAGCTAAGTAAGATCAGTCGTCCTCTGCCAGGAGGAACAGAAATGCAAAATGAGCAACTCCCAAGAGGGAAACTGGGGCTGGTGGTCCAGGGCAGGCAGAATCATGTCCACGCGGGCAGCTCCAGGGCTGGGGTCTTACATCTGTTTCTGATTGAAATATTGTTTTCCAGCTGTTTGGAACATCAACAGATACCAGGGTTCATCCAGGACCCTTCTGACAGACCGCAAGTGGTCATGGACAAGTGATGCCTGGAGCCCACCTGAGGGTTTGCGAGAAGGAGCAGTGGAAAATCCCCACTTTGGGTAGAAAACACGGGCAAGACATTGAGCATCCGATGTGCCAGAGGTCCTGTGTCCTTGGAGGGGCCGGAGCACCCCAGCCCACATCATCCCCAGGCTAGGGTGACATGTTCCCCTCCACACTCAGAGAGAAGCAGAGGTGAGCACCAGGTTCTTGGGCAGGATGAAGCTGCCCGAGTTCAGCTCCTGGTGGCCTCCTGCTTTATTCCAGCCTGCGGCGAGGTTTGGAGATAAAGACAGGTTTTGTTCAGTTTAATTAGAGTTGGCACGGCAGAGCTTCTTGCTGCCAAGGGCTGACAGGCAGATTAATTAATCCGCTCACCGTTGACACTCCAAGACAGCTCCTCAGGAGCAAAGTGGGAAGGGCCCTGGAGAGGAGCAGAGAGCCTCAGCGGTGCGGAAAAGCCAGCGGGGAGAAGGGATAGAGGGAGATGCTTTCTCCCTGGTGATGCTTTTCCCCTTTTCCCCTCCCAGGGCTAAAATCTTCTCCTGCCCAAGTGTCTCCCCGGGGCTCTGGAGCTCCTCTAACCTCCTGCAGAAGCCAGATCCTCTTTAGCTACAGAGCTGAAGGACTCGAACTGTCCCCCACCAAACCATCCGGGGCAATGACAAGGGTTTTGCAGAGGGTAAACCAGGGAATTAACGTCCCTGAAGACCTTTGGGAAGCAGCAGATGGTTTGCTAGCACCAGAAGTCTGATTTTATTACAGAAAGCCATGTGAAACAGAGCAGAAACCTCATGCAAACGCCGTGCCTCCAGCCGGCAAGCACCTCGCCAGGCTGCAAACACCCCGTGCTAATTCCAGTACCCACAACTCACTGGCTTTTAATTACAATGTGGCCCGTTCGCAACAATCCAGGAGGAAAAAGCTGTTTTCCACCAAACCAGCTGCATCTGAAATGTTATTGGGAGGCTGGAATCAATCAGAGCAGGCAGTGAACGGAGGTGTAGCAGCAGCTCGGAGCTCTGCGCGCTGTCTCGGGGCCAAGTTGGATGTTCCCAGCGCCGCTGACATGTCACGGGCAGGGTTTAGCGCTCACGCCCTGCTCTTGCACAGGGACGGCTGCTTCCCATCTCCAGCTGCCGGCCCCGTGTGCCGACGGAGGCAGGTGTGGGGGCAGGATTGTACGCTGCAGCAGGTACAGACCTGCTTGGGAGAAAGAGCAGAAGGAGAGCTGGGACTGAGTCCTTGCGAAGGCTCCTGAGGAACAGTTGTGGCCACTCGTGCTCAAGAAAAATAAGGGGAAACATGGGTGGATGGATAGATGGATGGATGGATGGATGGATGGATGAAGATGGATGGAAGAAACCAAAAGAAGTAGAGTGTCCAGCTTGAAAGCACGGACTACGGGATCTGGCCTTTTTACCCTGGGACACCAAGGAGCGAGGAGGTAGGATGGAATGCTGGAAGCACCTTTGCAGGCAGGGGAGACTGAGGAGACAGAGGGGAGCAATTTAGAATCATCGAATGGTTTAGGTCAGAAGGGACCTTAAACATAACCTAGATCCAACCCCCTGCCATGGGCAGGGACATCTCCCACTGGATTAGGTTGAGATAGAATCGTGGAATGGTTTGGGTTGAAAGGGACCTTAAAACCCATCCAGTCCCAACCTCTGCCATGGGACACCTCCCACTGGATCAGGGGCTCCAAGCTCCATCCAACCTGGCCTGGAACCCCTCCAGGGATGGGGCAGCCACAACTTCCCTGGGCAACCTGTTCCAGGGCCTCCCCACCTCATCGTGAAAATTTCTTCCTAATGCCCAGTCTAAATCTTCCCTCTTCCAATTTAAAGCCATCCCATTGGATGTCCCCCCTCCCATTACTCCGTGCCCTTGGAAAAAGCCCCTCCTCAGCTTTCCTGCAGCCCGTTTCAGGTGCTGGAAGGCCACCATAAGGTCTCCCTAGAGCCTTCTCTTCTCCTAAAAGATGCTCTGGTGCAAACAGGCACACACTGGCTGCGTATCAACCTGGATGATGGCTCTCAGTTATCAAGGCAGCAGAAATAGCTTTGCTAGGCAAAAGCCTGCCTGCTCTAGGGTGAGGCCACGTGATAGATGAACTCGGTACAAGGGCCCTTTCCCGTCTCTAGGTTCCTCTACACGTGCCCCCATAGACAGCCTGGCCCTGTCGTGTTTCCCCGCGGCAGGACCTGCACCCGAGCTGTCCCACTGCAGCCAGCGTGCCCTGGCTTCACACCAGCCTTTCTCTCAGCCTCTGGCCCAGCGTTGTCCCAGCCTGGCTGGAAAGGATTAGGTTTAGGAAGACAGAAAAGCAGCATGTCCTGCTGCATCCCCTTCCTCAGGCTCTCATCACCCTCTGGCAGCTCAGAGGGTTCCCTGCCCTCCGCAGCTCAACCCCAATCCCTCTCCCCGTCTTCCACCATCAGCAGCCTCCTTCAGCTCCCCAGATCTCCCCCTGCAGATCCATCCTCCCCCTTAGCACCTAGAGTCAGACCTACGCTCCTACCCTTCTGGGATCTTCTGCCTCCAACACTCAGGTCTACAAGTCCTGCCTGTCCTCGGCGTTAACCACACCTCACCATGGGGGTATCAAAGAAGCTCATGGAGATGCCTCTGGAGGAGGGAATTGGTTTATGTACCGAGCAGACACTGCCAAAATGATAGAATTCTAGAATACTGCCCCTCTGTTCCTCTCTTGTGAGACCTCATCTGGAGTCCTGTGTCCAGTTCTGGAATCCTCAGCATAAGAAGGAGATGGAACTGTTAGAGTTGGTCCAGAGGAAGCTACAAAGATGATCCGAGGGCTGGAGCACCTCCCATACAAGGACAGGCTGAGAGAGTTTGGCTTGCTCAGCCTGGAGAAGAGAAGGCTCAGAGGAAATCTTATAGCGACCTTCCAGTACCTGAAGGGGCTACAGGAAAGCTGCAGAGGGGCTGTTCACAAAGGCTTGTAGGGATAGGACGAGGGGGGAATGGGTATAAACTGGAGAGGGGCAGATTTAGACTGGACATAAGGAGGAATTTCTTCACTGTGAGAGTGCAGAAGCCCTGGCCCAGGTTGCCCAGGGAAGCTGTGGCTGCCCCATCCCTGGAGGGCTTCCAGGCCAGGTTGGATGGGCCTTGGGCAGCCTGAGCCACTGGGATGTCCCTGCCCATGGCATTGGGTTGGAACTGGATGATCTTTAAGGTCCCTTCCAACCCAAACTATTGTATGATTCTATGATTCTATGATAATATCCAGGTTGGAAAAGACCTTTGAGATCATCATATCCAACCGTACGCTTTGCTGGGTGCTGCCTGCATTTAAAGCACACAAAGTCAGGGATGAAGCACACGCACAAGTGCGGTGCCAGGCGTGCGACAGCCTGCACTTATGCTATTAAGAGTGAATGAGTGCGTAAGCTGTGTCTCTCTCTAAGGTACGAAGGTCTGGCTTTTGTCGGCAAGGGCACGATGCCAGAGGGGAGGCTTGGGTAAGCGCCAGGCTGAGCTGCTCCTGCTGCTCCACCTGGCTACGTGCGGGCTGCAGGCAGGAGGTCAGGTCCTGCCCACATCCCTTGGCGCTGACCTGCCTTCCGAGAGCTGCCGTGGGCAGTGCTGCTGGAACATCCCTGGGAACCTTGCAGGGGAAAGGCAGAAGTGGCTCGTTGCTTGGCTGAGTTTAGTGGTGGAGGACTCACTGCCTGCTTCACCAGCAGGCTCAGGGATCTCCTGGCAGATCCATTTGGATCCCAACAGAATCATGGAATGGGTTGGGTTGGAAGGGATCTCAAAGCCCATCCAGTTCCACCCCCTGCCAGGACACCTCCCACTGGATCAGGGGCTCCAAGCCCCATCCAACCTGGCCTGGAACAGGGATGGGGCAGCCACCACTGCTCTGGGCAACCTGGGCCAGGGCCTCCCCACCCTCATCGAGAAGAATTTCTTCCTAATGTCCAAATTAAATCTTTCCCTTTTCAATTTAAAGCCATCCTCCCTCATCCCACCACTCCGGGCCCTTGGGAAAAGTCCCTCTCCAGCTTTCTTGGAGTTCCCCTTCAAGTAGCCCAGAAAGGGCGCAAGAAGACTTCTGCCAGGTGGAAAGACGTCTTCATTGTGCAAAATATACACAGACATGCTTTGCTTTCTCAGTACCTCATCTTGCTGGGCTGCTCCCGTGTCACCCCAGCTCAACCCGGAGCAGGATGCTATAAAATTAAGCATTTGCTCTTAGTCCCTCCCTCCCTCCGCGAGCTCTGGGGGGGACGCACACGATCTGCTCCTGGGATTTTGTAGAGGTTGCATAAGCCCCGCCTGCCTCCGGGATGCTGCTGCCCTTTATTGTTTATTTGCTTAGCAGTAATTATAGCAGTATAATTATAATCAGGGCTCGTTTACATTAAGAATCACTTTGCTCGGCTTCTGGCCCCTCCTGTTCTCCGAGCCGTGTGCCAAGACAAACCTCAGGAGCCTGACAGCATCAGTTCCCTATTTGTTTCCGTGCAAAAATCAACACGATACGAGGTCCAGGGCAATGGAAAATAGGAGAGAAAGAGGGCGAGGGCCGCCCCCAGCCAACTTGGCCCACGTTCCCCTCTGGATGAGACACAGGATGGGAAAGCTGAGAGCGGAGCGGTGTTTACACACGCTGTCAAGGGGAACGGGATGGCTACGCTGCACCCTTTAGTTGTGAATTAATAGGCAGCTCCATCCCAGAAAGGAAAGGGTTTGTACAGACTGGCTGGGGCATTGCTCCTTACTGCCTATAAAAACCAAACGCGTTTTATGTGGGATCAAGTATTTGGGCAGGGTCAAAACTCACCTTTCTGTGAGGATAAATTAAAATCAAAGTCCAGAGTCCCAAGCGCATCCTGAGTTTTCTTCCTTCTTTGCAGCAAACTGGCTTGGTTTGACTCCTGATAAATCAAAGAGAAGTCGATAAGCATTAGGTTGATTTTCAGAAGAGTTTGCATCTGAGCTTTTTAAACAAGACCCGGGGTTTCGGCTGAGCTCAGTAGACGGCTGCCAAAGTCAGCGGAAAGGAAAAGATCCAAACTTTTCATCCACAAAAACTGTGGATGAAAACGCTTGTACCTTCTTCCTCTGAGCTTTCAAGGCTCGGTGGGAAAAAAAAAAGATCCTTTACCACATTGGAAAGCAGTTCCTTTGGATCTAAGAGGAAAGGAAAATAGTCAATTGATGTCCTCCAAAATTCCCCAGGTGAAAAAAAGGCAGGTAAGAACATTTTGGTTTTAAAACCATAGAATCATGGAACCGTTTGGGTTGGAAGGGATCTCAAAGCCCATCCAGTCCCACCCCCTGCCATGGGCAGGGACACCTCCCACTGGATCAGGGGCTCCGAGCCCCATCCAACCTGGCCTTGAACCCCTCCAGGGATGGGGCAGCCACCACTGCTCTGGGCAACCTGGGCCAGGACCTGAGCTGCGTGCTGGGCTCTTCTCCCAAGTAACAGACAATAGAGTGAGAGGGAATGGCCTCAAGTTGCATCAGGGCAGGTTCAGATTTGGACACGAGGAAAAATTTCTTCACGGAAAGGGTTCTCAGGCATTGGCAGAGGCTCCCATGGAGGTGGTTGAATCACCATCCCTGGAGAGGTTTGAAAGGAGGCAGAAATAAAGTACTTGGGGATCTGGTTTAGTTGTAGACAGGGATGGTTGGACTCAATGACCTCAAAGGGCTTTTCCAACCAAGTAATTCGATGATTCTATGAAATCGGCCACTGCCAGCAGCTCCGTTCCCCATCTCATCCCTTTAAAATCTCCTCGCTTCCCTCTGCCGTTTCAGAAGTGAGCTCAGAGCTGAAACAGCGAGACAGACCCTTCTGCTGGATCCCAGAAGCTCTTTAGCTTTCCTACCTCAGCAGCAGTGACTGAGGGTATTATTTTTCCCAGGGTTTTTTTTTGGGGGGGGGTTGAATAGGATCAGCAAGGCAGGAAGAGCCCTGTCACAAGGGAGAGGATGTCTGTGAGTGCCTGCCTCAAGAGAGCACTTGTCTGGGCTTCCTGGCTGCTCGGTCCATGGTCGTTGGGATCTGTTCTCTGTCCAGAGCAGTGATGACAAGCTCTGCCTCGCTTCTTTGCACAGAGGAATCCTGGAATCCTGGCAGCCACCTCGGGAAGGGGCGTTTGCCCCAAGGCTGGTCACGGGACGTGGTTTATCTAGAAGTCACATAATTGGTGTTTTAAGGGAAGATTTAATCATAGAATCATGGAAAAGCCCATCCAGTTCCACCCCCTGCCATGGGCAGGGACACCTCCCACTGGATCAGGGGCTCCAAGCCCCATCCAACCTGGCCTGGAACCCCTCCAGGGATGGGGCAGCCACCACTGCTCTGGGCAACCTGGGCCAGGGCCTCCCCACCCTCATCATGAAGAATTTCTTCCTAATGTCCAGCCTAAATTTTTCCCCCTTCCAATTTAAAGACATTTCCTCATGGTGAATGTCCCTCTCCAGCTTTCTTGTAGCCCCTTCAGGCACTGGAAGCTGCTCTAAGGTCTCCCCAGAGCCTTTTCCTCTCCAGACTGAACAACCCCAACTCTCTCAGCCTGTCCTCGTGACAGAGGTGCTCCAACCCTCAGATCATCTCCGTGGCCTCCTCCGGACCTGTTCCAACAGCTCCACATCCTTCTTACATTGGGAGATTCCAGAACTGGGCGCATGAAACCCAAACCCTGCTCTGCTCAAACACCTCCTCCTTCCTCTCCACCAACACCTTGGCTCCAGGAGATGCCCTTTCCTGGCCAACAGCCCATGCCTTGCTGATCTGCTGATCACACCTCTAAAGACGGACCAGCACCCCGTCAGAAGGCTTTGAACCAGCAGAAGCCACCGATTAGCTGGCGGAGATCAGTCACGGAATAATACCTTTTTCTCATGAGCTGTTTGCATTGTAAAGATGCTATAAATCACCTCGAGACAGCTGGCGTGCGGGCGAGGAAGGCTCAGAGGGCGGACGAGGTGCCTACAGATGAGAGGCAGAAAGCAATCACGCTTCATGAGCCACTCCAAGGTTTTCGTTTCATTGATTACGTGTCAGCCTCAAGGAAACAACGTTCATGAAACAAAGCCGCAGAGCTCAGTCCTCCTGCAATTCCCAGCTACCAAAATCAGCCTGTAGGGCACCAGAAACACCAACAGAGCTGCGTGATAAAAGGGTTTGAGTAAAGCGAGGCTTGAAGGTGAGGACTCCTACCCCAAAAGCCTTGGATTGCCCAGACAACCTGGAGATTTTGGTGTCCCAGGTGTCACCAGCAGCTGTAGCCACAGGTAGCAGCTTCTTTTCCGGGAACATTGTTCCTTCCCCCAGCACTCATTTGCTCCCTGGGGCTCTAAGCGAAAAATGTGCAGGGTTAGCGAGTTAAAATTATTCCATTCTGACTCACAGGCAGCAGTATCATCCCGAGACATGGTGAGACCCAAGGTGTCTCTGTGCTCCACCGGTCTGGGGCGTCACCAGGCAGGGGGACGCAGCGAGGATGCTCTGGCAGGACAGCCGGCTCCCCCCTCCACCATCCCTTCCTCGCTCCGTCTCTCTCGTTAGCACTGATCGTTCCTTTGGGCTCGGAGCCAGAGAGAAATCTTGTCTCCGGAGGATACATTTTTAGACAGTTTACAGAATCTGGCTTCCTGCTTTTAAAGATCTTGGGTTCTTTTCTTTCCCGTCACCTGGAAAGTAGGTGTGAGAAAAGTCAGTGTCCCCAAGTGACCCTGCAGGGATCGTGCCATGAGTGGGCAACCTCCGTGGCTTCACAAGAAGCCTGAAGTGAAGAATCCTGAAGGCATCTAGGCACCCTGATGATCCTGCAACCGCCCCAGGCGCTGCTATCACCTCCTGCTTCGCTGCTTTTGTGATGGTGTGCAACCTTCTCCCCTGTACAAAGTACAGACGGGACAGGAGAGGACCACAGAGTGGAGATGATGAGACACAAAGCTGGAAACATGAGGTTCTGAGGCAGAAAGCCTCGCCAAAACACCAGAAGGACCCACCCACATCAGTCCTGAGACTCCATCGTGGCTCCTCATCAAGACTCAGCTGCTTGGGATGGGCCAAAGGGCCAACCGTTGAGGTGGTGTGTTAGACCCCAGCGTAGGTCTGTTGTGTTTCTTCTCACCAGGCAAGCCCGGGCCAGGCGTGACACAAAGCGTGCTCTGTCTCGCACATCCTCTTGGCACGGGGCGCGAGCTGGCACGGCCGCCCACCGCAGGAACCCGCTGCCAGAGGGGGGTTGGCTACCTCGACGCAGGAGTCAAAGGGGTTTGGCCACGTCTTCACGACTGCTGGCTTAGAGAAGCTTTTGAGATGACACCATCCCTGGAGCATCCCATTTATTCTTGAGAACAGCAGCGAGTGCTTTTTCCACCGGTAATTTTGCATCAAACGGTGTTTACTGAAGCAGGGAAAAAAAAAACCAACAATGCATATTTTTACACAGAAACCTTGTCAAATGCTCTGAAAAATCTGGTTTATTCTCTTTTTAGTGGCAGTTGGCTGTTAGCAGCTTGGCACTTGTCTGATCTCCAACCTCGAGCTCAGAAACCCATTCTAGGCTGGTGAGCAACCCCCGTGGGTGGTGCTCAGGGCAAGCACAGCTTGGACAGGGCTACCAAACCCCAACTCTGCCCTGAGGAGCCCCAGTCCCATGGACAGGGAGGACACCCCGCTCTCTGCAGTGCAGTCAGGAGGTGAGCATGGAGTTCCAGGAGCTGTTTGAGGAAGAGAAGCAACGTGGGAAGGCACCAGAGCTTTTGCTAGCTCAGCAACCAGGCGAGCTACAGCTTCGTAAGAAGCCCTTCTACTCTGGTCTTGTGAGACCTCACCTGGAGTCCTGGGTCCAGTTCTAGAATCCTCAACACAAGAAGGAGATGGAACTGTTGGAACGGGGGCAGAGGAGGACACGGAGATGATTTGAGGGCTGAAGCACCTCCCGTACGAGACCACGCTGAGAGAGTTGGGGTTGTTCAGCCTAGAGAGGAGAAGGCTGCAGGGAGACCTTAGAGCAGCTTCCAGGACTGAGAGGGGCTCCAGGAATGCTGGGGAGGGGCTTTTTACAAGGGCCTGGAGTGATAGAAGGAGGGGGAATGGCTTTAAATTGGAAGGGGCAGATTTAGATTGGTCATTAGGCAGAAATTCTTCACGAAGAGGGTGGGGAGGCCCTGGCCCAGGTTGCCCAGAGCAGTGGTGGCTGCCCCATCCCTGGAGGGGTTCAAGGCCAGGTTGGATTTGGCTTAGAGCCCCTGATCCAGTGGGAGGTGTCCCTGCCCATGGCAGAGGGTGGAACTGGATGGGTTTTAAGGTCCTTTCCAACCCAAACCATTCCACGATTCTATCTCTCTTCAACCACAAGCTCAGCAGCTTCCACGCCAGAAAGGATTAAGCAAGGACTAAACCCAAGGAGAGCATTCTCCAGCTTTGGGAGAGAAGGTGCTCAAGAGAGCTGCTCCCAGGGGCTCTGCGCGGAGCTGCCTAAGCATCTCTGCTCCTGGGATGCCCTCCGGCCACCAGCACACAGCACAAGGAGGTGGGTCCCCATGCCAGGACCCCCCGGCACGAGCCATGTGAGGGGCCAGAGCTGCCCTTCGCCCTGGGCCACAAGAAGTCACATCCTGGCTTTTTGTTCTCGAAAGAGAGCGTGCAGGCAATTGGGTGCCAGCCCCAAGAGCTTGTGCTGGTGCCTGCTTCCTCCCTTGGCACACAGCGGTGCCGGGTGCCTCCGGCCAATTCTTGCTTGCGTAAACAGCCCAAGTAACGATGATAAATGAGGCTGAGTGGCAGAGGAGGGCAGCACGTCGGCTGCCAGCCAGCCCTTCCCTGTGAATCAGGGCACACGACGGGGCTCTGGGGCCACGCTTTTATATAGGCACTACAGCATCCCACAAAGTGCTCTGCGAGCTCCCCCAAATCGCCAACCGCTTCTTTTAAGAGCGTGAATTGAGGGGGGGTAAGGTGGTTTGGTTTTTTTCAGGCTGGAAAAATAAATCACTCACAGAGAAACCCATTTCCACATAAAATACTCCGACTCAGTGGAAAAAAATGTTCCCCAAGCTGCAACCATTCCTTAGGCATTTCACAGCTCCAGCCTCAGGCACACGTGCTCGTAACCACGGCAAGATTTCCCGTGGCTCTGACAGGAGAGGAGTTCAAAGCTTGTTTTTACGAGGCAGAAGGTTCCTCCTACTCATCAGGTCTCGCCAGGTGCTGCTGGCATGAGGTTCAGCCCACGGCTCAGCACTGCCACAACCCTCACGTTGCTCATCCAGGAAAAGCTGACATCTCGGTCTATGATGGAAATCAGCCCCTGCGATGATGATGATGTTGATGATGATGATGTTGATGATGATGATGATGCTTCCCACCAACACAGAGCCTCGTCTTGCTGCCCCAACCCCAGGGTGTGTGTCTGAGCTGCATCTTCTAAGGGATACAAGAGGTTAACGTTAAAAAAAAAACCCCTGTCTTGAGCCATGCTAATGCCACAGCAGAACAGAGCACTCCTGCCAAGAAGCTTATCTGAGGCTCTTTGTGAACAAAGTGAACCCTGGAAGGTGGCAAGGCTCAGTGACAGGGAGCAGGGACACAAGCCAAGATCACTGCCTCTGGCCAGAGGAGAAATTTCCATCTTAGAGAGGAGCCACCCTCTTCCGATAACCCCGCTGTTCCCAGTGCAGCGAGGGGCCTCGGACCCTGGGAGCTGCTGGCACAGCCCAAGAGCAGCTCATGGCTCCGACTTCATGGGCAGACAGTAAAAAGCATCCATAAAGGACGCAGCACAGGGCAGGCGTCCCTCCTCCGACCTCCACAGCGGCTCTGCCTTTCTGCTGGCTCCTGCACCTTCGAAATTGGGATGGAAAAGGTGCCTCACTCTGTCATTAACCACAGCAGCAACACGGTGCTAAGTGCCTGTTTGCTTCGCACACCGTAGCTTCAAGCTCGTGCTATCACATCGGAGAGATACAATGAGCCTTTCAGCCCATAAAACCTCTGGAAATAAAGTTGAATGAGTCGTACGTCTAACAAACGTGTGGGAAAATCGACGAGCAGCCAGGATTTCACAGAAGCCCTGACTCGAACTTTCTGCTTCTCGGATCCTCCCGAGGCAACACGGATTGGGAATGGAAAGAGAGTGACTCCAACCGAGCGCTCTTTCCATCCCAACACCCAGTCGGGGTCGATAAAAATCAGCTGTGACCGAGCACAGCCCATCTATAACACTGTGTTTATTTTCAATCGGGTGAATTGGTGGCTCAAAACTGAGTTGGGCCCCACCAGTTCCTGGAAATTTAATCCAGAGATCACTTCTCTGGAGCTACCGTGCAGCAGCTCAGTGACCCCGGACTTAAAGCCCTCTCCATGCAGCTGGGACGCAGCCCCACTCAGCCCGTGATTTACTGCGCTTTGCAGATGGAAAACCTGCTTGAAGCCCCAGGGAAGCTCAGCGGGCAAAACAGAGAGGAAATCCTCCGCTTTCGCGACTAGGGAAAGGCAGAGAAAGCCACGCAGTGTAGAAACACAAGGGAAAAATGACTCTGGGGGGTGCTTTGGGTGCGGACAACCAAGGCTAGTGGTGCAACAGCCCTTCTGTGAGCTCCAGGTGAGCACTGAGCTGCTCCCGATGTCTCCTCATCCCCACGGGACTGGAACTCACTGTCCCAAGTTTGCTTTACTCTCCAAAGTCAGTATAAGAGACTCACAAAGTGTTTCTTGCTCTCTGGGGCACCAGAGGAAGGACAGGTCTGTCTGCTCCAGGGGGATGCCAACAGATAGGAGTTGGTGAAGAAAGATCCCGATTAGACTTGGCAGGCAGCACGAGCAAAACTTCCTCTTATCCTCACGCGCCCCACTGTTGGCAGAGCACTCCCGCTGATCCTCTGGAGTGGCAGCAGGGTTTAATCTCCATGGAGATGGGTCTAATGCAAGTCCATGATCCGCTGCAGGTGGTGGTTTGGCTACTTACAGTTTATGATGAGCCAGACTACCTTTTTACTCCTGTTCTCCATCCCTTTTGGCAGCCACCCTCGAGCCTGGCGGTCTGAGTGCCGGGACAGGGCTCGAGGACTGCAAGTGCTCTCAGAGCATCCAGCCTGGGCAGCCAAGAAGGGCAGAAGCAAAGCTCCAGGCACAGCAGGGAGAAGCCCACAGCATGGGTAGGACCTGGCTGCTTGCACATCCGCAGCGGTTGGTACGTCTCCAGTTTCGGAGATGCAGTGTGCAGGCAGGATGTGGGAACGCTGGAGCTGAGGGTGCTCCTGAGCCTGCAGCTGGGAGACATCCCCTGAATCTTACTGCAGCGCCTGGAGTGGTGTTTGGCTTTCTCTAAGGATTCACCATTAGTGACAGATTTATCTCGGGTTTTACTTCCTTTGCAAAACCCTGTTTGGACAATGCACGGCAACATCCTCGCTTAGTACGGACAGGGATTAAAGTGAGCAGATGCTTGTTTGCTCACACTAGCCAGGGAACTGGACCTAAACCATTCAGAATGAGTTTGTCTTTTCCCAGCTGGACACTTCCTTCTGCATGTTTTGAAGCTGAACTCCTTGCTCTCCGTACCCCTGCAGGCCTCCAGCACGCACAGCCGAGCTCCCCAATGTGTCGTCCTCCAAGCACCGGTAGCCTGCGAGGCTGTGAAAAAGCACCTGCACGTTGAATATTCCATAAAGAGACCCGACGAGGGTGCATCACACACGGCTGCAGCTGCCACATCGCTCTACAAGCCAGAGGCATCCGTTAGCATGAGATAAACCTTAGGTGAGGCAGTGATGCGGCACAGCACGCAGGATTTGGAGCTGCTGATGGACAGGAGATGATGGTTCAGTGCTGAACTGTTTGGATGCCTGTTAGGGTAAGTTGTTCTTCCCATCAGCTGTTTCATTGTGGAAGCCGGCTGGTTCTTATGGAATCAGAGTCAAAGGGACTAGGCTTGGCATCCTCAAAATCAGATGCCACTGCAGAAGATTACCAAGAACCCAATCTTACCTGGTCCTGCTTCCTGAAGCCAGTAAAGGGGAGCGAGGGAGCCAGCAGGCAGGAGGGGCTGCACGGTTTCCCTCCCTCTCATTCTTGTGGTGTCAACAGGACAGACCAGGACGGCAGGAGACGTTTGCTACAAGAAACATAAATAAATAATAAAGAGGTGCTGCAATGGAAGGACTCTAGATTCCCAGGGGAGCCTGTTGTTTCTGGGATTACTCTCTCTTCTCTGTCAAAAGAAGACAATCAGGGGAGCTGAACACCTCAGCACTGCTTCTCAAGGTGACAGCAGATTATCCGGCTTTCTTGCTCATCACAAGCTCTCACTCCAAGGATTGACAGAGCTGTTGCTCTTTCAGACCCACATTAAAGGACACAGACTTGCAGAATGCCTGGACGCGGGGACACAGAAGCCAGTCTTCTCCTGGAATCTCCAAGGCCAGACTTGTGTGCAAAGCAGAGCCCCACATTTCTTTGGCCAAAGGGTATGGATACGCTTAGCTGTAGACCCTGCTCATACCCAATTTGGTACCTATATATGTAGCCAGGGTGATGTAAATACACCTCAGCACACCTGGGAATCAAGAAGGGGGAAGGAATATTAATACCATAATGAGAAAAACAACATCTATCACCAAGAAGAACCCAGCAGAGCGTTTGAATGGCTGCGGGAGATCTGGGCTCCCCATCCCATCCCATCAGCTGAACAAGCCTGATCCAAACCCCTCACAGACAAATCACTGCAGTGAAGGGGACCCAGTTGCAGCTCTGCCCGGGACAGACCTTTCCCATCCCACTCACTGGTTTCCTGCCCAGGCAAACAGGAAGGTGGAAGAAGGACAAGCACAGCCTCTGTCCTCTGTGATGCACCAGGCCACCGCGAATCACTCGTGTCCCTTGGAGCAAAGGCAAGGCAGGGATTTTGCATTCCCATCTGCACCACAACTGGCTCCAGGACAAGAAGACGGGGACGTGTGGCTGTCTCGCTGCCAGGTCAGCCCGTGCACTGCAGCACGGTGGCTTTGCAAAGCCACGCTGGTTGTGTCTAACCCGCTGCGGTCCAGCTTTCTCTGGCTGAGCCTCCTTCACAGGAAGCACTGACGGGCTAATGGTTGTATCTGAGCACATTAACCAAATTACTCGCTGCAGTCTCTGTTTTCCTAGAGCCCTAGCCAGACCCCAAGACTATTTATCTTGGCTTTGAACTCCCCGCCCCTCACTGCGCAGCATGAGCGCATAACCACAGAGATTTGTTAATAGAAACCAAAGCAGAACTCACCACCAAGGCTTGCAGGCGAGGGGCCTGTCCTATTACGACAGCTGAGTCTTGCTAATCAGTGTCACGAACAGCATCTGCCGGGGTTTCCAGACCTGCCGCTGCTCCTCAGAGGGCTGCAGGGTCTCTGCTCTGTCACCTCCAGCCCCATGGCTGCTTTCCTGCTCCTGCCTTTTAGCCCTGTAGCAATGGGGTTGCAGCCAGCCCAGCACCTGAAGACCTCCTCACCTGTGCCCGGTCCTGCCCAGGGAGTCTCCCATGCTCTTCTTTCATTTCACAGCAGGACAGTCCCATCTGAACTCGAAGCCACAGCGTGCAACGTGCTGCACTCTCCCAGCTCAAAGATGGGTCCACTTTCTCCTCTTGTCAGGAAAGATAACAGAATTACCGAATGGTTTGTGTTGGAAGGGACCTCAAAGCCACCCAGTTCCACCCCCTGCCATGGGCAGGGACACCTCCCACTGGATCAGGGGCTCCAAGCCCCATCCAACGTGGCCTGGAACCCCTCCAGGGATGGGGCAGCCACCACTGCTCTGGGCAACCTGGGCCAGGGCCTCCCCACCCTCATCGCGAAGAATTTCTTCCCAATGTCTAGTCTAAACCTGCCCCACTCCAATTTAAAGCTGTTTCTCCTTGTCCTTGTAAAGATAAGGATCCAGAGGGTACAAACCTACTGATGTATTTGTCAAAGTCAGGAGCAAACATCAGCTCTCCTGAACCTTATACTGGAGTGACTGCAGAGCGTTCGAGGGAAGGCCTCTCCCCATCGCTGTCAAACAGCAAACCCCAGGATCGTGGCAGCAGGATTTTGCCCCACAGGCTCCCCAAAAGTTAGCCCAGTCTGATTTTAGGCAGCTCAAACACCAAGGTTCCTTTACTCGCCTTTGGAGACTCTGAGGCCACATCTACATGACAGATTCTATACTGCTTTTCCTCAGCCACAGGACATCAACCCAGCTGAGACCATCTGGTGTCAATGCCTGCGCAGAGGTTTCTGCTTCAGCTGCAACCAGATCTGAGGTTTACTCAGCCTCTACCACACATCAAGGCTTCAGCAATTTAAACAATGAAGCAAGGTCAGGATTAGATTGCACGGTGGTGTCCCAGTCCACGCTTTTATCTCTGAGAGCCTCATGTTGGTCATGTAGACCATGGGAACAGGGAGCAGACTTTGTGGTGGTTCCTTCTGTTGAAGGGTTGGACCTTTGTCACTCTGCCCAAATCAGAGACTACTCGTACACAGGAGAAACCTCTCCTTAGCTCTGCATTCCCTCACCGGTCTTCCATCCTTCTCCCACAGCCAGAAGCTACTGTGAATGCAACATGTCAACATCTCAGCAGGTTTCTGGAGGACACGGCTGTCCAGCTGAGGGGCAGAGCTGTTTTCTGAGCAGTCCAAAAGCAGGCAGGTGACCTGAGGTCAGAGCCTCTGAGCAGATCCATTTGGCCAGGACTTATTTCCTAGCAGGGAAGTAAGGATCCAGCATTCATTCCCCATGAGTGAATGAAATCTGCCTTGAATTTAAATGCAATAATCTCAGCCCAGCCCTACAAACCACAACTGAAACTTCACAGGGAAAGCCAGTGTGTTTTGAATAACGCATCGCTAAAGGTTTCCCGGCCCATAACGCTCCCAAGCCAGTGCACAATGCGCAGGAATGCGTGGGAGAGAGATGCTGGGTAACTGGAAGCACTGCTGCGACGGTTTCCTACTCACAGCCAGGCTCAATCGCTGCCGAGCAGGGACAGCATCATTTCTATCATCTCTCCCAGGACAAGAGTGAGATCCCCAGCAGGTGTAAACTGCCTGAATGTAGTTCTGGGAGTGTTTCTCTGAGTTGCTCCACACTGAGGACTCCGTTTCATTGGTAGGACAAAAACTATGTGCTTAGGGACATGGTTTAAGGGAGTGTTAGGAATGGTTGGACTTGATGATCCAGTGGGTCCCTTCCAACCTCGTGATTCTATGATCTGCCTTAGAGGAATCTGTCCAGCTAAAACTGCCCATCTCATCTCAGCGCAGTGATGACTTGGGTGTTACTGGAGGACTAACATCGTCATCCCTGCAGATCCTTCTTGGTTCCAGTCACTCCTACCTGTTCCCAGACTGGAAAGGTTCCATTCCATGAGGCTGTCACCTGAGGTCAACGTTTTTCCCATTTACGCACAGCACAAGAACCGATCTTCAGCAGCTCTGTGATGGTGATGGACCCCTCAGCCAGGCTCTGGTGTTGGTGGGGAAATCTGGGACTGGAAAACTTTCTCCCACTTCCAATCAGCAGGGATAAATCTTTCCTCAAGTCTTTTCACATCCTGAAACCTTATGCCTGGACAGAAACAAATGAAGCACGTTACCTTCTAGGCAAAGGGCAACAAGAATGCATGAAGGGAAGCAGACAGCTCTGCAAAGAGGCAGAGGGTTGGCAAACACTGCACAGCTCACGAGACTCTGCGATGGGCTCAGCTCAGCACCAGGACAAATGTCTCCAAGCTGGCTGGAAAACACAGCTCTGTTGGCTCCGATGTGGTTTGGATTACATTAGCCATGCGAAAGGTCCTCCTGCTGCGTTGGAGCTGTGTGCAAGATGTTTTTCTCCCATAAACTGAGTCACAAGACTGAGGTCGAAGTCCCTCAGCCTGCTGGAGGTGCCAGCAAAGCCTTACGCTCATCGGTACCTGGTCCAGGGCATCCCTCTGATCCCAGAAAAGTGGCATCCAGGAGCTTCAGAGCTACCTCGTCCTCATTAAACCAACTGAACCTCCCTCTCTTCCACATATTCCTCACTATCCAAAAGGGATGGAGGCTGGTTTCCTTCACCTTGCAACTCCCACAAATGAGGTCATTTTATTTCCTGAGCGAGATAGTGGCCAAAGCCCCCCAGCAGCTCACAAACACCGATTTAATTAAAATTTTTATCCAAAAATATAAGTCACAGTTAATATCTGGCATGAAATACTCAAAAGAGAATGTGCAGATCCCAGCCCTGAGCAACAGAATAGGAACTGATTTCCTTTTAGCCTTCACACAAGCACGTGCAAACATATGCCCAGAAACCAACCGTGTCCTGGGCTGCATTCAGAGCAGGAGGACCAGAAGGGCCAGGGAGGGGATTCTGCCCCTCTGCTCCGCTCTGGTGAGACCCCAACTGGCGTCCAGTTCTGGAGTCCCCAACATAAGAAGGAGATGGAACTGTTGGAACAGGTCCAGAGGAGACCACCAAAATGATCCGAAGGCTGGAGCACCTCCTGTAGGAGGAGAGGCTGAGAGAGTTGGGGTTGTTCAGCCTGGAGAGGAAAAGGCTGCGGGGAGACCTTAGAGCAGCTTCCAGGACTGAGAGGGGCTCCAGGAATGCTGGGGTGGGGCTTTTTACAAGGGCCTGGAGTGATAGAACGAGGGGGAATGGCTTTAAATTGGGAAGATTAAGATTAGACATTAGGAAAAAATTCTTCAAGAAGAAGGTGGGGAGGCCCTGGCCCAGGCTGCCCAGATCAGCGGTGGCTGCCCCATCCCTGGAGAGGTTCCAGGCCAGGTTGGATGGGGCTTGGAGCCCCTGATCCAGTGGGAGGTGTCCCTGCCCATGGCAGGGGGTGGAACTGGATGGGCCTTCAGATCCCTTCCAACCCAAACCATTCCATGAATCTATACATAAAACAAACACGTGTATGTGCATACAAATGTTCTTATATACAGAGAGCAAGGCAGCTTTTACAAACTCCCTACATGTCTAAAAGTCACAAATCCAGAGGCAATGACTGTAAAATTTCACTTCAGCAACTTTCAGAACCATGAAGTGCTTCAAGAAGGAAAAGACCTTACCGTTTGCTGGCACCACTGGAGAGGACAGGGAAGGTCATCAATCTTCATTCTCATTATCGCTGGAAAGAATGTCTAACTGCATTTATGATGGAGAGCCGCATCTCACAAGTTATGGGTTGTTTCCTTGATAATAAATCCAACATCACGATCTAACGTATCTTGGGTGTTTTGCTTTGCTGAGCTGGGCTTAAGAGATATTTTTGTAAGGCCAGACTTGGTTAATCCAAACAGAGGCGTCTCCGTTGAATTTCCCTTGCTGCACACAGGGCTGAAAGCAGATTTCAACATCCTATCCTGGTGTAGAATGGAATCATAGAATGGTTTGGGTTGGAAGGGACATCAAAGCCCATCCAGTTCCACCCCCTGCCATGGGCAGGGACACCTCCCACTGGATCCGGTTGCTCCAAGCCCCATCCAACCTGGCCTTGAACACCTCCAGGGATGGGGCAGCCCTGGTCCAGGGTCTCCCCACGCTCTTCTTGAAGAATTTCTTCCCCATATCCTAGAATCATAGAATCTAAATCTTCCCTCTTCCAATTTAAAGCTGTTGCCCCTCATCCTATCACTCCAGGCCCTTGGAAAAAGGTCCAACCCAGCTTTCCTGGAACCCCTTTCATCACTGGAAGCTGCTCTAAGGTCTATCCAGAGCCTTCTCTTCTCCAGCCTGAACAACCCCAACTCTCTCAGCCTGTCCTCATATGGGAGGTTCTCCAGCCCTCAGATCATCCCTGTGACCTCCTCTGGACCCGTTCCAACAGTTCCACGTCCTTCTTATGTTGGGGATTCCAGAACTGGACACAGGACTCCTGGTGTGAGAAAGGACTAAATTAATACAGAGTGGCAAAGGAGGTGTAAAGAGAAGAGGGACAGGTGGAGTAAGAGCTGTCAGCCACTAACAGGGCACCGGGACCCCTTTTCTTCCGTGAAATGACCGCTGATGGGCAGAGAGAGCGATGCTGAAGCCACATCCTGGCAACGGCTCATGGGGATATAGCAGCACCAGTGCCATATTGCACTGCCAGGTCCTTGCTCCACAAATCCTTTCCCACGCCAGATCTGGGGTCTTTCACACGTTACAGTGAGCTGTGCTGGGGCAGTTTCTCTCGCAGCCCTGGGGATGCCCCTCAGCTCATTAAACACGTGAAATTCCTGGCTGAAAAAAAAATATATTCATAATAATAACAGTCCGCCCTGTTTCTAACCTTGGGTGGCTTTGCTTTCTGCTTTTGCCATTCTCCTCTTAACGACTCCCAGGGCTGAGATGCCAAGAGAAGGATTGATAGGCAGACCTGCTCGTTCAGGGATATTGGGTTGATTTTTTTATTGGAGCCAGGAGTAAAGACTTCTATTTTTCAAAGACCAGGGAAAGCATGTTCAGGCTGATAAATATCTGTCAGCAGAACGCATTAGCTGATTAAGCGAACTACAAGGGGAAAATAAAAGAGAAAAAAGACCTGTCCTTCCCAGTGGAACAGCTCAACAGCCTCCTCTTCCACGCAGGGTCTCTAACGGATGTCCTAGAGTGTTTTCTGCAGATCTGCACATCTTGTGGTCTGCTAAAAGGATGAATCACCTGAATTTGTCTAAAGTGAACCACATTCTCAGGAATCACAATTAAGTAGCTGCCCAGCTCCTCAATGTGGTTCTTCCTAGCACAAAGCATGGGCCCACCTTTGATATAAATCCGGCATCAGGAGCCACCGGCATTCTCCGCTGGTTCTGCTCAGGGTAGGGAGACTTTACGGACCAAACATCACAGGAAGCCCCAGAAATCCTCACTTTTAGCATCAATCTTCCACGCCTCAGTTTCCCCCTCTGTGAAATAAAAAATGAAGGCAACTCTATCTAAAGCAATCCTTCAAGCCCTCTGAGGGAAGGTCCCCTTTAGCTGGTCCCCATGGTGATGGAAACCCTCCCAAGCACGCTGTAGGTCTCATGAGTTTGAGTGCCACTTGCAAAGCCTCAGTTCCTCAAGTGATCACACACCTCCAGGTGAAGTTTATATACTCTTAGGCTCATAGGAAAACCTCAGACATCACCCCGAAAGCCCTAGAACTAAAATGCAATTAAAAAGGTGCTCATTATTTCCTCATTAATCTGCTTGGTTTTAAATACAATAGAGCAGAATAGAATTAGGGAGTCATTAAGGTGGAAAAAGACCTCTAAGCTCATCCAGTCAAACCATCAGCCCAACACCACCTTATCTACTAAACCATGTCCCAAAGTGCCACATCCACATGCTTTTCGAACCCTTCCAAACAGTAGTTGATGACAGATCAGGGACAGGTAGTGATTTATCGTGTTGAAATAATTGGGGTCAGCAAAGCTGCTATGGTCCGTGGGGAACACAAGTCTACACGGTCTCTCCTCTTTGCACAGTTGGCAGCAGTGAAAAACATGATTTACCGCAGCAGCAAAGGTTTATATCTAATCCTCTCTGTAATCTCTCACTCTAGGAAACTTCAGGATGCTGCGGGTGGGAAGTAGGCTCAACCTTAATCTCAGGACTCGCATGAGAGCAACGGGTCAGGGCAGGACTGATCCTTCATCGCTGCACACCGGAGCTCAAGGGGAATAACGCCTGGAGCTGGACTCAGGCACACAAGAGACAGCAAGAGGCACCAGGAAGGAGGAGGATGGATGCAAAGCTTGACTCAGCACCTCCTGCCTTCTTCCCAGAGAACCAGTGCAGCCCACCGTGCCACATTCAATGAGGAAAGCCAGGCATGTCATAAACCAGAAAACTAATTGCCCCCAGATGTCTCATTAAGGCCACAAGAAAATCCTAAAGGGTCAGGAAAGCACTTGTGCAAAGCAGCAGGAGGTCACACTGCCAAACCTTCCCTGGGGCTACGAACAAGCCTACAGCTTGGTGACACCTGGGCACCATGGACTTCATGCAGGAGGAGCCTGGCAAGTAGGACCAACCTCCCATCGAGTCAAGGAGCAGCTCTGCCTGCTTCCTAGGAGGAATATACTTATTCTTACAGAGGAGGATCACAGCCCTTAGGCTGCCCCTGCTGCCTTTTGCGTTGCTGAAAGCTGGGCAGATATTCCAGCAGGAGAGGTACAAGAACCCCCTCCTGATGCTGGCATCTTTTGAAGAGCTTACAAAGCCCGATCTCTGCTGCAGTTTCTCTCAAAGCCAGGTTTCTTGATATCCCCTTGATATTAGGCAGGTTTCCCTTCCACTCAATTAGTCCTGCTAAATGAGAGGCTGTTGTGCACCCTGCAGCAGCAGTTATCCCACAGGACAACGGCCTCGTGTCCTTCCCCGGGCAGCAGGAAGCCTTGGGATGACCGAGGTAACATTACTTATGGAGGCTGCTCCATCTGCAACTTGTTCTGTGCCAGAACGGCAGGAGGGAGATAAGGAGTCTCAAAGGGCTCGTGGAAAACTCCAACGAGCAGTCTATTTTGAGCTGGTCTGGCTTACTTTCCTGCTGGCCGCTGTCCTCGCTCCTCATGTGCAGGCATGGGATGAGCAGAACCTCACATCTCTGGAGGATAGGAAAGGGGAGCAAGTTGTCCCCTTCCATGGGAGGTGAGCAAAGGCAGCAGCAGTGGACTCTAATGTGCGTGAGAACATTTCCACCAAGGAAAAGCAGCCAGAGATGGGGGATGGCCGTACACTGCTGGCTTTGCAGCCTTCAGGTTCCTACCGGAGTGACATCAGGAAGAATTTCTTCACCATGAGAGTGGTGAGGCACTGGAACAGGTTGCCCAGGGAAGTTGTGGCTGCCGCATCCCTAGAGGTGTTCATGGCCAGGTTGGATGGGCCTTGGGCAGCCTGAGCCAGTGGGATGTCCCTGGTTGGAACTGGATGACCTTTAAGGTCCCTTCCACCCCAAACTATTCTATGATTCTATGACCCTGCCCCAGTGGGAAGGATTGTGAGTGACAAGGTGTCCTGGTCTCTATTTGCAGAATTATTTCAGTTCAGATGTTGTTGCATGGAGAAGGGCAGGAGGACCCAAGTTCCAAGAACGAAAAGCGTGGCAGTCGGGAAATTTAAACTCTGGAGAGGAGCCTGATCTTCCTCTGCCCACGCTCCACCTTGGTAGTAGAGATGCTCTCTCACCCTAGAGCAGGAGCAGAGCTGTTCTCACCCACCTGGGTCCCACCACAGCACCCTGACCAAGGAGGGCTTCGCTGCAGTGAGCCACCCCTTGGCTTCCCACCCTGGCTCCCACCTCTCCGCTTGCACGCTCGGTGCTCCCTGCCCTTTGGCTGCCCTCACTCCTGCTCTGCAGCGCAGGCTTGGCACATGCTGCATCCCTGGCTCCTCGCAGCTCCAGCCCTGCTCCGATGGGCTAACCGCACCGCTCTCCTGCCTCTCCTCTCTGCAAGCCCCGACTTGAGGACGTGCCTCTGTCTCCCCAACACCAGGCTCCATGATTTGCCCTGACTCAGACCAAAGCATCGCACGTCCTCGTCCCATTTGTCTTCTGTTCACTGTACACTTGCTCTCCAATTTCTTCAGTCCCCACCGGCACACGAACACCAGCTTCACTTTGCTTGTTCGGACACAAAATGTGGCTTGAAAATGCAGTTCCCTAACAGAAAAGAAACCTCAGTCCAGAAGCCCTTAGAGGGCAACAGAGCTGGGACGCAGCCAACACTTGTTCCTCACCACACCCTTGCAAAGGTGGGAACCAGAGCATTTGTGCTTTTGAGCAGACCAGCCTATTTTGGGAAGACGAAGGGAAACTATGACAAAAGCTGATATGGAAAAGTGGATATGAAGCAAGCTGATGACATTTACTTGGTGGCAGGGAGATAAGCCCAGTGCCAGCACGTGCCAGCCAGCACCAACTCAGCAGCTTCCAAAGCAGGTGAGGAAGCTCTGAGCACTGGCTGATGGGGAGATGCTCGCATCGTTCATCCAGCCCCGACCCCGGCTACGTCCTGGGCATCGTGTGGATGAGAGAGAGCTTCTTCAAAGCTCCTTCTAGCTCGGGAGGCTTGAGAGAGCTTCTTCAAAGCTCCTTCTAGCTCAGGAAGCTTGAGAGAGCTTCTTCAAGGCTCCTTCTAGCTCCAGAGGCTTGAGAGAGCTTCTTCAAAGCTCCTTCTAGCTCAGGAAGCTTGAGAGAGCTTCTTCAAGGCTCCTTCTAGCTCCAGAGGCTTGAGAGAGCTTCTTCATGGCTCCTTCTAGCTCGGGAGGTTTGAGAGAGCTTCTTCAAGGCTCCTTCTAGCTCGGGAGGTTTTAGAGAGCTTCTTCAAGGCTCCTTCTAGCTCAGGAAGCTTGAGAGAGCTTCTTCAAGGCTCCTTCTAGCTCCAGAGGCTTGAGAGAGCTTCTTCAAGGCTCCTTCTAGCTCCAGAGGCTTGAGAGAGCTTCTTCAAGGCTCCTTCCAGCTCGGGAGGCTCATGAGAGAGGCAAAGACATCTCGTGCTGATTGCAGAGAAAGCAATTTTGAAGGGATGAGAAAGAGGAAGGCTTTGTGACTGAACTGCTACAGTGCCTGGGAACCGGGTTCCTGGGATATGGGAACTATGCAGCAGACAGCTGGGGACAGGCACTGTGATTCATCCTGGATGCTCTGGAAGAAGAGAAAGGGCACAGAGAGCCAAAGCGGTTAAGTAGGGATATAAAAAGGAGAATAAGCAATGGGCCCAAGGCTTTACGAACTATAAACACTGTGATGGAGGAGCTTTGTATTCAAAATAAGCAAAAGCAAATTAAAGGGAGGAATCAAGGGAAGGGAAAGACAGCAAGAAGGAGAAAGGGACTGAGCAGAGATCTGCCACCAGTGCCAGGTGAAGAGAAAGCTTGTCCCAGGTTCTTGCTGGAGATGCATAAGGAGCAGAAGCCTGTGAAAATGGGTGAAGAAATGAGGGAGGAAAGGCAGAGCTGGCATCAAAAAGAGGGGCCCCCCAGGAGAGTCCAGGGATGTTTTTCAGAGCTTCCAAGAAGTGAAAGAACTGCTTTAAAGGAAGACAGGGACAAGGGCTATGCTCCAGGAGCCAGTTTGGGAAGCTGGATCTCGACTCCTGCTGGGTTGCTGTCAAAGCTCAGCTGGAACACGGTACTGTCACGTGAAATTACTCAATGCCCACATCCACCACAAAGTCCTCGCCACACTGATCCCAGCAGGCAATGAGGAAGGACAGAACAGCCCCTTCTCCACCTTCCTACAGTCTAGGAGCCTCATGAACCCAGGCAAAGCCAGACAGAGAGTAGCCCTGCAGGGAAGGACCCCACAGCCCTCTCCTGTTGGTAGCGGACAAGCCAGGTTTTGTGTCCGTGGCCACGCTAGAACCAGGCTGCTGAAGCAAACTCCCCAAAACCACAACACATGCTGGCTCTGTGCTGAACAGGGAGACTTGCTCCTTGCCTCTGGCTGAACAGAAAGACACCAAGGTCACCTACAACCCCTGCCATAAACACATGCTCCCCTTCAGCCTACAAGGATAAAAAAAAAAGAGAAGGATGCCTAAGGAGGCACCAGCATTCAGGAGAAAGGTCACTCTCACAGTGTTGCTCTCACAAGACCTGTTCCACACTCACTTGGCAACCTCAGGTGTGTTGGATAGCTTGGAGAAGTCTCCAAACTCCGTATCCTTACCCTCAGCTCTTTCCTTCAGCTCCCAGCTCCATCCAGAGCCCTCTGCAGACGGAGACTAACGTGTTCCATGGATCACAGTTCACCTCTGAGGGGGAAGAAGAACACAAATAACAAAGTGGCTTCTTTAGATGCAGGAGGCACCAGGAACTCTTCACCGTGCTGCAAAGCCTGGGAAAGTTTCGTCCAGGCAAGATGCTAATCAGCGCCACAGCAAACTGCAGAGTCAGGAAAACAGCAGCACAGGATTGATTTGCGGGAAGCAAAGGGCCAGAGATGCCTTCGGATATGCTCCACTTTCACCCAGCCCAACAGGTTTCATGGCTGCTGTGACACATTCCTCCGGGGTCCTTGAACTCCAATACCATCCCAACCTCGTTCCCCCAGGCTTGGGAGCGTTCAATTAGTCAACCCTGCAAGCTCTCCACAAGTCTTCATGATGGACCTGTATTGATCCGCCCCAGCTCTTAGGTTTCTGTCTCCATTTATCAGGCCTTCACATTCTTTTAATCCCATCTCAGCCCTCCCCAAAGTAATGAGATAAGAGACAGGCTGGAAAGGCTGATAAAAGGGAACTGAACAAATCCATTAATGCTGCTTCTGTGCCAGGAATTACAAACCCTGGTACTCACTAATTATGTTTGCCAGCCAGAGCCCCAGGACAGCAGAGCCAAAGAAGAAAGTCAAGCTCACTAGTAACCCATCCTGAGAAAAAAGCAGCTCCTGGAGGACATCAGGACTCTCTGGCTCCTTGTTTGGGCACAGAGGTTGGTCAAAGCAGGTTGCTCAAACCTGAGCAGCTACAGCATCGATTCCATGGAAGCCTAAACCAGTGCAACTGGCCGGCTGTTCCAGCTCCACCCTCATGGCTGGACATCCACCCCAACCCACGCACTCACTACATCCTGTGCTGAGCCGTTTCAGTGAGCAAAACTGGCAAAAACACAATTCACCTGGGCTTCCATGAAGTTCAGCAAAAATCTGTATTCCCAAAAGGATATAAAGTCCCTCTGGACAAGGACTTCTAACAAGGGCACAGTGATAGGATGAGGGGGAACAGCTTTAAATTGGAAAGGGGGAAGATTTAGACTGGACATTAGGAAGAAATTCTTCTTGATGAGGATGGGGAGGCCCTGGAACAGGTTGCCCAGAGCAGTGGTGGCTGCCCCATCCCTGGAGGGGTTCCAGGCCAGGTTGGATGGAGCCCATGAGCCAGTGGGAGGTGTCCCTGCCCATGGCAGGGGGTGGAACTGGATAGGCTTTGAGGTCACTTCCAACCCAAACCATTCTATGGTCCTCTGACATTCCACAGAGCTTGGATGGACCTGCTCACTGGTAACACTTTATTAGCCCCGGGTACAAGCCTTGGCCAGGAGAGGATGGCAATGAGCAAGAGCTGAAAGGCACCGGACTCCAACCACACGTGGAGAATGTGCAGAGATCCTCACAGCACCGAGCTACCACATGTCCAGTCTCCACGAGGGGACACAATGATCACCCTGCAAGTTGTTTTAAGATCTCTAATGCAAAGAACCCAAACCAACTCACCAAGCCCCAAATCACAGGAAAAGTCAAATTCAGGACACTTCTTCAAGGTATTCAGTCAGTGACTAAGAAAACTTACCAGGTCAACCGGAACGCGTTTTAATTGTGGCCTTTGGAAAAAGGATTTCCTTGTATAAATGGAGATTAATGGACATTTCAAATGACACAGTTGCTTTAGCCTAACCCCTCCTCTCCACATTTTCCTTGGCATGCAGCCTAATAAATGTGTCAACAATGTAAAAACCAACAAAAACTAATAAAATAAACAAATCAAGACACTCACCCACCCAACACCCTCTCCGGAACAGCTTCAGGTTCTATTCCAATTGATATCCTCTAGAAACCAAATCCTTCCTCAGGAAAAATAAACCGTAATTGCTTCAAGAGACCATTGTAAGATGTCACCTTCCCTGGAGGGGTTTAAAAGATGGGTAGATGAAGCGCTCAGGGATCTGGTTTAGTAGTGGACAGGCACAGTTGGACTTCATGATCTCAAAGGTCTTTTCCAATCAAAAAGTACTAGGATTTGCTCAGGATCCTCCACAGTTTTGGAGAAGCAGGAATCCAGGCCACTGGTCAGGACCGAAACACTGAGCACGCTGGCGCAGAAGACCACAAAGCGTTGGGGAGTACCCGTTTCCATCTTGATCCCTAAGGTTTTCATCATCTGGAGCTTTTCTTTTTGATGAATAATTGGGCTTCCTGGTGGGTTTTTTTAGCCCAGCTACTGGGATTTTGCAACCTGGAGCCATCCCCAGCACTGCAGAAGAGGCCGTTGGATCTTTTCTTTCGTGGAAGTGATGCCCATTGACAAGGCGCTCTGTCTTCCTCTCAGCTTGTTAGGAAATGCACTTAATTATGCTTGATGGATGAGAACTGGAGACTATTACCCACCTTTGTGCAGCAGATGGACGATAAAGAATCCTTCACAGAAAAATTCAATTGCAAAGGTTGCAACTGCACAGCGTGTACCTGGCCTGACTCCACAGACCCAGGTCCTCTTCTGCTCTCAAGGCTTCAAATCCCAAGCAAAGGCCATGGAGAAGTGAGGGCAAATATCAAATCGGCGTCCCACCATCCAAACCGGGAGCAGGACCTTGCTGAAGTGTCACAGGGTAAGACACTGCTGGAGGTAACTTGGGCTCCGAAGCACGAGCAAATTAAACACAGGAGATAAAAGACCAGAGAGGCTGCAGCACAGAGAAGGGAGAAAACAGGTCTTTGAATAAAATCAAGAATACCCGGTCCCTGTTCCGCTGTCAAGGCTTAAAAAGCCTCTACAAGTTCTTGATATCTGATGGACCTTCTTTGTTGGTCAGAGAGACTATCCCATACAGGAAGATATTCAAATGTCCAAGCCCCTGCTCAAGAATTTTAGCCCCGGGATGTAGGGACAAAGGCTGTAAAAGAGTGGAAGAAAGAGAGAAAACCCAGAAAAGAGAGAAAAAAAACCCAAAACCCAGGCCTCTCAATTCCCATTCAGTATTCACACTGAAACCAAACAACTTTTCTAAGCTCTTTGTACATGCCTTGACAACAGGGAGATCACCAGGAATGAGTGGAGCTTTTTATATCACAGCCGAGAAAGGCATGAGAGAATCATGGAATGGTTTGGGTTGGAAGGGACAGCAAAGCCCACCCAGGCCCAGTTCCTGCCATGGGCAGGGACACCTCCCACTGGATCAGGGGCTCCAAGCCCCATCCAACCTGGCCTGGAACCCCTCCAGGGATGGGGCAGCCACCACTGCTCTGGGCAACCTGGGCCAGGGCCTCCCCACCCTCACAGCAAAACATTTCTCCCCAACATCTCATCTCAATCTTCCTCCTTATAGCTTGAAACCCATCTCATTTTCAGTTGAAAGAGGGAGATTTAGATTAGATATCAGGAAGAATATAACAGGATCGTTTCAGTTCAGTTCTATTGGCTTCACGGAGGTTTACTCAGCCCCCAGAACACAACCTGCTCCAGCAACCCCTGCGGAGGAAATATTCCTGTCCTGGGAAAGGGAATCATAGAATAGTTTGGGTTGGAAGGGACCTTAAAGTTCATCCAGTTCCAACCCCCTGCCATGGGCAGGGACACCTCCCACTGGATCAGACTGCCCAAGGCCCTTCCAACCTGGCCTGGAACACCTCCAGGGATGGGGCAGCCACAGCTTCCCTGGGCAACCTGGGCCAGTGTCTCACCACTGTCATAGTGAAGAAATTCTTCCTATGTCCAGTCTAAATCTGCCCCTCTCCAGTTTATACCCGTTCCCCCTCATCCTATCACCAAAAGCCTTTATGAACAGCCCCTCTCCAGCTTTCCTGTAGCCCTTTCAGGTACTGGAAGGTCACTATAAGGTCTCCTCGGAGCCTTTTCTTCTCCAGGCTGAACAACCCCAAATCTCTCAACCTGTCCTTGTATGGAAGGTGCTCCAGCCCTCGGATCATCTTTGTAGCCTCCTCTGGACCCATTCCAACAGCTCCATCTCCTTCTTACACTGAGGATTCCAGAACTGGACACAGTTCTGGAAGGAGGGCAATAAATAGTATCAGCCAGATTGGTTCCTCAAACCAGTTTTCTGCAGTCACAGAAATAGTTTTATCAGTGCAGAGGAGAGAACTGTCTGGGGCAGCAGAGGCAGCTCATGGGAGTAGACATTCAAGGGAAGTGATGCTTAACCAGACTAGAGAGGAGGGAGAGCGTGTGAAGCATTCCTTACCCAGTCAGGAAAGCCACCTTCTGCTTCAGCTCACCCACACGAGGTCATCTTGGAGCAAGACCCTGGGGGTGAATAAGAGCTGAGCTCCTCCCTACCAAATGGGCTTCTGGTTCAGTGTTTGCCTTGCAGCAGGTGCCACAACTCAGGCTAAATGCCAGCTCACTTAACCATCCATCAGCACTGATGAGGCCTTATCGCATCTTAATCCACTGTCATCCCATCCTTCACAGGGAAAATGGGATGAAGCTGTAGCAAAGTCTGCAGAGTGAGATAAAGGAACCTTCTGCAACCCATCCCCACAGCAAGATCTCACGCTGGGGTGGCCCCAGCAGGCTGAAGCACACAACAAAGCTGCTCGGTGCAGGTGGAGGGCGATGCCTATTTCAGCTAGGACCTTCCAGTGCATCCTGCCAACCAATAGCACCCTCAGCACCCACTTCTCCTGGGCTCTCGCAGGCTCGTAACCCCCTCTCGTGGCAAACACACAGCCAGCTGCTCTTCAACCCCACACAGGAAAGAATTTCCAAGCCTTGAATCCCTCTCCGGATTTCCAGAGCCCTTTAGAGGCTTTGCTGATGAAACACATGAATATTGATGATTTGCAGAGATGCAGCAGAAAAAGCAGCTGCAGGGAGACAGACTCTCCGGAGCCAAGTTCAGCAAACGCTGCCTGGTGAGGAACACCTCCTGGGGCGGAGAAAGGAGGGGGAAACGCAGAGCCTTCATGGCAAGAAACAGATTGAGCACTTCAAGGACCAAAATTCTACTTTTAAGCAGGAAAAGGCATCCCATTCCTTAAAGTTTCAGGAAAGTCTTCATCTGTTCTTGTTACTGAATGACTTGGTGGAATAAGAGCTTTACAGCTGGGCAGACTTGCTTTGCTTGAGTGCTTGTTAGCAATCCTGCCTTGTAGGTCACAACTAGCACCAGCAGGCTCCGGCTACCTATTCCTCGCTCGCTTTAGGGGGCTTTGGGGGATTTAAAATCAGAATTACAGAATAATTTTAGCTGGTAAAGACCTTTAAGATCAAGTCCACCATCAATCCAGCCCTGCTAAGCCCACCACCAGACCATGTTCCTAAGTACAACATCTACTCATCTTCTAAACCTCTCCAGGGATGTCAGCCTCTTCCAATGCTTGACAACTCTTTCAGTAAAGAAATTCCTCCTAATATCCAACCTGAATCTCCTCTGGCGCATCTTAAGGCCATTTCCCCTTGTCCCGTCACTGGCTGCCAGGGAGAAGAGACCAACCCCACCTTACTACAACCTCCTTTCAGGCAGTTGCAGACAGCGATGAGGTCTCCCTTCGGTCTCCTTTCCTCCAGGCTAAACAACCGCAGCTCCCTCAGCTGCTCCTCATAAGGTTCGTGCTCCAAACCCTTCATCAGCTTACTTGTTTATTTATAGCAAGGTTATATTTTTAGTGTTTCCTCAGAGCCATTGTCACCTTTTCACACGGCACATGTCCTCTTCTGCTTGGCTGAGCAGGGGTTGTACTGGGAAGGGGAGAAGCCCTTATGGGCTGATGTCCTGTAGCCCCTAATGATGTGTTCTTCACACATCGATAACCACAGCTCCTTCCTGGACCTGTTATAGTCCCTGTGCTCCAGCAATGCCAGGTCTCACAAACATGTAAGCCCTTCCAAACATACCCAAGCATGGTCTAAAACCTCTCTTAGAGGGAGCACAAAGTCGAGTACCGAACCAAACCACCCACATCTACAAAACTCACAGGAACTCAGAGCTTTTGAGACATGTCCTCTCTTCCCAAATGCTGCTGGAATTGGCCAAGGGATCCAACACACGGAGATGCAATCTCGTGTCAGTATGAAGCCAGCCTAGAAAGCAAGTGCACAAGACCCTGCTGAGATGGGATATGGGGACACAGCAGGGGGAGAAATGAATGGGCAGGAAGTTTTCCAGCTCAGGAAGGGGAGTGTCAAGGCTCATGGCAAACAGTCTCCTCATAGCCCTACCAGTACAGCGAGTTCTGGTAGTGCAGCTCACGTTCAGGCTCCAAGACCCCAGCCAAAGGCCATTTGCATTCTTCTGGACTTTTCACATCCCAGGGATTGCCAAAGTCTACTTGGAAAAAGCTAATGGCTGCTCTCAGTGCTGCTATTCCTTCACCCTCCAACAGCACGAGCGGGGCTGCCAGCAGCTGCTCAAGTGCAGCGAAAAGCCAGGAGGGATGGTTTGTCCTCTACAAGCACCCTAAAGCTCACATACGATATTTATTAAGACTGCTAAACCTGAGCTGGTTCACTCACTCTCCCCCTGTGCTGTGGGAAGAAAGAGTGGCGTGGCATCTTTCCATCTCAAAAGCAATAAAGTTTTCTGGGGACAATACAGCCTGTTCCCTTACCTCTTTTCTCACTCATTTGCATGGGATCATATCCATGATATAGGGAAGGCTTCTTCGTTTTCACAGAAGGGCTGAGCAAGCCATTAAGTCATAGTGATACTGGCCAAGCGCATGCTCTGCAGCTGAGCTGCACGCAAGCAACTGGAGCAGGAACGCTGCAGTCACTGTGTCCCCACCAGGCACCTCCGAGCAGTCCGGAGCAGAACAACTACTCAGGGCACAGGAATGAAACCCATCCTGCTACAAATCCCATTGGACAAAAGGATCAGCTGGGTCCTTGATCCATGCAGGAGGATCCCTCACTCATGGCAGGCGAGGGCAACCACCACCGAAACTCGCCTCAAGGCATATGGTGAGTCCTCCAGAACAAAGGCAGGAGGAAAACCCAGCACAGCATCATAGTGAGAGACGGAGGGCAAGCTGGGGATGGTTATCATTTCGCAAAACCTCATCAGCTGCTGCAGCACAGGCTGTTCCAAGTTCAGATGAAGTTGCTTCAGCCTTCTCTACCTTCTAGTCAGGAGAAGAGATTATAAATACATTTACCCTAGCTGCAAAAAAATCAGATGCTAGGAAGGGCTTGGGATAAAACTAGCACTGAGGTTTTATTTTTCCAAAATGAAATGAAATTGCAGGGCTTTTTCTTGTAAATCCATACTTTCAGCAGGATGCCAAAGAGGACTAAGTGAAGGAAATGGCATAGGTGACCTACCATGCTTATCTTTAGCAGTACCTGCCTGTCCTGAAGTTAAAGGCTCGCTGACGATCTCAAACATAGGAGGGATCAGGAGAAAGCAGCCCCTTCGTTCAGGTGCCTCAGGAAGAAAAATGAAAGGATGGAAAGAACAACTGGCTCCAAAATTCAATACAAAGAAGCTCTGAAAAGCATTATGCTCTTAGATGGTGCTGCAGAGTCCTCTTCTTGAGGCCAAGCAGCGCGCAAGAACGAGGAGAGGCACAAGGTTCCACCACCTCTCCACTCCACCGAGAGCAACATCCATCCCTGAGCAGAGCAAGTTCCCCAAGCCACAGCCTGGAGTGAACCAAGGGAACGTCCAAAACTCCCAGAAGAATGTGCTTCAGCCTTCCAAGCTGAAAGCAGCCATGTGTCAGTCACAGGCCACGCTATCATGATTAACAAGCTGAACAAAGCCATCTGTGACCCTAAAAATCAACAGATGTTGTTCCTCTGACTCATGCAGGCAGGAGGACAAACAGAGGCAACAGCAAGGATTCAGACTTCTTCGCTGTTCCTCGATTCCTCCTCAGCTCACTTCCAGGACCGCTGCTGAGCTGCAGAGGCGATGTGCTCCTAGCAGCCAGTTTTTAGGGCGAAAAGCGTTTCTCACCTGGAATCCACAAAGACGTTGTCCCAGCGACTGGGAGGAACTTGGCGTGGAGGATGAGCCCAGCTAGGTCACAGGATGCAACTGCTAGGATAAGCATGGGATTGGCCTTCCAAAAATGATCCTGTGCCATCGCCATGTGGCACTGAGGCTCCATCTGTATGGAAGAAAGAGACACAGATGAGCCACAGTCTTTGGGCAGAGCACGCAACACACCCGACACACACACACGTGTGCATTCCAACACATCCAATGCGGGAAAGGGTAGAGGAAGCCTCAGTTTACATGGAAGAAGAAAGGAAACCAGGCTGGGAGTCAAAGCAGGTCTCAGCAGCCAACCTGGAAGGAAAGCACCTAGGGATGAACAGGAACATGTGTTGCGCGGGCGAGCAGGGCAGAGGTCAACCTATTATTCACCAATGATGGGAAAAGTCACCAAAATAGACGTTTTGGAAGCTTCCAAAACTATTTGGGCAACAGGGCCAAATTTGACTAATGGCTCCAGCCAACACGGAGAAAGTAATTAGAAAAACATTGAAGGATGTCATTTAAAATACTTTTCTTATTTCTTCTAACGGAAACATTTCATGTCGGAAATGGTGAGGCATTTCGTCGCAGCAGGATCTTGGAGCCTTTGTCCCAGCAAAACGGGAATGTTTATTCGGTTTGTCGCTTACTGACGGAGTTAAATGTCAGGAGGAAATCTCACTGTTGCTTTTTCATGTAAAAATACAAATTAAAAGCACATAAAAAAAGACTTTATCCAGTGGCACAGAGCATTAGAAGAGGCCAGCTAAAGGCAAGCACCTTTCCTGTCCAGATCCTCAACTCCTCTGAAGTCACAACAGAGGATGGGGCTGGAGGGGAACAGCCAGCCTGCACAGAGAAGTCACAGAGTGACAGACCCCAGGGGAGGTCAGGAGAGAAGGGCTGCTCTCGGGAGCCTCCCCCCTTGCCATCTCTAGGAACTGCCCCAAAACGGCAGAGCTCAGGGCGACGGAGGCTGTGAAGGACAGCAAAAGCTGGTGAGAAACAGCTCCCAGAATGGGAGAACCATGGTCCTCCCCAGCTCTCGTGCCCAGGGGTATTGGGACAGCCACATCCTGCTCCTCCATCACGCACAGCAGCCTCTGCCAAGAAATCAGCCTCTCCCATGACTGGTTCCTTGGCTTGGTCTTATTTTAGGGTCTGACGAAAAGACTTCGGGTCTCCTCCAAGCGTTACTAATGAAGGACTGTGTGCCACAGCCAAGAGCCTTGAGATTCCACACTGCTCCCTCATTCCCACATGAGCCCAGGCGTCCTCCGTTAGAAATCCCTGCTTACACACCATGAAGATTTTGCAAATCCAAAGACTGACCAGCATGGTTTATTCCCATGGTTTTAGGGACAATCATTCCTGCCATAGGTGGTACGATACCTGCCACAGATTCCAAATCCCAATCCACTTCCCGTGCACTGAGAGTTTGTCCCAAACTCACACAAGCCTTGCCCAGATAATGAACTTTAACTACTCCATCCATGGGCCAAACACTAAGTCAGCACTCCGAGCAGCTATTAAACTGGCCGAGAGGGACCTACGGCACGAGATGTTTTTCTACACAATTGCCTGCCCAAAGCCTGGCTCAGCCTTTTCCAAGTGTTTAAGGAGCACAGCTCATTCCCAAAGTGTCCCAACACAGGTTTTCTTGGAGCAGGCATCACACAGTGGCTTTTGGGGTCTTGGTGTGGGGTACAGAGACCCCAGAGTGTGTCCACACGGACCGCCAACTGCTGAGAGGAGACTGAGATCTGGTGATTACGGCAGAGAGGGAATTGGGAGCTGGGGCATGAAACTAGAGAGGGGAAACATTTAAGCTTTAATCTTGGAAACAGCTTCCTGATAGTAGATTTATGAGCAGTGGGAAAAGTCTCCTTTGCAGAAGGCTGGAAGCGCTGTTGCACGCGGCTTTAAAAACAAGAAAGGATAAAAGAGTAGCAAATAGACAAGAAAAATGGATTTTGCTTTGACAGAAGACGGATGGCACCCAATGGTTCACTCCCAGCTCTACCAGCCTGCCCAGACATCAGCAGCCAGTCTCTGCCTTCTGCCACGTTTACCATTTACACCATTAACCAGCAAAGGTGATCAGAAAGTTCCTGCGCTGCTGTGAAAGGCGTCCAAATAAAAGCGACCAGCCCAGACTTCTAGCCCCACTCTCACCCTGCTGCAGCTGTGGAGGTGACCTCTCAGGACTGCTACAGAACCTCATTTGTCAGCTAACGCCTGGGTGTAGTAGCCAGAACCAGAGGCTTGACACATCCGACTGTTGTGCAGGAGCCTGCGGAAAGGGCACTTCCATTAATATGTGTGTCTTGTTTAACTTGGACGCTGGAGTAGCTGAACTTTTTCTGACTTAGCTCTCCCTGTACATATATCTCACTAATCAACCTTTCCTTTCCCCCCCCCCCTTCCTCCTTGGCCTTTCCCAGTGAGTTTTTGGGTATTGGTTTTCTTCAAAGCCGCTTTAGTGCTGCTGAAGGAGGTAAAGTGACAGCTCTGGCAATGCAAGCTCTGTCCTCACCCATGAAAACTGTCCAGCTCAGGCAGCCTCAACGCAGACTCCACAGCTCCTTGCTTCCAACCTCAGTGTGATGATCCAAGGGCTGGAGCACCTCCCGTACGAGGACAGGCTGAGAGAGTTGGGCTTGTTCAGCCTGGAGAAGAGAAGGCTCCAAGGAGATCTTTTGGCAACCTTCTAGACCCTGAAGGGGCTACGAGAAAGCTGGAGAGGGACTGTTCATAAAGGCTTGTGGCGATACGACGAGGGGGAACAGCTATAAACTGGAGAGGGGCAGATTTAGACTAAACATAAGGAGGAATTTCTCCACCACGAGAGTGGGGAGACACTGAACAGGCTGCCCAGGGAAGCTGTGGCTGCCCCATCCCTGGAGATGTTCAAGGCCAGGTTGGATGGGCCTTGGAGCCCCTGATCCAGTGGGAGGTGTCCCTGCCCATGGCAAGGGGGTGGAACTGGATGATCTTTAAGGTCTCTTCCAACCCAAACTATTCAACGACCTGATTACAGCAAGGGGTGAAAAAGCCAACAAGAGCAGCACCTCTCCATACTCTGCAGATTCCCGACTTCCTTCACACCCGTTCTCCAGCAGCCACAGGCAAAGACCAAGCTGCTCACTGCATCCAGCGAAGCCCCTGTTGCATGAGGTAGGAGCAGTTGTGCTGCTGTGGACACAGACTGCAGCAGGGTCAGGTTCAGTGCCCAAGGGGTCATAGCAGAGCTGGCAACCCCAGGAGCTTTGTGCTCCGCTCTCAGACCCTTCGCCAGGCGCTTTTGGGAAGCCTGCCTGAGGCTCAGCCTCATAAAAGCTCTGAGCAGTGCCCTGAGAAGGGTTTAGATGCAAATTCTGTGACCTCAGCTGAGTACAACAAGTCAAAAGCACTCTGACTTCAGGCTTATTGCCCCACAAAAACATCAGCAAAATCATTTCATTAGCCTCCAGGGCCTCGTTTCCTTCCTTCCTTCCCTCAGCCAAGCTGAAGCTTAAAATAGTATTTTGCATTCCTCATATTTCTCTCCAAAACTAATTAACACCCATTCAGCCAAAAGCTCTTCTCACAGCAGCCTGGCTTGATCATACAACCTGCCCACCCTCGGCAACGGCAAAAGCACCCAACAGGGCTCCCAGCTCCTCCCAAAGGATGCTTCTGATGGAGCATCTCGAGAGAACTGCAGTAAAGCAACAGAAAACGGTGAAATTAAACCCCATGTACAGTCCTACCTCTGTCCCACGCACACACACATCTCTCGCATGCCCGTAAACTTGTGCTGCAGTAATTCCCTGATGACACACACACGGTTGCTCTTTGTCAGCTTCTAGCAACCCCTAAAGGCAAAACTCACAAGTTGCTTTCTGCCTCCTCTTGATATCTGTGCTACAAAGCAGGGCTGAAACTACTCCAGCTTATGGAAATAAAGGCTTTATTTTTTTTTTTTTCTGATAAAAGGACCTAGTAAAGGCCGCAGATTCAGCGCAGGGTGGGGACAGTGAAGATGATGAAGCACAGGTCTCTACATTTGGGCTTCACAGCTATTTCTCTCCTCGTTAGCCACAGCCAAGCACGAGTCAAAAGACAAGGCTGTGCAGATGGAGTGTAACTACAAACAAAGGCACATGAGCCTCAGCTGGACAGGGAACCTCATTCAGGAGAGCTTTGGACACATCACCCTGAGAGAGCTCAAGCCCCTGTGCTACAAGATCTTCCCCACGCAAGGTCCACGCACACCAAACACACGCTGAGAGGACTGCAGAGGAGGGCTCGTTGCTTCTTGAGTGTAGAGAGCATAGAAACAGAATGTCCTGAGTTGAAAAAGACTCACAAGGATCATCGAGTCCAACTCCTGCCCCTGCACAGGACACCCCAACATTCACACCGTGGGCTTGAGGGCATTGGCCAAATGCTTCTGGAATATTTCCAGGCTTGGTGCTGTGACTGCGTCGCCGGGAGCTGTTCCAGTGCTCCACCACCCTCTGGGGGAAGAAACATCTGCTCAGCACAGATCATTCTTAACACAAGACATTATCATGTGATAAACACTCATTCACTGGTAAAATACTGAAAGTCTTCGAAGCAAACACAATACTACTTTTATTTCACAATTTCGCACTGAATTGAATGCCCTTCTAAAAAAAAGGCATAGCATCTGACAAAAGCAGTGGCTATATAGACTAATTTTAGACAAAGAAACATGTAAATCCGCAAAAAATGTTGGGTTGGTTGTTTTGGTTTTTTTTTTTCCAATTATCCAACCATGTCTGGAGACTTCTTTCAGGTTCTCTGCTGACCTAAACGAGCTACAGCTTACAGGACAGATTTATATGAGATAATTAAACATACAAACCAGCTGCAGCAAAACTTATTGATTCGTTCTCACAATCATTTCTCAAGAGAACAGTGTCTAGAAAAAACAAAAACACACTCACAGAGGGATATTCTGTAACTTTCAAAAGCTGCAGGTACTTAAATTAGACCAAAAAAAAAATTCTACTTTAGCTTAAATCAGAATACCTCACTTTTTGCAGTAGGAACCACTGGTATCAGAGGCAGCAGCTGGGGTGAATCCCCAGCATCTCCAAGACTCGCCCCCCTGCTCAAGGCTCCAGGACCCCCCCTTCCCCCTCCTCAAGGCTCCAGAACCCCCCCTCCCTCCTCCTCAAGGCTCCAGAACCACCCCCCCCAAGGCTCCAGGACCTGACCTCCCCTCCCTCCTCCTCAAGGCCTCAGGACCCCCATTCCTCCTCCTCAAGGCTCCAAGACCCCCCCCTTCCTCCTCCTCAAGGCTCCAGGACCCCCCCTTTCCTCCTCCTCAAGGCCCCAGGACCCCCCCCCCCCTTCCTCCTCCTCAAGGCCCCAGGACCCCCCCCCCCTTCCTCCTCCTCAAGGCCCCAGGACCCCCCCCCTTCCTCCTCCTCAAGGCCCCAGGACCCCCCCCCCTTCCTCCTCCTCAAGGCCCCAGGACCCCCCCCCTTCCTCCTCCTCAAGGCCCCAGGACCCCCCCCCCTTCCTCCTCCTCAAGGCCCCAGGAGCCCCCCCCTTCCTCCTCCTCAAGGCCCCAGGACCCCCCCCCCTTCCTCCTCCTCAAGGCCCCAGGACCCCCCCCTTCCTCCTCCTCAAGGCCCCAGGACCCCCCCCTTCCTCCTCCTCAAGGCCCCAGGACCCCCCCCTTCCTCCTCCTCAAGGCTCCAGGACCCCCCCCCCCCCCCCCCCCACTCCTCAAGGCTCCAGGGCCACCCTCTCCCTACTCCTCAAGGCTCCAGGAACACCCTTTCCCCCTTCTCAAGGCTCCAGGACCCCCTCTTCCTCCTCCTCAAGGCTTCAGGAACCCCCCTTCCCTCTTATCAAGGCTCCAGGACCTTCCCCCCTCCCCCTTCCAGGCTCTACGACCCCCATCTCCTCCTCCTCAAGGCTCCAGGACCCCCATCCCCTCCTCCCCAAGCCTCCAGGACCCCAATCCCCCCCTCCTCCCCAAGCCTCCAGGACCCCAATCCCCCCCTCCTCCCCAAGCCTCCAGGACCCCAATCCCCCCCTCCTCCCCAAGCCTCCAGGCCCGTCTACCAGCGCCGCTGCACTCCCCACAACACAGGCACCACCCTCCCGCCGCTCTGCAGTACCGAAGCCTGGACTGGGCATTTTATACTGCCCGCCACCCTCGCTCCGAGTCACGTGGCCGCCGGAGGAGCGTCACGTGGTGCCTCTCCGCGTCAGGTGACCCTGTGCGCGTCATCCCCGTGCGCGGCAGCATGGCCGGGGCTGGGGTGGCCGCGGTTCGAGCCGCGTGAGTGCAGGCCCGGGGCTCCTCCGGCCCCGTGACCCCCGATCCGGGCCCGGACCCTCCAGAGCCCTCCCTCGGTCCATGTCCTCCGCTCCGTAGCTTTCCCTAGTCCATATCTGGCCTCCCCAGAACCCCCCCGGTCAGCACCCGGTCCCCCTGTAGGTTCCCCGATCCAGAACCTTCATAGGCCCCCCGCCCCGGCCCGTGCCCAGCACCCCCGTAACCCCCTAGTCCATGCCCAGCCCCTCTGTAGCGCCCTCTGGTCCGTGCCCAGCACCCCCGTGGTCCCCCGGTCCGTGCCCGGTCCTCCCGATCCATGCCCGGCTCCTCCGTAACCCCCCTCGATCCATAACCCACCTCGATCCATGCCCAGCCCCCCCATAGCCCCCCCGGTCCATGCCCCGCCCCCCTGTAGCCCACTCGATCCATGCCCGGACCCCCCATAGCCCCCCCCGATCCATGCCCAGCACCCCATAGCCCCCCTGACCCATGCCCAGCCCCCCACGATCCATGCCCGGCCCCTCCATAACTATTCCCCCGATCCATGCCCGGCCCTCCATAGCCCCCCTGATCCTTGCCCGGCCCCTCTGCAACCGCGCTGATCCATGCATGACTCCTCCATAGTCCCCCTGATCCATGCACGGTCGCTCCATAGCCCCCCAATCCATGCCCAGCCCCTCCATAGTCCCCTTGGTCCGTGCCAGGCACCCCCATAGTATCTTGATCCGCGCCCGGGCCCCCTAAAGCCCACCTGATCCATACTTGACCCTCCATAGTGCCCCCCCAGTCCATGCCCACTCCCTCCATAGTTCCCCCAAGTCCATGCAAGTCCTCTCCGTAGTCCCCCAGTGATCCATGCCAGGCACCCCTTTAACTCACAGTCCCTGCCAGCCCCCTCCGTAGCCTTTTCTGGTCCATGCCCGTCATCTCCATAACCCCTGATCCATGCCCATCATTTCTGTAGCCCCTGGTCTGTGCCTGCCCCATCTGTAACCTTCAGTCCAGTTCTGTCACCCCCTGTAGCTGCTTCTGTGACCCCCAGTCCACACCCGTCACCCCTGTAGCGCCCCCCAGGTCCAGCCCCCCATTCTCCTGCACCCCCCTCTCCCTGCCTGCCTCACTGCCTGCCCTTGCTGGACTCACCTGTTGCTCTGGCTCCATAGGTTCCTCACCTCCAAAGAGCAGTTCCATGCGTTCCTGCAGGCAGGGGGGCAGCCCGGCAGCCAGGTGAGCCCCGGGGCTGAGGAGGATGTGGAGGAGAAGAAGGAAGAGAACGTGGAGGAGAAGAAGGAGGAGAACTGCCAGAGTGAGCCCCCCACCAAACGGGTGAGATTGGAGGAGCTCAGCGAGGATGGGGAAAGCCCAGGGGATGCTGGAGCAGCGGAGAAGGAGCCCGTGGAGCGGAAGCGAGCCCGAGGACAGAACAAGAGCAGACCCTGTATGAAACCAAACCACTACGAGCAGAGCAGGCTGTGCCCATCAGTAACGCAGGTGGGCTGAGGGGCCCTGCTCCGTGCTGCTTTGGGGAGGCGAGTCCCGGATCCCCTTCCTGCTCAAGGGCTGTGTTTATGTTTGAGCCTGGGAGAGCACTTTGAATGTAGAGCTGCACCAGGGCCAACTTCCAGCAGGGAGAGTGTAGCAGGGGCCTGTGCTGGAAAACCACCTCTGCTGGCTGGCTGCGAGAGGGTAAAGCATGAGGAGCAAGGGGTTGTGCTGGAAAAACATCTCCACTGGCTGGCTGGGAGAGGGTAAAGCATGAGGAGCAAGGGGTTGTGCTGGAAAAACATCTCCACTGGCTGGCTGGGAGAGGGTAAAGTGTGAGGAGCAGGGGATTGTGCTGGAAAACCACCCCTGCTGGCTGGCTGCGAGAGCGTAAAGTGGGACAAGTGGAGTGGGACAAGTATAGTGTCATCTTCCCTGAAGCAGTAGTGCTAAAACGTCCCCTTGCGTGGGTATGTTGCTGCCCAGCTGCAGCACCTTCTAGCAACCGGCTTCCTGGGAGCATTTCATGGCGTGCCCAGCGTCACACGGGGAGCGATGAGTGCTCTGAACAGTCCTGGGGCCTCTCTGGGCCAGCGCAGCCCCAGGCTCCCCTGGTGTGACTAGCACACCCTGGGCAGGCAAGCGGAGGAGCGAGGTTTTAACTCCCTTTTCCTTCTTTCCAGGGGTGTGCAGAGAAGTGCTGCTTCGGCGTGCGGTGCCGCTTCCTGCATGACGTCGGCGAGTACATGGCCACAAAGCCGGCCGACCTGGGGCGCAGCTGTGTGCTCTTCGAAACCTTTGGCAAGTGCGTTTACGGGGTCACTTGCCGCTTTGCCCAGGCCCACCTCGGGGATGGCTACCAGAACATCATCAACGCAGAGCTGGCCAAGCAGTGGGAAGGGAAGTCACTGGTGAGGAACAACCTCTCCAAGGACCTCCAACACCAGCTGCGCAAGAGGAAATTTAGCTTCAAAAAGGCTGATGAGTACCTGCGTGGGCTGGCCAAGCCCCACGGCAATGGTGGGAAGGGAGGCAAAACCACAGGGTGTTCTGCAGAGGAGCAAGGAGTGTCCGGCTGCACAGCACCCCTGGAGGGCCTAGGGGACAGTCTGGAATGTCCTGTCCTTGCAGAGCAGGGAGAAGATCCCAAACCAGAGGCCTTGCAGAGGTCCAGCCCTGCAGGTGGCGAGGAGGCTTCCTCCATCAAAACCGTGGGCCCGGTGACAGATGAAGACGTGGTAAAGCTGCGGTCGTGTGAGAAGAAGCAGGTGAGAGCTGGGTCAAGGGCTGCTGTCTCTCGTCTACCTGTGCAGTGGTTGGGGTGGTGCTCGGGAAGAGAGAAACCTCTCAGCTGGGTGAGAGGCAGGCAGAGGACAGAGCTGCTTGGAGCCCACGCGCTGTAGCGATGGGAAGGAGGCAGGAGAGTGAGGTCTTGGGGCTGTGGTGTTGGCCTTGAAGGGTAAGAACCAAGAGAAGCTGCAGCCCCATGCACATGGGTTGGGGCTGAGCTGTCAGTGACGGTAGAAATGATCTGTGAGGAGAGGCAAGGCTGGGGCTGCTTGGTTTGTACTGCACGGCATTTTTCATGGTGGAGAGTGTTGCCTCCTTCCTCTCCTCGTTGCCTCCATGCCTCTGTATCAGTGACTGCTTTGAGTTTTGTCCAGGCTGAGGAAACAAATAGAGCCCTTCAAATTTTTGGTTCTTAGTCCAAACGATCTGTTCTCAGGGAACAGTGGAGGTTCTCAAACAAAACCAGTGATTGCCTGGGTTTCCCATGAAGTTTTACCCAAGGCAAGTGATAAAATTGCCAACTGGAATCTCTCTCCCTCTTTAATGTCTGCTTTTCAGCTCTGCTAACATGCTCCTCCATCCTTATTGTTTTCCAGTTGAAGATCCAAGGCAAGCTCTACTTGGCTCCACTGACCACAGTAGGTAGAGAATTCTTTCCTTTCAAACTTTGCCATCAGCACGCTTAGAACACAGCAAATCTCCTGACAGACTTGTCTCCGTGCTCTCTCTCTCAGTGCGGTAACCTCCCTTTCCGAAGGATCTGCAAGCGTTTTGGGGCAGATGTCACCTGTGGAGAGATGGCTGTGTGCACAAACCTCCTTCAAGGTCAGTCTTCCGAGTGGGCTCTTCTCAAACGGCATCACACGGAAGATATTTTTGGGGTGCAGGTGAGTGCTATCTTCTTGATGACCAAACAATTCAGGACTCGCTTCTGAGGAGAAAAGCAGCTTCTTGAACTCGTACCCTCCATCTCCCTTTGGCAGCTGGAGGGAGCTTTTCCAGACACGATGACCAAATGTGCAGAGCTCCTGAACCAGACCATTGAAGTGGACTTTGTAGACATCAACGTTGGGTGTCCCATTGACCTGGTCTACAAGAAGGTAAGAAGATGTTCTGCACCGTGTTTTGCTTCCTTCAAGAGGTGCTCGTTTCTTGCCTCATCTCCTGTTACCTGATCTGCTCCTGCCAGTCTGATCCAGAGCTCCCAGTTCATTTACATAGACTGGATGCCAGCGAGAAGGCAAATAGGGTGTTCAAAGAGCAGGGAAGGGTTTGCTGTGTCTCGCTGGCTGCAGGCAGAAGTTGGGATGGAAAAGGGCCATCGGGTGGGTTTTTTTTTGTTGAGGAGTCCCCTTTCTCCAAGCCTTGAGATGCTTCAAGTGTTCCTGCATCCCCTGAGCAGAGGCTGCTGAGGAGCAGCTCCAAGAAGGCTCCTCACTATGCAAGGAGGCAGAAAGTCTTGACTGTTCCGCTTCTTGTCCCCCAGGGAGGAGGCTGCGCTCTGATGACTCGGTCCAACAAGTTTGAACAAATTGTTCGAGGGATGAACTCGGTGAGTCAGAGCACCATCCGGCAGCGGGAGATGAGCGGATGAAGCCGACTCCTGCCTCAGCCTGACCTGTATCTCCCCTCTCTGCAGGTTCTAGATGTCCCACTGACCGTGAAGATACGGACAGGGGTGCAAGAAAAGATTAACGTGGCTCATAAACTCATCCCCAGGCTCCGGGAGTGGGGAGCATCCATGGTCACGGTACAGAGATATTTGCTGTGGTGTAAAGTTGTGGGCTGGTGCTTAGGGAACTCTGCTGGCCTATCAGTCTGGAGCACGGTGACTTTCCCCTTCCCCACAGCTGAGCAGCTCTTTCAAACCCCTTTGACCTTTTAGCGTTTTCTGCTAAGAACAGAGGCAAATTCCAATGCTGAGAGTGTTTTTCTGAGAGGGCTTCTGAGCCCTCTGACAAATAATAAATCAACAGACAAAGAGAGCCACTCTTCCAGAACTCTGCAGACACAGAAGCTGATGTGAGTGAGGGAGAAACCAACTTTCATGGACAAAGGCTGGCTGGAGGTGACCACACAGGCTGAGCAAGCTATGTAACACTGAACGAGACCACTTGACCAAACACGATACATATGGTGAACACTTGGGAAGGGATAGAGGAAGAACTGGCTTGGAGCTGAGCTTGCCGGGGTTTTTTTGGTGTAAAATCCAGCAGTTATCTGATGGGAAGTAACTCAAATGAGAATTGTGGAGACATTCAAGTATTCCAGGGCTGTTCTTAAATAACAGATGGGGGGATAATAGCTCTCCTTGGATCCCTTACAAAGGAAGGTGGTTCCTGCAGTGCTGTGGAGCAGAGGGGTCAGCCTCATTCTAGCAGATAGTGAAGTGATGGAACCATCTTGTTTGTATGGGGATGAGCAAACGGTAACCATTCCTTTTCAGTGTGAGCAGTCACTTCTTGCTCTGGCTTGCAAATAGCCAAAATGTTCCTGGGGAAGCATCCAGCCCTTTCTCAGCTCTGCTAACCAGTTCTTCAGCCCGGGCTGTTAACAACTGCCTGGATTGTACATCCAGAGGGCTCCTTTACGGCAGCCTGGAGTCTTTGCCTTTGCATGTTCTTCCAGTGCTCCAGGGGCATTTGCTGAGGTCTCACTGCCACTTTCTTCCCCAGCTCCACGGCCGATCCAGGGAACAGCGGTACACGAGGAGCGCGGACTGGGACTACATAGCAGAATGTGCTAAAATAGCAACCCCCATGCCTCTTTTTGGTAGGTGTTTGTGTTCTTTTGTCCTGTGGACTGAAAGCGTCACATGATTGATTTGAAATCTCTTCAGTAAAGCAAAGAACCAGGCTTCCAAGGACATTTAGTGTGGGGAAAAGGTTGGAATATCCCTCCCTCTGCTGCCACGATGGAGCGAGTTCCCAGCAGCTGCCTGTGTGCTCGGGGCCAGGCGTGATGAGCATTGAACGGTGCAGGAGGGGAAGGGACCTGCAGGACACAAAGCACTTTGTTTCCAGGAGGGGTTTTCTCCCCTGAGCACCAGCACAGACAGTCCCAACAAAACCATCAGGGTGGGGGTTGGGAGTGGAGAAGGAGAGAGGAGAAGGCTCTGACTTTCTTTAGGAGAAGAACATTAATCGGCAGCATTCGGGGGAGTCTCTGACCATGAGCCTCAGAGCCTCTTTGGGCAGTCTGGCTCTTGGACCCTGTGGCCGTTGTGAATTTGATCCCATGGGCGGATTATCTCCTTTTGACTTGCCTTCAGGTATCGCTTTGACCTCTGGCTTCTCCCTTCCTCTGGACAGGGAACGGGGATATTCTGTCTTACGAAGATGCTCATCGAGCCATGCAGACGGGTGTTTCGGGAGTTATGATTGCAAGGCAAGTGTCTGTGTTTCCCCTTTGCTTTCTTGGTGCAAGATTAAAAGAGGAATAAAATACTTAAACAAGCCCAAAGCAGGAAAACTTTCCTCTTTACTCTGTGAAACTTGGTAAAATCACTTCGCAGCTGTAGGAACTTACAGCAGCTTCATGTGGAGAGTGGCACAAACAATTAAACCAGCCTTGGCTGGTAAATCAGCTCTGGGAAGTCTCTTACATGGTTGGCATATTCAGAAGCATCAGTTGTGGGAATAACAATGTACCTTTTCCTTGGCTACAGAGGGGCACTCATCAAACCGTGGCTTTTCACTGAAATTAAGGACCAGAGACACTGGGATATCTCCTCTAGTGAGAGATTTGATATCCTCAAAGATTTCTCCAACTATGGCCTTGAGCACTGGGGGTCGGATACTCAGGGAGTGGAAAAGACCAGGAAGTTCCTGCTGGAATGGCTCTCATTTCTGTGCAGGTAATTCTCCCCAGCTGAGAGAGGTTGTAACATCACAAACCTGTCCTATTTGACAAAAGCATGTGTGCCATTCCATCTCATTGCAGGTATATTCCAGTGGGCTTATTAGAACACCTACCTCAGAAAATTAACGAGCGGCCGCCTTACTATATGGGGAGAGACTACATGGAGACACTGATGGCGAGCCAGAACGTGGATGATTGGATTAAAATAAGGTAATGAAACACTGAATTTCATTTAAGTTGCTAGGAAGGGACATTGCAGAGCCCCACAAAGTCACTGTGCCTGCAGGCATCTTCCAAAGAGGGAGTGATGGCTCTTTCCCATCAGTTTAAAGGGTTGTAAGGAAGCAGCAAAGCTTCAGTACTGCTTCCCTTTGAGGTTTGAACTGAGCTTGAAGCTGCCATCAAGAGCTTTCTCAATCCCTGGAGCTGCTTCAGCAGGTTATCCAGTACCTGCTGCCAATCCACAATAGCTGCCCTCTTCCCCGACACACTGTTTGTCCCAGGACAGAGGGAAGCACAACTCTGGGACATCTTGGGCTTTCAGCATCCGCTCCCTCCATGCTCTGTCCAGACAGTCCCACCCTGCCATGCCTGTGCAGATGCTAAGCAGAAAGGAATCTCCATCCCTACGTTAGGAGAGCTGAGCAGCTCCTCAAGTTTTCATGATCTGATTTTACCAAATCACAGAATCACCAGGTTGGAAGAGACCTCCAAGATCATCAAGTCCAACCAGTCCTATCAACCACTAAACCATGTCCCTGAGCACCTCATCCACCTGTCTTTTAAATACCGCCAGGCATGGGGACTCCACCCCTCCCTGGGCAGCCTCTGCCAGGGCCCCATGACCCTTTCTGTGAAAAATTTTTTTCTGATGTCCAGCCTGACCCTCCCCTGGTGCAGCTTGAGGCCATTCCCCCTTGTCCTGTCCTCTGTCACTTGGGAGAAGAGCCCAGCTCCCTCCTCACCACAACCTCCTTTCAGGTAGCTGTAGAGAGCAATAAGGTCTCCCCTCATCCTCCTCCAGGCTAAACAACGCCAGCTCTCTCAGCCGCTCCTCATAAGACTTGTTCTCCAGCCCCTCACCAGCTTTGTTGCTCTTCTCTGGACACACTCCAGAGCCTCAACATCCTTCTTGGAGCGACGGGCCCAGAACTGAACACAGGATTCAAGGTGTGGCCTCACCAGTGCCGAGTCCAGGGGCAGAATCCCCTCCCTGGCCCCGCTGGCCACGCCGTGTCTGATCCAAGCCAAGATGCCATTGGTCCTCTTGGCCACCTGGGCCACTGCTGGCTCATGTTCAGCCGCTGTCAACCAACACCCCCAGGTCCTTCTCCTCTGTGCAGCTTTCCAGCCACTCTTCCCCCAGTCTGTAGCACCGCATAGGGTTGTTGTGCCCCAAGTGCAGGACCCGGCATTTGGCCATGTTAAACCTCGTGCCATTGGTCTCAGCCCAGCGGTGCAGCCTGTTCAGATCCCTTTGCAGAGCCTCCCTACCCTCCAGCAGATTGATACTTCCACCCAGCTTAGTGTCGTCCGCAAACTTACTTAGGGTGCGTTCGATCCCCTTCCTGCAACAAAGCATAGGAAACTGTTCTTCCCCACACCTATAAGTCAGTTTGAAATGACTTTGCAAGCTCCAAGACAGCTGAAATGAGAGCTGGAGGAGGCAGCTGCTGTCTTCCCATCAAAAGATAGAGCAGCAAAGATAGAGCATGGCTACGGCCCACTCTGTGTGTGCTGATCCTCAGCCCTTTTCTTAGCGCTGCAATCAGCTGCTTAAAACCATGGTCCAAGGATGTCAGGTTTGGATCAGCATTTTGAAATGCCATTTTTCAAGGCTGACTTTAGGCTGCACAAAACTTTGTAACCCGTGATTTTCGCTGTGTCATGAGATGGACATTGATAGCTACAAGAACATAAAGCAGTTTGGGTTTATTCGTTAAAGCCTGTGGTAAGGAGATGCCACCAGAAGTAGGGTTCTCTCAAGTGTGCTCTTTGTGCTGTAGATTCAGGCTCTTGCTTTGCAGTTCTGTGCCATGCTGGGATCCTCTCTCTTTCGGACATGGCTCATGGAAAGGTTTGGTGATGCTGTATTGAACCAGCATCCTCCTTGACTACAAAGAAAAGGATCCTGCACTGAAAATACCGTGGGGGTTCCAATATGTGAAATGCTTGAAGCCTGAAGCTGGGATGAATGTGGTGGCAATAGAACTGGCTTAGAGAGTTTTAGGCTCTAACCTAAATCCTATTTGACACAAACAGGGGTTTGGCTTTGCACAAGCACAGCGAGAGATGGGGAGGAACTTCTCCAAGGCTTGTGTTGGCTTTAGGCACGGCCTTTCTAGCAGGGAGGCTGGGGTTCAGATCACCAAACATAGGGACCCATTTTGGCATCGATTCTCAGTGACTCTCCAGAAGAAGGGCTTTGTTCACAGCTGGGGGCTCTTGGGGGCTGGGGATCAGGGTTAAAGCTCAGCACCTGAAGTGCTTTTGTGCAGCAGCCCTATATTTTCAGGAGGGTAAAGGCTTCTTTTATACATCTGAGTGCAGTTGGTGTCACTGCAGGGCCAAGAGGGCCATGCAGCCACTGGGTCCAGTGCTTCTCTTGTACCGAGTATAAACCTCTCCTTGCTTTTCGGTTTATCTTTGTTCTTTTCTTTCTTTCTTTCTTTTTTCCAGTGAGCTACTTCTGGGACCTGTACCGACCAGCTTCACCTTCCTGCCTAAACACAAGGCAAATTCCTACAGATAGGGCTGAGAGGAGGCTCTTTCCTGGAGCATCAAGTTGCTCAGCTGTTCACCACGATGAAATAAAGTTTGATGTTTTTAGAAGCTCAGTTATCTTCACACCCCCAGCGTTGCTCCCCGCCACAAGTTCTGCAGCAGTCCTGCAGCCAGAGAGGCTCCCGAACAGCAAACGAGCTCTTTCCATCACAGCACACAGGCCAGGAGACATCCTCGGCCTCCAGTTCGATGGCAGGAGTTATCCCAACAGCCCCACGCTGGTCACACAGTGGGAGCGAGAGGCCTCTGCTCCTCCCAGCAGCTCCTGGGGAGAGCCACGTCCTCCAAGTACAAGGAGAGGAAGGACTAATACCATCCCTGGCTCCGGAGAGCACAAACAGCCCCAGCACCTCGGCACAATCCAGTCCTTTTCTGGGAGCACACAGCCCGGCTACCACCTCCTCCTGGCTGGCACACGACCAGGGACAGAATGGCCCTTCCCTGGGGGAGCCAGACCTGCTCCCTTCCCTTTCTGGAGAGGAAAAGATGGAACAGGAATATTGGAGCAAAGACTGGGGGAGAACGTGCCAGGGAGTGCCACAGCATGAGCTTCCCTTGCTCCGTTGAGGCCCTCTCACTGCTCTGTGCCTCACTGCAGCCAATGCAGCAGCAGAAGCACAGGCAAAGGTCACAACCGCGTGTGCCGTGTGGCACAAAGAGGCTGTGGAGCCCCCCACATTGAGTCCTGGAACACCCCAGAGAGCCCTTGGGGACCAACAGGCACTGTGGCACAGCGAGGACAGCAGCTCCCGCGCCTGGTGCTCAGGCCTCATCCAAACCCCGGTGCCTTCAGCCCCTTAGTCCCTCCAAAGCTTTCTACATGGAACGTAGTGACCCACCACGAGATCTGCAGCTCCATTTTGCTCTTGGGCACAAGAGCAGAAGTGACACCACCCGTGGCTCCCGTCTCTCTCCCAGACTCAGCCATCCCGACACAAGAGCCCGGGCAGCAGCAGCCCCTGCCCATGGGCTCGGCTCCCCCAGCTGAGGTGGCAGCCCAGGCCCTGCTGGACCCACCAGCAGGTAGAGCAGCCCTGTCTGCACCAGCACCATCTGCTCTGGCACCCCAGCACCTCCCACACCTCAGCATCCCCTACCAGCTCTGTCCCCAAACAGCGATTGGCGGCACAGGCGGCAGCAAGATGGGGCGAGGATCCCTGCCCTCGCCTGGCTGAGGAGCGCCCAGGAAATCCCATTATTTGACAATCTCCCAGTTCCTTGGGGCCATCTCTCCCAGTTTCCCTTCTGGAAGTGAGTCTCCTCCCCAGTTTGACACCACGTCCCACAGCCAGAAGGGTTCACGCTGCAGGGAGGTCTCTGGCCACAAGCTCCCCAAGCGCCTGACACAGAGTGGAGGTCCAGCACCCCAACATTTTGAACCCTTCCCCTCCCGCCTGGAAGAGATGGGGAGGCTCATGAGGTCACAAAGAGACCCAACGTCCCATCCTGGGATACCTCAGAGAGTCCTTCGTCACCAACAACCAGAAGCCGCCATGGCACAGCCAAGACGGCAGCTCCCACTCTCTGGTCGCCAGGCTCCGCTGAAACCCCAGCGCCCTGAAATATTTCTCCCTCCCAAATCCTTCTCCCAACAAGGTAGGCGCCCACCCCGAGCTCTGCAGCCTGGTTTCGCTCTTGGGGACAAGAGCACAGGTGACACTCCCCATGGCTCCTGACTCCTCCAGGCTCAGCCATCCTGACACAACAGCCCGGGCAGCAGCAGACCCTGCCCATGGCTTTAGACACCCCCAGTTCAGGTGGCAGCTCAAGCCCCACACGTCCCACCAGCAGGTGCACCACCCCCCTGGCTGCTACGGCACCCCAGCACCTTGCACACCTTCAGCATCTCCAAGCCCAGGCTCTCCCAACATCCCCACAAGCCCTGTCGCCAAGCAGCAATGGCACAGGGGACAGCAAGCTGGGGCGAGCATCCCTGTCCTCACCAGGGTGAACCAGGAAATCCCAGTGCCAGCACATCTGCCAGTTCCTTGGGGTCATCTCTCCCATTTCACCTCCTGCAAGAGAGTCTCCAACCCCACTCTCTCCAGCAATGGAGCTCACCCCCACAAACCACCACCACAAACTCTCCATGTGCCTGGAGCAGAGCTGGAGGACATTGGGGAGGGGGATGAGCATAGTGGATACCTATGGAGGTGCCTCCAGCACAGCCTGACTCCCTCTCACCCCGACAGGGCCACCGGTGGCTCCAGATGACTGCTACTTGGATTCTGAAGTCCACAGGAGCCAGCAGCCCATCACCATCCCGCCTCCACTCACTGTATACATTGGTGGGCATGGGACTGGTTCTGAGCCACGCACTGCCCTCTTGGTTCCCTGGGGCAGTAGGAACTCCCTGGCCACCCCAGCCCCAGGGACACCCCAGGGCCAAACCAAAAACCTCTCCCCTTCCGTGAAGAAGAGGACAAAGAAGAAAAACAAGAAGATGGTGTTGGCCCACGCCCCACCAGTGCTGTCTGTAACCTCCACACGTGGCTGCCAGACCCTTCAGGAGCAGTCCAACGAGGTCAACACCACCAGCACAGGCACCTCCACCTCAGAGGCCACCTTGGGAAACAACATCTCCCCAAGAAGTGAGGTCCCCTCCAGCCCCTCTGCCCTCCCTCAAGACCCTGGGCAGCTGGCAGATGTTCTTCAACTGCCTGATGAGGTGCCTCTTAGAGATGCCCTGAGGTTCTTTGACTGCTTCATGGAAGATGTGGAGGTCATCAAGGATAAGACCAGGAGCAGCCCCGTGCCTGAAGAACACAGAGGCACTGGTCAAGCCATCCCCCCCTGCGCCTTCTCCTCCCTGTCACTACCTGAGGAGGTGCCACTTGAAGATGCCCTGAGGTTCTTCGGCTGCTTCACAGAAGATGTGGAGGTCATCAAGGATAAGACCAGGAGCAGCCCTGTGACTGAGGAACACAGAGGCACTGGTTTAGCCATCGCCCCCTGCGCCTTCTCCTCACTGTCACTACCTGAGGAGGTTCCTCTTGAAGACGCCCTGAGGTTCTTCGACTGTTTTACGGAAGATGTGGAGGTCATCAAAGATGAGACCAGGAGCAGCCCTGGGCCTGAAGAACACAGAGGCGCTGGTGCAGCCATCCCGCCCTGCCCCTCCTCCTCACCGTTGCTACCTGAGGACCTGCTCAGTCCCGACTACAGCGTCCCCAAAACTGCAGACGCCATCCTGAGCCTCAATGAATTTGTCATGAGCTTGGGGCCACAAGACCCGTGGGAGGAAGCAGAGATGGACATTGAACCACCCCAGTGCTCTGTGTTTGAGAGGCGGGGGCAAAAGAGAGGGAAGAGCCCCTTGCCATCACCACCCAGCAAGCGCAGGGCACTGGGGGAGAGCCAAGAGGTGGAAGGGTGGGATTAGAATCATGGTGGGGATGGCATGGAGAAGGGAGAGTAGGTTTGGAGAGGAAGGAAGGGTGCGTTTTGAGGGGTGGAGAGGAAGGAGACGGCGAGTTTTGAGGGATTAGGAGGTTCCAGTAGTTTTGATAGGACTTTTTCTCGTTGTTTTTTCCCATTAAATGTTGTTTCTCTGCAACTGCTCCGTACCTGTGTGGGAGAGTTGGAAAAGAGTGCCCAAAAAGGGGAAAAAAAAAACCCAAAACAACCAAGCCCCAAATCAGAGGCCAGAAGCCCCAAAGGGTATGAAGCCACCCTAGGGCTGATCCCAGTCCTCATCAGGGCAGGTGGTGGCGGGAAGGACTCCCCCAACTCCAGGGAAGCAGCCCCAGACTACCAAAAACTTCAACGAACATCCCAGGGACAGTCCTTGAGGCTCCCTCCACCCACCTTGCCAACAGCACACCCACCCCAGGGACTGTGGAGCTCTGAAGTTAACTGCAAATACTTTTATTAACTTCAGGAGGATCAAAAAGTGGCCAAACCCCTCCACTCCAGTCAGCCCTGGCCCCGGCTCTGCCACAACCCTCAGCATCTCAGGTTCATCCAATAAGGAGTGTCTCAGCACTACAGCACAGCCAGAGCGCTGCATCCCCACCTTCACGGCCTTCTCCCACCTCAGAAGGTTCAGACATCCCTCCGTAGGGCACTGCCTGTGGCCCAGGGATGGACTTCCCGCCCCAGCGGTGCTCCCCGCCACAAGTTCTGCAGCAGTCCTGCAGCCAGAGGGGCTCCCGAACAGCAAAGAAGCTCTTTCAGTCACAGCACACAGGCCAGGAGACATCCTCGGCCTCCAGTTCGATGGCAGGAGTTATCCCAACAGCCCCATGTTGGTCACACAGTGGGAGCGAGAGGCCTCTGCTCCTCCCAGCAGCTCCTGGGGAGAGCCACATCCTCCAAGTACAAGGAGGGGAAGGACTAACACCATCCCTGGCTCCGGAGAGCACAAACAGCCCCAGCACCTCGGCACAATCCAGTCCTTTTCTGGGAGCACACAGCCCGGCTACCACCTCCTCCTGGCTGGCACACGACCAGGGACAGAATGGCCCTACCCTGGGGGAGCCAGAGCTGCTCCCTCCCCTTTCTGGAGAGGAAAAGATGGAACAGGAATATTGGAGCAAAGACTGGGGGAGAACGTGGCAGGGAGTGCCACAGCATGAGCTTCCCTTGCCCCGTTGAGGCCCTCTCACTGCTCTGTGCCTCACTGCAGCCAATGCAGCAGCAGAAGCACAGGCAAAGGGCACAACCGTGTGTGCCGTGTGGCACAAAGAGGCTGTGGAGCCCCCCACATTGTGTCCTGGAACACCCCAGAGAGCCCTTGGGGACCGACAGGCACTGTGGCACAGCGAGGACAGCAGCTCCCGCGCCTGGTGCTCAGGCCTCATCCAAACCCCGGTGCCTTCAGCCCCTTAGTCCCTCCAAAGCTTTCTACATGGAACGTAGTGTCCCACCACGAGATCTGCAGCTCCATTTTGCTCTTGGGCACAAGAGCAGAAGTGACACCACCCGTGGCTTCCGTCTCTCTCCCAGACTCAGCCATCCCGACACAAGAGCCCGGGCAGCAGCAGCCCCTGCCCATGGGCTCGGCTCCCCCAGCTGAGGTGGCAGCCCAGGCCCTGCTGGACCCACCAGCAGGTAGAGCAGCCCTGTCTGCACCAGCACCATCTGCTCTGGCACCACAGCACCTTCCACACCTCAGCATCCCCACCAGCCCTGTCCCCAAGCAGCGATGGCACAGGCGGCAGCAAGATTGGACGAGCATGCCTGCCCTCGCCTGGCTGAGGAGCGCCCAGGAAATCCCGTTATTAGAGAATCTCCCAGTTCCTTGGGACCATCTCTCCCAGTTTCCCTTCTGGAAGTGAGTCTCCTCCCCAGTTTGACACCACGTCCCACAGCCAGAAGGGTTCACGCTGCAAGGAAGGCTCTGGCCACAAGATCTCCAAGCGCCTGAGACAGAGTGGAGGTCCAGCACCCCAACACTTTGAACTCTTCCGCACCCCCCCCCCCCCCCCAGAGGAGATGGGGAGGCTCATGAGGTCACAAAGAGACCCAACGTCCCATCCTGGGATACCTCAGAGAGTCCTTAGTGACCAACAACCAGAAGCCGCCATGGCACAGCCAGGACGGCAGCTCCCACTCTCTGGTCGCCAGGCTCCGGCAGAACCCCAGCGCCTTGAGATGTTTCTCGCTCCCAAATCCTTCTCCCAACAAGGTAGGCGCCCACCCCGAGCTCTGCAGCCTGGTTTCGCTCTTGGGGACAAGAGCACAGGTGACACTCCCCATGGCTCCTGACTCCTCCAGGCTCAGCCATCCTGACACAACAGCCCGGGCAGCAGCAGACCCTGCCCATGGCTTTAGACACCCCCAGTTCAGGTGGCAGCTCAAGCCCCACACATACCACCAGTAGGTGCACCACCCCCCATGGCTGCTACGGCACCCCAGCACCTTGCACACCTTCAGCATCTCCAAGCCCAGGCTCTCCCAGCATCCCCACCAGCCCTGTCGCCAAGCAGCGATGGCACAGGAGACAACAATATGGGGCGAGCGTCCCTGTCCTCACCTGGGTGAACCAGGAAATCCCAGTGCCAGCACATCTGCCAGTTCCTTGGGGTCATCTCTCCCATTTCACCTCCTGCAAGAGAGTCTCCAACCCCACTCTCTCCAGCAACGGAGCTCACCCTGCAGGGAAGACCACCACCACAAACTCTCCACGTGCCTGGAGCAGAGCTGGAGAACATTAGGGATGGGGATGAGCATAGTGGATACCTCTGGAGGTTCCTCCAGCACAGCCTGACTCCCTCTCACCCCGACAGGGTCACCGGTGGCTCCAGATGACTGCTACCTGGATTCCCAAGTCCACAGGAGCCAGCAGCCCATCACCATCCCGCCTCCAGTCACTGTATATATTGGTGGGCACGGGACTGGTTCTACACCACGCACTGCCCTCTTGGTTCCCTGGGGCAGTAAGAACTCCCTGGCCATCCCAGCGCCAGGGACACCCCAGGGCCAAACCCAAAACCTCTCCTCTTCCATGAAGAAGACAACTAAGAAGAACAAGAAGATCGTGTTGGCCCAAGCCCCACCAGTGCCGTCCGTAAGCTCTACACCTGGCTGCCAGAACCTTCAAGAGCAGTCTAATGAGGCCAACAACACCAGCACAGACACCACCGCAGAGGCCTCCTTGGGGAACAACACCTCCCCAAGCAGTGAGGTCCCCTCCAGCCCCTCTGCACTCCGCCAAACCCAAGACCCTGCGGAGATGGGAGACGTTCTTGAACTGCCTTACGAGGTTCCTCTTGAAGACGCACTGAGGTTCTTCGATTGCTTCATGGAAGAGGTGGAGGTCATCAGAAATGAGACCAAGAGCAGTCCCAAGCCTGAAGAACACGGAGGCACTGGTGCAGCCATCCCCCCCTGCCCCTTCTCCTCGCTGTCGTTACCCGAGGACCTGCTCAGTGCTGACTACAGCGTCCCTGAAACTGCAGATGCCATCCTGGGCCTCGATGAGTTTGTCACGAGCTTGGGGCCACAAGACCCGTGGGAGGAGGCAGAGGTGGACCTGAAACCACCCCAGTGCTCTGTGTTTGAGAGGCGGGGGCAGAAGAGAGGGAAGAGGCCCTTGCCATCACCACCCAGCAAGCGCAGGGCACTGGGGGAGAGCCAAGAGGTGGAAGGGTGGGATTAGAATGGTGGCAGGGATGGGATGGAGAAGGAAAAGTAAGGTTGGAGAGGAAGGAAGGGTGTGTTTTGAGGGGTGGAGAGGAAGGAGATGGCGAATTTTGAGGGATTAGGAGGTTCCAGTAGTTTTGATAGGACTTTTTCTCGTTGTTTTTTCCCATTAAATGTTGTTTCTCTGCAACTGCTCCGTACCTGTGTGGGAGAGTTGGAAAAGAGTGCCCAAAAAGGGGAAAAAAAAAAACCAAAACAACCAAGCCCCAAATCAGAGGCCAGAAGCCCCAAAGGGTATGAAGCCACCCTAGGGCTGATCCCAGTCCTCATCAGGGCAGGTGGTGGCGGGAAGGACTCCCCGAACTCCAGGGAAGCAGCCCCAGACTACCAAAAACCACAACGAACATCCCAGGGACAGTCCTTGAGGCTCCCTCCCCCAACCTTGCCAAGAGCACACCCACCCCAGGGACTGTGGAGCTCTGAAGTTAACTGCAAATACTTTTATTAACTTCAGGAGGATCAAAAAGTGGCCAAACCACTCCGCTCCAGGCAGCCCTGGCCCCGGCTCTGCCACAACCCTCAGCATCTCAGGTTCATCCAATAAGGAGTGTCTCAGCACTACAGCACAGCCAGAGCGCTGCATCCCCACCTTCACGGCCTTCTCCCACCTCAGAAGGTTCAGACATCCCTCCGTAGGGCACTGCCTGTGGCCCAGGGATGGACTTCCCGCCCCAGCGGTGCTCCCCGCCACAAGTTCTGCAGCAGTCCTGCAGCCAGAGGGGCTCCCGAACAGCAAACGAGCTCTTTCAGTCACAGCACACAGGCCAGGAGACATCCTCGGCCTCCAGTTCGGTGGCAGGAGTTATCCCGACAGCCCCATGTTGGTCACACAGTGGGAGCGAGAGGCCTCTGCTCCTCCCAGCAGCTCCTGGGGAGAGCCACGTCCTCCAAGTACAAGGAGGGGAAGGACTAACACCATCCCTGGCTCCGGAGAGCACAAACAGCCCCAGCACCTCGGCACAATCCAGTCCTTTTCTGGGAGCACACAGCCCGGCTGCCACCTCCTCCTGGCTGTCACACGACCAGGGACAGAGTGGCCCTTCCCTGGGGGAGCCAGAGCTGCTCCCTTCCCTTTCTGGAGAGGAAAAGATGGAACAGGAATATTGGAGCAAAGACTGGGGGAGAACATGCCAGGGAGTGCCACAGCATGAGCTTCCCTTGCCCCGTTGAGGCCCTTTCGCTGCTCTGTGCCTCACTGCAGCCAATGCAGCAGCAGAAGCACGGGCAAAGGGCACAACCGCGTGTGCCGTGTGGCACAAAGAGGCTGTGGAGCCCCCCACGTTGAGTCCTGGGACACCCCAGAGAGCCCTTGGGGACCAACAGGCACCGTGGCACAGCGAGGACAGCAGCTCCCACGCCTGGTGCTCAGGCCTCATCCAAACCCTTGTGCCTTCAGCCCCTTAGTCCCTCCAAAGCTTTCTACATGGAACGTAGTGACCCACCACGAGATCTGCAGCTCCATTTTGCTCTTGGGCACAAGAGCAGAAGTGACACCACCCGTGGCTTCCGTCTCTCTCCCAGACTCAGCCATCCCGACACAAGAGCCCGGGCAGCAGCAGCCCCGGCCCATGGGCTCGGCTCCCCCAGCTGAGGTGGCAGCCCAGGCCCTGCTGGACCCACCAGCAGGTAGAGCAGCCCTGTCTGCACCAGCACCATCTGCTCTGGCACTCCAGCACCTTCCACACCTCAGCATCCCCACCAGCCCTGTCCCCAAGCAGCGATGGCACAGGGGGCAGCAAGATGGGGCGAGGATCCCTGCCCTCGCCTGGCTGAGGAGCGCCCAGGAAATCCCATTATTCGACAATCTCCCAGTTCCTTGGGACCATCTCTCCCAGTTTCCCTTCTGGAAGTGAGTCTCCTCCCCAGTTTGACACCACGTCCCACAGCCAGAAGGGTTCACGCTGCAAGGAAGGCTCTGGCCACAAGATCTCCAAGCGCCTGAGACAGAGTGGAGGTCCAGCACCCCAACACTTTGAACTCTTCCGCACCCCCCCCCCCACCCCAGAGGAGATGGGGAGGCTCATGAGGTCACAAAGAGACCCAACGTCCCATCCTGGGATACCTCAGAGAGTCCTTAGTGACCAACAACCAGAAGCCGCCATGGCACAGCCAGGACGGCAGCTCCCACTCTCTGGTCGCCAGGCTCCGGCAGAACCCCAGCGCCTTGAGATGTTTCTCGCTCCCAAATCCTTCTCCCAACAAGGTAGGCGCCCACCCCGAGCTCTGCAGCCTGGTTTCGCTCTTGGGGACAAGAGCACAGGTGACACTCCCCATGGCTCCTGACTCCTCCAGGCTCAGCCATCCTGACGCAACAGCCCGGGCAGCAGCAGACCCTGCCCATGGCTTTAGACACCCCCAGTTCAGGTGGCAGCTCAAGCCCCACACATACCACCAGCAGGTGCACCACCCCCCTGGCTGCTACGGCACCCCAGCACCTTGCACACCTTCAGCATCTCCAAGCCCAGGCTCTCCCAGCATCCCCACCAGCCCTGTCGCCAAGCAGCGATGGCACAGGAGACAACAATATGGGGCGAGCGTCCCTGTCCTCACCTGGGTGAACCAGGAAATCCCAGTGCCAGCACATCTGCCAGTTCCTTGGGGTCATCTCTCCCATTTCACCTCCTGCAAGAGAGTCTCCAACCCCACTCTCTCCAGCAACGGAGCTCACCCTGCAGGGAAGACCACCACCACAAACTCTCCACGTGCCTGGAGCAGAGCTGGAGAACATTAGGGATGGGGATGAGCATAGTGGATACCTCTGGAGGTTCCTCCAGCACAGCCTGACTCCCTCTCACCCCGACAGGGTCACCGGTGGCTCCAGATGACTGCTACCTGGATTCCCAAGTCCACAGGAGCCAGCAGCCCATCACCATCCCGCCTCCAGTCACTGTATATATTGGTGGGCACGGGACTGGTTCTACACCACGCACTGCCCTCTTGGTTCCCTGGGGCAGTAAGAACTCCCTGGCCATCCCAGCGCCAGGGACACCCCAGGGCCAAACCCAAAACCTCTCCTCTTCCATGAAGAAGACAACTAAGAAGAACAAGAAGATCGTGTTGGCCCAAGCCCCACCAGTGCCGTCCGTAAGCTCTACACCTGGCTGCCAGAACCTTCAAGAGCAGTCTAATGAGGCCAACAACACCAGCACAGACACCACCGCAGAGGCCTCCTTGGGGAACAACACCTCCCCAAGCAGTGAGGTCCCCTCCAGCCCCTCTGCACTCCGCCAAACCCAAGACCCTGCGGAGATGGGAGACGTTCTTGAACTGCCTTACGAGGTTCCTCTTGAAGACGCACTGAGGTTCTTCGATTGCTTCATGGAAGAGGTGGAGGTCATCAGAAATGAGACCAAGAGCAGTCCCAAGCCTGAAGAACACGGAGGCACTGGTGCAGCCATCCCCCCCTGCCCCTTCTCCTCGCTGTCGTTACCCGAGGACCTGCTCAGTGCTGACTACAGCGTCCCTGAAACTGCAGATGCCATCCTGGGCCTCGATGAGTTTGTCACGAGCTTGGGGCCACAAGACCCGTGGGAGGAGGCAGAGGTGGACCTGAAACCACCCCAGTGCTCTGTGTTTGAGAGGCGGGGGCAGAAGAGAGGGAAGAGGCCCTTGCCATCACCACCCAGCAAGCGCAGGGCACTGGGGGAGAGCCAAGAGGTGGAAGGGTGGGATTAGAATGGTGGCAGGGATGGGATGGAGAAGGAAAAGTAAGGTTGGAGAGGAAGGAAGGGTGTGTTTTGAGGGGTGGAGAGGAAGGAGATGGCGAATTTTGAGGGATTAGGAGGTTCCAGTAGTTTTGATAGGACTTTTTCTCGTTGTTTTTTCCAATTAAATGTTGTTTCTCTGCAACTGCTCCATACCTGTGTGGGAGAGTTGGAAAAGAGTGCCCAAAAAGGGGAAAAAAAAACCCCAAAACAACCAAGCCCCAAATCAGAGGCCAGAAGCCCCAAAGGGTATGAAGCCACCCTAGGGCTGATCCCAGTCCTCATCAGGGCAGGTGGTGGCGGGAAGGACTCCCCCAACTCCAGGGAAGCAGCCCCAGACTACCAAAAACCACAACGAACATCCCAGGGACAGTCCTTGAGGCTCCCTCCCCCAACCTTGCCAACAGCACACCCACCCCAGCGAGCCTGGAGCTCTGAAGTTAGCCGCAAATACTTTTATTAACTTCAAGAGGATTAAAAAGTGGCCAAAACCCTCAGCATCTGAGGTTCATCCAATAAGCGAGTGTCTCAGCACTATAGCACAGCCAGAGCTCTGCATCCCCACCTTCATGGCCTTCTCCCACCTCAGAAGGTTCAGACATCCCTCCGTACGGCACTGGCTGTGGCCCAGGGCTGGACTTTGGCTCAGAGGCGGACAAGGAAGGTCAGACCGAGGCTATCAGGGATGCGCAGCTCATCCAAGTGCAGGGGGGAGGCAGTGAAGGGCAGGTGCACAGGGAAGAGGTGGCTGGTGTCCACCAGGAGCTGGCTGGGTTTCTCTCCATACTGGTCCTGCAGTTGTTTCTGTGGGGGGAATAGCACTCGCATCCAAGGCTGCTCCAGAAAGGGGATCCATGCAGGACAGCCCCCCCCAACACTCAACCTCAGTTTCCCCTTACCTCAAGGCTGCTGATGAAGCTGGGGCTGACGCGCTCCTCCAACCCAGCAGCTGGGGTATAAGCCCTGAGGATCTTCACAACCTGGAGGAAATGGTGGGTACCATCAACAGGGAAGAGACTGGCATCCCCAGTGTGCCAAGGAGCCCCAGTCCAGCACGAGTACCCAGAAAGTGGAGAACTCCAACCCCCCCAGTACCTGCTGGGGCGACAGCATTGTGCACAGGCTACAGATAGCTCCAGCATCTTCCTTTGTCACCTTCTTCACCTGCAGCAGCTGTGCAGCCTGGACCAGGGGCTCCAGCACCTCATGCACCCCACTTTGCTGCAACCCCTCTGCGCGCAGCCACTGCTCCAGTTGGCTGATGTTGTACCTGCCAGGGGGACACCAGGTCAAGGGGAGGCACTGACCATGGCCCAGCTCCCCTTGTCCTACTCAGGGACGCACCTGAGCTGGATGCCACGGCTCCAGGAACACGCGTCCTTTCTCAGCAGGAGGTAGTTGAGGGTGGTGCCGCTGACGAGGAAGAGGAGCTGGCGCAGGGCTTGGTGGCCCACGCTGGGGGACAGCCCATAGCTGTCCAGCGCTGCGTGGAAGGAGCTCAGCTGCTGCAGCAGCTCAGGCAGGGTGTGGGCAGGGGCTGACGAGGAGCGGCGGTGGCCAGGAGGGCAAGAAGAGGACAAGCCCTGGATGGGCTCACTCTCCAGCATTGCAGAAACTACGGGAGAGAGAAGACTCATCAGGAAAGAAAAAAAAAAGCTTCACAGAAAGGGTCATGGGGCACTGGCAGAGGCTGCCCAGCAAGGTGGCAGAGTCCCCACCCCTGGAAGGATTTAACAGATGGGTAGATGAGGTGCTCAGGGACATGGTTTTAATGGTAGATAGGAATGGTTGGACTCAATAATTCAAGAGGTCTTTTCCAACCTGGTGATTCTATGATTCTATAACAAGGCAGAGACCTTGCATGGTGCCTCAAACAGCCTCTACGCTGCTCCTCGGCTCTGTGTCCCAGCTGGGGCTGATGACACCTCCGAGATGGCTGGTTCAGCCCAGCCCAGGGACTGGCCCTGCTCCACGAGGCTGTGAAACAACACAAGAAGGACATGGAACTGCTGGAGCGAGTTCAGAGGAGGCCACAAAGGTGATCCAAGGGCTGGAGCACCTCTGCTATAAGGACAGAAGGAGAGAGTTGGGATTGTTCAGCCTGGAGAAGAGAAGGCTCCAGGGAGACCTTAGAGCAGCTTCCAGGACTGAAAGGGGCTCCAGGAAAGCTGGGGAGGGCTCTTTACAAGGGCCTGAAGTGACGGAGGTGGGGGGGAAAGATTTAGATTAGACGATAGGAAGAAATTCTTCATGATGAGGGTGGGGAGGCCCTGGAACAGGCTGCTCAGAGCAGTGGTGGCTGCCCCATCCCTGGAGGTGTTCCAGGCCAGGCTGGGCGGGGTTTGGAGCCCCTGATCCAGTGGGAGGTGTCCCTGCCCATTGCAGGGGGTGGGACTGGATGGGTTTTAAAGGTCCCCTCCAACCCAAACTGTTCCAGGATTCCATGACAGAGGCTGCTCCCAATGGCTACAGCCCAAGGTTTGTGGTGTGCTGAGCCTACTTTAGCTCCCCAGACACCTCATCCAAGCCAGGATGCTCGAGGAGCAGATGGATCCTCATGGAAGGAACCCCAACTTTAGAGCAAACCTCCTCCCCAGCTCTGGGTGCAGCCTCTGTAACAGAGCAGGCGGCTCACACAGCGCTCCCTTCCCTCCCTGAACCAGCATCCCCCAAGTGCCCTGCACGCCCCCCAAGCTCACGCCATACCAATCATGGGTTTGAGGCTCTTCTCGGCAGTGCGGATGAGCTGCTGGTAGAGCTGGACCGCCAGGGCATCCAGGCTGCAGCACGAGCTCTGGGGGTCCACATTCTGCAAGCGATGCTCATTCTGCCGCGCTGTGTTCCCCTGCCAGTATCTCTGAGGGTACAAACAGGTACAAATTCACGGTGTGAGTGTTCAGGTCGTCCTAGGACTCAATGATCCTTCCCAAGCGTCTGTTCCAACTCAGGACATACATAGAATCATAGAATGGTTTGGGGTAGAAGGGACCTTTAAAGGTCATCCAGTTCCAACCCCCATGCCATGGATCCCATTGCTCCAAGTCCCATCCAACCTGGCCTTGAACACCTCCCAGGGATGGGGCAGCCACCACTGCTCTGGGCAACCTGTTCCAGGGCCTCCCCACCCTCATCATGAAGAATTTCTTCCTAATGTCTAATCTAAATCTTCCCCCCTCCAACCTAAAGCCATTTCCCCTCATCCTATCACTCCAGTACCTTGTAAAAAAAACCTCCCCAGCTCTCCTGGAGCCCCTTTTAGTCCTGAAAGCTGCTCTAAGGTCTCCCCGGAGCCTTCTCTTCTCCAGGCTGAACAACCCCAACTCTCAGCCTGTCCTTCTAGCAGAGGTCCTCCAACCCTCAGATCTTCATAGCCCTTCTCTGGACCCTTTCCAACAATTCCATGTCCTGCTTGTGTTGGGGATTCCAGAACATTGCAGATTTTCTGTGAATCTAAGTTGGGTCAGACCCAGCAGCACCAGGGACACAGGAAGGTCCTCAAGCAAGCGTGGAGCATTGTCAGCCCAGCATATCCCTATCTACTTGGTTTAAGGGCAGAGGATGCAGCCCCAGGGCAAACCCACTAAGGTCCCACCCTTCCCAAGAAGGTGGCAGCCCAGCCCTACCTCATCCTGGCCATACTGGCGCAGGCAGTTCAGGAGCCGGCAGGTGTTGGCAAGCCAGAGTGACACCACATCAAAGTCACCACTGTATTTCTGCAGGAGAGAATGGAGAGCGCTGGGGTCAGGAGGTGCCTGGCAGCGACACCAGCAAGCCCTCACACCCCGTGGTAGCTCCATGAGCAACATCAAGCTAACTTGATGAGGGCTTTGGGGGTGCAGAGCTGTCAGACCCTCTCGAGGCACCCAGGAGCACCCCTCACCCTAGGAGATGCTTAGGCTGGACATTGCACACGCTGTGCCTTAGGGCCATCCCCACCTCAGCCAGCAGATCTCTTGCTCCTCAGCCCAACGCCCACGCCCAAGCCCAGCACCTTCATAACCCTTTTGATGGCATCAATGGCTGCATCCAGGAGGGAGCGGGCTCTTGGCTCATCGCGGCAGTGGTCTGCATGCCGAAAGCACAGGAAGAGTATGTAGGCTGGCAGGTCTGGGAGCACCCCAGGGCTCTGTGGCTTGTAGTCTGCAGGGGAAAGCAAGGCAGTTGGCATCCTAGCAGATAGGGAAAGCTGGTTCCGAGCCAGGCAGGATGCTGCCCCAGCAACACGGAAAGGATGAGCTCACACAGAGATTGGCAAGGAACTCTAACAGAGACCAAGCTTGGGTAGGGAGACCAAGCTTGGGTAGGGAGTCTCCATCTCTCCAAATCCTACCTGTGATGATGGCCTTGATGATGCGCCCTTCATCCTCCATCCTCCATGCTAGCATGGCCTGGGACAGCCCAGCTGGGGCTGAGACCATGAGGGACCGAGATGGGACCACAGCAGACACCAACTCCTGTGCTGGCCTGACAGCCTCTCTCTTCACTGGGGAAGAGGAACACAGGTCACATCCTGCTGTGTCCTGGGCTATAGGACACAGATCACATCCCCTCAGCTCAGTCCAAGCAGACACTCCTCAGCATGTCTGTGAGGGACTCTGCTCCCCATGTTGAGGTTAGGCAATATTCAAACCAGGATGGGGACACCTTCCAGCCAGCCCCATACTTCCCTCCCACGCAGGCACTTGCCTGTGAGCTCCTGGATCTGCTTCACATATACTCTCAGCTGCTTCTGAAGCTTCAGGGTGGTCCTCTCCTGCTTCTCCAGCTTCTGGGTCAGCTCCTGGGCAGGAACAGCCCCAGGAGGGCTCAGCCAGCCTCCCTCAGCTGGACATCCCTACCAGCACCCACCGAGTGGAGCAGAGCTGGGAGGATGCAGCCCACCCATCTCCTCAAGGAGCTGCTTCAGCTCACCACGAGGCAAAGGTGTGCCAACCCCAGCTTGATCTTACCCACATCGCTTACCCAGTTCTCCTCCTTGAGCCGCAGGACGTGGTGCTGCAGCTCCTCCTGCCCCTGGTGCCGCTGCAGATCCTGGATGAGGGTTGCCTGCTGCTGGCTCAGCTGCTTGAGGGAGCAGATGTCGAGGTGCAGCCCCTCTACCTCCTCCTCGTGATGCTGCTTCTCCTCCTGCAGCTGACTCACCAGCAACCTGCACACACACAACCCGGGGAAACTGAGGCACCAGCCTGCTTCAGCTGCTTCACCCCAGCCCTTGGGGAGGCTGCTGAGGAGGGATTTCTCCCCTGAAGCCTCAGGGGCTGCATGGACCCAGTTGAGCTAGCAGAACATCTCCCCTCCAGCTGCACAGAGCACATTCAGTACAGCCCAGGAACAGCCTGCACCAATCCTACCCTCTTCAGAAGCTCCTATGGAGCCACTGGCATCCAATCTGCTCACGCTCAGAGCAAGGTGGGGATCACCAGCCACCCAGCGACACACAGCTGGGAAGGAGAGCCAGGGCTACCCCACAGCCAGCTGGGCAGCAAGGGGCTGTTCTTGCTCTCCCAGTCCAGCTGGGGTTAACGGTGCCAATAGCACATGGTGGCTACTGCAAAGAGGATCTGCAGCTGCCCAGCACCGCAGAGGCCAGGAGGCTGCAACCTTCCCCAGAGGGGCTCAAAAACCACATAGATGTGACAATTCAGGATATGGTTTAGTAGACGTGGTGTTGGGTTGATGGTTGGATTAGATGAGCTTGGAGGTCTTTTCCTGCCTTAATGGTTCTGTGGTTCTATAAACCCAAGTAACTGCTAAAACAGCAGCAAAAGCCTCACCACCAGCATCACAGATCCATCAACCCATTGTGGGGAAGGCAGCCTCAGCTGGGGAACATCTCCCTGGGACCAAACTCACCTATTGGCAACCTGCACTGCATCATATGCATGCTTCAAGTCATCATCCACCACTGCCTTCTCCAGGCTCCTGCCCAGCCCCAGCATCTCAGATAAGTTCTGCAAGAGGAGGAGAACAGGATGAGGCCCGCCCCACCAGCCTGGATCTGCCCCTGCTTCACTACAGTGGGGCAGGAACTCACCCTGCGCTTAAGGAAGCTCAAGGGTTTCCTCTCTTCCAACTCCACCGGGGCCTTGGATCGCCGCAGCTCCTCCCGGGTTCGGGCCAGCTCCTCGTTGACAGCTTTAAGCTGCCCCAGCAGGAGAAGGTAGGCCTTCTCAAAGGGATCCTGACCCACATTGCTGTTGAGCATCATCTCACCGCTGGGCTGTGTTCCCTCTGGCACTGGCTGCAAGAGCTCTTCCAGCCCCTGGGGTGCAAAGACAGGGTTGGCACAGCAGCCAGTGTTGGGCACCAGCACCAAAACACCCACAGACACCCCCTCGTGATGGGACCAGCTCCCAGCCAGGAGCCCCAGGGCACAGCCAGCCCCCATAGCCAGGCAAAAGGACAACTAGTCCCCTTGTCCCTCCCACCCCTCTGTCCCCACCATGGTCACCACTAGCCTCAGCCTGCTGGTCGGAGCTATCTCGCGAGGGAGCTGTGGACATGGAGGACAAGTAGCTGCTCTCGGAGCCAAGGAAGCTCTCCGACGAAGGGGACCGTCTCAAGGTGCTTTGCTGAGTGGAGAGAGAAGGACAAGGTTGCTCCTCACACCTCGAGTGCATCAGCTGGGGCGGAGCAGCAGCCGCTTCAGTGGGATGCTTTGGCTCATGAGCTGGGGAACCCACTTCTCCCACAGAGGGTGCCCCAGACCAGCCAGCACTGCCTGCTCCCCTCAGTGATCCAGGAGAAAGGTTGTCCTGAGCTTCCCCATGTCCCCACCAGCCACTCACCCTCTGGAAGGCCACCTCATCCCGCAGGTTCTCATAGCCCTGCTCCAGGCGGGCGTAGTCCTGCACCAGGCTCTGGTAGCGTGCCCGCTCCTCCTCCAGCTCCTGCTGCAGCCCCCGGCTCTCCCGTGCCGCACGCTGGTTCTGCTCTGGGGAGGATGGACACAGAAGGGAGTGGATCCCCACCAAGCCTGTGGGGACCCCCATCAGACCCAGATGAATGGGCTGAGGAGCTCAAGGATCTCTTTTTACCTTCCAGATCCTGCGATTGCTTCACCATGCGCTGCATCAGAGCATCCTTCTCCTCCCCGAGCTGCAGCTTTACTGCTTCTACCTCTGTCAAGCGCTGCAGGAAAACGGAGGGGCAGGTAGAGCCTTGGCTACCAGAAGTGTCCTCCAGGAACCCACACCACGTGCTGCCAGATCCCTGAGGAACCCCATAGAGCAAAGCAAGAGCAGACAGACCTTCCTGAGCTCTTCAACCTCGTGGTCCAAGGTGCTCTTCACATTGTGCATCTCCAGCTCAGCTATCCGCTCCTGCAGCTGCTGGATCTGGGCATCACGGGCCATGTCCTCCTTCAGCTGCTGTATCTCAGCCCGCAGGCGCTGCACCTCCTCAATGTGGGCAGCATTCAGCCCCGAGAGCTGCTCCACCAGGCGCTGCTTCTCCAGGGCCTTGGACCAGAGGGCAGAGCATGTCAGGCAGGTGGCCAGGAACAAGGACATATCCCCATATCCCCCACCAAGGGGAGCCCACACATACTCAGGCCACCCTTCCAAAATGATCCCTCAATTCCCACCCATCTGTTTGGAGCCCTGGTCCTCCAGTATCACCTCAAAGTGTGGTCAGGTCTGGTAGAGCAGCTCTTCATGACATATCATCCCACGTGGAGCTACATCAAAGCTTTGCTATGACTTTACAACCCCATATCCACTTCCATATGCTGCAGGATTTTCTAGCTGGCCTTCCTGCAACTCCCAGAGTCAGGATCATACCACAGACACCTCCAGAAATGGAGCAGTGGCTGCTGAAGCAGAGACACTCACCCAGATGGTGCCAGCAGGAGCGCAGTGGAGAACATGCCATGTTCATCCCACCTTGCTCATGGAACTGTTCCCAGCACACACCACTGTGCTGCAAGGTTGCACCCAACCAAGCACCCAAGAGGGTGCACAGCCCATCCTCAGGGCCACCAGCTCCACTTATCATAGAATCATTAGGTTGGAAAAGACCTCAGAGCTCATTAACTCCAACTGTACTTGTCTACTACTAAATCATGTCCCCCAAGTAGCTCATCTACCTGTCTTTTAAAGATCTCCAGGGATGGGGGCTCCACCACCTCCCTGGGCAGCCTCTGCCAGGGTTTGAGAACCCTTCCTGTGAAGGAACTTTTCCCGATGTCCAAGCTAAGCTTCCCTTGACGCTGCTTGAGGCCATCCCCTCTTGTCCTTTCACCTATCGCTTGAGAGAAAAGACCAACACCCACCTCTCTGCAACCTCCTTTTAGGTAGTTGAAAAGAGTGATAAGGTCTCCCCTCAGCCTCCTTCCACGAGGAGGATTGAAAACCCATTCACAACTCCCACCTGAGGACACATCGAGCAGGATCAGCTCCCACCCCAGAGCCAGGAGAGGACTGAAGACATGATGAAGACAAGAGCAGACACGGTTTTGGCTGCACAGCGACTGCTACAAAGTGGTCAGCAATGAAGCGCTGAGCAAAAACCAGCTTCCTCCACACCCTGGAACCCATGAAGGGTTGATGCCAGCACCCACCTGCTCATCCAGCCTGCACTGCAGCTGGATCACTTTGATCTCCATGCCCTTGTGCAGCTGCTTGTAGTGCTCAACCGAGCGTGCCTCGGCACGCAGCCGCCGCAGCTCCCGGCACGCCCGCACCCGGCGGTAGCAGCACTGCAGGTAGATGACAGCCCCACGCAGGCGTGTGTAGTGGTTCCTGGCCAACCAGCCCCTGACAGCAGCCTGGATGACCACGGCTTTCTGGTGCCACACCATCTGCAGAAGGACAGAAGCGGTGGTGGCATTGGCACAGCCTTTCCCAAGGTGGGCTTGGGACACTCGTTGCCCTGCCAGGCTTCTACCTGTCGGTAAAGACGCCGGGCAAACGTGCCCCTGGCAAAGGCTTGGATGGTGATGACAGCCTGGCGTGTGCGGAGATAGGAGCGTCGGGCCAAAACCATCCTCAGGGTCTTCTGCAGCATCACAGCAGCCTTGGTTCTTCGTAGCATCCTGACAAACCTGCAGGGAGGGCAAAGAGGCTGGGCAAGAGGTGCCTGAATGGGCAGGGAAAAGAGAGGAGCTGGGCGAGAGGTGCCCGAGCCCTCAGGGAAAAGAGAGGAGCTGGGCAAGAGGTGCCCGAACCCACAGGGAAAAGAGAGGAGCTGGGCAAGAGGTGCCCGAACCCACAGGGAAAAGAGAGGAGCTGGGCAAGAGGTGCCTGAGTGGACAGGGAAAAGAGAGGAGCTGGGCGAGAGGTGCCCGAGCCCTCAGGGAAAAGAGAGGAGCTGGGCAAGAGGTGCCCGAACCCACAGGGAAAAGAGAGGAGCTGGGCAAGAGGTGCCCGAACCCACAGGGAAAAGAGAGGAGCTGGGCAAGAGGTGCCCGAGTCGGCAGGGAAAATTGAGGAGCTGGGCAAGAGGTGCCTGAGCCCACAGGGAAAAGAGAGGAGCTGGGCAAGAGGTGCCTAAGCCTGAGAGCAAGGGCAAAGGATCTGTGCAAGAGGTGCCTGAGTCCACAGGGAGGGCAGAGGAGCCGGGCAAGGAGGTGCCAGAGCTTGAAAAAGAGGACAACAAAGCTGGGCAAGGGGCATCTTAGCCTGCTGGAAGGGCAGAGGATCTGGGAAAGGGATGCCCAAGCCTGAAAGTGAGAGCAAAGAAGCAGGGCAAGTTGTGCCCAAATGCACAGGGAAGGCAGAGGAGCCAGGCAAGGGGTGCCCGAGCCCGCAGGGGGGCAGAGGAGCCAGGCAAGGGAATGCCAGAGCTTGAAAGAGACAGCAAAGAAGCTGGGCAAGGGGCACCCAAGTCTGAAAGAGAGGGCAAAGGAGCTGGGAAGGGGGTGCTCAGCCTACAGGGTGGGTAAAGGAGGTAGGCAAGGGGCCTCCCAAGCCTGCAGCCTGGCTCATGTTGCAGAGATGCCCCATCCTGCAGTGCAGCCCATATCACAAGGACACCCTGAGGCAGAGCCCAGCCCAGAGCCAAGACACCCATGAGCTCCCCGCAAAGCTGAGCTCTATCTTGGCTCTCTGCAGCTCCCTCCAAGCCCCTTCCCACTCTCACCTCCTGGCCAGCATGCCCCGAGCATGGCGCTGCAGGCAGATTGCTGCAGCCCGTGCCTGTGCAAAGCGCCTCCGTGCCAGCCAGCCCCGCAGGTGCCGCTGCAGCAGGGTACAGGCTGTCCTCAGGCACCGGTACCGCAGGTCCTCCAGGTGAGCCACTTGGCCAGCCCGCAAAAACACCTTCCTCTTCCCACACTGGTATTTGTTGGGGTCCTGTGGGCAAAGGTGAAATCAATCCCAAGGATAAGGCACACTCCAGGAGTGATGCTCCTTATGCCACTGATGACCCCATCCAACCTCCCTAGAAACTGAGCTCCTCCCCATCTCCCAGTTCAGCTGTTTCTGTGCCCCACTGGGCACCCACACATGGGAAAAATCATCTGCAAGGGATCTAGTATGGCTTTAAACTGGGAGGGTGAAGATTTAGATTAGACATTAGGAAGAAATTCTTCACGATGAGAGTGGTGAGGCACTGGCACGGGTTGCCCAGGGAAGTTGTGGCTGCCCCATCCCCGGAGGTGTTCCAGGCCAGGTTGGATGGGGCTTGGAGCCCCTGATCCAGTGGGAGATGTCCCTACCCATGGCAGGGGGTGGGACTCAATGGGCTTTGAGGTCCCTTCCAACCCAAACCATTCTATGATTCTATGGTACTACAGCTGCACTCCCCAAGCAAGACCCTTACTTGGAGCAGTCTCTCAAGGGCAAGGCTGCAGATCTGCTTCTCGTCAGTGGTCATCAGGTCCTCTCTGCTCACCAGAGGTCTGTACCTCTCTAAGAACTCATGGTATGTCCACCTATAGGGACAGAGCGGGGTCAGAGCTAAAGCTAGAGGAGGGGAAGCATCCAGGGTGCTGCTGAAACAGGGGGGTACCTGGAGGGGTAGCCCAAGGCACTGATCCGGATGGTCTCCAGGACACCACAAGCACGTAGCTGCTCCACTGCTCTCCTGGAGTCAAACCTAGGCCAAAAGAGGGGCTGCCCTAGAATAGGTCCTAGCCAGCTTGACACACTCCAAGCTATCTGAGAGCAAGGACACAGACTGGAAGGACAGCAGTGCCCCCCCAGTGCCCCCAGCAGCCCTGGCCAGACACTCACACAAAGGGCTGTTTGCCATCGTTGGGTTTGATGCAGCGGATGTAGTGCGAGGTGGTGCTGCCCAGCATCTCCATCAGTTTCTTCAGGGAGACTTTGAACTGCCAAAGACAAGGCAAGCGTGGTCAGGGCCAGCAGGACCACGTTGGTGCTCATGGGATTCCCTGGGCCAGGACACACATGAGTCCCAGCCCCAGGGCCAGCACACATTATCTTCTTCCACCCCGTACCTGGCTGGAGATGGACTTCTTCATCTTCTGGCTACCAGGCAGTGACCTGCGGCTGAGGCGACCAGCCATCCTGGGCCCGCTGGACCTGCGGGACTGCAGGGACACAGGGCCGTCCCCTTCCTCCAGGAAGAGCTCAGCGAGCAGGGCAGACTGTGCAGAGCAGAGATGAGAGCCAAGCAGACCTTGCAACCATCACCCAATCCAAAGAGAGCCATCGCCAGCAAGAAACAACCCCAGAAGACCACAGGCTCCACAGAGACAGGCCCAGTACGTGCAGTCCTCTGCCCTGCTCCAGCCCAGATGTGCCAGATCCAACTGTGCCCCTATCTGCTGCTTCCTCCAGAAAAAAAACCTAGAGTGCAAGCCACAAGCACCTTCCCAGGTGTCCTCAAGAGCCCTCCAAGATGTCCCTTACCTTCTGCCAGCATCACATGCAGGAAGGAATGGAGAAGTGACAGTGTTACAGACCTCCAGGCAGCAGGACCCTCCAAGCCCCCTCCACAGGGACATGGCCAAGGTGTCACCCCAAGATGGGGAAGCCCGAGGCAGGGGAACAGGATGAGGAGCACCCACATCTCAAGGCACCCTGACCATGACCAGCACTACACAGGCCTCTACTGGCAGACCCTGCAGACTCCATACGTCCTACACCATCAGCCTTTCTCACTCTCGGGGCCACATGCTGGCCAGGTTTCTGCCCTCCACAGCCCCTACTCAAGGTGGTTCTCACCTTGCTGGCTCGCAGCAGTCCCACCAGCTCCTCAGGGACAGCATCCCTGTTCTTCTCCACAAACCCATCACACTGGTATTCCACCTGGCAGGAGACAAGGCAAGCACCAGGGTTATCCTGCAGCTCTGCAGACTGGCTTGGTGCAGGGCTTTGCTTGGACACTGTGGGAGGCTTTTGGAAGAAGTCCTTGCAAGTGTCAGAACTGGTGGTGGCCAAGTTGCCCAGCTCCTGCCCTTCTGCAAGGCTGCTGATGGGAACCAGAGTTTCCATATCGTTACCCTCAAGTAAAGAGTTGTAGCCCAGCCCTCAGCCCCAGAAGCCACTTCCCAGCCTAGGAGGGTGCAGAGAGTGGCCGCAGCTACTCGGAGCAGGAGGAGGCTGCAGGAGTTGCCACCACCAGGTCTAGAGAAGACAGGATGGGTGCCCATGGGTGCAGAGCCACTGCTTTCCCTACCTTGCCAGCAAAGTGGCAGACAATAAAAGCATCCGTGGGCCTCTTGGGCTTCTGGAAGTGGGAACTGCCGAGGTGGGTCTGGTAGAGCTTCTGGGCCCAGCTCCCATCACTGCCTGTGGGCATCTGAAAGGCAAAGGGGTCAAGAAGAGGCAGTGGAGGGGCTCTGCGTGGTCACAGCAGTCTGCTCCCAGCATCCCTTTCCCACCTTGCACTCCTCATTCAGCAGGTCCAGGATGCCAAGGCGGCCCTCAATGAGCTCGATGCATGGCTGGTTGTCACAGAAGTCAACGAAGACCCAAGGGATCTCCTCAGTCACATACTCCTCCTGCTCCAGCTTGAAGACGTGCTGGAGGGCAGGGAGAGCAGAGTCAGGAGGGGACAAAGGTGACTGCAGCCAACGGCTTGGTTTCCATAAGACATCCGAGCAGCCTGTCTCCTGGAGTAGGAGCACTTTGGGAGAAAGGAAGAGACTGTGCCCAGCTCCAGTAGCCTCCCAGACCCCGTGTTTGCAGGAACTGAGGCACCAGCTATGCTTAAGGCAGAGGGAGCCAAAAGCAACAAAGATGTGCAAGTCCCACCCTCACCATCTCCCAGCAAGGAGACACATCCAAAGTTACACCCACCAGGTTGAAGAGCTGCTGCAGCTTCTCATTGGCATAGTTGATGCAGAACTGTTCAAAGCTATTGAGCTCAAACGTCTCAAACCTGTGGGCAGCAGAGACCTGCCTGAGGCTGCTGGGCAGAGCCACCCCGGCCAGCCACAAGCTCCAGGCACAGGGACCCAACTGGCACCACCAGTACCCACAGGAACATCCCCGTGTCCCAGCTGGAGCAGCTGGAGGCTGCAGACCCAAAGCCATAACTGACATAGGAACAGGGCCACACTCTTCCAGGCAGCCCAGGAGAGGAGAGCTGCTCTTACCCATAAATATCCAGGATGCCGATAGAGGTGTGGTGACCCTCCAGCGACCGAAGAGCACGGTTGAACGTGCTCACTATCCACCTGAAGACCTGCCCATACATATGCTTGGCCAGGGCATCCCTGGAGCTGAGCGCCTGCTCCCTGGAAAGAGGTTTCAGGTAGGTCTCGCCCGCAGTGACCAGCTTGCGGTGGCAGAGCCAGCGCATCACCTGCGATGCCTCGATGCCCAGCAGCGTGCAGAACAGCCCGAGGGCCTCATCAGAAGCCTGCAAAGGGACAGATTGTCACCATGGGATGGTCAAGAGGTGGCTCCTGCAGCCAGCGCAGCCCAGGGGCCAGGTTGGGATGTAGGATGCAGGCACCAAGCTCCCATCCACCTCCACAAAGCAGCCATCCCCACGGCGGTCCTTCCCTCTGACCAGGATGTTGCCCAGGTGCAGGATGGCAGCGAGGATGATGAACAGATCCAGCTGGTCAGCCTCAGGGACACCTGTGGACACAGCACAGGCCTGAGGGACTCCCCAAGATCCCCCCAACCCAGTCCCTGCATCACACAAACAGAAGGAGTGGGAAACAATAGGAGTGGGAAACAATAGTTTAGGTTGGAAAAGACCCGTAAGATCAAGTCCAAACATAAATCTAACATCTAACTCGAATCCTGTGTCCAGTGTTGGGTCCCTCGCTCCAAGAAAGACATTGAGATCCAGGAGCAAGTCTGGGGAAAGGGAAAAGAAAGAGCTGGAGAACGGGAAAAGAAAGAGCTGGAGAACGGGAAAAGAAAGAGCTGGAGAACGGGTCTTATGAAGAGCAGCTGAGGGACCTGGGGCTGTTTAGAAGAAGAAGAGGCTGAGGGGAGACCTCATCAGTCTCCAACTGCCTGAAGGGAGGTTGTAGCAAGGTGGGTGTTGGTGTCTTCTCCCAGGTGATAGGATGAGAGGAAATGGCCTAAGCCTGTGCCAGGGCAGGTTCAGAGTGGACATCAGGAACAATTTCTTCACTGAAAGGGTTCTTAGGCACTGTCAGAGGCTGCCCAGGGAGGTGGTGGAGTCACCATCCCCAGAAGGGTTTTAAAAGACAGGCAGATGAGGTGCTCAGGGATCTGGTTTAGTAGTGGACAGGGACAGTTGGGCTTGATGATCTCAAAGGTCTTTTCCAACCTATGGATTCTATAATTCTACGACTGCCAAGCCCACCACTAAATCAGGTCCCCAAGCACCATGTCTACACATCTTTTAAATCCCTTTAGGGATGGTTTCAACCACTTCCCTGGAAAGCTGCTCCAATACTTGATAGGCCTTCCAGTGAAGTAAGATTGCCCAAAACCCAGTCTAAACCTCTCCCGGTATGACTCGAGGCCATTAGATGGCCAGTAGACATCCACAGTGCTGGGATGCCCGGCATCAACACTCCTACAGCAGCATCAAGGTGAGGGCAGTGGGACAACCAGCCTGCCTGTCCCCATCCCCACCCGGGACAGTACCTAGAAGTGAGAAGGCATTCCGCGTGCTCTCCAAGTCGGCTGCATCCTTGGTGCTCTGGGCAGCGGCACATTGGCCCTGGCGGGTGTAGTGGAAGAACTCTGCCCCACCTGTGGGTGAGATGTCGGGCTATGAACCGACACAGCATGTCCCAACCACCCTCATCCCAGCCCAAGGTGTCCAGCAGCAGCAGAGCCTCCTCCAGCCCCCAGGAAGGTGTTGGCACTGCCCAGAGGGGACAAGCTGGCACCAAGATGTGCCACGGGGCTTGTTGGGAGACACTCACGGAGACCCAGGCCCTGGAGCTCGGGCAGGGTGGCCGAGGCACAGAGCTGGTAGAAGATGTGGTAGTTCCTCTCTGCTTTCGCCTGTGGATGAGGAAGAAGCCAGGTCACCTGCGGCCACCACGCTCCCCCGAGGCAGGGCTGCAGCCCAAGATTTAGGGACATAGGACGCCTTCCCCTCTCACAGGGCTGGGATTGCTTCCATGTAGGATGCCGAGGAGGAGCGCTCTCCCACACCAAGGACTGGGGCTTCCATTCAGCCCTGTCCCCATGCCACCCCAGAGACCCACCTGGAAGGTGACACGGGACTTCTCCAGCAGGTAGGTTTTGATGGTGGCCCCTGTGACATGTGCTTGGCTGAAGCCGATCTCAATGTACTTCCCAAAGCGGCTACTGTTGTCATTCCTGGTTGTCTTTGCATTCCCAAAGGCCTGGTGGGGAAGGAGGGCAGGAGGATGTAGCCGGCCCCACATCTCCAGGTGAAGTTCAGTCCTTGCCACTCATTTTAGAGGGCAGGGACTGGCACAACATCTCCACAGGGATACAGGCCAAGAGGAGCACGGGGAGAGCCTGCAGGGACAACCCAACTATTCCCATGTAGAGCCTGGGGACCTGATGGGACCCACCTCCATGACGGAGCTGGAAGCCAACACCTTCTCCTCCATACTGGAGTCACCGAGGGAGCCCCCGACGGTGGTGAAGTATCTCATGGCATACTTGGCCGACACAGTCTTCCCTGCTCCTGACTCACCACTGATGATGAGGGACTGATTCTTCCCAAACCTGCCGGAGAGGGACATGAGCTGGGGACAGCCTCAGCAGGACCACTCTCCACAGCCATGCCACGGTGGTCCAGGAGGAGCTTCAGGTCTTCCTCACTGTAATCCTGGGATGGTTCCATGGGATATTCTCACCTCACCATCTGCTTGTACGCCTCCTCTGCCAAAGCAAAGATGTGCGGATCCATGTCCCCCATTTCACGACCGCTGTAGGCGTAAATCACCTCCTCCTCGTAGATGGGCAAGGGCTTGTAGGGGTTGATGGCAACGAGGACAATACCTGGAGGAAGAGTGTTCAAGGCTAGGATGGATGGGGCTTGGAGCAATCTGATCCAGTGGGAGGTGTCCCTGCCCTTGCAGGTGGGTTGGAATTGGATGGGCTTTGAGGTCCCTTCCAACCCAAACCATTCCGTGATTCTATGAAGAGGGCTGTGCAGAGGCAGGAGAGGCACCTGCCTCAGGGGGCCGTGGAGAAAGGGCACGGGATGGAGAGCAGGAAGGGGTGCACAGGGCTCACCACAGTAGGTGTAGATGGCATTGGCCTCCAGGAAGCGCCGGCGGAGCGAGTGCAGCACAGCCGGTTCATGTAGGTAGCTCAGGACCACCAGGTCATCAGCACCCGAGAGGCAGTCGGGGTTGCAGAGAGGTGGCAGCTGGGATTCGATGGGGTAGGCCAGCGCCTGCAGGGAGGGAGAAAGAGCAGGATAAGTGCTGAGCAGAGGCAGCCAGGCCTGCAAAGGTAGGATGGGGCTGTGGGAAGCAGCATCAGGCAAGGAGGACCAGCTCAGACCAGCAAGGACTGGGCAGTCAAGGGACACTGAGCCACACAGCCATGGGGGTCTGTGCTCCTGCTTGGACATCAGATGAGACATACAAAGGCAATGTTTGAGCCTCTCCACGTGGTGCTGAGGCCCCCAGGCTGGTTTGGGGGTGCAGAGGCAAGCTGTCTCCCATCTGGGGATACCTGACCACATAGGAGGGACCCGCTGTGCTGCACAGCTCCAGCCTTACCGAACCATCTTCCAGGCGGAGATGGAGAACGGTGTCTCCTTCCCTGTAGCTTCTGGTGATTTCTGCCACCCTCCAGACTTCACTACAGTCGGGGATCCACACCCGGGCACCCTGCAGGGACACAGGAGAGAGAGAGGACCTCTGCAGAGAGCCACAGCCTGGAGGCAGGGAAAGCATCTGCCCACCAATCTCTGAACTGAGCGTCACAGCCCTCACCTGGGAGAGAGCCCAAGTGCTCAGCATCATCACAGCGGTGCAAGCCATGGACCAAGCACCCCGCTTGGTGTCCCACAGCCCCTCAGCGCCTGCAGGCAGGGGTCCTACCCAGCTGCTCTCCAGATGTGTGGGAAGTCATCTCTGCAGGAGCTCTGCTTCTCCCCAGCCCTGCCAACCCCCCACCCCAGGAAGGTCTGCATCTCTCCTGCCCTCAGCCTGGGGTGAGAAGCCTCTGGCCCACCCCGAGGATGGGATCACGGCTGCAGGGCAGGCTTTGGGAAGCACAGAAGATGCTAAGCAGAGGCATTTCCGAACACCCAGCACGCTGCAGATGTGGCCACACGGCTTGGCTGGGCAGAGAACATCTGGGTTGGAAGGGATCTCAAAGCCCATCCAGTTCTACCTCCTTGCTGTGGACAAGGACACCTCCCACTGGACCAGGGGCTCCAAGCCCCATCCAACCTGGCCTGGAACCCCTCCAGGGATGGGGCAGCCACCACTGCTCTGGGCAACCTGGGCCAGGGCCTCCCCATCCTCACAGCAAAACACTTCTCCCCAAGATCTCTTCTCATCTCCCCTCTTTCAGCTCAAAACCATTCCCTCTTGTCCACTCCCTGCATTCCTTAATCCAGAGCCCCTCCCCAGCTTTCCTGTAACCCCTTTCAGCACTGGAAGCTGCTCTAAGGTCTCCTGGCAGACTTCTCTTCTCCAGGCTGAAGAACCCCAGCTCTCCCAGCTTGTCTTCATACAGGAGGTTCTCCAGCCCTCACATCATCTCCATGGCCTCCTCTAAATTCACTCCAACACCTCCATGTCCAGGATTCAGAACAGTCCGACCACAATACCAGGCTTGGAAGCAGATACTTGCAGTACAGATCCTCAACTCCTGAGTGGTCCAGGCACCATCGCAAGCTCTGCAGACTCAGCTACAGACCAGAACACAGAAACAGCGCTGAGAAAGATCACCCCATGCCCTTATCGCCCCACCAATCTGCAGCTCCCTGGGGCCAACCGTAGCCAGCAGCCCCGTGCAAGGGACCAGCTGGCTGTTACCAGCCTCAGTTTCCCTTCTGCAGATGCTGATGAGGTGGGAGTCGTGCAGCACGGTGAGCCCCGACTTCCTTCTGCACCCAGACCCAAGTGTTAACACCTCCCTCATTCCAGGTACAAACCTTTTTTGGAGCCACTTTGCAGAGCGCAGGATCCCACGCTCAGTAGGAGCTAAAGCAGCGCAACACCACAGGGGTAGAGAGGCAAAAAAATGAGCTAAAAAAACCCTTAACCCCCTGCTAATTGATGGGATGCCTTGCAGCAAGAGGGATTAATCCAGCCCCAAGCTGGCAGGAGGTGACATGTTCCTGGACCAAGGAACCCCAGTACCCTTGACCCTGCTCTGCACCAAGGTGATGGACACTATCTCAGCAGCTTCTGCCGGACTGCAGGGAACAGGGGATGCTCCCACGCAGCTGGTGCCTCCTGGTTTTCCAAGCATGCAGAGACGAGGCCAAACCACAAGCTTAGAAAAGAAAGTGGGAAATCAACGCTTGCAGCTTTGCTCTCAGGCTGAGATGCGAGCAGGTCGCTTTCTCCATCAATTCTGCGATCTGCAAAGCGACAAGAGGGCTCCAACCCCTCATGCTCCCATCCCATCCGGAGGAGCCGGCCTCTTGCTAGAAAGCAGGGCCTGAAAAAAAACCATCCTGGTTTTGCTGATGTTGCAAATCCAGGGAACTTGGCTCGCAGCAGACGTTTCCAGGTCCGCCGTGTGCAAAGCGTATGTGTTAACGCATCATTAAAGTTGATCAAACAAGCCCCGAATAGGCTGGAAGTCTCGGGAAGAGGGAAGGAAGGGGCTGAACTTGGGGTTCGCATCCAAGGAGGCATCAGAATCCCAGATGTTTGACTTCACAGTGGGAAGTGGGGCCAAGCAGCAGAGGAGCAGGGAGAGGAGGCTGTTGGCTTTTACGAGCAGCAGCCGCTGGAGGGAGCGAAAATTGCACACTGTACGGCTTCCCAGCACAGCACCACTGGGATCGCAGCCTGAAGTCACAGCTGGACCGAAAAGCATCCCTGCCAGGGCACCCAGCTCACTCCTGCTGGGTTCACGTCCAATCTGAACCCCTGCTGGAGCAACTTAAAGCCATTCCCCCTTGTTCTATCGCCCGTCTTGGGAGAAGAGCCCAGAACTCCTCTCTCTGCAATCTTCTTTCAGGCAGTTGTAGACAGCAATGACATCTCCTCTCAAGCCTTCGCTTCTCCAGGCTAAACAACCCCAAAGCCCTCAGCAGCTCCTTTGTAAGGGTTGTCCTCCAGACCCCTCACCAGCATTGTTGGCCCAGGCAACACCAAACCCCTCTCACCTGCGCCGAGCGCTCCTGCCAAGGAGCCCCATGAGGGTTAGACCAACCCAATCCAGTGGAAGGTGTCCCTATCCATGGCCAGGGGTTGGAACTGGATGAGCTTTAAGGTCCCTTCCAACCCAAACCATCCCATGAGCGAATTAGTTGGGGGGCAGCAGCCACTGATGGACCCACAGAGGGAGAGGGGAGGGCCCCCCCCATTCAGACCCACACCTGATGCACCACCAGGAGCTGCCACCAAGCTGGGCACCAGCAGAGAGGTGACCCTGGAGGACACCCAGACCAGAGCACCTTGAGGAGGGGTGGTGCACAAACCCCCCAGACCGGTGGACAGGGCTCCCCCACAGTATCCTGAGGTGGGAACAACACCCCCAGACTCCTCACCTGCACATATGGGTTGCCCACAGCCATGGTTACCCCTTCACCACTGCTGCCAACACTCCCAGCTCTCCACCCACAGCCCATTTATGGCCGTTAATTGCTGCTAATTGGAGAGGGGAGGTTCCAGGTCCCCGCCCCACAGCTCCTCCCTAGGGCAGGGCAGCTCCTGGGGGGCTGGGATTGGTGTCTCCTCCACTAGGGCATCCCACAAGGAGTCCCCCCACTTGAGACACCTCGAGAATCCCCATAAGGATCACCCCAAGGCTCCACCTGGAACATACTTGAAGCCTTTTATAGGACACATCTCCCCCAGGACAATGCAGCCTCCTCCCTACCTAGGACTCTTCAAGAACCCATCGAGGTCACCCAAAGACCCCTCCTACCAGGACACCCCTAAACTGCCCTCCTCCAGGGCCCAGATCACGGGCACGTCAGGTCCCCCTGCCCTGAAGTCCCACGGCCAAGCCCTGTGCTCCACTCAGGGAAAGCCATGATGATGAGAACCTGCAGCCATGGCACCAGTGGGAGGTGTGTGGGTCGTACAGTCATGGAATGGTTTGGGTTGGAAGGGACCTCAAAGCCCATCCAGTTCCACCCCTGCCATGGGCAGGGACACCTCCCACTGGATCAGGGGCTCCAAGCCCCATCCAACCTGGCCTTGAACCCCTCCAGGGATGGGGCAGCCACCACTGCTCTGGGCAACCTGGGCCAGGGCCTCTCCACCCTCACTGCAAAACATTTCTTCCCAAGATCTCATCTCAATCTCCCCTCTTGCAGCTGGAAACTGTTCCACTCATCCCTGCCCTCCTTGATTGGTTGGAACTGGATGGGCTTTGAGATCCCTTCCAACCCAAACCATTCCATGAGTCTACAAAGAGGCAGATGTCCCCGTTGGTTCCTCCTCCAGCCCTGAGCATCCCAAGGTGGCACCTGCTTTTGTCCCAGCTGACATCCTCAAGGCCCTCCAGCCTTGCTGTGCTGCTCCAGCCCCACATCCAGAGGCACCAAAGCCACCTGAGATGGTGCAAGCTCCAACGACCCAGCGCACTCCGGCGGTTTAGCACAACACGGCAGCAAAGTGATGAAAATATCGCCCTTCCTCCACCCACTCCCCAAAAAAGTGAGCACATTCTGCAACAAGGAACACACAAAGCCATTTTTCTGATGAAAAAATAATGAATCCCTAATTGCCCGAAGGCTCTCAGCGGCGTCAAGCTCATTAAGAAATCACGTAGGAAGGTTCACGCCATGCCCAGCCTGGAGATGCAGACTGGAGCTCTATTAATAGCCGAGCTTTCAACCGGGGAGAAAATAGTTGCCCAGGCAGACTTTTCAGTAGCCACAGCTCCCCAAAGGGGTCGAGAGCACCGATGGCCACCTTGAAAGCCACAGTGCAGCCACGACAAGTGGTGGCAGTAGAGCATGCAGAGCCCCAGCCCAGCAAGACGTGATGGCCAACCATGTTGTGGTCACGGTTGATGGCACTCAGGGAAGCAACGAGGCCCCGAGGTGCATCTTCCCCATCCCACGTTGTGCTCTGGTTGCCCCAGAGAGTCACAGCTCGGCTGTGGGATGTGCAGGAGGGGCTGTGCCCCCAAACCATGATCTGGATGAGGGGATGGAGTGCTCCTTTGGCCATTTTGAAGACACCACCAAGCAGGGTGGGAGCATTGACGTGCTGGAGGGCAGGAAGGCTCTGCAGAGGGAGTTGGACAGGTTGGATCCATGGGCTGTGACCAACGGTGTGAGGTTCTACGGGGCCAAGTGCTACATCCTGCATTTGGTCCACAACAACTCCAGCGGCTTCAAAGCTGCCCAGAGGAAAAAGCCCTGGGGGTGTTGGTCAACAGGAGCTGAACATGAGCCAGCGGTGGCCTGGGTGGCCAATGGCATCTTAGCTTGGACCAGCCATGGCGTGGTCAGCAGGAGGAGGGAAGGGATCATCTCTCTCGTAAAGCCACAGCTCAAATCCTGGGTTCAGTTTTGGGCCCTTCAGTCCCAGGAGGACATTGAGGGGCTGGAGTGCGACCAGAGAAGGGAACGGAGCTGGGGAAGGGGCTGGAGAACAGGGGTTCTTGGAGTGTCTGAGAGAGCTGGGGTTGTTTAGCCTGGAGAAGAGGAGGCTGAGGGGAGACCTTATTACTCTCTACAACTGCCTGAAAGGAGGTTGTGGAGAGGAGGGAGCTGGCCCTCCTCTGGTTGGGTTGATGCTTGGACTGGATGAGCTTAGAGGTCTTTTCCAACCTTAACAATCCTATGATTTGAAGAAGAGGGGAAACGCTGCCGAAACACAACCCACCAGAGGCCGAACGACCCAAAGGCAGAGCAGAGGACGCTGTGATGGGCGCCGAGAGGCTGCAGGCAGCGAGACACCGTGGCACGTGAGTTCATATATAGTAAAAAGTCTTTATTAAGAAGGCTTTGAAGTCAAAAAATAAAACTCTTGATACAATTTTCATAACCGTCAAGTCAGCTCAGCAAATATATAATCAGTACTTTAGCCATGTAAGGTTAAAGGTCCGTTATTTTCTTTTTTTTTTTTAAAATAAAATATATTTTAGTTTTTAAAATTTATTCAATAAAGTACATATTTTCCTATAAATTCCCTACATATACATAAAGAGGTAAAAAATAAAAAAATAAAACTAAAAAAAAAAAAAAAAAAGAAGAAAAACCAAACCAACCACAAAAATCAAAAGGAGATAGAAATTCTGTCTGGTTTTTTGCAACATGGTGAGTTAACCGTGCCCGTTCCCCAGCCTGGCGCCTCCAGCCACGACCCCTGACCTCTCGTCCCATATTTTTAGGCAGTTTTCACATTGGCAAAATAGAAGATAGACCTGTGTTACAAAAAAAAAATATATATATATATATTTATAGAACTATCAAGAATCATCCAAAAAAATAACTACATACAAAAAGAACGACAACAGGCAAAAAACAACAAAAAAAAATTATAATAATTATAATAATAGAATGATTTTAAAAAAATAAAAGACAACCCTTGCGTCTCCTAAAATAAAAAGTGCAACCGGACCTTTTCTTTCTGTGTTTTTGTTTTTAACTTTGCAAAACTGAATACTGTTATTTGGGAAGGGCTGAAGAACAGCTGGGTTTCCTCCTCCCAGCCGCCGCAGCCGGGTGAAGTTAAAGCTATTCTGTAAACATCGGAGTTTCCTCCTCGCCGCAGTTTCGCACCCCTCTTCCTCACTGTCGGCCCCTTCTTCCCCATCCCTCCCGACCCCGGAATTCCAGCCACCCTCCCGCCCTCTCCGTGCCAGCAAGCAGCAGCTCCTCCTTCCCTCCCCGACCCCGTGCGCCCATCGGATCCGTTATTAAATAAAAAGATTGATTTTAAAGAGTTTTCGAGTCCTTAAAAAGCTGTCTTAGGGGTGGAACAGGGAAGAGTCGGCCACCTTGGCGAGGTGGATCCAGCTAGGAGAAGATGTGGATGGCTTGCGTGGCGGGAGTGTGGCAAGCGGGACACTCGGGTTCGGCTTTGCCGCAGATGCGCATGGCGCATTCCATGCAGAAGAGGTTGTGGCCGCAAGGGACCAAAGCGGCGATCACCTCGCTCTCGAAACACACCATGCACTCGCGGGAGCTCTTGCGGTGCCCGTCGGAGCTGCTGGAGTCGGTGGGTGAACCCGAGGCGGCGGAGATGCTGCCGGGCAGGGAAGAAGAGGATGAGTAGCCGGTGCTGTTGGAGAAAGAAGAAAGCGAGCCTTGGGTGGGCAGCCAGGACAAGGTGTTGACGGGGTCGCTCTGGATGCGGCGCGCTAAGGGGTGGTCCAGGGTGACGCCGCCGCTCTCCGGGAGGGTGGGCGAGTGGCGCGGCGTAGCCGTGCCGCTGTTGCGTCTCTGCGAGCCGTTGATGGAGGAGCAGCTGCTGAAGGCTTGCAAAGCGTTGCCTGAGCGCTCAAAGGGCGACCAGATGGTGGTGGTAGTGGGTGTGGTGAGGTCGAGGGCCAAGAAATCGAAGCCGAAATCGCACTCCTCCGTGCCCAGCGGGGCTGGGGCCTCGCTGAAGGTGAAGCCGCTGCTGGTGCTGTAGGGGCTGGTGGGGCTGGCGTCCGCCACCCGCCCGCTGTAGTAGGACTCGGTGGAGGTGCTGCCCAAGGAGCTGAGGCTGTCGTTGCGGAGTGCGGCCGAAGGGCGTCGGGCAGGGTGGGGGGCTTTGGCCCACAGGCTGGCCGTGCTGCCCTGCAAGTCGAGGCAGACGTCGGTGCCGTTGGAATGGAAGTCGTTGTCGGCATTGACATCGATGAAGGAGCCTGTCCGCATGGTGATGTGCGCCTCGATCTCCTCCCTAGCCCGGTCCACGTTCTCGGGCATGCCTGTCACCTCGAAGACGGGCTCCTTGTCCCGGCTGGGTGTCACTATGTAGGTGTGTGTCTGCTGCTGAATCCGCTTGATGGTGGCTCCCTTGGGCCCCACCACCAGCCCCACGACACGGTACGGGACCCTCACCTGGATGGTGGTCTGTCCCGGCAGGTTGGGGGGCCCCTGCATCGCTCCCGTCAGCCCATTCACTTTATTACGTGTTGCTCGAATCATGGAGAAGTGCTCAGCAGCCGAAAGGATCTCCCTTTTCGCCATCTCCACGTCCTCCTTCCTCCCAGTCACGATGAAAACAGGCTCCTCGCCCCTGACCGGTGTCTTGATGTATGTGTTGGTCTTGGCACGTAGGGCTTTGATTTTACAGCCTGCAAAGCGAGGAGAAGGAGGAAAAATGACACATCAAAGATGAGACCTCACCAAGACCCTGTGTTCACTCAAGCTGGGGAGATGCAGGACCAGGAGGAACCAGCAGGTCCCTTTGGCTCTACACCTGCAGCCCAGACACCCTTGGAGAGATGGGTCCTGCAGCCCAGACACCCTTGGAGAGATGGGTCCCTCGGCCACCGAGGCAGCCAGAGGCTCCCAGCTTGGTGCTGAGGGGCTGCACCTCTTCATCTCAGACACACCAGGCTCCTGGCATCAGCCTGACCCTCTGCCATCACCTCCAAAGCATCACAGTGTGGACCGAGGACCTGCAGGACGCAGCTCCCGAGGGCCTGGACAATGCGTGGGCAGAGAGGGACAAGGGCAGACAGCCATGGGGGCACCTTCGGGGCTGCTGAGGGGATGGGAAAGTGGGTTTACTCAAACAGTGCTTAAGGGGAAAAAAAGACACTGAAGATAAAAGGAAAGGAGATTTGTTTGGTTGCAGCAAGTGCTAAGAGGTGGCCTTCAAATGCGTTCAGCCAGGCTTGTATGAAATCCAGAGGGGAGATTGAGATGAGATCTTAGGGAGAAATGTTTTCCTGTGAGGGTGGGGAGGCCCTGGTCCAGGTTGCCCAGAGCAGCGGTGGCTGCCCCATCCCTGGAGGGGTTCCAGGCCAGGTTGGATGGGGCTTGGAGCCCCTGATCCAGTGGGAGGTGTCCCTGCCCATGGGAAGGGGTGGAATTGGATGGGCTTTGAGATCCCTTCCGACCTCATTCAGCAGCTAAACCCAAGAAACAGACCTGGCCACACCCCAACGGCTGCAAAACAGCCCCGGAGGGATGGGGAGCCGGGGCTGCCCATGGCCAGGCAGCACAAGAAGCCCCCCTCACATCCCTCACCCTGCCCCGAGGAAGGCGACTCCAGGGCAGAGAGGCTGCGTCCTCTGTGCTCACAGGCCACCGGCTCTCCCCGTTCTGGAAAGACCTGCTTCCCCCGCACGAGGAACATGATTCAGCAGTCAGAGCCCAGGCTGGGACGCAGGAGACCAGGGCTTTGCTGCCAGCTCTGCTTTCACCTCGCACAACCTCCGGGCACATCCCCGTCCCTCTCCTCCCACGGGCGAGCTGGGCTCCGGCTGCGAGTCCCTGCAGCACCCGTGCAGCAAAAGGCTCCTGCTCTCCTCCAGGATCGGTCGTTGCATCTCTTCCCAAGAAGCTGCCTCCGGCTGCAAGCGCAGCACTGCTCTCTGCAACTCCATTCCTGCTAATTGCATCCGCTCCAGTGCACGCACTTAATTAAATTCACATGAGGCAGGCGCACAGAACCAGGAGCTCAGCCCGGCTGCCCACCCTCCGCTCCCGGCACACGAGGGCGAGTGATCCCTTGACTCCTACTTCCCACACAATCCCTGAGCTTTCCAGGGCACCCAAAGCAAAGCCGGGAGCCCACAGGAGTCCTGGGCTGCACCAAGAGAGATGTGGCCAGCAGGGCGAGAGAGGCGAATCTGCCCCTCTGTTCCTCTCTTCTGAGACCCCACCTGGAGTCCTGGGTCCAGTTCTGGAATTCCCAGCATAAGAAGAAGATGGAACTGTTGGAACAAGATGATCCAAGGGCTGGAGCGCCTCTGCTATGAGGACAGGCTGGGAGAGTTGGGGTTGTTCAGCCTGGAGAAGAGAAGGCTCTGGGGAGACCTTAGAGCAGCTTCCAGGGCTGAAAGGGGCTCCAGGAAAGCTGGGGAGGGGCTCTGGATCAGGGAGTGCAGGGAGAGGATGAGGGGGAAGGGTTTTGAGCTGAAACAGACTGAGATGATATGCTGGGAAGAAATGTTTTGCTGTGAGGATGGGGAGGCCCTGGCCCAGGTTGCCCAGAGCAGTGGTGGCTGCCCCATCCCTGGAGGTGTTCAAGGCCAGGTTGGATGGGGCTTGGAGCCCCTGATCCAGTGGGAGGTGTCCCTGCCCATGGCAGGGGTCCCTGCCCATGGCAGGGGTGGAACTGGATGGGCTTTGAGATCCCTTCTAACCCAAACCATTTTATGATTCCATAAGTTGCTCGATCCGAGCCCTGACACCATCCCTGCTCACTGCAAATGCCGCTGCTGCAGCTCCACATCGACAAAGAGCCACAAACCGTCAGGGAGAGCTCGACCGCTCACGGACACGGCCAAGGCAGCTGCAAATGCCCAGCTGGCTCCTCCACAAATGGCTCGCTGGGGGCATTCCTCTTCCCAGCTGCTCCCTGAGGAAGGGCAGGGCGGCTCTTCCAGCTACGAGGCTGGAGATGGGAGAGTCCCGGCTGCCGGAAGGGATTCAGCCAGGGCTGGGGCCATGTAGGATGTTTAGGTAGGTCTGTCTCAACCAGGCAAATCAACCCATGTGCAGCTCTAACAGGGACCGTGCTACATCCAGAGACCCCAGCGCAGCACATTTACCAGGGCATTGAGCATAGAATCATAGAATAGTTTGGGTTGGAAGGGATCTTGAACATCACCTTGTTCCAACCCCCTGCCATGGGCAGGGACATCCCACTGGATCAGGCTGCCCAAGGCCCATTCAACTTGGCCTTGAACCCCTCCAGGGATGGGGCAGCCACAGCTTCCCTGGGCAACCTGGGCCAGGGCCTCCCCACTCTCATAGCGAAGAAATTCTTCCTAATGTCCAGTCTAAATCTGCCCCTCTCCAGTTTATACCCATTCCCACTCATCCCATCCCCACAAGCCTTTATGAATACCCCCTTCTCCAGCTTTCCTGGAGCCCCTTCAGGCACTGGAAGCTGCTCTAAGGTCTCCTCTGAGCCTTCTCTTCTCCAGGCTGAACAACCCCAACTCTCTCATCACAAAGAATAAGCTATAAGTCTGTCAAAAGAAGTGAACAGCAGCTGTCCTGGGTGTCACAGCCCAGCTTTTCAGCAGCACTAACTGCTCCGATAGCGACATCCAGGGAGCTGACAGAGTGGTAACACCAGCCTTTCCAGATGCTTCCTCCAAGAAACCTCAAAAGCAGCTTGTGCCCGGCTCCAGGCAGCTCCATACGTGTCTTCTCTGCTGCCTGCAAAGCTCCCAGGATGGCAATGGACAGGATGGAGGGGAATCCAGCACGGGACCAGGTAGATATAGCAGGGGAAGCAGGAGACCCGCCGAGATCTCCCTCCAAAGGGTGGAAACCCTCTGAATTTCATACAAGCCAGGCTGAAAGTATTTGAAGGACACCTCCACGTACTTGTTGCAACTAAACAAACATTCCTCCTGCCTTGCATTGCCCCAGGGATTCACTCCTGGCTTGGGGCAGCGAGATGAGCCTGAATTCAACCCAAACTCAACCCTTCATGCAACCAGCTGGGCTCAACCAGGCACAGAGCTGCTCCATTCCCTAGAGCCGGGGACGCTGCGGAGCGGCTGCAGGGACACACGGAGGAGGAATGTGGGTGGAGAAGGGTTTGTCCAGGCTTTTTCTAATTTAGGACAACAACTGGAAGGTGTATTTATGGCTGGGGGCATATGGTGGCGAAAGCAGCAACCCTGTTACTGGGGCAGGGCAGACCCAGCATCAAAGATGAAGGTTTTGAAGCATGTGCCAGCTTCTGCGAGGCTGTTTTCCTCCCTCATTTATTCTGGAACCTGCTACGAGCTCTGTCCCTGCTCCAACACTTGGCAAAGTGGGACAAACACGAGGGCAGCAGCAAGGGCAGCTGGGCTGGGAGCACCGTGGGGCTCTGCCCGTGCCTCCTGTGGACGCCAGCCTCAACCCCAAGGTCCAAAATTCACCTTTCAAAGCAGGAAACAGCAATTTCAAAGATTCAAGGGGATCAGCAGCCGCCAGGAGCTGCAAACAGGAGCTGCTCGAGAGAAACATCCCATGGGAGCACAGCACAGCGAGGCTCGTCCTCGTGCTGCTCCACCGGTGGGACCAAACTGATGCTATGGAGGAAGAAGTTATCCGGTTGCTCCTTACGAGCCCTTCCTAAGGGTAAAGTTAGAAACCTGGGTTAAAAACTAAAGGGGTGTCTGGCTTGGCCAGCTCCACCCTCTTCAAATAAGCAGGGCAGGAAGAACGCACAAGACCCACGGCTGCCAGATGCTTCAAGAGCCCCTGCGCCACAGTAAATCACGCAAGTCAGAGCTGGTCTTTCCAATCCTGGCGTAAAAGAAGCCGGTGGCAGGTCCTGGGCAGCAGGGGTGCTGGTTCCCTCCCTGCCTGCCCAGGGAAGCACTGCAGAAAAGGAGTCATCGGCCAGAGAAGCTGCTTGCCCAAGGCCACGTGCTGGCATCTGCACCAGGAACCACGCTTGCAGCGCGAGGAGCGCTTCTGTCATCATGACACCCCGGTGAATGCTCCCTGATGGATGCATTGGGAATGTGGTGGGAGCAGAGTTGGGACAGCACTACGGCCTTACACAGGGACCAATCAATCCGTCCTCCCGTTGCCCCCAGCCTCAACGCCACCCAAGCCACCCCTTGGCCATGGGGACTCCGAGGCAGCAAATCCTAAAATCTCCAACTGGGAATGCTGGGCAGCCTCGCCAGACTGGGATTCAGTGAAGGACTGCATCCAGTTCTGGAGCCCTCAGCACAGGAAGGACATGGAGCTGTGGGAACGAGTCCAGAGGAGGGCTACAAAGATGATCCGAGGGCTGGAGAACCTCCTGTACGAGGACAGGCTGAGAGAGTTGGGGTTGTTCAGCCTGGAGAAGAGAAGGCTCCAGGGAGACCTTAGAGCAGCTTCCAGTGCTGAAAGGGGCTCCAGGAAAGCTGGGGAGGGGCTCTGGATCAGGGGCTGCAGGGAGAGGATGAGGGAGGACAGTTTTGAGCTGCAAGAAAGGAGATTGAGATGAGACCTTGGGAAGAAATGTTTTGCTGTGAGGGTGGGGAGGCCCTGGCCCAGGTTGCCCAGAGCAGTGGTGGCTGCCCCATCCCTGGAGGGGTTCCAGGCCAGGTTGGATGGGGCTTGGAGCCCCTGATCCAGTGGAAGGTGTCCCTGCCCATGGGCAGGGGGTGGGACTGGGTGGGCTTTGAGATCCCTTCCAGCCCAAACCATTCCAGGATTCTATGATTCCCATGTTTTACCTCGCCAAGGGCTGATGCCCAGCATTAATGATGAGAGAGGAGGAAAACAAGGTGCCAGACTTTGCTACAAGTCTATAAACAAGGCAGCTTTAAAAGCACTTTTCGGATCGAAAAGCAAACACCCCAAAAATAGGGAAGGGGGCAGCCCCAGAGGTGCTGCAGCCCCAACAGATCCCTCCTCAACTCCAGAGCCCGGGAGTGGCTCAGCTGCTACCTTACAGGTCTTTGGCAGAGCTGCGAGTCCCTGTGGGCCCAAACTCATCACCTCAACCCATGGCCATGCTCATCTGCAAGCAAACACCCTCATTCCAGGGGTCTCAAGCACAGGCAACTCCACGGAGTCACAGCCCCTTGTATCACCACCATCTCTTCCTGCAGAGATCACAGAATCATGGAATGCCTTCAGTTGGAAGGGACTTTGAAGTTCATCCAGTTCCATCCCCTGCAGGAGCAGGGACATCTTGAACCAGATCAGGGTGCTCAAAAAGCCCCATCCAACCTGACCTTGAACGTCTCCAGGGATGGGATCTCCACTGCCTCCCTGGGCAACCTGGACCAGGGCCTCAGCACCCTCATTGTGAAAAATGTCTTCTCTATATCCAGTCTAAAAACTTCCTCCTTATATCCAGACGGCACCAATGGAGCGGTGTGAGGTGGACACACTCGATACCTCATGTTTCCAGACCGCAATCCCTTCTCTTCCTCCCCCTGTCACCAGCTATGACCTGCTGTGTCCATTCCGTGCAGGTCCCAGCACGCTCCGCTCCACAAAGCTGCCCTGGCTGGATCCATCGCACTTGCCATCAGGCTGAGGAATCACTGGATTTGGGCAAGAAACAAAATCGCACGGGGATTCTCCCCCAGGTGATGCAGTGATGGAGGCAGCATCCCAGGAAAGACAGCTGCTCTCCATGAGGGTTCTCTCTTGGTACCACCAAAGAGGACTTCACCCTCTGCCAGGAGCTCCAGTCGGATCCAGGCTGTGACTGTGGCAAGAGCGGATGAAAACCAGTAGAGCCAGGCTAGGAAAGTGCCTCTCCATCCTCTGTGCTCCTGCTGTTACCCAGGCAAGAGATAAGAGACCCAACACAGCTGATCGGCTCGCTGATCCCCAGCACCTGCTTTGACATAAGGTGGCCTCCTCCACATGAGGAGGACAAAGCCTGATCCCCTTGGCCAGACCACGTCTCCGTTTGCCCAGAGAGCTTTGTGCTCGCAGTGTCCATCTCCAAGCTATGAAAACCCAATAAAGCAAACAAGAGCTTTTCTGGAGGAGCCTTTGATGGCATCAACCAGGACTGGAGCCAGGTGACACCTCGCACCCAGCCCTCTGGAGCGTGCTACTCTCTGAAGAAATACGTTGCCTTTCCTCTTGCCCAGCTCTGTAGCATCTCCTGGCCTCAGACCTGACATTTCGGCATTCCCAGTCCCCTTTGTTACAAAGGGTGCAGGATGCACCAGGAGCGGGGCCAGACATGGAGGAGAACACGTTGCACCTCCATCACATCTCATGTCCCCTCTTGCCGAGCGCTCCTTCCCACCTCTCTGCAAACAGTAATTAATTCATCCTCGCAACCACACAGGCACATCACACCTTTGTTTCTTCTCCAGACACTGGGAAAAGCGACGCGGGGAGGCTGGGCTCCTCGCCTCGGGCCAGAGAGGAGGAAATCAGTGCCAGAGCCAAGATGCGCAGGAAGACGCTTTAGCCATCAGATCAATCTCTGCGACCAACTTTGGGATTTTTTGCCTCTGCCACAACCCAATGAGGTGAGAGGAGGCAGCCAGGCTGTGATGGTCAGAGGACAGCAGAGAGGACCAGCCCAGGGCTCAGAAACGGAAGAGGATTCAATGCAGCCCCAGCAACCTACTGCAAGTCTCCAGATGCTCAAGTTCAACCACAAACCTTGGTCTGTGGTCTCCTTGTCAAACCTTCAAGCACCGAAACGCCCACTGTGCTCTGGCACGGAGAAGAACTGCTATATTTCATCCTGGATCTCCCCTACGAGCATCACAGCATCTTTTATAAACATCTTTCCCAAATCCTTTGCAACGCTGTAAAGTCCCTGCGTGTCACAGACGGAAAAGTGGAGCCTTGGGAAAGGAGCTGTGCCTGACTCTGTCCCACGAGAGGCACTCGGCACTGGAAGGGAGAACCGAGCCTGTGGCTCAGCTGCACCAGCCACCCGTTGCCTCTCTGGGGCAGAAGCTGCTGGAAATGCTCCTCCAAAGCCTTCGTGGCTGCCCCATCCCTGGAGGGGTTCAAGGTTGGATGGGGCTTGGAGCAACCTGATCCAGTGGGAGGTGTCCCTGCCCATGGCAGGGAGTTGGAACTGGATGGACCTTAAGGTCCCTTCCAACCCAACTCATTCCATGATTCTATGAAAGCCAGGACATCAGGGAGCAAGGCCAGCACGGTGCCAACATGCAGGAGCCAGGGCAACTCTAATGCCCAGCCTGCCCCACACTCCCCACCTCCTTTGTTCCCCGTGATTCCCCTCATCCCCAACACTCTTCCCTGGCCCACACCACCACAATTGAAGCCCACAGCACTTTTTGGAGATGGTCCCTCCCAGGGCAGGAGTCATGAACAGGCTTACACACAAAGGCACAGCCACGTAATCCCACCAGACCACGCTGCTTTTCAGCAGCCGTGTGGCTAGGGAGAAGAAAAGCCACAGATCCTGGCTGGTAGATGCTGCTCTGCACCATCCGGATGAGGGGTGATGGCAACCACCTCTCCAACTCGGTCAAGAAGACACAGATTTGCTTTACACCACAAAGCTTTACCTGCTGAGCTGTGGCTCCCTTCTGGAAAGGGTTAAATTAGTGGACTTGGAGGACAGAAACTGAAGAAGGAGAAATCCTACCTGACAGCCTCTGTCCCACCACAGTAGGACCAGCCATGTGTTGGTCTGATGGGCGAAGTGCTGCCTTGGGACGTTCTGGCCACCTCCCTGCTCATCCCGATGGCAGCAAGGGGCTACCAGGCACCGGGGACAACAGGACCAGTCCCAAAGTGCCCCCAAGAGCTGCTCCTCACAGAGGAGAGAAACCTGGAAGAGGTTCTGGAAGAGAAATCCAGCCTTGCTCCAACTCAACGCCCTTCCAGGGCACCCGATATCCAAGTCTTCATCCCTTCCTGTGTTCTGAGCACCACAAGCACCCAGGTCATGGCTGGGCTGCGGAGTGCAGGAAAGACAAGAGCGATGGGGACATGGTCTGAGGGAGTCAGCCAGAGCCGTGCAGTATTACATCTCAGCATCAGGACGATGCCAAGCACGGTGAAGCACCCCAAGGCTCAGCTCCTCATGGCTGTGCGGCCACAGCGCCGCTGCCATGGGAATAGCAAAGATGAAAGGAGACTCGCAGGGGAGACCTGGGGACCAGAAGGACCCAGGAGCAAGTATGGGTGCAGGAAGATGAGGCGAGTGAGAAGGTCTCTGCTCATTTTCCAGCTCGGTGCAAGAACTGGAGAGGCAGGCAGCTACAAACAGTCTCAGTATCGCCCCTGCTCAGGCTGCACCAGCCTCGCACACCCCTGATTTAAACCAGCTGCCGGTGGCACTGGAAAGAAGGCAGAGCACAAAGAGCAAAGCACAAAGAAGGCAGAGCACTCTGCTGCAGCCCCATCCCCTCTGATGCTGCCCAACCGTACCCCCTGCCACTGAGAACCAGAGGTGCCAAACACTGACCCATCCCCTTCATACCAAAACAACAGCACAACTCGGGCACGGCACGGCATCCAGGCAGGCTGGGAGCTGCAAAAAAGTTGAGACCAGAAAAGGGATAGGAAACACATGGCAGAAACCCCCCAGGGAAGCTGGAAAGAACCAAGCAGCTCCAGCCCATGGTTGGCCCCAGGTTCCCTTGGAGCCCACTCATGGACTCGGTGCCCCCCAGTACCCCCTCCTCAAGCTGATACAATCATTTCTCTTGCAGCGCTATTCCAGAAGCCCCACAAGCTTAATCAGGACCTAAACTCTGCACGAGGTGTTTGGAGCAGGTACCCGGGTCCACATTTCACTCGTTGGGGTGCCAGAGGTGCAGCACCGCAGCCCAAACACGCAGCCCTGGCTGCTGCCAGGTGCCACCCGACAGCTCACCGGCACAAAAGCAGCTGCTCCTCCAACCTCCTTCCACTCGCGGAGCCAACGGGGTTCCCAGCGGAAGCCGGACCCAGTTACAGGTTTGCTTTCAAGTTGCCAGGTCCCGGAGGTCTGCAGAGTCTGCTGGCGAGGCCACCAAATCCAGGTCCCCATCCAGCCCAGGGAGAAGGAGGAATATCTGGAGGAGGGTGTGGCACCACGTTCCGCTCCTCTGGCACCGTAGTGGGCTTTGCTGTGCCACCTGGCTATTTCGGCACAGCTGCCCGGTGAGACCCCGCAGCCGGGATCGGCAAGGAGTGCATGGAAAGCTGGGAGACCAGACCCAGTTATAGGTTTGCTTTCAAGTTACCCGATCCCGGGGGTCTGCAAAGGCTGCTGGAGAGGCCACCAAATCCAGGTCTCCATCCAAGCCAAGGAGAAGGAGGATTTTCCGGAACAGGGTGCGGCACCACGTTCCACTCCTCTGGCACCGTAGTGGGCTTTGCCGTGCCACCTGGCTATCCCAGCTGGGCTCACATTCCCAGTGGGAGCCCACAGACAGGGTGGTGGGACCAACACAGAGTGCCTGGAAAGTTGGGAGTCTGGACCCGGTTACAGGCTTGCTTTCAAGTTACCCGATCCCGGGGGTCTGCAGAGTCTGCCAGCAAGGCCACCAAATCCAGGTCCCCATCCAAGCCAAGGAGAAGGAGGATTTTCCGGAACAGGGTGCAGCACCACGTTCCGCTCCTCTGGCACCTTAGCGGGCTTTGCCGTGCCGCTCGGCTGCCCCGGCTGGGCTCACCTTCCCAGTGGGACCCCTCAGATGGGATGGTGAGACCAACAAAGAGTGCCCAAAAAGTTTGGAGCCTGGATATGTTTTCAGGGCTTGCTTTCAAGCTACCCAATCCTAGGGGTCTGCAGAGTCTGCTGGAGAGGCCACCAACTCCAGGTCCCCATCCAAGGCAAGAAGAAGGAGGATTTTCCTGAGCAGGGTGCGGCACTGTGTTCCGTTCCTCTGGCACCGTGGTTGACTTTGCCACGCCGCCTCGCTATCCCGACTGGGCTCGGCTGTCCCAGCTGGGCTGACATTCCTGGTGGGACCCAGCAGCCGGGATGGTGGGACCAGTAAGGAGTGCCCAGAAAGTTGGGAGGCCGGGAAGCGGGGCTGGCTGGGAGGCAGCGCAGGCCAATGGGAAGCGCAGAGCATGATGTCACCGCGCTCATCACAGCATGGCTCTGGCTAACAAAGAGAACAATGAGGCTGCCCAGCTCCCCGCTTCCCCCCAGGAAAAAAGATGCCCCCCAACTCCAAACCCCACATCCCCTTGACTGGGGAGGGATGGGAGATGGGGGACAAGGACAAGGCTGGGGTGACAGAGCCCTGCGTGGCCAAAACTGAGGTCACGCTCCGATCCCAACTGCCCATGGCCAACGGGGTTCCTGCGGGCAGCTCCCCTTTTCTTTTTTCACCATTATTTTTTTTTTTTTCCCCTTAAATCCTCTTACCTGGGGGGGGTCTTGATTTTTTTTTGTTTGTTTGTTTTCTTTTAAAAGATGAAACTTTGGGTAAGGGATATTTAGGATTTGTTGGAGACAAAGCCCACACCGGGCACACCCACCCTGGAGCTGGGGCCGCCCGAGCATCCTTTGTGACAGTGGGGTGGAAAGGGGCTCCTTTCCCTTAATGAAGGGGAGTCATTAACTGGGGGGGGGTCATTAATTGGGGAGGGGGGGTCATTAAGGGGGGGTTCATTAAAAGGGGGGGATTCATGAAAGGGAGGGTTTCATTGAAAGAGGGGGATTCATTGAAAGGGAGGTTCATTGCAGGAGGGGGGGTCATTGAAGGGGGGGGTTCATTAACACGGAAAATTAATTACACACCGAGGCTGAGCCACTGGAAAGCATTTCAACACCCTCCATTCGAGCTGGAAGGGCAGGGGGGCGGCACCCAACTACAATAGAACCAAAGCTCTGCTTTCCCCCCCCCCCCAGCGCTGCCACGGACACGCGTGGCTCCCCCGATCTCGCCCTTTCCTACCCCAGATAAGTTCTTTAATGAACATTTCAGGCTGGGAAGGGCACAAAGAAAAGCAAAGCCATGAAGTTGCCGCCTTTGCGCGACCAAAGCAAGGAGACAAAAGCCTCTCCAAAGTGACCCAAATGGGAGGGGGAAAAAAAAAGAGGAGGGGGGGGAAAAAGGACGGGACACACGGGGGGAGGACGGACAAGGGGGTTACCTTGGCGGCCCACGATCTCGGCGACGTGTTCGGAGCTGGGTACGGGGACACATTCGGTCATGTTGACGCTTTTCTTCCTGCTGCCCAGCGGCTCCGCCAGGAGCGAGGCGGGAGGCACCGGGGCGAAGGGGCCGAAGGCGGATGGAGGGGAGGAAGAGGAGGAGGAGGAGGAAGATGACGAAGAAGAAGAAGAAGAAGAAGAGGAGGAGGCTCCAGGAGCTGGAGGGGAACCGCTGCCACCACCAGCAGCAGCCCCGCGCTCCCTCAGCCCCGCCGTGCCCGGTTCTTCCAGCCCCAACACCGAGAGCTGGAAGCGCAAGGCGGCGGCTTCGTCCTGCCCCGCTGCCTCCCGTTCGGGCTCCGCCGGCGGCTGCTCTGCAGGAGGAGGAAGAGGAGGAGGAGGAGGAGGAGGGCTGAGTAAAGCTAAGCATCTCGGCGTGCCCCGGGAGGGCTGCCCGCCCTCGGGCTGGTAGATGGAGCCGGGCATGGCGGTGCCGATGCCCGCCGCCCGCTCTGCGCCCCCCTGTCCCGCCCCGACACAATGGGGCCGCGCCCCGGCGCGCAGGCGCACAACGGCACCCCCACCCCCCTACACACACACCCCCCGCCTCCAGGGCAGTGGTACCGCCCAGCCCCGCCGCAGGAACGGGGCGGTGCCGACCATGCCACGCCTCGCGGGGGGGGGTGGGGGGGAAGCGAGGCGGGGTGGGGCAGATCCAGGTCTGCCCCCCCACTTAGACTCCTCGCTTCAGCCCGTGCGTGGGGAGGGGACAGTGGAGCCTCTGCGACCCTCCACGAGGGTGTAAAGAGACCGCGAGGGGAAGGGAGTCGTGGAGACAGAGGGGGCTGAGGAGGGGACACATCAGGCGGTGCCCCAGGAGGGGGGAGCGGGTGATGCCCACGCGTGACACGGTCGCTCCGGACCCTCCGTGGGTCTAAAGGGATGGGATGGGGGTACCGGGACTGGTGCAGCCGGTACAGAGAAGCACCGGCAGCCGGGGGGATGCTCCGAGGAGAGGAGGGAGCGGGTGATGCCCACGCGTGGATCGGTCACTCCGCATCCTCTGAGGGTCTAAAGGGCTCAGATGGCGGTACCGGGACTGATGCAGCCGGTACAGAGCAGCACCGGCAGCCGGGATGCTCCGAGGGATGCTCTGAGGGGTGGAGAGACGGGTTAATGAGGCTGTGCCCACGCGTGACACGGACCCTCCACGGTTTAAAGCGCGGTGCGGTGCGGGGGCACCGGGAGATGCAGTGATTCGCGCAGCCAGGATGCTCCGGGGATGGGACACCGGGGGGTGCCCCGGAGAGGGGTGGGTAACGCCTGTGACCACGCGTGGATCGGTCCCTCCGCACCCTCTGAGGGTCTAAAGGGCTGAGATGGGGGTACCGGGGGGGCACCGGGACTGGTGCAGCCGGTACAGAGAAGCACCGGCAGCCGGGGGGATGCTCCGAGGGGTGGGGGGAACGTGCGATGCCCACGTGTAACATGGACACTCCGGACCCTCCCCACACCACCAGTGGGTTTAAAGTGTGGGGCTGGGGTGGGGGCTTTTGGGGGATATGGGGGGCAGGAATAGTGCCTCGAGGGGTGGGCGGGGGGCTTTTGGGGGTAGGGGAGGCAGGAATAGTGCTCTAGGGGGTGGGCAGGGGGATTTTAGGGGGTAGGGGAGGCAGGAATAGTGCCCTGGGGGGTGGGCAGGGGGATTTTGAGGTGTAGGGGGGGCAGGAATAGTGCCTCGAGGGGTGGGCAGGGGGATTTTGGGGGGTATGGGGGGCAGGAATAGTGCCTCGAGGGGTGGGCAGGGGGATTTTGAGGTGTAGGGGGGGCAGGAATAGTGCCTCGAGGGGTGGGCAGGGGGCTTTTGGGGGGTATGGGGGGCAGGAATAGTGCCCTGGGGCATGGGCAGGGGGCTTTTGGGGGTAGGGGAGGCAGGAATAGTGCCCTAGGGGGTGGGGAGGGGGCTTTTGGGGGTATGGTGGGCAGGAATAGTGGTGCCCTAGGGAGTGGGCAGGGGGCTTTGGGGGAAAATGTGACTTGGGGTTGTGAGCAGGGTGCTGGGGAGGGGCACTGAGAGTGCCCTGGAGGGGAAGGATGCTGGGGGGGGTACACAGAGGGGGCAGGCAGGGTGCTGGGGGGCTGCACGCATCCCGGTTGCAGCCACAGCATCCTTCCTTTCCTCCTTCCCTCCTCCCTCTCAAACCCTGAGTGTTTCCATCCCCAAAGCCCCAGGCTGGCCCTGGAGCCCAGAGGTGCCTTAAAGATGATGCCAGAATGGAAGGAGTTGGGAGAGGCGACAGGTTGGGGGCTTCCAGGTGATGACCGGAGGATTCCACCACAGCTCTCCGTCCCTACCAGCTTCCATCAGAAGCAGGAATAGATCAGAGGAGTTGGGAACTGCTTTGCACAACCCTTTCTTGTTGTGAGAGTTGCAATTCCCAGCAAAACTGGAGCAGCGCAGCAGCTGCTGAGGACACGACAGCTCCTCGCAGCACCCAGGTGGACTATTTCCATCCATGGGTGGATGCTGGGACCACACGGTTTATGGAGCACACAAGGGTGTGGAGCAACAGCCCAGCCACTCTTTGGGTATGGAAGGATATTTCCTTCTTCCCCAATTCCAAAAATTAAGAAAATATAAACTCCTTGTCTTTTCCCCTGCCTTTTTCCCTCGGTTCCTTAGTCCTCATCTCGCTGCTCTTCACCAGGACAGGTAGTGAAGCCCTTCCCTGTTTCTGCTTCAGACACAGCGACAACTTCAGAAGCTCGGATACTCCGAGACCACGGGGATCACAACCAACCGACCTTCCCAAGCCCCCCTCACCCAACTCAGGTTCCACCCAGGCCATCGCTCTACAGGGTCCTTTGGCAGAGAGAGCTTTAAGAAGGTCTTTGTGGTTGCACAGCACCCTCATTCAGAATATTGAGCCCAACTATCTGCCCACCCACCACCTCGACTTGCCCAGATGCTCAAATTCCACAGGTCTCATTCTCAAGCCTCATTTTCTCCATTTGCACATAATTGTCTTTCCCAATCGCTGTCTTTGGGACTCAACCATTCCACCTGGGATTGTTTTTAATTGCCGGAACCATCAGTGGCTGATCTAGAAACACCCACATCTTGTTCCACTTTCCACAGATCCTGGGAAACATTAACTCCTGATGGTCAGTGGTGCAAACACAGAAGCCACATGATCTATCCTTGTGCTTCCAAGTTTTACCCTTCAGCTGGTGGCTATCCCAGGGAGGAAGACTTTCATGTTCTGCTACTCAGAATAGAGTCTGTGGGATCACCTCATCCCTGGAGGGGTTCCAGGCCAGGTTGGATGGGGCTTGGAGCCCCTGATCCAGTGGGAGGTGTCCCTGCCCATGGAAGGGGGAGGAACTGGATGGGCTTTGAGGTCCCTTCCAACCCAAACTATTCCAGGATTCTATGATGTTTCCAGCTAGAAAGCAGCCACCAGGAACCGCCTCTTTACTTCTCTTGATGTGCCAACTAAACCTAACACCTTCCAGCTGCTGAAAAGCTTCATGGAAACAGGGAACAGCTTCCTCTCCTCCCATTTTACCTTCAGAGGTCTTGGCAGTCAGCTCCCACCAGCTCACTCTTTCTGGATGGTTGTTGCAGAGGAAGATTGTAGCAGCTTCTGTCTTCCCCCAGAGCATTCACAGCTCACTTTCACAGAGATCCGTCCGTATCCATCCAGACTCCAGGATTCATCAGCATGAGCACAGCTCTGAGAATCCTCCCACTTCCGATACATCTTCCAGGCTGCAGGAGTGTCACAGAGAGCCCACCATCCCTACTAAACCATGGCCCAAAGCACCACATCTGCACGCAATTTGAACCCCTTTAGGGATGGAGACTCCTCCACTGCCCTGGGCAGCATCTGCCAGGGCTTCACCACTCAATCAGTGATGAAATTGTTCCAAATATCCAATCTAAACCTTCCCTTGAGGCCATCTCCTCTCATCCTATCCCTTGTTACTTGGGAGAAGAGCCCAGCACCCACCTCATTACAACCTTCTTTCAGGGAGTTGTAGACAGTGATGAGGTTTCCCCTCCGCCTCCTCTTCTCCAAATTAAACAGCCCTATAGAATAGAATCCTAGACGTCTCTCAAGGTGACCAATAGAACCCCTTGTATGTGTACAGGGAATTAAAGAACCCCATACTACAGCAAAGCAGAGGTGTAACAGCCCGTTAAGCTGCTTTCTGTATGGGGAAACAGAGAAATGGAACTACAGCAGAGTAATTAGTGGCGAGAAAATGCTTCTAGAGAACTACTGTGGTTGCTCCTCTCACTCTTCAGGAGATCAGACTCCACTTTCTGCATGGTTCTTCAGGCACAGGCAAACATCACACATAAAACACAGGCTTCAGGCAGAGCCCAGAAGAGATGCAGCTCAGAGAATGATAAAAAAGTCCTTTCTGGTGTGTAGGAAGGGAATATTTCAGCACATCAGGAGCTGAATCACTGCGTGTGGGTGGAGCCAGACAGATTGACAAGATCTGTAACTCGCAAAGTGACCCGAGTCTGAGATCAATCATCTCGCGGCGCAGCCAACTGAGGGAGCGACATATGGAGATGGCTCAAGGGGATGAGGCTCAGTGTCAACATGACACACAAAAACTGTATTAGAGATACCCACTAACACTGACCAACCCTTACGGAGCTCAAAGGGGGCTCCAGGAAAGCTGGGGAGGGGCTCTGGATCAGGGAGGGCAGGGACAGGGCGAGGGGGAATGGTTTTCAGCTGAAAGAGGGGAGGTTGAGATGAGATCTTAGGAAGAAATGTTTTGCTGTGAGGGTGGGGAGGCCCTGGCCCAGGTTGCCCAGAGCAGTGGTGGCTGCCTCATCCCTGGAGGGGTTCCAGGCCAGGTTGGATGGGGCTTGGAGCCCCTGATCCAGTGGGAGGTGTCCCTGCCCATGGCAGAGGGTGGAACTGGATGAGCTCTGAGGCTTCTTCCAACCCAAACCATACTACAATGCTGCAAGTTTCACTCCTTATTCCCCTTTGGCAGGTCCCAAATATCTGGATCCAAATCTCAGACTGGAGCGTGAGCGTCTCTGCTGAAATAAGCAGAAGTATAGCAAAAAATTGTCAGGAAGGGGCTTGACACGGACTAGCAGAATCTGTATTTTGTGAGAAACATTTAATTCAACACCATGAATTACAAGAGGACAGATTTACAGAATAATAACCGTAACAGACTGTTCAAAAAGGAAAGGAATTTTCACTGGCCACAGTACCAGGTCAAAGCAACACCTGGTAGAGCCGTGGGAAATTACAATTCAGTCTTCCTGCAGTACTCCAAATGAGCAATATCAAAGAGGTTTGTATTTTCAGATCTTAAAGGAAAGAGTTAATGCAGTATCAATCACTTTGGCAGGGGATATTTTTCAAGGAGCTTAAATCTATTCAGATCCCTAAGCTCAACTACTCCCAAAGGAAATTCCCCGGCACTAATCATTCTCACATGTTAAAAGGCTCTGGGAGCTACTTTCTTCCCCAAGTTTTGGGATACCAACAACTTGTACAATTGGTTAGTGGCACAATATTTAATCCACCACTTTAATACTGGACTCTCAGCTGAGATGTCCAGGCACAAATTATCCTCTAAGGCTAAACCTAGTCAACACCTTCTCCAAGCTAGAAACTCTCACCTTCTCCCCTCTCCGTAACCCCCCTCCCCAGATAAATCCATTTTTAGCCTCAAGTTACCCCAATATGCTCACAGATGCACCAGAAGAGACTGAGGAATCACTCAAGGTACCCATGGTGAAGCCAAATACTTAGAAACACGTTAAGGCAGTTTTCACATCATTTCATTTTTGGACACAAAATGCTGGTCACTTCACTGCACATGCAAATAAGAAAGATTTAATACTTAATAAAAAGCTTTAAATTTGTTTTCAATAACAATTATAGAAAAATCAACTTTTTTTTTCCTTTCTTGTTTTAAAAGAGGTCAGAACATCACCACAGATGAAAGCAGATGTGCAGACACACCTAATGGAATGGATCCCCTTCCCTCCACACACACAGAAGCAGAGGTCGGGGTTCTTGGCACCAGAAGAGAAAGGAGGAGCTTTTCCTCGTCAGTCAGAAATGAGTCATCCTTCCATTCGGAGTTGAGAAGGTCCTTCTGACCTGACTTGAACCAGAAGCAAACTACACCACAGAGTGGGTGTATTTATTGTTGAAACTCTGCGTTCGGACATGCACGCAACTCTGAATCAAACCCGTGCACTCCTTGTGGTGCTGGAACTAAAAACCGATTGCCATTGACCTTAAGACCAATTCCTCAAGTGTAACTTCTTCCACTAATCGAAACTTCAGGTGGAAGAGGCGCTGGCAGTTCATCTCTGAGACTACACTTCCAAGACCAATGTGGTCTTGTGAGGAAAAGGACATTCCGTGACCCAAACTGACACATGGAATGACAATCCACAGCTTAAAATGACCTCCCTACAGTCCGGTACAAACAGATAGCCTACAGCAGAGAAGCCAAGGAGCGAAACAGCATTTCTCTCGCTTGTGTTCGAGAGAAAATTGTTTCCCTGGGTCACCGTTAAAGGTACTTTGATAGAAAAGCTTTAAAACGTATCACATATCACTGACCCACAACAGAAAAAACAACAGGAAATTTGGTTCCTAGTATTTTCCCTCCCACTATTTTATATTCCTTTATTCCCTCCCCCTTTTGCATTCCCCATTACCCTACCCCTTTAGAAAAAGGAAGGGGAGTGGAGTTTAAATCAAGTTCCATCTTCAAAACTACCCAGCACTTAATGAACCATCAGCTTCTCAACGTTTCCTCATGTGGACATCAAACGCTCACAGGTACGGTTGGGTTCTTGGTACAATTGACTCGGCAGACACTCTTGGCTTTGTAAATAGTTGTGCTGACCCTGCTGATAGGGTTTATACTGGGAATTCTTAGATGGAACTCCCTAGAAGAGAGAGAAAAAAGCACGACGTAAGTCAATAAGAACTTTTTATAGTAAGTGAGCTCTTAAGAAAGCACCACTGCCATAGCATCACCATTTATCTCCTGGTTTCTCCTTCAGCACAGTTTGTTCTGGTTCTTTGCTGTTGCCTGACTGTTGCAGTAGAAAGGAATAAAAGACATTCCCTGTCCAAATAAAGTTCCTGTCAGTGAGGTGATAAAATATGGAAATACAGAGTGCCCAGACATCAGATGGGATCTCCCAAACAGATTTCATGTTATCACCAACTTTCCAGCTTAAAGAATTTCTGAACAGAAACCATTCTTCCTTCTACCTGAAACACAGCTGACTTCCTCCAAAGGGGCTTCTCTTTTCTGCTATTCATCCTAAAAATCATTATTCTCCCTAAAAATTGTTTTTCTCCCTCCACATTCTTGATCCTCACCTCGTGGGCTTTGGAGTCACACAGAATCATAGAATGTCTTGAGTTGGAAGGGACCCACAAAGATCAGAGTCCAACTCCAGGACAACCCAAAGTTCACACCATGTGGCTGAGGGCGTTGGCCAAGTGCTTCTGGAATACTGGTGGGCTTGGTGCTGTGACTGCTTCCCTTGGGAGATGTTCAAGTGCTCCAGCAGCCTCTGGGTAAGGAACCCTTTACCAGTATCCAATCTAACCCTCCCTGGCACAGCTTCTTGCCATTCCCTTGGTCTTATCATTAGTCACCAGAGAGAAGAGCTCAGTGCCTGCTCCTCCTCCTCCCCTTGTGAGGAAGCTGCAGAGCACAAGGTCTCCCCTCAGTCTCCTCTTATCCAGGCTGAACAAACCAAGTAACTTCAGCTGCTCCTCATACGGCCTCCCCTCTAAATCCTTCCCCAGCTCTGTGGCCTCCTCTGGATGCTCCCAAGTACCTTTAGATCCTTTTTATACCGTGGTGCCCAAAAATGCACACAGAACTCAAGGTGGGGCTGCACCAGTGAGGAATAGAGAGGGACAATCACATAACGAAGCACTCAGGGCATTGCCCATCCCATTCCAGTGACAGAACGCTAATTGCTGTTCTTAGGCTAAAACTTAAAATGATCAAAAATTATCATCAGTTAGTTCTGGTTTCATCTTGCTGCACAAGCTCCACTGACCCCACACACACAGTGCTCCTGGCTAGGGTACCATCAAAGAAACGTGCTGAGGAAAAGCTCTGCTTCATCGCACGGGGCTTTGTTCCCGTCTAGCACAACGTACAGCATGTAGGGACCTCCTGTCGATGTGTCCTGACTTGGCCTTAGATAGCTGTGATCACAGTAACGGTTTGTTACTCAGAGCTGTTCTATTTAAGAAGTTCCACTGCACAATGAAAGTCAGACGTGGACTTGAGAACAAGGAGCAAGCCCTTTGTGAAACTTCCAAGGGACGCTCAACAGAAAGGCCCATTTTTGGGAATCCAGAATTCCAGCGTTCCAATGTTTCACAGAATCACAGGATGGTTTGGGTTGGAATGGACCTTCAAAGTCCATCCATTTCCACCTCCCTGCCATGGGCAGAGATACCTCCCACTGGATCAGGGGCCTCGAAGCCCCATCCAAGCTGCTCTTCAAAGACCAGAGCTCACGTTCAAAGAGTGAGCAGATTGCAGATTTCAATCTGTTTCCTGATTTTGAATATCGACGTTCTTCTGTTAATTCCAGTTTATAAATTCCCACTGTGCACAATGATATTTAGCAGTTTCCCTCTTTTGAGGAGCAGGTTGCCTTTTCCTAACTTTCCACAAACATCATTTAAAATATTCCACAAACTAACACACTCTGCAGGAAACCGCATACTGAAAATACAAAAGGGAGAGGGAAAAAAAAGGTAGAGAGGGAAGAAACCAAGTCTGTAGGATGGCAGCCGTCCCTTCTGCCCAGTGTCCTATCACAGGAAGTAATAAATGCATCAATGGGGGGAAAAAAATGACATCACTACACTATTTTCTTAAGGACAGAGCCATTTGAAAGACAGACTCTCACAAACACTTACCAACACGTTCTGGTTACCCGTTCAGCCCATGTAACGTAGACATAAGGCCCAGCATGCTTCATGACAATGTAAGCGCTCACCAGCCATCATGCACATCAAAATATCTCATTGTATGCTGACAGCACAGCTACTGCCCCTTTCAAAGCGCAGACTAACAGCAAAGATTTATCAATATACACTAAGATTCTTTCTGAAAACATTTCCGCCTACAATGAAGCCCCGTTTAAGGTGAGAACGGATGCTGTCATGTTACCTGGACTATACATTCTCCATCTCCTGGTCATGGTCCTGCTCCTCCTCCTCCTCTTCCTCTTCTTCTTCCTCGCCTCCTTCTTTCTCTGAAGGAGCTTCTCCATCTCTCGCTATTTCCTCGACGTGGGCAAGCATGTCGGCCATCAGCGCTTCCTCCAGCCTCTTCCTCACCTGCTGCACCAGCTCCTCTTGCTTCCTGCCCCAAACCAACGAATACGGACATCAAGCCTCAACAGCGCCTCTTTCAAGGGAAAGGAATCTTAAATCCCTCAACCCCGAGGCTGGGCAAACAAAAAGGGCTTTGAAAGAGACCTCTAAGAGCTGTGTTGGAAAAAAATTGCCTGGAATTATATGATCAGTGAAGAAATGCTTTGAAAAGTTGTCTAATATTTTCTGCATCAATTGTACCATTTTTTTCATGTGGGCTGAAAGTTGCCTAATCTGGCAGCTGGAATTTTTAATTCCCAGTACTAATATTAATCTAAACAAGAAAAAGGCAGCCTACCCTGCTCAGCTTTCCAAAAATGACACTGGAGAACATTAAGTTTCTGACAATTTCAACCTTTTTGCTCATTCTCCCTTTGAGTTGCAAGCTCAAATTTTAGAGCTCCCCTCCTGTCAAAGCTGTAGTAAAGATGTGATCGACAATCTGCGGCTCATGGGACTGATTTCACCTCAGCCACAGGAAATCATAAAGTTATAAATCGACCATTTTTACTGGGCATTCATGTACAAATCAAGCACAGAAAAAAATCACTGTGTAATTCAAAAGGATTTATCACCCAGTCAAAGCCATTGCTATCCTTAAATGCTGTCAGCGAGTGCAAAGCAGCGTGCTTGCAGGTTGGGTCTTTAGTATATTCAGTCCTCAGTCTCCATCCCTGGAGGGGTTCAAAAAGCGTGTAGACGTGGCACTTTGGGACTAGAGATAGTGGGGTTTGGCTGATGGGTGGACTGGATGAGCTTAGAGAGCTTTTCCAACCTTAATGAGAGGAAGGAGACACCAACATGAAACACAAATGTGAAACTGAAATCTCAGAGTAACTGGGCACGGTCAAAATCATGGAATCATAGAACACATCACAGAATGGTCTGAGTTGGAAGGAAAAGCCCATCCAGTCCCACCCCTGCACGGGCAGGGACACCTCCCACTGGATCAGGGGCTCCAAGCCCCATCCAACCTGGCCTGGAACCCCTCCAGGGATGGGGCAGCCACCACTGCTCTGGGCAACCTGTTCCAGGGCCTCCCCACCCTCACAGCAAAACATTTCTTCCCAAGAGCTCATCTCACTCTCTGCTCTTTCAGCTTAAAATCTGCCCCCATCATAATATTTCCTGGGCCAGGGCCTCCTCACCCTCACAGCAAAACATTTCTCTCTAAGATCTCATCTCAATCTCTTTCTGCTCAAAACTGTTCCCCTCATCCTATTCCTGCACTCCCTGATCCAGAGCCCCTCCTCAGCTTTCCTGGAGCCCCTTTCAGCACTGGAAGCTGCTCTAAGGTCTCCCCACAGCCTTCTCTTCTCCAGGCTGAACAATTCCCACTCTCTCAGCCTGTCGTCATACAGGAGGTGCTGCAGCCCTTGGATCCAGATGATCTTTAACGCCTCTTCCAACCCAAACTCTTTATCAGGGAGTGCAGGGATAGCATGAGGGGTAGTGGCTTTGAGCTGAAAGAGGGGAGATTGAGATCAGATCTTAGAAAAACAAAATTTCTTCCTAATAATAATAAAAAAATAAATAATAAAATAAAATAAAGACTATCAGGATTTAAGTATGTGCCTGTATAAAGCAGCTTTCTGTAACAGTTCTTTTCTACTCCACTGACAGAGAGGCATTAAAATCAATCCAGCAAGGCATAGTGCTCCATCTGACACTGAAACTTGCCAGTGAGGGGGGAGTAGAGGGGTGTGTAATCGTTTACCAGGAGAGACCTTGTTCCAGGCTAGTAAGTGATATTTCAGTTCATACCTAATATCTTCATCTGTCACCATAAACGCTTTGCAAAGCGGTTGCGAGGTGTTCAGCCAGACGCCGGGATTCTTCTCCACGGCTGCCGAAAGCTGGCCCGTGATGGGCATGGTGCTCGTGTGCAGGGCACTAGCGATAGCAGAGAGAAGGGTTTCGTCAGTGCAGCCAGGCCCGACCCCTGCAAGCGGGAGGAAAAGCCACAATCAGCACCGCACAAGCCAAGGAACAGCAAATCAGGACAGCAGGCATTATTCAAACCTGAACAGCAAAGCACGTATTGCAAACACAACATAAAGCTCAGTCCTAACTACTCAGAACAGCACCTGCACTACTCTCTCCAAAGTTTTTAAACTGGATCAATTCCTCTCCTCAGAAAAACCAAATTGGGAATGGAAGCTGTTTGTGTTCTGCTTCTAGAAAATGGACAAATAAATAATAGCCAAGAAGCTTTGCTTCTGTATCCCCTCAGGATGAAGGGCACCGAGCCTTCCAGCCCGAGAACCAACAGTACCTGCGGAAGCAGGAATAGTCCCCAGCATGAAGGACAAGGAGGTTAAACACAACACCTTGAGATCACTGCTGACTGGCATCAAAATTGGTGCAGTTTTGGGCATCATGGTATAAAAGTATTTAAAGCTACTGGAGAGCATCCACAAGAGGGCATAGAGTTGGTGAAAGGTTTAGAGGGGAAGCTGTGTGAGGCGCAGCTGAAGTCACTTGGTCTGTTCAGCCTGGAGGAGACTGAAGGGAGACTTCATCGTGCTCTACAGCTTCCTCATAAGGTGAGGAAGAGGAACAGGCACTGAGCTCTGGTGACCAATGACAGGACCTGAGGGAATGGCAGGAAGATGCCAAGGAGGGGTAGGCAGGACATTAGGAAAAGGTTCTTCCCCCGGAGGGTGGTGGAGCACTGGAACAGCTCCCAGAGAAGCAGTCATATGCCAAGCCTGATGATATCCCAGAAGCATTTGGCCAACGCCCTCAGCCCCATGGTGTGAATGTTGGGGTTGTCCTGTGCAGGGACAGGAGTCAGACCTGACAGGAGTCCCTTCCAACTGGGGAAGTTCAATGATTCTATAATTCTAAAATGCCACCCCTGGAGTTAAGCGTAGACACTGGTTACCTTGCAAACCCTTGGGAAGGTCCATTGTTTTCACCAGCTCCTCTGCAATGTCAAAAGCATTCAGTCCGCTTAACTTCTTCTCCCAGAAGAGCTGACACAAAGAAAAGTGTTTATTGGCACAAAACAAGATATGGAATGGATAACTCCACAAGGCACCCAGTTACAATCAGGAGAGGGAAGAACATTGCTGCAGACAGCGATATATCACATCTGCTATGGAAGGGTTCTACTGTGTCTGCAGCAGAGAACCATCCTCGTTGCCAGCTGGTCCCACAACAACTCAGTCCTGATCTGCTGCCTCGAAAGAGACTTTCTGCTCTCCCAGGGACCGGTGCTTTCTGTGCTTCCAAAAGAGAACAGCAAGGCTCTCACTTAAGCACATCCAGTGCAGGACAGCCTTTCTCACACCCTTATCCCTCTCTTGCTGTCTCTCATACACCATGGAACTCATGGAATGCAATTATAACCAGGCTCAAGCCTTATTTTATTCCTCTCTAGGAGTTTCTCATAAGAACAACCCTCTCTTGACCTTTACCAGTTTTTGGAACACAGGTTCTACTGAGGCTTCAGAGCATGCAAGCGCGTGGTTTGGTGGGAAGTCAGACACTTTACCTAGATCCACCTTGAACTCCTAATCTATACCTACAATGATGATTGGTCAACAGCTTGTCTTGTGAGAAAGCAATTTTATTGAGCTTTTGAGACACTAAGAATTTGCCCCGAACAGTCCAGGCACGAGCCTTTACATGCCTGTAAAAATCAGAGTGCGACTGAACCCACATAACTACAACAGAACTGTAACCTAAACGGAGTCTGGTTATAACCCACAGCATAGACAGCATATTCACTAGGTTGGAAATCGGGTTTGTTATGATTATTAAGAACTGTGAGCACTCTGAGTTCTTCTTTCTGAAGCATCAGAGACTTGGACTATTTGTACAGTGTCACAGAATTGATCTGGTTTATTTTGGGACGCTGCCAGCAGTAAAACCCAGGAGTTTTGAGAAGTTGTGGCTGTTCCATCCCTGGAGGTGTTGAAGGCCAGGCTGGGTGGGGCTTGGAGCAACGGGATCCAATGGGAGGTGTCCCTGTCCATGGCAGGGGGTGGAATTAGATGGGCTTTGAGGTCTCTTCTAACCCAAACTATTCTATGATTCTGTTTCTTAGGTCTGGAGAAGCAGCTCCCAAGCCACAAGCCTCACCTGCCGGGGCTGGTCCACGGCTTTCTGAGGATCGCTCTTCACCTTGTTGCTGGGATGGTTTGTGATCTTGGTGACGGGCTGTTTGAAGATGGAGGCTGTCTGTCTGACAGGCAGGGCCGTGTTCAGATCCGGCTTGCCCTGAGGAGTTCGAACAGGAGGAGGGGGGAAAAAATCCCATAAAAACATCTTCAATTTGCCAAAACACTTCTACAGCCATAAAGATGCACAGCAGGGAAATAAAGAGTTCAGGGACTTGGAAACTTCTCTGATTTCAAGCTATGTGCATTAGGCCGCTAAAAATGCACAACCAGAGGGAAATTTTCCCTTAGAACTATAAAAATTAAACTAAGTTTTCCAATTATTCACATTCTACTTAACATACATAGTCAATGGGCAAGAAGGACATAAAGGTGCTGGAGCACATGCAGAGGAAGGGAACAGAGCTGGGGAAGGGACTGGAGAACAGGGGTTCAGGGAGCGGCTGAGGGACCTGGAGCTGTTTAGCCTGGAGAAGGCTGAGGAGAGACCTCATTGCTCTCTGCAGCTCCCGGAAAGGAGGTTGTAGTGAGGTGGGTGCTGGGCTCTTCTCCCAAGTAACAAGGGAGAAGCACGAGAGGGAATGGCCTCAAATTGTGATGGGAGGAGAAAAAATGGCCTCAAGTTGCCCCAGGGGAAGTTCAGATTGCCCATCAGGAAAAATACCTTCACAGACAAGCCCTGGCAGAGGCTGCTCAGGACAGTGGGGGAGTCTCCATCCCTGGAGGAGTTTGAAAAACATGCACAGGTGGCACTTTGGGACGTGGTTTAGTAGGGAAAGCAGGGTTGAGCTGATGGTTGGACTGGATGAGCTTAGATGTTTCTTCCAACCTTAATGATTCCATGATTCTGTTCTGCACTAGCCTCCTCTCATTCCAGTTTGTACACAGTGGTTTTATTCCAATTCTGACAGAATTTAGGAGTCAGAACATTGAGTCTGCACTTTGGCAAATCACCTGGAGACCACTAAGCCAGAAGATTTTGACACAATGTTTTTAATAATTAGAAAACTTACGGTGTGTGATTTAGAGACCAGGTTGTGACTTCAGAAACCCCTCTAAACAATCCCATTTAAATCTAGTTGTGGGCACAAACAAATCAAAATAGCAGGAACCTTCAGCTCCTAACAAAGCTCAGTTTTTAAATGGAGATCATCACATTCACATTTTCACTACCTGACTGCATTTTATGTTAGTGGGAACACGGAAAGACCGTTCCTCATTCCCAAGATCTAACAAGCAAGTCTGAAATGGCTGTAGGACACACTTTGTTCTTGAGGATGCAGATACCGTGTCTGCCTAACATATTTATTCATGAGATGTAGAAGAGATGTATTCAGGACAAATATCATCCTGAACCCATGTGTATTTACGAGCCAGGGATAACTATTCGTACAAGCATTACAAGGAGTGGCTGAGGTACCTGGGACTGTTTAGTCTGGAGGAGGCTGAGGGGAGACCTCATCGCTCTCTGTAGCTCCCAGAAAGGAGGTTGGAGAGAGGTGGGTGCTGGGTCTTCTCCCAAGTAACAAGGGATAGCATGCGAGGAAATTGCCTCAAATTGTACCAGGGGAGGTTTAGAGTGGATATTGGGAATAATATCTTTACTGACAGCGTGGTGAAGCCCTGCCAGAGGCTGCCCAGGGCAGTGGGGGAGTCTCCATCCCTGGAGGGATTCTAAAAACATGCACAGGTGGCACTTCGAGACATGGTTTAGTAGGGACGGTGGGGTTAGGCTGATGGTTGGACTGGATGAGCTTACAGGGCTTTTCCAACCTTAATGATTCTATGATTTATTGAAACGTTTGAGGAAACGTCAAGCCTACGGGATGCATTGGCTGCCAGTCTCTGCAGCAGGACACACTTCATTTAAGGGATCCCTACAGCACCAATTGCTGTAGTGAACATTCCAGTCACTCCAGTGATGATGATTCTTGACTGGCTGACATATTTATAGAGAATTAAAATTACGTTCTTTTCCACGTTTAATGTTTAGGTGCACAGACATCAGCTTTCAGGTTCTGAAAAAGCTTATTGTATCCAATGGAGATATTTGAGAATGACTTGAGCCAATCTATCCAGACAGGCAGTGCACCAGTGTCACTGCGGCCTCGACTAAAGCTAAACAATTAAAATTAACACATCGCTCCCTGCTTCTCCCCAAAGCAAACGGCAGAGCAGAACGGAGCAGAGTTGCTGCACAGCCACAGGAAACAGCTGGAGATGTGAGACTCTGGAGGAGATCAGGCTGGAGAAGGTGATCTCACACTCCACAGAGGGAAGAGAGAAAGACACCAAGCCTCTCTCCAGCCCTTCGGCACAGATTTAGCAGCACCTCAATGTTCCTCCAGGGTCCCAGTACCCTGGAAGAATCAGTCATGGCAGGATTTGTCCAATACCTCACAACAGAGACGCTGTTATCTCACACAACTCGAGTTTCACACATTAATTACAAAATGCTTACTTTCCACGCTATCACAAACACCATCCTGCAAGGCAGCTTGGCCATAGGAATAGCAGATGGAAAGGGGAAAACTACCCCTGCATCCAACTCTTACTTTTGCTTGGTTGGAACAGTCATAGCGCATCCTCTGCCTGTTCTTGTTCATTTTATTCATCAGCATCTTTCCTGTGCGGAAGTCAAAAGTGCCAAGATCCATGGAGCTGCCCAGGTAGCGTGCCAGCTGGGGTTTGCTGCGGAACTTCTTACCGCTTGGGCTGAAAACACACAAAAAAAAGAAACAAAGAGGGAAATTTAAACCTCCTGGACTCACTCCAACAGACCCATGTCCTTCCTGTGCTGAACTGAAGGCAGGGCTCCAACTGAGGTTTCACCGGTGCAGAGCAGAGGGGCAGAATCTGCTCCCTGACTCACAATAGCAACCTAATCACTCCAGATGCCCAGAAGCAGTGTCTGCATATTGGAGACTCATTTTTTTTTCTATTGAGAGAAATGGTTTCAGTGCCTGAGGCTAATCAACCCCAAAGAGGTGCAAACACTTCTGGATCTCTGAGATTAAGGTTACCTTCTGTTATTCCTAAAGCGAGGAATGCAGGCTACTTGTTGCAAGATTTCTACTTGAAGGCCAAGAATAAAATGAAATAAAGTTGTCACAGGACAAGAGGGAAGAAGCATTCCCAACTATTCCAGCAGGACAAACCCTATTGTACCACAAGGGTGGTGTTCACTGATGGTAAAATAGGAGCAGCCTCTCTAGAAGCTTCTGAAAGGAAAGAAAGGTCTAAGGAAAAAGCCTGTTTTCACACATTATCTGCTTCCTTGAAGCCTTTATTAGAGGAAAGACCTGAAAAAACAGCATAAGCATAGGATTTCTAGTACAGGACAGTAGTAATCGGTTAGTTCAAGTCAGGCTGTGCAGGCAAAAACACAGATTAAACCCAAAAAGTATTAAAATCTCCCCCAAACCTGAAAGACCATGTTAATGCGAATGATACTAAAGCTGAAATGTGAAACAGTCTCCCAAAGGGCTTAGGACAGAAGGGTCATGATCATCCCAGACAGCATCTGCTTAGGAAGCTCCTGGCCCCAACTGCTCCCAAGCTGCTTATCCTGCTCTGTATCCGCTCCCCACCGCGACTCCGATCTGGAAGCATTCACGGCAAGGCAGAGTGAAGCAGATGGGGAAAACAACCCACCTTTGGAGGGCAGGGAGAGGAGGAAACATCCCTGGTTTTCCTCAGGTGGATTGATTCACTACAGATCTGCAGAGAGCAGGAACAAGCAGACAGGGACAGGCTGAGTCCAGACTCAAATTTGAACCCTTTTTTTAAAATACAAAGGGAATTATATGCCTCAATCCAGAAAGAGGAATAACCAACTCCAGCAGCTTTTAGCCCAAAGCCATCAGCGAAGCCAAGCGGAGAAACTCCAGCTCTATGAAGAATATGACACTGCTTCCTCTTCCAAGATCTGCAGCTCCATTCTACGGTTTAGTGTCTTAATAAATTTAGAAATACATTAGAATATGTTAGAAATAATACATTACAGGGAATTGTGAGCTTGGGAGCTCAGCGAAGCTTCCAGCACAGAGCTAGGCTGTTAAATGCACAGCACTGTTGGTTAGTACACGTTCTAGGAATTCTGCAAGAAAAGCTCTTCAAAGTCTGCATACGTGTGAAAAAACCTACCTGAAGTGACTCAGGGTCCTGTCTCTTCCCGGGGAAGCTTGGCCCAAAGGAAAAGCGCTGAAACATTCAGAAAAAAAACTTTTATTCTGGTTAAGTCTTGAAAAAGGCAATAGCGTATCAAGGTTTTCTGAGCAATGGCTGAGCACGGAACAAAGCTACAGCTCAAAGGTGACAGTAAAAGGTCCAGTAAACACAGAGAGGAAGGGGCTGGTGAGGTCTGGAGCTGTGGGGTCCCTCTGGCAGGACACTGAGGGCACCCCCAGGCACCTGAGAGAGTCAAAGGTGGGGGGGGGGCGCAGCCAAAAGCCCACACAACTCGAGCAGTCAGACTGCTTGCTGCATGTTGCAAGGCACAGGAACAGTAAATAACCATTTCTGAACCCCAAACGGCGTTAAAACGCTTGGGTGCCCTTTAAATATCACAAAATACGGGATTTCTCTCCTTCCACTCCAGAGCAAGAGCTCTGCACTCCTGGCTTGGACACAAGACTTTGAAGGACCCCAGAAGAGAAACACCGTGGTACAAAGCTGTAAAAACAACCTCTTCTAAACAACACCGCGGGCAGTGATGCCGCGAGCACACTGTGCTCGGCTCCCGAATCCAGGTCTTTCACACTCCGTGCTATGAAAAGTACAGCAACTGCAAAGTTGCAAACGATTTTACATGCTCGTCCACCAACACTCCCAAAGCGTTCTTTGCCGGTGCAGCCTGGCTTCGGCACTGACAAAACGAACGTGAGGAGCACCAAGGGGTTCTGACCAAACCCCCATTGCTTATTCCTAGACTTTTGGGGCGTGGATTGAGCTGAATGCAGGGCAGGCTATTCAAGAGCCAGGCGCTGCCAGGTGCCTGCTGCTCTCCATGTGGAGCTACCCCTTTGTTTCCTGCCTTATATCCTTAAGGAGAGACCGACTGCAAGCCTTCTCCCCTCCTCCCTCACTGCACAAGTCTCCTCCCCTCTGCTCTCCCCATTTTGCCTACGCAGGAGCTGCACAACTTGGAAAGCAAGGGACAAAAGACCAAAAAAAAAAAATAAAAACCAAACCTGAACCAACCCAGGCATCGCCTGCCTTTTGAAGAAATGGAGTCAGGAATAATGTAGGAGAAAAAGGGAGCTCCACAGCATATACCCAAAACCCCGTTTCCTCAGCAGGGGGGCATGGGGAGAATGCAAAATGGTTTTCCTTCCTGCTCTCGCCTGCCCGGAGCCAGAGCCCACCCCAGTGTCCCCCACTGCTGCTCCGGGCTCCTCCAGGTGCTGTCTGCTCCCAACACTGTTTCCCAAGGATCCAATCACCAGCTCCACCACCGTTGGTTTCCCCCTCTCACAGCATCTTATCCCTGGCTGCAACATCTGCATCATGCCCTGGTGGTCCCAGACCCCACCAGTTTGGTCACCCCAGGCTAGGCCAGCACAGGCAAACCCACAGCTGGCACCAGAAAAGGCACAAGTGTGAGCAGCTCCCACACTCACCCCACGACTCCACGCATCTGCACAGCAGCATCTCCCCATTCTCTGTAAATGTAAATTTTCAGCTCGGCATGAAGCAGCCTCGGAGAATCACAGAATCATGGAATGGTTTGGGTTGGAAGGGACCTTAAAGGTCATCTAGATCCAGGGCTGGAGCACCTCCCGTACAAGGACAGGCTGAGAGCTGGGCTTCTTGAGCGTGGAGAAGAGAAGGCTCCAGGGAGACCCTAGAGCAGCCTCCAGGACTTGAAAGGGGGTCTAGGAAAGCTGGGATGGGGCTCTTGATCAGGGAGGGCAGGGAAAGGATGAGGGAGAATGGTTTTGAGGTGAAAAGAGGGGAGATCAAGTTGAGATCTTAGGAAGACATGTTTTGCTGTGAGGGTGGGGAGGCTCTGGAACAGGTTGCCCAGAGCAGTGGTGGTTGCCCCATCCCTGGAGGGGTTCAAGGCCAGGTTGGATGGGGCTTGGAGCCCCTGATCCAATGCGAGGTGTCCTTGCCCATGGCAGGGGCTGGAACTGAATGGGCTTTGAGGTTCCTTCCAACCCAAACCATTCCAGGATTCTATGATTCCCATGTTTCACCTTGCCAAGGGCTGACGCCCAGCCTTAATGACGAGAGAGGAGGAAAACAAGGTGCCAGATTTTGCTACAAGTCTATAAACAAGGCAGCTTTAAAAGCACTTTTCGGATCAAAAAGCAAACATTCCCAAAATGGGCAATGGCGCAGCGCTCCTGGGAATGGCTCAGGCCAGGTTGGATGGGGCTTTAAGCAGCCTGATCCAGTGGGAGATGTCCCTGCCCATGACAGGGGGTGGAACTGGATAGGCTTTGCGGTCCCTTCCAATCCAAAGGTTTCCATGATTCTATGAAATGTATTTCAGGGGGTGTTAAAAACATTTTCTTCAACTTTGTACATTGGTGGTGCATAGAAGAAATCCACAAAGAAATAGGCTTCACCCAAGAGTTCTGTTTCATTTTCCACAAGAGCCACGGGAACAAGTTCTGGAAGCAGAGATGAGTAACAATCCCAGACTTTTCAGACACTTGGTCACCAAACCTTTAGCAGATAAATACTCTGAGGAAAAGCCACACAAAGCAGCACTAAATTCTCATTCTCTCAGTGGGAATGCTGAGTTTGTAGAGAGCCTTTGTAGGCAAAACTCTCTCAAGACAAGCCACCACTCCGACAAAATCCCTTCATGAAATCCTGCATCCCTGCACCTTTCCTGCTTGCTCCAAATTTGACCCATGAGCCTCTCCACATCAGCCAGATGCCCTCTTGGGTTTCCCAGCTCTTAAGCCACACACAGAGGAGGGAACACACTCTAGCGAAGAAATTCCTGCACATCTGCAGCTGGTGAGCGTGGGATTATCGGAGAATCATGGAATGGTTTGGGTTGGAAGGGACCTTAAAGCCCATCCAGTTCCAACCCCCTGCCATAGGTAGGGACACCTCCCACTGGATCAGGTGCCCATTCAACTTGGCCTTGAACACCCCCAGGAAATGGGGCAGCCACCACTTCTCTAGGTACCCTGGGCCAGTTATAGAAGCATTCCTACAAACCTGTTCCATTTATAGGGTGCGTTCCTAAAAGCCTGCCCAGGGACTTGCACCTCGAGGAGGTTTTGACTTCCAGCCAGGAACTGGCTCGCACAGGCTCATATCTCACACTCAGCACAACCCATCATTGCTCAACGCTCAACTCATATTCGACACAAACCTTCATGCAGAGTGCACACGCTGCTGGGGCTCACGGTTATAAAGGAAGCCTCCACATAGAAAGTGCGGTAGCTATAACTAACGGTTCGGAAAAGCAGGAACTGCCACCCCACCGCTGATCCCCTCAGCTCAGCGATAATTCCCAACGCTGGTTATTGCATATGAGAGCGCTCATTTCCAAACCATGCCTGGTTTACACAAACGGCATCACTACATCCAGGGCAGCTGGACTTAAAATATCATCCAGGTACACAATAGGCAGGAACAGAGGTGTTGATAAATCACCACCCACCTATTTTCCACTTGGAGCAAATGCAAAATGCAACTGGAACCAAAAATCAGCCCAGCAGGGTCCCATTACACCTTTGATCTCTGTCCAATGTGATATGAAAGGAAACACATTTTAACTTGGGAATAAAAATATGCTACTTGCCCTCTCTCTCTCTCTCTTGAGTTCAGCTCTAAGACCACAACTTTACAAATCAAATAAGTTATTTGAAAAACAGGGATCTTTTAAGCTCTCCACAACACCTCTGCTAGCTGCTGCCGGGGTCTTTCCTCTGAGCTGCAGTGGAGGAGCCGGCACTTCCAGCTTACGCTCCAGAGGCTGATATTTCATAGAATCATATAATGGTCTGGGTTGGAAAGAACCTTAAAGCCCATCCAGTTCCACCCTTTGCCATGGGCAGGGACACCTCCCACTGGATCAGGGGCTCCAAGCCCCATCCAACCTGGCCTTGAACACCTCCAGGGATGGGGCAGCCACCACTGCTCTGGGCAACCTGTTCCAGGGCCTCCCCACCCGCACAGCAAAACTTTTCTTCCTAGGACCTCATCTCACTCTCTGCTCTTTCAGCTTAAAATCTGCCCCTATCACAATATTTCCTGGTTGCCAGCATGGCACATGTTTCTCACAACCATAATCTGATTTAAGAGATGCAACCTAACCCATGCAGGAGCTGATCGCACATATTTAACCGACTGAAAGGCCAGATAAGGACACCTGCATAACTTCTACGCTCTCTCAGCTCCTGAAGAACCCAAGTTTCACACGGCAGCTGGCGGGTGCGATGAGCCTGCCTGTTGTGGGCGCAGGAGGGATCCATATGGGTGCAGGAAGGATCCATATGGGCCCACCTACAGCCCCGTGAGACACATACTGGTATTAATAGCAACGTCGCACGCAGAGCTAGCAGCTCTGGGGCCATATGCTTCCCACTGCCCATCCCAAGCCCTCTTCCCCGGACTCCCACCTACACCAACAGCCAGCACCTTGGCCAGGCAAATCCTTCTTTCTTTGCCCTACCCCGAATTCCTTAATATAGAGAAAAAGCAGCAGACAGAGCCTGGAGGAAGCTGCCCTCGCCAGTTCCCTGGCTGCTTCACATGCACCCAGTTTATTTGGGATTTAAACCTTCCTGTACTTGCCTCGTGCAGACCCTACTGAACAGGTTCCCCAAGGGCCGCAGCCCCCACCAGGGGCTCAGAGGGGGCAGAGGCCCTCAGGACTCCACTGTTCATCCCCACGGCTCCAATTAATGTAGGGGTTGGTGCCTCCTGGACCCCACCGCCTGGTAGTGGAGGGGGAAGAGCCCCCCAGGACCCCACCACCTGGTAGTGGAGGGGAAGAGCCCGCCAGGACCCCAATGCCTGGCAGTTGAGGGGAAGAGCCCCCCAGGACCCCACAGTCTCGTTAGCACAGGCGCTAGTGCCCCCCTGGACCCCACCACTCCTCATTGGAGGGGCAGAGTCCCTCAGGATCCCACTGTTCACTCCCACGGTTCCCGTTAACGCAGGATCAGAGCCCCCTGATCCCCACCGCCCCTTTAGTGCAGGGGCAGAGCCCCCCAGGGCCCCATTGCTCGCCCCCAGAATCCCAATTAACACAGGATTAGAGCCCCCAGGGACACGGTTCGCCCCTCTACCCCTACCGCTCGCCCCCAGGACCCCCATTAAAGCAGGATCAGAGCCCCTGGATTCCCACCATCCTTTTATTGCAGGGGCAGAGCCCCCCAAGACCCCACCACTCGCCCCCAGGGCTCCCACTAATGCAGCATCAGAGCCTCCTGATCTTCACCACCTCTCTACTGCAGGGGCAGAGCCCCCCAGGACCCCTGTTAACAGAGGATCAGAGCCCCTTGATCCCCACCATCCCTTTACTGTAGGGGCAAAGTCCCCCAAGACCCCACCGAGACACCACCACTCGCGCCCAGGGCTCCCATTAACGCAAGATCAGAGCCCCCCGGGACATCGCTCGCCCCCAAGTCCCCACCATTCGCCCTCAGGGCCCCCATTAACGCAAGATTAGAGCCTCCCGAACCCCACCAACCCTTTAGCGCGGGGATAGAGCCCCCAGGACCCCACTACTCGCCCCCAGGACCCCCACTAACGCAAGATTAGAGCCCCCCGACCCCCACCGACCCTTTAGTCCGGGGCCAGAGCCCCCCAGGACCCCACTATTCGCCCCCAGGACCCCCATTAACGCAAGATCAGAGCCCCCCGACCCTCACCACCCCTTTAGTGCGGGGGCAGAGCCCCCGAGGACCCCACTATTCGCCCCCAGAGCTCCCATTAACGCAAGATCAGAGCCCCCCGACCCTTTAGTCCAGGGCCAGAGCCCCCCAGGAACCCACTATTCGCCCCCAGGACCCCCATTAACGCAAGATCAGAGCCCCTTGTTTCCCACCACCCCAAAACTGCAGGGGCAGAGCCCCCCAGGACCCCACTACTCGCCCCCTGGGCTCCCATTAACGCAAGATCAGAGCCCCCCGACCCCCACCGCCCCTTTAGTGCGGGGGCAGAGCCCCCCAGGACCCTATTACTCGCCGCCAGGGCTTCCATTAATGCGGGTTCAGAGCCACTCGACCCCCCCCCCCATACAGTCCCCCCCCTTCCTCCTCCTTCTCCCCCTCCTCGAGCCCCCCCAACCCTCCCATCCCTGTGCATCGTCCCCACCGAGCGCTCTCACCTCTTCCGCTCCATGGCGGCTGGCGGGGTCCCTCCTGGCTCCGAGAGCTCCTGCCTGACTCCAGCCACCACTACCACCTCCTCCTCCTCCTCCTCCTCCTCTTCCTCCTCCTCTCCCGCCCCCCAAGCGCACCCTCCGCCGCCTCCGCGGCGCCCCCGCCCCCCCCCTCCCCGCCTTCCCCCTCAAAGCCGCCGCGCGCCCCTCGACGCGTGGATTCCTCCGCCCGCGCGCGCGCTGCGAGGATATAGTCCCTCCCTCTCTGCCCCCCCCACTCCCCCCTCCTTCAGCCTTATTGAGGCTCCTCCATCATCACCCGCCTATTTTCCACTCGGTGGAAACGCAAAATGCAACTGGAACTGAAAATCAGCGCGGCAGGGGCTCGTTGCTCCTTTGATCTTTGCCCAGTTTGATAGGAAGGGGAAAACCAGTTTAATTTGAGAATTAAAATACTCTACCGATCCTCTCTCCCTCTCTCTGAGACCCTAACTTTACAAAACAAATAAGTTCTTGGAAAAACAGGGATCTTCCAAGCTTTCCGCTGCACCTCAGGACGCCTTTGGGCACTGGGAGGCTTTGTCCAAGTGGTTTCTCACCCAGGATTTCCACCTTCCATAGCTAAATTCTCCAGGGATAGCACGCAAAAAGGGATCCATAAAGACCAAAAAACAACATGAAAGAGAGAAGTCTGCTCTGGAGGAGATAGTGGGAAGAGAAAGGACGGTGAAGGTAATAGGTTGCCTTGAGAAGTCATGGCTGCTCCATCCCACTTGGACTTGATCACCTCCAAGATCTTTTCCAATATAGCAATTCCATGATTCTATGACTCCCTGGAGGGGCTGAAGGCCAGGTTGGATGGGGCTTGGAGCAGCTGGATCTAGTGGAAGATGTCCCACTGGATGTTTGGTTTGGTGGCAGTTAGGAATGGTTGGACTCGATGATCTAAGAGGTCTTTTCCAACCTGGTGATTCTATCATTCTATGTCCCTGGCCATGGCAGGAGACTGGAACTGGATGGGCTTTAGGGCCCCTTCCAACCCAACCCATTCCATGATTCTATGAAATAGAATGAAGGGCATCAAAGGAAAAGAGCAAGTAGCAAGATCAAACCATGCAGGAGAAAGTCCTTCCACACTGATAGGTTAGAGCAGCTTCCAGGGCTGAAAGGGACTCCAGGAAAGCTGGGGAGGGGCTCTGGATCAGGGACTGAAGGGATAGGATGAGGGAGAACGGTTTTGAGCTGAAAGAGGGGAGATTGAGATGAGATCTTAGGGAGAAATGTTTTGCTGTGAGGGTGGGGAGGCCCTGGAACAGGTTGCCCAGAGCAGTGGTGGCTGCCCTATCCCTGGAGGGGTTCAAGGCCAGGTTGGATGGGGCTTGGAGCCCCTGATCCAGTGGGAGGTGTCCTTGCCCATGGCAAGGAGGTAGAACTGGATGGATGGGCTTTGAGGTCTCTTTCCTGGAGCCCCTTTCAGCACTGGAAGCTGCTCTAAGGTCTCTCCACAGCCTTCTCTTCTCCAGGCTGAACAACCCCAACTCTCAGCCTGTCCTCATACAGGAGGTTCTCCAGCCCTCGGATCATCTCCGTGGCCTCCTCTGGCCTCGCTCCAACAGCTCCATGTCCTTCCTGTGCTGAGGACTCCAGAACTGGACACAGGGCTCCAGGCAGAACGAAATAGGTCAAAGGGAAAGAGTTACTGGGCCCGTAGTGTGGGAGGGGCGAGAACTTCTGTTTTCCAAACATGTAAACTGTGGAGTGAAGCACAGAAACAGACCACGAGGAGAACAGCGAAAGCTCCCTCAATGGCATTTTTTAGGAATAAACTGGAGAAGCTGGTGAGCGGATCCCCCTGCAGGGTGGGGATGGAGAAGGTGACCTCTTCAACATTCCTTGGACCTCATTCATGTAAGAAAATCCATCTGCGCTGACAGCTGCAAAGGGGAAGACATCCACACTCCCAGGACTGCGTGAAATGTTTGGGTAGAAACTATCTCTGGAGCACAAGGGAAAAATATCCCAGTGTTCCTCACATGGGAGGCCCTCGGATCATCTCCGTGGCCTCCTCTAGACTCGCTCCAACAGCTCCATGGCCTTCCTGTGCCTTCCTTTGGGAACACTGCTAAGGAACAGTGGGGGGGACATTTGCAGGCACTGCCACCAGCTAGAAGTTCAGCTGCCAAAGAGCCCATGCTGTTTCGGACTCACAGATAAGCCCAAAATCACCCAAATTGGTTCTTATCAGCCGTGGAAGCAAGCAACAGGATATCCTGATGGAAACCCTCTTCTGTTTAGCCCTGAAGATAATGCTAACTGCAAGCTTTCTGCTCCACAACCGAACATTCCAGACCCAACAGTGGTGGTTGTTTTGGAGCGGGATTTGCTGGGAGAAGCCAACTCCCCAGCTCCTGCAGAACCTGAGCCTGGCCCAGGCGTGACCGCAGGAGAAGGGCTGAAAGCAGCAGACTGACCATGCTGAGGTGGTTCTGGTGTCCCACCTCCACTTACGGCTTCCACAATGGAAGTGGAGGTACCAGCAGGGTGAAACAATCCAAAGAGGCAGCAGGAACACAAGTCTTCCTTTCCTTAGAGGCAGCTTTGGAGTGAAGGCGTTAGCTCAGAGCTGAAGGTGCTTCTTGATTCCATAGATCCAGAGCCCCAATGGGCTGGGCTACCACTCTACCCTCAAGAGGAACGCTCCAGGTTCAGGAGGAGAAGCTTCTCCTTCTCTGCTGGGTCGCTGCCTTTTAACCAATTTATTCGTACAACGTATGTGACACTTGGTGAGCTCGTTGTGAAAACCAATTAACTGTTAGAAGAGAGGCAATGGTAGGACAGTAAACATTAAAAAGACACTCCTGACACTCAAACAGTATTTATGAGAATTTTAAATGAATTTACCCAAGAAAGCAGAAGATATTTCTCGTAGGGTATTTCTGAAGTGTGCTTGCTTTTGTGGAAGGAGAAACACTAGAAATTAAATGAGTTATACACTAATCCTATGGTTAATTGGAGACAGAGCCATCATTCGAAAGGCTGAAGAAAACACAAGCAGCTAAACAATCACCGAAGGGCAAATGAATCCGAAGCTCGCACATTCCTTGCAGTGCGTGTCTGTGCAGGCAGTCGGTGTTTTGAATGTTTTCCTTCTTTAAACATCTCGTACTCTCTCAGCGCTGTCGTTGGGGCTGTGGTGAAGGACCCTCTCCATGCTGAGGGCTGCAGGTGAGGACCTGGGGGAGCCCAGGGTGCTCAGAAGAGCAAACAGAGCCTCAGCTCAGGACCGCGGGCAAAGCTCCCTCAGCTACGAGAGCGGAGGCTCGGCCACCCATGGGAACAAGCCCAAACTGGGTCATTTCTGCACTCAGCAGCAGAGATTGCGCCCGTCTTGTCTGGACGTGTTAAACTGGTAAATGAGAGCAGACTCCCAACTGTTCTGGTCTGAGCTCGCCATCCTGGTGACGTGCCTGACAGAACGTCCATTCTCAAGGCAGGCTTGGACTGAAAATGCATCCAGATCCATATCCTTGTACATCGCACAGGGCTGCTGTTGTCAAACCTGCAGTCTCGGTGTTTCAAGGCACAGTGGCTTTGGCCTTTAGGAGTCAGACGGGGCTCTGGAGCACCGCTGGGACAGGGAGGACTGAAGGAACAGCACTGGTATCTCATTATGCCATAAGCTTCTGTACCATCCCATTGGACCCAGCAGGGCAGCACAAGAAGGTCCCTCGCTCCAAGAAGGATGTTGAGGCTTTGGAGTGTGTCCAGAAAAGAGCAACGAAGCTGGTGAGGGGCTGGAGAACGTCTGACGAGGAGCGGCTGAGAGAGCTGGGGGTGTTTAGCCTGGAGAAGAGGAGGCTGAGGGGAGACCTTATTGCTCTCTACAACTACCTGAAAGGAGGTTGTGGAGAGGAGGGAGCTGGGCTCTTCTCCCAAGTGACAGGGGACAGGACAAAGGTGAATGGCCTCAAGCTGCGCCAGGGGAGGGTCAGACTGGGCATCAGGAGAAAAATTTTCACAGAAAGGGCCCTGTTAGAGGCTGCCCAGGGAGGGGGGTGGAGTCCCCATCCCTGGAGGGATTTAAAAGCTGGGTAGACAGGGTGCTCAGGGACATGGTTTAGTGGCAGATAGGAATGACTGGACTCAATGATCCAAGAGGTCTTTTCCAACCCGTTGATTCCATGATTCACGGAGAGTTTTGCAGGCAAAAATTATATTCCCTACCTATCTAATTGATTACCTGTAATGCTGCCAAAGTGATGCTAAAGCAATCATTCCGTTAGAAAAGTATTGGAGGCATTCTGCACATTGCCAACGTTCTGGCAGGTTTACAGCAGTTTTGCATAGCAATGTCACTTGGAAGCCCTCAGCCCTGGTGACACCACAGCAGCACAGCTACCACCACCGAGATTTTTTCTGTGAAAGATTAGAACCTATCATAACAGCCAAAAATTGTAACGAGGTGAAATGTGGCACTGAACAGAGAGAAACCAGCAATCTGGTGCTCACACATGGATAAGTTTGTTTGCAAAGTCTGGTATTTATGGAAAGGGATGACCATTTCCTCCTCAGTTCAGAGTCATCTGCTGGGGCTCAGTGGCAGAGAAAAGACCAAGAATAATCCTTGGGGTTTCTTTTCCCAACAGCTAAAAGTTCCTTCATCTAAAGGCCAGGTTGGATGGGGCCTTGAGCAGCCTGGTCTAGTGGGAGGTGTCCCTGCCCACGGCAGGGGGTTTGGAACAGGATGAGCTTTAAGGTCCCTTCCGACCCAAACCATTCCATGATTCTATGAAAGGGCTCTGGTAGCGGGCAGGACTTAGCACTACCATGAACCCCTGCAATATTGGCTCTGAAAGGTTACCTGCACAAGAGTCCACAGCTGCTACTGATATAGGAATGAGCTCCTTAAAATCTACACGTCACTAAGTCATGGATGATTCATTGCTGGAGGGGTTCAAGGCCAGGGTGGATGAGGCTTTGAGCAACCTGATCCAGTGGAAGGTGTCTCTGGGGTTGGAACTGGATGGGCTTTAAGGCCCCTTCCAGCCCAAACGATGCCGTGTGATTCTGTGATCAGTTCAGGAGCTCCAGCAGGATGGGGAGTGATGAGCAGCAGCCACCTGGAGTCAAACAAGAGGCTCACACCCAAGAAACCCACACAGGAAAAGAGGCACACGGGAGCCTAACCTTCCTTTGGACTCCCCCCAAACACACTGGACAAACACAACCCAAACCTGGTCCAGAAGACATAGACCTAGAAGGTAACACAAAACCCCAAAAGAAATCATTCACTGGGTTTATTTCGTACATTGGGTTTATAATGTAAACTCCTCCCATAAGGACAAGATCGACTGTGATGGTGAGCGGAGGAAGAGGCAGGTCAGTCAGTGAAAGTCAAGTTGCTCACAACCAAGCAGTTTGTGGGATAGGGAAGGACACCATGACAGGATCTGTCCTGGGCATTCCGAGTTCACCTCAAGGTAGGCTCTCAGCGGACGGATGGCTCCAAAACCCTCTATCCAGCACTCAGTTCCCTACAATAAAGACAAAGGAGTCATTAAGCCGTGCTTCCAGCAAAGTGCTGCTGCAGCCAATGCTACAAGAGTTCAAAAGCCATCAGCATCCAGGCCAGGAGTTTGTTATGGAAGAGGACACGGGCACAGCAGAGCACAGGCATGCAGGTCTGTGGAATCCCAGGGATCATAGGACAGCACAAACACCCTCTTTCTCTGTTCCTGCAGAGGAACAGGCTCTCTTCAGATGATTTATGCCCAAAACCACACTGAAACCTTTGCTTCAAAACAGAGGGTGCACACTGTGGTCTCAGGACTGTAACCATGTTCCTGCTAAAGAAAACCCTTGTGAAGAAATTTAAATACTTCTACATGACTCAAGACTTTTTCCACTGTCTCTCCAAAATATCTACCCGAGATGCTGCAAGTGCAGCTGACTCCCTTGAAACATTCCTCTATCCTTTGGTTAAACCAAGGATCTGTGCAATACATATTTTGAAAAGGGGGAAGATTATGAAGGGTTTAAGTTCACTTTAAGTCAAGTTTAAGTCAAGTTGGCTCCAAAGAGATCTTACAGCGACCTTCCAGTACCTGAAAGGGGCTACAAGAAAGCTGGAGAGGGGCTGTTCACAAAGGCTTGTGGGGATAGGATGAGGGGGAATGGGTACAAACTGGAGAGGGGAGATTTAGACTGGACATAAGGAAGGATTTCTTCACGATGAGAGTGGGGAGGCACTGGAGCAGTTTGCCCAGGGAAGCTGTGGCTGCCCCATCCCTGGAGGTGTTCAAGGCCAGGTTGGATGGGCCTTGGGCAGCCTGGTCTGGTGGGATGTCCCTGCCCATGGCAGTGGGGTTGGAACAAGATGATCTTTAAGGTCTCTTCCAACCCAAACTATTCTATGATTCTAAGTATCTGTGGAAAAAGACTTAAAAAAGCACTAAGGATTTGCTCCGTGACTTCCAGACTCTCTGGTTTCCCTATAAAATGCTGTGTAGCTTGAAGGCAAGCGTCCTTTATTTAGCAACATCTAAATGCAATTGTTATTCTGACTGAATAAACAAATCCTGAGATACAGAGAGTTTCCTCTGGACCTTTTTCCATCAGCATCCTTCAACACATGGAAAAATCTTCCTAAATCCCTTCTATCCATGGCAAAGAATAAGTTTTAAGCCTGCCTACACAAACAGGTGCATTTAGAGCCCATCAGGAGGTACTGTCTAACTGCTACTCTGGCTGCGTGGCTGGTACGCCCTACAGATCCAGAACAGAACCTTTCATGTGCCATGAAAGGATAAAAACCACTTGAGAAAGCCAATTTTCCAATGAATTTGTGGCATGCAGTAACCAGAACATTCCATTTACTCTTAATAACAGTTACAAGGAACAGAAAGGAGCCTGGATTCACCCAGCAGCAAAACAAGTCTTGAACTCAAAGCTGTTCTGTCCAGGATTAGATGTCAAAAAGTTCCAAATCACCACAGAACACTGGCTTCTCAAGAACCATGTTACACTGTTAAAAACCCACTTCTTGCAAAATAACCACTTGAAAAGCATATTTTTATTAATATTTCATTCTTGTGAAGCCCCATATAAAGTAGAAAAAGCCCTAAACAACCAAGCTGAACAGTTCTGGCTTGGCCCAACGCTGGGATTGTGCCCCGGACAAACAGGACACCCTAAGGGTCCTATGACTGCACTGCTCTTGCTTGAGACGAGGTGCACAAACCCAACTTACCTTCAGAGCAAAGCTTACTCTTCAGTTTTAAACTTGCCACCGATGTAGGGGACATACTGAAGGACCAGCTTCCAGTCTGTAACCCATATCAAACCAGTGCCACCCACAGCACCCCAGGTAACAAGGGTGGGAGTCCTGCAGGAGAGACACACACGCAGCCAGGTAAACAATGTGGATTCTCCACTGGCAATCGCTCATCACTAAGGTCTCTGGGAAAGTTGTTTCTACCAGGAACAAAGGTTGGCAGAAATCTTGAAAGAATCTCACATACACAGAGAAGCGTCAGGGTATTGAGATCTTGTACAAGAGACGCTGATAGGCTTTTATTAAAAAGTGAATTATCAAGTGAAGAAGAGACACAGCTCTGTCTGTAACTTCTTCTGCGAGAACTGTGGCTCACCTCTCCTTTTCCTATACACAGGTGACTTCCTTCTCCCACGCATAACCCTGCAAAGTGGCATCTGCTGGCATGGGGAGGGGTGCCTGTGGCTCAGGGGCACTTGGGAATACAGAGTCACAGCCCTGGGACACCCAAGGATGTGCAGCCATGGCCCAGGGATGTGCAACCACAGCCTGGGGTCACTTGGAAACACAGAGCTACAGCTCAGGGACACTCAGGAACACAAAGCTATGGGCTGGGGCCATTTTGGGACATGCAAATATGGCCCGGGGACACCCAGGGATCCGCAGCTACGGCCTGAGGACACGCTGAAGGGCAGGGCATTTTGCCAGACAGACCAACAAACACACACAAACACAATCACAGTTATGCACATGCGAACAGACACGCACACACAAGACAGACAGACAGACAAGCACATGCACACGACGGACGCACTCACACCAGACAGACGAACACCCCCCCCAGACAGACAGATGTGCACACGACAGATGGACGTGCACACAACAGAAGGACGTGCACACAACACAAGGATGCACATACCAGACAGACAGACAGACAGACAGATCCCATCCCTCTCAGCCCTTTCCCCCCAGCTCAGCGCTCCCTTCTCGTGCCGAGCCCATCTCCCGGAGCCCCGCAGGGCACGGCCGCTGCTCGGGACCCTTCAGACTCCTCGGGAGCGCGAGGCATGCCGCGGCCGGGGCAGGGCTGGAGCACGGAACAGGCCTCTCAGCCCGCCCTTTGGGCTCCAGCCTCGCCTGCGTCCCCAAGCCACACCGTGAGGAAGCAAAGGGGGACACGGAGCAGATGGGGCCGGGCCTCACCAGTTCTGGAGGAGCTGGACGTAGCGCGGCCCCACCAGCTTGCTCAGCATCGCTGCCCTCAAAGTCACCCGCGCGGCGCAGGCGCCGGGAGCGCCGAGAGACAGGAAGGACCCCTCGCCACCAGCTCTGGGGCTGCCGGGCTGCCCGCGGCGCTGCCTGAGCGAAAAACCGTCGCCATGGCAACTGCTGGGCTTCATCGCCATCCATTAGAGGGGACAGGAGTGGGAAGGGGACAGGAGTGGGGAGGGGACAGGAGCCGTGAGGGCTGGGCCCACAGGGACCCAGTGCTGCTTCTTATGGCATCATGGAATGGTTTGGGGTGGAAGAGACCTTAAAGCCCATCCAGTTCCACCCCCTGCCATGGGCAGGGACACCTCCCACTGGATCAGGGGCTCCAAGCCCCATCCAACCTGGCCTGGAACCCCTCCAGGGATGGGGCAGCCACCACTGCTCTGGGCAACCTGTCTCCCCACTTGCATCGTGAAGAATTTCTTCCTAATGTCTAATCTAAATCTTCCACCATCCAATTTAAAGCCATCCCCATCACTCCATGCCCATGCAAAGAGCCCCTCCCCAGCTTTCCTGGAGCCCCTTTCAGCACTGGAAGCTGCTCTAAGGTCTCCCCAGAGCCTTCTTTTCTCCAGGCTGAACAACCCCAACTCTCTCAGCCTGTGCTCATACAGGAGGTTCTCCAGCTCTCGGATCATCTCTGTGGCTCTTCTGCACTCCAACAGCTCGAAGTTCTTCTTATGTTGAGGATTCCAGAACTGGACGCAGGACTCCTTTACAGAGCAATCCCAAGCACAAATCCATTCTGTGCGGAGAATGGATTGAGAGCAGCCCTGAGGAGAAGAAGTTGGGGTGCTGGGGGAGGAGAAGCTCAACATGAGCCAGTAACGTGTGCTCACAGCCCAGAAACCAACCGTGTCCTGGGCTGCATCCAGAGCAGCGGGACCAGCAGGGAGGGAGGGGAGGCTCCCACCTGGAGCCTTGTGTCCACCTCTGGAGTCCTCAGCACAGGGAGGACATGGAGCTGTTGGAGCCAGTCCAGAGGAGACCACAAAGGTGATCCGAGAGCTGGAGAACCTCCTGTATGGAGGACAGGCTGAGAGAGTTGGGGTTGTTCAGCCTGGAGAAAAGAAGGCTCCAGGGAGACCTTAGAGCAGCTTCCAGTGCTGAAAGGGGCTCCAGGAAAGCTGGGGAGGGACTCTGGATCAGGGAGGGCAGGGATAGGATGAGGGGGAATGGTTTTCAGCTGAAAGAGGGGAGATTGAGATGACCTACTGGGAAGAAATGTTTTTCTGTGAGGGTGGGGAGGCCCTGGCCCAGGTTGCCCAGAGCAGTGGTGGCTGCCCCATCCCTGGAGGGGTTCCAGGCCAGGTTGGATGGGGCTTGGAGCCCCTGATCCAGTGGGAGGTGTCCCTGCCCATGGCAGGGGGTGGGACTGGATGGGCTTTGAGGTCCCTTCCAGCCCAAAGCATTCCGTGATTTCACGAGTTTATGACTCTATTCCAACAGCAGAGGGAGTTTCGAGCCAGATTATTTTTCAGCAGAAGGTCCTAAATCCACTATCGGTTCTATAACGTCGCTCAGGCTCTGCTCTAAGCCAGCTCAACCTCTTGTGACCCTGCAGTGTTCATGTGCCCAGGACCTTCACCTGGGCTGCCAAAGCTCCAGGGCTGAAAATGCTTCCCATGGTCCTTGTGAGGACCTGCAAAAACAGTGTTCCATCAATGCTGCCGGCAGCCATCACCTTCCCATCCACCCTGGAGAATCATAGAATAGTTTGGGTTGGAAGAGACTTTGATAGTCATCCAGTTCCAACCCATCTGCCATGGGCAGGGACATCCCACTGGATCAGGCTTCTCAAGCCCCATCCAACCTGGCCTTGAACACCTCCGGGATGTGAGAGTTGAGAGCCCTTTGCGTCCCCAACACCACCCATTTCACATGGATGGTTCTGGTGTTTCCGTGCCTGGGTGCCCACAGGGTGATGCGGGTCATTGTACTGTGTGATTTTGGGTTCGTTCCAGCGAGTGATTTCCCTGCTGCTCAAGATGCACAAGGACAGCAGATGGGAGCTTCCTGGCATGAGTTCCTGCAGGAAGCCAGGGCCTTTGCCGCAGCCACCGCATTCCCAAGGGCTCGGTGGGGAAAGCAAGCCTGGTGACCAGGCTTGCTTTTCCTTGATAACGCTTAGCTCTGTGTAATCGCACACGCAGGAGAGATCTCTAACCTGGGGCAGAACATGTGCTACCCCGTGCAAGCAAAGCTTCAGAGGTGGTGGGGGATCCCATCGCCAGCACCTACACCTCTGCCGAGGTGGTTCCAACAGCTGCTGGAGAAGATGCCCAGATCCCACATTGATGGGCAGCACTGGAAACCTTCTCTGAAGGCCACTGTGTGTGGTTCAGGCTGCGTCACAGCGCTGATTCGGGTGGGCAGGACTCATGCCTGGAGCACAGGAAGAGGGACAATCACAGAATCGTAGAATAGTTTGGGTTGGAAGGGACCTTAAAGATCATCCAGTTCCACCCCTGCCATGGGCAGGGACACATCCCACTGGATCAGGCTGCCCAAGGCCCATCCAACCTGGCCTTGAACACCTCCAGGGATGGGGCAGCCACCACTGCTCTGGGCAACCTGGGCCACTGTCTCACCACTCTCACGGTGAAGAAATTCTTCCTTATGTCCAGTCTAAATCTGCCCCTCTCCAGTTTATACCCGTTCCCCCTCGTCCTATCCCCACGAGCCTTTGGGAACAGCCCCTCCTCAGCTTTCTTGTAGCCCCTTCAGGTACTGGAAGGTCACTCTAAGGTGCCCTCAGAGCTTTCTCTTCTCCAGGCTGAACAACCCCAACTCTCTCAGCCTGTCCTCATATGGGAAGTTCTCCAGCCCTCTGATCACCCTTGTAGCCTCCTCTGGACCCGTTCCAACAGCTCCATCTCCTTCTTACGCTGAGGATTCCAGAACTGGACCTAATCCTCCAGATGAGGTCTCTCAAGACAGGAGCAGAGGGGCAGAATCCCCTCCCTCCCTGCTGGCCACGCTGCTCTGGATGCAGCCCAGGACACAGTTGGTTTCTGGGCTGTGAGCGCACGTTCCCGGCTCATGTCGAGCTTCTCATCCCCAGCACCCCAAGTCCTTCTCCTCAGGGCTGCTCTCAATCACATCACCCCCATCCAGGACTGAAACTGTGGATCATCCTGTCCCAGGTGTAGGACCTTACCCTTGGCCTTGTTGAACCTCCTGAGGTTCTCACAGCCCCACTTCTCCAGCCTGTCCATGCCTGAAACTCGCCCTGTCTTGTCTTATCTTTTTTAGTACAAGGTAAAAACCTTTATTACAACTTTTCATTCATCAGTATACAACACCTGAAAGACAGATATGGGGAAAAAAAAGGTAATATTGTTATAAAATGTCACATTTATTGCTACATTACTGTTATATACAGGACAGTTCTCAAAATCTACTTTAAAAAAGTTAGGATTATTTAAAAATTCCAAATAATCCAGCCAGCTGTTTTGACACTTGTATAAAATTATTTAAAAAAATGAAAACAATTCATATCTTGAGGCACTCAGAAACACAATTTTATCCCCCAATTGTGATTCCTTTCAGAGAACAATGCATTTTCCCACCCCCAAATACTTTATTTTTCACTTCTTTTTTTTTCTTTTTTTTTCTTTTTTTTTTTTTTTTGCTGGGTTAGGCATATATATATATATTTACTATATATATAGTTCAAAACTATAATGTGTATCTGATTTAAGAACAAGGATTTCAGCCACTTAAGTACATCTGGATTTACAGGTAGGCAGCATAAACATCAAAAGCAAGGACCATTTGTTTTTATTTAAAGGCCAAAAACCAAAAACAACCCAAAACTTTCTACAGGGTTAAAAATAAAACAACTTCCGCAGGCATTTCCCATCTGGTCTCCCACCCCCTCGTCCTACAAAAATATATAGGAAGGGCAGCCCAGCTTTGTTTCCCCACCACGCTGGAGCCCTCCAGAGAAAATGGGTCATTTCCAGCAGACCATGAGGTCCAAGTGTGGGGTTGTGGCCATCCTTGCTCCACTTCTTCTCCTTTCCCTTCTCCCAGCAAATTGACTCCCAGAAGGTTCCTGGTTTCCCATGGCTCCATCCCTCCTCGAGAAGCTCCAGGTTTGTCCAAAAGCTGGTGGGTTTCAAGTGATTTGGGAAGACGTGGCATGGGGAAGGGGGGATCCACAGTGCTCCCAGCTGGTTGCGATGGGAGTTCCGTGGTTCCCCAGGGGATGCCGGGCACAAGAATGCTCTTCAGCTAACGAACTCGGTACCCAAACGGCCTCGGTACCCGGGATGCCCCGTTGTGAAGCACAAAACCCGCTGTGCCGAGATGTAACAGGGGAGGAGGTTTATTCCCCCTCCTTCCAACGTGGTGGGTGCTGCTGGGCAGGACCAAAGTGGGCGTTGAAAGACCTGAGGAGCAAGAGGCGTTCAAAAGCCAAAGAATGGAAATACCGGCGTGGAAACTCATGGCAGGGCTGCCTCGTGCTCCTGGAAGGTGAGATGCAAGATGGACACAAGGTTCACCAGAAAGGACACCGAGATCTCCTCCACGCTCGGCTCTGGTGGGAGCCCTGCAAGCAAAGGCACTACTGGTGCCGGCTCTCTTGAACGGATGAATTGCCCTGAAGATCAAACCTCTGCCCAGGCACCCGGTCCCTAAGGGCAGTGGGGGAGCGAGAGACAACTGTGCCATGGACTGACCTGCAGCGTCCACCTCCCAAATCCTCCTGCCTCCACCGGTAGCTGGTGGGATGGTTCTGCCCCACTGTGAAGACACCCACGGTGGCTGCACGCAAAGGGAAACGGCTCGGAGGTGCTGGCTGGAGAGACTGGGGAGCACAGGAGGAAGGAGGAGCACAGGAGGAAGGAAAACACACCTTCAAGCTTGAAGGAAGCCAAGCCAAGCCAAGCCTGAGGCTCAGGCATCAACGGAGCAGCCCATGGAGCTGGGCAGCAGTGTGGTGGGACACAGCTTCTCCATTCAGGGGCAGAAGAAGATCATGCAAGATAAAGGATGCTGGCAATGAGCTGCCAAGCATTGAGCAGAAGGCACAGGAGGGTGAAGGGAGCATGGAGAAGCCCTAGGGACAGGCCTTGCCCCCTCCAATTTAGTGCTCAGCTCCTGCAGAGTGAGCTGGAAGAGGTGTTCCTGCGGTCTCACCTCTCACATACCCATCCCGGCTCCAGGGCACAGGTCTTGAAATGCTTGGGGAGCTGCAAGAAATGAAGCTGGACCCTGAGAGCAGAGGGGAGCAGGAACTCAGCGATCACGGACAAGAGCAGAGAGAATGGTCTGGGCTGGGATCTGGAGAGCCCTGGTGAGAGGAGAGGGGGTTGCATAGGATTTAACAGGGGAAAGACGTTATGTGAGCTCGTGGTATGGAAAACAGGTCTTGCTATTGCTGGTGTCAAGCAGGAATGGGGGAACCCAGTGGCCACGGCTTGCTCCAGGTTAGCCTGCAGGGGACTGATGGCTTCTCCCAGTCCAGCTCTGGTACGAGCTGTGCTTCAGCTCCCCATGCTCAGCCCTTTTCTAAAACCCCAGGCCAAGGGCTTGCTGAAACTGGAACCAGCCTGTAGTCACCAGTACAGCACAAAGAAGGGGCTGCAAAGGGCTCCCCGGTACTGAAGGTGGCAGCTTCTCCATGGGAGCAGAGCTCAGGGGTGCAGGGGATGGGGGTTTCTCCCGTTTCTCACGGCTGCCGAGGGGGAGGATGTGCTGGGTTGCCCAGCAAGGGCCCAGTGCCCAAAGGCTCTGCTGGCTTCACTGGGTACAGGCGTGAGACACAGAGGACCTTTGAGAGCACCTTCTGCACTGAACCTGAAATTGTAGACTCCTGGGGAAATCCCAACCCGATTCTGTCCTTCCTCTTCAACCGCTACTGCGCAGCCAGAGCAAAACCTCTAGGAAACCAGCTCGTCACTGACACACAGGCTGGGGGAAGAAGCGGTTCACTGAAGTCACAGCTGGGGAGGTTTCACATCCCAATTCTGCATTTCTCTGCTGGAAAGGGCAAAAACCCCAATGGCAAAGGAACCAAATCCCTGACCCGGGAGTGCTGGCGCACAGGGAAGGGGCAGCAAGTTGACTCCATGGTGTGGGGCTGGCATGGACCTGCTCCCAACAGCCGGATGCGAGATCTTGGGGTGCAATTCAGCTACAAATCGTCTGCCCAGGCACTGCTGCGCCTCTTGCTCCCACGCTGGAGCTCAGTGTGGCCAGACTGGGATCCAGATATCCCAGGTCCTGTCCAACAACACTCTGAAGGACACCAGAGTGAGCTGTAAAAGCAGAACAGAGGAACCTGAGGAGATGTTGGCAAAGAGCTGGAGCTGAAGTCAAGCCAGGCAGTTGGCTCGGCTGGGAGAAGGCCTGAGTGATGGGTCACAGGCAGGGAAACGACTGCAAAACCAGGGGTCAGCTGGAATTTTGCTCCCTGGGGTGCACTGGCAGCAGCTGTGGGATTGGGAGCAGGAGCAGGCAGGCTGCCACCACCTTCCATCAATGCTGAGCACCACCAGGATGGGACTATAAAGATGCAGTCTTGGAGGCTGCAGCTGTTTTGCTCTGGGGCGAAAGCAGGCGAAGAGGGAGAAAGAACCAAAATCTGCAAGTTTTACTGTTAATAACCTGGATTCCAGACACTCCCCCGCACCTGGTGGCACGCATGGCTCCTGGGCAGGATGCGCAGGGAGCTGCTGGAGCGGGAGGAAAGAGGAGCTGCTATGGGCTGGGGAGGTGAGGATTGCACCGCAGCAGGTGGCCCGGCTGCACATGGAGTGTCCCACGGCAGCCCGGCGCCCCAGTTCTGCTGTTCGGCTGCGACGCAGCTCAGCCTCTCCTGCCTGGGAAAAAACTAGGAAAGGGGGAAGCAACCTCTTCCCTGGTTCCTTATCCGAGGATGGGAGCTTTGGGGGTGTTGGGAGCCCCAGTGGCGAGGGGCACACAGCCGGGGAGAACCCATGCATGCAAGGCTGAGAGAGGAAGCAGAAAACCCAATGCCATCCTGCAGCACATCACCCACCCGGGACACCTCTTCATGCAGGACCGCAGGTGCAAGGGACACACAGAGAAGCAAGTTTGGGGAGAAAAGTGATCTGCAAGCCTGAACAGCTGAACGCCAGCAGAGCTGTGGGCTGCAGAGGGCACAGACCCTGATATCTCTGACCATAACACCTAAAGATGCGAGTTTCATTGCAACAGGTTGGGATTTCAGGGCTGGGCTGATGGTATTCTGAACATAACGCCTGAAAAGCCACTTTTCCTGGCAGGTTGTAACACCAGCCTCAAACAGAGCCAAAACCACCGTCAAGCCAAAGTAACTTTTCCTTGCTGTGCTCCACACAGCCGAACACTGGGCTGACCTTCGCCCAAGCCTTGCTAAAGGTGGTCCTGCTAGCAAGAAAACAGCATCTGAGCCACCTAAATTCAGATGAAAAGCCCTGTCTCTCTCACAATGCCTGGTGGATTTGGGATGATGGGAAAGGCTCCATCCCATCTGAAGTCACCCCTGGCCTGCGGAGCGTTAGCCAGAACTCGGAGGGGATGACAGAGTTCAGCAAAGTTTGCAACAAATCACAAATCTTCTCAAATTTCCAGTTTGGTTGAGTTTCTGGATTTTTCTTGGCTACAATCTCTTTTCTTTAACTCCAGTTGTACGTGACTGCCACCTCAAACTCTTTTTTGCAAAACCAAAGTGTGGGGGAAGCACTTTTGAATGATTTTTGTCCAGTTTCATGCTTGCCAGGGCTGGGACATTGCTTTATCCCTCCTGGTCCTGGGGCAGTGGCACCGAACCGGCAGAAATCCCGGAGCAGCAAGCGCCCCGCCAGCCCCAGTCCCATCCTGCTGACATCGCTCGTGGGATGAAGCAGCTGAAGAGTCCCCAGTTTCTACCCCAGAGCATGGATCGGGGCTGTCTGAGTGCCCAGATCTGGCTGGTGGGCTACAGAGGGGCACTGCCCCCTCCCTGCCTGTTTTACCATCCTCAACTTCAGCATCCGAAGCACAACCCAACCTGGCGGGATGCTTTGGGAAGACACGGCTTTTGCTGCAAGGGAACAGCTCCACGGGGACAAGGATGTCACACATGGAGGAAAACCTCATCCATCTCACGCTGGCCAGCGTTTAAGCAGGCAGAAGAACCCAAGGGAAGGAAGAATGTCATAACCTGATGAGCTAATTAGGCTGAAAGACGTCTGTTGACACAGGGAAGAACACAACACGTGTTCCTGGGCTACGGGGACCACGGCCACCGGCCTTTCTCAGCCTTCCTGAAGGCAGAGCTGGAGGTGGCTGTGGTCTCAGGTCTCAGCACACAGAAGCAAGCAGTGGGCTGCAGGCAGGAAAAGCCAGGAGCACCAGAAAGCCTCAGAGTTAGGGTTGGACCTTGCAGAGGCACAGGGTGACGCTGGTGCCAGGGGCAGCAGGGAGAAGATGGTCCCATACAGCTCCGCCTTGGTACGTGGCTTGGCTCTGCTCTGCGATGCTACAAAGGCTGAGCCCATGGTACCCGGGCACAGGTGGGAGCTGAGCAATGTCCTGAGCATTTCCAGTGGGCTTTGCTGGAGCACAAAGCACAGCTATGAGCGCAAAGGAGCACCAGGATGTTACACCAAAGCCTGGGGTTGCTAGGAAGTGCCACAGGACCTAACCCTGCTCACCAGTCCTTCCCTTTCCCCGGGGCCAAAGCAATACGGTTTCCTCAGGAGAACAGGCCAGAGAAGCCGAGGGGAGAGATGGACCCTGCTGCCACGGTCTACCCTATTCCCTGTCCCCACGTCCCCCCTTAGGGCCACCAACTCATGAATTATCCTTCCTGACTGATCTCTGCCAGGCAGATCCGGGCAGCAGCCGTTCCCAGTCCGAGAGCATCACAGGCACCACCGATAGGATTGAACACCCCCCTGGGGAGCTGAGCCAGTCAGCCTGCAGAGCTGGGAAGAACCAGGCACAAAACGTTTCAGAAAGGGAAGGAGAAGGAAGAAACAAGAATAAATTCCTGGTGGATGCTTTCCCATTGCTGACTCTAGAACAGCTGCAGCAGCTCAGCACCACCAACCACCTCTTCGTCTGCTCTTGCATCTCTGAGGCACCCTGCCACGCAGCGGGGCTGCTGCTTCCTCCCACTGAGCACACCAGAGCAGTCTGGAGCGATGCTGGGAAACCCTCGGAGGGAAGAGATGCTGCTGGAGCATCTCGTGCAGAACAGGCGCTCGCTGCTCCCCTCCTTGCCAGCATGGAGAGAGGAGCCCATGTGCAGCTGACAGTGGCCACTCTGCACCCCACAGCAAGCCGGGCGGCACGCCGAGCTGAGATTGCTCCCGAGGATACTTTGGAGCTAGAAAAGCGGGTGAAGGTGGGGTATGAAACCACCTTTCTCGCAAGCCTGCAGTGTGTCGCATTTCCCAATGGTGGGAACTCCAAAGACGTGTGGAGACGGAGATCCTGCTGCTGGTTGGGGCTTGTCTAGGGCTGGAGCGAGCGCTCCCATTCCTGCCACCTTGAATTCCGCCGGTCTGTCTGCTGCAAGGGCGCTGAGCACAGTGTCCTGCTGCTGCCTTTGCTCCATCTGCCTCTTCCCAGTCCTCCAGCTTTGTTCAGTTCATCTTTGTTCAACGCTACCCCTGGAAGCGCCTCTGACAGCGGGTGTTCGCTGAGACACGTGGGCAAAGGGCGCTTTCCTCCTCCCTGGGGCTTCCCTCTTGCATCCGTGTCGCTTACCTTGAAATTTTCCAGCTCCTTGGTTCTCTTCCACCTCCTCGGCAGCTCATCCTCCCCGTTGCGATGCTCTGGGGTCCCAGGAGGGACGCCAGGATCCTCCAGGAGCAAATCGAATCTTGCAGAGACCCTTGATGGACCCTGGTCGGCTCCTGGGAGGAGCGGGAGCAGCGCTGAGGGACACTGCCGTGATTTGCTTTGCTGTTTAACTTCCTTTGCCCCCAAATCAGAAGTGGCCGAAGCAAAGAGATGGTGAATTCAGCGCAGGTGTTTGTTTTTTTATAATGGAAGGTACAAGCCAGGCAAGGAAGAACATCCCCTCGCTGTGGCTACATTCGCTTTTAGTGGCTTTCAGAGCCGAATCTGAGAATTCCTCTCTTTATATCCAGTCTCTCTTAATACAATTTTAATATTCTGGTTGATCCTAAAGATGCAACGTTAACTATCGAAACAGCAGCAGAAAAGCGTGGGGGTACAAGACATTATTTTTTTTATACAAAAAAGAAATTCTTTTTCGTTGCTTACAAAAAACATATGCAAAAAAGAAGCTAAAAAAAAAAACCCAAAAGGCATTGCTATTTGTTCTACATAAAAAATCTCATAACTAATGTTCTTTTTTTTTCTTAAAAAAAAAGAAATATCAAGCTTAGGCACAATTTTGCTGCTGGCTGCTTGTGAACAAGCCAAGAGAACACGCCACCCCCTCCTAACTGAGTGATATGTATTGACTGTTCCGCACTTTTCACTTAAGGCAATTTTGTTTTCGTTTGCGTTTTTTTTTTGTTTTCGACAAAGTATTTTGTGGTTTTGTTTTTTTTTTTTTTCCACCCCTTACGTCATGCCAGGATCCGTCCACGTGTGTCAGTATTAGCAGTACTAAAGTTTATGGTTCGAGAAGGTCGCAGGTCGCACCGAGGGTTTTCTTCCTACAGCTCTCTCTCTCCAGAGGAATTACAAGATCTACAAATGTAAAGAGAAAAAACAAAAGCCTCAAGTGAGAGAAGTCCAAATGAGAAGAAATCTCTGCTTCTGTCACAGGCTCAACAGCCCCGAGGGCTCCGTGGGGTTGAGATGTGAACTCGATCTTCTGTGGCTTTGCCTTTGATTATTCCAGGGCAGCCCAGGAACTCAGGGGACGTCGGAGAGCGCAGCTCTTCCGTGCGAGTTGGGTGCTGTGCGCTGAGGCACCGATGTGCTCAATCCCCCTCTGATAATCCCTCTCTGGAGCAAAAGTCTTAGCAGGAGCAGCTGAGGGCCCTGGGGCTGTTTAGCCTGGAGAAGGGGAGGCTGAGGGGAGACCTCATCGCTCCCAGCCACTACTGGGAAGAAGGTTGTGGTGAGGTGGGTGCTGGGTTCTTCTCCCGAGTAACAAGGAATAGGACGAGAGGGAATGGCCTCAAGTTGCACCAGGGGAGGTTTAGATTGGATATTAGGAAAAATTTCTTTCCTGACAGAGCGGTAAAGTCCTGTCAGAGGCTGCCCAGGGCAGTGGGGGAGTTTCCATCCCTGGAGGGGTTCAAATAGTGTGTGGCCATGGCACTTTGGGCCATGGTTTAGTAGGGATGGTGGTGTTGGGCTGGATTAGCTTAGAGGGCTTTTCCAACCTTAATGATTCCATGATTTTATGACACTCTGACACCACTCTGGTCAAACAAGTTCAGCTATTCCTGACCAAGCACAGTGTTCCTTTAAAAACGGGGACAGCCCTGCTGGGACATGTCACTTTCTATGTCTTTCTTGGTGTTTCTGGACCTGCCTGTTCCCTCCCACAGGACCACCGGGGAAGGGAGTTACTGGTTTCCAGTAGCCAACAGAGCAGAGCTGAGCTTGCTCAGGGTGGGGACAGCACCGAAACCTCCATCCCGGCTACGGGGCTGCACCTCTCCTGCGGGGCAGAGGCTTTGGAAAGCCACGGATGAGCAAACGCAACGCAAATGCGAGTCATTTACTTAAGGTAAATGAAGAAGGAGGTTGAGGAGGTCGGACTGAGTAGGGCTGAGCTCCAGAGCAGAGCAGCGCGTGCTGGCAGAGGGATGCCGGGATCACAGGGCAGGGGACGATACCTTTACATGTGTCCAACAGGGTTGTGACCATCTCCTAGACCAGGATGTGAAGCTGAAAGTGTCATCTGGGGATCTCCTACTACTCCGGACACTTTCTCCTCTTCCCGACGTTTCAAGCAGGCTGCTTTAGGGTTCAGATTGCGCTCTATGCCAAAAAAACAGCAAGGGAGGGAGGGAAGCAACCTCAGTTGGAGCAACAGCATCGCGCGCAGCAGCAGTAGCATCCAACAGAGAGAGCAAGGACAGCGTCCCAGGACAAACAGACAGGACCATGCGAGGAAAGAACCTCAGTGCAAGCTGCTCTTTGCCTGCAGTGGCTGCAGAAACTTGGCGGGACCCCTGCTAGAGCCAAACCCCATGCCCAGCTGGAGCACCACACCAATTCAAAACATCTGCTTGCCCACAGAAAAACCCAAGTTGAGGACCGAGTTTTCCAAAGTTGCTTAATTTGGATCCAGGTGCCAAATTCCCATTAAGCAGGAGGAAAGAAGGACAGAGCAGCCTTGAATCTACCCCGGGCTGGGGCTTTGAAAAGCTCAGCCCGTGGCACGGTGCACCCGAAAGTGCCGCTGGCGATGCGAAAACACAACCTCGTGCCGAAAGCAAGAGACACAACAGAGATGCACACGCATAGAGAGATGTGGGGGGAAAGAAAGGCCCCGAAATGCCCCTGCCAGCTGTTACCATACCTCGTACTTGCTGCTCCAGGCCCAGAATGACCTGCACCGCTTGCTGTAGGATGATCAGTTTGGTCTGTGCTTTGTCCGTTTTTAAGTGCATCTGACACATGCGTCCCAGTTCTTTAAAGGCCTCGTTAATGTCCCGCACACGCACCCTTTCCCTGGCGTTATTGGCCATTCTCCTCTCCCGGTCCCTCAGATCTTTGTCTTCCAGTGACAAGGCCTCGTCTGTACTGCTGGGTTCATAGCACCACAGGGATTAGTCAGGGGGGTGGTCCAAGGGTGGGGGGGGGCTGAACGTTGCCGTGCTGGAAGTGCTTCTGGTGTCCACTGGAATCGGCTCAAAGAGCCTCACTTCACAAAGCCAATTGGCCTCGGCGAGGCTGGGGAAGGTGCTGCCAGCACTCCCGCGGGGCTGGAGGGTGCTGCCGGGGGCGAGGCTGCAGTATCAACACCCACACCTTCTCCCCTCTCCAAAATATTGCCTTTCTGGGCATTTTGGGCTAAAAAAGTCTTAGTTCAGGGGAGATATCAACTAAAAACATCAAGTTCTGTCCCGAACGAAAGACTTTTTGGCAGAAAGCAAATTCCACTTTGTAAGATTTCCTTCAAAACTCCATCTGCAGCAAATTCCTCCCGGTGAAGGCGTTTTGGGGAGCCTGGCCCAGCACCCTCTTACGGGTGGGGGCAGCACCCAGGGTGCTCTGGCTGCTGCTGCGGGTCAGTCTTGGACGCAGACACTGAATCCATGACTTTCAACACAGCCAAAATCCCTCCTGAAGGGGGCGATTTTCTTTTCCAGACATGGTCAGATGTCTTTGGGAGAACCTCCACAACTGGCAGCACCCTGGGGGTGCCCGAAACCGGCGGGGACAGGGGAAAAGGCAGAGTCGTGCTGGCAGCATCTTAAACCATAGCTTGGCCCACAGCCCAAGTCTCCAATTTACTGTGCAGACGACCTTCTCCCCCAGAGCAAAAATTCCTGCAGGAAAGACACTTATCTGAGGAGGGTCTGGACTGGACTGGATGATCTTAGAGCTCTCTTCCAACCTTAATGATTCTACTGTCCTTGGGTGAGACCTGGCACTGGGACAGACTGTGGCCTTCAGCTCCAGCAGAGCCACGTGGGGATAAACCTTCATCGAAGAGGGGCTGCAGTCAGAGTCTTCCTGGGTGTGTGCAGGGTCTGGAGAGGCTCCAGATGGTGCCCAACCATGTAGAGGAGGAGCAAAGGCTCCCCAGGAGGGCATTCGCCTGTGTGGGACAGAGGGTTGCCCACTGGACCTGCCTGCATCCTTTCCTCACTGCCTTGTCCTGCCTGTGTCCCCTCCTCGCTGCCCCAGCTGGCACTGCCACCTTCTCTCCAGTTCATCCAAGAGGGCTGGGAGAGAACGGAGATGTCCTGGCAGCCGTACCCACCCACAGCAGGAGCCCAGCTCCTTCCTCCGAGCTGCAGCTTCTGGCTGATGGCTTCCCTGGCAGGGACCCAGCGCCCCGCTCAGCGCAGCTGGGCAGGATGGAGCTGTCTCCTCACGTGCTGCTTCGTGCTCTGCATGGCCACAAGGGTCCTCTGGATTATAGGGATGTGCGGTGGTTTGGCTGCCTCGTGTCCTGCTTCAAGCAGGCACTGACCTGCCTACCCGGCCCCGCAATGGCCCTAAATCTTCTCTTTTTTCTCCCTTCCTGCCCCGTAGCAGCAGGAGGATTCCAGCAGCCCCAACTGGGACGTGATGGTCCCACTCCACGGCAGCCCTGCAGGAGGGGAGGTTGAGATCAGCTCCTTTCATTGCCCGAAGGCCAAACTGCCAGAAGAAGGGGCTCTCTCACTGCCTGCTGACAGCAGCACACGGGGCTCCGTTCGTTTCCCGGCTGCATCCAAGAAGGGTTTAAAAAGGGACAAGCGTGGGAGACCAAAGTGAACACGGTGCCAACTCTGTCTACCCCTCGCCCACCGCCGCCCCTCGGCTCCTGCCTCGATCCGCGAGCAGCAAGTACAAGGTAGAGAGTGGGACCAGCGAGAGGTCACGGCTGGGGACTGTCTGTAGGAGATCAGAAAGAACAGAACGACGAAATAAAAAACTCAAAATAAAAATAAAAAAAAAAATTAAAAAAAAAATAAAAAAAAAGGAAGGGGAAATTAAAAAAGAGACAGGAAAAAATATACATGTTATGAAAGGCAAAAAATTACAAACTGGAGAGAGGCACAAAGGACTCCAACATCAATGCAACAGCAGAGGCCAGCAGAGAGGAGCACAGCCAGGCACAAACCACCGATGCGTGTTACAACAGCCTCTGCAGAGAGAAAGGGAGTTAACCTGCCACGGCACCCTGCGCGGCGGGGCCGGCAAGCGGGAGCATGCACTGCGGGATGCGGGAACAAAGCAGCCAAGTCCTTGGGAGAAGGAAAGCCAAGCTCTCTGCTTCCCCTCCCACCGGGCCACAGCAGTTGGGACAAGCACAAGCGGCTGAGACGGGCGTGGGGACGGGAGAGCCTGTGCGCCCGCCTGCAGCTCCGGGCTCTGCTAGGGATGCACAGTGCTTCCAGCTTGTGTTGGAGACCGCTTTGTACAGGCACCGTGAGCTGCCCAACCCTGAGCTCGGCGTCTCCACCCCTAGCGATCCCCAAGGATTCGCTGTGTGCCCCTAAACCCAGGGGTGGGGACAGAGCCCCGCAGCAGGCGGGCAGCGAGGACGGGGCATTGCTCACTGCAGCCACGGGCAGAGATGGGCTCTGTGCTCAGAGCAACCCTCGGAGAGATCTCAGGTCTGGGAGATTTGCTGGGTTTTGGGTTTCTTTTTCATTTTGCTGGCCAAGCAGCTGAGCAGAACACCTGGCTGGAGGAAAGCGAGGACGGCGCAGGTGCCCCGTCGGGGAGCAGCATGCAGCACAGGCAGCGGGGAACAAAAGAGAACAGCAGGGATGCAAAAAAGGGGAAAAAACAAAATTAAAAGAAAAAAAAAAAAGGACATCCACAGCCTTGGGAATGCAAGGCCACAGAGGAGAGAGAGAGAGTGCGAGGCACCACAGCACGTGTCACAGGAGACAGACAGACAGACAGCCCCGTGCCGATCAGATACGTAAAATATCACCACTCCGGGACCCTCACTGACCTCTAACTTGTTGCTCCAGGTTCAGTATGACTGATACGGCCTGGTGTAGGATTAGCAGTTTGGTCTGCGGTTTTTCGCTGTTTAGATGGAGTTGGCACATGCGTCCGAGCTCTTTAAAGGCCTCGTTGATGTCACGGACCCGCAGGCGCTCACGGGCATTATTGGCGACCCTCCTTTCTCTTTCTCTCTCGGCTTTTTGCTCTGGGGGAAGAAGATCGTCCTCCTCATCCTCATCTTGACTAATGGTTTAAAATAAGAACGAGACAGGGACATTCCTCGCGTGCACTCTCAGCACTGGTCAACTCACAGAACAGAAACACATGGTGAGGTACCGAGACGCCAAACCCCGCACGTTGTACCGCACCCCACCGGGACGTGCCAGCCCGGTGCCCCGCACTCAGACACGGGGACACGCAGTGGCTTTGGAGAGAAGCAATTAAGGCTCTTCTTTGCCTCTTTTTTTTTTTGTTTTGTTTTGATTTTAAACAATCAAAAGAAATCACGGCAATGCAATTCAGGCCTGAGCTTGTTGTCAGGAGGTCGCAGGTTGGCATGGAGAAGGCGTGGGGGCCAACACCAGAGCCCCAAGCTTCGCGACACCGCAGCCCTCTGCCTCCAGGGCAGGAGGTGGCTGCAGGTGGCAGGAGCAGGACTGGCACTGCTCCTCCGGGCAGCATCACCCTGGCGAGGTCTCTGAGCTGATGGAGAGGTCGCCGACATGCTGGTGGGCTGGAAGGACTCTACCTGATCAGCTGCCACATATCTGGCTGGATGTGACAGAGGATACAGGAGCCCGAAGCTGACAACGGAGACAGCTGGAAGCAGGGAGGAGGTCAAAATCTTCCCTGCTCCTGGCTGAGGGGAGCTGAGCGCTCGGTCCTGCCACAAACAATGCCCTGAGCGAGCACGCCAGTGGGTGTAGCTCATGTGGATAAATCATAGAATAGTTTGGGTTGGAAGGGACCTTAAAGATTATCTAGTTCCAACCCACCTGCCATGGGCAGGGACAAGTGCGAGCCCTCTGCTTTATGCAAGGGCTGAGGGGGCTGTGTCGCTGGATGACCCCGGCCCAGCGTCCGGTGGGTCACCACGGCCAGACACCAGCCCAAATGCCCCCAGCCTGGGAACAGAGTAAGTGAAGGGAGAGACCTGTTCAAAGAGCACCTTGTTCTATTCCGGGAGGGTTTTAGTTCCTTCTTGTCCTCTTCCGAGTTATCTGCCACCGACGTGTTCTCTTCATCCTCCTTCTCTTCCCTCTTTATTTCACTGGTTCCGGAGGAGACGCTGCTTCGTCCCAGCCCCCCTGACAAGCCTGCCGAGGAAGCAGAGCCACACACGGGGGTTAGAGGGACCTGACCCACAAGAAAGGTTGGCAGGGAGGCAAAGCCCTGCTGTGCTGCATTGCCAACAGACAGCAGCCCAGTCTCATCCCGCATCGCTGGTTTGCAGGAAGAGGAGCTGGAGGGGTGCAGGCTCTGCCCTGCCTCCACTCACTGTTCTTTTCCCCCAGCCTCCCAGACCCTCCGAGCTGGAGATCAATCTCCCCAACCCGAGTAGGTCCCAGGGGCATTGTGCACCCACAGCTGGCAGGAGGGGCAGGAACATACAGGATAAACCTCTGGAAAACGTTCAAGGTAGAAACTGTCCTGCGGATGCTGCAAGGAAGCACCAACCTTGCATCTCTCCCAGGGTTGGACCTACAGGGTGACCCAAAACCCTCTGTGGCAGGTGAGCCTCAAGCGTGCAGAGCTGCCTTACCGCTGTACGTGTCTGGCTGCCGGCTGAGGTCAGGGAGTGAGCTGGGCTGAGATGGAAGCGTGACGTGGTTGTGGAGCATGCTGGGGTTGCTGGACAACCCATCTTCGGCGTGACCTCCTCCCACCTACGGCAGAAAAAGGAGAGCAAGCCTTGAGCAAGGGAAGCGTCGCAGCCAGCAGGCATGGGTACAGCCACGGCTCCACACACCAGGAGCGGGCACAGGCACTCGGAGCACAGCCACAGCTCCGCAGGAAAAGGAGCAGCACTTCCACCACCTCTGCTTGCCCAGAGAAGGGCATGAGGGAACTGTATGCAGGGCTTGTCACCAAAAGCCACCGCTGTGCCGACTGCAGATTCAATCTCTCTGCACAAAGATAACAAACCACTGCGCTTCTGTGCATATCACCCATTCAACGGTGACCCAAGCTGGACCACCCCGAGCTGTTCTCAAACCAAAAGCAATGTCTCTCTGAATCACAGAATCATGGAATGGTTTGGGTTGGAAGGGACCTCAAAGCCCATCCAGTTCCATCACCTCCCACTGGATCAGGGGCTCCAAGCCCCATCCAACCTGGCCTTGAACCCCTCCAGGGATGGGGCAGCCACCACTGCTCTGGGCAACCTGGGCCAGGGCCTCCCCACCCTCACAGCAAAACATTTCTCCCTAAGATCTCATCTCAATCTCCCCTCTTCCAGCTCAAAATCACCCCCCTCATCCTCTCCCTGCCCTCCCTAATCCAGAGCCCCTCCCCAGCTTTCCTGGAGCCCCTTTCAGCACTGGAAGCTGCTCTAAGGTCTCCCCACAGCCTTCTCTTCTCCAGGCTGAACAACTCCAACTCTCTCAGCCTGTCCTCATACAGGAGGTTCTCCAGCCCTTGGATCACCTCCGTGGCCTCCTCTGGACTCGCTCCAACAGCTCCATGTCCTCCCTGTGCTGAGGACTCCAGAACTGGACATGAGGCTCCAGGTGGGGGTCTCACCAACGCGGAGTAGAGGGGCAGAATCCCCTCCCTCCCTCCTGGTCCCACTGCTCTGGATGCAGCCCAGGCCATGGTTGGCAGGGGACTCCGTGATGTGGGTTCCCAGCATGTCCCCACCAGCTCCCACAGCGCTTCCCCACTTACCAGAGTTGGGTGCCTGTTCCCCAGGGACATGACGGAGGTGGGGAAGGCCTGGCCCAGGCTGCCCACGGTGGCACTGTGAGCCGGCGCTGAGCCCAGGAGTCCATGCATGTCCCCATGGTTGCTCGGCATGGTGGCTGTCTGGCCCACGGCGTGATTCCTCAGCACGTGGATGGCTTCGTCCAACCTGTCTTCCATTTTGTTTTGCTTGAGGGACAAGACAGGACAGAGAAATAGGTCTGTGCTAACGCCTGAAATGCCCGCAGCAGGTCTCTACGCCAAGGAATGGCTGGTGGCAACCACACGCTCAGCTTCCGCAAGGAAGAGAAATAACTCCTGGCCCCACCACTGCCATCCCCTCAATGACAAAGGGTGACACAAGCAGAACCACTCAGGAAAGGGAGGAGAAGCCAACCAGGATCTGTTTGGCTGGGCCAGGCCCTCAGGGATGTGCATGGGCCCTAAACAGGGGTAGGAAATAAGACTGTGCGTCTGCCAGACAGACTCTGGGCACAGGGACCCAACTCTGCTCGGCTGCTTCCACTCACGTGTCTATCTATCAACCACCTACCTTCCCTCCAGCCGTAGATGCTGGGGATGAGGACTTCACCCCAAAGCTCTTCACCTACATGTCTATCTATCAACCACCCACCTTCCTTCCAGCCGTAGATGTTGGGGATGAGGACTTCACCCCAAAGCTCTTCACCTACATGTCTATCTATCAACCACCCACCTTCCTTCCAGCCGTAGATGCTGGGGATGAGGGCTTCACCCCAAAGCTCTTCACCTACATGTCTATCAACCACCCACCTTCCCTCCAGCCGTAGATGTTGGGGATGAGGACTTCACCCCAAAGCTCTCCACCTACATGTCTATCAACCAACCACCCACCTTCCCTCCAGCCGTAGATGTTGGGGATGAGGGCTTCACCCCAAAGCTCTTCACCCCAAAGCTCTTCACCTACATGTCTATCTATCAACCACCCACCTTCCCTCCAGCCATAGATGTTGGGGATGAGGACTTCACCCCAAAGCTCTTCACCTATGTGTCTATCTATCAACCACCCACCTTCCCTCCAGCCCCAGATGTTGGCGATGAAGACCTTCACCCCCAAACTCTCCACCACCAGATATGCGGGGATGGAAGAAAAAAGGAGAAGGTGAATCCTTCGGCAACACTTACCAAAGTGTGGAGGCTCCCTTCGTAGCTGGGAGATAAGGCACCCTGTCCACTTGCTCGCGACCACTGAGATGTGCCTGCAGAGAAACAGGGAGAACTTGCCACTAGATGGGGCTGGAAGCTGGGCCACCACGCACGGCTCCGACACGGGCCACCACGCCACCGCACAAGCCATTGTGCCAAGCATGGGACCACACAGGCCACCACACTGCTAGATGGGGCTGGAAACTGTGCCACTGCGCTGAGCACGGACCACCACATGGGCCACTGTGCCACGCATGGCACTACATGGGCCACCACATCACTGGATGGGGCTGTAAAACGGGCAACCACAGCGTTGCATGGGCCACTGTGCCATGTATGGTACTACATGGGCCACCACGCTGCTAGATGGGGCTGGGCATGGGCCATCACGGCACTGCACAGGTCACCATGCCGTGCATGACTTTGCATGGGCCACCACACCACTAGATGGGGCTGGAAGCTGGACCACTGTGCCACCACTCTGGGTACGGCAACATATGGGCTACCACGCATGGCTCTACCTGGGCCACCACATTGGACATGGGTCACCAAGCCACGCATGGCTCTACCTGGGCCACCACATTGGACATGGGTCACCAAGCCACGCATGGCTCTACCTGGGCCACCACATTGGACATGGGCCACGACAACGGGCCATGCCTGGCTCTACGTGGGCCACCACGATGGGCATCAGACCTCAAGATGTTTTTAAATGCACATTATCTCTGGGAGGAGAGGACACCGTGCTCACTCTGAGCCCACGTACGTCACTCTGCACCCCATGTACCAAGGAGCCTCAGCACCAGCTCTCCTGGGCAGGAACAAGACCTCTCCCACTGGACGGGAGTAGAGACGGGCTTTTGTCTCTAAAAATGGCTTTAAGGAGTTGGCTGCTTCCCAGTTCCCACTGTGCTCCTCCTACAGGTGACAAACCCAGAGATGAGTCCTCCCAGGCTCCCCCAGATCACGTACGTGGGGACAAGGTGTGTCCAAAGGGCAGGAGGGGTCCCAGAGATGGGGCCAGGCTCGTGCCATGGGCAAAGCCGCTGGCTAAAATGCCTCTGCAGGGGCAAAACTGGACATAGGCAGAGCTGGTGTCTAAGAAAGCTGGGGAGGGATTTTGTACAAAGGTATGGAGTGATAGGATGAGGAGGGATGGCTCTAAATTGGAAGGGGAAAGATTTAGTGTAGACATTAGGAAGAAATTCTTCACCACGAGGGTGGGGAGGCCCTGGCCCAGGTTGCCCAGAGCAGTGGTGGCTGCCTCATCCCTGGAGGGGTTCCAGGCCAGGTTGGATGGGGCTTGGAGCCCCTGATCCAGTGGGAGGTGTCCCTGCCCATGGCAGGGGGTGGAATTGGATGGGCTTTGAGGTCCCTTCCAACTCAAACCATTCTATGGTTCTACGATGCCTGCACACGCGTGGGGTTCGCCGCACCCAGGCACCGCTTGGCTCCAAACAGGGAAACAGCTAAAATCGATTCAAGGAGATGCAACCTCTCAGGAGTCTTTAAAAAGCATCTTTGAGACCGCTCGTCCTTCCTCCTCACTCCCCTGCTTTTAAAAATCAAGAAGTTTTGGCAAGATTGCCCCAAGTGTCTTTAATGGGGAACTGGGGCTACTCTGGGGAGTAACTGCCTTGGCAAGCAAACCCGACACCGCCTTTACATGAAGAGCGAGGTTTGTCACCTACCTGCAAGCCCCTGAGGGGAGCCGACTGGTGTAGAGGGGTTTGACGAGAAGTTATTGCTAGAGTGATCAGGGGAATAAATCTGGAGCGAGAGAAGCAGGGCATGGTCAGCAGCGCCCACTCTGGGATGGGACTCCCCCACCCCAGCAGCCCTGCCAAGTGAGAACCTCGCTACGAACCTCCCTTCCCGTACCAAAACTGCTCCCAGTAGCCCAACAGCCCAGCCTGAAGGTCCCCAATTAATGCTGAGGTCCCTCTCCGTCCCCACTGCCACCATCTCTGCAGCTCCAGCCTCCATCCTTCAGGTCCCACCTTGGAGGGAAGCGCAAGCCCCAAGATATCATTGCAGGAGATGCGGTGCTGAGCACCCCTCTGCCATCCTGCAGAAGCAAAGGTCCCTGCACTGCAGGCAGACCAGTGGGACCAGTTTGAACCAGCACACGCAGGGCCAGGACTATTGGGACCTGCAAGTCCTGCTCTAAGGGCTGTTGGAGGGTCTTCTTGCCAAACCAGGACCAGGCTGGCTCATGGATATGGGTCTGTGAGGCCACTGTAACAGCCAGCGCCTCAGTTTCCCCATCTGCAAAGGTGCTTTGCACAGCACCAGGACATAGGATGGCAGCATGCAGAGGGGGGAACCCCCTTCCCTCAGAGGATGCAGTGGGTTTGGGATGCGTTCGCCCAAACATCTCAATGTGTCCACCTTCCCCGCTGCCTAGAGGGTTCCTGTTAGAGAGGGGAGGTTTAACGCTGCGACAAGACAGGGATGGGGTCAAGGATCTACAGGAACTCTTACTGAAGCTAGTGCCTTCCCGAGTGCGTCTCCTGAGCTCCCAGCCGTGGTTCCTCTGTTACCTGTTGAGAAAGGACACAGAAGTCAGTGCCAGGGCACCAGAAATCCAGCAGGACAAGGCACCCATACAAGACCTTCTCTGCTCCAAGATGGAAATTTCTTGCTCCGACTGCTTTGCTTGAAAATGAAGTGGATGCCCAGCTCAGAGCAGCCCAGATGAGGGTACACACGTCTTTATGAGACACCAGGTTGAAGGTGTCATGCCATCAACAGCAACCAAATGTCTCTGTTCTGCAGCACAGCCCATTTTCATGGCGCTTCTGAAGCCCCTGCAATCTCAAACTTGCTTCCCCTCCTCTAAACAAGGGTTTTTCTATGAATGAAGGCCAGGATCCTCATTTCCTGGGGAACACGAGTTCATTTCAGCAACAGGTTTTGTAACAGGTTCAGCAAGGTTAGAGATTAAAGCTCTTGGGGGTTTAACGTAGTATCCAAATGCAGCACAAACATTCCTACTCCCGATTTAGACAAACGGCTTCACACGTTCCCCCTACCTTCCCTCAATACAGGTGCAAATCCTTCCCGCAACTCATTTGAGCCACGACACCTCCAAGAGGTAAAGTCACAGCTCCTGCTCTCCTCCCAAATCCACCAAACAAAGCCAGCACCTCGTCCCTGGACCAGAGCCTGCTCAGGATCCAGCAGCAATAATCTCACTGCGCCTCTTCCTCGTGCACGAGGTGATGCACGAGGGATAAAAAGTGTCTGGGTATGTGGAACATGGATATCGCAGCCTCAGGTACCAGAACTTTGCACAAGGCTTTGATTTACCAGTTAGGTCTCTGCCAGGCAAAAAAGTGAGGTGGGAGATACCGGGGACCACCGCATCCCCGGGGCCGTACGTACCCATCATGCTGTCTGTCCCGCTGATCGGCGGGGTGTGACTGGAGACACCGTATGGCGTGGAGGCAGAGGAAAAGCCGGACACAGAGGGGATTCCACCGTTAACCTCTCCTGAATGAAGCTGGTAGTTCTAACAGAGAGAGAAAGAGGAGTGAGACGTGCCCTCAAAAAGCCTGCCAGGCTTCAGCAGCCAAGTCACCTTGCAGAGCCCTCCAGCCCACCCGGGGACACGTTACCATGCGCTCGTGCTGGTGTAAACTGTTGAAGCCACTGGATTGCGGGAGCGGGGAGGAGGAACTGCCCAGCATGGCACCGTAACTCGACTGGCTCATGGCACCCGGTGAACTCCACAGGTCTGGCGAGTTATGGAGTCCGTCTGGAAGGAAAAACTGGAGCTGAGTGGAGCAAAGACACCGATGTGCATCCCACAGCCCACACTGGGGTGAGTCAAGCCAGGCTGAGGGGCTGAATCTGGCCCCATCGTGTCCTGCCTACGTTAAGCATCACCTGCTGGGCAAATCAGAGCCATTATGGGGCTGCTTTGTGCCTCAGGCTCTCCTGCCCTGAGCTCCCTCCGTCTCATGGGCTGTGAAATTCATCCCGTCATCTGTAAGGAGCCAGGCAGCCCCTGCTCTGTCCCCCTTGCAGGACACTGGAGTTGTTAATAACTCACCTGCCATATAAAAGGCTCCGGGGTACACAGTGCTGGGAGGCTTCGAGGGAGTATATCCAGCTGGATCCCTGCTGTAGTCATCACCTGAGTTGGATGGATACACCTGTGGAGCAGGAAAGGGGTTGAAGAGAAGTCCTTGGCCACCCCATGATCCCACATCCTCCTTGTAGGGCACCCAACCCCGTGCTGCTTCGCTTTTATCCATCACAGATGACAAAAGCTGGTCCTACAGCAAAGCCGGGGGGGAGGAACCGAAGCGGCTCAGCCAAAGTCACTGTGGTCGTACCGCACGGTGTCCATCTGCCTTCCCGTAAGAGCGCGCATCCCCGCAGCCCCCTCCGGCAAAAGACGTCGGTCCCAGCAGCAGTTTCAACTCTCAGCTCTAGTTCCTTTTTCTGCGGTTACAACTTCTGACGGGTAACCACAAAACCCAGCGTTTCTGCGGGCTGACCCCGCACCGAAGGCTGCCCAGAGGCGACAGGGACCGGCCAGGACCTTCTCCCCCTGCTCCAACCCCACCACTTGGGCAGCCTGAGCCAGTGGGATGTCCTTGCCCGTGGCCAGAGGGTTGGAACTGGATGATCTTTAAGGTCCCTTCCAACCCAAACTGTTCTATGATTCTAAATCAGCCGCTCCTGGAAATCAGCTCCAGGGGAAACTGAGGCACAGGGGAAGCTGAGGAATGAGCAGGGCACGCGGGAGGGAACGATGCTCAGACAACCTATGGTTAGATTTCTGCAGCACCGCTCAGCTACTTCATTTAACAGCACAAAACCAAAGAAAAGGCTTTTTTCCCCCCTTCTGAATGAATCAAACCCATCCTAGAAAGCCCTGACCTTGCGCCACAGCAAAAACATCCTTTTCTTCTTCTTTTTTTTTTCCAAACCCAGAAATTCAACACGCAAAGAAACCGAAATGTCACTCAAAATTACCTGAGAACTTTGGTTACAGCTTATTTTCATCCCCATCGAGTCATTCTGAAACCGCTAATCATTATTTTTTTAAACACAGACGAAAGCAGAGATGGGCACGGAGGCTGCCGGGAGGGCTCAGCCCGCTCTGCCTGGAAGACACCTCTCTCTCTGGAAAGGAAACCTCCTCGAGTTTCTCTTTCCCCACACCCATCGGCTTCCTCTGATCCCTTGTCACAGCGAAAAGGGGTAAAATTCTTCTCTATTTCTGTAACTGCTCAGAACACAAAGATTTTCTTCTTCTTTTGTGCGTTTGTAATAAAAAAAATGGGGGTCTTTTTGTTAAAATAGAAAGCACCAGAGACGGTATTTAACGATATTGCTCCATTTTCCCTTGGTAGCACAGGTTCTGGCTTCTGGAATCTGCTTTGTGCTCAGGTGGCCAAGGTGGCAACCAGCATCCTGGCTTGGATCAGCCTTGGCGTGGCCAGCAGAAGCAGGGAAGGGATCGTCCTCCTGGACTCGGCACTGGTGAGGCTGCACCTCGAATCCTGGGGTCAGTTTTGGGCCCCTCACTCAAAGAAAGACATTGAAGGGCTGGAGCGCGTCCAGAGAAGGGAACGGAGCTGGGGAAGGGGCTGGAGAACAGGGGTTATGAGAGGGAGCTGGCGTTGTTCAGCCTGGAGAAGACGAGGCTGAGGGGAGACCTCATCACTGTCTACAACTCCCTGAAAGGAGGTTGTGGTGAGGTGGGTGCTGGGTTCTTCTCCCAAGTAACAAGGAATAGGATGAAAGAAATGGCCTCAAGTTGCACCAGGGGAGGTTTAGATTGGATATTTGGGAAAATGTCTTCACTGACAGAGTGGTGAAGCCCTGGCAGAGGCTGCCCGGGGCAGTGGGGGAGTCTCCATCCTTGGAGGGGTTCAAAAACCGTGCAGATGTGGAACTTTGGGACACGGTTTAGTAGGGATGGTGGTGTTGGGCTGATGGTTGCACTGAATTAGGATGTTGAGGCTCTGGAGTGTGTCCAGAGAAGAGCAACGAAGCTGGTGAGGGGCTGGAGAACGTCTGACGAGGAGCGGCTGAGAGAGCTGGGGGTGTTTAGCCTGGAGAAGAGGAGGCTGAGGGGAGACCCTATTGCTCTCTACAACTCCCTGAAAGGAGGTTGTGGAGAGGAGGGAGCTGGGCTCTTCTCCCAAGGGACAGGGGACAGGACAAGGGGGAATGGCCTCAAGCTCCGCCAGGGGAGGTTCAGGGTGGATATCAGAAAAAAATTCTTCACGGAAAGAGTCATGGGGCACTGGAACAGCTGCCCAGGGAGGGGGTCGAGTCGCCTTCCCTGGAGGTGTTTAAGGAACGGGTGGATGAAGTGCTGAGGGACATGGTTTAGGGAGTGTTAGGAATGGTTGGACTCGATGATCCAATGGGTCCTTTCCAACCTGGTGATTCTGTGATTTCTGTGAATGAGCTTAGAGGGCTTTTCCAACCTTAACAATTCTTTGACACTGGGCGCAGCTCCCCTTGAAGCTGGAGGGTCAGAGCCCTGCAGCACCCCCAGCCGCTCGCGGGGTCCTGCGGGGCGATGGGGAGCTGAAAGCAACTTGTAGGCATCGATGCTAGAGACCAAGAGCAGGAGATTTGTAAAATAAAGGGGGGGAAAAAAAAAGAAAAAGACATAAAAATCAAATAAAGAGAGGGGGAAGGGAAAATCCTGACGGATGCTGGCAGCTGCCCTTCATCCTGAGCTCCGAAAAGAAAATTCATGGTGCTTTGCCTTTGTGCGATGTGGGTGCACGGAGCCACGCGTGGGTAGCGCGTGCGGCCGGGGCGAGCGAGGGAATGGAGGGTGGGAGGCTGCAAAGAACAAGAATCCAGTAAATTGACTTTTCCTATAATTTGATTAAATAGCGGGAGCCGGGCGAGGGAATCGAATGAAGCACAGCTAATAGCCCCGCGCCATCTGCCAGGGGCTGGCGCCCGGCCAGCGCGCGAGGCAGCTGTGCGGCAGCAGAGAGGGGGGGGCCGCAACAGCCATTTAATAAATCCAGAGCAAAAAGAAGAATAAAATAGCCAAGATGAACAGATCACGGTCGCAAAGCAAGGGAAGTCAGCTTTGCTGCTCCGCCATCCCCTCTCGGATCTCAAAGCTTTTTACGCCAGCAACGATGTTGGCCTCTTCTAAAATCTTTCATTTCCCTGCTCGGAGCAAGGGGGGAAGGTTGGGAAAAGCCAACTCCGCTCTTGAGGCCAAGCAAGGAGCATCCCAGCCGTGCTGTGCACGGGGGAGCCGGCCGAGCCCCCCGGCCGCCGGCCAAGCGCCACAGGAAGCGGTAAATCAGGGCCAGGGCCCCGCTCCCCACGCCATGGCCCCAGCCCTTGCACCGGCGGCGGCCTCAGGGACCTCCAGGTGAGGTCATTTCCTCCGGTTAAAACTGCCAGCGCGGCGAGGGAGCCGCTTGAAAAGCCCCAGCGCTGGGATTTGCAGGGCTTTGTGGCGTTGTGGGGTTTTCTTCTTTTCCCCTCACCCCTCGCCCTGTTGTTCTTGCTTAAATGGATGAACTGGGCTGGGATTGCAGGCAGGCGAAAGCGGAGCGGAGCGGTGACCAGACTGTGAATTCGCAGCCTGAAGCGGCTCTCAGATACCACGTTCGCTGCGGCAACAAAACCCTGCAGGAACCAACGGGCACAAAATCCCTTCCTGGCTTCCTCCAGCAAAGCCGGCTGATGGGCAGTGGGGGCTTGGGGGTCTCATCCAGCCCCCGGTCCTGTGTCTTGATGTAGAATCATGGAATGGTTTGGGTTGGAAGGGAGCTTAAAGATCATCCAGTTCCACCCCCTGCCATGGGCAGGGACACCTCCCACTGGATCAGGGGCTCCAAGCCCCATCCAACCTGGCCTGGAACCCCTCCAGGGATGGGGCACCACTGCTATGGGCAACCTGGGCCAGGGGCTCCTCACCCTCACAATAACATTTCTCCCTAAGATCTCATCTCACTCTCCCCTCTTTCAGCTGAAAACCGTTCCCCCTCATCCTCTCCCTGCCCTCCCTGATCCAGAGCCCCTCCCCAGCTTTCCTGGAGCCCCTTTCCATACTGGAGGCTGCTGTAGGGTCTCCCCAGAGACCATACACCAACGTGTGAGAGAGCAAACACCAACTCTGCATTCCAGCTCTGCGGCACAGGGAAGGAGGAAGGGGTTCGTGGCCCAGGGACAGCCCCAGCCCAGCACCTCTTTGCCAAGAATTAGCCCCAAAAGGCCAATGGTTACTCTGCACCCAGTGCAGTCAGCATCGAGCGGTCCTGTCACCCTTCCCATCTCTCTTCATCCATCTCACACCGTCTCTTCTTGGCAGAATCACTCCCCTTCGAACGAGTGAGGGCAGGCGGTGATGGATCCCGCTCCGCTGCCACCAGCTGCTCCGCGCAGGGAGCGTTGTGGCTCCTTCCCCCCAGTTCACTGCAGCCTCGTGGTTGTTCCCCATTTCTCCTACTTAGGAAGCTGTAGCCAAGACCTGCCTCTTGGGCAGAATCAATCCCCTTTCCTCCACCCTCAACTCTTCCAGCTGCTGACCTCTCCAAGTTTTCCAAGCAGCTTGGGAATTACAGATTAAAGCGCTTGATTTTAATAAGATGCTGATTGACCTATTTATCTTGCACAGGGTCCAGTGATAACACGGGGCGGGCTCCTGCGCGGGCGAGCTGGACAAGAAAGAGCCTTTGATCGGCTGCCTTTGAGGCCGGCAACTCCTTTTGCTCCACACTTCTTTTTGCCACCTTGGTGCCGATTTCTCTCCCAAGGTGTGGAAGTTCAAAATCAATCCATGAAGGCGGAGGTCACGGAAAAGAGAGGGCAGGGGAAAGAGGTAGCACCAGCCCACAGAGCAAAAAAATGGAGCTTTGCAGGCAAGGGGTGACCGAGATGACAGCCAGGGCTGACAAACCCATGTGCAGGTGCCGGCTCAGACACAGGGAAGGGGTTGATCTTTGAGAAATGCCGATCGAGGCCCTTCAGGGCATCAACGGGCAGAATGCTCCATCACCTTTGAAATCTGAGGCCAATAAAGGGCCATTTGTCAGGACCGATGTTTTCCCCACATGTCTACTGGGGTTTAAAAGCTCTGAATTTCACACAGAAACTCGAGGCAGCGATAGGGATTCTGCTTTGGGTAGGTTTTCCCAGCCAAAACACAGACACTTGGAGCAATCGGCACAGCTGACAGGAGCTGGTTTCTGCAGGAAGCCTCCAGCACCCTTTGGTCGGCGAGCCCATGCTGGCAAGCCCTCAGTGCCTTCCTCCCCATCCACCCTTCCATCACTGGCAGCTCAGGGTCTGCTCCCAACGGCACTGCCGTGGTGGAGGTTCCAGACCAAGCGGTGAAGGAACACAGCAGATTTCCCCCAAGGGTGGATGCACACAGGTGTTCATAGAATCATAGAATAGTTTGAGTTGGAAGGGACCTTAAAGATCATCCAGTTCCAACCCCCTGCCATGGGCAGGGGCATCCCACTGGCTCAGGCTGCCCAAGGCCCATCCAACCTGGCCTGGAACACCTCCAGGGATGGGGCAGCCACCACTGCTCTGGGCAACCTGGGCCACGGTCTCACCACTCTCACGGTGAAGAAATTCTTCCTTATATCAAGCCTAAATCTGCCCCTCTCCGGTTTATACCCATTCCCCCTTGTCCTATCCCCACGAGCCTTTGGGAACAGTTCCTCTCCAGCTTTCCTGTAGCCCCTTCAGGTACTGGAAGGTCACTAGAAGGTCTCCCCAGAGCCTTCTCTTCTCCAGGCTGAACAACCCCAACTCTCTCAGCCTGTCCTCGTATGGAAGGTGCTCCAGCCCTCGGATCATCCTTGTACCTTCCTCTGGACCCATTCCAACAGTTCCATCTCCTTCTTATGTTGAGGATTCCAGAACTGGACACAATACTCCAGACAGGGTCTCACAGGAGAGGAACAGAGGGGCAGAATCACTTCCCTCGACCTGCTGGCCACGCTGCTTTAGATGCAGCCCAGGATACAGTTGGCCTTCTCCCCAAGGAATAGGGGAGCTGGTGCCTGATTCCCACTCCCTCCGGCTCAGCCCTGGCCCAGGCTTCAGCTCTCCCGAGGGACAGAGCCTGCCCGAACCCCTGAAAGCACGTAAACGCTCCAGCAAGGAATGCAGCCTCGGCTGCCGCACAGCCAGACAGCTCCTATATTCCTGCGGGAACCTTCCAGCCCGCTCCAATTAGCTTTCCTGGAGATCCCATTACTTGCAGCCACAAAGACATTGTTCAGTTTATTCGCCGGCAACAGCCGCGGGAGCACGGCTAACGTATTCCTACAGGCTGCTCGGCTTTCTTATAAACCAGCCCAGCAGCGCACACACCTGGAGCAGCCCCAGCTGCCTGCCCGCCTCGCAACTGGCTTGCTTTCCCTCCTGGAGTGAAATCCGATCGCACCGAATATTCCATTTCACTCAGGCCCTCGCGACATAACGTCAAACAGGCGAGAGAGCCAGCGAGGGCAGGAGGCGATGGGTCCAGGAGGTGCCGCCGGCTGCTGCTCCACGCAGGGAGCGTTGCAGCTCCTTCTCCCCACTTCGCCACAGCCTCATAGCACTTCCCTATTTCTCCCACTTAGGAAGATGCAGCTGGAAAAACCCTTCTCCATCCTGCTAAAATCCAAGCCCTTGATGTCTAGGGTGGTTGGATTCCTAAGAGTAGCAGCTATCGCAGCGAAGGGAGCAGGGATGCCCAGGGGACGGAGGAGAAAAGGAGGGGATTCTTGCAGGGTAGATCCTGCCACTTACCGAGGAGGGGAGTCCAGGAGGCACCTTCCGAACCTTTTTGGGCTGTCCATCTGGTTTAAAGAAAAGAAGAGAGGATGTAAGTTTTGAAGGGGATTAAGGTGAGGGAAAACAAGTTACAGCGAAAAGTCTCCAAGGATGGATGATGCAGGTACAAATAGGGCTCAGATCCCAAATGCCCCACGGCCAAGGAAGCATGGATAGTGAAAATGCCTGAGGATGAACCCTTCCTCCTCACCTCCTCTGTGCCCTCTGAGTGCTTCACCCACAGAATTCACAGGGTTCACCTCGAATCCTGGGTTCAGTTTTGGGTCCCTCACTACAGGAAAGACATGGAGGTGCTGGAGCGCATCCAGAGAAGGGAACAGAGCTGGGGAAGGGGCTGGAGAACAAGAGTTCTGGGAGCAGCTGAGGGCCCTGGGGGTGTTTAGCCTGGAGAAAAGGAGGCTGAGGGGAGACCTCATGGCTCTCTGCAACTCCCTGAAAGGAGGTTGGAGAGAGGTGGGTGCTGGGCTCTTCTCCCGAGTAACAAGGGATAGGATGCGAGAAATGGCCTCAAGTTGCGCCACAGGAGGTTCAGATTGCCTATTAGGAAAAATATCTTCACTGAAAGAGTGGCGAAGCCCTGGCAGCGGCTCCGTCCCTGGAGGGGTTCAAAAAACGTATGGCTGTGGGCGATGGTTTAGTAGGGACAGTGGTGTTGGGCTGACCCTTGGACTGGATGAGCTTAGGGGTCTTTTCCAACCTTATGATTCTATAAGAGGTACTCACCACACAGAGGAGGGCTGTGCTTCATTGGAAGCGACTGAGCCCACAAATAACCCCCAGTTAGGGTTTTTTGGAAACCATTTTTAACCTCAAGTGTGTTTGTGGAGACGATGCAGAAAGAGAACAAAGGCAGGGATGGGGCTGTATTTTCATTTGCTCCTTGGACAATAATAACCTCAGGAAAGCTTCACTCGTGTTGGAAGGCAGGGACAGTGCTTGCCCTGGGCCTCGGTCCCTCCCCAGCCCATCTCTCCAGGTCCTGCTCCAAGGGGAGGACGCAGGGTCTCGGAAGGGGGAAGGATCCAGAGGAGCAGCTCAAAGGGAAGCACTGGTTAAAAATTTGAGGTTTTTTTTTAATTTCATAATTAAGAAAAGCCCGAGCTGGGGATGCAGCACACAAACAGCATGTCTACCAAGCCAGGGACTCTGCTGGGCTGAAGGTGGGGAGAAGAAACTCATCACAGAACGATCTGAAGCAAGAGAATCATTTTTGAGCCTGACAACACAGAATCATTGAATGGTTTGGGTTGGAAGGGACCTCAAAGCCCATCCAGTCCCACCCTCTGCCATGGGCAGGGACACCTCCCACTGGATCAGGGGCTCCAAGCCCCATCCAACCTGGCCTGGAACCCCTCCAGGGATGGGGCAGCCACCACTGCTCTTCACAACCTGGTTCAGGGCCTCCTCACTCTCACAGCAAAACATTTCTTCCTAAGATCATAAACCAGCAAGGCTTTCAAGTGGCAATATCAACGTGGAAGCCTTTTTCTGAAAAGCATTGGAAAAAATACATGTAACACTGGGTTGCTTCTGGTTTCGTTTGTTGGGGAAAGCCCGAAATAGCAGCACGGAAGTGACTTTGAAGGGTGCGAGGGGGAACTATGACAAGAAACACAAGTTCTGGAGAACTGGGGCTTGTCTGCACTCGAAAGTCACATTCACACCAGAATATAGCCTGTGTTAAAAGAAAAATGGTGTATTCCCAGGTATATCCAGACATCAATCATAGAATAGTTTGGGTTGGAAGGGACCTTAAAGATCATCCAGTTCCAACCTCGTGCCATGGGCAGGGACATCCCACTGAATCAGGCTGGCCAAGGTCCATCCAACCTGGCCTGGAACCCCTCCAGGGATGGGGCAGCCACCACTGCTCTGGGCAACCTGGGCCAGGGCCTCCCCATTCGCATGGTGAAGAAATTCTTCCTTATGTCCAGTCTAAATCTGCCCCTCTCCAGTTTATACCCATTGCCCCTCATCCTATCCCCACGAGCCTTTATGAACAGCCCCTCTCCAGCTTTCTCATAGCCCCTTCAGGTACTGGAAGGTCACTATAAGGTCTTCTTGGAGCCTTTTCTTCTCCAGGCTGAGCAACCCCAACTCTCTCAGCCTGTCCTCGTACGGGAGGTGCTTCAGACCCATGGGCAAATGCTGCTTTGGAACGTGGAAGCATGCAGGTAGGCAGAGAGAGGTCCTGGAGGAACCACCATTCACACAGTGCCTGGACCTCATGCTGCTTCTTAATGAGGTGTTCCTGGCCTTTCTGTTTGTTTGCAGCACGACAGGGCCTCCGAGAAGGGCCACTGGCTGTAAAAGCAGCCCTGATGGCAGCCCAAGGTTTTCCAGGAATTCCTCTTGATGTGCAGTGCGGCTGGAGGTCCTTTTAGAAGAACCTCAAACCATTTGCTGCTTTCACTTGACCTGACGTTCCCACAGAATCATAGAATCATGGAACGGTTTGGGTTGGAAGGGACCTTAAAGCCCATCCAGTTCCAACCCTCCTGCAGTGAGCAGGGACACATTCCACTGAAGACAATCAGATTGCTCAGAGCCCCTTCCAACCTGACCTGGAATGTTTCCAGAGATGGGGCAGCCATCACCTCTCTGGGCATCTTCCAGCAAGAAGGAAATTCCAAAGGACTGAATCTAACCCCTCTTTTTTTTTTTTTTTTCCAAATTAGCTCTCTATCTTTCCCACTCCCTCTCTAAAAAACCCAAAAATGGTAAATTCTCATCTGTGTATGCACCCACGGCAACACCAGGGCTTTCACTCCAAAAAGCAGATCTGAGCTTGGTGGTGGACCTTGTGGTCTCCCAACAAAGCTGTAGGACAAGGCAGAGTGGTGGCACCTGAGGGTGACACGAAGCCACTTACCTATGTTGCTCTCAGCACCTCTTCTGCGAGGATTGTTGGGGTATGAAAAATACTGAGACCCGCTTTTCACCCCGGTGGGAGAAAGTGTGCTCGGACTCGCGATTCCCATTTCGCCGGGCAGGAAACCAGTCTGCAAACAAGGAGACAGAAAAGCCCTTCCATGTAATTACGCTGGAAAACCACCACGCTTGCTGGGAGAGAACAGAGCCTCCTTGAGCTGCCTGTGCACACGTTCAGCCGAAGGGGAGGGAATAAAACACAAGCCAAGGGGGCCAGAAAGAAAAAGTAAATACATAAATATGAGGGTTGCTGTGGGGGAATAGGCGTGCAATAAGAAAAGGGGCTTTCAAGATGTGTTTTCCCAGCAAGGAAGTTCTCTACAAACCAAGGATGCAAACCAGCAGGTGCCATGGTGAGGAGCATCGTGATCTCACGCTCAAGGATGAGATCCTGCTGATGGCCCCACTTCTGAAAGGGGGTTGGGGGGCTCGTAGGCAGCATTGCCTGCCCCCCTCGCCAGCCTGTCTCAGTCCTAAGGGCTCAGCGGTGTCTGGGGCAAACGAATAAACTCTTCCTGCTCCTTCTCTGAGGCTTTACAGTGAGGGATTACAGTTTCTGATGGGATCAGCACTTTGGTGCTCACAGGGGACGTACCTGATGGGCACCATGTGTCCACCCATCCTCAACAGGCGCATAGAATCATAGAATAGTTTGGGTTGGAAGGGATCTCAAAGATCATCCAGTTCCAACCCCCTGCCATGGGCAGGGACACCTCCCACTGGATCAGGGGCTCCAAGCCCCATCCAACCTGGCCTTGAACACCTCCAGGGATGGGGCAGCCACCACTGCTCTGGGCAACCTGGGCCAGGGCCTCCCCACTCTCTTGGTGAGGAAATTCTTCCTTATATCAAGCCTAAATCTGCCCCTCTCCAGTTTACACCTGTTCCCCCTCATCCTATCACCACAAGCCTTTATGAACAGCCCCTCTCCAGCTTTCCTGTAGCCCCTTCAGGTACTGGAAGGTCACTAGAAGGTCTCCTCGGAGCCTTCTCTTCTCCAGGCTGAACAACCACAACTCTCTCAGCCTGTCCTCGTTGGGGAGGTTCTCCAGCCCTTGGTTCATCCTTGTAGCCTCCTCTGGACCCGCTCCAACAGCTCCATCTCCTTCTTATGTTGAGAATTCCAGAACTGGACACGAGCAGCCCGCGCTGCTCTCACCCCTGCGACGCTGCCAGGAGCTCAGCTCAGGCAGAGAACGGACACAGCACCCACTCCCCCAGCAAACCCAGCAGCCCTCAGGCTGTCACATCTCTCCACCCAAACCAACTGGAGGAGATGGGAAGAGGTTATGCAGCCGGTGCCCATCTGGCTGTGCCTCTCCCAGTCCCCGCCGGCTGCCGGCACTGATGGTTTCTCTTCCATTCCCATCTCCACAAAGCCGGAATGATGCGATGGAGCTGCAATATCACTGCTGGGGGTAGTTCACTCTTGCATTTTATCAGGGAAAAGCTAAATCCCTCTTTCTATAAAGAGGAAACTCCTCCCTCGTGTTTATCCCAGCTGACCTTGGGCATCCTGGGAAGCAGCGTGGAGCTGGCAGGAGCTGGAGCCCAGGGTGCTCGCTGGCTTGCAGGACAGAGCACACCCGCCAGCATCGCCCCTTTCACCTCCAGAGAAAGTAAAATGTATTTATATGGAATTTAAGAAGGTTGTTGAGGGGCCTTTGAGTAAGAAAAGCTCAGCTTTGACCCATCTTCCGAGGGCAACGTGTTGAAATAAAGGATGATTTCAGGCTTTTGAGAAACTGGAGAGCAAAAAACTCACTACTTTCAAACTCCTTTCTCCTCCAGTAAGGGGTTGGGAAGGAAAGCGGAGCTCGTGTATTCACAGCTGGTGAAATTCCTGCAATCTGTTCCACCGGTCAGATTACCTTCGCGCTGAAACCGCTACGCCCCACAAAGCAGCGCGGCCAAGAAAAGCAAGCAGCGCAGTACCCTGGAGATGCCGGAGGGCTGAGTCGCCGTTGCCCGGCTCCTCCAGCGGGCACCTCCGGAGAGACACGGAGATTTTTAAGGCAATTTCCTGGAAAAAGGGATTTTCTTCCCCATCCTCTTCCCTGGGGATGCCTTCAGGGGTGGGTGAGGGTTAAATGAAGGGGGAGTCGCAGGTCTGCCCTAAAAGAAGGTGTTTTAGGGAGAAAAGCGCTCCCCCATCCAGGGCATCGGCCACCAGCCAATTTTCCAGCGCTTTTTAAAAGGAAAAACAAACCAATGCCCCCCCCTAAACCAGAGCCAGAAGCAACAACTGTTCTAGGGGCCACAGCGAGCGTGCAGACAGCCCCGCTCGCCTCCCACCACCCCGTACAAGAGGGGTTTTGTCTCCCCTCCACATCAAACAGGCTCCGTCTCTCACTTGGCCACCCGATCCGCACCCACGAAGCCCGCGCCGGGGCCTCTCCCAGTCCGTGGCACCATTTGCCCACCCCATTTCTGTTACCTTATATCTCCTCCTCCCCCTCCTCCACGAAACCCCAGCAAAACCATAACATTAAAAAAAAAAAAAAGCTAAGACTTGGCAACCTTCCCGTTTTTATTTTAGCAGCTTCAGTGGTGAATTAAATCCACTCTGGCACAGCCAAGCCAGCACAGCTGTTTCAGCAAAGGAAACATCCTCAGTTCAGAGAAGAGGAAATTATGACAAATTTGTGTAAAATTAAAACATGTAATAGGTGTGTGTGTACATGTTTAAAAGAAAAAGCTGTCCGGCCAAGAGCTGCTCCCTCGAATAAAATGGTGGGATTGTTTCTCCAGGGCACTGAAGGGGCAACGCATCAAAGCGGAGGTGCTCGCTCCTTCCCAAAAAACTATTTATGGATGCCGGTGGCAGCAGGTTTGAGTATCTCAAGGTTGATGGACTGCGTTCCCAGGCTCTGATTTACACCTTGGGTATTCCCTGTGGGAAGCAAACCTTCTCCCCAGGGCCCAGCGCTGGTTGTCTCATGGGGGTTCACATGGGGTGACCCCACTGGGCAGGGACGTTGCTGCAAGAGGAGCTCTCCCTTGCTGGGTCCTTCCCTGACTGCGGAGATCATAGAATCATGGAATGGTTTGGGTTGGAAGGGACCTCAAAGCCCATCCAGTCCCACCCCCTGCCATGGGCAGGGACACCTCCCACTGGATCAGGGGCTCCAAGCCCCATCCAGCCTGGCCTTCAACACCTCCAGCGTTAAGGTGAAGAATTTCTCCCTCGTGTCCAATGTAAATCTTCTCTCTTCCAATTTAAAGCCATTCCCCCAGTCCTATCACTCCACGCCTTTGTAAAAAGCCCCTCTCCAGCTTTCCTGGAGCCCCTTCAGGTATTGGAAGGCTGCTCTAAGGTCCCCAAGAAGCCATCTCCTGGAGGTCAAGCATCAGCAAAACCACCATAAAACCAAAGCACTGCTTGATATCCACCCAAATGATGCTACAGCAGCCCAGAAACCATCTCACAGCCTCTCCCTCCCCTGAACCAGCAAACACGGAGATGTTGGCTGGAAGGAGGAACGTGCAGGACCCAGCATGGTGCTTGGAGGCAAAGGGAGAGCCCCAGGACAGGGAGCTGGAGGGAGACGGTGCCTCCTGGGCACCCTGTGACAAGGAACAATGTTTGCTTGGATCCTATCCCTGAAACTCCCTGTGTGGGCAGTGTTGGCTTGGCCATATCAGCTCAAATACAAATGAGCCAGGAACAGGATGAATAAGGAAAGAAGCGAGCCTGAAAAAGGTTTTGAAAAGAAGCGAGAAGCTGCTACAACCCTATTTTCTAAACTCTGACAACTCTTCCCAGCCAGCACCACACACTCGTAGAAACCTCCACCGCTCAACAGACATCCGAGCAGAGCAGAACCTTTCCAGAAGCTCATGTACAGAGATGAGATGGAAACTGCCAGGTTCCTTTTCACTCCCTGCCTCTTGCTCCTAGCAGCTCAGCCAGTAAATTGAAGTAAAAATCCACGCATTTTATCATTACCTGGTTTAGTCCTGGCATCCCTGTGTCTCTTCCGAATGTGGAGTACGAAGCTCTTTCACTGCTCTTCCCTGTGGAGAAAAGTAAAGACAAGGTTTTCGGTAAGAAGGAGAGGTTTTGTGTACACCACCCTCCCGGGGCATCCTGCCGAGGTGCAAAGCCGTTCTCGTAGCGCAGTTTCCTCCGCCCATAATAGCTTGTTGCTAAAACAGGAGCTCTTTTAAAGTCCACAAACAGCAGGGCTCGACCGGTCCATAAACAGCAAAAAACCTCAAACCTGCAGCAAAGCAGAGAAGTGCTTGTGGCCATGGAAACTGGTAGTGTGGGACCAGAGCGAAATAAAAAGCCCTCCAGACACATGGAAAAAAAAAAGCCAGGCGAATTTGGCAGAGGCACTGACAGAGCAGAACGAAAGCCAGGCACGAGTGGCCAGGCTCTGCGGGCGCTCGCCGTACAATAGGGAACACAATTCCAGTGCGTGGAGCTGAGCTCCTGCTCCTTACGACGCAGGAAAGCTGGAGAGGGACTTTTTAACTGGGCATAGAGCGATAGGATGAGGGGGAATGGCTTTAAATTGGAAGGGGGAATATTTAGATGAGACATCATCTAAAGAAGAAATATTTTGCTGTGAGGGTGGGGAGGCCCAGGTTGCCCAGAGCAGTGGTGGCTGCTCCATCCCTGGAGGTGTTCAAGGCCAGGTTGGATGGGGCTTGGAGCCCCTGATCCAGTGGGAGGTGTCCCTGCCCATGGCACAGGGTGGAACTGGATGGGCTTTGAGGTCCCTTCCAACCCAAACTGTTGGAACGGGTCCAGAGGAGGCTACAAAGATGATGCGAGGGTTGGAGCACCTCCCATAGGAGGACAGGCTGAGACAGTTGGGCTTGTTCAGCCTGGAGAAGAGAAAGGTCCAAAGAGACTTTATAGCGACCTTCCAGCACTGAAAGAGGCTACAGGAAAGCTGGGGAGGGACTGTTCATAAAGGCTTGTGCTGACAGGACGAGGGGCAATGGGGATAAACTGCAGAAGGGCATATTTAGGCTTGATATAAAGAAGAATTTCTTCACCGTGAGAGTGGTGAGGCCCTGGAACAGATTGTCAAGGGAAGCTGTGGCTGCCCCATCCCTGTAGAGGTTCAAGGCCAGGTTGGATGGGCCTTGGAGACCCCTGATCCAGTGGAAGGTGTCCCTGCCCATGGCAGGGGGTTGGAACTAGATGATATTTAAGGTCCCTTCCATCCCAAACTCTTCTATGATTAAAAACTGTTTCATGATTCTATGATTCTTCCCCTTTCCCAGTGGAGATTCAGCTTTCCAAAAACCCACCCAGAGCTAAAAAGCAGGCATCTTTCTTTTCCAAGCCCCTCTATCAGCTCCCACCAAGCAGGTTCCCACCAGACTGCATCCATCCTCACAGCTGGAGCATCCTCTCCGACCGGGAGCAGCCCCGTGCGAGCCGAGCCCACGTGCCCCAGCGCTGCCAAGTGAACTTTAGCACCCAGCACCGGGTTTTATCAAACGGGTTCAACCTCACCCTGCCCACACGCTGCTGAAAATAGTGTTTTCAAGAGGGGGGGGAAAAAAAAATACCCAGAAACCAAACACACGTGGTGAAATGTTTCCATTCTGAAATGTCCTTGCAGTCTCTTCCCTCATGAGTGCTGAACCGGAGCAAACAGTGGCTCCCAGCAAGCGGCACCCATGGGTGCCAGGGCAGCATCACAGCCCTGGAAAAGGATGTCAGGGCAGGGAGAAAGAGAAAAGCTCTGCACTGGGGCACCTGGCAGCACAATGAAGACCTTTGGGGTTCCCCCCTCAAAGCAAAATAGACATTTCTCTAGTGGGGAACAGGCACTTTTCCAGTAAAAAATGGAAAATCTGGCCTGAAAATCCATGAGGAATTTTTCTCTGCTGTTAACGGCGCCACCACGGAAAAGGGAGAGGGAAGAGGGAAACAGGAGATGACTATCATAGAAGCATAGAAACATAGAATAGTTTGGGTTGGAAGGGACCTTAAAGATCACCCAGTTCCACCCCCTGCCATGGGCAGGGACACCTCCCACTGGATCAGGGGCTCCAAGCCCCATCCAACCTGGCCTGGAACCCCTCCAGGGATGGGGCAGCCACCACTGCTCTGGGCAACCTGGGCCAGGGCCTCCCCACTCTCTTGGTGAGGAAATTCTTCCTTATATCAAGCCTAAATCTGCCCCTCTCCAGTTTACACCCGTTCCCCCTCATCCTGTCACCAAAAGCCTTTATGAACAGTCCCTCTCCAGCTTTCTTAGTCACCTTTCAAGGTCACTATCAAAAAGGTCGCAATCAAAAAGGCTCTGAAACCAGGGCAGGAGGGGATGCTTCTGCGCAGAAGCTGGATGGTGTTGGGCTCTTCCCTGAAAAAGAGGGATCGCATCCTGCCTCTGGCCTGGCTTAGTAAGCAAAATTGAGAGAGGAAGGATTTGGCCCATCTGCTTGACCTAAAGCTGTCACCGAAGCCTGCTAAGATGCAGGTTAATGCACCAGGGCAACGCTGGGGCTGGCAGGCAGCTCCATGCATGGATGAGAGGTCTGGGAGAGCAGACGAAGGCGAGCACCTGAAAGGGGACTACAGGGAAGCTGAGGAGGGACTTTTTCCACGGCCATGGAGTGATAGGATGAGGAGAATGGCTTTAAACTGGAAGGGAAAAGACTTAGATTGATTATTAGGAAGAAATTCTCCGCAATTCTTCAGGTGGTGAGGCACTGGTTGAGGTTGTCCAGGGCAGCTGTGGACACCTCAACCCTGGAGGTGTTCAAGGCCAGGTTGGATGAGGCTTGGAGCCCCTGATCCAGTGGGAGGTGTCCCTACCCATGGCAGGGGGTGGAACTGGATGGACTGTAATGTCCTTTCCAACCCAACCCATTCTGTGATTCTATGAGGAAGGTTTTGTTTCCCCAAACAAGCATCCCTGAAGCACAGGGCAATGGGAAGAGAGAGGTGGCCGCTCGGGTTTCAACCTTCGCATGGGGCCCTTGAACTCTATCCAGGAGTGGGTTTCCCCACAATAACCCCCAAACCCAAAACCTGATGGTGCCAGGGGTCAGAGAGCAGCACAACAGCATCCTGCTGCCCCTCACCTCCAGCCAGACACACCGAGCACTGCTGCCCTTTCATTTCAGAGGCTTAAATGTTAAGTAAACAAAGGTCAAAATGTCAAAGACAGGATCTCCTAAATGACCTAATTTCTAAAAGCGCTTAGCACTCGATTTGCCACAGCGCCGGCAACGCTGCACAAATATCTCCATCAGTTGTGGCATCTGGTGGGTCACAACTCCTCCTAAACCAGAGGAAAAGCACAGGGTAATGCCAGGCTCGTTTATCTGGCCAGCAACGGCCAGGACTCCCGGCTGATAACACATCGCCACTTCCACACATGGCACTTCCACTGCCTCCACCCGGCAGCCTTGGCACTAACCCACAAGGTGATCAAGGATGGTGGCATCAGACCACATCGGGACTGTGCTGCTCCTCCAGAGCCTGGGTACCAACCATCTCGTGGGATGGGGAATATGGGAGAAGGAGAGAACCTCCCCAGCCAGGCCCTGCGTCCTCCTTCGTCATCACACAGAAGAGGGAAAAGCGGCAAAAATCTCAGTAGTAGACATTTGACATTTCATTGACCAGGAAAAGAAGGTGGAAGAAGGAATGGCAAAACTTTTCTGGATTGAAATGTATCTTTGTTGCCTTCCAGAGGAGACCACAGATATGATCCGAGGGCTGGAGCACCTCCCATGCAAGGACAGGCTGAGAGCTGGGGTTGTTCAGCCTGGAGAAGAGAAAGCTCCAGGGAGAACTTAGAGCAGCTTCCAGGGCTGAAAGGGGCTCCAGGAAAGCTGGGGAGGGGCTCTGGATCAGGGAGTGCAGGGATGGGACGAGGGGGAACAGTTTGCAGCTGCAAGAGGGGAGATTGAGATGAGATTTTAGGAAGAAATGTTTTGCTGTGAGGGTGGGGAGCCCCTGGCCCAGGTTGCCCAGAGCAGTGGTGGCTGCCCCATCCCTGGAGGGGTTCCAGGCCAGGTTGGATGGGGCTTGGAGCCCCTGATCCAGTGGGAGGTGTCCCTGCCCATGGCAGGGGGTGGGACTGGATGGGCTTTGAGGTCTCTTCCAACCCAAACCATGCCACGATTCTAGAGCCTGTGGACAAACAGAAGTCCACAAGTTGGGCAAGGAGGTGTCCTGCTGTTCCTGCTGCCGGGGGGATGCCAGCCGGCACTGGCAGCACTCCCAGCTCCACTGGGATTCAGCCCTTCACACCCAAAGCCCAGAGGCACCAACCAGGAAAGGCAGCGAAACCCTGGGACTGGCGAGGATGGAGTCAGGACTTGGCAGAAAACCCCACGCATGTCCCCAGACACCATCTCATTGATGACTGAACTGCTGAAATCCCACCGATTGGTACTACGGGATCTTGGGGGCAAAGGGAGAAGAGAAGTCAGAAGTTGGTATTAATCCCTTGAGTGGGAGAGGGGATTCATTTAAGATTCCTACCTGTTGGATTTACCTCTGCACATTTTAGGATGCAAACTGGAAGCAGAGCAGAGCAAGGTGCATTCAGAAACCCGCTAAGAACATTTCTTTCCAGCTCTTCATGGCATTGCTTCCCTGTGAGTCCTGGCATCCTCTTCTCCTGCCTTTCCCACCCCTTCCAGCTCCTTCCCCTGCCCCTCGCCTGCCCACGCTGCCTTCAACCCTGCTTCATAAGCGATTTCCCAACCTCTCTCCTCTCCCACCATGTTCTCTCTTGCCGGATCCGGCTCTGCCGGGCTCAGACGGAGCATCCCTGAGGGCTTTCGCAGAGGAAACCCCGCGCCCCGTTTGTGTGCTCTCCTCCCAAAGGCAGGTTTGCTCCTGCGCTTGGAAACAAGGTGGAATAAAGATTCCTCTTTGCCGATGTTGCCGCCAGCTCTGACAGTGGCAGAGATTAACCTCAGCACCACGGCAGTGTCTCACGTCCACCCGAGCAAACCACGCTTTTAGGTAAAGGTGCAGCTCTGCTGTTTCTCTCCCCAGGACAAGCTCGCAAGATGTGTATCAATAAGCCAAGAAAAGGCAATTCAACACTACTGGTGGGTTTTGTCGGTGCCTGCCAGGAGGAAGGCAGGTGCTTTGCCAAGCTCCACGCTCCTGCCAGCCCACGGGGAGTTCACACCAGTGCCCCCGCTCCGAACCAGAGCCGCGGTGCAGCCCCCGGCACCCACCACCACAGCCCCAGCTCAGCCACCCACCGCGTGCTGCCTCCCAGCCCCAAGTTGATAATTTCATTAAGAGTTACGGCCCAAGGAAAAAGGGGAGGAAAAAACACAGCCGGGGATTAAAAGTGGGGAGAAAAAAAAAAACACGGTTAAAAAAACCTGGAGCAGCGACAAACCCCGTCCGTGGGCAGATTAAAACCATTGTCCAGGAAGAACCCAATCCACAATACACACAAGATTAGAAAGACTCCTCTGAAAAGAAGTTAATTACTAGAAATAATTACTAGAAAGAAATCTGTTATGGCTTATCAGTTTCCTCGCTGTTTAAGCAATCCCCCTTGCCCACCCCCGCTGAAGATGAATGGTAAAAGAGTGGCTAATGATGAAGACTGGTGACATAAAACAACAGAAAAGCCCTCCTCATGCTCTGGGATGAGCTGGTTCGTTACCAGGCGGTGTCCCGGCACCACCCTGGGCAGCCAGTGATGGTTCTTGTCACCTCTTCCTCCTCGAGGCTGGGATGCTCAGACCTCGCCAGGATGTGTCCCTTCCTCCAGGGAGCAGCACCAAGGGCTCAAAGGTTGGGAACTCAGAGGAGGGAGCGATGGAGCTTGAAGGCATTGCTGCTGCAACCCCGTTTATTGGGTTCACTGATCCCTAGGATTTCTCTTCCCAGCGCTGACACTACTTCCATTCAAAGATTTACTTCTTTTTATTCTCTAAAATTCTGGTTCTCCTGTCCAGCGCAGCCCTGTCCAGAACTCCCTGCCCAGTTACTTTGCAGACAGCTCTGATTTCCCCCATCACCTCGTGCAGCTGATGCTGTGGCACAGAGGGAACCTGGGGCTTAGGAAGCACCCAACTGAAGACTGTCCTTGCACCATCCCCTTCAAAAAGTGCATGAGTGGCATCACCCGCGCTTCCTGGGGAGCCCTGAGGGCAGCGAGGGCTTGCTCTGAGAGCAGCACCCAGTGTCAGTGCCCATCTCTCCTGCTCTGTGCTCAAGGTGCCTCCCAAAGCCAAGCTCCCATCGTGCCGGATGCTGTACGTTCATCCAAAGAACATCCCTGAGCCCCAGATACCACAACTGCATCGGCTGAATAAGAATCAGTGCTTTTTCTTTCAAAGTACGCTTCGTGAATACAAATGCATTATAGTTTTTCTCCTTTCCCTTCCCCTCCACGTATCATTTTGCCACTTGATAAGTTTTCTGAAGCAGCGTGGTAAAGATGAAGGGAAAATCCCACCCATGGTCTTCCTCCAGTCCATCCATCTCAGCAAACGAGCACGGGGGCAAAGCAAAACTTATCTATTTTGGAACCTGCTGCAGGAACTGAAGTTTTCTACTTCCAGCACATTCAATTTTAGGAAAAAATGTGACTTAGAATCATAGAATCCCTAGGTTGGAAAAGACCTTTGAGGTCATCAAGCTCAACTGTCCGTGTCCACTACTAAAACACATCCCCTAAGCACTCCATCTGCCCGTCTTTTAAACACCTCCAGGGATGGGGACTCCACCACCACCCTGGGCAGCCTCTGACAATGCCTGAGAACCATTTTTCCTAATGTCCAGCCTGAAAAAAATTGGGAAGACAAGGAGCCTCTGCTCTCCTGGATGCTCTCCTGGCCTCTCAAGCTCCCGTTTTGGAAGTGGAGCTCCTAGTGCTGACCTGTGAGCAGCAGCCAATGCGCCATTGTGGGGAGATGCAGACTTGAGCCCCAGGGACGGTGCGTGGCCACCAGTCTTGCCCTCCACCGTCAAGGCAGTGGGTGGAAATCGCCCACAGAGGCTTCAGCTCCACGTGCTGGGGACCGGCCGGGCTCGCAGCCTCGTGGGGGAGTGCCGCGCCGCTTGCCAAAAAAGTGGGAGCCCTGTCTTTGAGAGGAAGCCAAACGCGTCTTGCCTGCACACATCAAAGGAGAAACCTCGGTGTTCCTCCTCGGGCAGCTCCTTCTCGGCTGGAAACTCTCAAGGCTGCCTTGGCCGCAGGCGTGGGACGGGCTGGGCTGGGTCCCCCCCACGCATACCCCCAGGGAACCCTGCAGAACTGCATCAAGGCTCCCCCCTCCCCCGTCTGATTAAGACACATCTCTTCTGCTTTGCTTACATTCTCCTGGGGCAGAAAATGAGAAGGAATTACTGTCCTTGCAGAGGGACAAGGGGGAGCTGCTGGGAAATGCTCTTCCACGCCTGCGTGGAATTAAACAGCGTTCCCCCCAACAGCAAGAGGAGCGAAAGAGGGGAGCAGAGCTGAGCGCAAGTCCCTAACCCCGGTCAAATGTGTGGCTGTTGGCTTCCCAGCACAACCCTGCTCCTCTCTTCCCCTTTCCGACCAGGAGGAACCTCCTTTCGTGGTGGGGTTTTTCTGTTTCAAACATAATTCCCTCTTCTAACTCACCCTTCAAAGCATAAGCAAACACCACCCTGCCCCGATGCTGCTCCTTCCATGCTCGCTGGAGGGTTTGAACCACTGCTGCGTGGGCAGAGGTGGGCAGGACTAACCCCAATTCCTGACCTAATGTCATTAGAGCTGCCTAATCCCTTCAGGATGGATATTTTCTGCTCTTAATACCTCCTCCCACCCTCAAGCTCAGAGAGGTAACTGGGTAAATTGTCAGACACATCAAGTCCCAAGGGATCCCTATCTCCAGCAGAGCTGCTGGGGCCACCAAGACACTTGCCGGTCCCCGCCAGCTCCCCACACCACCCAGTTGCTGGACGGGGTTGCTGGACACAAGAGGCAGCGTCCAACAATGTCTGGAGCTCCAGCCTCCAGCTCTGCAGAAACTACACTGTCCTGGAGCTCCGATGTCGGAGAGCAAAGCAGCCAGGAGCTGGTTGCAGGACCCTATCAATGAGCTGTGTTTTTTCTCCTCCTCACACTTGGTGCTTTTCCACCCTTGATTACCAGCTCCAACAAGCAAACTCAACCCATCCCATGCCAGCAAGGCAGGCATCAATCTCCACTATCGCCTCTGGGTGCTACTGTAAAGCAGGGAAACACCACAGAATGGTTTGGAAGGGACCTCAAAGCCCATCCAGTTCCACCCCCTGCCATGGGCAGGGACACCTCCCACTGGATCAGGGGCTCCAAACCCCATCCAACCTGGCCTGGAATCCTTCCAGGGATGGAGCAGCCACCACTGCTCTGGGTAAGCTGGGCCAGGGCCTCCCCACCCTCACAGCAAAACATTTCTCCCTAAGATCTCATCTCAATCTCCCCTCTTTCAGCTCAAAACCCTTCCTCCCTTGTCCTCTCCCTGCAATCCCTGATCCAGAGCCCCTCCCCAGCTTTCCTGGAGCCCTTTTCCGTACTGGAGGCTGCTATAGGGTCTCCCCAGAGACCATACACCACCGTGTGAGAGAGCAAGCACCAACTCTGCATTCCAGCTCCACGCCGTAGGGAAGGAGGAAGGGGCTTCCTGGCCCAGGGAACTCCTTTCAGCACTGGAAGCTGCTCTAAGATCTTCCCGGAGCCTTCTCTTCTCCAGGGTGAACAACCCCAACTCTCTCAGCCTGTCCTCGTACAGGAGGTTCTACAGCCCCTGAATCATCTCCGTGGCCTCCTCTGGACTCGCTCCAACAGCTCCACATCCTTCTAGTGCTGATGGCTTCAGAAGAGGACACGGGGCTCCAGGTGGGCCTCACCAGAGGGGCGGAATCCCCTCCCTCCCTGCTGGTCCCTCTGCTCTGGATGCAGCCCAGGACACAGTTGGTTTTTGGGCTGTGAGCACACGTTGCTGCCTCATGTTGAGCTTCTCCTCCCGGAGCACCCCAAGTCCTTCTCCTCAGCACTACTCTCAACCTAATCTCGCATGTAAAATATGGTAACGGTCACCATCCCCATGTCTGAAGAGACCCTTCAGACAGCAGCAGCTTTAACCACAGCTTTGAGAGCATCTTCTGGAGCAGGTCCGACACCTGGAACAACACCACTGGCCAGTGCAAACGCTCCCACCGCCATGTGCCGTTCCGTATTTCCCCTGTTCCGACCGCACAGCTGTCAAAGAGCACTCACCCACTAGTCCAGCTCCCAGGAATGGTGATGAAGATATGCTGTTGTGCGACGGCAGGTCCCTGTGCTCGCCGTAGTGGGGCCCTTCACCATAGCTCTGCCAAAGAAACATGGGAGAATTAGCGCCGGGCACATGGGGATGCTGAGCCAAATGCCAAAATCCAAGGCTGTGGGAGCTCAGGAAGGGTCAACGCCAAAGGCTCCTCATAAAAAGGACACAGAAATGATCTTATTTTCAAGGCAGGAGCAGCAGCCACAAGGCTGCGGCATTGGGAGGGGATGTGGCACCAAAGGAGGGACATGCAGAGGGTTTGCGCCATGCTGGCAGCTCCCTCCCCGGCCAGGAGACAACCCATAAATGTGAGAAATGACAGCACAGTGCCCTCTCCATCACTGAGCTAAAGGAAGGAAAAGGAGCCCTTGCTAAAATGAATCAGATGAACCTATTAAAACATGAGCATCTGTCAAAATACCACCGGTTTAATTAAGTTAACGACTTCTCTCTCTTCCCCTCTTGCCCCAGTTAAACACCACTGCAGCCTCAACTCCTTCCTCCCTGGGAGTGTTCAAGGCCAGGTTGGATGGGCCTTGAGAAGCCTGATCTGGTGGGAGGTGTCCCTCCATATGGCAGTGGGATTGGAACTAGAAGATCTTTATGGTCCCTTCCAATCCAAACCCTTCTATGATTCCATGATTCTAAACCCCAGCTCTCCAGCCCAACAGAGGATGGAGATTGGCCCCATATCAAGCCCTGGTTGGCTCCTCAGGCTTCCAAAGCTATGCCCAAAGTGCACCCCGTGAGCTTTGCCAAAGGCACAGCCCCTCGGGTGAGATCTCTCAGCCTGCTCGGATGTGACCGCCCTTGGGGTCTTCTCCCTGAGCCAAAGCCAACTGCAGGGAGCCCACACCGGGCGTGAGTCCGGAGAAGGGTTTTGGAGGAGAAGTCTTCTCCAGCGGAATCTCAAGGCAGCAAAGCCTGGGGAGATGGGACAGGGGGAACCTCTCCCCACTGTCATCTCTGCAGGGTTAACAGAACCAACCCATCCAAAACGGGGCAAGAAAAGCTGTTCCCAGGTTAGACCCACCCTGGGCACAAATGAGCATGTTGAGGAGTCACAGTGAAGCCCCCGTTTATTTTCGTTTGAGCTCAGTGTTTGTGCTTTGTCCTTACCCTTCCTTGGTCAAATGTGGAGCTGTTTTGATCTCCCGTTCCCCAGGAACCTGATCCCGCTCTTTCATCCAAACCTACGGAAAAACAGGAAGAACAAAGGTTACTCTTGCTTTATCAGCAAAGCCTCAAAGGTGTTCTCGCAAAATTAACTCTTCCTTCTACAAACAAAACAATATTTTCATTAATAAACCACTTCCACTTGGCGTGACTGATCCTCCCCTCTCCCTCTTCACCTTCCCACTCCAACTGGGAGTGCATTCCACAAACTTCAAAGCAAATCCCACCACAGCCTGGAAACGCTTCAAAATATGGGACAGTGGGAAGAGGAGAAACATGTATTTTAATTCGCTTTATTCAGAGAGCAGCCATGAAACTCTTCTCCCCAGAGATGATGATGATGAAAAGGACTTTGAATTAAAAACTCATCCCACAGCTCCAGTGGGAATGGATTTTTGTTCACGGTGCTGCTAGGTCACAGGACAAACTCTGGTCCTCATTGCACCCAGACTTGAAAGAGCCTTGGATAGAATTGCTGGGAACGAAATCATGGAATGGTTTGGGTAGGAAGGGACCTCAAAGCCCATCCAGTTCCACCTTTTGCCATGGGCAGGGACACCTCCCACTGGATCAGGGGCTCCAAGCCCCATCCAACCTGGCCTGGAACCCCTCCAGGGATGGGGCAGCCACCACTGCTCTGGGCAACCTGTTCCAGCGCCTCCCCACCCTCACAGCAAAACATTTCTTCCCAAGATCTCACCTCAGTCTCCCCTCTTTCAGCTCAAAACCTTTCCTCCTTGTCCTTTTCCTGCCCTCCCTGATCCAGAGCCCCTCCTCAGCTTTCCTGGAGCCCCTTTCAGCACTGGAAGCTGCTCTAAGGTCTCCTTGCAGCCTTCTCTTCTCCAGGCTGAACAACCCCAACTCTCTCAGCCTGTCCTCCTACAGGAGGTTCTCCAGCCCTTGGATCACCTCTGTGGCCTCCTCTGGGCTCGCTCCAACAGCTCCATGTCCTTCTTGTGCTGATGAAGCTAAGGTTACCTGTGGCTTAGACACTTGTTCAAAGGCGTTTGTTATTGAAGCCCCCTCCTGCTCCTGCCGAGGAAGGTGCGCTGCCAACATAGCCGATCAGAGCACTCTTCCATCCATCTCTCGTTTAGCCCTCCCAAGCGTATCTTTGGCAAAGAGGATCCATCCCAACATGGCAAGGGACCAAACGGGAGGGTTTTGCAATGTGCCTGCACACAGACTGCGGTAGGAAATCGTCTCCTTTCATCCCCTGCCAGGCGCACACAGGCTCTGCGTCTTGGGCTACCAGCACACGAGGCATCCAGGGGAGATGGCGATGTTCACCAGGACAATAAAAGCCCAGGCAGTCATCTCGGCAAAGCTCTCCCAGTTCAAGCTGGTACCACGACTGTGTGGAAGAAATCTTTCCTGGCAGGTGAGCCTTGCCTTGAATGTGTTGGTCCATCAGCTCTGCCGCAGTGGGTGAGCAGGAGTTGGTGAGCGGCACTTGGTGTCTCCCTATTCAAAGGCTCATTGAGGGAAAAGCCAGGGATTGGAGAGGGGCATCATTCTGCCCCGTGCTGCACAGACACTGAGCAGAGCTGGGGCAGACAGAGAGAAACCCCAGCTCTAATCCTGGATCTACAGGAGGCTGAGCGACTCGAGAGCCACCTCCTTGCGTCATTCCACAGAGATCCCAGCCCCACGGAAACCTCAGCCCCACTGCCAGGGGAATACGGCCCCAGTTGCAATGGAGCAGCACAATAAACCTCTTGCAGTAGCTCCTGGCGGCATCCAGCGTCACCCTGTGCCACCCTCAGCCTCGGGGCTCCCTGACGACCCTCTCAACACCAGTCCTGGGTATCCAGACTCACCCTGTGCCACCTCCAGCCCCAGAGCCCCCATGTACATGGGCTCTGGTCTCCCACCACCACTCTATGCCACCCCCAGCCCCAGAGATCCCCTCCACACGGGCTGTGGACACCCAGCACCACCCTATGCCACCCTCAGCCCTGGGGATCCCCAGAGATCCCATCTACACGGGCTCTGGTCTTCCAACATCACCCTGTGTCAACCCCAGCCCCGAGGGCTCCCTGGGGAACCTCTCCAAACCAGCTCTGGGCCCTCAGCATCACCCTGTATGGCACATAGACTCACCTCAGCCCCAGAGACCCCCTCCACATGGGCTGTGGGCACCCAGCATCACACTGTGCCACCCCCAGCCCCAGAGACACCCTCCACACGGGCTGTGGACACCCAGCATCACTCTGTACCACCCCGGGGGGCTCCCTGGGGACCCCCTCTGCACTGTCTCTGGGCACCCAGCATCACCTTGTGCCACCCTCAGCCTCAAAGGCTCCCGGGGAACCCTCTCCACACCAGCCCTGGGCACTCAGCATCACTCTGTGCCACCCCCAGCCCCAGAGACACCCTCCACATGGGCTGTGGACACCCAGCGTCACTCTGTACCACCCCGGGGGGCTTCCTGGGGACCCCCTTTACACTGTCTCTGGGCACCCAGCATCACCTTGTGCCACCCTCAGCCTCAAGGGCTCCCCGGGAACCCTCTCCACACCAGCCCTGGGCACTCAGCATCACCCTGTGCCACCCCCAGCCCCAGAGACACCCTCCACATGGGCTGTGGACACCCAGCGTCACTCTGTACCACCCCGGGGGGCTTCCTGGGGACCCCCTCTGCACTGTCTCTGGGCACCCAGCATCACCTTGTGCCACCCTCAGCCTCGAGGGCTCCCCGGGAACCCTCTCCACACCAGCCCTGGGCACTCAGCATCACTCTGTGCCACCCCCAGCCCCAAAGACACCCTCCACACGGGCTGTGGACACCCAGCATCACTCTGTACCACCCCGGGGGGTTCCCTGGGGACCCCCTTTACACTGTCTCTGGGCACCCAGCATCACTCTGTGCCACCCTGGGGTCCCTGGGGACCGTCTCCGCACCGGCTCTGTCACCGACAGCTCGTGGTGGCAGCCGAGGTCCTGCAAACCCTTGCGGGAGGTTTCCCACAGGAGCAGAGCCACACGCTCCGGGGACAGCGGAGGCGCAGCCGGTGGGCAGCAAGGACACGGGGCGGGAGCCGGGCTCACTCCCATTCCGTTCCAGCCAAGCTGATTATCACGGCAAACACGCCACGTATTTGTCTCCTCCGCTCCTCTCACTGTTCATTTAACCAGAAACTTCTTTCAAATTACATCCTTCTATTTCTGCGCCTTTGTGTTAATCATTTCCCTAGAGAATTGGTGTTTAATTGCTGTCTAATTTGCATAATTATGCATATTAATCTCCACACCTAATGAATATTCATAATTCTCATCTAGATTTTGTTTTCTAATCAAAAATTTCCAATGTGATTACTGTGCAGAGCAGGGATAAGCCTCTAATAATACCTTGGATACTAGAGAGAATTACTGCCAATTCTCCCACCTCCTACTTCCTAGAATAAACTTTTGCTTTGCTAATGTGTTTTTCTAAAGCAATGCATCTGCACACCCTGCAAACACCAACCGAGGAGGCAGAAATGCTCCTTCTATTCATTTTGCTTTCACGGGTGTTTTTTAAGCTCCCCAGCAGTCAGAGTGAAGCCGCGAGCAGGAGCCGCAGCCTCAGACATCCTTTGGCAATCTCGCTCCTTTGCGCTGGAAGGATGAGGATTGCGGTATCGACCAAGCTTTGGCTGCAACCCACAAGGCGCAGAGGGGAAACTGAGGCATAGAATCATGGAATGGGTTGGGTTGGAAGGGACCTCAAAGCCCATCCAGTCCCACCCCCTGCCATGGGCAGGGACACCTCCCACTGGCTCAGGGGCTCCAAGCCCCATCCAACCTGGCCTTGAACCCCTCCAGGGATGGGGCAGCCACCACTGCTCTGGGCAACCTGGGCAAACCTCACAGCAAAACATTTCTTCCTAAGATCTCATGTCAATCTCCTCTCTTTCAGCTTAAGCATGGAGGTCCCGATCCCCACGCCCATCCCTCCACTGAGCAGGATGGGCACACGGGTCCTGAGTCTACACCACCCGGTCCTGTCTCTACACCACCCGATGGCAGAGGAGCATCCCCAGGTCAGGATGCACTGGAAGGTGATGCTCAGCGCATCAGACTCGGGGGGGGCTGCAGGGAGTTTGGGTGCTTGGAAGCCCCAGATAAACTTGGCCCAAATTCCTGGGAAGAAAAATCCCAACATGGCCAGGTGTCCTCAACGAAGGAGAGAAGAGGAGGTTGCGTGTGGTACAAGTGACAAAAGCTGAGGCCAAGGGGCTCACAATGTCCCCAAGATGTGGAGAAACCCTCACCACGAGCTCCTGCCACGCCATGGTGCCACCAAAGAGGGGTTAAAACTACACTGGGTGCCGGAGGTACAGGCTGCGGAGGAGAAACCACTCTCCCAGGGTCTGGGTGAGTCCCAGGTATCTCTTCTGCTTCTGGGGAGACATGGACCTGGGGGCAAGAAGCTCCCACCCTCCTAGCACCAGCCAAGCAGGATCCAGGAGAGAAACCCTTCCTCTTCTCATCGGCTCTGTGACCCGCAACGGGGCTGCAGGCACAGGGGTGGCCAGATCCTAGAATCACAGAATGGTTTCGGTTGGAAAAGACCTTTAAGATCATCAAGTCCAACCATCGATCCAGCCCTGCTAAGTCCACCACCAAACCACGTCCCCAAGTACGACACCTACTCATCTTTTGAACCCATCCAGGGATGGTGACTCAACCCCTTCCCTGGGCAGCCTCTTCCAATGCTTGACAACCCTTTCAGTAAAGAAATTTCTCCCAATATCCAACCTAAATCTCCCTGGTCCATCTTGAGGCCATTTCCCCTTCTCTTGTCACAGGGTGAAGAGACCAACCACCACCTCACTATGACCTCCGTTAAGGAGCAATGAGGTCTCCTCCTCTCCAGACTAAACAGCCTCAGCTCCTCAGCTGCTCCTCAATAAGGTTTATGCTCCAAACCCAGTTCCGTGCCCTCCTCTGGATACAACAATCTCCCAAACCAGCCTCCAGGGAAACCCAAAAAGCCTTTTTTTTCTCTCCAGACGCCTGCGCTCACGTGGTTGCGCGGCTGCCAAGGTGAAGCGAGGTTATGGCTCTCCCACTTGAGCAGCACACATGGCGCTGGAAGAGGCTCCAAAGGCTCCGCTACCTCCGAACACGCCCGTGCCAGCCCTCTGTCCAATGCCTGCTGGAAAAAATGGTCTCACGCCTTCCTCGAGCTGCAGCCACCGGCATGAAAGGTGCCGGCAAAAAATCTCCCAGTTTCAGAGCGCAGGTGTTTGAAGAATTCAGGGATTTCTGGGATGAAGCCAGGAAAAAACAGACTGCCCTCTTTCGACTTCTGGCATCTGTCCTACGTTCAAAATGGCAACTCGCTCTTCCCTCCCTTCCTATCAGAGTAAGGATCTAAAATTTGGCAGCAGACGCCCTCCACCAGGCTTGTGAATTCCCGGAGCTTGGCCAAACGCAGGCACTTCTGGGAAAGTCCCCGTCAACAAGGCTTTGCTAAACTCACACCATAAAATCCCTGGAGATGGTGTCACCACCAAACACGCTTTCGCCAGCCCGCGGCGTTCACCAGCCATGCCCTTGAGCCGGCCTTCCCGTAGGCACCGCCTGGCACCGAGCACCTGGGCTTGATCCGAATGAGGAAAGGGAATGGAAGATGGAAAGGAAATCAGGAAGCCTGGGGAGCGAAGGACAATGCCGGGGCTCGCCCCAGGGCACCACAGAATCAAGGAATCGTTACGGTTGGAAAAGATCTGTCAGCTCATCCAGTCCACCCGTCAGCCCAACTCCACCATCCCTACTAAACCATGGCCCAAAGTGCCACGTCCACACACTTTTTGAACCCCTCCTGGGATGGAGACTCCCCCACAGCCCTGGGCAGCCTCTGCCAGGGCTTCACCACTCTGTCAGTGAAGAAATTTTTCTTAATATCCAATCTAAACCTCCCCTGGCGCAACTGGAGGCCTCTCATCTTATCACTTGTTACTTGGGAGCAGAGCCCAGCACCCACGTGGCTCCAATCTCCTCTCCAGGAGCTGCAGAGCGCGATGAGGTCTCCCCTCAGCCTTGTCTTCTCCAGGCTAAACAGCCCCAGGACCCTCAGCTGCTCTAGAACTCCTGTTCTCCAGACCCTCCCCAGCTCCGTTCCCTTCTCTGGACGCACTCCAGCCCCTCAACATCCTTCTTGGACTGAGGGGCCCAAAACTGAACCCAAGATTCGAGGTGCAGCCTCACCAGTGCCAAGTCGAAGGGGACGATCCCTTCCCTGCTCCTGCTGGCCACACCAAGCCTGATCCAAGCCAGGATGCTGGTGGCCTTCTTGGCCACCGGGGCCACAGTGGCTGGTGACCAGCACCCCCAGATCCTTTTCCACTCAGGATCTTTCCAAAGCATCTCTCCCAGACCCTGCTTTCCCAGCAGGTCGGGCGGCGAGACCAGGCACTTGGGGATGGTCAGAAGCACCTTAGACGCTGGGTTTGCTGCCCATGGGTGCTACTGGGCTCCCCGACCGAGATCCCACAGGCATCTCCTTCACCCTCCAACTCTTCCTCCCTCCTGGGCACAGAGCACGTACAGTCCCGGGCGAAGAAACTCTAAATCCAAATCAACAACATAAATTGTGTCAAAACTCACGTGGCACCGAGCTGAACTACGTTTGCACATGCCAGCTGAATCCTGGCACATCCCAGCGTTGCAGTGCTTGGCTTTGCAAGGTTTCCAACGCTCTTTCAGGGCGTGTGAGCGGTTCGAGAGACGCCCACGCGTGCACGCAGTCATCAAGAGCCAACTTCATTTTAAAATAAACCCATTTTCCAAGGAACCACGTTAAGGCACAATTTCCAATTCAGAAAAGACAAAAATAGGAACAACCTCCTCTCTCCATTAATACAGTTATTAAAAAGCGTACAGATTAATTGTGCATTTTAATAACCCTCATCATGAATATTCATAACACATTTCTCGCTCGTGTTCTAATTAAAACACACTAATAGAATAAGATGTAGCTGTCAGACAGTGATTTTTTTTTCCCCCTGTACGATTTTTGTGCCGCAGTGAAGAGGAGCTGAGAGACAAGAACCAACCTAAGCTCTCAGCGTGGATAAAAATAATTCATCCAAACTCAGGCTCAGCAAAAAAAGCCCTTCACCCGGTAACGAGCTATCAGCAAAGGCTACGCATGAGTGACTGGCGACACAGGGCACCAAGAGCCGTTCCCAACCCAGGAGGAACAAAAAACCATTTGAACCACACAACTCTTCATCATGGAAAGGCGTTATGGAGGGTGGAGGGCTTTTTGCCCCATCCCTACATCCCAGCAGCCACTTACGGTCCTTCCTGCTCAGTTCCTGGTCTGTGGCTTCCAATTTTCTCCCATGGTGCCGAAAATGCCAACACAAGAGATGCTACTCTTGTTTCAATAACCCAAGCCCCAAAAGCAACCTGGGCTCTCAAGTTCTGCAACCCAGAAGACGCCAATCCAAGCACAGTACTGGGACGGGGCTTGGGAGGGAGTGCGGCTTCACAGAATCACAAGGTTGGAAAGGACCCATTGGATCATTGAGTCCAACCATTCCTAACACTCCCTAAACCATGTCCCTCAGCACTTCATCCACCCGTTCCTTAAACACCTCCAGGGAAGGCGACTCAACCACCTCAGTGCCAGCCTTGGCTCTGTCCACCTGGAGATAGTCAAGAAGGACTCCCTGATGAAGGCCAAGGTCTTTCAGAACAAGCTCAATCCCTAAGGATTCCTTCGTGAGCAAAGCTCCAGGGCCGGGCAGCTGTTCCTCCATCATATGAGGACATGGAGGGATGTGGAGCAGGACATTTTGCTCCTAGCACCTCTAGGACACCATTTGTCCAGCAAGATCCAGAGCTTTTGCTCTTAAATCCTGCACAAAGGAATACCTGGAGGAGAACACACACAAAGTCACGGTCCAGAGGGCTCAAACAACTCAAAGAAGACCAGTTTTCAGTGCCACCAGGAGGATCACAGACTCATTGAACCATGAAGGTTGGAAAAGACCTCAAAGGTCACCCAGTCTAACGATCAGCCCAACCCCATGGGAACTACTAAACCATGTCCCAAAATGCCACGTCTACACGCTTTTTGAACCCTTCCAGGGGCCACACCTGGGGGCAGCGAGGGGACTGTCACGGCCACCCCACGGGTGACAGGGCTGGGGATGCTGCACTGCTCGAGCTGTGGCAGAGCCCGGCTGAGGGCCCCTCTCCCCGAGGCCTCCGCAATCTGCCAGCATCGAAGCGTCCTCCCTAATCTGATTCCCATCAAAACCACTAGGCTAGTTGGTTTTTTTTTTTTAAAGTCTATTAAAAATATTTAGGCCAAGCCCCTCACGTGGCTGAATGACGTTTGGAAGCAGCTGCAGCTGCCATGGAGATGGTTTCTTCCACGGAGATGGCTTCTTCCATGGAGATGGCTTCTTCCATGGAGATGGCATCATCCATCTTCAATGCTCTACTGACCACGAGGTGCTCGCAATGAGGTTCTGAAAGCCAGGTGGCAAATTCAGCTCTGCAGGTGTAGCAATGCCCATGGGTTGGAGAAGGACAAGGATGTGGTGGCAGCTGGGAATAAAAACCCAACAACCAGCAGCCCAGTACGAACACGCTGAACCTCTGATAGCCCCCAAACCAACCTGGGAGAAGCCCAGGGGACCCAGCCCCAACCTGCATCCATCAGAGGTGGAACAGCACGAGCCGTTATGGAGAAAGACACCAGGGCCACCACAATTTGATTTAAAACAAAGGTGACAGAAGGCTGCTTGATAAACACTTCCAAATTAAGCGGCTTTGTGTCCTAATCGCTCTGGCGATCAGCCTCCCAGCAAAATCTCTGCTAAAAGGGATTTGAAATCAATAAAATTAGTCGACTAGTAATTAGCTTTAGTCCCAGTCAAACCAGCAAAGTTGTTTTCCCTCGTAAGAGTTGGCTTCCCAGACCCATGAGGGCAAACCCATCGATGCATCTCAGCACTGGGAAAGGTCCGGGGGTGCAGGCAGAACCCCTGCGAGGGGAAAAGTGGGTGCTGGGAGATGCTATCAGAAGTGCCTGTTTATTTACCAGCCTCATCCACCCCCGAATAGGAAAAAACAGCTGGGATGGAAGGCAGCCGGTAGCTGTTTACAGGACGTCGATTGTGGATGGGACTATACAATTTGTTCACTTCCTTTTCCCGGCACACGACAAAACAATTTGAGAGAAAAAAAAAAAAAACAAAACCAAAAGGCAAACAATATCACCCAAAAGCAAGCGGTGCTGAAGACCTGGAGGGAACCCAAGGATGGTAGCTGATGGGAAGTCCTTGTCCCAGATACTGGAGCTCTGCTTCAACCCCTCTGCTGCCTAGAAATTTGAGGCTTGATCAAAGCTGGGTGGATGAGACAACCAGGCTCAGCTGTTCTGCTGCCAGGGGAGAAAGAAAGGACTTCTATTTCAGTGGATCACGGAATGGTTAGGGTTGGAAGAGACCACGTTGCACCAAGCCCCATCCAACCTGGCCTTCAACACCTCCAGGGATGGGGCAGCTTCCCTGGGCAACTTGTCCGTGTCTCACCACTCTCATGATGAAGAAATTCTTCCTTACATCAAGCATATATCTGCCCCTCTCCAGTTTATACCCATTCCCCCTCGTCCCATCACCACAAGCCTTTATGAATCGACCCTCTCCAGCTTTTCTGAAGCTCCTTTCAGGAACTGGAAGGTCGCTATAAGGTGTCCTCAGAGCCTTCTCTTCTCCAGGCTGAACAACCCCAACTCTCTCAGCCTGTCCTTGTAGGGAAGGTTCTCCAGCCCTCGGATCATCCTTGTAGCCTCCTTTGGATCCGTTCCAACAGCTCCATCTCCTTCTTATGTCAAGGATTCCAGAACTGGACACAATACTCCAGATGAGTCCTCACAAGAGAGGAATAGAAGGACAGTATCACCTCCCTTGACCTGCAGTCTCTCTGGACCACAACATCCCAGAGAAGCGGAGGGCAGCAATATTGTCCTCCAGATCAGGCAGACGAAGAGCGGACCCATACAATTGTGCCGAGATGTTGAACAAACAGGTCATCTTGTGGCCTGCTGACACAGACCCCTACAAGATTTATGGGGTAGACTCTCCTCCTTCATCTTTGTGATGATAAATGTGCTGAGAATTCCAAGCCAAGACACGCACACCCAGCCCTCCAGGGCCCCTGGTCCCCAGGGATGCACCCGCTGCTGCCTCCCCCCTCCCCAAACGCACACTCAGGGATAATTTTTGATGTAAAAAAAGCTGATGTCACCACTTTGGTGATCATTAATTCCTCCGCTTAGCATCTGCTCTGGCATCTCCTGCACCGTATTCTGGTTCAGCAGTTTCTGCACAGTTCACGCTTAGGAAATGTTTGGGGCTGGGGAAAGGTGGGAGAACATAGGGGAAAAATGAACCATTCCCCACTGGCTTTCGCTGGGAGAAGAGCATGGAAAGAACTTAATACAGCCAACACCTAAAAAAAGTCAGAAAAGGTGGAAGAATGGTGAAATAAGTACTTTACTCCTGGTCTTTGGGAAGATGATTTGGAGGATGATGCACACAGCGTTTCAAAATGAAGGTGCATTCACAGCTTCTGCTGTAGGTCAGGACACTGCTTGGCTGGGATGTCCCAGAGCCTATAGGAAGGTCCCTACTGTGTTACAGAGGGTGCCTTTTTGGTAATCACATATAGACTAATCACGCTTAAAGTAATAATTAAGGAAATAAATCATCTAGACCAGCCCAAACCTCATTAAGGCCTTGGGTTACCCCCTCCACCGAGGACAGGATTTACTAAACTAACAAAAAGCCAGTGAGACCAAGAATCATAGATTCATGGAATGGTTTGGGTTGGAAAGGACCTCAAAGCCCATCCAGTTCCATCCCTGCCATGGGCAGGGAAACCTCCCACTGGATCAGGGGCTCCAAGCCCCATCCAACCTGGCCTTGAACCCCTCCAGGGATGGGGCAGCCACCACTGCTCTGGGCAACCTGTTCCAGGGCCTCCCCATCCTCACAGCAAAACATTTCTTCCTAAGATCTCATCTCAATCTCCCCACTTTCAGGTGAAAACTGTTCCCCCTCATCCTCTCCCTGCACTCCCTGATCCAGAGCCCCTCCCCAGCTTTCCTGGAGCCCCTTTCAGCACTGGAAGCTGCTCTAAGGTCTCCCCACAACCTTCTCCTCTCCAGGCTGAACAACCCCAACTCTCTCAGCCTGTCCTCATACAGGAGGTTCTCCAGCCCTCGGATCATCTCTGTGGCCTCCTCTGGGCTCACTCCAACAGCTCCATGTCCTCCCTGTGCTGAGGACTCCAGAACTGGACACGAGTGAAAGCAGCAAAGCCATAAGACAGGGAAGAAGTCCGCTCCCTCTGCAGAAAGGCATGGAGACCAGAGATGTCCGACCTCCCAGCCCCGAGGAAAGCCAGCAAGATGCCATAGGGAGAAAGAAAACAAACCTGTGACGACAACCAGAGGGAAGAAAATAAACTTTCAAGCTCAAAACACTTCCCCCAGCTGTAATAACAAAGGCACAGCAATGACCAAACAAGAGCACAAAGGAGCAGCGTGGAAAGGGGACGGAGGAGAACACAGGGCATGACCAGTCGGCGCTTTCAAAAGGTCAACAGCCTGTGGGACAAACCCACCGTGTCCCTTGTCCCCAGCCTCTCTGGGATGAGCCTTCCCACGTCTCTCATCCCAAGGCTCCACGCAAGCCCAACAGCCCATCCATGCTTGGCAAGAAATGGGCTATCAAGGAGGGTCCAAGGAACAAAGGCGCGGGGAAATGGGCCAAGAATAACACTGGTTTGAGTCAGAGCGGTAACAGGTGTCAGAGAATTCCCCTCTTCTGTACCAGCACCTTGGATCAACACGGATCCTGGAGGAGCAGCTTTGCTACGCTCCTTGTGGATGGAAACAAAACCCAAGGCAAGGTGACAGCAGGATCCCCATTGCCACCAGACAGCCCTGTGGCCCCACCGCACCATGAGATAGCAAAGTAGGGCTGCAGAGGGTGGGAGACGAACGAGAAGCTGCTCAAAGCTTTGGGGATGAGCCCACATTCGGAAATGAGCCCTCACAGCTAATGATAAAACCAACCCTGCAGAAGAGCAAGGAGGTGGCTGAGAAGTGGCCCCCGAGGATCTCTTGATTGGGAGGTGCCGTGAAGTACCTCAGCACTCCCCAAATTGATTTTCGATGGGAGGCTGGGGAACACTCCCACACATGGAAAGCGGGCTCAGACGTGGGGATGCTGAATCTCAGCACGTAAAAGCAGTGCTGGATACTGGCGGTGCCACCCCTGCACCCCTCCAGCAGCCCTTCAGCCCAAGCTTCCCAAGCGCTGCCAACACGCTGCTCCGCACTATTTCATAGAATCAGGGAATTGTGGAATGGTTTGGGTTGGAAGGGACCTCAAAGCCCATCCAGTTCCAACCCCTGCCATGGGCAGGGACACCTCCCACTGGATCAGGGGCTCCAAGCCCCATCCAACCTGGCCTGGAACCCCTCCAGGGATGGGGCAGCCACCACTGCTCTGGGCAACCTTTTCCAGGGCCTCCCCTCCCTCACAGCAAAACATTTCTTCCCAAGATCTCACCTCAATCTCCCCTCTTTCAGCTCCAAACTGTTCCCCCTTGTCCTATCCCTGCCCTCCCTGATCCAGAGCCCCTCCCCAGCTTTCCAGCATGCAGTTTGAAAACATTTAATTCTAGTAACTAAATACGAAACCCCACGGAGCTACGAGGGCCTATGGAGTCAGGAGCCCCCGGAATGACACCAGTACATGTGTTCACAGACCTCTGAAGCCTCCTGAGAACTGCAACCCTGCAAACAAACAACACAGCCCTGTGGAGAACTTTTACTCATGTTCTGCATCACACGTACTCAACAACACCAATATGTTTGCTACTGCAAACAATTTCACTTCAGTAGATACGGGCTTATTCCCAAAGCAAGGGGTTATATTCCATTAAACAGAAAGCTTGGGGAAGAAGAGCGAGGGTAAATCCACATCCTGTTTTTTCCAGCTCATTTATTTTACCACAAAGTTGCACGCTCATGAAAGATGCAGTCGCTTGATGCTAACACGTGTATTGTTGTCCAGGGAAAGAATTTATTTTGCTGAGCGTGCACAGCAGCCCGATGCCAGCAAGGAATGAAATACGATGGCTACGGGTCCCTGGAGAGGCGATGTTATAGAATCACGGAATGGTTTGGGTTGGAAGGGACCTCAAAGCCCATCGAGTCCCACCCCCTGCCATGGGCAGGGACACCTCCCACTGGATCAGGGGCTCCAAGCCCCATCCAACCTGGCCTGGAACCCCTCCAGGGATGGGGCAGCCACCACTGCTCTGGGCAACCTGGGCCAGGGCCTCCCCACCCTCACTGCAAAACATTTCTTCCTAAGGTCTCATCTCAATCTCCCCTCTTGCAGCTCAAAACCGTTCCCCCTCATCCTCTCCCTGCCCTCCCTGATCCAGAGCCCCTCCCCAGCTTTCCTGGAGCCCCTTTCAGCCCTGGAAGCTGCTCTAAGGTCTCCCCACAACCTTCTCCTCTCCAGGCTGAACAACCCCAACTCTCTCAGCCTGTCCTCATAGCAGAGGTGCTCCAGCCTTTGGATCATCTCCGTGGCCTCCTCTGGACTCATTCCAACAGTTCCATGTCCTTCTTCTGTTGGGGATTCCAGAACTGGACACAGGACTCCAGGTGGGGTCTCACAAGAGCGGAGCAGAGGGGCAGAATCGTGTGCTCTGCACACACGGGCAGATGCACGGAATAGGCACACGCACCCCCACTCCTTTACTTAGAAGCTCTGACCTCTGTTTCCGCTCCGATTTGCATCTTTCCAAGTATTGTTTAATTTGCAATGTAAAATAAAACTATGTGAGCGGAGATGCAACCAGAACATCATCGTGTGCAGAAGAGCAGAAATCTTTACCCACTGGGTTTCCATTACTCGCAAAGCAAAATGATAGGGGATAAAACCCTGTTTACTTATACCGGACGAAAAAAAAAACCACCCAAAAAGTTTGCAAGAGAGACATTTCAGATCAAACAAAGAGCCTTTCCTTGGCACGTCCTGAGAGCGGTGCCAGCCATGGGGATGTGAGTTCTCCCAGCCCACCTCTACGTCCACGCGCCAAAGCCAGCAAGGAAGGGAGGCCAGAAGTGGTTAAAAATTAGACAAATTAAAGTCCGCTTCCAAATGATGTGGAAATTACGTGGGGAAACGGCCAAACGCACACGCACACAGTCACAGTGGCCTTGGTAGTTTATTTGCAAGTCTCCTCATATGGGGAGAGGGATGGGGGTTCCTGACTTGTATACTTGATTGTGCATGAGCCAACACTTCATAGAATCCTGGAATGGTTTGGCTTGGAAGGGATCTCAAAGCCCATCCAGTTCCACCCCTGCCATGGGCAGGGACACCTCCCACTGGATCAGGGGCTCAAAGCTCCATCCAACCTGGCCTGGAACACCTCCAGGGATGGGGCAGCCACCACTGCTCTGGGCAACCTGGGCCAGGGCCTCCCCACCCTCACAGGAAAACCTTTCTTCCTAAGTTCTCACCTCCATCTCCCCTCTTTCAGCTGAAAACAGTTCCTCTCGTCCTCTCCCTGCACTCCCTGATCCAGAGCCCCTCCCCAGCTTACCCTGTAGACTTCCCTAGAGCAAGGGGAAATCAGCTCCCCAAAGCAGAGGAAGGCTGAGGCAAACACACTCTCAGGAGTGTTTACTCCAATCCAAAGCACAGGGGATGCAATCCTGCAGAGTGCAGGGCAGCTCAGCACCCTCCAGGTCCACCAGCAGCACAAAGATGCCTTGGACAGCACAGGATGCGGCCAGGGGCTGGCTAGACCAGCTAACGTGTTTGCCGAGAGGATGATTCAGCCCACAGGAAGGATCATCTAAGAAGAATTGTTCGACACGATGAGAAAAACTTTCCCAAACAAAGTGTTCTCAGCACCACCTGCCCTCAGCTCCAGCTTTTGTTTGCAAATAGCTTCAAGACTCTGGTTTCCACAACAACAGTTCTTCTTTTTGCCTTCTCCTTTCCCGGGGCAAGCATCGCCAAGTGCAAGGCAAGCATCGCCAAGCTCAAGGTAAGCATTGCCGAGCTCAAGGCAAGCATCGCCAAGCTCAAGGTAAGCATTGTCGAGCTCAAGGCAAGCATCAACGAGCACACAGTGGATGCCCAGTTGCCATCCTGTCCCCACGAACGAGCTGGTGCCCAGCACCCAAGCCACCAACACCAGTCGGAGACCAAAACTCCTGACCAGACCCAGTTACGCTGCTGTAAAACAGCAGGATTGCATCTTCAGCAGCTGACTACCTGCAGAATGCACAAGCCGGGCTAAGGCATCCCTCAAGCAAAACCAAACACAAGTAGTACACAAGGTGCAGAGTTTGAGGGATAACTGCACGTACAGCCAAGTTTTCCCTCTTGGACACCAGTTCTTACAGCATTTGGTCAACAAAACACAGGGTGGTGATATATTTACCTTGAGAAGAGTTTAAGGACAGATGTGATCTATTTAGAGCTCTGTCAAATATTTCAGTAATTGAATATACCATTGATTATTTAAATTGCATTAAAAAGGGCTGTATTCAATCTATTTGCTACTAAGAAGCACCACTGCCAAGAACCACGACTCTTTTTTCCCCTCTTTAAACATAAAGATTTCAAGATGTTCACTTGTTCCTTCGCCTGCGAAGAATCCACATCTTTGCATAACCATACACTGTGCCCCAAATTCCCCTTGTACCCCTGAAGCCAAAAGGACAAGTTACAGGAAGAACTTACTGAAAACCAATATAAACCCAGCAGCTTTGTTTTAAGCTCTACAGAGGCTCAGGGTGAAGAACCCACCAGGCAAAGTCTCAACCAGCCTCCTGACCATAGTAGAGATCTATGATGCATCACACCGTGGCTTTAGGTTGTCGATCAACCTCTGAGACCTTGTTTCTACTCACACATCAGCCAGGAGACACCAAAAAGGTGCTCCAGCCCCTTACACCCCACTTCCCTTTGTCCATAAAACCAGATCAAGATGCTCATGTCCAAGCAGCATCTTGGCCTGAACGCCAGCAAAGAGATGAAGGGACCAAGCCAGTAGTGGTGGTTTGGGGTTTTGAATAGTCTGGATCTGTCACCTGCTCTGGCTCAGTTTGTAGACACATATCTGGGGCCAGCTGAAGGGAAGGGACAGGAAGAGATGGAACAGGAGGAGGGTGGCACATTTTCCAACAGCAGCATGGATGCATCCCACGTTAAATCATAGAATGGTTTGGGTTGGAAGGGACCTTAAAGCCCATCCAGTTCCACCCCCTGCCGTGGGAAGGGATACCTCCCACTAGGAGATATAGTATGAAGTATCCAGCTCAGGCTGGGACATGTCACCCTCAGCAGCTACCCACTTCTGAGCTCCTCCTCCACTGGGTGGTACCACAACTTGTTTGGACGACGAGGACATCGCTGAACGAGTGGAGGGGGTGTCCACCTTTACCATCCCTTCATCAACAGGTTGGGCACACTGAACCCTCCTCTGTAAGCTCCATGCCGGTGACCTTCTGACAGCTCTCCCTAGGCAAACGTGTCAATCCCATAGATGAGGTGCCAGTAGATGGCACTCAATGTGTAGAACGGCTCCTCTCTTTCCTAGGACGAACCAACACTTTTTCTCCTGTGTGTGCATTTCAAACCATCTCCCGGCTGCAACTTTGGCATCACTTAAGGACAGCCAGCAGGAGCTGGTCCTCCTTGGTCTGACCTGTCATGCTGAACAACAGAAAAAGCCCTGAGAAAACCCCACCACACGGTTCCTAGGAAGCCCTATGAAGATCTCACGAAAGCAGCTTCGATTCTTCTGACTATTACAACACCAAGGAGTAACATTTCATCGAATTTATATCTTTCATGTCACCCTGGCTACGCACTGACCCATCATTCGGGTTGTGGACTGGTGATGCAGCAAACCCCCATGAGCATCCAGCCTGGCTTCACGCACCGCGTCCAAGCCCTTTAAGTGCTCTGCACATCAAGGCTGTGTCCTATTCAGAGGAACAAGCTGGAGACAAAAAGAGATCTATTAGATTATCTTGTCTGTCTCTCCTCTACATGATGTTTTGTTTTCTAGCGCTTTTGTCTAGCCAAGCAGCGACACTTCTTATCAGGAATGTCAATATAACCGTCTAGGAAAATCCACCATTAAGAAGTCCCTTCGATATTTTGCTTAAAGCTTGCTTGCTCTTCACTACAAGAAGCTCAAATGACTTTTCCATGAACAAAAAGAGAGGCGTTGGTGCCCAAGTCATAAACGCAGCAGCTCTGGTTGCCTGAAGGGGGTTAAAACCTGCAGCTCCAGGGTTTGTTGGGATGGTTGAGAGCTGAGCCACGTGGCCCTGGCAGGCTCAGGTGAAAAGTTGCTGCCCTGCAGAAAAGGGCCTTCATCTTCAAATACAACTTCGGAATGGACATAGATGCATAAAACCAAGAAGGTCCAAAAAAAATCCACCTCCAGCCTCAGTACTGCAAGGAAAACCCTGCAAGGGGGGCAAAGTCATCATGGAAAGACCAAATTGCTTCCTGGCAACTCCTTTCTCCACTCCCAGGGAGACTCTGGGCCACCCTTGCCGCAGACCATGCTCCCCACCGGTTCCCTCTGCACTGGGTTCATGAAGCGACTCGAGGCATCGCAGCGCTCGCTGCTCTGGGAGGAAAAGACCCTTCTCACTCTGCATTTCTCTTAAGTTCTGGGGCCCACTGGACTTTCCAAGGCCTGCCGAACGTGTGAGACGGCAGGAAACCCAGCGAAAATCAGTTCCCCATTTGGAGCACAACATGGCCCAGAAGCCCCCGAGATGGGGCAGGCCAGGACGGATGGGAAGAGGAAGACCCAGCAAGCAGCAAGTGATCATTGGCTCAGCTGTTCGCAAAACCACAGCTCCACACCTCCTGCCTGGCAGGAGACACAGAGCCCCGTGGCAGAACGAGCAGGTCAACAGGCCAACAGCCTCCATGCAAGGTGGCCAGCTGGTCTGCTGGACCCCTCAACCCCAAGCAGAACTGAGGGGACGAGCAGCTGGTTGTAAACCTCTCTGGTGACAAGGAGCCATCACACTCGATGGTTTGGCTTCTCAGCTCCTGCCCACGCTGCTCTGATCAGGACAAGGAGCACACATCTACTCCTGGTGACCTTGGGCATGGAAGTTTAACTCTCTGGTGGGAACCTAATTCTGAGCTTGCATAGTTTTGTCCATCCTGTCCATTCCCCCTTTTCTCAGCAGCAGCCCAAAGCCTCAGCTGCTCCCCAGCATCCCAGGGGGAACCCTGCCTGCTCCGAAGCACGCCGCACAACTGCCTCACTTCAACACAAGCTCACGGTTACTTAAAACTAAGAGGTGTGGGTTTCCCAAGCAGAGAAGAACCCCCTGCATCCCACCTCGTTTCAAAGGAGGCACCGTTTGTAGCCATTCAGATAAATCTGTTTCTCTCCAGTTCAAACCAGACACGCACAAGCCACTCCAATTAAAGCCAGACCATCTCCAAAGAACCGGGCATCAGTTCGATTCCATTTTAAAAATGGATAAAATGAAAACCACCCCACAAGCCCTTTATAGGGCATGGAAATTCCACATCCAGGTCATGTTACCCACAGCTACAGGGACCAGGGGTCACCACCTCGCTCACGAAACCCTCAGCCGGCCACTAACTTCACTCCGTGCTGGAAGCAGCCTCCAGCTACGATCCCTTCTCTTCTCGCCGTGCCACTCGCCGCAGCTTGCTTTAATAGGTTTTAAGGACTATTAAGGGGGAAGCAGCAGAAAAACACGAGCTATTCTTGCAGAACCACGTTTCTTGCTCCCAAAACAGGATTGTGTGTCCTCAAGCAGCACTAAAACTCCCCGCTCCTGCCCCAAAAGCAGAACGATACTGAAAGGCAGAGCACGAGGAGGAGGAGAAAAGAATCCCTGAAGACTTCCAACCCCGCACTCCGGTCTACCTCCCTCCAAATCCCTCGACAGCAGAATTCCCAACCGAATTGGGAAAAATTATTCCTTTGCACCCCATCCTCCCAACCTCCGTCAAAAAATTCCCAGTGTCGCCAGCCGTCTGGCAGGAAGACCTACCCCGAAACGGCTTGTTGTGGGATGCCATGGCCATTGGGTAGTTGGCAGCTGAGAAGCTCAGCACCCTGTGCCGAGTGCTCCGAGCCCCAGCGCGCTCCTCCCACTCGCCCGGGAGTGCCGGGGAGGAGCGCAGCTCCCGGTTCCGCCGTCCCTGCCCACTCCTGCCTGCCTTTGTTTGGGGGACCATAAAGGAGTTCACTCTAAGGACAGGCAAAGGCAGTTAAAAGAAAGTTAAAGAGGTTTATGGAGTGGATTAAGTTTACCAGGGCATTTTACGATGCACTGCCCGGTGAGCAAAGAGCAACTCGGCAGCATCTCTTCCAGACCATAGGATCATAGAATGGTTTGGATTGGAAAGAAACTCAAAGCCCATCCAGTTCCACCCCCTGCCATGGGCAGGGACACCTCCCACTGGATCAATTTGCTCCAAGCCCCATCCAACGTGGCGTTCAACCCCTCCAGGGATGGGGCAGCCACCACTGCTCTGGGCAACCTGGGCCAGGGCCTCCCCACCCTCATCGTGAAGAATTTCTTCCTAATGTCTAATCTAAATCTTCCCCCTTCCAATTTAAAGCCATAGGAGCATCCCGGGCAATGGGGAGCTTGTGGAAAAACTCATCTTTGTGCCTCAATTTGCTCTTATCGCAGGTGTTACCTCCTTACGGGATCCGTGCAAGGCTGAGCTGCACCTCTCCTGCTTGCAGGGCTCCCCTGGAGCAGTCGCTCACCCTCTAACAAAAGCCATCCCCACCCCATCCTGCATGGCTCTGTTGTGGCGATACAGGGCATTGCTTTGGCAAGCCCCGGTCGCCTTTATTGTCTTTGCTTTCCTTTATCTGCCGATCTCAAAGCGTTTTATGAATGTTAAACCTCAAAGCCTCTCTAGGGAACAAAACCGTTCCTAGCTATTGTATGTATGGAGAGACTTGCCCAAAAAAAACTAGGGCAGAGCTGGGAACGCAGAGCTGAGAGAGCTTCTCTTGGCACAATATCCATCGATACAGATTATCCCTTAAATACCTGGGTGGACAGACACATCTCCAGCTATTAACCCATGAGTTGTTGAGCCACCTCTTGAAATAAGCCCCTGCGCTCTCCAGATCCAACATCCTCCCAAGCTGGAGCACCCTAAAGTCTTCACAACCGGCAATCCAAACCACAACATCTCACTCATCTTTCAGTTTTCTTCTTTGGGTAAAGAAGCACCAGTTTCAAATTTATTTTTTGAAGATTATTTAAAGAAAACAGAACAAAAACCCGCAAAGCTTTCAAAAATATAAAGTAAGCTGGGGGAGAAGGGCTGTTCTCTATTCCTGAGCTGACCCAGAAGAGCTGGAAGTTGTGGGAGATGCTCATGCCTGTATCTCCATGCCCTGTGGTCCATGTCGTAAGCTGCAGTGGTTTCACTTGGGACATAAAAACCCCATGCAGCGCTCCAGGCTTGGGATACAGTGGCTGGAAAGCTGCCTGGCAGAGAAGGACCTGGGGGTGTTGTTTGACAGTGGCTGAACATGAGCCAGCAGTGGCCCAGGTGGCCAAGAAGGCCAATGGCATCTTGGCCTGTGTCAAAGAGCGTGGTCAGCAGGAGCAGGGAAGGGATTGTGCCCCTCTACTTGGCATCGGTGAGGCTGCACCTTGAATCATGGGTTCAGTTTTGGGTCCCTCACTGCAAGAAGGACATTGAGGGGCTGCAGCGCATCCAGAAGTGGGGATGGGCTGGAGAACAAGGGTTCTAGAAGTGGCTGAGGGACCTGGGATGGTGTAGCCTGGAGAAAAGGAGGCTGAGGAGAGACCCCATCACTGTCTACAACTGCCTGAAAGGAGGTTGCAGAGACGTGGGTGCTGGGCTCTTCTCTCAAGGGACAGGAGATAGGATGAGGGGAAATGGCCTCAAGTTGCACCACAGGAGGTTTAGATTGGACATCAGGAAAAATTTCTTCACTAAAAGGGTTCTCAGTCACCAGGAGAGGCTGCCCAGGGAGGTGGTGGAGTCCTCATCAATGTAGGTGTTTAAAAGATGGGTAGATGAGGTGCTCAGGGATGGTTGAGTAGTGGACAGGTACGACTGGACTCGATCTCAAAGGTCTTTTCCAACAAAATGATTCTATGATTCACAGGGGGAAGCGCACATCAGGCTCCTCGCTTTTATCCTCATGCACTTCAGTTGAAAGGAACCTGAAGAGCGGCAAGAGGTGGGAATTCATTGCCATCCAAGCTCAGCTTTTCCCACCACTCCAGGATGGTACGAGAATCACCCCAGTGCTTTACTGGAGAGATCACTGCCTGTGCACTTCAGCTAGGAGGAAAAACTGCAATAACCACGTGCTGGGATGGGAAGGAGGCAACACAAGGGTGCCCTAGCAAAGGGAACAGCAGCTGGAAAACCTCAGAGGAACGAGAACAAGGAGCAGAGGGAGGCAGCCAAGCAGCCAGCACAAGCATCCTCTTGCATGCACGAGCTCCTGTACGACCTTAAACTGTTCCAGTAGGGCTGTAAAGGCTTTGGGACCAGCTCTTCCAAGAAGCACGCTCAGTTCCTGGCCAAATGACCTCCAATAGGGAGGACCCCAGTGTGACCTCGGTTTCCAGGCCCTTCGCAGAGCATCACCTCTCCCCCAAGCCCTAATCTCACACAACACCCCTCTGGTTTCTGACCTATGCTCAGCGCTCTGCATCACAAGGAAACCCCCAAAAGCAAAACCAGCTCTGAAGAAGGTGCAAAACCCCCACGGGACAGAACATAGGACTTGTTTTTCCAATCTGAGTGGCCTTTTCAGAGTGGCAGAACTCCATTTTACACCAACCTCAGACTTCCCTGCAGAGCTGGGAAGGCAGCGGAGAGAGAGCGATACCTCCTGACAAGAGAGTGATGTGTAGATCAACCAGACAACCACCTTCCACTGCTTCCCTGCAGCCCAGCTCAGGAAAGCTCGAGAGCCAGAGGGGCTACAAGTTTCTAGCAACAGGGAGAGGACAAGTGAAGGCTTGTAGGCACCACGGGTAAGAAACAGCAGCTTAAAAATAAGCGAGAACCAAGTTTTGAGTTCTGGCCTAATAGAAACCGAGAGGACTTCTGCAGATCTCTGCTGACCACAAGGCAGCAAAGGATTCTTCCTCTTCAGCTGTTTCACCCCTGGGTCGCTTTTGCAGGTTGTGGCTGCAGCCGCTCTAACCTCAGAGGCTGCTCGTTACATCATGACCAAGAAGCAGCTAACGGAGGAAAGGCAGCCAGGATGGGCACCACCTCAGAGCATCCCACTTAGCCAGCAGGAGAATTTGATTAAACCAAACCAAACTTGGAGGTGTTCAAGGCCAGTCTGGATGAGGCTTTGACCAACCTGGTCCATAGGAGGTGTCCCTGCCCATGGCAGGGGGTGGAACTGGATGGGCTTTAATGTCCCTTCCAACCCAAACCATTCCATGATTCTATGAAACCCAAAGCAGGAGTCTTACATACCAATTTCAAGCAAGATCCGAAGGGAACCTGGGCTGTTTGGGCAAACAGGAGCTGCAGACGAACCTCAACCTCCCATCCAAAGCTTCCAATTAACTGCCTTCACCAAACCCCTTATCCTGCCTCTTCTCTTCATCTCGCACCACTGATTTCCAGGGAAGGGCTTAACTAAAACCATGATGTCTGCTGGCTCTTGCAACATCAACAGTGAATTCACTGCAGGGAGATGGACGAGAACCAGTAGAGCTCCAGGATTTAGGGTAAACACTGCTCAGATGGGACCACTGCTGTGGGGAGAGACAACTCTTTGTGGTGAGCCATTAGAGTTGGGTGAGGCTTAGGGTCAGAGTTGTCCCCGTGGAGTTGTTCTAGACCCCCACTGCCACCAGGCAAGCAGCTGCATTAGAATCACAGAATCATAGAATCACTAGGCTGGCAAAGACCTCTTGGATCATCGAATCCAACCATTCCCATCTGCCACTAAACCACATCCCTCTGCATGAGCAAGGACAGGAGCTCAGGACCCATCACTGCCACGTTCCCAAGACTGGATGTGCCCCTTCTGCTAGCATGGAAATGGCTTTTGCCCTGTGCAGCCCGAGGCTCAGGTGAGACCTTTGGGTTTTCCCAATTAACACCTTCAGAGGAGCAGCGACAAAAAAGCTGGACCACAAAGGTGCAAACCTGCGCTGGTGGCTTGGACCAAACCAACCCTTCATCCAGGCTGCTCAGCATCCCGAGGTGTCCAAACCACAAGTCCTGCAGGTGCTCACCCTCTAACAGCACTGCCAAAGCCTTGTGCCTTGCTCCTCAAGCACCCAGGGAGGTCTCGGAGCTGCTCCTGCCACCCAAAGGAGCCCCAGTCCTCCCAGGACACAGCCCCTTGTTTTTCCTGGGAGAGTTTTCAGAGTTAAAGCAACACCGGTAGTGGGATTGTCAGCAGCACAAATGCACAATCAGGAGGGGAAGATGTGGGGGGAAAGCATCCAACCAGTGAATATAATACTTGGAAGGAAAAGGAGATTTTTTTAAAAAAATAAAAAATGAGGGGGTGGTAAAAAAAAAAAAATCTCAGGAAGTCATCGAGTCATTCCTGCTCTTTGCTGAAACAATGGACTCGGGATGCTGGCGGAGTTATAAATAATCCTGCTGGCTACACAACAAAATACACGGCAGGAGCAGGGTAACTATCGGCTCGATGGAAAGTGACTCATTACCTTCTTACAGCATGGCCAAAGAAGGGCAAACGCCGCCCGGCTGCGCTGACCTGGGGGCTCCACCGGCCGGTACCCCCATCCCAGCAGGGGAGGAGCCGCTCCGTAAGCCAAAGCCTGCGCTGATTCAAGACACAGGCGCCCTCAGAGGGCATCACGGTGTGATTTCGCAGCAGCAAGGATGTCTCCAACCCAAGGCAGACCGCTCAGGCTGATGCTGGGGAACTGACGGCGAGAAAGCACCCAAATTGGGGAAAATAATGGGAAGCCACTGACTCCGCAACATCCTTCTCTTTTTAGACAGGAAGTTGCCATCGCGAGATGATTTGGCTGAGCTCTTTTCCAGATCTCTCCTCCCAAATCTGAGTGAGCACAGGGAGTCATGGAATGGTTTGGGTTGGAAGGGATCTCAAAGCCCATCCAGTCCCACCTCCTGCCATGGGCAGGGACACCTCCCACTGGATCAGGGGCTCCAAGCCCCATCCAACCTGGCCTTGAACCCCTCCAGGGATGGGGCAGCCACCACCGCTCTGGGCAACCTGGGCCAGGGCCTCCCCACCCTCACAGCAAAACATTTCTTCCCAAAATCTCATATCAATCTCCCCTTTTCCAGCTCCAAACCATTCCCCCTCATCCTCTCCCTGCACTCCCTGATCCAGAGCCCCTCCCCAGCTTTCCTGGAGCGCCTTTCAGCACTGGAAGCTGCTCTAAGTTCTCTCTGGAGCCTTCTCTTCTCCAGGCTGAACAACCCCAACTCTCTCAGCCTGTCCTCGTACAGGAGGTTCTCCAGCCCTTGGATCATCTCCATGGCCTTCTCTGGGCTCACTCCAACAGATTCAAACCCAACACGCCTTGAGATGCTGGGGCAACACAGCACTGGGGGTCGTGCACGGTCCCTTTTGCCGGGCAGCTCTCACGGAGAAAGGCAGACCCATCTTTCCGGGCACCCAGAACAACCCTGTGGTTGCTCAAGGTTTGTGGCCAACCACGGCATAAAGCACAAAGTGCAGCAGCCCTTACACCAGAACCAGGGTGCATGGCCATGGAAGCACGGAGCTCTTGCGCCAAGTGCAACTGAGAAAAGGAAAGATCTTCCCAACTGGAGACTTGGATAATTTGGAAGTGACATAAATTCTCTTCTTTTTTTTTTTTTTTAAAAAAAAAAAGGGAAAAACAGAGCTTCCTGACTTGTTATTCCATTACCCAAATCTGGAAATGTAATCATATTAGTTCAGCTGCATTAACACAACAAAAAAAAAAACCCAACAAAAAAGGTCTTAAAGACTGAACTGATCTCCAAGGGGGCAAGAGAAAGGAGAACAAAAGTCAGAAGCCTGTGGCAACCAGCTTCCCCAGCGAGCAACACGGACAGCTCAGCACCCAAATCATCCTCTGAAGACAGATCCGCAGAGGATGTGAAATAATCAGGATGTGAAGTGATTTTTAAGGGTTTTTTTTTTGCCAGGTAGGTGAGGTAAAAGGGCATTAAGAGCTGTGGGAGCACACCCAGCTCAGCAACGTAATGCTAAGCTTGTTATAGAGTTTAAATGAACCTCACGTGAGGAGAAAAATCCAGCCTGCAGCCACCAGGAACACCCAGGAACACCTCTAGGAGGGTGTGGGGATGCACAAGCACGGGCACAGCCACCGTACGGCTCCTAAAAGTCCTCTAGTGACTCCTAGAAGCTCCTCTTCTAGAAGTCCAAGCAGCGATGAGATGCCACCGTTCCTGTTTTACAGCAGCTGGGAAATGCTGACCTACGCTACCGGAGAAGCAACGGCCACAGAGAAACCACAGCCAAGTCTGGGAACAGGCTTGGAGCTGCCACCACTCCAACAACCTAAAAATAAAAAGCCCAAAAGCTCTAGCCTCCAGCCAGGACACTTTTAGCCCAGTCCTACATGCCAGGAGACAAACCGAGGTGCATGTGCCAAACCGCAGCCGGAGGCAGGCTGGGAAAACGAAGTGAAGAATCATAGAATCATGGAATGATTTGGGTCGGAAGGGACCTTAAAGCCCACTCAGTTCCAACGCTTTTGCCATGAGCAGGGACACCTTCCACTCAATCAGGCTGCTCGCCAACCCGAACCCTCACCACATTCCTGCCACCAAGGCAACTCGGAGCCTGCATGGCCGGTGCATTAATGCTTTTGGAAAGAAAAGTGCCTGTTGATACCGAAGTCCTTTTGAAGTCATCAAAGGAGGTTACAAAACCTACGAGGACGGAGCAGATATGGGGAGATAATGGAGATATGGGGAGATAATGGGAGATTATGGGGAGATAACTCCTTGTCATGAGCGGAGCTGCCACCGAAAACATGTTATTTAAGAGTTATTTTACTCCAAATCTGTCTCCTCCAGGGGCTGAAGCCTCTGCATTCAGAGGCTGCTGGAATGACCACCCGGCCAGAAAACTCCACTTCAGCTTTTCGAGGAAAGGTGTGAACAGTTGGAACCACAAGAAATAAAGGAATGGTTTAGGTTGGAAGGGACCTTCCAAGATCATTCAGTTCCAACTTGAAACTTGCTTTTAAATCTTTTCTTTAAAAAGGGTAAAAAAAAAACCCACCGCATGCAACAGGGAGGAGGCAGATCCACCTTCCCACAGTCTCTCAGGCCATTCATCATTTGGATAAAATCCAGTTTCACATTGAAATTCAGCTGGACTTTCAAATGCAAATACAAGGAGAAGAGCAACATATGGTCGAGGTTAGTGCGTATTTTTCCTAATTAAATGGCATGCTGCTGTTTTGTATAACAATGTTAACGGGGCATTAAGAAGCCTTTGGAAGAGAGAGCACTGCACTTGAAAAAAAAAACAGGTCCCAGAAAGCTGAAGGGGCCCAGGAACCCCCGCTCTCCTCTCCCAGAAGCGGTCGCGCTCTCCTCTCGTAGAAGCAGTCATGCACTCAGCACCACAAGGCTGGGTTCTGTCTCTTGTCCCAGCAAAGCCACTCGTCCCCTCAGGTTGTACAGGTTGAGAATTGAAAGAGAGGTGATGAGCAACACCAGCATCCTCCAAAGCTTGTCCTGCAAGAGCTCGGCTGGGTCTTCTTCCAGGTGAAGGCCTGGGGAACACCTGGATGCCACCATGTCTGCAACCAAAGAGCATCACAACAGATGGGCTTTTGGAGGGGGAACACCCTCACTGATCCCCCATCCTCAAAGGCCAGGGATGAAGGATGAGCAGAAGATGCTTCAAAACTCTTCGAGGAGAGGAACAGCCCTGGCTTGAGTGGTGGCCAGTGAGCTCCTGGGGGCTGCCACCAAAACCTGCTTCCCATGGTTCCTCAGAGAGGGAAAGCCCATGGACATGGGGGAGCATCATGAGGGACAGAACACGGAGAGCATCACCCGCTTTCCTGAAAGGTTCTTTCAGTTTAGGACAGGCCAAAGTTTTCCAGATGGCTGTCCTTTGCCCTGCTTGGTATGAAGAATCCCACCTCCCTACACCCCCCGAGGTGCTGGAGGCTGCCCTAACTCCCAGCCTCGTCCTCTGATCCTCTGAAACGAAGCCTGTTTATTTATTGTCAGTCCCTGTCTAACCATGGCTAGAAAAAGCTTACGCCACATTAACTTCACCTCCTTCTTGCTCGTGATGCAATCTCCAGCTAAATTTAGAGGGAGACATTGCCTTAGGTCACTTTGGAGGTGGGGATCTGCTTCCCAGGGTTAACGGGAGGAGGGAGAGGATGTTTTTAATTCTTTCTCCTTTCTGTTTTGGAGCTGGGCTACCTGGAGAGGTAACTGAAAAATTCAACGTAAAATAAAAGGGGACAGATGTCCCGGAGTGCCTCCTTCTCTCCTTTAGTGCAGGAGGAAGGCGCTGAGAAGACATCCTCCCCCCAGGAACATCAATCACGGCAGTGAGAAGAGCATCACAACAGCCACTATCGAAATTCTCCAAAGCTGAATGAAGAAATCTTCACTCAGAGTTCAGCTTTTTCTTCTTCTGATCTTTCTTCATCTCTATTCCCACCCAGGCCAGGTTGGATGAGGCTTCGAGCACTCTGATCCAGTGGGAGATGTCCCTGCCCGTGGCAGAGAAGGTGGAACTGGATGGGCTTTACAGTCCCTTCCAACCCAAACCTTTCCAGGATTCTATGAAACTCAGGATCAATATAACCAGATGGCAAAACTCCTCATCTCATCCCAAACCAGGTGGAACTGGTTTCAAGACAGCAAAGATGCAACGGCCACAGACGCTGCATCCCAGGGAGTCCGGACCTTGGGGAGCTGCAGGCACGAGTCTCGTCCATCTGTTTGGCTCCAGTTGGATCCTCCGGCATAAAGACAGTGACAAACCCTTGGGTGCAACAGCACCTTCAGATGCTGCTTCCACTATGGGTGCAGATGCTGGCGTGCTCCTAACTCCCGGAATCAGCTTGCTCTTGCCGACATGGCCAGATGCACATGTTTCGGTGCCACGAGAGCTCTGTGCCTCGGCTTTTGCCTCGGGTGATCTCCTATCCCCAGCGCTCGCTGTGCTCCCAGGCCCCCGTACAATTACACATGCAGCGCTGCAATGTATTTCACACTGTATTTCATGCCTCATTTGGCAACAAAATTAATTAAACTTTAAGTCAACGCTGAAGGAGTGCAGTACCTTTCTTCCCTCCGTGGCATATATAACTCAATTTGTTTAAGCTAATGCGCTAATCAAGATTTGCAAAGGATTCAGGAACCTTTTGGCACGAGGGCCTCCAGAGCGTGCAGCGAGACACTCTCCATGTCGGATGGTCCCTGCTTGGAGGTCCAGCAGGGGTCCAAGCATCCCCCCCGATGACAGGCTGTCTGCAACCATAGAATCACTAAGGTTGGAAAAGACCTCTAAACTCATCCAGCCCAACACCACCATCTCTACTAAACTACACTCCAAACTGCCATGTCTACATGTTTTTTGAACCCCTCCAGTGATGGAGACTCCACCACTGCCCCGGGCAGCCTCTGCCAGGGCTTCACCACTCTGTCAGGAAAGATATTTTTCCTGATATTCCATCTAAACCACCCCTGGTGCAACTTGAGGCCACGTCCTCTCATCTTTTGTTAGTTGGGAGAAGAGCCCAGCACTCACCTCACTACAACCTCCTTTCAGCTAATTCCAGCCTCTGGAAAAGCCCTGCTTTTTTGAAAGCAAACTCCCACCAACGGCTCCATCACCAACAGGCAACCAAGCACATCAACAAAGGGGGTTTTGCAGTCTCCAAGCACCCAGGAGCTTGGAAGTTAGACGTCAAGCAGGTCATTGCCTATTCTCCCCTCCCAGGTCGATCAGGTCCAGGCAACTCCAAGCATCCAACATTGCTTGGGAATGTACTGGGAAAACCCCAACACCACGTCTTGACAATGCCCACGTCCCTTGTCCTCATCCCACAGGGACAGGCGGGTGAGCCGGTGCTCCTCCCTGCTACCCCTTTGCTGTGCTCCAGGGATTTCTCAGCTATTTGGAGGCGCTGGGTGAGGGCAGGATAATTCCAGCCCACACGGCTGGGAATCCCAAGGGGCAGATGTGGGCAAACTTTTTGGCATAGCTGAGACAGCTGCGTTGGCTGCGCGTCCACCACCGGCCCTTTCGTGGGATGGAGAGGGCGCTGGGCAGCCGCCAGCGCGCGGGCGGGCGAACCCCTCCGCTCCCGTGCCCTGAGCAGGTAAAACAGGCTGAGCAGAAGCGGAGAGGAGCCTCGCTGGGGAGGGAGCGCGAAGACAAAAGAGAAATAACAGCCAGCAACCAGCGACACGGGGTTTCCCTGCACTGCCAGGCAGGGAAGAGAATCATGGAATTATAGAGTCCCTAGGCTGGAAAAGATCTTTGAGATCATCGAGTCCAACCGTACCTGGCCACTACTAAACCAGATCTCTGAGCACTTTGCCTGCGTATTAACTGCATCCAGGGATGGGGACTCCACCACCTCCCTGGGCAGCCTCTGCATACACCTGAGAACCCTTCTGGTGAACAAATTTTTCCTGATGTCCAATCTAAACCTCCCCTGGAGCAACCTGAGGCCATTCCCTCTCATCCCATCACCTGCAGTTTGGGAGACAAGACCAACACCCACCTCCCTACAATCTCCTTTCAGGCAGTTGTAGACAGTGATGAGGTCTCCCCTCAGCCTCCTTTTCTCCAGGATAAACAACCCCAGAGCCCTCAGCTGCTCCCAGAACCCTTGTTCTCCATCCCCTTTCCCTTCTCTGGATGCGTTCCAGCCCCTCAATGTCTTTCTTGGAGTGAGGGGCTCAAACTGAACTGATTCAAGGTGTGGCCTCACCAACACTGAGTACAGGGGCAGAATCACTTCCCTGCTCCTGGCGGCCACGATGTTTCTCATGATGGTACAGGAACGCTTCTGCATCTTTGTGAGGCACGGCCAGGCTCATGCCGCTCCCAGGGCAGGTTTCCAGGGACGCAGGTAGCTCATCACGCCACACTGCTGCCAGCAGGCAGAGCAGCCCAGTTCAGACAATCATCTCACATCACATCTAGGATGGAGCACTTCCCACAAGGGCTTCACCCACCCAACAAGTTCAGTCGAAGGTCTCTTATGCTCTCAAAATGCTCAGGGAAACACAAATGCTCACGACTTCACTCCAGTGACCACAGTGTCAATGTTTCATTCTCCCACCTAAACTGGTCGATCACTATCATCCTCCCACTTGCAAAAAAGTCCCTCGTGAGCAACATCATTATCTGATTGGGGTCAGAGTCTGCCCTTGTGTCAGAAGAGCATCGAAAATATCACCTTTACCAGTGATTTTGGGCACCAGTGAGCTGAGATGATAGATGCATTTTATAGCATCCTTCAGCCAGGTTAACACTGCAGAATGGAGTGCCAGGTCAAGAGGAAGCCATCCAGAGTAAGAAAATCACAGAATCATGGAATGGTTTGGGTTGGAAGGGATCTCAAAGCCCATCCAGTTCCAACCCCTGCCAGGACACCTCCCACTGGATCAGGGGCTCCAACCCCCATCCAACCTGGCCTGGAACCCCTCCAGGGATGGGGCAGCCACCACTGCTCTGGGCAACCTGGGCCAGGGCCTCCCCACCCTCACAGCAAAACATTTCTCCCTAAGATCTCATCTCAGTCTCCCCTCTTTCAGCTCCAAATCGTTTTCCCTCATTCTATCCCTGCACTCCCTGAACAAGAGCCCCTCCCCAGCTTTCCTGGAGCCCTTTTCAGCACTGGAAACTTCTCTAAGGTCTCCCCGCAGCCTTCTCTTCTCCAGGCTGAACAACCCCAAGTCCCTCAGCCTGTCCTTGTATATGAGGTGCTCCAGCCACCATCCTCGGATCATCTCCGTGGCTCTCCATCTCCTCAAGACACTTTGGGTGGGGAGGTCCTGGCCCAGGTCGCCCAGAGCAGTGGTGGCTGCCCCATCCCTGGAGGTGTTGAAGGCCAGGTTGGATGGGGCTTGGAGCTCCTGATCCAGTGGGAGGTGTCCCTGCCCATGGCAGGTGGGTTGGAATTAGATGATCTTTAAGATCCCTTCCAAGCCAAACCATTCTATGATCCTATCTGCTGTTACAAACTGAAAAAACCCCAATACTAATGGTCCCCATTTGAGACTCGCTGCATATCAACCTGAACAATGGAGATGCAATAGGCAGAGCAAGTGGTCACACGCGGGCCACGCGCCGGTGTAGGGCACCCTACAGAGCATAGAGAATTTGAAATTAGCAGCAGCGAGGTCCAGCAGAAACGCTTGCCAGCCCTGCTGGGCTCTTTCCAAAGCCACGTCTCCCCTTTGGAAAGGGCACAACAAGCATACAAGGCTTCGAGCTGGGACGCTGAGCCAAAGACAAAACATTTCCAATCGCAGCCCCACACCAAAATGTGCTGCTGGGGCAGGACTGGAGCAGAGCTGCTGCATCCCAGCACCAAACCCCAACCCTGCTGCCCTCCAAAAGATCATTTGTGCTGAGATCCTGGCCCTGGTGATGGACAAGACAGCAATGGGAGCAAAGCAATGACATGAGGCACGTAATTAATACACAACCAGCTTCTCATATAAGAAGGAACACAGGTGCTTGAGCTTGTACACGTTCTTCTCAAACACAGAAGGTTCAGTCCTTGCCCAGCTTCGCGTCAGCCTTAACCTGGGCAAGGCACGTGGGTTTTACATAAGAAACACAACCCCTTGAGCAGGCACAGTTCTACTAGGATAGAATTGCTTCCTCTAGGGAAGGAAAATGCTCTGCCGGCAGGAGAGAACTGTACCACTTCAGCTCTTCTGGCGAAGTTAAAACTCTGTGTTTAAACAAGGTCTGTGTCAAATTTGCAGTTCCTAAACAAAACCTGTCACTTTGCTCAGTACAGCTTCAGCTCTCAGGCACCCCTGTCATTCCCTGTGCTCTCCCCTAGCTCAAACCCAGCCAAGAGAACTCTTCCCTGCGGTAGGAGAAGAACAAACTCCCCCTCAGGACCCCCAAAACCGTTTCCCCTGAAAACATGGACCCTGAATTTAAACACACACCCAGACAGGGCTCTATTTGCCTCTCCTCAGCTGTGGGGAAGCACGGAGCTGCTGGCAGAGCATCCCCACTGTCCTGGCAACACGGTCACCCTTCTCCTGCTCTTCCCTCGCTCACACCTCGTGTGTCGACTGGAAGCCTCTGGCAGGATGCCCTCGCTCTCAGCCTTGCCCAAAAAATCAAGGAAAACAAATAAACTTGCAGAGAGGTAACAGACAGAGGAAAGCCTTTATGTTCCAACCTCACTGCAAAGGCACAGGAGGTGCCCTTTTCCAGGTGGGGAAGCCCTGGGAGCAGGAACACGCGCCCCGGGATGCAAGGATCAGAGATGCCACTGGGATGCGACACTGGATAAGGGGAGATGGGCGTGAAGATCTGCCCCTGCCATTTGTTCCCCCATGCTTGCTATTTCCTGCCGATCTGTGTTCCCTGCCCCCAGCTTTTGGGCTATCCAAGTCTTCCAAACCCTGTTTTCTGGTTAATAGGACGGGAAAAACAGGGAGAGGAAGGAGAAGAGGAGCTTCCCGAAGGCAGAGACAGAAACAAAGGAGAAAACCATTTAACACACCTGACAAGCACGTGGGAGACAAACTCCACTGAAAGTCCTCCAGGCTTTGTTACTGGAAAGGCTGGGACTGCTGTTCGCTGGGTGTTTCCCTGCGATGCCCTCGGCATGCCGGCAGCATCCTCCTACATCCAGAAACGGGGCTCTGCCGGTGGCAGGAATGGAAACGCTCCAGGAGGGCAGAGAGCAGGGATTGTCCCCAGGCTACGGAGACCCCACGGCTTCACAAGCCTGACTTGTCCACGGCAAGGCTTCTTCACAGAACCACACAGAATGGTTTCTGTTGGAAAATACCTTTCGGATCGAGTCCAACTATTGATCCAGCCCTGCTAAGTCCACCACCAGACCATGTCCCCAAGTACAACATCTACTCATCTTTTAAACCCATCCAGGGATGGTGACTGAACCCTGGGCAGCCTCCGCCAGTGCTTGACAACCCTTTCAATAGAGAAATTCCTCCCAATATCCAGCCTAAATCTCCCCTGGCGCACCTTGAGGCCATTTCTGCTTTTTCTGCCACTGACTTCCATGGAGAAAAGATCAACCCCCACCTTGCTACAACCTCCCTTCAGGAGTGATGAGGTCTCCCCTCAGTCTCCTTTTCTCCGGACTAAACAGCCTCAGCTCCTCCTCAAAAGGTTTGTGCTCTAAACACTCCGCCGGCTCCATGCCCTTCTCTGGACGCACTCCACCATCTCAATGTCACAGAATCACAGAATCACCAGGTTGGAAAGGACCCATTGGATCATCGAGTCCAACCATTCCTAACACTCCCTTAAACCATGTCCCTCAGCACTTCATCCACCCGTTCCTTAAACACCTCCAGGGAAGGCGACTCGACCCCCTCCCTGGGCAGCTGTTCCAGTGCCCCATGACTCTTTCCGTGAAGAATTTTTTTCTGATATCCAACCTGACCCTCCCCTGGTGCAGCTTGAGGCCATTCCCCCTTGTCCTGTCCCCTGTCCCTTGGGAGAAGAGCCCAGCTCCCTCCTCTCCACAACCTCCTTTCAGGGAGTTGTAGAGAGCAATAAGGTCTCCCCTCAGCCTCCTCTTCTCCAGGCTAAACAACCCCAGCTCTCTCAGCCGCTCCTCGTCAGACGTTCTCCAGCCCCTCACCAGCTTCGTTGCTCTTCTCTGGACACACTCCAGACCCTCAATGTCCTTCTTGTGGTGAGGGGTCCAGAACTGAACACAGTACTCGAGGTGCGGTCTCACCAGTGCCGAGTCCAGAGGGAGAATCCCCTCCCTGGCCCTGCTGGTGACCCCATTTCTGATCCAAGCCAAGATGCCGTTGGCCTTCTTGGCCCCCTGGGCACACTGCTGGCTCATGTTCAGTTGGTTCTCAACCATTACCCCCAGGTCCTTCTCCTCCGTGCAGCTCTCCAGCCACTCTTCCCCCCGTCTGTAGCGCTGCACAGGGTTGTCATTCTTCCTCTGTAAGAAACGCTCAGGCCAACAGGCAGGCAAGTCAAAAAGCTCTGCTTAGACTTTTTTTGTTGTGGTGGCTTTGTGTTTAGTGACAGTTTTGCGAGCCTGCTGTACGGGCACGCACGCAACCGCAACATAAACAGGCAGCCTGAAGCGCGCGCGCTTGAATGGCAAGTGCCAGCTCCAAATATCAAGTCACATATTGCGCACCTCATGGCTGCCTTTCATCATCTATCAAAATAGCAAGCGAAGCCCATCACTCCCACTTCAGCGTAAGCAAAACATGTGGGAAATGGAGGCAGGCAGCACAAAACCGCCATCCAGCCTTACTAATAAAAGCTCCTGCTTTCCTTGCAATGGGAAATAGTCGCAAATGAGTTTCTGCAACCTGAAACGCAATCGCTGACAGCACGGCAATAGAAAAGCTGTGCTTAGCTCTTCCCAACTCGAGATGTTTTTACCCAGCCGGCTGCTCCATAAGCTGCCGGGACAGGACTTCGCACCAGACTGACCCTCCCCACCTTGGAGCTTCCTAACACAAGGCTGCCTGCACACACTAAATAATTAAATCTTCAAACAGCTCACCCATAGCTCCAATTAAAGAGACAACCTCGGCTTTGAGAGAATTTATTACTCTCAGTGCTGTTGCCACAGGTATCTAAGTTTGAACGTTGTTTAAAGCGGGCGTTCAAAGGGGATACAGACTCACCTTCCTCCGGGGAGAACACATTTACTTTGTTCAGTAGACTATAACTTCAAATTTGCTACATGCATCAGCTTGTTTCTCTTTGAAAAACTCCTGGGTTAGCCAGCTTCAAATGTATTTTATGAACTTGCCCCGATCAAAGCAACTCCCTCGACAATGAGCCTCACCTCACCATCTCCTGAGCAAAAAAAAAACACCGAACAAATTTTGGGGGTGGAAAACAAAGGAGGGGACTGTCTGTTCCAAACGTACCTTGGAGACCCCAAGCAAGGGAGCTCCCTCAGCATGAAGGAAGAAAGAAAAGGTGTTCAAGAGGAAAATGTTCAAAAGAGGAAAGGGAGATGTTCAAGAGAGGAAAGGAAGATGTCCAAGAGAGGAAAGGAAGATGATCAAGAGAGGAAAGGAAGATGTTCAAGAGAGAAAAGAAAGATGCTCAAGAGAGGAAAGGAAGATGTTCAAGAGAGGAAAGGAAGATGCTCAAGAGAGGAAAGGAAGATGTTCAAGAGAGGAAAGGAATATGTTCAAGAGAGGAAAGGAAGATGTCCAAGAGAGGAAAGGAAGACGCTCAAAAGAGGAAAGGAAGATGTTCAAGAGAGAAAAGAAAGATGTTCAAGAGAGGAAAGGAAGATGCTCAAGAGAGGAAAGGAAGATGTTCAAGAGAGGAAAGGAAGATGCTCAAGAGAGGAAAGGAAGATGATCAAGAGAGAAAAGAAAGATGTTCAAGAGAGAAAAGAAAGATGTCCAAGAGAGGAAAGGAAGACGCTCAAAAGAGGAAAGGAAGATGTTCAAGAGAGAAAAGAAAGATGTTCAAGAGAGGAAAGGAAGATGTTCAAGAGGGGAAAGAAATTGAATGGTGAATTTGCTTACTTAAAAGGGAAAAAAAGGCTATTTTTTAGCAGCTTTTCTTCACTGTGAGCAGAATTATCTGGCAGCAGGAACTTCCATTTCAATAGGACACAAACCTGGCATCACGACCATTTCCGACACGAAAGGGAGATGCTTCTCATTCTCCATATTATCCATGGATGCAAAACACTGCTCAGGAACTGTATTACCTCGCACAATCATTTGCCTCGGGTTTATTTCCCTGTTCTACACAGCCCCAACTCATTTATTGAAGCAAAGGCACAGCCGGCACGCGCTGACCCTGCCAAAAGCTCAGCAGCGCCAGCACAGCCCCGTGCCGCGGCGGCAATGCCCCGGCCGGTGCTGGGAACAGACAATGCAACTTCTTTGCCTCCTGCCACTCCTACTGTCTTAACATCAATTAAAAATGTTATTTCCATGTGAAATTTAGCACGAGCGGGTTCTGCTAGAGGCAGAGTTTAATTAAACGCACCGGGAGGGAGCTCGTCGCTGATCAAATCGGTCATTTATGAACGATGACACGGGGGAGGGGGATGAAGAACAAGGTTTGAAATGGTTTGCTACTGCAAATAATAAACAAACAGTTTGGCCACGGGATGACGAAACCATAGCCTTCCAGGACCAGGACAATAGGCATACTCTGAGTGTTGCGGCTAAAATAAAGCACCAGCAGCAAAGGACACGGCTCCTGCTGGAAAACACCAGTTGCAGCTCCAAGCCCCAGGAAGACCAACTTCCCCGCGGTGACCTATATGTACTATAAATGCCGCAGACACGGTCGGCATGACGTCAGCTCCATCCCAGTGGCAATTGCTGGGTTTCGCCTTGCCAAGAAAACGCAAAGCGGAGGTGCTGAATTGTCCATGCGGCGGGGTAGCTGAACCAGTTCCTCTCCGGTGCATTTAAGGACAGAAATCAGGGAAACAGTGGCAGAGCTTAAAATAAAAGCAGGAGACAAATATAAAAGCAAAAGGATCTCAAAGCCGGAGGGCTTGCATTAACACTTTGAATTTTCCTGGCCTGGGAGAGAGAAACAAGTCCCCTTATGCAAAGGGGCCACCGGCACGCGTGCCAGCAGCTTGGCTGGGGCGAATATTCATCTGGATTTGACAAGGATTTGCATTCGGGGCAATTTTATCACTGTGATTTTCTAAGAGCCTGTTTCAAATATCTGCGCTACCTTATTTACCAGCTGGACTTTGGAAGGAAGAACCTCATCTTGGCAAGTGGGGTGTTTTGGCCGGGATTCATCGGTCACTGCCGTGCTCCCTTCACTCCCAGCCTCCCCTGGGGAGGGAAGAGTCAAGTTCATGGCTCTTCCGGAAGGGGAAAAAATAAAAGCTGCATGCTGCCTCAGGATTTCCCCCAGGAGGAGAGAGAGAGGAAAAGTGGGAGGCCAGAAATTCACGTGTCTAGGGGTGGGCAGGAGCATGAAAACCCAATTTTTTCTGGCACATAAGACAATATCAGTTTATTAACCTGAGCTCCTGTGCTATGGTGCACAGCACTGAGCTGAGACTGAAGCGCATCGGTGTTTGCTTCTCCTTTCCAGGCAGAGGGACAGCACCAGAGGGGGAATGCGAGCTATCCTTATCAGGGGTGCGGGATACCCAGGGAACAGGAGTGCTGGAAAACTGTGAGGCATGTTATTGATGAAGCCCAGGCCTTCCTGCAAGGCAAGAAGATTTAGGGAGCTAATCTGAAGGTCCAGATTACGGCATGGCTACAAGGCCCCTCAGCAAGTCCAGGTCCCCAAATCCAAGGACCATCTGCTCTTCACCCTTTGACCACATTAAGATCGGTGACGATTCGACTTCAAATCCAATTTGGAGCCGGATGGCTGGCTGTGCCTTTGGGGATGAACCAGTATCTGATTGTACCTTGCTGTTAATTAGTGGATGATGCTAAACCAGCGTCAACAAACCATGAAAACAACCACTTGCTGCTATCCAGCGCTCAGTTTAGTCACCTTGGACCCTTCCACCATAGATAGCGAATCACTCTGTGTGCGTATCTCCTTAATGCCTTTCTGCAGTGATTCACCCCACCAGCAAAAGTCATAGAATGACAGAATCATGGAATGGTTTGGGTAGGAAGGGACCTTAAAGCCTGTCCAGTTCCACCCCCTGCCATGGGCAGGAACACCTCCCACTGAATCAGGGGCTCCAAGCCCCATCCAACCTGGCCTGGAACCCCTCCAGCGTTAAGGTGAAGAATTTCTCCCTCATGTCCAATGTAAATCAGGGTCTCCAAGCCCCATCCAACAACCCCAGCTCTCTCAGCTTGTCCTCATACAGAAGGTTCACCAGCCCTCACATCATCTCCGTGGCCTCCTCTGGACTCACTTCTACAGATCCATGTCCTCCCTGTGCTGAGGACTTCAAAGCTGAACACAGGACTCCAAGCAATCGTCAAACCTTCAGGACCAGAGAGAAACCACCAAGCCAAAATGCAGAAAACACGTCCTTAATCCCCAACGGGAGGAGGACAACTCTGCTGCTGGAGCACAAGGCTTCCCCTAAACCGAGCCCTGAGCTGCATTTCAAACCTGGGATGCCCCGGCAGGACGGAAGAGCCGCTGTGGAGCACCGCGACCCAGCCAGCAGCGATTGTGCAACAGCCTTAACGCAGTTGTATAACAACAGTACTGGTTTGATGAACTGCTCACAGCCAGACTCAAAAAGCAACAGCCCAGAGGAAGGGTGGTGTCAACATTACCTTTCACTCACCCGAAAGAAAAGAAGAGGGGAGGGGGGAATAAAAAAAAGATTTTGTGTTGTTTCGGCTGCCTCAGAGCCAAGCGGAGGGGGTCCAGCCACGGCTCCTTGCTGGCCAGCACTGTAATCCTGGCAGCCAAGGCAGCCTCCGAGCAGGAAACGGATTAATGCGCGATTGCTCCGTTACTACTCTCTCACCAGAGTGTAGCGCGTCTTCTCTGGATCATTTTAACAGCAAAAAGTCACACACAGGAACATTCGCTGGAGCAATCAGCTTCCATCTGGGTTAACCCAACCCCTCAAATTCCCTCCAGCGCCCACTCAACAGCTTCCCTCCGTGTAAAAATATTTGCTCAAAACCATCTTGATGTGCAAACAGCCCGACCTGAACACATCAGATTTCCCTGGCAGGAGCAGGGCAGAGCGCATCCCTCCTCTCCTGTGTCTCCAGGTTTCCCCAAGCGCTGCCCCACTATCCTGAAATCCCACCCCAGCCTCCGGGATTCTGCCTGGTATTAGAGTCCAGACATTCCACGCGGCCAGGAGTTTCCCTGGACAGCTTGAGTCAGCTCAGGGTAGAGAAGGTCAAGTCTTAACCATCCACAAAGTATCAGCGTGTTTCAGCAAGAAGGACAAATGAACTGAGCTTCCTGCATGCCAGGGGCTGCAGCAAGTACAGCGTAGAGCGGCTTCCCCGGGCATCAAAAGCCTGGCACGGCACCGCGCCGGCCGCCTGGCCGGGGAATTCTCTGCTTCAGCCTCAAATTAACCAGCACCGCGTTTCCCCATCAGACATCTAAAGCTACGCTGCCCTTCAGAGGCTCCTTTTGCAGCCGGATCGCCAGCCCGCTCCTCCCCGCAGACGCCCTTTGATGTTGGCACCCCTGGCCCATCCTCAGCATCCTGGCTGGCATCCTGGCGGCCCCGCAGCGCTCCTGGGGAGCGGGGCCAGCTGCTGGCTTCAGGGCCCTGTGGCAAGGCAGGACAGGCGAGGCGAGGCTCGGCAGCACCCCAAAACCACAGCAGAGTCCAGCTCAGAAGCTGGTGAAACAGCTCCAGCCACGCTTGCTGCCCGTCTCCCCAAGGCAGCTGTGCTGCTCGCAGGAATCTGGCCAGGAGGGCTTTGCAAAGGTCCCTTTGGGAATGCTGAGATCTCACCCACCGGCAAAGAGCTGCTGGAGGGGCTGAGCGGAGCAGACAACCAAACTGCACCAGAGCAACCTTTTGGGGGGCTGAACCCTAGGAATTAACCGCCACCACCGTGTCTCCTCGGGGACGTAGAGCAAGAGAGACTGCTTGGCTGCAGACCCGCGTTCGCCTAAGCGGCTTAAGAGGAAAGCGTTGACTGTCTGCTCTCAAGCTGCTTCAATCAGAGCAGTGAGAAAACCACCTTCAGCTTAGGTAGCAACTTTTGAACTGGAGATGGAGAGCAAGAGCAGTTTTGCCTACGCAGGGACATATGAAGCAACAAGAAAACGATCCAGAGAAGACCACCACCAGGAAAATCCATCACACACACACCTACAGAAACCCCTGCTTCTGGGTCTCTGGAAGGAAACACACATTTATTGCAAGAAACATTACGGTGTAAAGAAATAAAAAAACCATAAAGATGACAGTACCTGATCCTCCAAACTGAGTGCTCGCTAGGGTCGTGGGTCTGTTTTTTCCATTAGCCACTGGCAGGGGAAACATCTAGAAAAACAAGATGAGAGAGAAGGGAAGAGAAAAGAGATTTCAGTATGTTGGTTTTACCGTGCTGCTGCAAAGGGGGGGCAGCTTGGGCAGGCGGGGGGGGGGGGGGTAAAAGGGGGAGGAGGATTGCTTTATTGATGCAAAAACCTTTCCTCTCCTCGTGTCCCTTCTACACAGCTCTGCTGCGGGAGGGAGAGGGGAGCAGCGCAGCTGGGCGCTGATATACACACACATTCCTGCGTGCATAAACTTCTCCTGTGTACACAGCACGGCTGGGTCCGTAGGTGCAACTGAAAACCATCCAAGAAGCATCACTGCTGTGGTGAAAGCCAACAGTTCCTCCCCGTACTTATCCACCGCGGCGCAGACTAGAGGGTGCCCGTGGGGCCATGGAGAAAGGCTCACTCCATTCATAAAAAGCAAGCGGAAAAGTGACAGCACCACGCTGAGACCACAGTGCCCAGCACAGCTCCTTTTATCCCCCAGCACCCACAGCGGTCCACGTTTCATCCCACATCTTCCACGCTTATGTCCAGCAATTATAGAATTGTTCGGTTGGAAAAGACCTTTGAGATCGAGTCTAATCATACCTGTCCACTACTAAACCATCCCTGAGCACCTTACCTGCCCGTCTTTTAAACCCCTCCAGGGATGGGGACTCCATCACCTCCCTGGGCAGCCTCTGGCAGTGCCTGAGAATCCTTTTAGTGAAGAAATTTTCCCTAATATCTAATCTGAACCTCTCCTGGTGAAATGTGCCTGGGTAGGACACGGGCAGAGATGATTGGGCACTGGCAGAGGCACCTCCGGAAAGGTGGTGGAGTCCCCATCCCTGGAGGGATTTAAAAGCCAGGTAGACGAGGTGCTCGGGGACACGGTTCAGTGGCAGATAGGAATGGTTGGACTCGATGATCCAAGAGGTCTTTTCCAATCTGGTGATTCTATGACCAAGCCACACACCCAGGCAATGCTCAGCTTGATGAACCCTCCAGCCTCATGGAGCTGCTCCCACCCTGCTGTTTTGGGGGTTCCATCAGCACCATGACCTGGTGTCCGGCGGGAGAAGCTGCACCAAGAGCAACGGTATTTAATTCACAATGAGAAAGATTAACGTATTTGACAGGATGGGTCATTCTGGGCACTTGTTTGCTGCGCTGCTGCAGCTTCAGCATCACAAACCACCTCCTTCTGCCAAGGAGCTTTCTCAAAAACACCGCATACCCCATCAGTTAACCCGGATAAATATTTTCAATATAAGTTGGGACAGTTTCAGAAGCTGTTATTTAAAAATTTATATGCACCTGCGTGCAGCAGAAAAGAAAAACTAATTCTTCTCCACGCAAATGGAGCTCCAGCCAATAAAACAACTGGTGGGAAAACGCTTAGTGAATTAACATTTTAATATCCTTTTAGTACTCGGCTCGAGCTACTTTCACCACAAAGTCATTTGAATTTTTATTATTTTTAGCTTTGCGATGTCTGAGTAACTCGAAAAGTTTAATGCTTTGAAGATTAAACAATGTAATGGCACAAGAGCCTATAGAAAAGCAGCACTTCATGCCCTGACATAGCTGGTGTCTGGCTGCGGTCAGGAACATTCCTTTGTACAAAACCGTCTGCCCAGCTTTGTTTTCACAAATGCTGGAGAAGGGGGGGAAAGAAAAAAAACCCCAACCAACAGTTAAATGTGGTGGAGATGCAAAGAGAGTAGTTTAGAAAGCGAATGCCAGTCAAGAAGAGAACACAAATTTGGGATCACATCGCGCGCGCGTTCTGTGAGGGTAGTTAAATAAAGATTTAAGCGGTGTTTAGGTCTCAGCCCGCGTGTGGACGGACAGTCCTGCCAGCAGACACCTGCCTTCCGATGGCTTTGCCTGTGCTGCTCCACCGGGAGCCTCGCGGCCAGAGGGGCTCCCGCTGCACCCCCAAAGCAGGCTGCCCACCCCAGGGGCTCCAGAGCTGCCCCCCATTCAATCTGCTTTGTTTCCTCAGGCTAGAAAACAACAACAAGCCTTGCTGGCACACCGCGCCTAATCTCCCTCCCTCCAAAACACTTTTCCTGTTCCTTCCTGCCTTGTTTTTTAATGCAAAGATCTCCAAAATGATGAATAAATGGCATTCCATAGCTGATCCCACCTGGGCTGCGCCCGCTCCCTCCTCATAAGGTAGGGAAGGAGAGGAAGGTGATTGTGCCCCTCTATTCCTCTCTTGTGAGACCTGATCTGGAATACTGTGTACAGTTCTGGAATCCTCAAGAAAAGGAGGAGATGGAGCTGTTGGAACGGGTCCAGAGGAGGCTACAAGGATGATCCGAGGGGTGGAGCATCTTCCCTATGAGGATAGGCTGAGAGAGTCGGGGTTGGTCAGCCTGGAGAAGAGAAGGCTCCCAGGAGACCTTATAGGGACCTTCCAGTACCTGAAGGGGCTACAAAAAAGCTGGAGAGGGGCTGTTCATAAAGGCTTATAGTGACAGGACGAGGGGGAATGGGTATAAACTGGAGAGGGGCAGATTTAGGCTTGATATAATGAAGAATTTCTTCACCATGAGAGCGCCGAGGCACAGGTTGCCCAGGGAAGCTGTGGCTGCCCCATCCCTGGAGGTGTTCAAGGCCAGGTTGGATGGGGCTTGAGCAGCTTCATCTAATGGGATGTCCCTGCCCGTGGCATTGGGTTAGGACTGGACGATCTTTAAGGCCTCTTCCAACCCAAACTATTCTATGAAGTGGGTAGAACTCCCCAGTGGCAGCTCTGCAGGTACGAGAGGAGGGATGGGATGCACAAACACAATGGTACCGAGCAACAATAACGACACAGCAAGTGCTACTGGCTCTCTTTCCACCAGCTTTCCTGCTCGATACTTGCTGATGCTGAAAAACCCAAGGACTGAGCGGAGAAAACGCACAACCTTGTTCCACTGTGCAGGAGCACTTTCTGCTCCGGCAAAGGAGGGGTCCCCTCCACCGCCTCTCTCCTGCCTCCAAAGGCATTTCAAGACTGATGCAACACCTTTCTGCTCTCCCTCCCCAAGCGATTCAGGAGGCACAGATCCCTTTCCACACCGGGAAACGGACGCAAAGCGATGCCAGAGATGGGGGAACCCCAGGTTACCCCTCACCACAATAAAGGCTTCAAACACACTTTATCATTTCCCACCTCCAGAAAGGATTTTGGGTTTTTTTTTAACTCTTGCTGGCAGCTCGTTTTTCCACTGGTGTGGGCTGGGGCTGATGAGGTCTGCTGCCTCGAGGAGCGTGGTGCAAGTCATACGTGAAGTGCCGGCTGCCTTCGCTGGCGGTGTCACTCACAGGCAAAGTTCACCCACCCACTGCAAATTTCCTTTACTGCTTTTAAATACTGCTTTAAAAATAAATGGGGGGAGGGAGAAGACAAACCAGAGCGGATACATACTGGAGGGACACAGGCATCGAGGAGGGAACCTGGCATGAGCACCTGAGGAGCTGGAATTGGGTCATTATTTGGCCTTTGTTGAATTTGAATAATGTAGATTTAAACAGTTATATAAGATCCCCATCTTAAGTCGCTGCATTTGGTTTCTCAAGTCCTATCTCCAGCCCCCTGACAGCCAACAATTTCTGTGTCCTGCCCCATAGCTCAACCCCCAAAGAATATGTTTTCTCCCTCTATTTCTCCTGGGCTAAAAGATGCAGATCCAGCGCAGGGGCAGCTCCCGCACCAAGGGGGCCAGAGCTGGGGACCCCACACCTTCCACAGCCAACACCTAAGCGAGAAAGGGAATTTGCCAGACGCAAGGAACAATATCCAGCAGTGTTGCATTTATTGTGTACTTTTACCAGGGCAGCAGTGTTTTCACATTAACTACCCCTTTTCACTGCCCCCGCTCCACCTTATGAACTCCAGGCTGAGCCAACCTCAAGCCTGAACTCAAAACCTGAAATGTGTTTTGCAGCGCGGAAAGTATCCAGCTGTAAATTCAGGGAGAAGAGGGAATTCGACTCAATAAGCCTCGCCAGCAGGATATTTTATACGTGTTCATTTAAGACACCTGACTACAACCCCAAACGTCCACTGCGGGGTAAAGTCAACCTTTATGACTGCTTCACTCTAAATGAATGGGTGAGTTTTATCATGGAAGCACAGGCACTGAGCGAGGCAGGGCACGGCTTCGGCATCCTCGGCGAGGGCAGAGGGAGCTCGCTCGAGTCCTGCTGGCTGCCTTTCGCCTGCTGTTCCACGGCTGGGGCCACGAGGGCTGGCACACAACGCTGGCGGAGAAATCAGCCGGCAGGTCCGATGTGACTGCTCAAGCCTCTGCCCACCCTGCAACATCTCACCATGCTAGAAACCCACCCTGACAACCGGCATCGCCGCAGCATATGGTTAATACTCTGCTAATAATCATGGCTGTTAACAGCATTTCATTTCTGCCAGAGACCGAGGCTGGCACGCAGCCGCCTGCCTCTATCTAGCTTGGCAGGCGCGCTCTGCAGTACGGACACCCCCACTTCATCCGCATCTCACCCTGGGCTGCTCCAGCCCAGCTCTCCTCGTGCCACAGGGTGCCCCTGCCCTGCGTGCACCCCATCCCAGCTGGGATACCCACCCACACCTTCCCACAGCCACCACGGATCATCCCTGGAGGTGTTGAAGTCCAGGTTGGATGGGGCTTGGAGCCCCCTGTCCCAGTGGGAGGTGTCCCTGCCCATGGTAGAGGGGTTGGAACTGGATGGGCTTTGAGGTCTCTTCCAACTCAAAACGTGCTGTGATTCTGTGATTAATATGTCCTTCCCAAGCCATTCCACAATTGCACAAATGTCACAGCATGGCACGGCCAAGATGATGCCCGGGATAGCCACAGCAAGCCCTTGTGGCCAAGCATCTCCCGATGGCAGCTCCGACCATCCACAGCCTCTGCAGACCAAGCTGCAAAGCTTGCCAACCCCCAGCAAAAGGATAACACACCAAAACTCAAGCCTAATAAATAGGTTAAGCCGGCAACCGGAATCTATAGGCGGGATGCCTTCTCGAAAGCTCTCCTCCAGATTGGTGAGCACTGGAGCACTGCCAGGGAGCAGTGGCGAAGGAGAGATGTCAAATTACCTGCACTTTGGGGCAATTATAAAAGGCAATTTGCTCAGAGGCAGAGGGAAGCACGCTGCCGCATGCACCCAGAGTAGCGATCAGACCACGTAGCTGGGCGTTTGGCTCCAGCTCCTTTAGATCCAAATTACTGATTCCTTCGATTTTCACCCTTATTGGCAAATTACGCCGGCACAAATCTTTGTACAAGCGCTTTGCAGCTCAATAACTACCCAATGTATTTATTTGTTACAGAATAATCATGGAATGGTTTGGGTTGGAAGGGACCTCAAAGCCCATCCAATTTCAACTCCCTGCCATAGACAAGGACACTTCCCACTGGATCAGGGGCTCCAAGCCCCATCCAACCTGGCCTTGAACACCTCCAAGGATGGGGCCTCCCCACTCTCATTGTGAAGAATTTCTTCCCGATGTCTAATCTGAATCTTCCCCCTACCAATTTAAAGCCATTCCCCCTCATCCCATTACTCCCATGGAAGAAAAAGTTCCCCCCCCCAGCTTTCCTGGAGCCTCTTTCAGGACTGGAAGCTGCTCTAAGGTCTCCTTGGAGCCTTTTCCTCTCAAGTTGAACAACCCCAACTCTCTCAGCCTGTCCTCCTACGGGAGGTGCTCCAGCCCTCGGATCATCTCCGTGACCTCCTCTGGACCCGTTCCAACAGCTCCATCTCCCTCATATATTGAGGATTCCAGAACTGGACACAACATTCCAGGTGGGTTCTCACAAGAGAGGAGCAGAGGGACAGAACCCTCTCCCTCCCTGCTGGCCACGCTGCTCTGGATGCAGCCCAGGACACGGTTGGCTTTCTGGGCTCCAAGCGCAGATTGACAGCTCTTGCCGAGCTTTTCATGAACCAGTACCCCCCAAGTTCTTCTCTGTGGGGCTGTTCTGAATCACACGAGGCACAAATCTCTTTTTGGGTCTGTAAGACGTTTACAGAACGTCTCACAACCCTGCCTTTCACTGACCCCACCAAGTCCAGCCCCATTAGGACCAGACCTTAAACCTTAAGTCACTGCACAGCAAACCTAGCACAGAGCTGGACCACAAACTGCGAGGGCTGAACATATTTTCCCTAGATAAAAAGGAATTGAAACACTGATCTGAAGCAAATGCTTCCAGCTGCTCTGGATCCCTCTCTCTAGCCTTCCCTCCCATCTACTCTCCTAGTGAGGATTAGCAGAGCAATGCTCCGCTCCTGCTTATTCAAAGAAAAATATAAATATACTTGAAAGAGCCAGCTCTGTGGTCAAAAAAAACCCCTGCATCCACAAGGGAGAGCAACCCACGGAACAGCCTCTTCGACAGACCCACAGTGTGCACGAGCAGCCTGCGATGCCAGGGTTCAGAGCGTCCACGAGCGAGGAAGCTTTCTGTTTTAGCTACTCATCCGTTGGGAGAGATGTTAATATTCCCTTTATGCAAACTCAGGAGAAGGGCGTGCGGAGATGAGGGTTTGTGAAACAGATCTGGCTCCAATCCAGACTGCGTCAGAGCCCATCGGCCAACTTCTCCTGGAGGGAACGTCTTCGAATCATTCGCTGGCAAATGACATTTGCAGGCCCTGATCCTGCGAGCAGCCGCCCCCGGTGCCGAACACGAGAGCCTTACACGAACACGGAACGAGTTCTGGTCGCTCCCAGGTTTACACCGGCGTAAGAGCATTGGAATCGAACCCCAATTCAACCGTTAGGTGCAGATTAATCTCCAAGGACAGAAATAGTTTTGTACAGAGGGAACAGGTCAGGACCTCTCCAGGGAATACAGCTCTGAGCATGCAAATGAGGACGGTTCGTTATGTTTGAAAATAAAGTCTCGGGGCTTTTTTTTAAGCTTTAAATGGTGAGTGGGATTTGATTCTTTCCTAAGGGGGAGAAAAAGCAAAGTGGGAGCTGCTGCATCCCTGTGCAGGGAGCAGGTTATGGGTTATGCTCCCAAAGCGCAGTTCCGAAGCCAGCACTCTCTGGGGCAGGAGGTGAGAAGCTCCAGGGCTCCTGCCGACCTGCAGGACCGCTGGGATGAACCAGGGACAGGCAACCAGGCATCGCTTCCCGAGCATATTTTCCCATTTTTAAACGTGCCCCATCCCTGTGGTACCCCTGCCGACGGTAACACTGCTGTAAAACCACACCACTGACAATGCAACCAAACCAGCCTCCCAACAGAGGCGCCGAACTGGGAGAACTGGGCTACTCCTGCAGCAGAATTGCTCTTCGAGGGACTGGGAGACCCCCACCATCGACCTCTGCAGCGCAGAGCCTCGCAGGGACAGGTACAAAGCGCAGCTGCATAAAAAGTTCTATTTCCCATCGCTAAACCTTTTCTGCTCGGGTGCAGAGAAGCAACTGAGTCTCAGCACCTCCCACCGGCGTAAGAGGGACCAAGACAGGGGGTGCCCTTAGTTCTGCCACCGCTTTTCCCCCCCTTTTCCTCCTTTCTTCTCAATGGGACGAGAAAACCAATTGGGCAACACCAGACAGCCCAAAGCCACTTACGGTTATTCCTCCTGATGGAGCTGGTTTTTTTTCTATCTCCACGATACATTTGCTTATCTAAAAAGCAAGACACATGTTCCGAGTGCCATGAGGGTGCAGCACACCACAGAGGAACCCAACCAAGTTATTTTCTGTTCAACACGAACTCTCTCTCCTCCCTGAGTCACCTGCCAACAACAGCCGCACCAGCACGGTAAGCGTACGGCACATCGCGGACCCCCGATGGATGGCAGCACGGGTGGACAAACCCTCGGCTCTTATAACCAGAAGGGACTTTTCCTCCCTCTGAGCTGCACACACCCTTCTGGTGGAACTCTTAGGTCCTGTTTCTTCAAAAATAAGCAGCTCCTAAACGCAGTGAAAAGGTTTCCAGGACACAGAAGAGCAGAGCGTGGGGAACAGAAGTGTCCAACTCCTGCGAAAATAATGCGCCGGAGAGCTTGGACACGTTTCAAAGTGTGACAAAATAACCTGTGGGAGCAAAAGTTTAATAGCCTGGATCTGGGGAGAGGGAAAAAAAAAGCTCAATTAATCAGCTACTGAAGTTACATCTTCGCTCCAGAAACGGTCACCCAGCCCGTTTTGCGGTGAGCATTTAAACAGAGAACACAAAACTCCGTTATATTCCCCCAGAATTTCCCATCTGAAAAAAACCCCTCAGCCCACCTCTCTGCAAGGAAACAATACACGGGTGAGGGGAAGGAGGGGGAGAAAGGGGGGGCGGAGAGCAGAGGCTTCGCTTTAACTTGAAAATAAACAAGTTGCAGCACATGTGCACGCACACAAACACGGCACATCTGAAACCCATCATGTCCAATTTACAGGCTCACATTTCCTCCCTTCTGCAGCTCCAAAGCTGCGCACGAGCAGAACCCCCCCCCCCCCAGGGTTTTTAAAGCACCCCCCCCCCCCCATCCCCCTGCAAACCCAACAGTGCTCCCTTACCATACTGAAGTCCAGCAGGTCACTGAGCTCTTTGTCTGTCCCAACTGCAGCCATTCTCTGCTGCTGCTGCTGATTCATACTCCCACAGCCTCCTCACCAGTGGCAGTCCTGGGGAAAGCGAGGGGGAGGGGAACGAGATATTTTAATGACTCGAGCAAACTACCCACCCCATTGATGAATATTTTAAAAAGACAGAGCTGAGAAAAGAGGGGGGAAAAAAAAATATAAAATGAAATTAAAAATAAAATAAAATAATAAATAAAATAAAAAATAAAATAATAAATAAAATAAAAAATAAAATAATAAATAAGATAAAATATAATAAATAAGATAAAATAAAATAGAAGGAGAGGAGAGGAGAGGAGAGGAGAGGAGAGGAGAGGAGAGGAGAGGAGAGGAGAGGAGAGGAGAGGAGAGGAGAGGAGAGGAGAGGAGAGGAGAGGAGAGGAGAGGAGAGGAGAGGAGAGGAGAGGAGAGGAGAGGAGAGGAGAGGAGAGGAGAGGAGAGGAGAGGAGAGGAGAGGAGAGGAGAGGAGAGGAGAGGAGAGGAGAGGAGAGGAGAGGAGAGGAGAGGAGAGGAGAGGAGAGGAGAGGAGAGAGGAGAGGAGAGGAGAGGAGAGGAGAGGAGAGGAGAGGAGAGGAGAGGAGAGGAGAGGAGAGAGAGGAGAGGAGAGGAGAGGAGAGGAGAGGAGAGGAGAGGAGAGGAGAGGAGAGGAGAGGAGAGGAGAGGAGAGGAGAGGAGAGGAGAGGAGAGGAGAGGAGAGGAGAGGAGAGGAGAGGAGAGGAGAGGAGAGGAGAGGAGAGGAGAGGAGAGGAGAGGAGAGGAGAGGAGAGGAGAGGAGAGGAGAGGAGAGGAGAGGAGAGGAGAGGAGAGGAGAGGAGAGGAGAGGAGAGGAGAGGAGAGGAGAGGAGAGGAGAGGAGAGGAGAGGAGAGGAGAGGAGAGGAGAGGAGAGGAGAGGAGAGGAGAAGGAAAGGAAAGGAAAGGAAAGGAAAGGAAAGGAAAGGAAAGGAAAGGAAAGGAAAGGAAAGGAAAGGAAAGGAAAGGAAAGGAAAGGAAAGGAAAGGAAAGGAAAGGAAAGGAAAGGAAAGGAAAGGAAAGGAAAGGAAAGGAAAGGAAAGGAAGAAAGAATAAAAGAAAATAAAATAATAAATAAAATAAAATAAAATAATAAAATAAGATAAAATAAAATCATAAATAAACTCCTTTACGCCACTCCAGCATCCAACCCAAGAGCACAGTCGGAGTCCTCACATAGCACCCCGAGGCTGGAACAAGCGCTCTATTGACCAGACACACTTGTATGTTAGTTTTTTGCTGCCAATTCCACTAGTTTGGGGCCAATTCTGGTCCTGGCGTGTGGCGAATGAAGAGAAGGGGGTGGGAAAAAGAAAAAGAAGTCAACTCATTTATCAAAAGGTTCAGGCAAGTTATCACTCAGGCGCTTGTCTGGCTCAGCTCGCCCCTCGCCTTCCCCACAGCCGCTCCCCGCAGGAGCCTCTTGTCCTTGCAGAGTTTTGTTTAAAAAGAAGTGGAAAAAAAAAAAAGAAATAATAAAAGGCTGAGTTTACGGCTTTTTTCCTTCGGGCTGTGCAGCACCTGCAGCTGCTTTCGCAGCGGCTGAAGTTGCGGATGCCCACAAAGAGAACTGAACCCCCACGACACAACCAAACCCCGACAGAACCGCTCCCCCCAAAAAAAAAAGGACTCAAAAAACAAACAAAAAAAAACTTAAATTTTGCTTTTCTGAAAGTTTTGCAAAAAATAAAGCCTGCAAGATTAATAACCATTATTCTTCCTAATTTTACAGGTTATTATTTTTCAAGGGAGGTTGATCTTTTTGGCCAGCTCGCTCTGATAGAAAAATATTTCTTCGGGAGGAAGGGAGGCCCTGGGATGAGATAAAAGATTCCCTTTTTTTTTTTTTATTTGGCTTTTTTTTTTTTCTCTTTTAGGAACTCATTCATGGTTACGAAGGGCAGCTGGCCAATACATTTAACTCATTAATCATACGGTGCAAAAAAAAAAAAGGAGGAAAAAAAAAAATAAAAGAAGAAAACTCCATACGATTCGGAGCGTTTGCACTCGGCCACCACATTTCAATGAAGTTTTAAAGCGCTTAAATCAGCCCAGACTGTGAAAACCCTTCGCCACTATAAGAGAAAAAAAACAACAAAAAACAAACCAGCCAGGGCATTTCTTTTTTTGGCTTTAAAAAGCTATTTCTTTCTGTGCCACCCGTGTGTCTGGTGTTTGCAAAGCCGCTTGTTCCCTGTTGGAGCCCAGGAATAGGGGGAAAGGGGGGTGACCCCCTATTCAGCCCCCCCAAATCCCGCATCTTCGCCCACATCTCAGTCAATTCCACCCCAAACTCAACCCTGGAGCTTATTTTGATACCCACACCCCCTATTTTGAACCCCAAATCCCACATCCTCGCCCACATCTCAGTCAATTGCACCCCAAACTCATCCCTGGAGCTTATTTTGATACCCACACCCCCGATTTTGAACCCTGAGAACCCCCCCTGGACCCAACGCCTGTAGCCTGGAATGGGAAAGGGAATAAGGGGAGGGCAGGTGCCCCCCCTTCAGCCCCCCCAAATCCCACATCCTCGCCCACATCTCAGTCAATTCCACCCCAAACTCAACCCTGGAGCTTATTTTGATACCCACACCCCCGATTTTGAACCCTAAGAACCCCCCCCGGGACCCAAAGCCTGTAGGTGGGAATGGGAAAGGGAATAAGGGGAGGGCAGGTGCCCCCCTCCAGCCCCCCCAAATCCCGCATCCTCGCCCACATCTCAGACAATTCCACCCTAAACTCAACCCTGGAGCTTATTTTGATACCCACACCCCCTATTTTGAACCCTAAGAACCCCCCCCGGGACCCAACGCCTGTAGCTGGGAGTGGGAAAGGGAATGAGGGGAGGGCAGGTGCCCCACTTCAGCCCCCCCAAATCCCACATCCTCGCCCACATCTCAGTCAATTCCACCCCAAACTCAACCCTGGAGCTTATTTTGATACCCACACCCCCGATTTTGAACCCTGAGAGCCCCCCTGGGACCCAATGCCTATAGCTGGGAATGGGAAAGGGAATGAGGGGAGGGCAGGTGCCCCCCTTCAGCCCCCCCAAATCCTGCATCTTCGCCCACATCTCAGACAATTCCACCCCAAACTCATCCCTGGAGCTTATATTGATACCCACACCCCCTATTTTGAACCCTGAGAGCCCCCCCGGGACCCAACGCCTGTAGCCTGGAATGGGAAAGGGAATAAGGGGAGGGCAGGTGCCCCCCTCCAGCCCCCCCAAATCCCATATCCTCACCCACATCTCAGACAACTCCACCCCAAACTCACTCTCAAGGTTTATTTTGACCCCCCTTTTCGTACCCTGAGCCCCCCCAGGACCCATCACCCCCAAGGAAGAATAGCGGAGGGGGCAGGTGTCCCTCCTCCAGACCCCTCAAACTCTCCATCCTCGCTCATATCCTGAACAATTCCACCCCAAACTCACCCTGAGAGTTAATTTTGACCCCCCCACTTTTGAATTCCGAGTTGTGTCCCCCCCTAGGACCCAGCACTCATGGCCAGGAATGAAGGAAGGGGGGGGGGGGAAACGAGGGGGAGGCAGGTGTACCCTTCCAGCCCCCCTAAATCCCACATCCTCACCCACATCCCAGACAACTCCACCCCAAATTCACCCTGGGAGCTTATTTTGACCCCCCTTTTTGAACCCCGAGTCCCCCCAGGACCCAACACCCACAGCCAAGAATGGGGGGGGGACACACACTGGTGTCCCCTTCCAGGCCCCCCAAAACTTGCATCCTCACCCCCATCCTAGCAAACTCCACGCCAAACTCACTCTGGGTATTTATTTTGACCCCCCCTTTTTTTGAACCCTGAGCCTCAGCACCCACAGCTGGGAATGGGGGGAGGGAAGTGCCCCCCCCCAACACCCCTAATCCCATATCCCTGCCCACATCCCAAACTCCACCCCAAACTCACCCTGGGAGTTTATTTTGACCCCACCCCCCCTTTTTTGAACCCTGAGTCCCCCTCCCATAGCAGAGAATGGAGGGGGGGACACAGGTGTCCCCATCCAGCACCCCCAAATCTTGTATCCTCACCCCCATCCCAGCAAACTCCACCCAAAACTCACTGCAAGAATTTATTTTCACCCCCTTTTTTGAACACTAAGGCCCCCCCACACCCAGTGTTTGCAGCTGAGAAGGATCGGACCCACCCCAACCCACAAAGGCTTTGGGGGGCAGTGCCCCCCACCTCTTCCCGAGGGACAAAGCCTACATTAAAGCGGGGGGGGGGAATGATGGGAGGGGGGGTCCCAGCTGAAGTTTGAGGCAAGATCAGAGAAGGGGGACCCCTTCCCGACTCAAGACACTCTTGTCACCCCTGTAGATGGGGGACCCACCTCTCAAGATGCCCCCCCCACCCCAGCAAATGGGGTTCACCTTCACGCAAGATGCCCCCCTCGCCCTGGCAAACTGAGGAACCCCCCCAAAACATCTCCCTCCAGCCAACAGGGATCCCCCAAATCAGCCCCCCAACAATCAGTGATCCCTCCCACTACAACACCACCCCCCCCCACGCAAATGGGGGAGCCCTCCCAAGGCACCCCCCTGCCCCACCTTAGCAAATGGGGTTCCCCCCCAAAAGCAGCTCCCCCCCTACCCCAGCAAATAAGGGATCGCCCTCCTGAAGGTGACCCCCCTGCAGCAAACGGGGGATCCCCCCCAAAACAGCCGCCCCAGCAAACGGGGGATGCCCCCCACTCAAGACACCCCTCCCTGCAGCGAACAGGGTTCCCCCTCCCCAAAACAGCCCCAGCAAACGGGGGATCCCCCCCAAAACAGCCCCTCCCCTCTGACAACTGGTGATCTCCCCCGGATCCCCCCAAAACACCCCCCCCAACAACGGCTGATCCCCCCAGTAAATGAGGTTCCCTCTCCCCCAAAACACCACCCACATCCCAGCAAATGGGGGATCCCCCCCAAAACAGCCCTTCACCCCGACAACTGTTGATCCCCCCTCCCCCAAAACAGCCCCCCCCCAACAACTATTGACACCCTCCTTTCAGCAAACGGGGCTCCCCCTCCCCGAATCTCCCACCCAGCACACAGGGGACCCCCTCCTCAAAACCATCCCCCCTAGCAAACTGGTGAGCCCCCCAAAAACAGCTCCCCAACAACAACCGGGGCTCCCCCTCCCCAAAATCACCCTCCCCAACACACAGGGCTCCCCCTTCCCAAACCTCCCCCCCAGCACACGGAGGAGCCCCCCCCAAAACAGCCTCTTGTCAGCAAATGGGGGACCCCCTCCCCAAAAACACCTCTTCCCAGCACACGGGGGAGCCCCCCAAAAACAGCGCCCCCCACCTCAGCAAACGGAGCAGCCCCCCAAAACAGCCGCCCCCAATAACTGGTGACCCCCTCCCAAGCAAACAGGGGATCCCACCCCTACTCAAGACCCCCCCCAGCAAACAGGGTGCTCCTCCACTCAAGCCCCCCTCCCCTCAAGCCCCCCCTCCAGCAATCAGAGGACCCCTTCGCTCAACCCCCACCCCCAGCAAACAGGGGACACCCCCCTCACTCAAACCACCCCCCCCAGCAAACAGGGGGCTCCTCCACTGAAACCCCCCCCCAGCAAACAGAGGACCCCCTCACTCAAACCGCTCCCCCAACAGAGGACCCCCTCACTTAACCTCCACTCCCAGCAAACAGGGGATCCCCTCACTCAAGCCCCCCCCAGCAAATAGAGAACCCCCTCACTCACACACCCCCCCCCAGCAAACAGAGGACCCCCCTCACTTAACCCCCACTCTCAGCAAACAGGGGACCCCCTCACTCAAAGCACTCTCCCTCACCAAACAGAGGACCCCCCCCTCACTCAACCCCCCCCCACAGCAAATAGACGACCCCCTCACTCAAACCACCCCCCCAGCAAGCAGAGGACCCCCTCACCCAACCCCCCCCGCAGCAAACAGAGGACCCCCTCACCCAAACCACATTCCCAGCAGAGGACCCCCTCACTCAAACCACCCCCCCAGCAAACAGGGGACCCCCTCACTCAAAGCCCCCCCAGCAAACAGAGGACCCCTCTCACTCAAACCACCCCCCCAGCAAATAGAGGACCCCCTCACCCAACCCCCCCCCCGCAGCAAATAGAGGACCCCCTCACTCATTCCACCCCCCCGCAGCAAACAGAGGACCCTCTCACTCAAACCACCCCCCCAGCAAACAGAGGACCCTCTCACTCATTCCACCCCCCCCAGCAAACACGGGACCCCCTCACTCAAATCACCGCCCCCCCCAGCAAATAGGGTATCCCCTCACTCATTCCACTCCCCCCCAGCAAACAGAGGACCCCCCCCCGGCAGAGAACCCCCTCACTCAAACCACACACACCCCCCCCCCCGCAAACAGAGGACCCCCCTACTCAACACCCCCCCCCCCAGCAGAGGACCCCCTCACTCATTCCACCCCCCCCAGCAAACAGAGGACCCCCTCACTCAAAGCCCCCCCGCAAACAGGGGACCCCCCCTCCTCACAAACTTTGCACTGCGGACAATGGATCCGATCCCGACTCCCCCCCCCCCGCCCTCCACCCCCCCTTAAAATCCACGGAACCGCCCGGTGCCCCCCGGGTCCCGCGGTGCCTCCGGGACCTCAACCGTCATTTTCCTCCTCTTTATTCCAATTCGGTTCATCCCGATTGGGTTTTTTTTTGTTTTGGTTTTTTTTGGTTTTTTTTTTACCTGTTCCGGGGCAGGCGCGGGGGGGCGGGGGGGGCAGCGCATGAAGGAGGAGGAGGAGGAGGAGGAGGAGGGGGAGAGGGGAGGAAGGAGGAGGGGGGGCGGCGGCGGCGGCGGCGGCTCCTATTGTTCTCGCGCCGCCGGCGGATACAATGTAGCGAGCGGCGCGATCGCCCCGCACCGGGCGGCGCGTGCGCCCCCGGGACCGCCCCCCCCCCGCGCTCCTCCTCCTCCTCCTCTTCCTCCTCCTCCTCCTCGCGCCCCGCCCCGCTCGCAACGCTGCTGCCCCGCGGGGCTCCGGCCCGCCTCCTGCCCCCCCCCCCCCGCCTTCGCCCTTCCTCACGCCGTTCCCCCTCCTCTCCCTCCCTCTCTTCCTTCCTCCCTCCCTCTCCCTCCTTCCGCCCTCTCCCTCCCTCTCCCCTCCTCCTCTTTCCTCTCTCTCTCCCTCCTCCTTTCCTCTCCCTCCCTCTCCCCTCCTCCTTCCTCTTTTTCTCGCTCCTTCCTCCTCCTTTCCTCTCTCTCCCTCTCCCTCCCTCCTCCCTCTTTCCTCTCTCTCTCCCTCCTTCCTCTCTCCCTCCTTCCTCTCTCTCCCTCCCTCTTCCCTCCCTCTCCCCTCCTCCTCTTTCCTCTCTCTCTCTCTCCCTCCCTCCTCCCTTTCCTGCTCTTTCCTCTCTTTCTCTCTCCCTCCTCCTCTGTCCTCTCTCCCTCCTTCCTCTCTCTCCCTCCTCTTTTCCTCTCCCCCTCCTCCTTTCCTCTCTCTCCCTCTCCCTCCCTCCTCCTCTTTCCTCTCTTTCTCCCTCCTCTTTTCCTCTCTCCCTCCCTCCTCCCTCTCTTTCCTCCTCTTCCCTCTCTTTCTCTCTCCCTCCTTCCTCCCTCTCCCTCCTCCTCTTTCCTCTCTCCTTCCTTCCACCCTCTCTCCCCCTTCTGCCCTTTCTCTCCCTCCCTCCTCCCTCTCCTCCTCTTCCTCCTCTTCCTCCTTCCTTCCTCTCCCTCCCTCCTCCTTCTGCCCTCTTCCTTGTCCCTTCCCTCCTTCCCTCTTCCTCCTCTCCCTCCTGCCCTCCCTCTTTCCTCCCTTCCTCCTCCTCCTTCCTCTCCCTCCTTCTTCCTCCTCCCTCTTCCTTGTCCCTCTCCTTCCCCTTCCCTCCTTCCTTCCTCCTCCTCTCTCCCCTTTCCTCCCTCCTCCTCCCTATCCCTCCCCCTCCTCTTCCTTCCTCCCTCTCCCTCCCCCCCCTTTACCCCTCCCTTCCCCCTCCTCCTTCCCCCTCCTCCTTCCCCCTCCTCCTTCCCCCTCCTCCCCATCCCATACCCCCATCACGCTCCTCCCCTCCTTTTGTATCCTTCCGCCACCCCGCCGCGCTGCCCCCCTTCCCCCTATCCCGTTGTCAGCGTAGCCTCACCTGTTGCAGTGCGAAGGGAGCGCTGTGACAGTGGGAAGGGAGGGGGTTCCTCCAACGGGGGCCCCCCACCCCGGAATGGGGAACTATGTTTCCTGGCGGAGGGAGACAGGACTACGCAGCACTGAGGGGGCGTGGCGGGAGGGCCGTGACGACACGGGAGCTCCGGGGGCGATTGACTATCCAATGGGAGCGCGCGCCGCACTGAGTGGCAGCCGGCGCGGCCAATCAACGCGCGCCCTGCGCCAGACCCCGCCCACCGAGCGCGGGGGCGGACGCTGGTTGACGTCGCCGCCCGCAGCTGCTGCGAGTTTGGGGCCCCCGGCGGGGACGAGCGGGCGGGCGGGATTTTGTGGGCCAACCTTGGGGTGCGGGGCTGGCACCTCACGCCTCCTCGCTACCCCGCCATGGGGTTCCCTTTGGCAGGGCCTGCCCTGGCGGGGCTCGAGGGCTGCGGCCTCGTGGTGAAGTGTGGGGAGGAGCATGGTGAGCTGTGCAGTCAGTGCAGTGCCTGTTCCAATACAAACCCCGTGTTTATGTCCCCACCTTCACTCCTTTCCACCTGTTTTGCGGCACTCAGAAGCCACTCGGTGTATGCTTTGTGTTACAGAGGTTGGAAAAGCCCTCTAAGCTCATCCAGTCCATCAGCCCAAACCCACCATCACTACTAAACCATGTCCCAAAGAGCCACGTCTGTGTTCTTTCAACCCCTCCAGGGATGGAGACTCCCCCCTGGCCCTGGGCAGCCTCTGCCAGGGCTTCACCGCTCTGTCAGGAAAGAGGTTTCCTCCTATCCAATCTAAAACTCCTCTGGCAGGGACATTCCCACTGGATCAGGGGCTCCAAGCCCCATCCAACCTGGCCTTGAACCCCTCCAGGGATGGGGCAGCCACCACTGCTCTGGGCAACCTGGGCCAGAGCCTCCCCACCCTCACAGCAAAACATTTCTTTCCAAGATCTCATCTCAGTCTCCCCTCTTTCAGCTCAAAACCGTTCCCCCTCATCCTATCCCTGCCCTCCCTGCTCAAGAGCCCCTCCCCAGCTTTCCTGAAGCCCCTTTCAGTCCTGGAAGGAGAATGGGAGAAGGAAGCCAGGAGGGCATCTCTCGGCCCGATGTTTCATCCCTGCTCTGGGCAGGGTGTAGCAAGGAGCCGGTGCTTTGCTCCGAGTTCAGTTCACTCCAGCAGGTGTAAAAGTAGAGGCAGAATTGTATGAGCGTGGGTTCACCCCATCCGCACCGGCACAAAGGGAGGCAGTGAGGATGAGCGAAGCTGTCTGTCAACGAAGCGGCTCTCATTTTCCTGACCTCATTCTGCAGCCGGGGTCCTGGGCCAGCTCTCTCCCCTGGGCCTCCGGGCCATTTGGCTTCTTTTCTCAAAACAGAATTTAAATGGAGATGGTGACCAAAGTCATCTCCTGACATCGGCATGGCTCCTCCTTGGGGCGCGAGAACAGCCCCCATGCTGATTTTGCAAGGATGAGGATGTGCCTGGGATGGCATCCTGCTTGTGGTCCAAGGCATGTGAAGGGGCAACGACTGGCCACGAGCTCGCACACGACCATCCGCACCCCTCCGGGAGGAGAGGACAGCAGTTCTCATTGCAACTGTGACTGCTAATGACGTACAACTAATAAGTAAGTAAATGGAGCTGAGATTGTATCGTAATCCTACAATATCAAGAGCTGTGGCTTAAATAAAATGGTTTCAACAATGATTCTTGGAATGCTCAGAGTTGGTGATGCCAGGGGAAAAACCCATTGCATAGTGGAGGCTTCAGGACAGGCTTTGGCTGAAGGAGGCTTGGAGAGCATTCCCCATGGGTGTGTTATTCGCTCGGGCTCCGCTCCCCTTGCTGGAAGGGGAAGAGCCTACCCATCCAACGCTCCCTCTTTTGAGGAACGGCGGTTGGTGTTGCAGAAGCATTTGGTACCTTCAAGACGGGCTTTGCAGAGAAGATAAGCCGGAGATAAACCTGGCAGTGTTGGTGGGGCTGATGCAGCCCAGCCACTCTCTGGGCATCCAGTGTGAGACCCAGCAAGGAGCCTCCAGCTCTACCCACGCTGGATTTGCCATTGTCTGCCAGCTCCTGTGTAAATGAGCCCTTTGGTTGATGGGAGTCATAATCACAGAATCATGGAACGGTTTGCGTTGGGAGGGACATCAAAGTCCATCCAGTTCCATGGACAGGGACACCTCCCACTGGATCAGGGGCTCCAAGCCCCATCCAACCTGGCCTTGAACACCTCCAGGGATGAGACAGCCACCACTGCTTTGGGTAACCTGGGCCAAGACCTCCCCAATGCGGTATGGCTGAGTATGGCACTGCTTGCTGGGATCTGGTCCCCCTGTTTGGGATCCTGACTCTTGCCCCATCTGTTAATGACCGGGGACAATGTGTGACAGCCACTTGCACCACAAGTGACGCGGTGTCCCGTGCAGTAGAGACAGGACTGCCCAGCAAGGCTTGTCCCTGCACAAAGTCCCCATGCCCCTAAAAATCAGCGTGGGGGTCAGCGAGAAGAAGGACAGGGCAAGCATCTCCCCCATGGAGCCAAGATCCAGCCCCCCAAGCTCTCCTTTTTTTCCAGTTTCAGGGAGGTAAAACAAACTGGGAGATGCAGAGCATCGCTGGTCCCTGTCACCGTGGAGGATGCTCCCGTGGATGCCTGTCCCCAGGGCCACCGAGCCAGGGACGAGCATGTGTCTGGGCTTGGGCCAGCTCACCAGGAGTCCTGGGCTGAGGGAGACGGTGGGAGCTTAGGGCTTCGCTCTTCATCCAGGCAACTTTAAGGAGCAAGTTTGAGTTCATATTTGCATTTAGTCACAGTGTGAGTCAGACATTCCAGCTCCGGCTGCCGAAATGCCTCAGCTCTGACTTCTGATTTCCCACTGCAACATCGAGGGTTTTTTTTTTTTTTCCTCTTTTCTTTTAATTTTTTTTTCCCCTCCCCTTCTCTTTCCCTTTCTCCTCTTTTTTTTTCCCTTTCTTGCCTGTCCTTTGTGGCAGGTCAGGCTCCCGAGGGAGTGGAACCAGCCCTGAGAACGGGTCCGCCAGGATGCCGCAGGGAGGATGGGGCAGAGCAATGGTCGTGGGCATCCAAGAGAGTTTAATTTTCCCTGCAGCAGTGGAGAGGGGGGATTAAACCCCACCGGGCAGTTCACCTGTGAAGGGGGTTGAGCCAGGGAACTCCCCTTATCTCACCAGCAACGGTGCGGGGGGACACAGGGGTGGCAGGAGCCCCACTGAAGCCATCAGCAGCTTTTGGCTGCCCCAACCATTGCAGCGATGCTCCAGCACAGAGAAAAACAGGAGGAGAAGGTAGAGAAAAATGGGGAACCCCTCCACGAAAAGCCTTCCGCCAGACCCTCTGCTTTGTGGCAGAGCACATGTTGAGCTTGCACGGGTTTATTTGTCCTCAGCAAAGCGCCACTTCTTGATTTGTACCGGTTTTAATTAAAAACCACCCAGAGCTCAGCCAGCGCAGCCCAAGGAGCTGCCTCTCCCCCCTCTCCCCCAGCTGCTCCCTCGCCCTCCTCCTGCAGGCACCCAGAATTGGGGCCCGCGGGAGCATCGAGGATGCCCAACCCAACCCTGGGGGCTGCGGGACCCCCGCACCAGGGGTTGGGGGAAGAACATATGCCAAGTATTTGGCCAGAAAGGCAGTTTTGTTTTTGGTTTCCTGCATGATGCATTCCACATGGCGTTGCATCACACACAGCTGTTACATCACTTTAGCCAGGAAATTTAAAACAAGTGGCCTCGGCTGGAAATGGTCGGTTAGTTCTTATTTATGGACAACAACAACAACAGGGAGAGAGGGGGGAAAAAAGCCTCAAAATTCTTTTTTTTTTCCCTTTTAAAACCCGCCCATCTCTCACATTACAGCGACTTCGTCCCCAGCTCCCTGTGAGGGTGCAGCAGTTGGGCTACAATGAACATGGGCTCTCGGCTTTGGGCTTGGCTCAAGCTCTCCAGGCAGCTCCGCCAGTGGTTTTGGCCCCTTTGGCTACGTTGTCCCCCTCTTTTCTGAGGGTGCCCCCTCCTTCCCATCTGCTCTGCAGCACCCACAGCGGAGCAGGATACTCTCTGGCTCCTGGCTGCGTTGCAGGGTTGCTCCTCATCCCTGTACATGGATGTTTCCTTCACAAAAGGGCAGGCAGATGCCACCAGCAGCACCCCAAAACCATCCTTTGTTATTAGTGACCACCTCCAACAGCCTCCCACAATGCCTGGTGCTGTTATAACTCCACCAGCTAAGTGATGGTAGTGGATGTCCCACACGGGATGGTCCAGAGAGCCGTGGTAGATCTGAGCTCATCCCTGCTGGGGCTGCCCACCAGCATGTCCTGCCCATGTCCCATGGAGACCAGCCCGAGGGGACATCGGTGGAAGCGATGTGTCCACTTCTCCAACCTATTTCACTCCTTTCCTTCCACCTCTGGGGACAGAAGTGATGCCAAGGACACGATTGTCCTCCTGCCTTCAAGGAGAGCCTCTTCTTCTTCTCTTCCTTCCTCCTATCTTTCAGGCACAATGAGGAGCAGGGACACCAGTGGGTCCCCATCCCGAGGGTCCCCATCACCAGGCCAGCAGGGGGGACCCCATCACCGATCAGGTTCAGCTCCTGGCAGCATGTGGGTGATGGAACCGCATGTGTCCCCAGGATCCCGTGGGTGGACAGAAGGTGGCTTCAGCAGGAACTGCGCGGCTGCTGCTCCACATTCCGTTCCCAGAGCCCCCAAGCCCCATTTGCAGGTGGGGAAACTGAGGCAAAGGGAAGGACAGCAGCTTTTCTGCTGAAGCACAGACCTCAATGGTGTGGAGTGGCCATTGAGCATCTCCACAGGCACCTGCCAGGAAGGGTCACATCCCATCCAGAGCAGCAATGGGATGGAGAGGGGGCACCGAGGGGAACGGGGCATATCCCAGCCCTCTCTCCAGACCCGCTGGAAAGCTGGGCACTGGTGGGTCCAGCCGGATTCAGCCCTGCAGAGGAGCACGGCTGCTGCACCCGCCTCTGCTTGCCTCTCAATGCCGGCAGAACAGGGATGGAAAGTTCTCAACCACACATTGAAAAGCTTCAGGGCAGCTTGCTGGAAAATTCTGTGGGGAATTCTTCTGAGTGCAAACCCCCTCACTCTGTGCAAACATGGAAAAATGCAAAACTGCTCCATCAAAACGCTGCCCTGGTGCATCGGTGATGGCAAACGCTGTGGCCACCTCCTGCTCCCGTTGTGCTGTTTCTCTCCATAATTACAGGCAGAATAACATTTTCCAGCCCATCATCCACAGACCACTGGGTGCTGATGGGACCCCTGGGAAATGTGAGGTCATGGCATCATAGAATCATGGAATGGTTTGGGTTGGAAGAGACCTCAAAGCCCATCCAGTTCCACCCCCTGCCATGGGCAGGGACACCTCGCACAGGATCAGGTTGCTCCAAGCCCTATCCAACCTGGCCTTGAGCACCACCAGGGATGGGGCATGATGCCATGATGCAGCTCATCCCAGCCCCACAGGCTTTCCTGGGGCTCAGGGGAAACTGGTCCCCTAAATTGTCATGTTCAGTTGACTCACAGTAAAGAAATCCCATCCTGGGTGCCCCAGGTTCAGGGCACCCTTTATCTCCTCAGCAACAGGATCATAGAAGCATAGAATCATGGGGTGGTTTGGGTTGGAAGGGACCATGAAGGTCATCTAGTCCAACCCCCTGCAGTGAGCAGGGACATCTTCAACCAGATCAGGTTGCTCAGAGCCCCATCCAACCCGATCTTGAGTACCTCCAGGGATGGGGCAGCCACCACTTCTCTGGGCAACCTCAGCCAGGACACAGTCCCACGGCTCAGCAGAGCCTGGGGATGCTTGTGTCTGCCTGGAGGATACGATCCCGCTTGGGTAGCTTGGAAAAACTGCCTTCAAATCAACTAAGAGTGGAGTGCGGTCATGCAAGTGCCCTCGGCACAATGTGGTGGAGGAGGCACTGTGGCATCCCCAGCCTCAGGTGGGGTGTACCCCTCCGCGCCGCTGCAGCCCGCGGCCCAGGATAGCATCCGCCTACGAACAGGAAACCCTCTGTAGGTGTTCACCGGGGCGGGGGAGCTGGGGAATCTCCTCTGAATGGAAAGAAAAGGCACCTCCACACCCAGACACTGCATTAACACCTCCTCCAAAACTGGGGGGCAGGGGGGTCTCCTGGGGTGCCCCAGAACCGGAGGGGACAGTGGGGTGTGTCTTCCCCTGCAAGGGTGCAGTGCGAGTGTTGGTGCTGGATGGGACAGCTCGTGGATGGGAGAAGGTTAATAATAGAATCATGGAGTTGTTAAGGTTGGAAAAGACCTCTAAGCTCATCCAGTCCAACCGTAAACCCACCGCCACCACCGTGCCTACTAAATCGTGTCTCGAAGAGCCATATCTACATTTTTCTTTGAACCCCTCCTGGGATGGAGACTCCACCACTGTGCTGGGCAGCCTCTGCCAGGGCTTCACCACTCTGTCAGGAAAGAAATTGTTCCTAATGTCTAATCTGAACCTCCCCTGGCACAACTTGAGGCCATTCCCTCTTGTCCTATTCCTTGTTACTTGGGAGAAGAGCCCAGCACGCACCTCGCTGCAGCTTTCTTTCCAGGAGCTGCAGAAAGTGATGAGGTCTCCTCTCAGCCTCCTCTTCTCCAGACTAAACAACCTCAGATCCCTCAGCCGCTCCCATAAGACGTGTTCTCCGGAATAGAGGCAGGGAAATTCTGTTGGGCAAAGGCAGAAGAGAGTTTGGTCCTTGCCTGTCTTGGCAGCCCCGGTCTGGGCAGAGACACAAGCAGGAGGCTCCAGGGAAGAGGAATGGGAACAAAGGGAGGGAGAGGAGGGAAGGAGCGAGGTGGAGACGAAGAGAGAGATGGAGGAAAAGAAGTGCCTGTCACAGGAGCTGAGTGCGGAGCAGGGGACTGGGATGGGACCCTTGCCTGTGGGTGCCAGTCAGGGTGACAAATGGCCCATCTAGTACTTCTTCACGCTGAAAACATCTGAGGATACTGTTAAACCTGGGGCTAAATATTCCCCGCCAACAAGGAAGGTGGTAGCACCCAGCTAATGCACCACCAACATATTCCCTCCCAGCTGGAAAAGTCCCCTCCACCCAGCCCAAAGTCATCGTGAGGAAGAGGCAGGAGGAGATGGGAGGATTTTGCCTGTGTCTGGGGGTTTGGTTGCTGCTGGGATGTAAATGTGTTGCTAACAGGGCGCCTTTCCAGCTTCTTTAAGCTCGACAGCCAAATAAATACATCATCGCAGTAGGTGAGGCTCAGAAAGTTTCAGTTTGCAAACATGCCCCAAAGTGGAGCTGCTTTGAGCCCCGGGACCGCGGTGGCCTCTGTACCTTTTCGCTTGGGGAAAGAGAAGGCAGGGGTGGTGCCTCTTTGGGACCAGCTGGGGGATTTCCCTTCCCTACCCAGATTTCTTCCCTTAGCGGGTTTCATGATATAATGTCAAGTTTCAGCATCATTTGAGGAGTAATAGAAACCACCCTGGTGAGGTGAGTCCCTGCTTCAGGCTCTTTCCCCAACACTTTGGGGCACGGCCATGGCAGAGGATGTGGCCACATCCTGGCAACATCTTTTGCTGCAGCAGGAGCAGGCTCAAGCCTCCTCTCCAAGAAAGAGAAGAATTGTAGTGGGTCCCATCTCAGCCCCATTTTCCATCCTCCCTCCTTGCCATCTCTGCCCAGGGTGGGTTTTGGGCGCCTTCCTGCCAGATCCAGCCCCACCTGCATGGGGAATCATAGCATCATGGAATGGTTTGGGTTGGAAGGAACATTAAGGTTCCTTTGGTGGAACCCATCCAGTTCCACCCCCTGCCATGGGCAGGGACACCTCTGGCTGGATTAGGTTGCTCTGTCCTCTTCTATACAGCCCTAGTCCTCGACCTCTGTGTCTGCACTGTGACCTCGTCCTACTGCGTGTGGCTCTGGAATGTGTGGAAGATGCTGAAGACTCCCCCAAACCTTGCGCACAGGAGCAAAGATCAACCTGACAGTGTGCAGGCACCTAAAAACTGACCTGGTGCCTTTGGGAAACCGGCCCTGAGTCACCTAAATTTATAGATCAGCTCCAAAGCAAGGGGCTGAGACCTGGATGTGCTTCTGATCAGCCTGATCTAGTAGGAGGTGTCCCTACCCATGGCAGGGGGGTTGCAATGAGATGATCTTGAAGGTCCCTTCCAACCCAAACCATTCTATGAAGCCCTTGGAAAGACACACGAGTCCAGCTCGCCTTGTCTGAGAGGGTTCTGGAGGCTGGAGCCCAACGACACCCCTCAAACCCACCCCTCTCTCCCAGGAAAGGGCGGACACGAGGATGCCGTAGCTCTGCCAGCTCTTGCCCATCCTTCTCCATGGTTGCAGGTGCATCTCCACTGTGTCCTCCCACTCGGCCTGACCCACAGTGCTGCTTCTTTTTCGCTTCCCTGGGCAGACGCGGTGCGTGGGTGGGGGAGCCAACCGCACCAGCACGGTGGTAAAATTAGATACGGGCAACCCCCGGGAGCTCACGTCACTTCAGCTGAGAGGAAGGAGAAGCAGAACCTCCTCGGGAGGGCTGAGCTACAAATGGAGGAGACTGGGGGTGGCGGGGGGGGGCTGCGCTTGAGTGGCCTGGGGATGCAGCAAAGGGCAGCCGAAGGGAGCAGAGCATCCTTCCCCACCCGTGTGGCAGGGGCAGAGGAGTGACATTGGATGGTGTCCCCATGCGGGGAGCAGCCACAAGTCCTACAGCCTGGTCGTAGGTTCCTGTTTTGCAGCTGGAGCTGCTGGGTCCCTGCCAGCGTCTTGCAGGGTTCTCGCCCTCCTCTGCATCCACAGCTTTGCAGGGGGTGCAGAGGGGAGGTGGAATGAAATCCAAAGGTGGGTTAAGGAAGACCAGAGGAGGAAAAGGAGGAGATGCCTTGGGCATGCGAAAGGACACAACAGTAAAACCTCATCTCCTCCCAGCTGTAGTGTTTGCCAGTGCCGGGGGAAAGAGGGGGATGTGGGCACCCCCTCACTGGGGTCCAGGCTGTGCCCAAGGAGCTCTTAAGGACGGAGCAGGGTCTGGTTGGTCCCCCTGCCAAAGCCTGGGGACACCTGATGACCATCTTTATGCCATGTCCTCAACCCTGTGTCCCTGCAGGACCCCGCCACCCCCCACCCCAGCAGCAGGGAGCCCAGGGACAGCCCAGAGCCGTGGGGAGGTGGGCTAGTGTGTCGGGGGGGAGGGGAAGGGCTCAGGAAACCAGATTAACGGCAGCCAGTCATGAAATCTAGGGCAGACCCATCTGTCAGGCATCTCCCGTTCGAATCCGGCTGCGATGCCTCCCTCTGCGTTGCCCCCACCTCCTGCACCCCCTCCCCACCCTGCAAACCCGCATCCGGGGGGGCCCTTGGGTTGGCGAGGGGACTTTTTACCCTTATTAAACCTTGGCTGTGCCTTTTGTTCCCTCTGACAGACCCCAGCCTGGGCTCCCTGCTCTCCTCCAACCCAGTTTTTCAATACCTGGAGGGCTTTATCTTCTTTTGAGGGCTCTGAGGAGGTTGGAGTGAGGTGGGTGTTGGTCTCTTCTCCCAAGTAACAAGGGATCGAGCTAGAGGAAATGGCCTCAAGTTGTACCAGGGGAGGTTTAGATTGGATAGGAGGAAAAATTCCTTCATCAAAAGGGTTGTCAGGCCCTGGCAGAGGCTGCCCAGGGCAGCGGTGGGGTCTCTGTCCCTGGAGGGGTTCAAACAACGTGTAGCCATTGCACTTTGGGACATGGTTTAGTAGCCACGGTGGTGTTGGGCTGATGGTTGGACTGGATCAGCTTAGAGGTTTTTCCAACCTTAATGATTCTAAGGTTGGATGGGCCTTGGGCAGCCTGATCTAATGGGACATGTCCCTACCCATGGCAGGGGGCTTGGAATTAGATGATTTAAGGTCCCTTCCGACCCAAAGCATTCTGTGATCATCATAGAATGAACATCCCCCTCACCCCAAGAAGGATGTTGAGGCTCTGGAGTGTGTCCAGAGGAGAGCAACGAAGCTGGTGAGGGGGCTGGAGAACGTCTGACGAGGAGCGGCTGAGAGAGCTGGGGGTGTTTAGCCTGGAGAAGAGGAGGCTGAGGGGAGACCTTATTGCTCTCTACAACTGCCGGAGAGGAGGTTGTGGAGAGGAGGGCGCTGGGCTCTTCTCCCAAGGGACAGGGGACAGGACAAGGGGGAATGGTCTGAAGCTCCGCCAGGGGAGGGTCAGGCTGGACATCAGAAAAAAGTCCTTCATGGAAAAAGTCATGGGGCACTGGAACAGCTGCCCAGGGAGGTGGTTGAGTCGCCTTCCCTGGAGATGTTTAAGGAACGGGTGGATGAAGTGCTGAGGGACATGGTTTAGGGAGTGTTAGGAATGGTTGGACTCGATGATCCAGTGGGTCCTTTCCAACCTGGTGATTCTATGATTCTGTGACCATGAGGCTGAAGCATCTGGACAGCAAGAAAAGCCTGGGAGTTGGCAGGATTGTGCTCTGACAGCCGAGCCCCACATCAACCCCATGTCAGCCCCACGTCCACGCTGAGAGAGAAAACCCCCAACACCTTGCTCCAACTGTGAAATAGAAAAAAAACCCTCTGCCCAAGAAATTACCCCTCTCCCACGGAGCATTGAACAAAACTAGGCAAAAAGTGGCTTGGAAGCTCCCAGCCTTGCCATCAGCTCTGGTGCTGTGGGAAACGGTGCCTTTTGGGCAGAAGAGCCAGGTGGAAGGATCCAAATCTGCCCCAAATGAGAATTTACATCTAGCGGGGTGTGTGTGTGGAACCCGGGGCTGCGGGGGCACGTTCGCCAGCCTGGGTTTGCAGTGACCTCAGTTTAACTTGGCAGCCGGCAGACGCCTTATCTCGGCATCGCGCCGTGCTCACAGCTCAACAAGTGCCAAGCGCCTCGGCTTCCCCTGCTCCTGCCTGCTGGGGCACCCGCAGCGGGCAGGCTCAGCACCCTGGTGCTCAGCATCAGCAGGACCTGGCTGCTCCTCTGGGTGTCTGCACATGTGGGTGCTCCGTGGGTGCCTGCACATGGGGGTGCGTTGGGTGCTCCGTGGGTGCCTGCACTCGTAGATGCGTTGGGTGCTCTGTGGGTGCATCCATGCATGGGTGCGTTGGGTGCCCTGTGAGTGCCTGCACACACCTGGGTGCGTTGGGTGCTCTGTGGGAGTGTGCACACGTGGATGCATTGGGTGCTCTATGGGTGCCTGAACGCATGTGGGTGCATTGGGTGCCCTGTAGGTGTGCACACACACGAGTGCATTGGGTGCTCTGGATGTGTGCACGTAGGGGTGCTCTGTAGGTCGTTGCACATGTGGATGCTATGGGTGCACACACGTGGGTGCATTGGGTGCTCTGTGGGAACCTGCACACACGTGGGTGCATTGGGTGATCTGTGGGTGCACACACATGGGTGCTATGGGTGCACACACGTGGGTGCAGTGGGTGCTCTGTGGGAACCTGCACACACTTGGGTGCGTTCAGTGCCCTGTGGGTGCGTGCACATGGGTGCATTGGGTGCTCTGGATGTATGCACATATGAGTGCTCTGTAGGTCCTTGCACATGTGGGTGCTGTGGGTGCTATGGGTGCACACACGTGGGTGCAGTGGGTGCTCTGTGGGTGCACACACATGGGTGCATAGGGTGCTCTGGGTGTGTGCACATATGGGTGCATTGGGTGCTCTGTAGGTCCTTGCACACATGGGTGCTGTGGGTGCTATGGGTGCACACACGTGTAGATGCATTGGGTGCTCTGTGGGTGCACACACAAATATGTTGGGTGCTCTATGAGTGCATGCACATGAGGTTGTGTTGAGTGCTCTGTGGGTGCACATATGGGTGCTGTAGGTGCACACACAGGTGTGTGCGTTGCCTGTACATGAGGTTGCATTGGGTACTCTATGGGTGCGCACACATGGGTGCATTGGGTGCTCTGTGGGTGCGCACATGTGGGTGCATAGGGTGCAATGGGTGCATGCTCATGTGGGTGCGTTGGGTGCTCTGTAAGTTCTTGCACATGTGGGTGCTATGGGTGCACACACATGCAGATGCATCGGGTGCTCTGTGGGTGCATCCATGCATGAGTGCATTGGGTGCCCTGTGGGTGCATGCACACATGGGTGCGTTGGGTGCTCTGGGTGCCTGCACATGTGGGTTTGTTGGGTGCACACACACACATGTGGGTGCACTGGGTGCTCTGTGGGTGCATGCACACACTGTTATGTTGGGTGCCCGCACCACAGCACGCCGAGCTGGCACTACAGCTTCCTCACAGGGTTAATGGGGAATCTCTGATCCCACCGTTGGCTGAGTTATCAGGTATCATCCTTATCTCTATTTTCACCAGCAGCGAAGCTAAAACTTGCTGTGCTCCAGATCTGGAGGCGCCCAGGGCGTGTGGGTGCTGTGCATGGGCAGCCAGGATGCTCGGGGCTGGCTGAAGGGTCGGATGCTCAAGGCTGGGTGATGGATTTCGACGTAGAGCCTGGGTTCAACTCTAATCCTGCCTCCACATATGCGCTCCCAAAATAAATCATGGATGAAAAGGCTTCACCTGCTCCAACTTGCTGCTCAGCAGGGAGGATGTCACTCTGATTTATAGCTTACTGTTTTCCTTTCCTGCCAGCTTATAAACCCAAATGCTGGCATTTTTTTTCCCCATACAGGGGAAGGAGATGGGAATGGAGAGCCTAGGAAAGACACCTAGGAGCAGCTTGTCCTGTGATGTGCTCCTCACGAGTTGTGCACGGAGGATGGAGTGGTCCTTTGGACTGGACTTTGGTACAAGAGTTTGTACCAAACTGGGTTTGGGTGCAAAAGGGAGCTGGACGGGGAGCTGTGCACCCCCAGCCCTGCCTCCACCGCCTCTGCGGTTTCCCTACCTGCTCCAGAGGCCCCCCCCGGGCTGGGGTGACAGCGCGACGCGGCAGGCAGGATGTCACCTCAAACCTCAAGAGGTGCTGCCACCGGGGCTGGGGGGGTGGGATTCACATGTCACCCTGTGTAAACACGGGTGCTCCTCTCCCAACCGTCCTTCACCGCAGCCTCCCCTCGGCCTCAGTGCTCTGTGAGCCCCCCCCCAAGCAGGGGGTACACAACCCATTCCCAGGACCATACTGGGATGATGGCTAAAGAAGATGCCCTGATGCCCTCAGGGGTCCTTCTTAGGGTGGTAGCACCAGGGTGGCCCCTTCTCTCAGGGTCAGCATAGGACCCCATATGGGGGGACCCTGCCAGCCACCCTGAGATGGATTTGAGGCAATGATTGGGGACCCTGTAAGCCCCTAAGCTCATGGGGCAGGTGTGTCCTCAGGGCCAGAGAGGTGAATTTGGGGTTCTGCACTCAGCCCACTCAGTTTCTGGACCTGGTTTGGTTTCAGTTCATGAGCCATCACCACCACAAACCCTTTTTGTCCATCTACCATCCAGGTAACCCCCATCCAGCAGCTTGCCTGGGTCACAGGCTCCCTGAAAGGCAGGAAAACCAGGATCTCGGGATGCACTGGGCTCCGTGACCCTGGCCGTGGGGCTTGGACACCGCAAGGAAGTTGCCCAGGGAGGTGGTGGAGTCTCCATCCCTGGAGGGATTTAAAAGACAGGTAGACGAGGTGCTCAGGGACATGGTTTAGTGGCAGATAGGAATGGTTGGACTCGATGATCCAAGAGGTCTTTTCCAACTTGGTGATTCTATGAAGGAGGGGGCACACATCGTCCCTAAAGGACCCTGTGCTGCTCAGAGCCCTGCCAGCACCCTCCGGCCTGAGTGGAGCTCAGGAGGGCAACAGGGAGGGGGACACGTGGGTGCGACAATGCCAACCCCATCTCCGCAGCACCAATGCTGCTCAGTGGAGGTGTCATACGGGGACAGAACGCGCCTGTGCATGGATCCAGACAGCACCCAATGCACCTGGTGTGGATGCACCCACAGAGCACCCAATACGCATGGGTCTGCACACACCCAGAGAGCATGAAATGCACCCACGTGTGCAGGGACCCACTGAGCACCCAACGCACCCATGTGTGCACACACCCACCGAGCACCAAATGCACCCACGTGTGTGCACACACCCACTGAGCACCCAATGCACCCGCATGTGCAGGGACCCAGAGACCACCCAACACACCCATGTGCGCACACACCGACCGAGCACCCAATGCACCCACATGTGTGCATACACCCACCGAGCATCCACATGTGGATTCACCCACTGAGCACACAATACACATATGTCTGTACACACTCACAGAGCACCCAATGCACCCGCATATGCAGGGACCCAGAGACCACCCAGTGCACCCATGTGTGTGCACACACCCACCGAGCACCAAATGCACCCATGTGTGTGCACACACCCACTGAGCACCCAATGCACCTGTGTCTGGATGCACCCACAGAGCACCCACTACACGGGTCTGCGCACACTCACTGAGCACCCAAATGTACCTGCGTGTCCATGCACCCACTGACCACCCAGTGCACCCATGTGTGCACACACCCACTGAGCACTCAATGCACCCGCGTGTGCACACACCCACCGACCACCCAATGCACCCATGTGTGCACACACCCACTGAGCACTCAATGCACCCGCGTGTGCACACACCCACTGACCACCCAATGCATGTGCACCCATTGCACCCACATGTATGCACCCCCAGAGCATCCAACACACCCATGTGTGCCGACACCCACAGGGTGCCCCCTCCCCTGGGGTGGGGCAGGGGGGGCTCTGAGCCTCCCAGGGCAAAGGCAGCGCTGTTCTTGCCGCCCACCAGTGAGGGGTGAGCAGAGGGTGTGTGGAGATGGAGCCCCCCCTGCCCCCCAGCTCCAGCTCCACCAAAATGGTGAAGGTTTCCGGCCTCGCAGGTGCTTGGGGATTGGTTGGGGGGGACACACGAGGGCTGTGGTGGCTGAGGGGGGGGGCGGAGGGGCTGCTGGCTGTGCCTCAGCCTGGCTGCGGGCACCTGTGTGGCACCCCGGGCATGGGCTGAGGATGAGGATGGTGCTGCTGGGGATGGTGGGTCCCCTGACATGCATCCAGTGTCCCCTGCCAGCTCGGAACCCCCTGGGCAGGGGGGACCCTTCCCTGTGGTTAAGCCAAGGGGAAAGTGACATGTGTGACATGGGGTGGCAATGGGTGACATGGGGTGGCAGTGGGTGGCAGTGGGTGACTGAGAGTGGCAAGGGGTGACATGGACCGGCAGTGGATGGCAGAGGCAGTGGGTGACAGTGAGTGGCAGTAGGTGACATGGGATGGCATTGGGTGGCAGTGGGTGACAGTAGGCAGTGACAAGGGGTAACAGGAGGTAGCAGTGTGTGACAAGGGGTGTCGATGGGTGACAGAGAGTGGCAAGGGGTGACATGGGGTGGCAGTGGGTGATGGTGGGTGGCAGTGGGTGATGGTGGATGGCAGTGGGTGATAGTGGGTGGCAGTGGGTGACACAGCGTGACAGTGACCTGGGTTGGGAGTGAGCTCCGCTCCACCTCTCTGGGCCCTTGGATGGCAATAGTGCCTTTGGGCACTGCCCCAACCCCTGCCCACCTCACCGTGGCCACGGGGCAGGAGGTGTCACGGATGGGGGCTCCCAAGAACCTTGAGTACCTTTGCAAGCAAGCAGCGAGCCCTGTGTCTTGGGGGAGCAGCTGTTCCTCTATGCCCGGCTCCTCTCTTTCTTCTTCAAAATAATCTTCTCCTCTCGCCTCGACCACAGCGACTGCTGAGATGGAGCCGCTTCCCTCTCATCTAACCCATAACCAACTCCCCCTTCCACCGCAACGATGCCAACACCAGCTGCAGGGGTTGCGGGTGTCCCTTCCCCCTCTCCCACCCCTATTGCTGTCCCCCTCCTTGTCCCCAGCCCCCTCCACCCCAGAGGAGCCCCCCGAGTCCCCCCGGCCCCGAAGCTTTTTGCCTTGACATTTGAAAAATGCCAGGCTGAGCCGGGAGGCGGCAGCTGCAAGGTGGCACCCGGCCAACTCTTTCGGGTTTGGGGGGGTTTTGGGTTGTTTGCCGCAGTGGGTGATGCTGCTGGGAATGAAAGGAGAAGGTTTCACCCTGGCTTTCCACCTTCTAGGGTGGGAGCTATGGTGGCGGGTGTTGGGGGCACGTGGCACCCAAGGACTGGTGACCCGTTGGCTGGCGCGTTGCTCACTCGACTCAGAGATCTGGCTGCCCTCATCACCCCAAACCCTGGGGGTACCCATGTTATATCCCCCAGTTTGGTGTCTCTGCCATCCTGGTGCCCAAGGGTCCCTGTAGAACATTCAGTGCCAACCTCCGTGGGGTCCTGTCCCCCTGTGCCTCAGGGGGTGGGAAGGTAAGGATGGACAAAGTGTTCTTCAGCATCCAGGGGGATTAGCCAGGAGTGGGATGAAGGGATCCTGATGAGTTCAGACACCAGGTCGCAGGGAAAACCTCCCCCCCGCCCTTGCTTGATATCCTGGATCTCTCTTTGACTCCTGGGAGGATGGAGAGTCACCACAGGGATGGCACCAATGCCAGCAGTTGGTTTGCAGGGATGTGGCACAGAGGGAAGGGAGAAGGAGAGGCTGTTTATCCCTGTGATTGCGATATACAAGTCCCCTGGTGATGGGGGACCTTGTCTTGGTGATGGGAACCCTGCCTTGGCAATGGGGGACCTTGCCATGGTGATGGGGATGTTTCCTTGGTGATGTGGAACCTTGTCTTGGTGATGAAGGACCTTGCCTTGGCAATGGGGAACCTTGCCTTGGCGATGAGGGATCTTGCCTTGGCGATGGAGAACCTTGCTTTGGTGATGGAGAACCTTGCCTTGACGATGAGTGAGCTTGCCTTGGCGATGAGGGACCTTGCCTTGGCGATGGAGAACCTTGCCTTGGCGATGAGGGACCTTGCCTTGGTGATGGAGAACCTTGCCTTGGCAATGGGGAACCTTGCCTTGGCGATGGAGAACCTTGCCTTGGCGATGAGTGAGCTTGCCTTGGCGATGGAGAACCTTGCCTTGGCGATGAGTGAGCTTGCCTTGGCGATGGAGAACCTTGCCTTGGCGATGAGGCACCTTGCCTTGGCGATGGAGAACCTTCTCTTGGCGATGAGGGACCTTGCCTTGGCGATGGAGAACCTTGCCTTGGCGATGAGGGACCTTGCCTTGGCGATGGAGAACCTTGCCTTGGCGATGAGGGACCTTGCCTTGGTGATGGAGAACCTTGCAAGGACAACTCTTTGCTACTCATATTTTATATTCATGTAAGCAACATAAATCCGCCTGGCTGCTCTTTCCCTGACAATAGAATTCATTATGATGGAAATATCCTCCAGAGGACTGCAGCTTAATTACCTCCTGATTTGCATTTTTGCATATTAATGACTGCAGAGCTGCTAATTTTGCTGCATTATTTTAAAGGCAAAGCAACCCCACTCCTGTTGTCTCGCCTGCCATTTTCTTTTCGTCTTCCTTTCTCCCCGTTAGGACTGGAGCTCATCGGATGCCGCTTTGGTTGTGACATCAGGGCTGTCCCAGCTCTGTCCCAGTGCCACCCTCAGGAACATCCAGGCTTTCTCATTAGCACAGTGCCCTCATGAGCCACCCAACACCATGGGATGTCCCAGGGTGGGTGCCCAGAGTTCTTTGGTGAGCGTTCGGAGTGGTGTGGCTGTCGGCTTCCTCTGAGTTCCTGACTATTGTTCTGGTGGTGGCTTTTTGGGGCAGTGGTGTCACCGCCTGTTACTTCCACTCCACAGCTCCAATCACAACAGCCCGGGGAGGAGGAGAGGGGCTCCCATCCTCCTACTCCTCTCCAGCCTCGGCCACTTGCCAGCATCCTTCCTGCCCCTGGCACCCTGCACTGGGCTGGGTGTGAGAACGGATTCGGAGCAGCCCTGAAGAGAAGGACTTGGGGTGCAGGGGGATGAGAAGCTCAACATGAGGTGGCAACGTGCGCTCACAGCCCAGAAACCAATCGTGTCCTGGGCTGCATCCAGAGCAGAGGGACCAGCAGGGAGGGAGGGGATTCTGCCCCTCTGCTCCTCTCTGGTGAGACCCACCTGGAGCCCTGTGTGCAGTTCTGGAGTCCTCAGCACAGGGAGGACATGGAGCTGTTGGAGCGAGTCCAGAGGAGACCACGGAGATGATCCGAGGGCTGGAGAACCTCCTGTAGGAGGACAGGCTGAGAGAGTTGGGGTTGTTCAGCCTGGAGAAGAGAAGGCTGTGGGGAGACCTTAGAGCAGCTTCCAGTGCTGAAAGGGGCTGCAGGAAAGCTGGGGAGGGGCTCTGGATCAGGGAGGGCAGGGATAGGATGAGGGGAATGGTTTTGAGCTGCAAGAGGGGAGATTGGGATGAGATCCTAGGGAGAAATGTTTTGCTGTGAGGATGGGGAGGCTCTGGCCCAGGTTGCCCAGAGCAGTGGTGGCTGCCCCATCCCTGGAGGGGTTCCAGGCCAGGTTGGATGGGGTTTGGAGCAACTGGATCCAGTGGGAGGTGGAACTGGATGGGCTTTGAGGTCCCTTCCTACCCAAACCATTCCATGATTCTAATATCTCCAAATGTTGGTCTCCATTCCCTTTCCACTTCTCACCCCATGTCAAAGGGGCGGAATCATAACTGAGGTTTTCTCACACCTACCCAAAGGTCTCGGTGTGACTAAGTGTCCTGATGGCACCAGGTGGACCAGGTGCCACCAACCCAGGGGTGCCCAGGGTGCCATCACGCGCTGGGCAGGGGGAGAGCTTGGGGCTGTCACAGCCTGCAGGGTGCTGAGCATCAGCCCAGCACCGTGGGCTGGGCAGGGCGGGCAGAGCAGGGGGACAGGGCTGGGGACAGGGCTGGGGCTGGGGACAGGGTCAGGGCTTGGGGACAAGGCTGGGGACAGGGACAGGGCTTGGGGACAGGGTCAGGGCTTGGGGACAAGGCTGGGGACAGGGACAGGGCTTGGGGACAGGGTCAGGGCTTGGGGACAAGGCTGGGGACAGGGACAGGGCTTGGGGACAGGGTGAGGGCTTGGGGACAAGGCTGGGGACAGGGACAGGGCTTGGGGACAGGGTGAGGGCTTGGGAACAGGGACAGGTACGGGGTCAGGGACAGGGCTGGGGACCGGGACAGGCTTGGGGACAGGGTCAGGACTGGAGACAGGGACAGGGCTGGGGACAGGGACAGGACTGGGGACAGGGACAGGGCTTGGGGACAGGGACAGGGCTGGGGACAGGACCGGGACTGTGGAATGGGACAAGAATTGGGACAGGGACAGGGCTGAGACTGGGGACAGGGACAGAGTCAGGGGCTGGGGACTGGAACAGGGCTGGGACTGGGAACTGGGACAGGAATAGGATGTGGCTGGGGTTGGGGACAGGGTTTGGGACAGGGTTGGGCGTGAGGATAGGGAGAGGGACAGGGTCAGGACTGGGGACAGGGCTGGGACCGTGGAATGGGACAAGGATTGGGACAGGGCTCAGGCTGGGGACAGGGACAGGGTCAGGGTCAGGGTCTAGGACATGGTTGGGGCAGGGACTGGGACAGGGACAGCGTAGGGACAGGAACAGGGATGAGACTGGGAACTGGGACAGGGATAGGTTTGGGCTGGGGACAGGGACAGGGATGGAGTCAGGGGCTGGGGACAGGGACAGGGCTGGGGACAAGGAAAGGGTTGGGCTGGAGATAGGACAGGATTGGGGACAGGGACAGGGTTGGGGTTGGGGACAGGGACAGGATTGGGGACAGGGACAGGATTGGGGACAGGGACAGGGACAGGATTGGGGACAGGGCTGGGGACAGGGATAGGATTGGGCTGGGGATAGGACAGGATTGGGGACAGGGTTGGGGACAGGGACAGGACTGGGGACAGGGATAGAGTTGGGGACAGTGTTTGGGACAGGGTTGGGGCTGCGGAGTGGGACTGGGAAGAAGGACAGGGACAGAGTTGGGGCTGAGCACAGGGACAGAGACAGGGACAGATGGGGGTCGTGGCGCCACCTGGCGGGCAGGAGAGGCTCTGCGGGGGGGGACAGGGGCAACCCCTGGATATTGGGGAGGGGTCTCAGGGGGGACAAAGGCAGCCCCTGGATGCTGGGGAGGGGTCTCGGGGGGGGGCAAAGGGAGCCCCTGGATTCTGGGGAGGGGTCTCGGGGGGGCCAAAGGGAGCCCCTGGATGCTGGGGAGAGGTCTTGGGGGGGGCAAAGGGAGCCCCTGGATGCTGGGGAGGGGTCTCGGGGGGGGGCAAAGGGAGCCCCTGGATGCTGGGGAGGGGTCTCGGGGGGGGGCAAAGGGAGCCCCTGGGTGCTGGGGAGGGGTCTCAGGGGGGCAAAGGGAGCCCCTGAATTCCGGGGAGGGGTCTTGGGGGGCCAAAGGAAGCCCCTGGATATTGGGGAGCGGTCTCAGGGGGGCAAAGGGAGCCCCTGGATGCTGGGGAGGGGGCTCGGGGGGGCAAAGGGAGCCCCTGGATGCTGGGGAGGGGTCTCAGGGGGGCAAAGAGAGCCCCTGGATGCTTGGGAAGGGTCTTCGGGAGGGGGCAAAGGGAGCCCCTGGATTCTGGGGAGGGGTCTCGGGGGGGGGGGGAAAGGGAGTCCTTGGATGCTGGGGAGGGGTCTTGGGGGGGAAAAGGGAGTCCTTGGATGCTGCCCCCGGTGCCCTCCCTGTCCCCTTCACCCCGGGGTGACAGCAGCTCCACACGGGACCCCACGGGGGGGTTTGGGGGGGACGAGGAGGTGCCGGACCTGCCCACTAGAGGGCAGCGGGAGCCCAGGAATGGGGGTACCGGGCAGACACCTCGTACTGCATCCCCATCCATCCCCCTGCATCCTGCTCCGCACCCCCATCCTGCCCTGCACCCCTCCGCCCTTCATCCTGCACCCCTCCATCCTGCCCTGCACCCCTCCACCCTTCATCCTGCACCCCTCACTCTACACTGCACCCCTTCATCCTGCACTCCTACATCCGCCACCCTAACATGTACCCCTTTACCTTTTATCCTGCACCCCCTCATCCTGCCCCGCACCCCTCCACCCTTCATCCTGCACCCCTACATTCACCATCTTCACCTATATCCCTTCACCTTTCATCCCTCACCCCCTTATTCTGCCCTGCATCCTGTGTTCCCCCCATCCGAATCCTGCCCTGCACCCCTCCACCCTTCCCTGCACCCCTCCATCCTGCACCAGTTTACCCTTCATCCTGCACCCCCAGTCTCCCACTCTGCCTCGCTGCACCTTCACTCTTCATCCTGCACACCCCCTCCTGCCTTGCACCCCTCCACCCTTCATCCTGCACCCCTCATCCTGCCCTGCACCCCTCCACCCTTCATCCTGCACCCCTACATCCACCACCCTAACCTATATCCCTTCACCTTTCATCCCTCACCCCCTGATTCTGCCTTGCATCCTGCATTCCCCCCATCCGAATCCTGCCCTGCACCCCTCCACCTTTCACCCTGCACCCCTCCACCCTTCCCTGCACCCCTCCATCCTGCACCAATTGACCCTTCATCCTACACCCCCAATCTACCACTCTGCCTCGCTGCACCTTCACCCTTCATCCTGCACCCCCCCTCCTGCCTTGCACCCCTCCATCCCGCACTGTCCCCACCCCAACCTACACCTCTTTCCCCTTCCACCCCCTCACCTTCCCCTCCTCCTCACCTCCCCGCTTTTCTACTCGCTCTCCACCAGCTCCCACCCTGGGTTCCTGCTGTGCCTCAGTTTCCCCAAGAACACGCTACAGCAACCTCACTGGTGACTTCTGGCTCCCACCCTGGGTTCCTGCTGTGCCTCAGTTTCCCCAAGAACACATCACAGCAACCTCACTGGTGGCTTCTGGCACATCCGTGTCCTGCACCCCTTGGGGGACACTTACCCCTTGGGGTGACACCTTGGCCAAGAATTTAACCTCGTCCTCCCCAAGCCAGTAGCATCCCACTAACGCACCGGCCTTGACACGCTGACCTGCCCCGGCACCCCCCCTGCATCCCGGAGCCCCCCATCCATCCCTGGGGACCGCTGGTGTCACCGTGGCAACCAGTGATGGTCAGCAGCCGGTGACCTGGGTGCCCTGGAGGGAGCCCTGGCCCTGGCCGGGGTCACGGGGGTCAATCAATCTCATTGCTATGCACAGAGCCCTTCGTTACCGCCAGCACTGGTAACGAGTGCCAGGGCTGGCAAAGCACGGAGAAAAAGGGACAAAAAAAGGGGGGGGGGGGAAAATCATATGAAAGGAACTCAAGGAATTTTCTGCCTGTCCCCATCCTCTCCATTCCATCCCAGCTTCTGCCCCATCAGGGGACCCTGAGATGAGTCCCTCTGGAGCTCTGTGGGGATCTCAAGGAGCTTGGGGCACCCCTGGGTGGGGGTCCCTGGGCAGGGTGGGGGTCTGAGTGGGGGTTCCGCAGGCAGGGTGGGGGTCTGGGTGAAGGTCCCTGGTCAGGATGGGTGTCTGGGTGAGGGTCCCCGGGCATAGTGGGGTCTGGGTGAAGGTCCCTGGGCAGGGTGGGGGTTCTCCAGGCAAAGTGGGTGTCTGGGTGAAGGTCCCTGGGCAGGGTGGGGGTCTGAGTGGGGGTTCTGCAGGCAGGGTGGGGGTCTGGGTGAGGGTCCCTGGGCAGGGTGGGGGTCTGGGTGAGGGTCCCCGGGCATAGTGGGGGTCTGGGTGAAGGTCCCTGGTCAGGATGGATGTCTGGGTGAGGGTCTCCAGGCAGAGTGGGGTCTGGGTGAAGGTCCCTGGGCAGGGTGGGGGTCTGAGTGGGGGTTCTGCAGGCAGGGTGGGGGTCTGGGTGAGGGTCCCTGGGCAGGGTGGGGGTCTGAGTGGAGGTTCCACAGGCAGGGTGGGGGTCTGGGTGAGGGTCCCCGGGCATAGTGGGGGTCTGGGTGAAGGTCCCTGGTCAGGATGGGTGTCTGGGTGAGGGTCTCCAGGCAGGGTGGGGATCTGGGTGAAGGTCCCGGGGTAGAGTGGGGATCTGGGTGGAGGTCCCTGGGCAAGATGGGGGTCTGGGTGGAGGTTCTCCAGGCAGGATGGGGGTCTGAGTGATGGTCCCTGGGCAGGGTGAGGGTCTGGGTGAAGGTCCCTGGGCAGGGTGGGGGTTCTCCAGGCAGGGTGGGTGTCTGGGTGAGGGTTCCCAGGCATAGTGGGGGTCTGGGTGGAGGTCCCTGGGCAGAGTGGGGGTCTGAGTGGAGGTTCTCCAGGCAGGGTGGGGGTCTGGATGAAGGTCCCTGGGCAAGATGGGGGTCTGGGTTGGGGTTCTCCAGGCAGGGTGAGGGTCTGGGTGCCCATGGTTGGATGGAGGTGGTGGCGCAGTTGTGCTGTGCTACATGTCAGCATCTGGGGGCTGCTGGTTACCCACCTCCCCCCCCCGCAACGAGCCCACTCCCACCAGTGTTTCCACATCATGCTGGAGAGCATCAGCAGATGGCTTTGGGAAGGGGCAGGGAGAGGGGGGCTTTGCTGCACCCCACCAGCCTCCTCCTGCCTTGTCCTGGGAGGAAGGGGGGCAGGAAGCCTTTTGCCCCCCAGCAATGGGGAACCCCCCCCTGGGCAGGGCTCAGGGGTCCCTGGATGAAGCAAACTGATGGCAGCCTTCCTCCACCCCCATTGCTCTGAGTCTTCCTCACCCTCACATCCAGCCCCGGGCCAGGAGCCACGGCTGCAGGACCTCCTGGCCTGGCTGAGACCCAGCAGACTCATCTCCCCAGTGGGATCCCTGCCCTCACCTCGGCTGCTTTCGATCGGCCGCTGCCGGCTGGGCTGAGGCTGCACAGCCCTCTCCGAGACAGGGGGATGGGATGGGGCACTGGAATCTCCCCCAAAAAGGCGTCCTTGCTCCTCAGAGCCCCCCATCCTGGCAGGATGGATGGGAGCATCCCTGGGAACCCCACTTCTCAGGCAACCTTGCATCCGGAGATGCTCTTCAGGATGCAGCTGCTCACAGATAAGGTCTCAGCTTAAAAAGCCACCAGGTCCAGGCAGTGGCTGCTCCAAACCCCTCAAAGGACACCCCAGAGCTGGAGGGGGTGGCTTTAGGGAAGGGGTAACAACCGGCCCCGCAGCTCTTCTGCTGCCCACTGTATCCTCATCCATCTCTCCGCTGCTCCGGTCTGGGGTTGGAGCCTGCGGAGAACAGACACGGTGTCTCCAGCTCCCAACCACACTCACCCCGCAGAAGGGGGGCTGCTGGGAAAAGGCTCCCCCCGCCTCTGCCAGGTCACCCACAGGCAGGGGCACCGCCAGGATTTACCGGTACTGCGTTAACAACACCGTCTCGGGGGCTTCCCGCTTCCTTTGGGGTCTCCTTAGGGATGCAGAGCCCAGGGCTTGTGTCGTAGGAGTGGTGACATCCCACTCACTCCATGCTCCTGGGACCCCTCTGCTGAAGCACGACGGACAAGCGGGGTGGGATTTGGGTGCCTCATTTCCTTCTCCCTCCCTTAAGGTCACCCCAAATTCCCATTCTGGCTCCTGGACCCCCTCTCTGGACCAGTGATGCCAGGGATGCTCCTTCCCCCCCTACCCCAGCATCCCGCCCGGAGCTGCGCGTGAACGGCGACAAAGGCGGATGGTGGCTGACGGCTGGAAGATGGATTTATTGCAATGATGCAAAAATTAGTTTATAGAATATATATAAATAAAGATTTCCTCCCTTGATGGGCGAACTCAGCACAGCAGCAGCTCCTCTGGCAGGATTTATTAATCACCCCAGCGCGCTGCTTGTGCAGCGGCAACGGTTTCCCTGAGTGAGCGGGGCTGGCAGGGACCCGAGAGGGAACACAAAACGCTTAATTTTAGCTCAGTCCTCAGCTGGGCACCATTCGTTGGGGCTGTGAACAGTCTCGGCCACAAACTAAGGCAGCCTGGCAGAGCAGAACCTCCCCTCACCCTAAAATCATCTGGTAAGGAGACATCCTGCTAGGTGAATATGGGGAAACTGAGGCACAGATGAGCTGAAGAGAACCAAAGGGACTGTCATTTCGTGGCGTGGTTTAATAGACACGGTGAGGTTGGGCTGATGGTTGGACTGGATGAGCTTAGAGGGCTTTTTCAACCTTCATGATTCTTTGAAAGGGAGGATACGGGAGTGTAAAAGCAGGATGTGCTTAGATCTGGGAAGAGGAGGCAGTTGTCCTGGTGGGCAACTCTCCTGCCAGACCCCCTGCTTCCACCCAGGGTGACACGCTGCCTCCCAGTCCCCCTGCTTTGTTGGAAAAGAGGGAATACCCCCTAGGACGGCTGCACCCTGGGTCCCAAGCACCATCAATTCACCCCCGTCACCGTCCAACTCCCAAGCACCATCATTTCATCCTCATCACCGTCTGGCTCCCAACCACCATCACTTCATCCCCGTCATGACCTGGCTGCCAACCACCATCGCTTCATCCCCATCACCACCACCACTTTCAAGCACTATTGCTCCATCCCCATCACGACCTGGCTCCCAACCACCATTGCTTCATCTCCATCACCACCACCCCATCACCACTACTTCCAAGCACCATTGCTCCACCCTCATCTCCACCACTCCATCACCACCAGTCTCCCAAGCACCATTGCTTCATTCCCATCACAATCCAGCTCCCAACCACCATCGCTGCATCTCCATCACCACCACTCCATCACCAATACTTCCAAGTACCATTGCTCCACCCCCATCTCCACCAATCCATCACCACCAGTCTCCCAATCACCATCGCTTCATCCCCATCACAGTCCAGGTCCCAACCACCATCGCTTTATTCCCATCACAATCCATCTCCCAACCACCATCGCTTCATCCCCATCACAGTCCAGCTCCCAAGCACCATCGCTTCATCCCCATCACTGCCCAGCTCCCAAGCACTATCGCTTCATCCCCATCATGACCTGGCTCCCAACCACCATCGCTTCATCTCCATCACCACCACTCCATCACCACCTATCTCCCAACAACCATCGCTTCATACCCATCACAGTCCAGCTCCCAAGCACCGTCACTTCATCCCCATCACTGCCCAGTTTCTAAGCACCATCGCTTCATCCTCATAACTGCCCAGTTTCCAAGCACCATTGCTTTATTCCCATCACAATCCAGCTCCCAACCACCATCGCTTCATCCTCATCACTGCCCAGTTTCCAAGCACCATTGCTTTATTCCCATCACAATCCAGCTCCCAACCACCATCGCTTCATCCCCATCACTGCCCAGTTTCCAAGCACCATCGCTTCATCCCCATCACAATACAGCTCCCAACCACCATCGCTTTATTCCCACCACAGTCCAGCTCCCAACCACCATCGCTTCATCCCCATCACTGCCCAGCTCCCAAGCACCATCGCTTTATTCCCATCACAATCCAGCTCCCAACCACCATCGCTTTATTCCCATAACTGCCCAGTTTCCAACCACCATCGCTTTATTCCCACCACAGTCCAGCTCCCAACCACCATCGCTTCATCCTCATAACTGCCCAGTTTCCAAGCACCATCGCTTCATCCTCATAACTGCCCAGTTTCCAAGCACCATCGCTTCATCCCCATCACTGCCCAGCTCCCAACCACCATCGCTTTATTCCCATCACAATCCAGCTCCCAACCACCATCACTTCATCCCCATCACCGCCCAGCTCCCAGGCACTATCGCTTCATCCCCATCACGACCTGGCTCCCAATCACCATCGCTTCCTCTCCATCCCCACCACCCCATCTCCATCATTCCCCATCCCCGTCGCTCCACCCCACGGAGAACGAGGGCACGGAAGGGCTGCAGCGGGGGTGTCAGCGGGAGCCGCTGGGTGCCTGGGTCTCCCCGTGGGGCGCCAGGCGCAGGCGGGGTGCAGGCTGCTGCTCTCTGTGTCTCCTTGTTGGGCGGTCGATCCCCAGACAGACTCCTCGCCTTGCTGCGTGTGCTCTTTCGAGCCCATTGATTTCCCTGAGTAAGTGAGTTTGTATGGATCATGCAGCATGCAGCCCGGGCTGCCCAGCGGTGCAGCAGCCGGCGGGGGGGAGGGCGTGCGAGGGAGGGGGAGCCGAAGAGAGAGCAGAGCCGATCAATATGGACAGTGTGAAGTGAATTAATGGAAGACGTAGAGGCTGGCTGACAGCGCTGCCGAGGCCGAGCTGCCCTTCGGGGGCTGCTTGAAGGCAGCTGGCGATGCTACGAGGGGCCCCCGGGGGAACCCGGTGCTGAGCCTGCCCGGGGAGCAGGGGACAGAAACGGGGCAGGGGACAGCCGTGGGGACCTTGTGGCATTAGATCTTCTCACCGACAAGAGATTTGAGATCCTCTCGATCCTATGCCAGGACATCGTGGGGTGCCCAGCTGTGCAAGAGCATCTGTAGCTGCTTTTCCCAAGCATCTCGGGGTTAAAAAAAAATGATCTTTTCTTGTGGCAAACAAAATCTTTCTTCCTGAGAAGAAATTTGGGACCCTGTCACTCTTGAGCCAGGACCATTTGCCTGAGCTCTGCCTCTACCATCACCTTCCAGGACACTGCTGTGCTCAGGGCGTCGTAGGGTGCGCAGCTGGGTGAGAGCATCCAGAAGCGATTTCCCCACAGCCAGGCATCTTGGGGTTAAAAAATGATATCAGGGAGGCTGTTTGGTCAGGATTTGCATGAAAATCTTTGGTGGGCTGTGTTGAAAATAAAAGAAAGAGAGAAAAATCCTCAGTTTCTGATGAAAATCTGTTGGGTTTTGCTTTCAATAGGGTTCCCCATACCTGGAGAGCCAGGTGCAACCAGGTCCTTGCCTACAACCAGCTTGGAGCAAGCGCAAAGGTTTCTGATATCTCATTTGCCTTCGCAGAACATTCCACAGGGAGCACAGAAAAAGCCAAGCCTGAAAAATACCCCCCAAAAACACAGGAAGGATATGGATCTGTCAGAGCGAATCCAGAGGAGGCCACGGAGATGATCCGAGGGCTGGAGAACCTCCTGTAGGAGGACAGGCTGAGAGAGTTGGGGTTGTTCAGCCTGGAGAAGAGGAGGCTGTGGGGAGACCTTAGAGCAGCTTCCAGGGCTGAAAGGGGCTCCAGGAAAGCTGGGGAGGGACTCTGGATCAGGGAGTGCAGGGATAGGATGAGGGGGAACGGTTTTGAGCTGAAACAGAGGAGACTGAGATGAGATGTTAGGAAGAAATGTTTTGCTGTGAGGGTGGGGAGCCCCTGGCCCAGGTTGCCCAGAGCAGTGGTGGCTGCCCCATCCCTGGAGGGGTTCAAGTCCAGGTTGGATGGGGCTTGGAGCCCCTGATCCAGTGGGAGGTGTCCCTGCCCATGGCAGGGGGTGGGACTGGATGGGCTTTGAGGTTCCTTCCAACTCAAATCATTCTGTAGTTCTATGAAAAATGCTCTCCTTGGCACCGAGGCGCCAGGAGCAGCAGCCACCAGTGTTGGTATTCTCTTTCATGATCTTGGGTGGGAGTGGGTGATTCCTGTTACTGGTATTGGAATTTAACCACCTGCTGAGCACATGGTTAGTGCAGAAATCTTCCAAACTTCACTCAAAATAATACAAGATGCAGCCCTCACCACTTGCTGAGGCTCACGGAGTCTTTGAGCGTAACTACTCTTCTTCTTTCTGACACGTCTTTGTTGGGACTGGAGATGGAGAAGGCAACCTTAGCTGGTAGCATTACATTTCAGTGTTAACACATTTAGGGGATGGATGAGTTCCCACCAGTGCAGACTCTGGTAGGGGTTTTCTGGCTCATTTTGCTCAGGCTGTGCAGTGATCATAGAATTGTGGAACATTTTGGGTTGGAATGGACCTCAAAGCCCATCCAGTTCCACCCCCTGCCATGGGCAAGGACACCTCCCACTGGATCAGGCTTCTCCAAGCCCCGTCCAACCTGACCTTCAACACCTCCAAGGATGGGGCAGTCACCACTGCTCTGAAGGACTTGGGGAGGCACCGTGGCCATCTCAGAAGACATCTCTAGGTCCTGCCATTGCTTTTTCCTTTTTGTTACGGGAGAAAGCAGGTGAGTTGGGCACCACCATCAGGGCCCGTTTGTAAACTTGCTCCAGCTGGGACCACAGGTGCTTGAGGAAGGGGATGGTGCCTTGAGGGCACAGCGTTGGGTCTGGTAGTTGGTGTTGCAGGATGAGATTTGTTACAGCCATGCCCACGTGTGCGAGGCTGCTCCCAGGGAGTTTATTCCTGGTGGTAGATTAAAGCCAACAAGGGCTGCGAGGAGATGATTTCCATTTCTGGGGTATGTAGAGCTCTGGGGTCCCTCATGCCTGTTCCCAAACCCATAGTGATGTGTGCAGGGAGCCACTGGGCAGCAGCTGGAGTGGCTTTAGGTGCTGCCTAGTTCTGTGCTCCAGTTCCGTCCCGGTCACTGTCAGCTCCTGGGAACGGGAGGGATGGAAAACCCATCCCAGATGGATTGATGGAACACAACTTGCTTTGCTCACTGCTTCTGTGTGCCCACGGGGAGGCTGCCCTCAGGGGTTCTGTGGTTGAGTCGAGGAGGGAAAAGCTGCATGGATGGTGGAGCTGCAGAGCAGGGAAGAGGCTCCTGAGCTGCATCCTGGAGACGGGCGCCCGTGTGCCCGTCCTGAGCTCTGCAACAAGGACATGGTGCAAAGAGGATGCGATGGGTGAAGAAGGGCAGCACCACCAGCTTGGCATCGTGTCCTGCTCGGCAATGCCTTGCACGCAAGACTGGAGGGTGAGTGGCTCCTGTGGGCCCAGCGTTGGGTACCACGAGGCAGATGGACCTGGGGAGGGGGAGGAAGAGCCGTGCTGGCCCTTTAAGAGAATAATTTCGGAGCTGGCCTACTGAGTTATTGATTGGCGCTATGGTAACGTATATTAGATTATGTATGGCTGGAAATGTGTTGTGGACTGGGAGGCTTGTTTGGGAAGCCAGCACTCTTCTTCTTGTAAACCAGCTCCCCGCAGAGGGGTTGGGTTGGGAAGGGTCTGCAGAGTGGCAGCTCCAGTGGAGCTGAGGATGGGCAGAGCTGGATGCACGCGTGAGACCGTGGGATACGGTCTTCCGAGGGCATCTTTACATCAAACGGATGGACGCTGAAGGGTTTGCGTTCAAAAGGGCAGTATCAGGTGGATGGGAATACCTGCAGAATTGGTGGAAAGTGGGAAAACCCTGCAAGCAGCCACTTTCCTTCCAAACCAGCTGCTGACAGCTCCCACCTCCTCTCTTCCTTGGAAAAGATGAAACACACAGGGAAGGACCCAGCCCCACCGAAACAGTGAAACCTCTGGGTTCACCCCAGGCTCTTGGGCCCTTCTGCCAGGGCTTTGGTTTATTTGGTGAGGTGATAAAACATATTTTTTTTCCCCCTATTCCTGTGGCACAGAGGGGGCAAGCGGCTTCAAGGCAGTCAGGCTTACAAAAATTCCTCCTTCGCCAGCAAACTGCTGCTTGCAATCCTGGTCATTTGGCAAGTCTGAGACCTCCACGTCTCGGATGCACCCTTGGCTGGCAGGGGAGGCTCCGTCCAAACCCACCTGATAAGTTTGGGAAGACACATGGGAATAAGATCATAGAATCATAGGATGGTTTGGGTTAGAAAAGACCTCAAAGCCCATGCAGTTCCACCTCCCACTGGATCAGGGGCTCCAAGCCCCATCCAACCTGGCCTTGAACCCCTCCAGGGATGGGGCAGCCACCACTGCTCTGGGCAACCTGGGCCAGGGCCTCCCCACCCTCACAGCAAAATATTTCTCGCTAAGATCTCATCTCAACCTCCTCTCTTGCAGCTGAAAACCCTTCCCCCTTGTCCTATCCTCTAAGGTCTCCCCAGAGCTGAACAACCCCAACTCTCTCAGCCTGTCCTCATATGAGAGGTGCTCCAGCCCTCAGATCATCTTCGTGTCCTCCAACAGTTCCATATCCTTCTTATGTTGGGAATGAGGGGCTGAGGTTCAACCCACACCCTTCCCCTGCCAGTGCCGGTGGGCGAGCAGCTCTCATTCACAGATTCATGGAATGGGTTGGGTTGGATGGGACCTTAAAGATCATCTAGTTCCACCCCTGCCATGGGCAGGGACACCTCCCTCTGGATGAGAACTTTTTTATTCAGGCAGAGAAAGCTCATCCCCAAATCCCAGCAGGTTGATAGGACATGGCTCATCCCACTCCTGCAGGATGGTCCTTTCCAGAAGGAGATCCTCTTGCCGTCACTTTTGGGTGCCGAGCGCCGCCAGCCGCGGGGCAGCTTGGGCAGGCAACGGACCGTGCCGCCGTGCTTAGAGCGCGGTCGGGGGTATTGTGCCGGAGTAATTGGGCTTAGAAAATGAGAGGCTTTGCAATCGTTTAAAAGCAGGGAGGGAGGGGAAGGCGATGGGGAGAGGCAGCTGCTGGAGGAGCCAAGGCAAGGAGGGATCAGCTCCTGAGAGAGGGTAACGGAGCTGCTGGAAGGGAGGATGTGCTTCGAGGTGTCCCCGCAGCACCCGTGAGGTTTGGTGGGGAACTGTGCCTGCTCCCCTCTTTTACCACTCCCTGGCTACTGGTGTTACTGGATCTGAGGGAGCAGCAGCCCCAGGAGGGGCTCTGCCAGCATGAGGGTCCCCAACCATCCCAGATGCCATGTCCTGGGTCAGGGAAGCAAATCCAGGCAGGGACAGGGATGCGCTGGGGACAGTGAACGGAGGGAAGGGGACGGGAGCCTTAGTGTTGTCCGTGCACAGCGGTGGGGCTGTGGGAGACTGGCTAGAGGTGGGAATAGGGATTTTTTTTGGGGGGGGGAAAAAATGCTATTTCTTGCATCTTGCAGGGCTGCTTTTTGCATCCAGCACCGGTGCTCACAGTTGGCCGCTCAGCAGTGGGATGGGGATCTCTGGGTCCAGCAGCTCCCGGGTATTGAGATGTTTCACTCTAGGCAATTATCAGTAACTGCTCCAGCGCTAAATACACTGGCTTCTCCTCCCTCACCTTCCTTCCCCCCCCTCTTCTTCCTCACAATGTAACACAAAAAACCTATCGATTGCTCAGCCAAGGGCTCCGAGCACGCGTGCAATGGAAGGGGGATGGATCCAGCCAGTGGGGCTGCCTGAAACACCGGCGGCTGAAACGCTTCCATCCCTGGTACCCCACAGCATCTCCCAGCTCTGTGCGGGACAGGCAGGGATGGGATTGCCAACGTTGTCTTGAATCGAATCCGTTGAGCCCGGAGTGTTGGCTCTGCAACCTCAGGGCTGGCCCAGGAGCCTCTGGTCGTTTCTCCCTGGACTGGAGCTCCAGGCTGGTGCTGAGGTCGTGGGGAGCCCTGAGCTTCTTTGGGAGCCAGAGCTGCTTGGAAAAGGATTGCCTGTGGCCGGGTCAGGTTCTGGTCTTTAAAGCCTGAGGTCCTGAGATCTGGGATGTTTTGAAGTGCATTTCTGACTTTCTCATGCATGGGGAATTGCCTGATTCGATTGTTTGAAGGGCTGGAAACACTGGTCAAGACCTTCCATGGCTTTTGTGAGCTCAGAGAGCTGGGATGGACCATGGGTACCACAGCAATGCCTGGGTGGGGAAACTCCCAATTCCCAGCTCCTGCTCCTCACCGAGCTGGTGGCCCCAGAGGTTCTGGGGGAGTCTCTGAACTCTAAAGTGTGCAAAGTGATGGTCCCTGCTTTTTCTCTCTCCTCTCTCCTCTCTCCTCTCTCCTCTCTCCTCTCTCCTCTCTCCTCTCCCTTTCCCTTTTTTCCTTGTGCTATTCCTTCATCCCAGCCACCTTCGAGGGCTGGAAGAGAATTAAAATACAATAGAAAGCGAAGCACAATGAGAAAAACCCCATCCCATTTCCCCTCGGATAAGCAGGGGCAAACAGCTGTGTGTGCACACAGATGCTCTGAGTCCTGGGAAATGGCACAGGGCTTGGGTTGGGTTTTCTCCCCTTCCAGCTGGCTCGAGCTGCCGCAGAGCAGGGTTCCCGGTGCAGAGCCAGGAGCGAGCCTGGCAGTGTCAGCTCCCGGCTGTGGGCAGCAGATCTGGGCTGGGAGAGAGAGGAGAAGACTGTGCCACAGGGTGATGGATGGAGGAAGGCGATAGCGCTTGGCTCCCCAGCTCATCTCCAATATGCAGCTTGGAGCACTTGCCAATCAATTAAGCCAACACTCTCGGACTCCTTCGGATCTATTTAAAGAGCCTGGCTGCCTGGCCCTGAAACAGAGAAGCTGCTAAGAACCCCCTCCTCTCCTCCCCTGCCCCTCGCTCTCCGCTCCCGGGAGGGGAAGGAGCCCCGGCATGGTCAGCTTCCCTTCCCTCTGCCATGGGGATGTGCCAGCCCTTCCTGATGTCCCCAAGGGTGACAACTGCCACATCATCCTTCAGCTCCGATCCCTGAAGGGGGAAAGGAGAGCATCCTGCTCAGGTCCCAGTGGGGGTGGAGGAGCTGCTGAGGGTCAGTCCAGTCTTGCCGTGGTCACAGCTCTGGGGGTGGGCAGGACCCGCTCCAGCTGATGGAACCCATCAGGAGGAATAGGTAAGGTCATTCTGGTGACGCTCTCCATGGCAGAGATGGCCAAGAATTGAGACCCACTAGGGTTAACTCTGCCTGAGGGTCTTCTGGAAAGCAGAAGAGCCTGAGGGCATCCAGCTCTGACTGCTGGAGGCACAGAGACAGCCCTCACTTTGACCACTGATGCAGTGAGTGAGTGGTCTCAGGGGAGGGGAGATTGAGATGAGACCTTAGGAAGAAATGTTTTGCTGTGAGGGTGGGGAGGCCCTGGCCCAGGTTACCCAGAGCAGTGGTGGCTGCCCCATCCCTGGAGGGGTTCCAGGCCAGGTTGGATGGGGCTTGAAGCCCCTGATCCAGTGGGAGGTGGAACTCCATGGAAGGAGGTGGAACTGGATGGGCTTTGAGGTCCCTTCCAACCCAAACCATAATGGCATGTGGCCCATCCCTCAGCAGCCTGTTAGAGCTGGAAATGGGAAGAGATGAATGCTCATGTGGGGAAGAGGAAGGAGGAAAGAGAGGGAACGGATGCTTGGGATCATCCCCTGTGGCATCGGTGTGGGGCTGGGTTGGCTGCATGTGTTGGGGGTTGCAAGGACAGCCCCTTGCTCACCAAACACAACGGTGCCACCACACTGGAGCATCCTTTGTCTATCCTATGTCTCAAAGGGCCTCTGAGACATGAGGACCAACATAAGCCCTGACCAGGAACCTTCTGGGCTGATGAGGTTTGAAGTGAGGCCATTTCTGCAGTGAGAGTGTGCAGGATGCAGCCCCAGCCAGGGAAGGCAGCGCTCCCACTCCACCCCAGCACCCAGAACTGGCGGCACTGTGGGCGCCGATGCCAGGAGGCAGCCGAGGACCAAGGCAGGAGGGATCCCAGCTCCCCACAGCAGCACATGGAGTGGTACCAGGGCTGCCATCGAGCTGACCTTGGTGGCAGAAATGGGAAGGGATGGGGAGGAAGGAGGTGAAGTGAGTGGTGCAGGGATGCCCTGATAGCATTCACACAGATTTTCAGCCCAGGATCTGTTGACAAGGAGGAGGAGGAGGAGGCTGGGAGAGGAGGCAGGATGATGCCTATTGACTACACTGAGGAGCAGGGCACCCTGTCCTGGGGCTCCTTTCTCCCTCGTCTACCCCGAGGTGAAGGGTACAAACCTTTCCCTCCCTGCTCTGAGGTCTGGGGACAAGCACAGAAAGGGGGAACAAGACCAAAAGTGGGGTGTTAAGTCCTTCTTTGGCTTTAAATGCTCCAGTTTGGCTCCAGAGGTGTCCTGAGGGTTCACGCATGGCCACGTGGATCCAATGCTCCCAGTGGGTCGGAGACCTGCTGCACCCATCAACCTTCAGCGAGCCCCATCCTCCCACCACGCTCCGGCTCTTCTCTCCTGATCCCCTCATTAGCTGCAACACAGAAAGTGTTTTGAAACCTTCACAGAGGGGTCTCTCTTCTCCCCGTCCTCCCCCCACTCCCCCAGCCTCAGCCACTTTTCCCGTCACGCTCATTAGAGCCCTGAGTATCAATCAGGCGGAGATGAAAGCCAGCTGGGGATACATTACAACACCTTGGAAAGGGATGAAAGGGCCTCTTTAGTCCTAACAAACCTCTCAAAGCCGAAATGCATATGGACGCGAGCCTTGCACACGCTGCCTTTCATCTCAATTTTCACCTTTTGGGCCCTTTGGCAGCAGCAGAGTATGGCCATCCTGTGTGACTGGGACAGGGGTCTGCGGTCCCCAGGGATGGGTGGCACAGGACGCTGGACATGCTGGAAAGATATTAGGAGAGGTATGGGTTTTAATCATCATAGAGTCATGGAATGGTTTGGGTCGGAAGGGACCTCAAAGCTCTGTTCCCTGTACGAGACAATTTAAGAGAGCTTTGGATGTGGGATCATGAAAACATGGGCTCTGGAGCATCATTTTGATTAGATTAATTATAATTTCTATGTAATATAAACATATTAATCATAGAATCGCAGAATGTTTTGAGTTGGAAGGGACCTCAAAGCCCATCCAGTCCCACCCCCTGCCATGGGCAGGGACATCTCCCACTGGATCAGGGGCTCCAAGCCCCATCCAACCTGGCCTGGAACCCCTCCAGGGATGGGGCAGCCACCACTGCTCTGGGCAACCTGGGCCAGGGCCTCCCCACCCTCACAGCAAAACATTTCTTCCCAAGATCTCATCTCAGTCTCCCTTCTTCCAGCTCCAAACTGTTCCTCCTTGTTGTCTCCCTGCCCTCCCTGATCCAGAGCCCCTCCCCAGCTTTCCTGGAGCCCCTTTCAGCACTGGAAGCTGCTCTAAGGTCTCCCTGGAGCCTTCTCTTCTCCAGGCTGAACAACCCCAACTCTCTCACCCTGTCCTCCTACAGGAGGTTCTCCAACCCTCGGATCATCTCCATGGCCTCCTCTGGCCTCGCTCCAACAGCTCCATACTCTGCCTGAGGACCTCGGAACTGAACACAGAGCTCCAGGTGAGATGGGCTTTGCCCCTCTGTCCCCTCTGATGTCTGAGGACCATGAGGATGACCCAAAACATCACCAGACAGACAGAGCCTCCACGGACACCTCTGTGTGCAGTGTTGGCCCCGTCTCAGCTCCAGCTGTGGGAGGGTGGCAGGATCAGGCCCTCGCAGGGCTGTGCTATGCAATGGGTTTTAAGTTTAGAAATTGTTCAGATTTGTGCTTCGAAAAAAAATCCATGGGGCATTAAATATTTACAGAAAATCAGCAGCTGTGTAAATAATAGAAAAATCCAATATTCTGCGAGTGGACCGGTTTTCAATAAATTTGAAAATTTTATGATATTGTTATTATTATTTATTGCCCATTTTATTTGTCAGTGTCTCTTTTCACAGGCTGCATGGATCCGGGTGTTTGACCACCTCGTGCCAACCAAACATCTGAACTTCCCTCGCTGAGAGCCAGCGGCGCCGCTGCCTGCTGAGCCCTGGAGCGCTCGCTGCACTGATCATGGAATGATGGAGTGGGTTGGAAGGGACCTTAAAGCCCATCATGTTCCAAACCCTGAGATGGGCAGGGACACCTCCCACTGGATCCGGTTGCTCCAAGCCCCATCCAACCTGGCCTTCAACACCTCCAGGGATAGAGCAGCCACCACTGCTCTGTTCCATTGCCTCCCCACCCTCACGGCGAGGGATTCCTTCCTTATATCTCATCTCAATCTCCCCTTTTTTCAGCTGAAAACCATCCCCCCTCATCCTATCCCTGCCCTCCCTGATCCAGAGCCCCCTCCCCAGCTTTCCTGGAGCACCCCCTTCATGGACCATGCCCAAGGTCAGGGTGAAGTGTCCACTGCCCCACCAGTGGTGCCCATTCTAGAGCGATGTGGTGGCACTGGGAGGTCCCAGTGGGGCAGGGGGTGCAGCAGGACCCCGCGGGGGTAGAAGGCTGCGGAGGGTGACGGCAACGTAGCACCTACTCTAATGGGATCCTCTCCACAAGTAATTAAGCCTCGGCTAATGCTAACCGTAATGTGATGTATGTATGCCTTTAACTAATCATTTATTAGCCTCGTTGATGGTTTGTCAATATTAATTCATTTATTTAAACAACTCCGAGCTGTAATGAAGATGTTTGCTTTAAGGGGGGAAAAAAAAAAAAGAGATGGAGCTGCCAGGAGATTTTTTTGTTGACTCGATGGATGTCGCCCTGCTCAGGGTGATGGGGTTGTGGTGGGACAAGGGGCTGTGGCCACCACTTACCCCGGGCTGGTGACCTGTCCCGCCACCCCAGGGCTTGTGGGGAGCTGCTAAGGGGATGCTAAGGGGACCATATGTACCAGAAGGAGCTCAGGGCTTCCTGCATCACCCAGGGGAGAAGAATCAGGCGATGGGTGATGCTGGGTTCCTGCAGAGCCTGCTCTGCTGACTCCCACAGGAGCAGCTCCAGCACCAAGCAGGTCCAGCTCTGCCACCAGAGCAACTTTGTTTGGAAGACTTTCCTTCAGTTTGACCTTAAAATGTTCGAGCTGTGCCTCAAAGCCTGAAATCAAACCCAAACGTGCTGCCTGACCCAGAACAATTGGTTTTTGCTTGACTTTCGATTTGCTAATGATTTCGAAATGGTTTTCATTTCAAATCAAATTACTTCTATTTAATTTTTTTTTGAGGTGGGGAACAGGAAATCATCAATAAACTGGAAAAAATGTATTTTGGGTCTGATTTGCCGGATCCGATTTGGTCCTTCTTCTATACCCTTTGGGTGTTAAAGCAGTTGGGATGCACGAGACGGGAACGAACCTCTCCCACAGAGCATCCTGGACTGGGTTGAGCAGATCCTGAAAAGGGGTCTTCAGCGAGACGTTAGATCAGCTGCTTCCAGCTCTCCTCAGCAGCTTCTTAATACCAGGCAGATCACGGTATGAAAGTTCACTTTCTCTTAAACAGGCTTAATTAGCGCCCTTCAGACACACATTAAATTAATCCTGGGTTGCTCCGGAGGATGTGGAGTTTCCCCTTGATGGATTGCCAGCCCTGGCTCCACATAAACTCCTTGGAAAGCCGGATCTCACTATTGGTAAGTCGTGACGTTGCACCCGGGAGCTGGTGAGCTGCCAGCATCCTCATGTCCTTGGTGTTCAGCCCTATCCCCGAGCTGTGGACACTGAGACCAACAACAGGGTAGTGTTGGGCTGCTGGTTGGACTGGATGATCATAGAATCATTAGGTTGGAAAAGACCGTAGAGATCATTAACTCCAACCGTACCCGTTTACTACTAAATCATGTCCCCAGGTACTTCATCTACCCACCTTTAAACCCCTCCAGGGATGGGGACTCCACCGCCTCCCAGGGCAGCCTCTGCCTGTGCCTCAGAACCCTTTCAGTGAAGAATTTTTTCCTAATGTCTGATCTAAACTTGCCCTGATGCACCTTGAGGCCATCCCCTCTTGTCCTTTCACCTATTACTTGGGAGAAGAGACCAACACCCACCTCTCTGCAACCTCCTTTCAGGCAGTTGTAGAGAGCAATAAGGTCTCTCCTCAGCCTCCTCTTCTCCAGGCTGAACAACCCCAGGTCCCTCAGCCACTCCTCATAAGACTTGTTCTCCAGCCCATTCACTCATTTCATCACTCTTCTCTGAACGCGCTTCAGGACCTCAATGTCTTTCTCATAGTGAGGGGCCCAAAACTGAATACAGTAATCAAGGTGTGGCCCCCGACCATCCATGACCACATGCAACCACACATCATGCATGATCATGTACACCCGTGTACTGTGCACAACTGGGGATGACCAGACAGGACCACTCACCACCATACATGATCACTCAAGAGCCACGGATGACCACACATGACATGGTATGGAATCACTGAATCACAGAATCACAGAATGCTTTGGGTCAGAAAGGACTTCAAAGCCCATCCAGTCCCACCTCCTGCCATGGGCAGGGTCACCTCCCACTGGATCAGGGGCTCCAAGACCCGTCCAACCTGGCCTGGAACCTCTCCAGGGATGGGGCAGCCACCACTGCTCTGGGCAACCTGGGCCAGGGCCTCCCCACCCTCACAGCAAAACATTTCTTCCTAAGGTCTCATCTCAATCTCCCCTCTTTTAGCTCAAAACCATTCCCCGTTTTTGTCTCCCTGCACTCCCTGATCCAGAGCCCCTCCCCAGCTTTCCTGGAGCCCCTTTCAGCACTGGAAGCTGCTCTAAGGTCTCCCTGGAGCCTTCTCTTCTCCAGGCTGAACAACCCCAACTCTCTCAGCCTGTCCTCCTACAGGAGCTTCTCCAGCCCTCGGATCATCTCCGTGGCCTCCTCTGGACTCGCTCCAACAGCTCCATCTTCTTCCTGTGCTGAGGACTCCAGAACTGCACGCAGGGCTCCAGGTGGGGTCTCACCAGAGCAGAGCAGAGGGGCAGAATCCCCTCCCTCCCTGCTGGTCCCATTGGATGCAGCTCAGGACACAGTTGGTTTCTGGGCTCTGAGCACACTTTCCTGGCTCATGTTGAGCTTCTCATCCACCAGAACTCCTTTTCTTCAGGGCTCCCGATCCAAGTTCTGCCCAGCCTGTAATTGTGCTTAGGATTGTCCTCATCCAGCTGTAGGACCTTGCACTTGGCCTTATCTGAGAAGGACCAGAATGTGGTCTTTACTTCATCTCCTCCAGGGGAAAACATAGAGAAAAAGCATGAAGATTTGGTAGAAGGTCAAAGGAACACGGAGGTGAAAATCATTGTCTTTTGGGAAGCTGCTGAAGGGCTTCCAGCACAGCAGGAACCTGCATGGATCCCCCAGGAAACATGGATGAAAGAAAGCAGGTAATGACATTAATTCAGCTGGAATTAATGGTAACATTTGCCCATTTTGATAAAAGCAACACCCAGAGCTGCTTGAACCTTGGTCTTCAGTTGCCTCCAGTGAGGAAACCTGCAGGAAAAGGAAGATCGTAGAATCATCACAGAATCGTTTGGTTGGAAAACATCATTGAGACCGAGTCAAACCCTACCTGTCCACTACTAAACAAAGCCACTCACTTTGCAGGCGGAGAAACTGAGGCACGAAAGTTTTTATGGCCTTTTTGAGGTGCAGCACCCATCCCAGTCCCAAAGTCCTTGAACAAAGTGCTGAGAACCTTGAAAGTCACTCAGATCAGAGCAGGGTTTCCCTTTGGGATTCACCAAGTGGTGGGGCATAGAGCAGCTCTGAGTCCATCTCCTGCTCAGGATCACCCAACGAAGCTGAGGGAGGAAGGTGATGGGAGGTTGAATGGCCCATGGCCATGGGAAGATGTGGTACATGGGTCCCTGTAGGGTGTCGAGTGTGCGGGGAGCGAGGGAATCCATCCCAGGTGCAGAAGAAAGGATGAAGCAGAGAGCAGGCAGGAGGAAGCGTTGGGGTGGCTGGAGATGGGGAGGGGGAGCTGCCCAGCCTGACACTGGGTCACGGAGCCGGGAGCGTTGCGAGGTGCCGAAGGGATCAATAGCAATTCTAATATCATACGAGTCAATTTTGACCTGTCATGGGCAGCTCGGCAGGCTGACTCCAGAGCTGCAGGACCTGATAAATGGGCACTCAAAACCATATTTATAGCAAGAAAAAGCTCATAAAATTGAAACAAGGGCAGAGTGCGAGGAGGAGGCTGCAGCCCAGCCACCACGCTGACCGCAGGAAAGGAGAAAGGCAGGATGCAGGAGTGGGAAGGGGGGGTAGGAAGCTGCCCATCCTGGGGGCTGGGATTTGATACAGGGGGGTTGTGGGGTGGAGACGCAGCCCATGGGGCAGGGAAGGATGGAGTGGTGGCACAGGTGGGTTCAGGAATGAGTGTGAGGGGGATGAGGTTGGGGTGTTGGATGCGAACCTCAGCACAATGCTGTTGCCCCCCAGCACTTTGCAAGCCCCCATCAGCCATGCGCACCCCAGGGACGGGGCTGCTGGGGGGACAACGAACTCATCTGGGAGGCATCAGTCTCCCATCCCTACAGGAGGGACCTAGTGTCCTAAATTCAATCCCTGTTCGTGTTCGCAACCTCTCTCAGCACCTTCTCCTCCTCTCAAACCCTGCCCTGCAGACCTCTCTCAGCACCTTCTCCTCCTCTCAAACCCTGCCCTGCAGACCTCTTCCTGCCCAGAGGATTCAAACTGAGACCAACCAACTCATCACACCTCAAAGACATGGGCGTCGTGGGCTCCAGACCCAACAAAGCCACTGTGCTCAGGCAACAGCGTGGTTAATGCAGGAATAAATCATCTGGATGCTCTGTGTCCAGGACATTGGTTTTCCTTGAGTTTCTGTGGGCATTGACAAGGAGACAGGAGCTGCAGGGAGGATGGAGGGTTGCCCAGCTCCCCCTGCTCCATCCTGCGCACCCCTGCGGTGCTGAGCAGTGCTCAGCCCTCCTGGGAGGCTGATTTCGTAGAACCACAGAATGGTTTGGGTTGGAAGGGAACTTAAGGCCCATTCAGTTCCAACCTCTGCTACAGAGAGGGACATCTCCCACTGGATCAGGTTGCCCCAAGCCCCATCCAACCTGGCCATCAACACCTCCAGGGATGAGGCAGCTACAGCTTCTCCAGGCAATCTGGGACAGGACCTCCTCACCCTCATCATGAAGAATTTTTTCCTAGTGTCTAATCTAAATCTTCCCTCTTCCAATTTAAAGCCATTCCTCCTCTTCCTGTCACTCCATGTCCTTGGATAAAGCCCCTCCACAGCTTTCTTGGAACCCCTTTCAGTCCTGGAAGCTGCTCTAAGGTCTCCCCAAAGCCTTCTCTTCTCCAGGCTGAACAACCCCAACTCTCTCAGCATGAACTCGTAGGGAAGGTGCTCCAGCCCTTGGATCATCACTGTGGCCTCCTCTGGACCCGTCCCAACAGTTCCATGTCCTTCTTATGTTGAGGATTTAGGAGTGCTAAATCTCCCTGGCCAAATGGGACTAATATTTGGGGAAGGATTTACAGTAGGGAAAACACCAAAAGAAATGGAGAAGGGAAACTTGCCCTGGCACTGGGTGGGGTTTGAACGAAGGGGAAGGAGGAAGAGGAAGACGTTGTACTTTCTTTCCTTCCAGCCTGCGTCAGGGGTAAGGTGAGAGTCCACTGCGCAGGGATAAAGTCCTCCCAGGAGGATCCAAGGGGACTCCCAATCTGGCGCCTGTGAGCCAAAGTGTGGTTCACCCAGGGGATGGTTGCAATGAGGTTTGAACAGGTTTCACCCATGCCAGGAGCCGACACCGAGCGGGCTGAGTACCGAAGGAATAAACCAACAGGGATCTCAGAGGGATTTATGGGTGAGATGGCGATCACCTCGCTGCCGCCGCCTCGCTCCCCTGCTCCTGTCTGGGAGGAGGGTTGAGAGCTCACGTGGGCAGCAGCGATTGCGGCGAAGGAATTGACTCTTTGCTCAGGATTTCCTTCAGGTTTTCTTCCAAACTGAGAAATTTTCCACTTCAAAAAGGAGACGAGAAAGGGAAGATCAGTGAACAGATACTTTCAGGGTTGTCTCCTTTCTACCAGGTCCGGTGGTTCCTTTAAGATCCCAAAGATCTTTATGCTTCTGGTTTTCTTCAGTTAAAAAATACAGCATTCCTCCCCAAAGCTTTGAATATGGATTTTTAAATATTTTTAATACTAATCTATGGGGAAAAAAAAGGCTTTGGCACCTCATTTCTCACCATGTAAGTGAGTTTATCAAGCAGGTCGGTTGACAGGAATCTCGGTGGGGAACTTTGCAGCACCCTTGCCCTGGCACTGCCCAGGAGATTTGTGCGAGTCTCAGCACAGCCCAAGTCTGCACAAACGAACTCTGCACCTGGGAGGAGCTCACTCCTCCACCCACCTCCCTTGGAGAGGAACAATGGATGGAGGGCTTTGGAGGTGGCTTGGTTGCTGCTCTGATTGACCAGGGAACGCTGCGAAGAAGACAAAGCAGAGACAGATCATAGAATCATCGAATGGTTTGGGTCAGAATGGACCTTAAAGCCCATCCAGTCCCACCCTCTGCCATGGGCAGGGACACCTCCCACTGGATCAGGGGCTCCAGGCCCCATCCAACCTGGCCTTGAACACCTCCAGGGATGGGACAGCCACCACTGCTCTGGGCAACCTGGGCCAGGGCCTCCCCACCCTCACAGAAAAACATTTCTTCCCAAGATCTCATCTCAATCTCCCCTCTTCCAGCTGAAAACCATTCCCCCTTGTCCTGTCCCTGCACTCCCTGATCCAGAGCCACTCCTCAGCTTTCCTGGAGCCCCTTTCAGTCCTGGAAGCTGCTCTGAGGTCTCCCCAGAGCCTTCTCTTACACTTTTTCCAAACTCATTGTTCATAACCACTAGGGAAGAGGGTTTCTGAAAGGCAGATGTGAGCTGGGAACCCATTAGGGATGAAGCCATGTGAGAAGCAGGGTGTAGGATTGGATGGGAGCATTTGGCCTTACTGAGGGTGTTCATTGCATTGCAAAAGCCTTCTGCAGTCCTGGCTGGGTGAGGCCTGGATACAGAAGAGAAAATGTCCCACGGGGCTCAAATGCCACACCCCCTGTTGCAGAAGGAGCCCTGAAGCTCTGATTTTTCCCTCTGGTGCCGATATCAGGAAAGAATCTGAGCAAGGGCTGGACCATCAGGACCTGGTTTCCTCCTTTCTCTTCTTGGTTAGTCCTTTGAGGGCATGAGAGAGGCTGCCTGGGTGGGATATGCAGGATGGCCACCTCTCTGCTATTGAGCTTCAAGACCCTCACACAGAAACCTGAATTCTCTCAGAGCTGCCAACACAGAGGTGCCACCACCCTGCCTTGCCCTGCCATCCTCCTCTCCAGATCGCTACTGCAGACACAACCCAAAGACTCTCAACAACACCCGTCCGATATCTTCATCATGCCCTACGTGCTCCCCTGATGTGTGGGAGGGTATTTCTAGACGGTACAGAAAGAAGGCAGGAAATACCATTTTGGAGCTGGTATCTGGAGAGCCACCACTGTGGTTGGAGATGAACTAATGACCAACATGTCCCCATCCTGAATGGAGCAGAATAGCCTTTGGGTGTCCCTTACTGTTTTGCTCATGGGGACTTTCGGGCCTTCACATGGTGGTGGTGGGCACTTCTGTGACACTGTGTCCACCACCAGCTGCACCACGCCTTGCCTAAAGGGTCTTCATCAGCATCAGGCTGGTACCGACACTCCAAAGATTCAGCACCGCAGCAGCAGCTCCTATTCCCTAAGATGGACATGAAAAACCTAAGGCAGACAAAGGTCGGGAAGAAACAGATTCCTGCAATGGTGAGAAGCTGACTCCAAGTTCCTGAGATGTGGTTCTTCCACCTCTAGGCTGTGGCGCATTCCCTTGCAGATGGACAGATGTGTCCCAAAGGTTCTGCTCCATCTCCCTTGCTCCTTGGTCACCTGGAAGAGCATCTCCTTCAGCGCAGATAAGTGTTCAAGCCCAGCTTGTTGGAGACGACCCAACCACTGACATCCCAGGCCTACACCCTCCATGTAGGCTCATTCTCCAGGTCTCCCTTGCCTACATTGTTCATTACTCTTGGGCTACACTATGCCAATGTGCCCCTGGAGAAACGAGGGGTGTTTCCACAGACAACCCATGCGTAGCAAACAACAATGAGTGTTGGGAGAGGAGACATCCTCATCTAGCCACTCTGCCAGCCCTTATCTTGGGGAGGCGCATCCGGAGGAAACAAGGAAGAGCTAAAGGGAACATCTGGCTGCTCGAACCCTTGGCCCCCATCTCCATGTGCCAGGTGAAGATCCTGGCATCCTCTTGACTGAAGCTAGGCAGAACGGCTGCATCTCCGGCCTTCCTATCTCCTTGCAAAGCATGGCAGTTCCTGAATTGCCCGGCCGCGGCGGGCCCTAATGGCCCAGAGCTGATGTTTTATTGTCGGGTTTAAAAGTGTAATTAGTTCAAGTGTAAACAAAAAAACCTTGCTTAATTAAGAATTTTTAAACAGGGCAGAGAGAGATTCCGGAAACATTAATGAACCCCAGGCAAGCACCATAAAATTGATCGAGAGAAGAGAGACAACGGGGAACAGGGGGGGAGGGCTGGGATGGGGATGCGTGATGGGAGGGTATTACCGCAGATATCGCCTTCAGTTTACTTTGGCCGCTTAATGCCGGAGTGCATTTGGAAGCTTGTGTTTATGGCGATGGGTCTCCATAGAAATACCTAATGATTTTTTATGCATTAATGGGAACGATGGACAGTGGTAATATATTGTTTAAGGAGATGGAGAGGATCCTTTTAAGGCTGACATGTTATAGATCAAGAGCGATGGGATGGGCCCTCGATTGAGGTTCCCCGCCCCACGGCCTGTTGGGCTCCATGACTTAACAAGGAGCAAATGGCAGCCTGTGCCTTTAAGAGTCCATAAAAAGAACAAATAAAATCAAAGGGCTGTTTTCCCACCACCCCATCCCTCCCTTCAATGGTCTTTTTGGCTAGTGCCAATGGTAGCTAAATATATCTACCTTTCCCGTCTGCAGGCGATCGGCTGTGTGGATGGGAAGAAGGTCTGAGCATTTCCCATCCAGACAGCTCCCTGGACCAAGTGGCAGTTGTGCGTCTCTCCATTGGTATGTTCTCTGTAGGCTGAACTCCTCTGGAACAGCACAAAGCACCTGGAAGGTCCTTCTTCTTCTTCCCATTGACTGGGAATCAGCCAAAGGCTCCGTTGGGCTGTGCTCAAGGCCAGCTGGCCTCTGCCTGGCTGGTTGGGCTGTTCGGCACGAGGTGCTGGTGAAGGTCAGCAGAAGAAAGAGCCTTGAAAACTTTCTGTGTGTGGGTGTCTTCTTGAAGGCGATGGGCGGGAGAGCTGGAAACATCCAGAGTAAAATGAAAAAGAAAGAAAAATAAGCTTCTGGCTTACGAAAGGTCATGGCTCTTATTCTACAAACAGGGACGAAGAGCACTCTGCTCAAGAAAGGCGTCCTGCTGTCTCTCTCTCTCAGGCCAAAAGCCCAGCTTGGCTCAGACTGAAAAGCAGCCCATGCTGTTGGCAGCTGAAGGACTTTGAAGGTCAAGGCATGTTTCAGCTTTTCTCTTCCTCGTCCAGCAGAAGGCACCAGCCAAGCCCTGGAGAAGTTCAGTGACTTTCTGTCCTTCCAGTCAAAATTCTCTTTGCCAGCCTCCACATCACAGGCAGTGACTCTTGGTGCCCTGCAGAAATATCTATATTGTTCTCCTCCAAACCTCTGTAACAATCATGTTTGGTGCCACCACCAGTCACCACCACCATCAGAGAGAACTTATCTCTGGCTTGGGATCCTACCTTCAGCCCTGTACAGTTTCTCCTGTCCTTCCCTTAATAAAGATGGAGAAGAAACCAGCCACTGTCTTGTCCTACCAGGTTTGCTGCTGATATCTTGTTCCCTGTGGAGCGCATGAACTCGGTGCCATCTTATTCACCTTCTCATTACTTCCCTCCGTGGCTCTCCGGGTTGTCTACATTTTCCTTGTATACCTGGTGCCTAGCCCAGGTGAGCTTCTCCAGTGGAGACCTCGCTAAAGATGAGTCAAACAAGGTGGTGACTCCCAGTTCTGGCACCTCCTCTCACCCACATTCAGGGCTTTTCTCCCATTGTGAACTCTGCTGAGTACTCAGGACTCACCTCAAGGGATGGGAATGACCAAGGCCAGCAGGTGACACATCAAACCTTAGCGAGCTCTCACTCTGTGAGTTGTCAGCTCCACAGCAGAGCTTCACCGGGCAGAGCGAGGACCTGGGTGACAAGTGTCAGACAATACAAGTCCTCATAGGATGAACCTCACTCAAAGTTACTCATTCTCCCACAAGCTCTGGGAGGCATCTGGAGGTTGGAAAACAGAGGTTTGGAAGTTTAAGACCATGTCTACTGCTTAGATGCAGCACCAGCAGTGTGGGACAGGCTTAGGAGGGATGGCTCCTGCCAGCAGCAGGAGGTGGAGTTACATCATGAGGTGGTGGAAAACAAGATCCGAGGCCAGCAGATGATTTCCTACATGCTGTTTGGGTCTCATTGGGCTATTTTTGACAGCAGAACAACGCTCATTAGTTACCGTGCTCCTGGCTGCAGTGGGCAAGGAGAGAACATTTAGCAGTGCTGGTGCAGGGTGTTTCGCTGTCACTGCGGTGCAGAGGGTGTATGTGACGGCGCCCACACCTTGCATTCGAAAGAGGGTTTCGATACTTGCATCGGTCCCTCCATCCCTTGGCTCTCCCATCCCATTAGACCTTGCGACGCACAAGGCATCCGAGGCCACGTGCCTGCACAGCACCCACCCGCAGAGCTCCCGCGGGGCGAGCTGGGCTCTCGGGGGGCTTTGTCCTCCCTCCTTCTCTTCCGTCCTCTCCTCTTTGCCTCTTCCTTCATTATTTCTCCGCTCCTCCCACCCTCTCCCTGCCTCTCCTCCCTTCGCCTGGCTTTTGTTCCTTCTCTCCTCTTCCCCTCCCTCCTCCCAGAAGCCTTCCCCCATCTCCAATCCCCGCTCCAGCTCCCCAGTCTGTGTCAATTAAGTATCGATCCCCTGTTCTCTATCAGTGGTCAGCTGAGCTAACCAGTCCTGCTTGGTGCTTTTCACAGCGATGAATAATAACAATAATAATAAAGGGGTAGGGGGGGAGGCAGCTGCACTCCGTGCCTACAGCCCTTCACCTCTCGCTACCCTGCGTGCGCCCGCCCTCGCCCCCTCCACAGCTACAGGCAAAATCGATAGTGCGCGGAGTCAGGAATGGAATATTTTTATCCTCTAATTGGGAAATGTGCTTTGACAAAGCCCAAGGAGCAGGGAGGGGGCCAGGAGATACTGTACCGAATGCCAGGGAAGGCAGCAGAGCCCGCGCGAAGCAGGGACGCCAGGGATTTTCTGCGGCATCTGGAGACAGCTGGGAGGAGGTGACGGTGGTGGGGACTTTATCTGGGTGCAGGGCTTGGCTCTGGAGGACTGGAGCGGTGTTGGTCCCATGAAGGAGTCAGTCTCAACCCAGGGGATCTCAATGCAAGGATAAAGAGAGGGGAAAAAAAAACCCCTTTAAGTCCATGCCACTGCTTTACTGTTGCAGTTGCAAGGAGGAAAGTGTGTGAGCTCCTCCCTGCAGACCCCTTCCCAAGGCGCGATGGGCCACACATGCGCCTGATGGTGCTGAGCAATTTGGGACGGTTGTGCACAGGAGTCCATAGTGAGGTGTCCCAGGAAGCCACAGCCCATCCTGGGTTATCCTTGGGGAGATCCTTATCCTGCGACGACCAAAAGAGCTGGTACTGATGTGCCTGCAGACCTGCAGGTTGGACTCATTGATCCTTAAGATCTTTTCCAACCTTTTCCAATGCAATCCTGCTGTGACCCTAATGCTGCAACTCCGAGTTTATCACAGCTCGAAACATCTTTCTGCCTCCAGTTGTGTGGGACAGGTGAGCTGCACTGTGCTTAAAATACCCCCCATCCCTGAAGGTGTTCACAACCAGGTTGGATGAGGCTTTGGGCAACCTGATCCAGTGGGAGGTGTCCCTGCCCATGGCAGGGGGTGGGACTAGGTGGAGTTTAAGGTCACTTCTAACTCAAACCATTCTGTGATTCTATGATTCTATAAAGTATCCCCTTCCTCTGATCAAATCAGCTGCCGATGGGTTCTAGGGCACCATTTGGTCTCCAGGCACCACAAGCCCAATCCAAGACAGAAAGGTGCAGCTCAGCCTCAGTCAGCATAAGGAATGCCGGGAAAGGGCTGCAGCTCCGTTATAGTGAAGAGCACCAGAATCTATGGCTGAACCCTGGGGAGATGGTTGCAGACCCTGGAGAATCTCAGCATGGCTAGGGAGTCCACTCAACACCATGGAGGAGCACCAAGACACAACTCCCAGTCCCAGGTCAGCTCCCCCTCTATCAGACCCAGGCAGGGCTTTCCCTGCAAATCCCACGCTCCTGCTTGGCTCCAGCCCGATCCCAGTTCTGCTTCTGACCTGCAGACCTTACCACCAGCCCTGTCCCAAAACCCACCTCAGCTCTGACCCATCCAGCCCCACCTCAGCAGAAATAAAAGACCATCACTGCATCCCTCCTGCTCTAGAGATGCTGTGGCTCTGCAGGGAGGAGGATGACCATTTTCAGGGCTCTGCTGAGCCTATTTGGGGACAATTCAGTGTGAGGCACTGGTATCTCTTTAGGGCTGTAATAAAGATGAATTCTGTTTCATCCTTCTGTGCTTCTCCTTCCTTTTGAGACTGATATAGCGAGCTCAGGAGGTCTGCAACCAGCAGGGCTACAGGGCACCGGTCAAACTGCTGCTGCACCGTGCGGAGCCTTCAAAATCCCCATCAGAGCCAAGAGCAAGGGCTCCTGGAGCTGCCACAGCCTGAATATTAGGCTGCACTGGGCAACCGGTGCAGATCAAAGAGATTTAAACCCTGGCTCTGCGATAGAACCCTGTTCCCTTCCCCAGATGCAGAATTTGGGGTGAATTAGTCTGCTGCCTCTGAATTCTGTGGTTGCCTCCGAATTAGGTTGTTGCCTCTATACGAGTTTCCAGTCCACAAACTGGGAGCGTGGGGCATTCTACTTGGCTCTTAATCAGAGCCTCTGTGCTCAGGCAGTATCAAGGCCCACGGTGACCGTTGGGAAGAAATCCAGCTGGGAAAGCGTGCCAGGCACTCAAGACCTCGTGCTTTAAATAACCAGTGAGGCAGGAGCCCGGCTGCTCCGCCTGAGAAAAGCTGATGTGAAAATCAAAGTAAAGATGAGCAGAAATGGCTCAGGAAACCGTGCAATGATGACTCCTTCAACAAATAAATACCAGGAACGGTGTTGAGCTCTGCTGAACGAAGCAGCCGAATGAAGCGTACGGGGAGGGGGAAGCTCCAGAAGGAAATGGCATTTAAATGCTGAAATTAAATACTTTAACCTGCCAACACTGGATGCTTGAAATGGCACTTAATTTCCACATTTAAGATGCCTATAATGTTTCTGAGTAAGTTAAGAAGTTACTAGATTTTCATCTGGTTGTATCTTTCCCAGTTTTATTTCATAAGAGACGTTGGAAAGTTCTATTCGAGGGAAAAAATCTAAAGGTTGATAATTATCACCTGGAGCACTGCGTCCAGATCTGGAGTCCTCAGCACAGGAAGGAGATGGAGCTGTTGGAGTGAGTGCAGAGGAGACCACAGAGATGATCCGAGGGCTGGAGAACCTCCTGTATGAGGACAGACTGAGAGAGTTGGGGTTGTTCAGCCTGGAGAAGAGAAGGCTGCGGGGAGACCTTAGAGCAGCTTCCAGTGCTGAAAGGGGCTCCAGGAGAGCTCCAGCCTGAGATGGAGGGGAGGGGGTCCTGATCAGGGAGTGCAGGGATAAGGCACGATTTTCAGCTGAAAAGTAGTGGCTGCCCCATCCCTGGAGGTGTTCAAGGCCAGGTTGGATGGGGCTTGGAGCAACCGGATCCGGTGGGAGGTGTCCCTGCGTCGATGTGCTGGGCTGGTGACCCTGGTCCTCAGCAGAAGGGTTGAATCTGGCTTCTCTGCTTCAAAGGTTCCTAATGGAATTAGAGTGGGGAATATCTGGTCCCTGCAGATCTTGGGCCAGGTCTGAAACCTGCTGAAATTCCACGTTCAGCAATAAATGAGAGGTTGGGAAAAGCCAACAGAGTCCTCAAATGCAGCTGCTGCTTTGCAGGGGTATTAGGGTTGTCCTATGCAGGAACAGGAGTTGGACTCAATGATCCTCGTGTGTCCCTTCAAACTCAGGACATTCTATAATTCTATGAAAAAGAAGGAATTTAGATGAAAGTCCTGGATGATCCAAGCAAGACACCCACAGCTTGAAACCCACAAACAGCACAAAAAGTATCTCCTTATTCAGCTCTGGGAGAAAGTGTGTGAGCAAAGTCTGAGCTTCCATTGCTCTCACAAGGAGACAGGGATGAGGATGGGGCTGGCTAAGGACCCAAAGGGGTAATGAACACTTTTCCATAAGGAAAAAATTTACTGTGAGAGCACTGGACCAGGCTGCCCAGAGAGGCTGTGGAGTCTCCTTCTCTGGAGATATCAAAACCCCACCTGGATGCATTTGCGTGCAACCTGCTGGAGGTGAACTTTTATCAGGGAGGTTGACCTGGATGAGCTCCAAAGGTCCCTTCCAACCCCACTATCCTGTGATTCTGTGACTGGGCGTGAGGCAGGGTGACTGGGCAGACCAAATCTCACCCATCTCATTTACATTAGTCTCAACCCACAACCTCCTTGAGGAGGCTGAAGTGATCTGGAGAAGCCTGAGGTGCTTTTATGTCATGCAGCGGCTGTCTTTTTGATCTGGTTTTAGGTTTGCTTTTAAACCTTTTAAACAACTCATCTCCTCGCTGCCAGCCCATCCCTTCGCCGTAAGAGCACTCTCCATCCGCCGTTGGTTTATCTTTAGGCAGGTCAGGAGCTCGGTCTTGTTGCGACCAGACACATGACGCCTTTGCAGGGATGGAGGGGGAGACAAAGCAGTCAACCACAACTCTGCTTCTTTCCACCCAGCTCCAAAAGTGTATTGCTACCAGATTGGATTGACTTCTTGCTGCCCCTCGCCCTGCCAGCAGCGCCCAAGCTGGCTCTGCTGCCTGCAGGTGAGATACCAGTTTGCCCACCCTAGGACAACCCACCTCGGTGGATGCTTTGGGCTGGGGCTGAGCCAATCTTCTCAGCAATGAAGTCAAACCAGCAGCTCTGCCTCCTGCAGCAGGGCAGGGAGTGATTGCAGTTGCCATAGCAGTGGGCACAGTCCTCTCCCTCCGGCCTTCCTTGGCAGCCTGGTTTATTTTTGGCTATTGTTTTCCGAGCTGTTTTGGATGAAATCAAGAATGAACTGGAAGGAGAAACAAAGCAAAAAGTGCTCTCAGCTTCTTCTCCCCACGACAAGGGGCACGGAGGGAGGTGGCGTGGCAAAGGCTTTTGGGCAGATCCATCTGGTTGTAGGGCTGCTGCATCCTGCGGGATATGGCATGGCTGAAAGCCAAGGGGAGGAGATGCAGCACGTCCATGACTTGGTCAGGAGTGGAGATGAAATAGGATGCCTTCATTCATGGCATGGGTAGAGATGCAAATCCCAGTTCGTTCCTCTTTATACAGACATTGTGAGAGCAATCAGATCCCCCCTTGGGGAAAATATACCTGGATTATGAAGGTATTTGCCTTCAGCTACAAAGCGTCAGCCAGGGATCTGGGCTGGGTTGCCTCCACGCGCTCCTGGAGATCACCAGGCACAAACACAAGGAACATGGGCCTTGCAAACATCCCAGGAGCATATCCTACTCTTAAGGTTCCCAGGTCAGAATTGCTCACTTGGGATCCCAAGCCAGGGGATGGACAAACCGAACAGACAGACCTCAGGATGGACATGCCTGTGCAGAACAGCAACAAGGGTTTTAAGACATCTAAATGGGCAGAAGACTTGTGCCTGGGGGAACGGCCTTCCTCAACATTCCTGACTATCTTATAGGATCTGTTGCTTCTCACTTCCATGTTCTCTGAAATTAGCCCCTTCCTTTTGTGGTGTCCTGGGCCTGAAATATAGAATCCTAGAATGGCTTGGGTTGGAAGGCACCTTAAATCCCATCCAGTTCCAACTCCTTCCCATGTACAGGAATACCTTCCACTGGATCAGGGTCCTCAAAGCCCCATCCAACCTGGCCTCGAACACCACAGAACTCCAGGCGAGGTCTCAAAGGAGGGGAGCAGAGGGGCAGAATCCCCTCCCTCCCCTGCTGGCCCCAATGCTCTGGATGCAGCCCAGGACACGGTTGCTTTCTGGGCTGCAAACACACATTGTCAGCTCACGTTGAGCTACTCATCCCCCAGCACCTTCTCTTCAGGGCTTCTCTCAATCTGTTCTCTGCCCAGCCCATAATTGTGCTTGGGATTGCGCTGGCCCAAGTGCAGGACCTTACACTTCACCTTTTTGAACCTCACGGGTTTTGAACAGCCCCATCTCCAGCCTGTCCAGGTCCCTCTGGATGGCATCCCTTCCCTCCAACCTGTTGACCAGACAGTGCCTGGATCACCCTCCTCCAGCTTGAGACCAACCCTCATGGAAGACTTCCATGTGGCGTTCATGGTGATCAGTGCTGGAACCCACTCTGATCCACACAGCCTTAAATAATCGGGGAAAGAACCAGAAAACACAGGGATAAGGCCCGGTGGGGAGGCAGAAACATTCAGGGTAGTTGACACAGAGAACGAATGGGAAAGTTTGAGAGAAGGATCTAAGGACACAAGGAGATCGGGCAACAAAAGGGCAGATAAAATACAACATTGATAAATGCAAAGTCATGCACATGAGTAAAACAACCTTAACTACCTACATACCACGATGGGCTCCAAATTAGCTATTACTGCTCAGGGAAGAGCTCTTGGAGTTAATGTGGGTAGGTCTCTGGAAATGTCAGCTCAATGTTCGGCTGCAGTCAAAAAGGCAGATAGGATGTTAGCGATGATTAAGAGAGGAACAGAGGAGAAATCAGAACACATCGTTATAGTCCCGTGTCAATCCATATTCGATATTCCCATCCCCTCCTGCTCTGGGAGATGAGCAAGGAGAGGCGCTAAGGGTGGGGCTGGACGTTAAGAGGTATATATGAGGAGCCCTAAAGATTGTGATCTGCCTGGACATGAAGGGAGATGGTTATTTTCTTGTTTTCCTAAGAGAACCATAGAATGGTTTGGATTGGAAGAGACTTCAAAGCTTATCACATTCCAACCACCCCCCGCCACGTGCAGGGACACCTCCCACTGGATCAGGCTGCTCAAAGCGCCATCCAACCTGGCCTTGAACACCTCCAGGGATGGGGCAGCCACAACATTGCAGAGCAACCGGGTTCCGCTGTCTCACCACCCACATCGTGAAGAATTTCTTACTAATGCCTAGTCTAAATCTTCCCCCTTCCAATTTAAAGCCATTTAGAAGAAAGAGGTAACCCCCCCAGGTCTCCCTGATAAGCAGTCTCAGAGCAAAAGTTTCCTTGTGATTAGGAACTCCCTGTCTCGGCTGAGACCCAAAGCGTGAATATGTTTGGAGGGGCAAGAAGAGCCCCGTGGTGAGGGATGGGGAGTGCAGCCTCAGCTAAACAAGTCATTAGGCTGAAAACAAGAAGTAGTTCAACATGAGAAGCATCACCAGCTTTCCCTTAGCACCTGTCCCCAGGGATAGGGATGTCCCAGAGATCTCCTGGAGTTCAGAGGAGGGAAGAGCAAAGCTGCTGACACGAGGAGCGTGGCAGAAGGAAGAAAACCTCTTCTAATGAGACAGAGTCATGGAAGACCATCTCTGCTTTGGGCTCATCTCGGTGCTGGGATGGGAGTGAGGACTGGGTTTGGTCTTCGCTGCCCCAAGAGAAATCCAGGTCCAGGAAGGAGATCCAGTCCTCCATTTCACGACAGAGTTGCCTCCTTCCTGACCCTGAGCAGGCACTGGGCTTGAAAACTAGGAGATCCACTGTGACAATCCCGCATTTCTCTTCCACGTCTCCCTCTTCACCACGCAGGAGCAACAAGGTCCCCTTGGCAGCCCAAACTGGAAGGCTATAAGGCACAAGGAACATCTGAGCAGGGGCCCGAGAGACATCTGTCCTTTCCCAGCCATTTGGAGTATCATTTAACTTCTCTCCTCACCTCGCTTTACCCATTTGCATGCCAAGGAAGCCCACGGGACCGAGGGTAAAAGCTGGAGGAGCGACGCTGCAGGCTCTTCAGGAGAAGTGGGCTTTGGGGAGGGGCTGTCTGCTCTATTGCTGTTAACACTTCAGTTAATGCCTCCACGCTACCTTGTCTTTCAGTGGCAAACAATAAAGCTCAAGGTGAGCATCACCTCTGCCCTATCTCTTAGATTCGCCTCTCTCCTGTCCATCCATCACACGCTTGCTCTCCTGCAGCCGATTGCAGCCGACCTGCATCAGCTATTGATTTATTGACAGAGGCCGGGGCTGGAAGATTCAGGGAAGCAGCTCCCCACAGAAACGCTTTTCAGAAGTAGAGATTTGATTTTTTATTTATTCTTCTCTTCAATGTATGGATTTAATAAGCTCTAGGCAACAAAGAACTTACTCCTCCAACATACAGGCTCTCACAATCCCTCCATCTCTTGCCCTGCTCGGGCGGTAAAGTCATTTTTAAGGGATTACTCTTTAAGGGCAAAAAGCAGCGCCGTGGATAGAGGCAGCCTGCGGCATCCCCAGGGCTCAGATGCTACATAACCTCTGCGCTGACCTCTTTCAAGGGGGTAAATGTCTCCCTTGGTCTCCGTGCTTGTTATGTGTATGTGGTGGTGTTAGCGTGAGACCAACACTTCCTGCGTCACGATGATGAAGTTCAAACCCAAACAGGCGCGCTGTGGACCAGAGGCACCCATGAGGGCAGGCGTTTCCCCAGGGCCACCAGCAAGGCGGGGCACAGCTGGCAACATCTGCATCTTCCCATTTCCTGCTACTCCTGAGGATTTTGCTCCTGGGTTAGAGTTTTCATTCCCCCTTCTTTCCTAGAAGTCCATTGACCAGGAGTTTGGAGAGATCAAAACCAGGAGAAAAAGCCCTTTTGCCCTCTGTTCTTGCTTTTCCCACCTCCAAAACACCAGCCTATCACCCATGCTTCAACCCTAACCTTTCTCTTGCAGCACCAGCCAGGATGTCACCTCTTGTCCCACGTGTCCCTTCCTCCACCTACGAGAGCAGTGGGGCTGCCCTGGAGCTCTGGGATGGGTGGGCAGGGCGGCTGTGATGAAGAAGAGGTGATGCTGCCTCACTAGCGCACTAGCTGACCTTGAGGTGAAGAGGTGGCACCATTTACGGGGCCAGAAGATGATGCTTTAACAGACTGAAGGGCAATTCCCCAGAGAGCTAGCAGGGCCAGACCTCTGTTGCATGTTCTCTGACCCAGCCTCACTGACCCCTCATCCTTCCCAAACCACTATTTATTTGACCAGCGTCTCTGGTTTTGCTCCAAATACGCCAGCTCGGGTTGGGGTCGTTAAAGCCATTCCTTCCCACGTGGTTTTTTGGGCTGGTGTAAACATGCTCGGAGCACAGCTCTCGGTGCTCCCTGGTGCTCCAGGTGCCCCATCCCTAGTATATGGCCCTAGAGAGGGAACTCCAGCCCCTCTCCATCTCCCCGCTGCCCTCACTCTAGGGGGGATCTATTGGGCTGATCCTTTACAGACCTCCTGGTTTGAATAGTTAATGATGGGTGATTTCATTTGCGGCTGCATTAACCATCTGATTACTCTCCTGTGGAAGACTAATTTGCAGATGATGGAGACAGATGCTTCCCAAACTATCAGCCAAAAGGCCTAATTCCTGCACAGCCAACTTTTTTAATTTACTTCCTAGCTGATTAAAAACAAACAAACAGTGTTTTATGCAATGGCAAGGGCCAAGCTGGCGTTAAGGCAAACCCTGCCAGAGATGCTCCAAAGCCAGCGCTGCCTGCAAGCGGCGAGCACCCAGGGCAGGTGCTTTGGGCAGCAGCTCTGGTGGCTCTAAGGGTGGGATTTGCCTTCATGGAAGACAATTATCTGACATCAGGGATGGGTAGGTGATGTTTAAGTAATCCACTTAGGGAAATGTTGGTGACGGGCTTGGGAGTGTTTGGTTTACAGTTGGACTCGATGATCTTAAAGGTCTTTTCCGAATTAAATGATACAATGCTCAGGAGCTGCTCTCCAAGCTCTCATCCAGTTGTGATCCCATGTGCTTCCAGCCTGCTCCTCTTCAAATCAACTCCACATTACCCTCCTCCTCCCACCCTCTGCCCCTTCCTTCCTGCAGGAGGGATGTGATTTCTTCCAGCACGGATTGGCTGCGGTTGCCAGCACAAGCCCTTTGACTCCTTCCAAGGAAACCTGCCTTGCGGTGGTCAGCCATCCCCAAATTTGGAGGAGATCAGGACACAGCCATGTGGTTCTGCCTCGCCAAGGTCAGCCACTTTCTGCAAGGACATTCGCAGCAGCGTCTCGCTCACTGTCTCCCCCAGCTCCACGCAGGCTGCATGGCTCGTAAGGGCTTAATGATTACCCTTAGATAACTTTATTGGCTGAGAAGTATTGGCTGGCTCTGCTGCAAAGACAGCCTCCTGCCTCTCTGCATGGCAGCTACAGGTGAAACCCAGCGTGAGCGGTGAGAGAGAAAAACCCAGGAGCCCATGGGCTGGGCAAGCCCCAGCGGGGTGGTTTGGGGGGTTTTAGTAGGAAATGTGGCCCAGGGGGTCTTTCCTTGCATGGAAACAAAGAATCATAGAATCACAGAATGGTTTGGCTCAGAAAAGATCCCAAAGCCCATCCAGTTCCACCCCCTGCCATGGGCAGGGACACCTCCCACTGGATCAGGGGCTCCAAGAACCATCCAACATAGCCTGGAACCCCTACAGGGATGGAGCAGACACCACTGCTCTGGGCAACCTGTTCCAGGGTCTCCCCACCCTCACAGCAAAACATTTCTTCCCAAGATCTCATCTCAATCTCCCGTTTTTCAATTCCAAACCATTCCCCCTCATCCTCTCCCTGCACTCCCTGATCCAGAGCCCCTCCCCAGCTTTCCTGGAGCCCCTTTCAGCACTGGAAGCTGCTCTGTCTTCCTGCAGCCTTCTCTTCTCCAGGCTGAACAACCCCAACTCTCTCAGCCTGTCCTTGTACAGGAGATGCTCCAGCCCTCGCATCATCATCTCAGCCCTCCTCAAAGAAGGGGATGTCCATCCTTGGCTTGGTAACCCCTGGCTCCGTTAGAGTTTAGGACCACTTTTCTCAAGCGCTTTTCATTCCCAGAGCACTTTAAAGGCAGGATTTAATTAATTCCTTCGAGGCCTGGGGGAAGGAGGCAGGTAGGAAGGTGGAGCTGGGGATCCCGCATGTGCTCGCCGGCGGTTGGGAGTCGTGATTTCCGCTGTGGCCTGTTGGAAGGAAAGAAAACAGGATGAGGGTTTATTCCACTGCTGGCCGTTCCACGGTGACACCCCGTGTCACATCACGTAAGGGGCCTCATCCAGCCTGCAGGATGAGCTGACCCTCCTCGCTGTGGCTGTAAGGGCAGCAGGACCCCTGACACCCCTCAGTGCCAAGCCCGGTGGGAGGGCGACCTTGCCTCGGGGTGCTGAGCGGGGTCCCCAGCATCGCTATGGAGCCCCGGGTGGCGGGAGAGCAGCCCATTGCCATGGAAACGGTACATCCTGTGGCGATGCGCATCCTGGCAGGGGTTTTTTTTGTGTTTTTTTTTTTATCCCCTCCCTTCCTCTCCTTCTGCCAGACCTCAGCATTGATCCGGGAACGTGCTCTTCGCATGTATGATCCATGCAAACACCGTGTTCCTATTGATCAGGCTCTTTTGCTGCTTGGGGTCTGCGCTGGCAGCAGAAACAAAGGCCTGAGGAAGGAGGGGAGAAAATTACCCGGCACCGCACCGAGCAAATAGCATTGGCAGCATCTACGGGGTCTCTCCGAAGCTGCCTCCTCCATCCATTCCCATTCCTGCCACCTGCCCTCGGCTTTCTCCTTCTTTGTCCTTTCTCGTCATCCCTTCCGCCATCCCTGTCTCGCTCCTGCACACCAAAAAAAGGCCCAAATCTCCCCCTTTTGCTCTGAGGGTGATTTCTTGGGGGCTGTTTCCAAGAATCAAGGAGCCACTATGTCCCCGTGTCCACCAAGTGGACCAATGTCACTGCTGTCCCCCTCCCAGGTAGGTCCGACATGGGGGGGACACATTGTGGGGGGCATCCCTAACCCACCCCCCTTTGCCGGCAGAGCTCTGCGTGAGCTTTAATAATTACAGTGATGAGTCAATAACAATTAGGCCTAACAGCCACTCAGCAGAATTGACGCAAATTATTTTAATTTTATGTTTCTATTGATGAACTTTTCCACGTTGGCACCTTCTCCCCCATTCCCAGCCCCCTATTCCCTGGGGACACCTCACTGCGGCTCCAGAGATCGCTGCTGGAGCACAAGGTGGGGCTCCTCCAGTCTCTTAGAATCACAGAATCATGGAATGCGTTGGGTTGGAAGGGACCTTAAAGCCCATCCAATTCCATGGGTAGGGACACCTCCCACTAAACCAGACTGCTTAAGGCCCCTCTTCTCGCATCCCAGCTCCGAAAAGCCGTATTCAGAGCTGGAGTTGCAGACAGAGGATGGGGTTTGTGCATGGGCAGGTTTCTTCACCAGAAGGTTCTGCTCAGTTCTACACATCAGGCACTGCCAGAGGGAAAGGGCTGGTTTGGGGGTTGGTTTGCTGGGAATCGGGGACCAGGCTTTGTTTCGTATTCATTTCTGGAGACCTCAACACAGAGAGGACAAGAATCTGTCAGAGTGAGTGCAGAAAAGGCCACAGAGATGATCCGAGGGCTGGAGAACCTCCTGTAGGAGGACAGGCTGAGAGAGTTGGGGTTGTTCAGCCTGGAGAAGAGAAGGCTGCAGGGAGACCTTAGAGCAGCTTCCAGGGCTGAAAGGGGCTCCAGGAAAGCTGGGGAGGGGCTCTGGATCAGGGAGGGCAGGGATAGGACAACAGGGAAAGGTTTTGAGCTGAAAGAGGGGAGATTGAGATGAGATCTCAGGGAGAAATGTTTTGCTGTGAGGGTGGGGAGGCCCTGGCCCAGGTTGCCCAGAGCAGTGGTGGCTGCCCCATCCGTGGAGGGGTTCAAGTCCAGGTTGGATGGGGCTTGGAGCCCCTGATCCAGTGGGAGGTGTCCCTGCCCATGGCAGGGGGTGAGACTGGATGGGCTTTGAGGTTCCTTCCAACTCAAAACATTCCGTGATTCTATGATTAATATGTTTATATTACATAGAAATTATAATTAATCTAATCAAAATGATGCTCAAGAGCCCCTGTTTCCATGATCCCACATCCAAAGGTGTCTTAAATTGTCTCATACAAGGAACAGACGTGCTCCCACTACCTAGAGGCTGCAGATCATCCCGCAGGTCCAGGCAGGGACTGCAATACCTCCAGCCCTTCCAGTAGTCTAAGAACCCTCACCATGGGATGTTTAATCCATGCGCAGCCATTTGTCGAAAGCAAAAAAAACCCCCATAAATAAATCTTTTCTTTTTTACCCTGGCTGACGATCAGAAAATGATTCCTTGGAGTTTTTCTTTCCTATTTATGGGACTGAGCAGCTAACAGCATGACGTGCTCCACATCCCCTTCTATGCCGAGAGCTGCAGAGCTCCCTGAACCAAGGGGTGACCCTCAAGCTGTGACACTCGAGTCTCCCACCCATTCCACGAGAGACCCCGGGGGAGATTTTTCACAGTTCCTTTCATCTTTCTGCCTCTTCAAGTGGTTTTTTCCACCCCTTTCAGAGCTGGGGTCTGGCACTGCAAAGCTGTAAACCACCAGCATCGCCATCCCTGCTGACCTGCATCTTTTCTCCACTCCTGTCATTAGGGCAATGCAGCCCATCCAGTGGGTGACAGGTGCTCAATTGTTCTTAAGTGGCTCCCAGATAATTGGGGAGGTCTTTAGCTACTTGTAACTTCCAATAATAAACAACAGAGAGGGGGGAAAATCTCCACACGGAGCATTTAACCAATGACCTTGTTGTCAAAACCGCATCAGGGCTCTTCTCCTTCCCACAGGCCATGACTTGCATGACACCGTGCCACCTTGACAAGCCTTGTCACTTCGAGGTGATGGGTGATGAAGGATGAGCTGGGTGCCAGGAGCTCAGAGAGGTTGCACAGGGGCTTGGGGGATGGAGGTTTGGGAAGCCCTCCTGGAGTTTTTGAGGTGGAGGGTTCACAGGTCCAAATCTTAAATCTCAAAGCCAAGTTTTGCATCTCAGGAAACACTGCAGAAGGAATTCTGCGCTCACACGGGTCAGGCAAAGAAGAGGTGTCAGCCCACACGATTTGAACCCAGCCGGGCAAAACCATCTCCTGTCCTCTGGAGAAAAACCTTCTGAGAGCAGCAAGCTCACAGAGCTGCAGGGTTGGGATTTATCAGACACAGCAGATGACAGAGCTGGAAAACACACCCTGCTCTCCCACACCTCCCCCTGACCCCTTAGTGGGCTGAGATTGCGTCTGCATTTGTGTCATGGCATCATTTCCTAATTAAGATCCAAATCTTGGGAGTCATAAAAAGAAATAGCTTCAATCACTCTGTCTTGGGCTGGGAAAAGAAGGTCCTCTAACCACGTCTCATCGTCTAGTGGCCTGAGGGTAGACCATGGTTAGGGATGGGATGGGATGGGATGGGATGGGATGGGATGGGATGGGATGGGTTGGGAAGCAGTGCTCATCATTAAATACCTGGTGGAGGCAGGAATGAGATTGTCCCTCTCCCTAATCTAGGCTGAAGGAAGCACAAGCTGAGACCTCAGAGCTGATGGCAAAGTTGGGAAGAAGGTCCAGATCTTCTCCTAAAAGTTTCCTTGGACTCAGTGGTACCCTAAAGCACTGGAGTATCTGCGCCATGTACAGAGCTTTCCCGGGAGCATCGCTCTGCCTTCTTCTAGGAGACTTTTCTCACAAAGTTAAGCCTCTGCTTCAAGCTGGCAACTCCAGCTTCCTAGATAAACTGTCGAGGATGTGAAGAGACAACTTGGAGCTTGTTGGGCTCTGCCAGGTGACCTCCAAGCACACGTATTTGTAAGTGTCCCCATGCATGGAGTTCTCTCTCTGGCTGTTAAGGTGTTGCTAAGGGAGTCTAATGTCATCCTTCCCACCGTGGATCATTTTCTTCTGCTTCTGTGCCACCTCCAGGCAAGGCCAGGATTGACTTTGGCCAATGGCGAGCAAAACCCATGAGATTGTGCCTGGGGTGACGTTCTCTGTGCCCAAAGGCCCAGGGAGATGGTTGTGGATACCCACTTTTTGCAGATGTTACTGTCCATGCAGCGAATGGTCCCCCCAAAACAAGGACCTTCTACCATAAATTGCCATTGATTCACCACAAGAAGAAAAGGGCAACAAATATTATTCCCAATGAATAATTCAAGCGGCTCTAAGCCATGCGTTGCACGTTCATTACCCTCCACGAGGACCTGGGGGATACAGCCTGAAAGGTCCTATAAAAAGAAACAGGGGAAGATTTATTTTTCAGGTTGGGCAAATCCCAATCACCTACCGCGGGAGGGGTCATGTCTTGCTCCTGTGTGGGCTTTGCTTGAAGGCCATCGTGCTGCGTAGCCCACACGCCGATCTTCCTGCCTCGCCGATGCTTTGTTGAAAAAAGAAAGCACTTACGGTGCTGTTGGAGGATCAGTCCATTCGCCTTTCTTCCCCGCTGAAGCTTTCAGGGATGAAAGCACTCTAAAGTGCTGGCTTCGGTGTTTGGAGCTAAATAGTGAATAATCCCTGTCCTTCATCCCCCTGCCTGCATGGGAGGCGTCGGCAGGGTCACCGCAATCACACCAGCTTTTGTGGCACAAGCAAAGAGTGGATCTTCACTCCTCAGCACATCAGAGCCAGTGTGAAGTGTGGGTTGGTGTCTCATGGAGGCATTGTGCTCACTGGGGCTGTGGGACTTACCCGGTGCCACCAGGAATTGAGTACCAAGATGGGGAACGTGGTCAAGCATTACCATCCGCTCAGAGAGGTGGTTGAGTCCCCATCCCTGGAGGTGTTTAAAGGATGGATAGATGAAATGCCCAAGGATATGGTTTAGTAGTGGACAAATATGCTTGGGCTTGATGATCTCAAAGGTCTTTTCCAACCCATGGCAGAGGGTTGGAACTGGATGGGCTTTGACGTCCCTTCCTATGTAAACCACTCCATGATTCTATGGTTCTATAGACCCCCTCTCAGGATGCTCCTGTGACAGAAATAACAGCTTCTGGTGACTCCTCTTACCTGCTCATTCAAATAAGAAGGACCATTTTGCTGGAGTTGGCCACGCCATGCCCAGATGGACTGCCTGGGGTGCTTTAGCTTCCCAGACTTGTGCCTGCTGCTCTCCTCTCTGATTCCTCTGCCAATAAAACCTGATTCTGAGATTGAGCTCTTGATCAATGATGGTAGGATCCATCTCCTATCACCTGAGCGAGATGAGAGTGAGGTGGCCAGGGCAGCTGGGTGGGGAGACGTGGCCTCCTCAAGAGGACAATTCATCCTGGCTATTGGACACCAGCCGTCAGAAGGGACAAATGGCTCTCTGGAGGTGGTGATCGTTCTCTGCCAGCTGTCAATGTGATGTGGGTGACCAGTCCGGATTTAACACCTTACTTTTAGGAACCCGAAGCCTAAGACTCAGCTGGGCAAATCTGTTGCTGACCTGACCTAGTAGAGGTCCCCTCCACCGCTGCTTCCATGGCGTCAAGTGTCACCCAAAGTTTCAACTCATTGGATTTTCAGTCTTGACAGTCGTGGACCAAGAGGAGGACTCTGCCACCTTCCTTGATTTCTAACTGCTGTCTTTTACCTGTTTCACTAAGGCATCAGATATCTTTGGTTACTCAAGTGTGGTGTGATCCATGATCTGTTGAAGCCAAGGGGAGATTCCCCATCACTCCCCAGGCTTGGTGGTATGAAGGTCACCAGGATCATCACAAGGAATCATTGCATGTCCATCTCTCTCTTAAGCCATAATTTCTGTCCAAGCCACAGCACGCTCAGCAGGAAGGTGCCCAGTGGCGACTTAGACTCCAAGTGATGGAGAACACATCTTTAGCGCTAGATAACTGGTGGTGATTAATTACCTTGGCTACTGAGAGCATCTGCCCTGCTCCCAGCTTGAATGCCAGCAGCACAAATGTCTCATTACGTCTCTCCCACAGAGCCCCCGTGTTGGTATATGAAGAACAAACCCATCTTTTAATCTCGTGGACCTGTGAGACAGCTTCAGGATCATGGCATGGACGTCAACCTTTGCCAAAAGTCAACCCAGTGGTGTCAAAACATTATCCTAGACAGAACTGGGGAGGATGATGCATTGGAGGGGCCACGGATCAGCTGGGAAGGGCAGAGTGATAGAGTGGTCTTGTGCCGTATGGATGCATGAGAGGGACTTTGGCATGGCAGGGGGGACAGGAACACCCATCCCTCCCCTAATCAAGCTCCTGGTGTAAAAGCTGTGACCCACAATGCAATCCCAGGCTCCTGCTCCTGAATCCATGCACCGCATTCCGTGGCATGCTCAAGCCTGGCCTCCATCCCTGCTCCCCCCAAACAGCGCAGCATGGGCAGAGCCATCAAGTGAAAGGTGGAAAAAGGTAATTAATCTACAGAGAAAAAAGTGTTAATACCTCTAAGACACCGGGGACACTGGCTGTCAGCTTCCACCAATTAGTCACCTAAAACCCTGCCTGTATGATCTCTGTGGTACAGCTGAGTTGATTACTCTAATTAATTTTGCATTGATCTGCATGGATCTGCAGCACCAGGGCCTATCACAGGCGAAGGAGGAGATGGATGCGTGAGTCCTGCTGAAGTGTGGAGGAGGGAGCGCATCCCAGGCACGCCGCTCCTGTTCCCGCAGCACGGCTTTGACGGCTCAGCCTGGTCTACCCTGTCCCAGGGCATCCCATGGGTGGGACGCGCCAGAAGGTCTTGTGCCATCCCTTTCCACCCTCTGTGCCTGTCCCTGCACACATTCCTCCATCCTTTTCTGTTTTTTCTTCTCTCCTAAGTGGTACCTTGAAGGTTATTTTGGAGCGAGGGGACCTTTTGCCATCTCGCAGCCAGCAAACACCATGGGGCAGAGGTGCACCCCCATAACAGCCCCAGTGTTGGGTGCTGCCACTCTCCCTCTGCCTTGCCGGGATGAATCCCACCCCTCCTGCAGGTTCTCTCTTTGCATCATCCCCAGACACTGAGGTTTATTCCACCTCAGGCAGCCTCAGCCTCCCTTTTGGAAGGACCTTTCTCCCTATGTTTATCTTGTGACGTGGTAGAAATCTGAATATTTGGTGTTTCAAGTGTTATTTTTTTCCCCTCTCACACATTTTTCTCTCCCTCCCTGCCTGAAATTTGACCCAAATTCACAAACATCCCACAAACCTCAAACTCCTCCGAGCCCTCCCTGGGCAGGCAGCAGTGGCAGGACCAGCACCGGGCAGGATCCAGCCCAGCAGTGGCTCTCCTCTGTATTAGGGTTTATTTCTCCCCTCAACAACCCTTTCTTCAAGCTTTACAGCAGGATGGATTGTTGACTGCGGTGCTGAAGGTTTCATGGCTTATTTTCTAAAATCAGGGATTTTCCGATCTCCTGGGGCTCCGTGCATCCCATGCTCCTGCAGGCGCTGGGTACCAACACTCACCCTCCAACCCTGCCCCAACGGCACCGCCTTTGGGAATCCAGCATGGTGTGATGAAGGAGCACATCCTAGAAGCCGGGACAAGCAGGTCTGCAGTTGGCTCATCCCCAAGGACTTCATCGTGTCTTGTTGCCTTTGGTGTGGTTTTTACCAGGGACGCAGCAGCAGGGTTGCAGGAATGCTGCTGCTCTTTGATCTGCTCTGAACACTCCAGGTGCGCTGAAGGCTGGAGCCATCTCCCCATCGCGTGTAGTTCGGTGCAGAGATGCATCATCCCAGAGCCAGGAATCAAAAAAAACCACCCTGGAGGAAACCCACCCTTGGGGTGAGGTCTTGCAGGACATCCCCCAGCAGCCCCCTGAGCCCACTGCTCCCACCACTCATCCTCAACCATCTATTTGACCGTTCAGTAAAGGATCAGCGCTAAAAAGCCTACTTTTTCAATGCTTTAAGCAATGTCATTTTCAGCTCAGGACTTATTCATGTTCAAGGAGGTAAACTGAGGCATGGGGAGAATAGATTGGGAGCAACCTCGAAAAGAAGGACTTGGTGTGCTGGGAGATGCTTTGAGAGAAGCCTTGAAGAGAAGGTGCTGGGGGATGAGAAGCTCAACGTGAGCTGGCAACATGTGCTTGCAACCCAGAAACAACACGTGTCCTGGGCTGCGTCCAAAGCAGTGGGGCCAGAAGGGAAGGGAGGGGATTCTGCCCCTCTGCTCTGCTCTCGTGAGACCTCATCTGGAGTGTTGTGTCCAGTTCTGGAGCCCCCAGCACGGGAAGGACATGGAGATGTTGGAGTGAGTGCAGAGGATGTCACAGAGATGATCCGAGGGCTGGAGAAGCTCCTGTATGAGGACAGGCTGAGAGAGTTGGGGTTGTTCAGCCTGGAGAAGAGAAGGCTGCAAAGAGACCTTAGAGCAGCTTCCAGTGCTGAAAGGGGCTCCAGGAAAGCTGTGGAGGGGCTCTGGATTACGGAGAGCAAGGATAGGATGAGGGGGGACGGTTTTGAGCTGCAAGAGGGGAGATTGGGATGAGATCTTAGGGAGAAATGTTTTGCTGTGAGGGTGGGGAGGCCCTGGCCCAGGTTGCCCAGAGCAGTGGTGGCTGCCCCATCGCTGGAGGGGTTCAAGGCCAGGTTGGATGGGGCTTGGAACCCCTGATCCAGTGGGAGGTGTCCCTGCCCATGGCAGGGGGTGGGACTGGATGGGCTTTGAGGTCCCTTCCAACTCAAAGCATTCCATGATTCTATGATTTAAACCGCTCAAGGAGAGGAGGACACAAGTTTAGTAGAGCATCCTCCTCACAGAGCCCTAGCACGCAAAGGGTTAGCCACTGTTTTCATAAACATAATTTCCTGGGATTAATATTAAAAATGTCTCTAATGGCTCCCACTTGTTTACTAAATAGCCAACCCAGAGATAAGTTATCAACCGCTGCTATAATTCGCTATTAATCAAATATTCAAATGAATGCTGCAGTTGGCCACAACGGGAAACACACATAATTCTCCAGCTCTGGTAATAATTAATCTTTTTCTCCCCTTTTCTTCCCTTCACTCTGGACTCTTGCAAATATCTTTTGGTGTTAAGAGGTCCCCAGAGAGACCTGCCTCTAAATGAGGTGTAAAAATCTAAGCCGCACAAAAAATAGCATGCGGCTGAGATCGATATTCTCTTCACAGCTACATCGATTAACAACAATATTCTTCATTTATTAATTATGAAGGGGAATTTTCCATCCTTGCATCTCTTTCTGAGCTTGTTGCTTGGGTGGGTTGGCAGAGTCCCGGCGCGCCCTCCGGTCCCTCCCTGCGCATCCGCTGGGTACCAGCAGAAAGGGAAGGTGGCAGCTCTCAGGGCGGGGGAGGATGGATGAAGCCTGGTGGGTGCAAGGTTGAGGGAGGAGAGTTTGTTTGCCTCGGAGATCCAACCAGCTTGAGGCAGCCCGGTTCGATGGACTGAGACCTTGCGTCACGAGTTGATGCACAGGAGAGGAGCTGGCGCAGAAGGAGGAGGGGAGGGGATACGGCCCTACCGAAAGCCCATTTGTTGTCTCAGCTCCAGTGTTACAGGGTGGATATCCAACAGCTGTCCCCTCCGCACGTGCTCTGCTCCCTAGGTGCTCATCTCCAGCAAAACTTCTGGTTCCTACAACAGCTTTTGCTGGTCTGCGGCAAAAATCTGTGGAAGCTTCAAACTCTCTCACCATAGTGGGAGATCCTGGCTGGGTAGATGGTGCTCTGAGCGAGAAGAGTTCTCCATCCAATCTACGGGGTCAACCCTCTCAGCTCCCCTGGGAAAACCCACCCTTCAGCAGAGGGCTTTGCTGGGGACACAACCCTGCAGAGCCAGCCTGTCTTCTCCAGGGTGGACAATGGTGACACCTGGGTCACAGTCAGGGTCAAGGAGGTGGGAAAAGACAGAGACAGAGAGCAGGAGAAGGCAGGGGAGGTGAGAGGTAGGCAGCACCTACAGAAACATCCGAGGCTGAGCTCCTGTTGTCTTGCAGCCTCTCCATCAGCAAGAAGGGCTTTTTATCCCAGGGTGCTCTTGGAGAAGCCCTTTGGCTTTGCCTGGGAAGTGCCACATAGTGCTCTGCGCTTGGAAGATGCTCCTAGCAAAGCACCCTGCAAGAGGTGATGGAGCTCATGTCAATCTCTGGCAAAGCCCCTCTGCCAGTGGTGATGGAGCTCATGTCACCTCCAGCAAAGCCCCTCTGCAAGTGGTGGTGGAGTTTGTCACCTCCAGCAAAGCCCCTCTGCAAGAGGTGATGGACCTCATGTCAACCTCTGGCAAAGCCCCTCTGACAGTGGTGATGGAGCTCATGTCACCTCCAGCAAAGCCCCTCTGCAAGTGGTGGTGGAGTTTGTCACCTCCAGCAAAGCCCCTCTGCAAGAGGTGATGGACCTCATGTCAACCTCTGGCAAAGCCCCTCTGACAGTGGTGATGGAGCTCATGTCACCTCCAGCAAAGCCCCTCTGCAAGTGGTGGTGGAGTTTGTCACCTCCAGCAAAGCCCCTCTGCAAGAGGTGATGGACCTCATGTCAACCTCTGGCAAAGCCCCTCTGACAGTGGTGATGGAGCTCATGTCACCTCCAGCAAAGCCCCTCTGCAAGAGGTGATGAAACTTGTCACCTCCAGCAAAGCCCCTTTGTAAGTGGTGATGGAGCTCATGTCACCTCCAGCAAAGCCCCTCTGCAAGAGGTGATGGAGCTCAAGTAACATCTAGCCAATCTCCTCTGCAAGAGGTGATGGAACTCAAGTAACTTCTAGCAAAGCCCCTTTGCAAGAGGTCATGGAGCTCGTGTCACCTCTAGCAAAGCCCCTCTGCAAGAGGTGATGGAGGTCCTTCCACCGGGTCTGCTTAAAAGCTGCATCGGGCCCTGCATCAGGACTTCCAAATGAAAAGTTGACCCCAAGCCCCTCCTTCTAACTAAAAAAAGGACTGACATAATGGGCGCAAACAGGAACTGCGCTCGCAGAGCACCGAGCACCATCGCTGGGGCCCTGCCAAGAGGGTAGAGAGCTGCCAGAGACCTCTCCTCACTGCTGGCGGGGGACTCGGTCTGGAGCCCAGGCACACCTTGTACTTCGAAGTGTGTAATCGTTATTTAAAGTGAAAATTACCACCGAGCTCTATTAGACTTTAAAATAAAAATTAGAGATTTTTAAAATGGATTTTCCCTAACGAGGAGCGTGACGGATGGGCGTATTGGAGACCGCGCGAGCGGAGTGCTGCTAAGTGAAATGAAATGGCATTAGGTAGCATCCCTCGCCCTCCCCACTGCTCTCCTCCCTCAAAAATCCATACTAGCACCATCCTCCCGGAGTGGCATTGGGATGGGGGCCAGGACACATCCTTCGCTCCAGGTTCAAGTGAACAAAGACATCTCCTTCTTCTCCAGATATAAATATTTCCTTTCACCTCAGTCAAAGGCTGCATAGGAGAGGCAAAGGATCTGTCCTTTCCCCTCTGAATGCATTTGCACCTCCCAGAGCAGCACGTGTCCTCAGGCACCGGGAAGCAGCCCTGAGGACATGTGCTCTCATTTCCTCCACCATTCATAGAATCATGGAATGGTTTGGGTAGGAAGAGACCTCAAAGCCCACCCAGTTCCACCCCACTGCCATGGGCAGGGACACCTCCCACTGGATCAGGGGCTCCAAGCCCCATCCAACCTGGCCTGGAACACCTCCAGGGATGGGGCAGCCACCACTGCTCTGGGCAACCTGTTCCAGGGCCTCCCCACCCTCACAGCAAAACATTTCTTCCTAAGATCTCATCTCAATCTCCCCTCTTTCAGCTCGAAACCGTTCCCCCTCATCCTATCCCTGCACTCCCTGATCCAGAGCCCCTCTCCAGCTTTCCTGGAGCCCCTTTCAGCCCTGGAAGCTGCTCTAAGGTCTCCCTGGAGCCTTCTCCTCTCCAGGCTGAACAACCCCAACTCTCAGCCTTGTCTTGTACAGGAGGTTCTCCAGCCCTCGGATCATCTCCATGGCCTTCTCTGCACTCGCTCCAACAGCTTCGTGTCCTTCCTGTGCTGAGGACTCCAGAATTAGATGCAGGACTCCAGGTGGATCTCACCAGAGCAGAGGGGCAGAATCCCCTCCCTTACTTGCTGGTCCCACAGCTCCAGATGCAGCCTATGTCATGGTTGGTTTATGGGATGTGAGCACACATTGCCAGCTCACGTTGAACTTCTCCTCCAGTACCCCAAGTCCTACTCTTTAGGGCTGCTCCCAACCCATTCTCCACCCAGCCTGTAATTGTGCTTGGAATTACCCCAACCCAGGTGCAGGATCTTGCACTTGGCCATTCCCAAACACCCTTAATTTTGGAGTAGAATTCTGTTTAAATGGTGAATTTCTATTGAAAATTCAACAAGGGTAAAACACAGCGTTTGTTTTTTTTCTAGGTGACAAAAATCTGAAAACTTGACCTGTGCGGGAGAGATAAAGGTCAAACCTGGGGGTGCAGAACAACATTCGGATTTTGTTTGGTTTCTGCTGTGTTTCTTGCTTAAAGCACCTTCTGCAAATCAAAAATCAACCTGTGGGGCTTTCATATCAGTTCCAACACTGAAGCATTTTCATGGGGAATGTGGAAATGAGGTCTCTGCAATTCCAACAAAATACAATTGACGTTTTTTCCAGCTTCATTAAATGTGCTATTTTTACCTTACAAGGTGTGATATCTATCCATGCCTCGGTGGCGAAGGGGTTGGGACATGTTTAAAGCAGCAGCTCTTAACGTGAAGTTCTGTTTAATTTCTGTGTTATCTTTTCAAGCGCCTTATCAGCCTCTCTGCGCTATCTGCCTTCCCCATCCCTCCTTTCGTGGGCTGTCAGCAAGCTCGAGGATGCTAAAGGCAAAGATCCTTTGCCATCAAAACCTCAGTGCAAGCTCGATCCAGCCCGCAGCAAGCCCAGCTGAGCCAGGGGCACATCCCATGGGTTTCTCCTGGGAGCTGCAGTCAGGGTTGAGGACCTCCAGAGGTTCCTACATGCTGGATCTCCTGCAATGCCACTGAGAGCAGGGTAAGTAAGTCCTCACGCATCCTGCCCTTCCCATCCAAGCACTGCAAGGAAGGATGAGCTGCTGGAGTTTTTTCCCACCTCCCACCATTACCTTTGGTTCAGCTCCATGAGCTCCACAGGTTGTCCTCTTCCCATCCTTACAATGACCCCAGCTGATCCATCCCCATTTCTGGGAATCTCACAGCTCGGATGTGCCTCTCTAAGGGTCTCTGAACCCCATGAGTTGTCCCAAGGCAAGGTGGTCCCAAAACTGTGGTATGAACCTACCACGAAGAAACGCCCTAGGGAGATGCTAACTCTTTCCGCTTCCTCCAGCTGAAAGTGCCATCAGTGACTGAAGCCTGCAAGGTCTCTGCTTGCTCTTAGAAGCAGACTGGGTGCCCCTTCCAGCCTGGAGGGGGTGACTGGGACCTGTGCTGGGAGGGGATGGTGCAGCCAGTGTTGGGGGTAATGGTGCTGGGGGAGAGGAGGTAGCTCGGGGCTCTGGTGTGAGGTTAGCACTGAATCCGCAAAAATCACCGTACCTTGAAAAGTGCTCAATACTCCTATTGATCAGTCCTTTCGCCTTGATCAGTTTGCTGGTGTGCGCTGCCGCAGTGCTGCTTTCGGGAAGGGAGGGAGAGGCAGAAGAGGGGGCAGGGAGGGGAGAGCACGCCTGCGCCAGAGATGTTCCAACTTCCCAAGGCCAACTTTGCCTCCTTCTGCTGGCTTCGGGGCCATCTTGCCTACTGTGGGAGGCAGGCTGAGCTCCAGCCTCACACATTGACTCGGAGGGTGGTTTTGAGGCAGGAGAGTGGAAGAGCAGCCTCAAAAGCCTCCTTTCTCCTGTCATAGAGTCATAGAATGATTTGGGTTGGAAGGGACGTACCACCACTCCACCAGTCCCACCCCCTGCCATGGTCAGGGACACCTCCCACTGGATCAGGGGCTCCAAGCCCCATCCAACCTGGCCTGGAACCCCTCCAGGGATGGGGCAGCCACCACTGCTCTGGGCAACCTGGGCCAGAGCCTCCCCACCCTCACAGGAGAACGTTTCTCCCCAGGATCTCATCTCAACCTCCTCTCTTTCAGCTTAAAAACATTTCCCCTCATCCTGTCCCTGCACTCCCTGATCCAGAGCCTCTCCCCAGCTTTCTTGCCAAAGCCTCTTCAGATGCTTAAAACAGGACATTCATCGGAAGACAAGAACAGAAACCAAGATCCAGAAGAGGAAGAAACAGGTGTGGTCTCCATCTTCTCTTGGAGCCCACTGAGGGCACCCAAGTGAGTGTGTGGAGCTGTGAGGTACACATTCCTTTTCTCTGGAGGACCTATGTGTCTCCATAGGACAGTGAATGCACGGAAGCAGATATGGGGTTGGCGTGTCCTTATCCTGCCCAAGGACCTGTGCACGGCAGGATCAAGAGGCAGTCAGATACGCAGAAGCATCCGGAAGGGTGTGGTAGGATGGAGAAGAGCAGGAAATGTGGGTTGGTGTCTGAGAGACTCTTTGGGCTCAGGCATAGGGGTGGCCAAAGGGCCAGGATGGCTTTAGATGTCCAAATACCCTTTGAGACCTCATCTGGAGTCCTGTGTCCAGTTCTGGAATCCTCAACATAAGAAGGATCTGGAACTGTTGGAATGGGTCCAGAGGAGGCTACAAGGCTAATCCAAGGGCTGGAGAACCTCCCGTACGAGGACAGGCTGAGAGAGTTGGGGTTGTTCGGCCTGGAGAAGAGAAGGCTCCATTGAGAACTTATAGTGACCTTCCAGTACCTGAAGGGGCTCCAGGAAAGCTGTTCATAAAGGCTCGTGGGGATAGGATGAGGGGGAATGGGTATAAACTGGAGAGGGGCAGATTTAGACTGGACATAAGGAAGAATTTCTTCACCATGAGAGTAGTGAGGCCCTGGAACAGGTTGCCCAGAGCAGTGGTGGCTGCCCCATCCCTGGAGGGGTTCAAGGCCAGGTTGGATGGGGCTTGGAGCCCCTGATCCAGTGGGAGGTGTCCCTGCCCATGGCAAGGGATTAGAACTGCATGATCTTTAAGGTCCCTTCCAACCCAAATTATTCTATGATATCCTGGAATGAGGCACCTGCACTCTATGCCATTCCCATCACCCAACCACCCTCAGCAGCCATAAGGACATTTGCCGTGAGTTTGTTTAGAGGAGCAGCCCTGTTTCTGTTGAGAGGACTGGTAAAACACACTGGCCTGAAGTGTGGAGGGAGGCAGAGAGGTACAAACCCACCCCTAAAGGTCACAGAGTTAATTTCCAGCTCGTGTCCCCCTCTCACACCTCGCTGATTAATAATTGAAGAAAATGAATTTCTTTTTCAACATGGCATAAATCAAAACTAAACACAGCATCCATATTCTGCCCCAGGGAGCGAGCAGGCACGTGGGCTGGGAGACGCTGAGACGGCTCCGCAGCGACGTCCACTCGGCCCCTCCGAGCCACTTCGGAACAGAGGGAGGAAGGGATGGCCATGAGGGCTCTTTGGAAGAGGCTGACATTGGCTTCAAGTTTCTCCCATAGAAATTGACACTAAAAGGCTTCTTGGTGTGAAAGCTGAAAGGGACCCGTGGAGCTGCGCTGTGATCCCATTGATGAAGGATCACAGCCTTCATCGGTCCTGCTTCCATGTCTTCCATCCCTTTGTTCTCACACATCCCACAATCCCTTCCTGCTCCCAGATCTTCCAACCCTTCCTGCTCCCAAGTCCTCCATCCCTTCCTGCTCCCATGTCTTCCATCCCTTTGTTCTCCCACATCCCACAATCTCTTTTTGCTCCCAGGTCTTCCATCCCTTCCTGCTCCCAAGACCTCCACCCCTTCCTGCTACCAAGCCTTCCTTTTCTCCTGCTTCCAGACCCCCATCCCTTCCTGCCCCCATCTCCCCCATCCCTTCCTGCTCCCAGCTGTAATTCCCTGAGCTGCTGACAGCCTTTGGGGAGACATTTTGGGGTTGCTGGAATAGTCCTGGAGGACGTGACCAGCCGGAGCTGGAATATCAAAGTCTTCTATCCATAATGTTCAGTCAAACCTGGAAAGGAAGGAACAGGAAGGACACTGCATTATCTCTACCCGAACCACACGCCTGAGCAGACCTTGAGCACCACCCATCCCTTCTGGCCACTGGTTCCTCCTCCCATCTCTTGGGATTTCTATCCAAGAGGGTTTTTTGTGGAGCACGACCGTACCAAACCACATGTCCTCTCCATCCATCCTTCCATGGGTGACCCCGTCCCTACTGCTTCTCTCCGTGTTTCTCTCTCTGCTTGCTGCCCATCCCCTGGGCTGCCCCGAGGAGCTGCCCCCAACATTTTGGGTTGCTCTTTGGAAGACGCTGACATTGGCTTCAAGTTTCTCCCATAGAAATTGACACTAAAAGGCTTCTTGGTGTGAAAGCTGAAAGGGACCCGTGGAGCTGCGCTGTGATCCCATTGATGAAGGGGACACTGGAAACACCTCAGGTCCTTCATCACTCCTGCTTCCATGTCTTCCATCCCTTTGTTCTCCCACATCCCACAATCTTTTCCTGCACCCAGGAACATTTTGGGTTGCCAGAACATGGATTTGTGACCGAAGGCAGCCCGGGGACGTCGGCAACGTGCGCAGAGGCAGAGCTTTAAATATAAAAGGACGATCGCATCTTCTTTCACCCTGAGAGCAGAGCCATGGCTTAGAGAGGCTTAAAAATGCAATTGGGAGAGAGGGTAGTGGAGGATAAATCAGGATCGCTTATGGCCCGGCTGGACAGGACTGTGCGGATGCGGGGGCTGCCTGCTGAAGTGATGGATGCTCAAGGAACGCCCAAGCAAGACGCAGGCATCCTTAGATCCAGCTCCTCCATATTCATCTTCCAGTCGTCGTGGGTGCGTACGTGGTGTCTGTAAACTCACATCTGGGGCTGGGCGGATGCTGTACGATGCTCACACATGCACACACAATTATGCAGATCCCCGTTAAGGTGGAGCTTAGTTTTGCCCTTCCGGCAGCGGCCGAAACCCTTTGTTTGGAAGACAGAGTTGTGCAGGTATTGCAAGGATGGGATGGAGAGAGACCTCAAGGTGGAAGAGCTGATGGGGAACAGAGTGCTGTCACCAACACACACACAACACCCTCTCATCAGGTTTGAGAGCTGCGGGTGCATCTGCATCCCCCAAAATACCCTGGGGAGCCTTTCCACTGCTCCCTACAGCTGGAAAGGATCCAGAGGATGCGGCTGTGCCCCGGCAGACCCTGGGGGCCAGGTTGCTCTGATTTCTGGCAGCTGCCTGCTGACTGCCTACCCTTTTGGTTAAATAAAGCTTTGGGCTGTGATGAAGCCCATTAAAGTCAGAGGCGAAGGTGTGGGATTGAAATGTAGGACAGCAGCCGCTGCAGAATGTGGTTGCATCGGATCGATGGGAAATCAATACCCGGCTCTGCTTCGCGGGTTCCTGCCAGGCCCTGCTGCCGCTCCGCTCCCAGGGCGCTCCCCAACATCCTGAACCCCAAGAAATGAACCCTTGTGAGACTCCCCCTAAGCCAAACGCCCCACGTGTGGCTCCTCCGAAGGGAGAAAGGAGGAAAAATGTTGGCAGCCTAATGAGAAGCTCCACCGGTGCAAGGCTAAGGGCAAAGATCTTTGCAGCAGCAGGAGACTGTGATTTCTTGGGGGGCTCAGGTGGGGCTGAGCCACCCCGGAATCCTCGGTGGGACTGGGGGGACTGGACTCACAACCAACCTGAGCCCCAGTTGCTGCATCTCCCCAGCTGATTTGGGAGGGTGCTGAGGAAGCAGCCCCAACTTGCAAAGGGGGTTCTCCATCCCTCCTGCTCCCAGGTCCTCCACGCCTTCCTTCTCCCAGATCCTCCATCTCTTCCTTCTCCTAGGTCCTCCATCCCTTCCTTCTCCCAGATCCTCCATCCCTTCCTTCTCCCAGATCCTCCATCCCTGCCTTCTCCCAGATCCTCCATCCCTTCCTTCTCCCAGATCCTCCATCCCTTCCTTCTCCCAGATCCTCCATCTCTTCCTTCTCCTGGGTCCTCCATCCCTTCCTTCTCCCAGATCCTCCATCCCTTCCTTCTCCCAGATCCTCCATCTCTTCCTTCTCCCAGGTCCTCCATCCCTGCCTTCTCCCAGATCCTCCATCCCTTCCTTCTCCCAGGTCCTCCATCCCTTCCTGCAAGAGACATCCAGCAGCAAAGAGCCTCCAGCAGCTCAGGGAGTGGGTTTTCTCCCAGTGCTGAAGCCATGGGCAGGGATCAGCAGGCAGCGCATCCATGAGATACAGGAGAAAAGCACCAGCAGTGCAGCCGTCTGCTTCCCACCTCCTCTGCACCTGGGGATGTAGGTGATCCCTTGGGGCTCATCTTCTCTCAAGCTCCATCCGGTCCCCATGGCACGAGCCCTGATGAAAACTCTGCATCCCTCCAACGTGCCGTGCCCATGGCCGGCGTCAATCCAACTGCGGCAGGAGAAGGGAGCACCCTCTGAGCCATCGCTATTGGCCTCAGCCGAAGTGGCCCAGTGGGGAGACGGAGGCACAAAGGGATCTATCAGAAATGATAGTTTAATAGGAGGGAGGTGAGCACAGCACTATTTAACCACCGCTGCGCATTGATGGATTGATCCAAGCCTAGTTACACCGTGTTTGTGACATTCTGAGGGCTCCCAGCCAGTGTCTGCCGGCTTCAGTGATTTCGGCTGGACACAGACCTGCACAGCTGAGAGCTCTTCCTGGGAACAAGGATTTGGAGATGGAGCCACTGACCCTCCCAGATCCACCTGTATCACTCAGCAGTGCCAACCACCAGATGGGCTTCATCCTGATACCCTCAAATCATGGCAAGAGTGTCCACCCAGAGCACGGCTGTCACCCTCCCTGCACACCAACACCTTGTGATTGCCTGCTTCCAGCAGAGCCAGATCCCCCGGGGCCCCACCGTGCTGTCCCCCTCCCCAAATGTCACCTTGGGTCTCCTGGGGGACCCCTCTGTCCCTCTTGCAGGAGAGGGGACAGCCCTGGGGAGGGCTGAGAAAGGGAAGGGATCTCCAAGAGCACCATTAAACAGTCGTGTTTATCATCCCAGCCCACGTGAACACAGCAAAACCGTGCCATGATCAATCAGGGCAGAACATTAATTATGATTACACCCTGGGATCTTGATTGTGATTGATTAATTGATTCCTGCCCCCCCCCCCTCCCCTTGCAGCAGCAGCCCCTCCATAGGAATTGCACAGTGGTGAGACAGCTGGGCTGGCCGCGGGTGAGCTTTGGGGATGGGAGCTCAGGGGATGCTTGAGAGGAGAGAGGAGATGTTGTTTTAGAGAAGAGGACAGACGAAAAGCCAATGTCCCCTCTCCCGCTGTGCCTGAGCGCTGACACCACAGCACTGCCTGCGGAGCATCACCTTCTCGGTGCAGAGAGGGGATGCAGCCACTGGGGATCCAAGGGCACCACGCAGCAGCTGGGGACGCTGATGAGATCCCAAGAGTAGATCCCAGGGTGGGATCCTGCTGAGCTGCTGCCTGATGAAACCTCTTTGTCGCAGGGTCTGCCCACCCCCCTCAGCCCCACAGGCCCCCTGTGCCTCCCTGCTGCTGATTTCCATTGACCTGCCAGCGAAATCGATGCTGGCTGTACCAAGCCCTGCTCCAACGGGGAGGAAGAATGGAGTTGGAGAACCTAATAGGTATTTTTCCATCATTAGACTCTTGAAGGAGGTGCCTCTGGGCTGCACACGCTTGGTACATCCAGCAGTGCTTCCCAGTCCTGCTTGATTAGCGAGGGCAGGAGAACAAAGCAGCTGTTGGTGCCCCAACAGGGTCAGCGCTGGGGATGCCGGGATGCTGGACCCCACTCCCAGGCATCCCAGGGATGTGCTCGCAGGGCTGTGGGTCAGCATCCTCTACCTCACCTAAGCTTTAGAGCCATCCTTCCAGCTTGGCATCTCATCAAACCACCTGAAACAGCGGTTCATCAGCTCCAAGCTGCTCCAGGCTGGCTTAGCAGGGCTCCAATCTCCTCCCAAAGTAGTATCAGCCCTGGATAAAGCATGGAGATGGATGAAAAGAGCAAAGCCGTGAGCAAATACTTGCTTCGCTCCCACGTGTGCTCCTCAAGCTGCTTTACAGGTTGTCAAAGAATCACAGAATGCCCTGAGTTGGAAGGAACCCACAAGGATCATAGAGTCCAACTCCTGTCCCTGCACAGGACACCCCAACATTCACACTGTGGGGCTGAGGGCATCGGCCAAAATGCTTCTGGAATATTGTCTCCATGGTCTTGGTGCCAGATCATCCATCCCTTCCAACAAAGCCCTGCGCAGTGATGCCCAGGGAGGCGCCAGCCTTGAGGCTGAGCTGAGCCCAACAGATCCCTTCTGGGGACAGCCAGGCTGCTCAAGCGGTAGGAAAAGAAATGATTTCAAATAAACTGGTATTAATAGGATATTGATAAACAGACCAGGGCAGCGCTGAGGGGGAAACAAGCAGGGAAAAAAAAAAAAGCTTCCTAGCGAATCTCCAGGGAGAATTTTTCCAAAGGTTAAAAGAAAAAAAAAAAAAGAAAATCCAAACCTCCACAGAAAAAAAAAAAAATGCTGGACAATTAATTTCTTTTGACGGTAATTTTTCTGGCTGCCATTTAAGCCGGACACTCGGGAAGTGCTGGGGTTATCGACGTATAGACCGAGGAGATGGCAGGACCCCCATCCCCCTGCCCCTCCGCAGCGGGCAGTAAGTGGAGGGCCCGTGATTTATTTAGTATCCATGAATACTGAGTGAAATCAGAATAATGGGGCACTTAGCCACGTTACTGAGAAATCACTATTGTGATGCAATTTACTTCAATTAATTAAGCCTTTTTTGTTACCATTATTCCTTGTTTTACATTTTGTTTTAAATTCCAAACGATTGGGCGCATTGTGGTGGGAAGCTGATAGCTCTGCGGCAAGAGCCCATAAATACCTCCCCGCGCCTTTTGCCCGGCGTTCCAGTCCCGTGGAGCCCCTGCCTCAAGTGCCACCATGCCTGGTGGCCCTATTGTCCTTCCCAAAACTCAGTAAATTTAGAATCATAGACTCACCAGGTTGGAAAAGACCTCTTGGATCATCGAGTCCAACCAAATTCAATCCCACGCTGCAGCTCCCTGGGCTGTGCCCAGTTTGATGCTCCGGTGGATTTAAGATGATGGTGATGCAGCCCTGGGTGGGCTTTGATCAGTCCTTGAGACTTGTCTAAATGTGGCTTCTGCAGGAAAAGCCTGAGCTTTGGGATGGCCCAAGTGAAAAGGAGATGTTTTCTCTCCCAGTAAGAACAGAGAGATGTTGGCTCAGCTCTGGCATTGCGGAGAGAAGGATGTATCCCTCCTCTGTGGCTGCAGAAGTAGCTTTTTCGAGGATGGGAAGGCAAGTTTCACCATGTGTGGTTGTTTTTTCCATGCTTCTCCTCCCCTGGAGACTTTGGCCAAATCCAGAGCTCAAGGAGAAGCCCACAGCAAAGCAGCCACCAACACGGACCATAGAGTCGGGCTGGCCCAGGATGGTGAACATCTCCCCATGCTGGTGCTGAAGGGCAATAACCCACAGCAGAGGAGCAGGGGAAGAGCTGGGGCCACACTGCTCTCCACCACCAGCCGTGCACACAACCCATCTTTGCTTATGCCAGGAGAAGAGGAACACATCCCGTGGGACATTGGAGGCTTCACCCTCCTGTTGGTGGGTGATGAAGCAAAGGTTTTGGTGTGCAAATGAACTGCTGTGTTATTCTACACCTCTCCCGGCATGTCTGGGACTGGTCACAAGCCTGAGGAGATGGCTCCCGTGGGCTGGACATGAGCACTGAGCAGCTAGAGACTTCCCTGCTTGGCCATGCTGAGCCCTGGGGGTCCCTGTGGGCTCCTCCCCGGGGCAAACACCTCAAGGAGAAAGGTTTAACACTAAACTTCACCAGGATCTCCACAGAACGGCCCATCCTGCTGCCTTCAGCGTGGATCCGTGGTCAGAATGAGTCCCTTCTACAATTATTGATCCCCAACAAAGGGAGTTGAGGCTCACCTACCGGGCGCCTGGCTTAGATGAATCCCTCCACCAAGGGGATTGAGGGTGTTTTTGGTATTTTGGGGTTGTTCTGTGCAGGCTCAGGAGTTGCACTTGATGATCCTTGTGGGTCCCTTCCAACTCAGGACATTCTATGATTCTATGACTCTCTTTTGGCCCTCCAACATCTCCAAGCTCAGCAGCTCTGACACCTGCTCAGCATCCTCCTCTCCGCATCCTCCCTGCCTCTCCCTCCGCATCCCCAACCGCCAGCATCGCACAGAGCCAAGGGATGCAAGAAGCCATCGGCAAATAAAAGAAGTCATTTTCTTCAGTCGGGCGTTCTCCTTCCAGCCCTCTGGGTGATACCATTTAACCTCCGGTGATTTTTATCCCTCGTGTCACTATAGACACTGCCGCAGCGTAACTCCTGGACCCAACGCAAGGGGGTTCTGGATTGGGGTGGTGCTATCTCTTTAAAGGAGGGGAGAGAAAATATTGGTGCCTCAGACCCCTCTGGGAATAAATTCATACTGCCATATCGATTCGATTTTTTTTCTTCTTTTGCCTGATTCCTCCAGCCTCCTGGGTAACGAAGATTAAGCTTCAAGCCTTTCTGATATTACTTTGAAATGCAGAAACCTTCAGAAGAAGAGGCTGCGTCTTCTCTCTGCTTGGAAAAAGGCGAACATCTTTAGGGATGGGCCAGGGCTTGTCCCTTTTCTTCCCTCCTCCGCAGTGAGCTCGACACATGTGTGCACAGTCACAAACACACACACACACACGCACACACGCACCCAGGAGTGTGTGCATCGGCACGGAGGTGACTGTCTCCCTTTTGCTCCCTCTCGCTGTGCATTACATTAAGGATTGAAGGACTCACTTGATTTAACCGGCGTTAAACTGCGGCAGGGAGCGCGGGAGCCAGCCACGTCCGTTATCAGATCATTTAATTATCAACCCTGTTATGACAAAGGCTGCTGAAATGTGGGCTGAGGGATCTCAGAGTGCAAGCGAAGAGCTCACAGCTCCCCGGTCCTGTAATCGCTGGAGGCAGACCTGGCCTGTGATCTCGGTTACACAGGCATAAATCTGGAGCAGCTCCAGTTATTTAATTGGTGTCACTTGGGAATTGCCAGCGATGCAATGGAAAGCATCATCCGGCCCTTTGGATGGGAGCCTCGTCCTTCCTGCTGGCAATTTAAACGCACCAACCGCAGCAAGTTCCTCGGTTGGGTCTCAACGGTGGCTGGAGGCTTCACCGTGCACAGAGGTGGAGGCAGAAGTTTAGGACATTTAGGGAATTGAGGAGAGTACAAATAAAGCTGGGATACAGGGAGCAAGAGGTGGAGAGTCCCGAGCACACAGGGCTCCTCGATGCAGGGAGGTGAAGGCTGGGGAAGGAGGTGAGGAAGAAAGGATGGAGGTACTGCAGGAGGAGGCATGAGGTGGAGGGGGAGTGAAGCAGCCACACGCAGAGAGGTGGAGGGGGGACAGGGACAATGCAGAGGGTTTGGATATGGCCATGGGGTGTTCAGTTTCCAGGCACTGCAATGGGCTGGTACCTGCAGTCCCCAAGTAGAGGGCAGCTGGAAAACACCGAGCAACAGAGGCGTTTGCACAAGATTGGCCCAGCCAAGTGTCCAAGACCCATCAAGGCAAGTCTTCGTCGGCTGATCTTGTTTGGGCTCTTCCTTGGTCTCACACACAGATTTCCTACAAAAGCAGGCCCTTCAAGCCTGGTTATGTCCCCCCAAATGCTGACCTGTGCCTCTTTCTTTGGCATCAGTGTCCAGAATCAATCCAGACCCTTCCTCGCCTGGTTCTGCTTTCAGCCCTGGCATCTCCCTGCAGCAATCAAGGCCACTCTCATAATCATAGAATCATAGAATGTTGAAAGGGACCTTAAAGATCACTCCATTCCAACCCTCCTGCCATGGGACCAAGTTTTCTCCTTTCATCTCCCCAAGCATCCTGCAGCTCTGGGCATGTCCTTCAGGCTCTGCAGCATTCAGAACCATCTTTGCTGCATGCCCTGGCATTGACAAGGGAGGAATTTCACTGCTCCCATCCCCTCCTGAAGGCTGGCCTGGGTTTTGTTTCCCTGCAGGGAGTTTTAATCGCCCCTTCCAAAGCCCTGGAGATCTGGAGGAGATCCCACCCGAGCCCAAATTCCTGAACGTGCCCACCTCCGTGTCTGCTTCAGATGGGCAGCTCTGGAGACCTGCACTCCTTCATGAGCCCGTCCCTGGCAAAACTCACTTTGAAGGACCTTGTTGTTGAGCTTCAGGCACACCCAACTGGAAGCCATGAGCACCACCTGTGTCCATGGGTCACCGCTCTGCAAAGCCAACCTGGATTTTTGAGGCAGGGACTTTTCCTCTCCAAACCCTTTCAGGCTGCGAACTTAGTGATATTCTGACTCTGTTTTTCTATCAATGAACTTTATTGTCCTTTTCTTGCAAACCAAAGAAGAAGAAGAAGAAGAAGAAGAAGAAGAAGAAGAAGAAGAAGAAGAAGAAGAAGAAGAAGAAGAAGAAGAAGAAGAGGAAGACAAAGGGAGTTGATGTTTGACTGCTGGGCTATCACTTAAGTCCTTGTTCCTGTTTACTCAGGACTTATTAGAGCTCATTCAATGCCTATAGCATGGCTGGATCAATACCTGCTGGGAGCAAGAGAGATTCCGCTTGGCCACTGTAGCCCATGTTGCAGAATTGATCTGCTTGGCTGCTGCAATCTGAAAATCCATCTTTTTGCGCTCTCTGCCTCTCTCTCTGCAGCGGGTTGCTAAGCAACAGGGGCTCCTTTGGGCAGCCATTGGTCAGCGCCGTGGCCGGGTGCCGTGGTCCTCCCTGGTCACTTGGCCACTTTGGGCTGCAATTTCTCCTCCAAGGATGGCTCTGGGCTGCGAGGAGGTGGGGAAAGGGCAGGGAGGAGGGAAAGGGGTTGCGGGGTGGTGAGAGGAGGGACGGGAGAAAAGGGAAATCGATATCACCTCACATTTAACCTTTCTTTAAAAAAAAAAATCTTTGAGAAAACTATATTGACCCATTCCTTATCACTTTGTGCCACTGCAGCTTTGCTCGAACCAGGGCTTCGCTGCCTGCTCATGTACTCCATAAACACTTCTCCCCCTTGTCTCTTTTTAGGGTAAATCACACTGCCACCTTCCCTTCTCCCTCTCTCTCTCTCTCACCTTGGCCGGACACAAAGTTATGCCAGTTTAGCTAAAGGTGTGTTTTAAAACTGATTTCATTAAACTGGGGCAAAACCTTTGTGCGGATGTACTGAAATCAATGTAAACCCCATTTGCATCGATTTCGCTTCGCTTTGGTAAAGGAATCGAATTATACAAACCAATAGCAACCTGCTTTAAAATGATTTAAGAGTGTCTACACAAGACCTATTTTGGCTTCTAATTTTGTGTGTAGACAAAGCCCATCCCTCCTCTCCAAAGAGTCATTCATTAGGTAAATCTCCCTGCCACAAAAGCCTCCAAGCTCTCATTCCCGTGGCCTCCCCGATGGTATCATCTTTACAGCCTCCAACAGCTCATCCTACAAGTGCTGCCTAGGATTTGCTTCTTCTCCATCAAACAAAGATCAGTGGTGAGGCGGTTCTTCTCCAATGGTATCATCTTTGCAGCCTCCAACAGCTCATCCTACAAGTGCTGTCTAGGATTTGCTTCTTCTCCATCAAACAAAGATCAGTGGTAGGGTGTTCCTCTTCAATGGTATCATCTTTACAGCCTCCAACAGCTCATCCTACAAGTGGTGCCCAGGCTTTGCTTCTTCTCCATCAAACAATGATCAGTGGTAGGGTGGTTCCTCTCCAATGATACCATCTTTGCAGCCTCCAACAGCTCATCCTACAAGTGCTGTGTAGGATTTGCTTCTTCTCCATCAAACAATGATCAGTGGTAGGGTGGTTCCTCTCCAATGATACCATCTTTGCAGCCTCCAACAGCTCATCCTACAAGTGGTGCCCAGGCTTTACTTCTCTTCCATCAGATGAAGATCAGGGGTGGGGTGGTTGTTCCCCAGGTGCTGTATTTACTCTACAGCTATTGATCCCCCTCTCAATCCATCCCACTGCAGATCCGTGGATCTCGCATGTTTGTGTGTGTCTTCTAATGACACGTTTTACTACGGTCCCTAGAGATGATGCCGTATCTCAATCCCAAAGTCTTTCTACAAGAGCTTTACAACCATTATTCTGCAATTATCGTCAAACAGCCAAAGGACAGAGGGGTTAACACTGAACCGCAAGCGCTCACAAGTGGACGCTTCCCCTTGTGAGACATCTCTGTGAAGTGGCCTCATTTCCAGAAGTGCAAATCATGGCTCAAAAGGCAGGAAAAGCAACATTTCACCAGGGTCATCAAAGCCAACCACTTTCATTAGCTACCACAAGAGGTAATTCACATGCAAAGATGTTTCCCATGACAGAAATCATGAAAATTATGCTTGCCCAGTGAAGGTGGACCTCAGGACAGCCTGTTTGACTCCAGTTAACCTCAGAGTCCCCCCCATTGGTATGTCCATATTATCATTGGGTCAGACTTTAGCAGAATCACCTCAATTTTTCGGCTCAACACACGACTCCGGGGCTGTTCATCATAACCACTCAGGGTCAACCTGCAGTGGAGAAGGTCACCAACCCATTCCTAATGGAAATGTAAGTCAAGGAACACCTGCACCACATCTGGGTAAACTACAGCTCAACAATGGAGACGAGAAACCAGAGTAGATGAGTCTTTGATCTGCCCCCCTAGACTCTGCGTGCAGGTCGATGGACCCTCATCTGATCTTGTATCCTTCAACCAAAGGAAGAAGCATCACAGGACATATATATAATTACCCTATATTAAAGATATATTACTATCTTTAAAGATATACTGTTATCTTTAAATGTAAATGAACAATTCCAGTCATTTTATCTCAGCTGGAAGAGCTGAACATAACTCAGCCCCAGGATGGTGCAATTACGAGCTCCCACTCAGTCTTTACGCACGGGCATTCCAGGAGAGCTGGATTTCAGCCGGGGGCCCCATCCTGCCACAAGGTGACAGAAGCAAATGAGTCCTTCAGCATGAAAAGTCTCCCTGACTCTGCTGCCACAACTTTCTTCTCCCATGAAGAGACAACTTTCTTCTTCCAAGAGGAAATGGACTCAAGTTGCACCTTGAAATGGACTTGAAATGGACTCAACCTCACCTCAAGGGGAGGTTCAGATTGGATATTGGGAAAAATGTCTTCCCTGACAGAGCGGTGAAGCCCTGGGAGAGGCTTCCCAGGGCCGTGGGGGAGTCTTCAGCCCTGGAGGGGTTCATAAACCATGTAGACGCAGCACTTTGGGCCATGGTTTAGTAGGGATGGTGGTGTTGGACTGGATGAGCTTAGAGGTCTTTTCCAACCTTAACAATTCTATGACTCTCCCCTTCCTTTTCAATTGCTTTTCGGAACTTTCTTGTTTTACATTGATTTTTCACCCAGAGAAAGGCAAGGCACAAACCTCAGATGAGAGGGACAACGGCTTGAGAGCCCTGTCAGTGTAGGGCTCTGTTTCTGGCAGCATCCAAAGCTCTTCCCTACGGAGCAGAGATCAAGGATACTCCAAAAGCTTTGAAAAATCAGAAAAATGTCACTTCGTCAGAACGGATCCTTTTCCCAAAGGACCCAGCTCTTCATTAAATCTCGCTTTTCAAACGTTTCATTGGCCACACGAAAAAAAGTGGTAGTCACCAGGTTGCCCCCTTTCAGCATCTTCCAAAAGAATTTTCCTCTTCCAGCCCCATGTGGGTTTATTTGTGATTTCAAATCCTGATTCGCTTACACTAAAAGGAAATTTGAAAAACAGCCCAAGCTTAAATTTGTCTCCAACTTTGAAGCTTGTCAAAACCCCTTGCTTTGATCGACAAGGTTTGTAAAGGGTCTGAATCTTTATTTTCAATTTTTTGCTTTTTTTCCGAATCGAAGACATTAAAATCCACATAAATTCTCACTGAAGGAGGAACTCCTCTCCTATCAGGTCCCAAAACTCTTCTCCAAATTCCCAAGGGGAATTAAGTGGGTACTTAGAGGCTCTGATGAATAGCACTGCATCCTCGAATCAGGGCAGTCCTTTTGCTCTTCCCACTGGGATTTGTCGGATACTCTGGTTTATACCCACCTTAACAGCTGCTGAATGATCGCTTTACTAAGCAATGCGGCAACCCCTCACAAATCCTCGCCCTAGGATCTGCGAGGACTCCCCACGCCAAAAGGACAGCTCAGGAAGACCATTAACTGATTTTTGCTTTCACTTAAAGCTTGCAACATTGACGTGCCTGCTCAATATCGGACAAGCTCTCCGCTGGCCCCAAGAGCTGAGCAGCATCTCGGGAAAATATTCCTAGTCTTCACCACCATAGAAACCTTTGGGTTTGATCCTGAGCCACAGCATCCCGCAGGGAAGATGCTCCCCTGCTCTCCCAGTCACGCCCTAACTCTCCGCGTCTCTCTACCTTCAAGAGCTGCCGGATTCCAGAGGGCTGAGGAGTGGGTTTGATCCCCGTCTTGAGCCCATCGTGGTGTCCCCGTGGTGTCCTGTCCCTGCCTCAGCCTCCTCCAGCCTTAGGATGCCAACAGGAAGAACGTTTCACATCCAACTGCAGTCAAGCACGCGCTGAAGTGCTGGTGAAGAGGGATTCTCGCCAGTCACCACCAGCTGCTCAGGGAACCCTAAGGAAGACCCCATAAGAACAGGCTCAGCTGCTGCTTTCAGGTTTCCTGGAGGATGGTGAGGGTCTCCCTGGGCTTGGCCACCTGGGTTTGAGCTTGGGGCATGGATTTGGCAGGAAAAGAGGGACGTGGCATCTCGGGAAGGGCTTACCTCAGTCCCCTCCAGCAAGACTGCTCAGGGGTTGCATCACCTAACCGGCTGCTTGGCTTTAAGGTGGGGATTAAACACAAACAGCAGCTTCAGCATCCCATGGACCCAGGTGCTGGCTGTCTTATTGGAGCACACAGGCCAGGTCCTCAAATCCTTTCGGCAATTCGTAGAATCACAGAACGGTTTGGGTCAGAAGGGACCTTAAAGCCCATCCAGTTCCACCCCCTGCCATGGGCAGGGACACTTCCCACTGGATCAGATTGCTCGAAGCCTCATCCAGCGTGGCTTTGAATTACCCCATCTCTCCCCGTGACCACCTCCGTTCTGCCCCGGTGCTGGGCAGGAACAGCCTCCTGGGGAATTCAGGCCATGCACTTCGATTTTCTTGGATGCAGCAAGTCGGGCATTGCGTTCTCTGAAGATGCACGGCTGAAACGGAGCCAGGAGCCGACCAGCAGCCCTCGGGGAGGTTTCCCCTTCTCTGCAGAGATCGCGTGGCTGGGAGATGAACCCTGAGAGGCCGTTAAAAAGCTCAAGTCTGGAATTGCTGAGGATTAACTGGCTTTTTTATTATTATTATTATTCTCTTCTTGTTTTCCATTGAACATCTGCAGATGAGGAGAGGGAGGAAGAGGAGGGGAGGAAAGGGAGGTGGGAAGAGGGAGAGACTCCATTGACAAAGCGAGGTTATTAATTTTTCAGAAAAGAGAATGTATTCTACATTTTGAGGAGAAATATTGATGCATGCTTTAATGTTCCTTTAATTTCTTTCGCTCTGTCTTCTTTCTCACTGTATTTTTTGTTCCGCACGCCCTGTGCTTTCAGAAGCCCCTGTCCTTTGCAAGGTCCCGTCTTTTCAGAAGCTCCCATCCCCTTGCGAGCCCCCAAACACGTTAAAAACCTCTTTCTAAATTCACCTTGAAGCTGCAGTTACTTGGGGGACGAACCAGAAGCTCCCGCTTCCCAACACACTTATATTTGCTGTATAATTAACACAAGACAAGTGTTGAGAGCAGAGCCAGCAGCAGGAGATTTCTGCTGCCCCAGAGGTTGCAGAACCAGCCTGAGCAGCCAACAGACACAAGAAGGGGGGATGATAACGTTTTGCGCCCCAGGTCTCGGCCAAGGCGCTGGTGTAGGGACCGGGCGGACCTTTGCGGGATGCCCTGCGGATTTCCGCAGCCATGGGGCTGCATTGCCAGCCTTTGCCATCCTGAGGTCTCCCCAGAAGGTCTCCAGGCTGCTGCTTGGAGCTGGCACCCCGCTTTCCATGCTGTTGCTCTGAGTCTGTGATGCTTTTTCGGTGTCTATTTGTTCTTTCTTCTCTTCTGCGTCCTTTTTGCAGCCCTCTCAGGTTGCTTCTCCCTTTGCATCATTGAACTCAACCCCTGAGGGGCTTCAGCTCCGCTGGCCCAAAGCCTTCCTGAAATGCCAAATCAAGGGCTTCGGTGCCCAGGGGAGAAGGAAGAGCTTTGAAATCACCTCCACAACTGGGTGATGCCGGGTCTGTTTGTGCAGCGGCTGGATAAATCACCCAGAAGCCTCAGTGTCCCGAGCACACGTGTGCATTTAGCCCTTTATACACTACGTAAACGAAGGGCAGGAAACAAAAACTTCATCCATTAACACAATGACAGATATTTCCCTGTTCTTAGGCCAGCCCTAGTCAAGCAAAACAGTTAAGTACATGATTAATTTGAAGACTAAGAGACTTAAGCACATGCTTAAGCGTTCTGCAGCTCCGGACCTAACAACAGAGGTTTCTACAGAGCAATCCATGCTCACGACATGTTACAGTGGTGCTTAGATGTATGGATTAAGGGTGCCATAAACAGTTGAGATATTCTGTTTAAACAATCATTTGTTGACAAGACTATTCTAAGCCCATCGAATCCCTAAGTGATAGATGTATGTTGTCTTTCTGGGTCTCATGCTGTATCAGCCATTGATTTTTTTCAGCCTGGATGCTAAGGTAACCTTTACCTGAGAGCTTAAGTAGAAAGCGATGGGTGTATGCTCACCGTAACAGCTCCTGTTTGTATTGCTGGAGCCAGGATGGAGCACCAGGCTGCCCTGGACCACTCCAAGGGCTGGGGATGAAGGAGAACATCTGGCAGTGCACAGGCTGGGGGGACATCAGCCAAGTGATGCTTTGGTCAGGGTCTTACTCCAACCTGAAGCATGTCTCGGGGTGGTTTATGATCCCCAGTCCTCTACGAGCCACCCCAGGGAGCAGCAGCATCATTCTGTCATCCATCTCCCCTCTCAACACCCACTTCAGGAGACCTTTGTCTCCAGAGCCCCACGGGTGCCCCGATGGCTCCATCCCTGTGTGGGTGCCGCGATGGGACACCCTTCTTTGAGATCTGTTTTAATCACATTTATACAGTGTAACCAGGGGAAGGGATCTATCGACAGTCTGTCTTTATATTTCTGTCAATTCTTCCGGAGACATCATTAAATCTAAGAGTGGATCTTAATTTAACGTGTTAGCTAACAGGTTATTTAATTACTTTTCAATACCCACCCCAAAAAAAAAAAACTGAGGAGTGGGGAAAAGGGCTGAGTATTAAGGGAAGGAAAAAAAAAGCAAGATGATGAACGCATCCAGGTTTCCCGGATCTGCAGAGAAATCGTCTCCTCAGCCCCTTCGCCCCTTCTCGCTCACAAGAAAGAGCCCTGTTGCGTTTCCCCTTCTCCCCACTGTGTTCAATAATAAATGAAAATGGTAAAAAGCAATTCATACACAGGCTAAGCGTCTGGATTTATTATCAAGACAATTACACCAAGGAGAATTCCCGGAAAATTACTCTTTGAAGTCTTTCTCTGCCACCCCCTCCTAGTTTGGATAAATACAGCAGCAATTACTGCTGTGGGGGAGAGGAGGGCACGGGGAAAGGGGTGCCACTGCCTCGCACCCCAGCCAGGGTGGCATCTGGCACGGGGGTGGCTTCGTGTCCCCGGATAGCGGGTGGGTTTGGTGGTGGTGGGGAGTTGGTTTGGGGGCAGCGGATGCAGGATTCCCTTGGAGAGATGTGTGTGATGGATATCGGCTGCGGCCAGTCAGCACGCTCTGTGCTGTCTGTCTCGGTGTGTGTAACAGATCCGGGTGGGAATGAGCTGCTTCGGATTGTTTCAGTGACAAGGGCACCGTGACCCAAGACACGCGGGTGGGCGAGAGGCAGCCTGGGCACCCCGTCCTGCGGGCACCCAGGATGTTGTCCCCAACCCTACCTCATCCCTGTCCCTGCCTTGTCCCCTTCCCTGCCTCATTTCCCATTTTCCCTCTCCCCCGTTCCTGTCTCATCCCTCTCTCATCCTCATCCCCGTCCCTGCCAGTCTCCACACCTGCCTCTTTCCGATTTTTGCCTCATTTCCTATTTTCACTTACCCTCATCCCTGCCTTGTCCCCATCTCTGTCCCTGTCTCATCCCTCTTTCTGCCTCATTTCCCAGGTTCCCACACCCCCATCTCTGCCTCGTCCTTGTCCCTACTTCATCCCCATTCTTTCCTCTTCCTCACCCCCATCCCTGCCTTGTCTGCGTCCCTGTCCCTGACTCGTCCCTACTTCTGCCTCATCCCCATTCCTGCTTCTTCCTCATCCCCATCCCTGCCTCATTTCCCATTTTCCCTCACCCCTATCTCTGCCTTGTCCTTGTCCCTACTTCATCCCCGTTCCTGCTTCTTTCTCATCCCCATCCCTGCCTTATCCTCATGCCTACCTTATCCACATCCCTGCCTCTCCCTGTCTCTCCCCCATCTCCCTCACCCCCATCTCTGCCTTGTCCATTTCCCTACTTCATCCCTGCCTCTTCCTCATCCCCATCCCTCTCTCATCCTCATCCCCATCCCTGCCTCGGCCCCATCCCTGCTTCTTCCTCATCCCCATCCCTGCTTCATTTCCCATTTTCCCTCCCCCCCATCTCAGCTTCATCCTTGTCCCTACTTCATCCCGTTCCTGCCTCTTCCTCATCCCCATCCCTATCTATTCCCATCCCTGTCCCTACCTCATCACTCTCCCTACCTCATCCCCGTCCCTCCTTCTTCCCCATCCTCATCCTTGCCTCACCCCAATCCCTGCTTCTTCCCCAACCTCATCCTCATCCCTGTTTCTTCCCCATCCTCATCCTCATCCCTGCTTCATCCCTGTTCCTGCTTCTTCCCCAACCTCATTCTCATCCCTGCTTCTTCCTCATCCTCATCCCTGCCTTATCCCCATTCCTGCTTCTTCCCCATCCTCATCCTCATCCTCATCTCTGCCCCTTCCCCATCCTCATCCCTGCTCCTTCCCCATCCTCATCCCTGCTTCTTCCCCATCCTCATCCTCATCCCTGCTCCTTCCCCATCCTCATCCCTGCCTCATTCCCATCCCTGCTCTTTCCCCATCCTCATCCTCATCCCTGCTTCTTTCCCATCCTCATCCTCATCCCTGCTTCTTCCCCATCCCCATCCTCATCCTCATCCCTGTTCCTTCCCCATCCTCATCCTTATCCCTGCTCCTTCCCCATCCTCATCCTCATCCCTGCTCCTTCCCCATCCTCATCCCTGCTTCTTCCCCATCCTCATCCCTGCTTCTTTCCCATCCTCATCCTCATCCCTGCTTCTTCCCCATCCTCATCCTCATCCCTGCCTCATTCCCATCCCTGCTCCTTCCCCATCCTCATCCTCACCTCTGCTCCTTCCCCATCCTCATCCCTGCCCATTCCCATTCCCTCCTGCCCCTACCCCTTCTGGCTTTTCCCTCCCTGATTGGGGGTACCTGTTGCGGGCTCTGAGCCGCGGGGATTGGGGGGGGACTCTGGCCCTGCAGCCCCCCCCGGGGCCGCTTAAAGCTCAGGATGAGCCGGAGGGGGTGGGGAAGGGAGCTTGGCTGTACCTTCCCTCTACCCTTGGGGAGAAAAGTCTCCAAAAACGGGATCCTTTGGAAAAAGCAGAGATGTTTTCCGACCCAGGAGAAGCAGCCCTGCAGCACCCGGAAAATACCTGCGGGAAATACAGAGAAACAGAATTAATATATATATAACATATATATAATATATATATAATACATATAATATATATATTTTTATATATTTATATATTATATATATATCAGATATATAAAATAAAAAGGCTCTTTGGCTCTATATATTCTTACATATATTATGTATAAAATAACTCACGTGCTTTCGGTGCTCTCTGCGATAGAGGAATGAGCTGCAGCACAGCAGAAAGCGTCCGTTTCCTTTCGTTTCCTTTCGTTTCCTCGATGCTTCCCAACTCCCCGGATCTTCGCCCCCAATCCCTGCCCTCCCTACCCCCCTCTTAAGCCCCCGAGAAGCCCTTGGGGTACTCAAGGAGTCGGGGTTGATGGTCCTAGAAATGCATAGGGAGAAAAAAAAGTGGGAGAGAGCTGGAGGGCAAGAAGAATTTCGAAGGGTTTTTCTGCCCCCCCTGCTCAGCAGAGCACCCACAAACTCGTTGCATGGGTCATATTGGGGTTTATATACCTACTTGCACCCCAGCCCGGGCTCGGGGATGACCGGGCCCGAGCAGGGAAAGAGGGAAAAGGGAGAGGAAGAAGTGGGGGGGAAAAAATAAAGAAAAGCAAAAATAAGATTTCACTTCGGAACTGGAGGAAATCTCAGGGATTTTTACCCGTTTTGCCCCGAAAGCCTCTTCGGGGCTGAGCCCGCCCCGAGCTTCTGCCAGGGTGTAAAGTTCAGAGCTGCCCCGCTGGGAAGTTTTGAAAACAAATTGTAGAGGAAAAAGGCTTCTGGAAGCTGCCGGTGGTTATCCCGGAGCTGGAAGCAGCGGGGGGGTCCGCTTGGACCCCGAGACCGGAGCGGGTGCGGAGCCCCCCCTCAAGGATGCTCAGCCCCGGCCGGGGCTCTGCGGAGCCGCTTCGTTCGAGGGAACCCTGCGGGGCTGACATCGAAAAAAGCCCCAAATCCTCCTCAAATTGCCCCCCCGGGGTAAAATTGGAAGGAATTCCCCCCCCAGCTCCTCTCTCCGCTGCCCCCCCGGCCCCACCGCTCCCGGTGACCGAGTTTCGGGGCGCTTCAAAGTTTCGGGATAAACGAGAAAAGTCTCCCGAAAGGCTATGGAGGGGCTGATTCTTCCTCCACCCCCCGTTTAAAGCCCCCCCCTGCTTGATTTCCCCTCCTTGCTGCCGGTTTTCCCCACTTTCAGCCCTACCCATGGATCCTGGGGTAAAGCGGGAGGCGGGCGGCGTGTGGGAGGGGGCAAATCCCGATGGGTTTCCCGGTGTGTCCTTCTCCCTAAAGAACTTTGGGACCGATTCTGCAGAGAGGGGGGATTTTTTTTTTTTTCCCTCCTGGGGAGAAATGAAAAAAAAAATTTTTTTTTATTAAAAAAAAGGAAAATAATAAATATATATATATAATATTATATTTCTCAAAAAGGAAAGGAAAAGAAACAAGGAGAGGAGGGGAAAGGGCCTGATTTTGTGACTAAAATTGCGTTAAAATAAAAATAAAGCTGCCGAGGGTGCAGAGTAGCAGGGAAAGGGGGGGTCGGGAATTTTAGCAGAGGAAAAGGTGGATGGGGAAAAGGCTGAAGTGGTTTTTTTTTTCCTGGCTGGATTCCTGCCCAAAGCGCCACAACGCCCTGGGAGCCTCGGGGAAATCGAGGAAAGGTAAATCGGACCCGAAAATTCAGGAGGAGCCTCGAGAGAGGTGGGGGGGGGATAGAGGGCTGCGGTCCCTGCGCTGCTCCCCTGGGAATGGGGAACCCCAAACCCCACTTGAATAACCCCAAATCCCGCTTGAATAACCCCAAATCCAAGCGGAACTTTTCCAGCGTGGCTTTTTTTTTTTTTTTCCTTGTTTTGTTTTGGAAGGGAAAGCGTTTGAATTCCCCTTCAAGAACCGGTATCAAAGTCTCTTTTTTTTTTCCTTCTTTTTTTGTTTTTTTTTTTTTTTTTAAAGCTATCGATTGCAAAAGTCTTATTTAAACCAACACATTTTAGTTTCTCACATTTTAAAACATCATCTGGGGCCCATTGTATGGGAAATCGATTAGCAGAAATTGCCACGCTCTTTTGCCTCTCCCGCTTGATTGTTGTAAAATCGAGACATCCATAGGCAAAGGTTGGGCTGGGGAAGATTTGGAACCCAAATGAAAGGGGTTGCGAGGAATCTATAGGCACTAAATAATTCACCTGCCAGGCGATGGTGCTGTGATTTGGAAGCCTTAAAGAACTTGAAGGAACTTGAGCTGCCGGAGGGGCAGGGCTCTGGCGGGATGAAAACGGGAGCCACGTTGCCACCTCCTTCTCCTTCCCAGCCAGGTAAAAACAAAATGGTTTTTTATCCCCTGCTTTGTACCTGGTGGTCGGTTGCAAGAATTACTGCCTGCAGGTGCTCTTCCCACTCCTTCAGGTGTATTTCTGGCGGTGGCTTTTTGGGTTTCGAGCTGTTGCGAAGTGTGAGGAAGGGGGAATAAATACATAAAAATTAGAATTAAACCGATTTGAACGGCCCCGGGAGGCGGGGGGAGAGGCAGGAGAGGGCAGCAAGGGGGATTCTGCATCCAACACAGTCTTCCATAGGCATAACTTCCCTCCTTGCGGTTTTTTTTTTGGGGGGGTTACCGGGGGGGTCCACTAGGGCTGCAGGGAGATTCTTGATCGTCCCGTCTAAACGGAGCCTCTGGGGGAAAAGGGGAGGGTTGGGGGGTGCTGGGAGGGTTGGAGGGGGGGTGCAAGGAGGGTTGGGGGGGGGGGGGGGCTGCCCTGTGCTCCCCACCCCCCCCCCCGCACTTACCCCTCTCCGCCCCCGGGCTGCCTGCGCTGCCCGAGCTCCTCTCGGAGCTGCCGAAGAGCAGAGGGATGGGAATGAAATAGGGAGCTCAAGAAGGGAAAAAAAAAAAAAGGAAGGGAAGGGAAGGAAGGGGAATCAATAGCATCCAGCTGGCGAATGGAGACCGGCCTCTCCATAAAGCTGAGCCCTGGCCCATCACCGGCGCCTCTGGGCGCTCCGAACGGCTTCCCCGGGGCCGGGGCTGCGAAGGAGCTGCAAAACCCCGCCGGGCTCACCCATGGCCCGACCCGTGGACCACCCCCCCCCCCCCATCCCCATCCTCCTCCTCTACCCCTTACTCCCCCAGCCCCGCATCTCTCGGTGCCTCTCGCCTAATGATATTGCATCGATCGGGGAAGGGCCGGGGGGCGGGGGGGGGGAGGCGCGGGGCTACTGCATTACTCAATTATGTCGCACTAATTACTAAAAAGTCTCTTTTCTTTTTCTTTTTTTTTTTGTGTTGTTTGCTCGGCGCAGGGCAGAGTCCAGCGCCTGCCCCAGGGGCCCCCGGTGCTGCTGGGGGGGGGGACACACACACACAACGAGGAAAAGGGGGCGGTGGTCCCTGCCCAGGGATGCTGTGATGCTGTGCGGGACGGTGGGAGCGCCGGGCAGCTGCCGGGATAGATCTATCGATGGGCGGTCGATGGATCGGTCGATGCGCTATCGCCATTATTACACTCAATGAAACCCTTCCAGGCGCGGCTGCTTCAGCCCTGGGTTGTTCCCAACCTCCTCCTCCTCGCTGCGCACCCCCTCAACGAACCCCAGCATCCTCTAGCACTGTCAGGCTCCAGGTGCCCCTGCCCATCCTTTCCCAGCTCCTGGTACCTCCTTGCCAATCCTTGCTCGGTTCCAGCCCTCACCCCATATCCCTGTCCAGCTCCAGGTGCCCCTGCCCATCCTTTCCCAGCTCCTGGTACCCCCTTGCCCATCCTGGCCCGTCTCCGGGTACTCCATGTCCCTCCCTGCCCAGCTCCAGGTATCCCCTGCCCATCCCTGTCCGACTCCATCCCTCCCACCCCCCACTCCCCCAGCCCATCCCTACCCGGGTTTGCTCCCCCTCTATCCATCCCTGGTCGTCTCCGAGCCCCTTTGCCCATCTCTGCTGGGCTTTAAGCCCCCCTTGCGCATTGTTGCCCGGCTCCAGCCCCCCCAATCCATTCCTGCTCGGCTGTGAGCACCCCCTGCCCATCCCTGCCGGGCTTTGAGACCCCCTGCCCATCCAAGCCCCTCTAACCACCCCTGCCCATCCAAGCCCCCCTACCCATCCCTGACTAACCCCAAGCCCCTCTGTCCATCCCTGCTCAGTTCCGAGCCCCCTCTGCCCATCCCTGCTCGGCTCTGAGCCCCCCCCCCTCCCCTTCTGCCCAGCCCTGCCCATCCTGCCCAGCTCCAAATCCGTCTACCTATCCCTGCCCAGCTCTGAGACAACCCACCCATCCCTGCCCGGCTCTGAGACCCCCCGTCCATCCCTGCCCAGCTCTAAGACCCCCTGCCCATCCCCGCCCGGCTCTGAGACCCCCTGCCCATCCTTGTCCGGCTCCGAGCCCCCCCTAGCCCATCCCTGCCCAACTCCAAGCCCCCCACTCATCCATTCCCAGCTCTGAGCCCCCCTGCCCATCCCTGCCCGGCTCTGAGACCCTCTGCCCATCCCTGCCCGGCTCTGAGCCCCCCTGCCCAGCTCTGCTCAGCTCTGAGACCCCCTGCCCATCCTTGTCCGGCTCCGAGCCCCCCCCCCCCCGCCCATCCCTGCCCAACTCCAAGCCCCCCACTCATCCATTCCCAGCTCTGAGCCCCCCTGTCCATCCCTGCCCGGCTCTGAGACCCCCTGTCCATCCCTTCCCAGCTCTGAGCCCCCCTGTCCATCCCTTCCCAGCTCTGAGACCCCCCTGTCCATCCCTTCCCAGCTCTGAGACCCCCCTGTCCACCCCTTCCCAGCTCTGAGACCCCCTGTCCATCCCTGCCCGGCTCTGAGCCCCCCTGCCCATCTCTGCTCAGCTCTGAGCCCCCATGCCCATCCTTGTCCGGCTCCGAGCCCGCCCCGCCCATCCCTGCCCAACTCCAAGCCCCCCACTCATCCCTGCCCGGCTCTGAGCCCCCCCGCCCATCCCTGCCCAACTCCAAGCCCCCCACTCATCCCTTCTCGGTTCTGAGCCCCCCCCCCGCCCCCCCTCCTCGTCCAACTCCAAGCCCTCCCCCCCCCCCCCCCCCCATCCCTGCCCGGCTCACTGTCCCGTTCCCTACCCGGCAGCCCCCACCCGGATCCCGGGGACCCCCTTCCCTCCCGGTTTCGGGGTCCCACTCACGGCAGGGATGCACCGGGAGTGAGAGCTGGGAGATGGGGCCGGATTCCTCCCCTATCCCAGTTCGGACCTTACTCCGAGTACTTACTCTGAGTGTAAAGGGGGCGAAGGGCAGAAAAGTGGCTGAGGGAGGGACCCCAACTCCCCCCGGGAATATCCTCTGCTCCCCAGGAATTTGGAGGGCTTTATTTCATTGAATTGAGCACTTCAGCCACTTCCCAAGGATGGGATGGGATGGGATGAACAGGAATGGGGTGGGATGAAGAGGGTGGGATGGATGGGATGGCATGGTATGGCATGGAATAGATGGGTCGAACGGGATGGAACAGTTGGGATGGGATGTATAGTATAGATGGGATAGAACAGATGGGATGGATGGGATGAATGGGATAGAATGGTTGGGATGGGATAGATGGGATGGGATGGAACAGATGGGACAGACAGGGTGATGGAATGGATGGGATGAATGGGATAGAATGGTCGGGATGGGATAGATGGGATGGGATGGAGCAGATGGGACAGACAGGGTGATGGAATGGCTGGGATGGGATGTGTAAGATACATGGGATGGAACAGATGGGATGGACAGGGTGAATGGGATGGAGTGGTTGGAATGAGATAGATGAGACGGGATGCGGTGGGATAGCATGGAACAGATGGGACAGATGGAGTGAGCAGAATGGAATGGCTGGGATCGGATGTATAGGATATGTGGGGTAGGATGGAACAGATGGGATGAATAGGATGGAATGGCTGGGATGGGATAGATGGGTTGGAATGGCTGGGATGGGATAAATGGGGTGGAACAGATGAGCTGGAACAGATAGGATGAAGAGGATTAATGGGATAGAATGGTTGAAATGGAATTTATAGGATAGATGGGATGGACCACATGGAATGGGGTGAATGGGATGGAGGGCTTGGGATGAGATAGATGGGATGGAACAGATGGGATGGAATAGGATGGGATGGACTGTGTTAAACACACTGAGTTGGGGTGGGATGCTAATGTTTGCCCCATCATTCACCCCGGAGCCGGGGAGGGACACCCCGTCCCGCGGCCCCGGGAGAGTCGGGACGCGCTTCTCCCGCCCGGAGCCGGGCGGTGACCGGGGCCGAACCGCGAGTGACCCCGGGAAACCGCGGGGCTGAGCTGATCCCTTCGCTCTGGTCAATAAAGGCCCGAGGAGGCGGCGGTCCCGTCCCGGGAAAGACCCCGAGGGCCCTCCGGACCGGTGGCTTCAGCCCGGCTCATGTCGTCTATTCATCCTTTCCGTCTCCTTCCATTTTCCCTTTTTCCTTTCCCCTTTCCCAGTCCATTTTCCCTTTTTCCGTTCCCTTTTCCCTTTTTCCTTTCCCTTTTCCCTTTTTCCTTTCCCTTTTCCCATTCCATTTTGCCTTTTTAGTTTCCCTTTCCCCTTTCCCATTCCATTTTGCTTTTCCGTTTCCCATTTCCCTTTCCGGTTTCTCTTTCCCTTTCCATTTTCCCTCTCCTTTTTCCTTTCCCATTTCCATTTTCCCTTTCCATTTCCATTTTCTCTTTCCCGTTTCCCTTTTCCCTTTCCATTTTCCCTTTCCCTCTCGCTTTACCTTCCCTTCCCCTTTTCCCTTTCACGTTTCTGTTTTCCCTTTCCCTTTTCCCTTTCCCATTTCCATTTCCCTTTCCCTTTTCCATTTCCCTTTTCCCTTTCCCTTTTCCATTTTCTCTTTCCTTTTCCATTTCCCTTTTCCCTTTCCCAGTTTCTCTTTCCTTTTCCCTTTCCATTTTCCCTTTCCATTTCCATTTTTCCCTTTCCCATTTCCCTTTTCCCTTTCCCTTTTCCCTTTTCCTTTTCCCTTTCCCTTTCCCCCTTCCCCTTTTCCCCCCCCCCCGGGTCCTAGTGCCCCACGCACAACCGTGTCACGCCCCCCCGGCCAAACTCCGCCCCCTCCCCTTTCCGAGTGGGAGCAGCTCCTGCTGCGGGGGGGGGATGGAGCAGGGGGGCAGGGAAAGGTGGGGACACGCGTGGGAAAAAGGTGGGGGGGCAGCCAGGCCCTGGCTGGGGGGGGACCGAGGGGAGGGGAGAGGAGCATCCAGAGGTGGGGCAGCCAGCTGTGTGCAGCGGGGGACGGGTCAGCCAGATGTGAAGGGGGACACCTCTGCCAGATGTGCTGGGTGCTGCGGGGAGGGGGGACACACACACACACAAACCCAATTTGGGGGGGGTCAACTTGATATAGGGGTCACCTCGGTGCGGGGGTGGGGGGTCACCCCCGTGCTAGGGGGGGGTCACCTGGGTGAGGGGGGGGGCATAATGGTTCCATTGTGGGGGGCACACCTGGTACGCGGGGGGTGTCATCCAGATGCGGAGGGCATCGCCTGGGCTTGGGGGGGGCTATGGCTGCTTTGCAGGGGGGGATATTTGGTACGGGGGGGGGGGGTGTTATCCAGGTGCAGGGGGGTCCCCTGGGCTTGGGGGGGCTATGGCTGCTTTGCAGGGGGACACACCTGGTACGGGGGGGTCACCCCGGTGCAGGGGGGCGTTATGTCTCCGTTGAGGGGGGGGACACCTGGTACAAGGGGGGGCATCCAGATGCGGGGGGGGGGGGGTCACCTGGGGGCGAGGGGGGAGATTAATGGCTCCATTGCTGAGGGGACACCTGGTACGGGGTGGGGGTGACCTTAGTGAGGAGGGGGGGGTCACCCCGGTACGGGGTGGGGGTGACCTTAGTGAGGAGGGGGGGGTCACCTGGACAGGAGGGGGGGTGTCACCTCTGCTGGGGATGCGGTGCAGCCCCTCGTGTTTGAGCCCCGGGAGATGATGATGTTGGGGGGGGGGGGGGGGGCGGTGCAGCTTGGTTCGAAGGGGGGGTGGTGGTGGTGGAAGGGGGCGTGGCTTTGCTGACGTCACGGCGCGGCCCAGAGCGAGGCTGCCGGGAGCCGAACCGCAGCCGCCCCGAGCGCCCGCCCCGCACCGCCCCGCGCCCCCCGCTCCGCACCACGGCGCGGAGCATCATGCTGGCCTGACCGCGGGGCGAGGGACATCGATCCCCCTCCCCAGAATTCATCCAGGGGAAAAAAAAAAAAAAAAAAAGAGGAAAAAAAAAAAAAGGGGGGGGTGGAGAAGAAAAAAAAAAAAATAGGGAGGGGGGGACGGTGGAGGAGGAGGAGGAGGCGGGGGGGGTGGGGGAGGAAGGCAGCGAGCGAGCGGGCGAGGCAGCAGCAGAGCCCGGTGGCCACCATGGAGCTGGCGATGGAGAACCTGGGCAGCTTGCACGGCGTCCCGCACTCGCAGCCCGCGGAGCTGCTGAGCCCGGCGCACGGCAGGCAGGGCTCGCACCGCAACCTCGTCCCGCACGGCCGGCCAGCCATGGTGTCGGGGATGGCTTCCATCCTGGAAGGGGGAGATTACCGCGGAGAACACAGCCTGGCAGCCCCGCTACACCCGGCCATGAGCATGTCCTGCGAGTCCCCCTCCGGCATGAGCCTCAGCAGCACCTACACCACGCTGACCCCCCTGCAGCACCTGCCGCCCATCTCCACCGTTTCGGAGAAGTTCCACCACCCGCATCACCATCATCACCACCATCACCCGCACCAGCGCTTGGCCGGCAACGTGAGCGGCAGCTTCACCCTCATGCGAGACGAGAGGAGCTTGGCTTCCATGGGCAACCTCTACAGCCACTACCCCAAGGACATGCCGGCTATGGGGCAGCCCCTCTCGCCGCTGCCCAACGGGCTGGGCAGCCTGCACAACGCCCAGCAGCCTCTGGCTCCCTACGGCCCCGGGGGCCACTTGCCCAACGAGAAGATGCTCTCGCCCAACGGCTTCGACTCGCACGCCGCGATGCTGTCCCGGGGCGAGGAACACCTCGCTCGGGGCTTGGCGGCTCCCAGTTCGGCTATGATGCCACCTCTCAACGGGATGCACCCCCACGGCCACCCGCACCCCCAAGCCGGTGGTTCTCTCTTGGGTGAACGGGAACGTCAGGCCTCGGCTACCGGATCGCAACCGGGGAGCTCCGGGCAGGTGGAGGAGATCAACACTAAGGAGGTGGCTCAGAGGATCACGGCCGAGCTGAAGCGTTACAGCATCCCTCAAGCCATCTTCGCGCAGAGGATCTTGTGCCGCTCCCAGGGGACCCTCTCGGACCTGCTGAGGAACCCCAAGCCCTGGAGTAAGCTCAAATCCGGCCGGGAGACTTTCCGGAGGATGTGGAAATGGTTGCAAGAACCGGAATTTCAAAGGATGTCGGCGCTCAGGCTGGCAGGTAAGGACATAGCACCCACCCGGCATCTCCGGGGGAGGGGGGGCTGCGAACACGCGTGGGGATCCCTCCTTCGTGGGAAGGCATCACGGGATGGGGATGGGGATGGACTGGGGGTTACCGGGCCGATTTGAGGCTTCACCTTCCAAAGAGATGCTAAAGGCTTGGAGAAGAAAGGGAAGGAAATTGTATTTCAGGTGAATTACAGTCAAGGCGAATCATATTGAAAGCGAATTCCTCCTCTCCCGGCCTGCTCCTGCCTGTGGGAAATGCGGGATCCCGGGAGGAAGGGCTGGAGAGACGGCAGCTGGCGGTGCTTCCCGTCCCCCATTCGGCTCCTTCCAGCCCCGGCGGGGATTCGGTCCCTTGTCCCCGGCATGGCCACCGCAGAGCCGGTGGCAGCTCCCCGCAGCGCTCCCCGCCGCCGGCTCGGTTGCCTCCAGCCCCGGGGATGATTCCACGCTTCATTCCTCCCATCGAACCGGTCTCTTGTCCCCGAGACGGACACCGGAGCCCCGCTGGCAGCTCCCCTCGCTCCCCGCCGCCCGTTCGGTTGCCTCCAGCCCCGGCGGGGATTCCTCTCCCGGTTCCTTGTCCCTAGGACGGACACCGGAGCCCCGCTGGCAGCTCCCCGCCGCCCGTTCGGTTGCCTCCAACCCCGGCAGGGATTTCTCTCCCAGCGAACGTGTTCCTTGTCCCCAGGATGGACCCTGGCGAGCCGGTAGCAGCTCTCCCTCCGCCTCCCGCGGGTGCGGGCTGAGCCTCAGCCGGTCCCGGAGCCTTCTCGGTGCTTTTGGCCCCGCCGATCGCTCCAGGAGCCGCGTTCCTATCCGTTCCTCCCTCTGCCCCATCGCGCCCCACCGGGAACCTCTGCTCCCTCGGGGCACCGACTGCCCTCAAAGAGAAGGGGGAACCTCCAGCTGCTCCCCGATTTAGCTGGGAACCCCCCTGCTTCCCCGCAGCACCGCGGGTGCGGAGCGCAGCGCGGTTCCCCGCGGCCTCAGCCCGCAGCTGGCTCCAGGATTTAGCTGGAAAAACGCGGTTTTTTCCGCATTGTGGCTGCATGGGGAGAGGCTCCCAGTCCTCCGAGCTGCAAACACAGGGCTGGGCTTCCAGCCCTTCCTTCCTCGGCTCCTCCGCGCCGTCCCCGGCTTCTCCGTGGGATAAAAACCCCCACGCGTGTACGGTATTTTATTTGTAAGAAATCCGAGTTTTCCGGGCGCTCGGCGGAGCCCGCGGTTATTTATGGAGGAGAGCAGCGTTCATATGTATTTAGTGTAATTCAGTTGCTCTTTAATTAGGGCAGGGTAGTGGCATCTTTTAGTTCCAGTCGATGCCCTATTGAAAAGCAGTTAATAGAATGCAAATTGTTCCTGGCTTTACAAGGTTCTGGTAAATAAAGATTTAAACACTGCCGCGACCGGCCGTTTAATGCCCCCGTTGTTCGGGCTAATTGAGCAGCGGGTGGCTGCTTTCTGACTCGCCAAAAACTGAAATGATAACCGGGATGGGGATGGCAAAGATGCGGCTGGGGGAGGCTCGAGGGGTCCCTTCCCACCGGCTCGGATCGGGCTCCGGCCCCGCTGCCACCGCTCCTCTCCTGCGCAGCGTCCTGCGAGGCTTATGCTCCCAAAAATGGTTTTTCTTCTGTCTCAATTTGTTTTTATTCTCCCCTTCATTGTTTTTATTCTCCCCAAAGTGTTCTTTATTCTCCCCAAAGTGTTCTTTATTCTCTCCAAAGTGTTCTTTATTCTCCCCCAAAATGGTTTTTATTCTTCCTAAAATGATTTTTATTCCCCAGCACCGAGTTTTCTGCAGCTCCACGGGTGCCTTGAAGATGTTATTTACGGAAATTACACACACCCCCCCCCCCTATTTCCTAGGTTCAGGGTTTAATTCTTCGCCTTCTGCCAAAACAGGCAAAAAAAAACCCCAGCACAAAACCATCATCAAAACAACAAACCAACCACCTCGCCGTGAATTCACCTGCCTTGAGCTCCTGCTCCCTACGCCGAGCTGCCCTCGGATGGGGATCGGGGGATCCTCCCGGCCGCTTTGTTCCCGGTTCCCAGCCCCGTTCCCGTTCCGCCGAGATCCGCTTTCGTTTCGTGTGTGTGTGTGTCCCAACCCGGACCCGGGCGTGGGGCAAAGCTCCAGCCCCTCGGGCTCAGCTCTGGCCCCGCCGCCCCCAGAAGAGGGGTTAGAGGGGAGGGGGTAGCACCGGTGGATGCTCCTTTCAGGCCACCCCGGGCTCGGGGCTGGAGGTGTCTGGGGGGCTGAGCCCCCCCTGCAAGAAGGGACGGCTCTTCTCCCCACCTGGGCAGCCATCGGCTTTCTTCTTCGGCCGGGACTAGGACTGGTCCTATTCCTATTCTTATTCCTATTTCTACCCTTGATGCTGATCCTATTCTTATTCCTGGTCCTATTCCTATTTCTGTTTCTAGTCCTGGTCCTATTCTTAATCTTGTTCCTGCTCCTGCCCTTAGTCCTGGTCTTATTCCGATTCTGATTCCTGTTCCTATTCCTCTTTATTCGTATTATTATTTCTCTTCTTATTCCTATTTCTGTTCTTATTCCTATTTCTCTTCTTATTCCTATTTCTGTTCTTATTCCTATTTCTCTTCTTATTCTTATTTCTCTTCTTATTCCTATTTCTCTTCTTATTCCTATTTCTAGCCTTGGTCCTGGTCCTGGTCCTGGTCCTGGTCCTGGTCCTGGTCCTGGTCCTATTCCTATTCCTATTCCTATTCCTATTCCTATTCCTATTCCTATTCCTATTCCTATTCCTATCTTTCTTTATTCCTATTCCTGTTCCTCTTTATTCCTATTCCTGTTCCTATTCCTATTTATTCCTATTCCAAATACTATCTGTTCCTGTTCCTATTCCGATTTATTCCTGTTCCTATTTGTTCCTGTTCCTATTCTTATTCCTGTTTCTAGCCCTGGTCCTGGTCTCGGTCCTATTCCTATTCCCGGTCCCGGCCCCCCCCCAGGGCTGCAGGAGTCCATCTGATGGATTAGTCCGAGTCAGTAAATCGCGGATCGATAAACACGCCGGGCCCCTATAAATGGCAATTCCCGCTTTTCTCCTTTTTCCACTCCAGTTCCCCCGCTCCCCCGGCCGCAGATGAACCATTAATTATTCAGCCAGGCCCCCGGGCAGCTCCGCACCCGGGGGGGGCACGACTCTTCCCCCCACCCCCCCCCCACCTCCCAGCCCCAGGCTCCGCAAAATAGAGGGGTCCCACGGGGAAACATCTGGGCAGCATCTGGCGGTGCCCATCCCATCCCTCCGGGCCATCCATCTCCGTGACCCCTTGTCACGGTCCCCCCCCCCCCCACGAACTCCAGATGCAGCTTTACAAACTTCGTCACCCCCCCCCCCACCCACCATCCGTAGACGGTGAGGAGCTCACACTGTGGCACTTTTGGGGGTTCCCGAATGGAGAAGACCCTACCCGTGACCCCCACACAAGTCCATGAGTGGTGAGGAGCTCTCACCGCAACACCTTTGGGGGTTCCTGAATGGAGAAGACCCCACTCGTCACCCCCACACAAGTCCATGGGCGGTGAGGAGCTCACAATGTGGCAACTTTGGGAGGTTCTGCATGGAGAAGACCCTACCCGTGACCCCCACAGAAGCCCATGGGCGGTGAGGAGCTCTCACCACAACACCTTTGGGGGTTCCTGAATGGAGAAGACCTCGCTCGTGACCCCCACACAAGTCCATGGGCGGTGAGGAGCTCTCACTGCAACACCTTTGGGGGTTCATGAATGGAGAAGACCCCACCCGTGACCCCCACACAAGTCCATGAGCGGTGAGGAGCTCACAACGTGGCAACTTTGGGGGTCTCTGCATGGAGAAGACCCCACCCGTGACCCCCACACAAGCCCATGGGCGGTGGGGAGCTCCCCCCGCGGCACTTTTAGGTGTCCCCCACCCGTAACAACCCCACTCACCGCCATCCTCGTTGTCCTGGAGGCCAAAAGGACTTCATTCCCATGGGATCCTGCGGGAAGCAGGCGCTCTCCCAGCCCCGCGTGTTCGCGGAGGACGTGGATGCTCTCCCACCACGCGTGTTTGTGGGCGCTTGTGGGACCCCTCGGAGAGTGGACCCCCCCTCCCCTCCACACACTTATTCCGACACTCAGAACTGGGCAATCCACTCGTGATTCCAAGCCGGGAGGGTGACAGCATCGTTGCGTCCCTTTGGCGACGCGGCAGTTCCCACGTTCGTTCGCCCTCGACTCGAGCAGCCCCGGGCTGAGCCTTCCTCCCGTGGGCTCTCTCGGGGTTCGCCCCCTCGGGCCGCAGGGGGGGTTGAGGCTGGCCCGAAGGAGCTGGTCCCGCGTGGGCTCCCGGACCGGCCCTTTCCCACAAAGCTTTTCCCACCGCACGGAGCAGGAAGAGAACCGACTTTCCTTCTTCTCTAATATTTTCTTTTGCTTTTCCCTCTCATATCTTTCTTTTCCTTTTCTTCGCTTAGCCTTCTCCCTCCGAATTTCGTTCTCCTTTTTGTCTTACTGTTTTCGTTTTAAATTTGTGTTTTTCCTTTCCTTTCCTTTCCTTTCCTTTCCTTTCCTTTCCTTTCCTTTCCTTTCCTTTCCTTTCCTTTCCTTTCCTTTCCTTTCCTTTCCTTTCCTTTCCTTTCCTTTCCTTTCCTTTCCTTTCCTTTCCTTTCCTTTCCTTTCCTTTCCTTTCCTTTCCTTTCCTTTCCTTTCCTTTCCTTTCCTTTCCTTTCCCTCTTTTATCTTCCTTCTTTCCCTCTCACTTCTTTTTCTTTTTCTCTTTTCTTTAGCTTTTTACTTTTCCTTTTTCCCTTTTCTTTTTTCATTTTTCTTGTTTCCTTTTCTTTCTTCTTGTTTCCTTTCTTCTCGTTTCCTTTCTTCTCGTTTCCTTTTTTTTTTCCTTGTTTCCTTTTTTTTTCCCCCGGTTTCGTTTTCTTTTTTCCTTTATTTTTCTTTCCCCTTTTTCCTCTTCCTTTTTCTTCTCTTGTTTTCTTTCCTCCCCTCTCCTCCCCACGCGTTCTTCCCCGAACGAATCTCCCCCGCAGCGCGAACCGTCGTTATAAGAAAAATAAACCCAAACCCACGCCAAACCTCCGAGCACGACCGCGGGACCGGGCCAAGACATACACCCGAGAGCTTTCTCAACGCTGCTAATTAACGCCTCTAATTAATACTGCCAACCAAGGCCCAGAATCGCCCGAATCAGGGACACGATTGAGCCACGTAAAAATAAGAGAATCTGCCCGGTTTTTGTTTTCACGAGTTTTGTTTCAAATCCCAGCCTTTTCCCAATAATTTTGGCTCCGCTCGCTCCCGGATCCGTCGCTTTCGTTGCGTTCGTACGCGGAGCCGGTGGGGAAATCGGATTCTTTTAGAGCAGAAAATGGGGTGAGAAACGCGAATTTGGGACTGGAGATGCTCAGCGCATCCTGCTCAGCGCGGGTGAGCTCCCACAAAGAAAACGAGGCAGGAAAGAAGGAGAACAGTCTCCCCCCGCTGGGAAAAAAAATATTCCTTGAATACCTTATTTTTTTTTCTTCAATTATTATGACTATTTTAATTTTATTTCGTATTTTTTAGCATGTTGCTCAGAGGGAATTTTCTCCACCGCCGGCACCGCTGGCTCCGCACCCCGCGCAGCACCCTGCACCCCACACCCGCCTTACACCCCGCACAGCACCCCGCACAGCACCCCGCACCCACCCTGCACCCCACACCCGCATTGCACCCCGCACCGCTCCCTTATCAGCTGCCTCGCTCCGCCCGCTGCTGTTTTTCTGTTTGCTCCTAATCTGCCCGTCAGAAGGGGCCAATAAACCTCTCCTCGGTTAAACATTAAATCGGGGGTTCCCCCCCCCACCACCCCAAACCTCCCCAACTCCAGGAGGAAATAACCTCCCCTTGCTGCGGGGCGGCACCAGAGCTGCCACCCACTCGTGTCCCCAACGGTGTCCCCACCCGTGTCTGTGAGCTCCTGCACCCCAAAACCCCCCTTTGAGGCTTTGCTTGTCGCCCGCCCCTCAAATCTCAAAGCAGAGTCCACGCCGGATGCTCAACTCAGAGCTTTTCTTTTTGGGTGTGCATTTTGGGTGGGTTTTGTTGGTTTCTCTATTTTTCCGGGTGTAAAATATAGGGGGAACAGGACATTTTTTTTCCCACCCCCCCCTCCATCCTGTCAATCGCCACTGAAACCATAAGGGAGAGATAACAGAGAAGAGAAAACTCTCCGAGTGACCTTTGAATCAATTTGAAAAACCTCATTTAACTGATAAGTCTTGAAAGGCCCAGAACTAATTTGAAAATACATCTATTAAAATCTCATTGCCGCTGACTGGGAGCTGCTGGGAAGGGTGTGCGAGGCGACTTCCCGGGATGGGGAGAGCCGGGAGAGCAGGTTTAAACCCTGGTCAACAAAGAGATTGCAGAGCGATGCGATGAGGCTTAAACCAGGAGAGAGAAAAAAAATTAGAATCATAGAATGGTTTGGGTTGGAAAGGACTTTAAAGACCATCCAGTTCTCCTACCCCTTCCCTTCTATGAATATTAAAAGAAAATCGGTTTTTCTTCCCTGACTGGTGGGGAAATAGGGAGATTTACAGCATTTTCCTGCCATAACCAAGCGCGGAGTCTGGGATCGCAGACAGAATATTGGATTTCTTTTTTTTTTTTTTTCTTCCTCCTCCAGAAAACAAATCCAATATTTTTCTTGTCCGGCGCGGATGCAGTTGCAGGGTTGGGGAGCCTCTGCGAGGGGGCAGCTGTGCCCCCAGCAGTGCCCGCGGGAGAGGCTCTGCCCCCACACTCCCATCGCAGCGGGTCCTGCTCAGCATCCTGAGTGTTGGGGAGTAAAATGCCAACACCGGGGACAAACCGCGTGAGCGGAGGGAAGGGAGGAACGGTGAAGGCAGGAGGAGAGAAGAAATAGGGCCTGTGTGGCTGTTTTCCTGCCCTGGCGCATCCCACCCTGCTCTGGATGTGGCACCCACAGCTCTGCCACGTCAACCTGGGTGGAGAAGGACCAGAAAGCCCCCGCAGAAGCCTCGCAGCCATGCAGGGCTCGTGGTGTGAAGCGGTTGCAGGCCCTGTGAGGGGTGGTGCTGGTCGACTTGCAACACCAACCAAAAAAAAGGAAAATAAGAGAAAAAATGAAAATAACCCCCTCCCCAGAGCCTGGTGCAAAAGAGCTGCGGTGCTGCAGCTCGGGGAGGACTCAGCGACCCAACCTGTCCCCCTGCTCTACAGCTCGAGATGCAGTTTGGGATGCTACTGGTTTAAGATGGGCTGTGTTTCCTATGGGAATCTCTTCCTCCACGGCTGCTGTGGGAGCTGGATCCCTCACCTAGGGGAAGGGTTTTCCACCTTGCTTGCCCGAGGTTTCTTGGAAAGGCTCATGCAGAGGCACTTCGAGTAGAGACGGAGGCGTTAGACGGCTTCGAGTTGCCCTCACCCCGCATCCACGCGCCCGCGTGGCTCTGCCCGCGCTCCCTTTTCGGAGCTGAGCTGCACAAATCGTAATCATCCAGAATCATGGAATGGTTTGAGTTGGAAAGAATCTTGGAGATCATCCAGTTCCAACCCTTCTGCCATGGGCAGGGACAGACCCTGTGCCTCAGCAGCAAGTTGAGGCTTCAATCAACCCAGGACATATGCCATCAACCCAGGATGTGTCCCACCAACCCAGGATGTGTCTGATCAAGGCAGGATGTGCTCTTGGCCATTGCTCTGCTCCTGCACAGCACCAGCAGTGCTGCGGAGGGGCTGAGGATAGACTCTGGCTTTGAAAACTGGCCTCAAAGAGAAGTTGGAGCCCAAATTTTTCTCCCCTAGCCCAACCATCCGTAGCCAAAAGTGGATGCGATGGGAACTCTAAGGGAGCAGGAAGGGGTTGGCAAGGAGCTGGCAGCGGGTTTTGGCAGCTGTGCGCATTTATTCCTAGATTCATGCAGGACCGTGGCTGGCGAGTGGCAAGATTTTGCTGATTAAAGGGAAATTCGAAATATCTCGTTAATACCCCGAATGATGTAGAGCATCTCCAGCAAGATTTAAACCAAAGCAGGAGTGGAGGCGCAAAAGGGAAGATGGATTTTTAAAGCATTTGCGGTCATTAAAAAAACAGCCAAACAAAAAGAAAAGGAGATTCTCTGGTGCTGGAAGGAGGCGTTCAAAAAATAAAGACCCAACATTAAAATTAAGACATATTTGCATGGCAGGGTTATGGTTTGAAGAACGAATTTAGTAGCTCTTATCTGAATAGATATTTATTCCGTTAGAGACGTGCACTGTGGCTCCAAGTCCAGGGGTTTTCTGCAGCGCGAGGCCAGGAGGTCCAGAAATTGTTTAAAGGGGATGCAGTGGGGTTCGAGGTGTTCACGGGTGGTGGAGTTAAGGCACGGAGAAGGATTTGCCAGAGGAAAAGTGGGGCTGGAGGTGTTGCATGGTGAGGAGATGTGCACCCATTTATACCCATGTACATCTATGGACACCCACGTACAACCACATAAACACACGTACACCCATTTACACCCACAGACATCCACGTGCAGCCATTTACACCCATAGACTCTCACAAACACCCACGTACACCCACATACACCCACATACACCCACATACGCCCATGTACACCCACATACACGCACGTATACCCACAAACACCCATGTACGCCCACGTACACCCACATACACCCACAAACACCCACGTACACCCATTTACACTCACAGACATCCACGTACAGCCATTTGCACCCATAGACTCCCACAAACACCCACGTACACCTGCAAACACCCACGTATATCCACAAACACCCATGTACACCCACAAACACCCATGTACACCCGCATACACTCACACCCACCCACATACACCCATCTACACTCATTTACACCCATGTACACCCACAAACACCCATGTACACCCACATACACCTACATGTACACCCACATGCACACACACTCATTTATACTCATGTATATCTACATATATCTACATACACCCATTTATACCCTTGTGCACCCATGCACACCCACATACACCCATGTAAACACAGATATACACAAATGCACCTATCTACAGCCATGTGTACCCCTCACACCCATCTACATCCACACGCACCCACATAAACCCATGTACCCTCATTTATGTGTATGTACATGCACCAATTTGCACCCATGTGCACCCACGTACAGCCATGCACACCCACATACTACCACTTACGCTCATTTATACCCATGTACACTCATGTAAACACACATATACACAAATGCACCCATATACAGCCGTGTGTACCCACATACAGCCATGTACTCCTATTTACACCCATGTACACCCACGTACACCCACATAAACCCATGAATGCCCACTTACACTCATTTACACCCACGTACTTCTACATGCACCCACGTACACCCGTGTACACACACATACACTCATTTACACCCATGTATATCTATGTACACCCATTTACACCCATGTAAAGCCATGTATGACCACATACACCCATGAACACCCACATACACTCATTTACACCCATGTATATCTATGTACACCCATTTACACCCATGTACATCTATGTACACCCAAATACACTCAGGTAAAGCCATGTACGAACACATACACCCGTGTACACCCACATACACTCATTTACACCCATGTATATCTATGTACACCCATTTACACCCATGTACATCTATGTACACCCAAATACACTCACGTAAAGCCATGTACGAACACATACACCCGTGTACACCCACATACACTCGTTTACACCCATGTATATCTATGTACACCCATTTACACCCATGTACATCTATGTACACCCAAATACACTCAGGTAAAGCCATGTATGCCCACATACACCCATGTACACCCACCTACACCCTTGTACACCCATGTACATCCACGTACACACACATATACCTACATACACCCATGTACATGCACATATACCTACGTACACCCACGTACATGTACATATACCTACGTACACCCACATGCATCTACGTACACCCACATACACCCATGTGCACCCATGTACATCCACATATACCCATGTGCACCCACATACACCTACACACATACCTACAATGGGTGGGATGCAGAGTTGGGGGGCTGAAATGGGCAGGGCTGCAGCAAGGATACTCATATTCCCCAATCCCATCCCATCGTAGGTGCCAATTTTTTACCCTTTTGTTAGGAATCGGTGACGGTCTCTCCCTTCACCTTCCCATCTCTGGGGTTTTACCTCCAAGTTCTGCACCGCAGGACCTTCTCGCTGCAACCAAGCCATGCCCGGATTTCCTCTGGCATCATAGCTGAGTGCGGGAGGACTCAATATTGCCATGAGCTGAGTTTGGGGAGCTGAGGGTGGAATTTACCGCCTGGTCGCTATCCTGGAGGATGGCAGATGCCACCACCACTGGCCTGTGTTGGGCATCATCCCAGCTGGGAGGCCCCAACCCTCTGTCCTGTCTCAATTTCTGTGTCTCTGTGAGTGTCCTTCTTCTTTTTTTTCTATTCCCAAAGCCAAGGTACATAAATCACCAAGCAGCGGCGAATGCTTTGGGATCAGGGAATTTAAGCATCCGTGGCGGGCTGGGGCTGGCTCCGCTCTGCCCAACTTGGGAGAAGGAGCCAGAAAATCCCCATGTAGGAGCCTGCAGAAGGGAAGGCACGGGCTGGTTGTGGGAAGGCATTAGCTCAGACTGGCTGTCGCCTCCTTGCTTGCAGAGCAGTGAGGGAAATGCCGACATCTTGACAATAAAAATATGAAGGAAAAAGAAATTGCAGCTTCCTTGGCATGAGCAGCAGTAACCAACGCAGCTCTGCTGAACCCAGGGCTCAGGAGGAGGCAGCAACGGGAGGAGGCTGCCGGTGTGCCACCCAAGTTGGAGGAAAATTGAGGTGTCTTGCTGTCGGATGAATCCAGGAAGACCTAAATATTGGGAGCTTGGGATGCGCTGGTAGGGCTCAATGCGTGGCTTGGCTCTGCAGGGACCCTGATGCATCGTGTTTGGCTGTCAGGGACCCTATAAAAACCCAAAGTGGACCAAAATCAAGGGAAATGCCTTGTACCGAAGCGATCTTCAAAGGGCTGCAAAGGCAACGGTCTCCTCAAGGACCCTCTGGCACGGAGAGGACACAGCCTGGCAAAGCCGAGAGCCACGGCAAGGCTGGCTTTGGCCACCAGGCAATGTCCCAGCACCTTGTTTTCTCTCCCCACATCAAGTTCCACCACACGGGTGAAGTGATGTGAGCTGGGACTTGGCCATGGGTTGACAGGTTGAGCATCCACAAATCCCTCCGTGCCTCAGTTTCCCCACACATAAGAATGCAGATGACAGGGCTTTTAGAGAGAGCATAACGACACCAGCGCCAGGTTATTAAAGCCAAGGAACGCAGCGATGCCACCTAAAAAGCCAAACCTTGAAGCTGGAAGCTGAGCGATGCTCCTTTGTGGGAGCGCTTCTGCTCTGCGCTTTGCGGGAGTCGCGTTCCCCTCGCCTGATAAAGAGCAGGTAATGAGCAAACTCTCTCCATTAGGGATAAAATTGCAAATGTATTGGGAGCTGCTGACGGGCGATGGTATCAGGGGCTGACAGAGATATCAACGGCTCAGCTCTGCTGCCGGCAAAGGCTGCTCCCATCACAGAGCATCAGAGACCCCGGTGCTCATCGCCTGTCGCAGCAGCACGCGGCAATGACCCCAGTGCCTGCAAGCAGCATCCCATCCCTTCTGATTTTTCCAGAGATATGGCTCTCTTCTGTACTTTTTCCCATCTTTTGAGGGTCCCTTCTTTGCCCTGGACCCGGCGTCGCCCCAGATAAACTACAGCCCAGAACTGGGGATGGAGATCTATTGGATTTTGCTCCGTGGTTGCTCAGTGTGGCCCAGTTTGGCTCAAATGTGATGCTCAAAAAGCGCCGCGTTCAGTGTCGCAGTGATTTGTGCCTCCAAAGCCTCCCAGGGATGGAGGGATCCCTTCCCTATTTGCCTCCCAACTCATGGCAGGTGAGGAGGAGGAGGGAAGGTGGGACATTGCGCTGCTGGGGCTGTGAAGTCACCCAGAGAGACCTAATGCCGCCGGGAATTGATCCGTTCATCAACACCCGCTGTTAATTCTCTTTTTGGGGGTCAAACTTCAGAATTTTGGTGATATTTCTCATGCGGAAAGCAGTGAATCCCTGCCTTGAGATTCCCAGGGGAGCTCCTGTATGGAGGCTCCTGCCGGAACCCCCCTGAAGCTGCACAAACAACGGGCCCCACACTTGATTTAAGGCATTTAATTTGCTTTCCGTCGCGCGGTTGTGGCAAAGGGGGTGTTGGCACAGGCGGCTGCGTTGCAGCTTTCAGGTTGGTTGGGTCAGAAATGGGGTGAAAACAAGCGAGCCGAGTATGAGGGCACCATGGGGCGCTTTGCCTGCTGAAAGAAAAACTGAAATGGGAAAAGAAACCACCCAAACGCGGGCATTTATTCAAAATAAAACCAGGTTACTTTTCCTGGAGAAAATTGGAAAGCTTCTCCCCAGAACCGAAACAGCCTTTTTCACCCCAAATTAATGATTCCCAGCCATTCTGCCTCCAGCAGAGGAAATTCTTTCTTTGCTTTGATAATTAAAAATGATTTGCTTTGATTTTTCGGCACCGTCACGAGGTGGTCGCCCCACCGGCGCGTGTCCAGGGGTGGAGGAGGACCAGCCTTGCTCTCCGCACGGGAAGATGCTGCTTGATGGCTACAACCTTTCAGTCCTGGGGGTCTCATTCCAGCCTCTCCCCGGGCAAAGGGATGTTGGGTGAACTCGGGGGGCTCAGATGTCACCCTCAGCCTGCTCGGAATCTCTCCTAGCGGCTCACGGAGGGTTTATACTGCTCTGGGTGATGGTTTCACCCCAGCCGGCTCCTCTCGCTCTGGTGGTCCCGAAGGGGCTGCAGCCCAACCCGGGGGCCTCGGGTGCTGCTGGAGGGAGTTGGTGGCCCCCGCGCAGCGTCACCGTCACCCACAGAGCCCCCTTGGCTGGTGCTCTTCTGCCAGAGCAGGAGAAACCAGACGGGAAGGGGAAAGGGGACGGGAGTGAGGGGAAACAAAGGGGCTGTGGGTGCTGGGCTGGGATTGAGCAGTGACGCCCAGATGCGATCGACTCGCTCTTCGCCTTTCCATCCTGGTTTTCATTCTTCTTTTTCTTTTTCTTTTTCTTTTTCTTTTTCTTTTTCTTTTTCTTTTTCTTTTTCTTTTTCTTTTTCTTTTTCTTTTTCTATTTCTTTTTCTTTTTCTCTTTTCCTTTCCCTTTCTCTTTTCCTTTCTTTCTCTTTTCCTTTTTCTTTTCCTTTCTCTTTTTCCTTCTTTCTCTTTTCCTTCTTTCTCTTTTCCTTTTTCTTTTTTCTTCTTCTAATTTTGTCTTTTTTTCTTTACCTCTATTATTTACTTTTTTCTTTTCATATTTCTTTTTTCTTTCCCTTTTTCCTTTTTCTTCTTCTTCTAATTTTGTCTTTCTTCTTTATCTTAATTATTTCCTTTTTACTTTTCATATTTTTCTTTTTTCTTTCCCTCTTCCTTTTCAATTTCATCTTTCTTTTTCTTTTTTCTTCTTTTCCTTCTTTTTTCTCTTCCTCTTTTCCTTCTTTTTTTCCTTCTCCTTCTCCTTCTCCTTCTCCTTCTCCTTCTCCCTTTTTCTTTTTTCTCCTCCTCCTCCTTCTTCTTCTTCTTTTTCTTCTTCTTCTTCTTCTTCTTCTTCTTCTTCTTCTTCTTCTTCTTCTTCCTTTTTATCTTCTTCCTCATCTTCTCCTCCTCTCTTTCTCCACCTATTCTGCCCCCACAGCCCCTTTTCCATCCCGCAAAGAAATCTCACCAAGAGAAACCCTTCCCTTTGCCCACGGAGGGAAACACTCCCCACCCCGAGCTGTGCCACTACCTTCCACTCTCCCACCTTTGGGGAGAGCCTTGGGGACAGGCAGCTCCCACTCAGGGAAGAACCTTGGGAATAACCCAGCTCTGTTGGGATTAATCCCTCCAATCCCCCTTCGCCTCCCTCTCCCTACAAACCTGCCCACGAGCTCCCTGCCGGTCACGTAGCCATCAAACTGATGTGCCAGCAATATCCAACACGCAGTTAAAGCCACTCGTGGGAGTTTCAATAAAATCGATCGCGTAGGATCAATGGGCTGCGCCGGCCTGGATCCAACCCCGCAGCTGGAGGAGAGGCAGGAAAAATACCCAGGGCTGTGAAATGGGGAGGGGAGGGGGGGGGAAAGAGGTGATTACAAATCCATCTCGTACTCGCCGTGATTAATTGCTGCTTTACCAGAAGGAACAGCTCTGTGTGGGGGTCAGTTTTAAAGGTAACGTTGCCGGGGAAGTTTCTCTGCCGTGTTTGGATGGGAGGAATCATAGAATCATGGAATGGTTTGGGTTGGAAGGGACCTTAAAGCCCATCCAGTTCCACCCCACTGCCATGGGCAGGGATACCTCCCGCTGGATGATGTTGCTCCAAGCTCCATCCAACCTGGCCTGGAACCCCTCAAAGAAGCAAAAGCTCTTTTCCTGCCGGAGTTTCCCTCCTGGCAGGATGAGGTTGGAGAGAGGCAAGGAGAAGGACCAGGCACTGCTAAGTTCTCCCCCAGCAGCGATTTGGGAGTTGGGAAGGGTCCTCCCCAGCCACTCAGGAGCATCCCTGGCTGCTTTCAGGGATGCTGAACCGCAGCCAGCTGCAATCGCTGGTGTCCCAGTGCCAGGAACCCGCTGTGGAGCATCTCCTGGCTGAGCTCCCAGCCAGGGAATCGCTTCAAGCTCGGTTGCCCAGCAGGGTCCAGGTTTCTGGCTGCTCCTCATCCTAAAACCCCTCCCAGGTGTTGCTCCCTGTCCCTTTCATCCCATGCCAGCAGTGAGGGCACCCAGCCAGGCTCCTGCATCCTCTCGTGGTGCTCAGGGGTCTCGGTCCCTGCCCTGCCCTCCCCGGAGGTGGTTGGCTTGAATTAAAACATCATCCATCGTTACAGCGGCAGCGCGTAATCCCTGGTAGATCAGTGCAATTACTGCAGGAAATACCTTGGGAGCTGAACTAATAACGCTGGAGCGGTGTATTAAGAGTCACTGGCTTAGTGCCGGCCACAGCCGTGCCAGCCCCACGCATGTGGGGGGACAGGAGGGTCTGAGCTGCCCTGGGGGGCAGCGGGTCCTGAGGGGGGGAGTGGGTGTGTGGCCAGGGTGGGGGGCAATGGGGAGTGATGGCCTGTGGGGTGGCTGCGAGGTTGTAGGGCAGCAATGGGGCAGTGATGGGGTCGGGATGCACAAGTGATGGGGCAGGGATGGGGGAAGAAGCGGGGGACAGCGATGGAGCAGTGATGAGGCAGTGATGGGACAGCAATGGGGCAGTGATGGAGCAGGGACAGAGCAGGGACTGGGTGGTGATGGGGCAGCGATGGGATGGCAATGGGGCAGGGATGGAGAAGGGATGGGGCAGGGATGGGGCAGCGATGGGGCAGGGATGGGATGGCAATGGGGCAGTGATGGAGAAGGGATGGGGCAGGGATGGGGCAGGGATTGGGTGGGGATGGGGCAGCAATGGGATGGCAATGGGGCAGGGATGGGATGACAATGGGGCAGTGATGGAGAAGGGATGGGGCAGGGATTGGGTGGGGATGAGGCAGCGAAGCGGCAGGGAAGGGGCAGCAGTAGTGGTAGAGCAGTGAAAAGGCAGGGATGGGGCAGGGATTGGGTGGGGACAGGGCAGCAATGGGGCGGTGATGGAGCAGGGACAGGGCAGGGACTGGGTGGTGATGGGGCAGGAAAGGGGCAGCAGTAGTAGTAGAGTGGTGAAAAGACAGGGATGGGTAGGGATTGGGTGGGGATGGGGCAGCAATGGGGCAGGGAAGGGGCAGCAGTAGTGGTAGAGTGGTGAAAAGGCAGGGATGGGGTAGGGATTGGGTGGGGATGGGGCAGCAGTGGGATGGCAATGGGGCAGGGATGGGATGGCAAAGGGGCAGGGATGGGACGGCAATGGAGCAGGGATGGGGCAGTGATGGGACAGGGATAGGGCAGCGATGGAGAAGGGATGGGGCAGCGCTGCGGTGGCAACATCAGTGGGGAGGTGTTGGAGCCACGATGGGGCGGCGAAGGGACAGTGATTGGGCAGGGATGAGGCAGCCGCGGGGCAGGGAAAGAGCAGCGATGGGGCAGCGATGGAGCAGGGCAGCAATGGGGCAGGGAAGGGGCAGCAGTAGTGATGGAGCGGTGAAAAGGCGGTGATTTCCCCCCTCCGGCATCCGGATGGTACGCTCCAGCCCATCGCGCCCCGGCGGCTGGACCGGCCCATCGCGCTGAGATGGGGGGGGGGTGTGTGTGTGTGTGATCGCACTATTGCGCGGGGGGGGGGGGGGGGGGGGGGGGGGCGGAGAGAGCACCCCATGCGTCCGCGGGGGGGCGCCAGCGCGGCGGGACCGGACCATTGCCGGGGGTGGGGGGGGGGGAGCGGAACGAACCATTCCCCGGTGAAGGGGGGGGGAGTGTTTCATAGAAACACAGAATCATAGAATGGTTTGGGTTGGAAGGAACCTCAAAGCCCATCCAGTCCCACCCCCTGCCATGGGCAGAGTCACCTCCCACTGGATCAGGGGCTCCAAGCCCCATCCAACCTGGCCTGGAACCCCTCCAGGGATGGGGCAGCCACCACTGCTCTGGGCAACCTGTCTCACCACCCTCATCCTAAAGAATTTCTTGCTAATGTCTCATCTAAATCTTCCCCCTTCTAATTTAAAGCCACCCCCCCTCACCCCATCACTCCATGCCCATGCAAAGAGCCCCTCCCCAGCTTTCCTGGAGCCCCTTTCAGCACTGGAAGCTGCTCTAAGGTCTCCCCACAGCCTTCCCTTCTCCAGGCTGAACAACCCCAACTCTCTCAGTCTGTCCTCGTACAGGAGGTTCTCCAGCCCTCGGATCATCTCCGTGGTCTCCTCTGGCCTCGCTCCAACAGCTCCATGTCCTCCCTGTGCTGAGGACTCCAGAACTGCACACAGGGCTCCCCAGAGGGGCAGAATCCCCTCCCTCCCTGCTGGTCCCTCTGCTCTGGATGCAGCCCAGGACACGGTTGGTTTCTGGGCTATGAGCACACTTTGCCAGCTCCTGTTGAGCTTCTCCTCCCCCAGAACCTTTTCTTCAGGGCTCCCTCCCCGTGCTGGTCCCGTGGCTCTGGATGCAGCCCAGGCTTTGAGCCTGGCGGGTGCTGCAGCTCCCAGCCCAAAGCTGAGGTGACACGTTGGCCATCATGGCTGCCACGTGCCCACACACCAGGGTCTGGGGATAACAACAACGGGAAGAAGAAATGTTTTGCTGTGAGGGTGGGGAAGCCCTGGCCCAGGTTGCCCAGAGCAGCGGTGGCTGCCCCATCCCTGGAGGGGTTCCAGGCCAGGTTGGATGGGCCTTGGAGCCCCTGATCCAGTGGGAGGTGTCCCTGCCCGTGGCTCGAACTGGATGAGCTTTAAGGTCCTTCCCAACCCAAACCATTCCACGATTCTATTAAACCACCTTCAGAACATCAGGGGCTTTAGAGTGGGGTCTGGTGACAGAGAAGGGCTGGTGGGTGTCACGACGCTCCTTCCTGGGGTGCATTGCTGGAGATAAGAGATGACTTGAGTGCAAGTGGTGTCACCCCCGAGGCCCTCCTGCTGACCTTCGAGGGGCCCAAACCCTGGCAAAGCCAATTCCACTGCCCCGAGCCTGAGCAACACAGGTTTTTGCTGGTTTTTTGCAGCACCACAGAGCAAGAAAGTCAGAATTGACTCAGCCAAACCCTAAGGGAGCTTCCCATCTCACACCCGATAAATCCACCGGAGACCAGATTCATCAAGAAATGCAGAAAACTGTCATTTTCCCCCCACTCCTGCTGCTTTTCCCCTCTCTCCAGCAAATGGTCCTTGGCTGATAACAGCTCAGAGCCCTCTCTGGACGCCAGCTCTCCACTGAGAGTGGCTTGGAACCAAGTGATGAAATACACTTCATTGATTGCTGGATTTGTTTATCATCCCTGCTCCGAGAGCCAGCACTGGGAGCTGCTGGAAGCAGCGGGAGTTTGGCAGGAGGAGCCCAGCGGGATGGTGATGGTCACTTAGACCATGTTGATGCCAAAGGGAGATCCTTGCCTCTCCTTTCCCGCATGAAGGAGTGAGATGGAGGTGGACTTGCCCCAGATTCCCAAAGGAAGGCTCCTTGTCCGGTGTCACTTGTTTCTCCCTGTCATTGTGCCACAAACTGAATCCCAAACTCCCATTTCCCACCTACATCTTTCCACCGGGACTCTTCACAGAATCACAGAATCACAAGGTTGGAAAGGACCCATTGGATCATCGAGTCCAACCGTTCCTAACACTCCCTAAACCATGTCCCTCAGCACTTCATCCACCCGTTCCTTAAACACCTCCAGGGAAGGTGACTCGACCCCCTCCCTGGGCAGCTGTTCCAGTGCCGATGACTCTTACTGTGAAGAATTTTTTTCTGATATCCAACCTGAACCTACCCTGGCGGAGCTTGAGGCCATTCCCTCTTGTCCTGTCCACTGTCACTTGGGAGAAGAGCCCAGCTCCCTCCTCTCCACAACCTCCTTTCAGGGAGTTGTAGAGAGCAATAAGGTCTCCCCTCAGCCTCCTCTTCTCCAGGCTAAACACCCCCAGCTCTCTCAGCCGCTCCTCGTCAGATGTTCTCCAGCCCCTCACCAGCTTCGTTGCTCTTCTCTGGACACACTCCAGAGCCTCAACATCCTTCTTGTGGTGAGGGGTCCAGAACTGAACACAGTACTCGAGGTGCGGTCTCACCAGTGCTGAGTACAGAGGGAGAATCCCCTCCCTGGACCTGCTGGTGACCCCATTTCTGATACAAGCCAAGATGCCGTTGGCCTTCTTGGCCACCTGGGCACACTGCTGGCTCATGTTCAGTTGGTTGTCAACCATTACCCTCAGGTCCTTCTCTTCTGTGCAGCTCTCCAGCCACTCTTCCCCCAGTCTGTAGCACTGCACAGGGTTGTTGTGCCCCAAGTGCAGGACCCGGCATTTGGCCTTGTTGAACCTCATGCCATTGGTCTCAGCCCAGCGGTGCAGCCTGTTAAGATCCCTTTGCAGAGCCTCCCTACCCTCCAGCAGATCCACACTTCCACCCAGCTTAGTGTCATCCGCAAACTTGCTGAGGGTGCACTCAATGCCTTCATCCAGGTCATTGATAAAGACATTGAACAGAGCTGGACCCAGAACAAGCGTCGCTGACTCCAAGGGAAACTTATTTCAGGGCTTTTAGAGTTTCCAGTCATCCCCCCATCCCCGCATCCTCCCTTTCTCCCAGAAGACGATGACCTTCCCCTGCCGCTGCCATCCCTCGCGGCGCTGCTGGCTTCTGCCTGACTCCAGCACTTCATTAGCACCAATTTGCTCTCATCACACTAAGTGGCCGTGACTGGGGAGAAGAGTGAGGAGAAGGGAGCAGCTAGGAGGACTCCCAGGGCACCTCTGCCCGCTGCTGCCTCACGCCAGGCAGCTGCTCCGCTCCCGGGCTCTACTGGTGGTGAGCACTGAGCAGCTCGTGACAGCAGTGGTCTCCAGTGGGACAAGAAGAAATAGCCAACTTTGGTCCAAAAAAAAGGCTTAGAAAGTGAAGAAATGGGACCGATAGGGGAAGCAGCTTTGCCAGCAGATGGGACAGTACAAGTGAGGGCTGAGCTTGGCTCCAGATTAGAGCAAAGCAGGACACCCTTTGCCGATGGGAGTGAAAAATCAAACCTCTGGAGAGAGGAAATCCTTTTAATAACAAATCTGTATGTTTAAGTCATCGGAATCTTTATTTCTATGCCCATGAGAGGGGTCTGACACAGCCGGTTCAGCCCAGAGCTGTCTTACCTGGAAAGCAGAAAAGTCAAAATAGGGCAAACGTGGAGGGATGGGTCCAAGCAAGGGGGTCTTGATGAGGGAGGGCAGGGATAGGGTGAAGGGGAATGGTTTTCAGCTGAAAGAGGGGAGAGAGATGAGATCTCAGGGAGAAATGTTTTGCTGTGAGGGTGGGAAGGTCCTGGCCCAGGTTGCCCAGAGCAGTGGTGGCTGCCCCATCCCTGGAGGGGTTCCAGGCCGGGTTGGATGGGGCTTGGAGCCCCTGATCCAGTGGGAGGTGTCCCTGCCCATGGCTTCAGCGCTGGAAATGGTACACCATGAAAAAGCAAAGCCGGAGAAGTGCAGGAGAGGCAAAACGAGGCATCTCACAGGGCTGGAGTCACCACTCCGCTGCATGTCTGGTGCCTCTGGCATCGCCTCCAGCCTCTGCCAGTCCCAAGGAACCCACCCACTCACAGAATCACAGAATCACCAGGTTGGAAAGGACCCACCGGATCATTGAGTCCAACCATTCCTAACACTCCCTAAACCATGTCCCTCAGCACTTCATCCACCCGTTCCTTAAACACCTCCAGGGAAGGCGACTCAACCACCTCCCTGGGCAGCTGTTCCAGTGCCCAATGAAACCATTGTCACTGGAGCAGAGGACTTGTGATTTCCTTTCCAGTCCTTTCCCTCTGTCTGACAACCTGCCCTGCTCTGAAAGCCTCTGGACTGTTGGGAAGGGGTTGCAGGTGTCGATGCGGGTGGCTGGTTATGCCTCGCCGCCCCGTACGTGTGCGTCAGAGCTGTGGGTGGAACGAGGGGCTGAAACCCTTCACAAGGGAAGGAAAATGCACACAGCAACGCAGAGGCAAACGCTTTGTCTCATCTCATCTCCTCATTTGCGGCATTCAGAGGAAGATTTAACTCACTGGACTCGAGGAAGCGACTCACCCTGCCGTGCGCTGGCTGCATACCAATGACTAGGGGCTCTCCCAGAGCTTGGGACACAGCCTCCGGCAGCTCCCAAGGACACCAGCAGGGAAGCCTGGCCCTGCCAAGGCACGACCTTGTGGTGGGAGCTCTGGCCAGGTCATGTTGCTCTGACCCAGCAGGACTGCAGATCTGCAGAGACATCCCAGCTCCTACCTGCATCTCCTGGGCTCTTGATGGCCTTTGAGACATTGTTTGCTGAACCTGTGGCTTTCTAGAGTGGGGCAGTTTTTACTACGGCACGGTTCAAAGCTGTTGGATACGGTGAGACCTCAGTGCTCAAAATTCCTGCAGGTTTTGGAGCCAGGAAGGTTTATTTTTCTGCCATCTGGTGCTGAAGTCTGGGGGATCGCAGGGTTGCAGCATTGCAGGGTGGCATTTACAGGGATGGGCACCATAAGGCAGGCTCTGCCCCAGTGGTTGTGTGGTTCATGTTGCATCCCTTTGCCTGCGCGTTCATTAGTTTTTTGGAATCAAATGGAGTATCAGGGATTAAAAAAATGGCAAAAAGGAAATTGGGGTTTGGTTTTTGAGCAGCTTTTCTTCTTGCGTTGTACGCATTTGACTATCCCATTGGCACCGAGTCTTCCCAGCTAGAGGAGACCTGAACTGCTGCTGGAGAAGCCAATTTGTGACAAATCCCTTTGGGCTCTTTTTCTACAGTGTAAAGAAATGTCAAACAAACCTCTCACAGTTACTGAGTTGTCCCAGTACTGAGCATCTGTCACTGTCCCATCCCTGGAGGTGTTCAAGGCCAGGTTGGATGGGGCTTGGAGCCCCTGATCCAGTGGGAGGTGTCCCTGCCCATGGCAGGGGGTGGAACTGGATGGGCTTTGAGGTACATTCCTACCCAACCCATTCTATGATTCTATGATCCCAGTCAGCCCAACTGTGGACCATCTGTTTTGCAGATGAAGCTTCCTGATCCAGACTCTGCTTCAGCTTTGGGGTGGGGCAGATGCCATGAGGTTAATTGTGCTCAGGATCAGACACCGCTGTGCTGTGCGAGGAACTGGGCTTGTCCCAATTTGCTCAGACCTGTGAAACCTTCCAGAATATCAAGGCAGAGTCTGAACCAGCAACTGCACAATCCTACCTCCAGCCCCACCTTCTCTGCAAAAGAGGTTAAGATCCCTCTGTCCCTTCAAGAAGAGGGGGAAATTGAGGCATCAGACCCATCTGGAAGGCATGGAGTGAAGCCAGCTTTGCTCAGGGCCATTTCTCATCCCGTGTCTCCCAGTGAAAGAGCCTGTTTGAAGAAACCTGGTCCAACCTGGCCCACCACACCCAGGTACCCCATCTCCATCCCTTCCTCCACCTCCCTTGGAGCCCCTAAATGCTCCTCGATCCCCTTGAACGCTGGGAGCTGATTTGAGAGGGAGAAAAGAAGAAAACCTTGTGGTTTTTTTTCCCCCCTTCCCTAACCTCGCTTACAGCCAGCGTGCTGGCTCTGAAAGCCCCTGGCTGTCTTTTGTGATTTCAACAAATCACCAGCACTTAAGCAAAGTGGGCAGAAAATTACAGGTTGTATTGCAAGTGAAAGGAGAGGGAGAGCATGCTGGGGCTGAGAAAACAGAGGTTTGCGGGTATAATAGAGAAACCAGTAGCTGGCAGGCTGCGGAAGCCTGCAAAGCCATCAGGTATTAGTTAAATGCTTCGCGGAGTTCACGCTGCGAGGCATAATCGCGGCTTCTGAACAGCAGCCATTTGATTGTCTCTATTATGTCCCTTTGGAAATGATTTGGGAGATATTTTGCTTTGAGTTGTCAAGGTTAAGTCAAGGAAAACACGCTCCCTCTGACATAAGTCTCCAGGGAGGCAGAAACCCTCGGCAGAAATCCTCTAAGGCAAGCGGGTGGGATGCCTCTGCTTCCAGAGGTCTCTCCTCCTGCTTTTTCTCCCCAGGTTCCTCCTTGCCTTTGCTCCGTGTGGTTTTTCCCTCATCGGGTCAGCTGCCTTAGGGATGAAATACCGCTAGGATTGTGTGCCTGGTGTCGAAGAGGAAGGGGCTCCACGCAGTCACCCCATCCTACGGCCTCTGGCATTCCCTCCTCATCACTCCTGCAATTGGTTTCAGCCAAGCTTGGCTGAGCTGCGGAGACCTCAGAGGCTGTGAAATGAGCTGAGGAGAGGAGAGGAGAGGAGAGGAGAGGAGAGGAGAGGAGAGGAGAGGAGAGGAGAGGAGAGGAGAGAGACTCTCCCCTGGACTCTGTGGTCACACCTCGAATCCTGGGTTCAGTTTTGGGCCCCTCACTATAAGAAGGACATCGAGGGGCTGGAGCGCATCCAGAGGAGGGAACGGAGCTGGGGAAGGGGCTGGAGAACAGGGGTTGTGGAGAGCGGCTGAGGGACCTGGCATTGTTCAGCCTGGAGAAAAGGAGATTGAGGGGAGACCTCATCGCTCTCTGCAGCTCCATGAAAGGAGGCTGGAGCGAGGTGGGTGCTGGTCTCTTTTCCCAAGTAACAAGGGATAGGACAAGAGAAAGAGGAGAGGAGAGGAGAGGAGAGGAGAGGAGAGGAGAGGAGAGGAGAGGAGAGGAGAGGAGAGGAGAGGAGAGGAGAGGAGAGGAGAGGAGAGGAGAGGAGAGGAGAGGAGAGGAGAGGAGAGGAGAACATCCATTGTGGATGAACTCAACCCCTCGTTGGCCAACGGAGCATCCCCTCTGGCCACAGGGGCCCCCGATTCATCCCCATCTCCCTCACCATTGGTCCTGGTACTGCCAGGGTCTGCTGTGCTCCAGGAGGAGCAGGGAATAAACCCTGTGCGTTGGGCATTTGCAGGAAGATAAAACAGAAGCAGGGCTGAAAGCGTGTCCGCATCTCCACGGACAGGCCTGGAGTGCCTGGAAGGACATGATGGAACAACATCATTAAGCCAAGGATGGATTGTTTAGAGCTTGGGGTTTGGATAAAACGGATTTTGAGGCACAAAGGAAACCCCTCACCCTATGCTGACCTGGGTGGGAGTCAGAGCCGTGCCCCTCACCCCGTCCCCAGCTCCCACCGCCTGCGGGGACACGGGGACAGCCTGCCTGGGAAAGCAGTACCCGGGGAACGGGGAAGAGCAACAAGATCCTCCGTTGGGGGGGTTGATGGCCGCCGTAAATAGATCTGACCAGCGTCACTATCGATCTCTGTTGTGCGGAGCTGTAATTAGATTGAACCGGGGAAGAGGGGTGTTGGGCTGCGTCAGCAGAAAAGGGAATTAATAAATAAACAAACGAGCACAGGAAATGTGGGATGCGGCAGCACCGCAGGCCAAAAATAACAGGGGGATCCAGGGGTGCAGAGCAGGTGTCACCTCAGTCTAAGCAATATCGGTTTTAATGCTGGATCACGGCTTCACCAGCAAGTCTCTGCTGGTCAGTGTCTGCCTCGGACCTTTGAGTTATTAACGGGAGACTGGTTTGTAATAATTAATCCTAAAAACTGACTAAGGAGTGGGAATGTGAGGTTGAGAAGCTGAAAGTCTGGGTCTTGGCTATTGCTAGTGGAAATGAGTGCTAACAGGCAAGAAAACAAGAGAACAACCTGGATCCCGGTGGCTTTGCGAGGGTTACAGGTGGCTCAGGTCATCACCCAACTGGTCTGTGGTGGACGGATGGATTTATGTGTCTGTATGTACCTCGTGTGTATATGGATGATGGCGTAGTTTCCACCCACACAGAGCAAAAGTTGTGCTCACAGGGAGCGTCTGAGGTGCCCAGCATGGCCCTGAGGTCCCACCTGGCTTCTATCAGAAACGTCCTAGCTTGGATCAGAAACAGTGTGGCCAGCAGGACCAGGGAAGTCATCCTTCTTCCCCTGGACTCTGTGGTCACACCTCGAATCCTGGGTTCAGTTTTGTGCCCCTCACTATAAGAAGGACGTTGAGGGGCTGGAGCGTGTCCAGAGGAGGGAACGGAGCTGGGGAAGGGTCTGGAGAGCAGGGGTTGTGGAGAGCGGCTGAGGGACCTGGCATTGTTTAGCCTGGAGAAGAAGGGGCTGAGGGGAGACCTCAACACTCTCTGCAGCTCCTGGAAAGGAGGCTGGAGCGAGGTGGGTGCTGGTCTCTTTTCCCAAGTAACAAGGGATAGGACAAGAGAAAATGGCCTCAAGTTGCACCAGGGGAGGTTTAGATTGGATATTGGGAAAAATCTCTTTACTGAAAGGGTTCTCGGGCACTGGCAGAGGCTGCCCAGGGAGGTGGTGGAGTCTCCATCGCTGGAGGTATTTAAAAGATGAGCAGATGAGATGCTCAGGGATGGTTTAGTATTGGACAAGTAGGGTTGGACTCAATGATCTCAAAGGTCTTTTCCAACCAAACAATTCTATGATTCCATGAGCATGCTGAGAAGCGCTGGGAGGACGTGCGGCGGGTGGGGGTCCGACAGGGTGAAGACACACTGCTCTGAATGTGCACGTAGGGTGGGGGGGACTTTGTGTGGTTTGGTTTGGGGGGAGTTGGGGGGCGGGGAGGGGGGGGCTTGCTCTTTTTTTTTTTAATTCATGTCTGGAAAAAAAAAGTCAAAGTTTCTATAAAGGCTTTTTTTTGTTTGTTCTTTTTGCAAGCATCTGATGGTCATAGGGTAGGTTTCCACTAAACCATTCTCTGCTGGCTGTTTGAGTAAGGTACCCCCGGGACAGGGTCCCCCGAGCTCAGACTGTCCCCTTGTCCCTAAGGATGATGGTTTGCAGCCAAACCTGCTTGGGTGGGGGGAGAAAGGGAGGAGAAGGCTCTCCATTGATCATCTTTACCAGGATTTGGACTGAATGTGGTTGGTTGGGCCAAGCTTGGTGCCTCCTGTCCCTTGTCCCAGTGGGAGCAGAACTGATGGCTCCCACCACCCGCATGGGGATGGGGCGAGGACGGAGCCCAGCAGCTGGGGAAACAAGGTTAAATCTGTTGGATAAATGACCTCCGTCACTGAGCTCTAGATCTCCCCAGCGTTGGGTGGAAGGGGTGGATATCATCCTTCTCGGTTAGTTCAAGGTGGTGTAAAGAGGACTCGTAGTGCAGATCAGCTGAAGAAGGATCAGAGGAAGATCTTGCTTATTCTCTAGTGAGGAAGAAGCAACTTCAAATACCCTCCCGTTACTCCTAGGCTGCACGGATGCCAACTCTGGCCGTGAAGGTGCATTTGTGTAAGCAGGCAGGCGATTAACCTAAGGGGAATTCCTGTCCTGTGGACCCAAGATGCTCTTCCACTGCTGCAGCAGCAGCATTCAGCCGTGACTTTTGGCCACTCCCAGGTCTGTACACCAGGTCGAAGATGTTCCTGGAAATGCCTGAGAGAAGCAAGTTGAAATCTACCATCAAGCAACCTCCCGACAGCGAAAAAGCTCAAAGGACCTGTGCCTTCCCTGCAAAATCCTTTAGAAGATGTGAAACAAGAAACCCCAAAGACTGAAAACTGCTGCTGTTTGGGGCAAGACTGGGGCTTTCCTCAGATAGCTCACATTTTCCTCTTTTCTGAGCTTTCCAGGAGGAAACATCCTGTACCCAGCCTTGGAGGGATAGATCCATGTCCTGCCCTTGGGCATCTCAAGCTCCTGCAGTGCCCACACATGGCTGGCCGAGTCCTGACATAGCAGAGTCCCTGACCCAACCTCAACAGCTTCAAAGTCAGCCCTGCCTTAAGTAGGAACTGGACTGACAACCTCCACCAACCTCAGTTCTTCTATGATAGCACAGGGCACCTTTTCTTATCACTTCCACAGACATCGCCCTTGATATTCCAGCAGTTAAAGTTCATATATTGACCAATGCTCACCTCCTTCCCACCCTCGCATGGACAGAGGTGGCATTAGGGAGGCTCTTCTGGATCCCAACAGCCTCTCCCCATCTGACAGCTCCTCTGTCCTGACCAAATCCAAATCTGTAGGGAAGGCTTTAATTCAGTGCTGGCTCAACCTGACACATCCATCAAAAGATCTGGTTGCAAAGACACGCAGGGGAAGACTGAATTTCTTGGAGCTTCAGGTGGCTCAGGTTGTTTTCCAGCCTTTAGAGGCAGGAAAACCCCTTCCTGGAGCAGGTGGAACCACAAACGGTCCTTCCAGGCGGTCTGCCATGGGATGTGGTGGCTGCAGACCAGTCTTTTCATGACATCTCTGTCCCTGGCTTTTCCCCGTGTCTTGGAGATGGCAGCTGGACGTGATGGCCAAGAGGCACTTGAGTCTTCTGAGGTTCCCTGGGTCCCCCAGTGAGATCCACAGAGGTGATGAGGAGGCAAGGGAGACCACGCCAGAGAGCAGCAAGGGAGGGAGGCTGATGGATGACCCCCAAAATGTAGGGATGGAGCAGGTCCTGATAGCCAGGCTGTGGAAGGTCAGCCAAGGGGTTTCCTCGGTGTCTAGGCCCAGGGTCAGCTGGAGATGCTGAGACTTGGGCTTTTCCTGGGCATCTGAAGAGGTGATGGGCTTTAGCCGGGCTTTTCTCATGCCGATGTTACAAGAGGCTGTTGGCCCATCTCAGCAAGCACTCAGGAGGCGCAGGGAGGAAGAGGAGGGAGGTAGCCTAAGTGGTGGGCAACAAGCCTGCAGTTTACTGGTGGGAAGGGCCTATTTTTTGGGAGGCAGCCAGGCAACCTGCAAGCAGACCAGGGTGGTGAGCACCAACTAATGGCCCTGTTCTCTCTTTTGAACATCTAGCTTGCAAACGCAAAGAGCAAGAGCAGCAGAAAGACAGGAGCCTGCAGCCCAAGAAGCAGCGGCTGGTCTTCACAGACCTCCAGCGCCGCACCCTAATCGCCATCTTCAAGGAGAACAAGCGCCCATCCAAGGAGATGCAGATGACCATCTCACAGCAACTGGGCTTGGAGCTCAACACCGTCAGCAACTTCTTCATGAATGCCCGCCGGCGGTGTATGAACCGCTGGCAGGAGGAGCCAGGCACCAACCCCGGAGTCCCCTCTTCTTCTACAAGCACTTTCTCCAAAGCATGATGTCCCCCAGCCCTTCCTGCCCCTTCCCGGACATCCTCCTCATGACAAAGCCAACCCAGACTCACACGCATGCCCCGAGCTGACCGGGGTGGGTGCTTTTGGATGCTGTAGGTCCATCCTCCTCCCAAACCCTCAGCTGGCCGTCACAACTGCGGGCCTCATGCCACATCCTGCTGCCATGTCCTCCCAGCTCATGGAGCAGGGATAAGGTTTGCAACCAAGTCAGCTCTGTCCTTGGGAGGACTTGGAGGAAAGCCCTGTGGAGTGAGGGATGACATGGGATGGAGGAAAAGGCTGAGGTGCTGTTTGGGAGCATCCCGAGTCCTCAGAGACCACAGAACCTTGTCTTCACCTCCCCAGCAGGCTCTTTGGGGAGAGAGACACCCCTTGACCCCCCCACCAACCTTGATCTCCACCACAGCCACCCTTACAGCTCCCACAGTGGAGGAGTAAAGGTGGGGGAGGTACGAGACATGGAGTCATGGGGTTGGGCTCTAGCACAACCCCATCGAACTGGGGCCAAATGCCCTATGGTTCAGAGGGGGACGAGCAGGGAAGATGCTGGAGGTTGACTTCAGCCTCCTTCCAGGTCTTTGGCTGCTGAAGCTTTTTCCCCTGCTGGGATGCAACAGAGTTCCCCAAGGCAGCCAGACCCTCTCGGCTCAAGCATTTCTCTCCCCTGAAGGCTTTGCAAAACCCAGTCAAGGGCATCCCTTTAGCCCCAGACTCCTCCACAGGCACCTTCCTCTGACTCACCTCACCCTGGACACCCCCAAGAGCACCCACACCCCCTCACGGACATCCCACACCCCCCCCATCCCACGAGAGCACCCATCCCCGGATCCCTCCCAAACTCCACGGCACAGGAGACGTCTCCCCGTGGCCGCCCGCCTCCGCGCACCCGAGCATCCCCCAGCTGGAGGGGACCACGGCTGCACCGCGTCGCCTGGCGCCCAAGCAGGTCAAAGAAGCACATTTTAGCTACAGAAATCGGGTATTTAAAGATAAGAATTGTTTGAAAGGAGACGGGAGGAGAGACTTGGAGCGAAGGATCGGATCTTGCCTGGTGACTGGCTCCACCATTCACCGCTGGATTTCTGGTTCACTTTTCAGTTGAGGAATGGACTCAGACAAAGCAGCTTTGTTGGCTTTGTGTCTCGCCCCATCCACCCTTCGACACACACTATCGCACCCCTCCCGTCCCCCCCTCTTCATCTCTGTTACCAAAGAAATTACAAAACCAAAAAAAACCCAACAACACCAAAAATTCCCTCTGGGGAACCAACGTCGGCGTACGGTGGGAAAAGAAAAATCCAAGGGATCTGGTGGTGAAATCCAGCCCTGGGTGTGAGAAGAGGGGGGGAAAAAAACCCTCCCCGGTGAGTTCGAAAGGGAAAAAAAAAAACAACCCCCCAAAAAAAGGATTAACAACAGAAACCACAACCAAAAAAGCTCAAGACCGGCAATTTACCAAAAAAAGACGCCAGATTATTTTTTTTTTTTCGTGCCAATTAACAACCTGCCTTAAAACGCGAATTTCTGGAGCGATGGTACTAGCTTCAAACCGATCGTTTTCCTCCGAGCTCTCGATGGTGACTTGTGCCATAATAAAAAAAGCAATCACGAGGCCAAACCCTCACAATCAGCCCTCGTCTCAGCCACCCCGTGGGCTCCTTGCAGGCTTCGGGGTCCTCTGGAGGAGCAGGAGGTGCCGCCGGGGACAGGGATGGGCTGGGAGAGGCTTGGGGATGGAGAGGAAGACAAGGACCCCTCCTTCCCCCACCACTTGGGGAAAAAGTAATCCTTCAGAATCAACCATCAACCGAAAAACGAAAGGGACATTATTGAATTTATGCGGGTAAAATAGTACCACCTGTGTTCTAGCGCTACGGTTTCTTCGATTCACTTTACTTTGCGAGCGATTTGTTGTGTAAGAGGAAGGCACCTTGTTGAAAAGAAGATGAAAGAAGAAAAAAAGGAGAAAAAAAATGGATGTGTTCACCAAAAAAAAGCACCCCAAAAAAAAAAGAAAAAAGAGGAAAGAAAGGACAAAATGAAAGAGAGAGGAAAAAAAGAAACCCTGCACACGAAGCCCTGCCCGGCCGCGGTCACCGGCAGGGTTAGAGGACGTCTTTAACCAAAGAGCTCCTGGGGTAGGTGGGCGGTGGAGGGGTCGGGGGTGTCAGACTGGACACAGTCACACCAAATGAAACCCATTTATTGCTGGGGAGAGAGGGGGATGGAGAGCGGGATGGGGCAGGTGCCGCAGCGGAGTTTGCCAACCACAACCCAAAACTGAATGGCAACGCGAATCTCATCCTCCCCCACCCCCAGGACCCCGCTCCCCAACACTGAGTTTTTTTTTCCCCCTCCCCTAACGTTGTTTCTTCTTGTCTTGTCGTGACATGGTGATGATGGTGGTGGATTCCTGAACCCCATCGAGTAGTATTCAAGGGCTGAAAAGCCAGGAAAGGGGGCCTTGGTTTGGGAAGTGAAAAACACACAGGAAACAAAACAAAACAAAAAAAAAAGGGTAAAAAAAAAAAAAAAGGAAAAGGAAGGAAAAAAAATAAAAGAAAAGAAAAAAAAACCAGTCAATGCCACAGGCCCTCAAGGATGCAAAGACATTTCTAGTGAGAACCCGAGAATAAAGGCTACCTCACTTGAGTTTTCAATTTTTGTGATTTGAAAATCACGTCTGATACCAAAGATTTTGTTGCCTTGTCTGGTCTGTGCTGGAAACACCACTTTCCCTGCTCCCCTCGGATGGGGAACCCCCCAACCGAGAGCCCCTTGCCACCTCCAGGTCCCCCCTTCCCCAGTCGAGTCCCCAGAGAGTGAGGGAGAAAGCGAGCGAGCGACTCCGGGATGGCAGCGTGGTAGATGAGTGCCTTTTTCTTGTACCAAAGGTGTGTGGCCATTTCTTTGCTCCTCTGCTTTGATCCTAAAGACTCACTGTTACCTCAGCTCTCCAAAGGGACGGATCCTGGCAACTCTTCTAGTCTTTGGGTGTTGGGATGAAGGGAAGAAACCCAACCCTTCTCCTAATTGAAGAGAAAGCAGCTCCCTTGCCGCTTGCTGCGGGAAAGGTGTTGCTTCCTTGCATGTTCCCCCCTCTCGGCTGTCCCTGTGTCCCCCAGCCCGGCGTGGTCCCCCCATCCGGCCCCTCTTGCACCCTGACCTGGTGTCCGTTTCCCTTCTTGCAAGGCTTTGCTTCACGGACTTTGCTCCATGTCCTTTGCCAGCCCAGCTCTGGGACCTTCAGAAGCCCCCAAGATGAAGATATGGGTTCCATCATGGGATGTTTATTGCTCAGCTCAGACCTGGGCTTTGGTTTCCTCTTTCTGTAGCGCAGGGAGGGCTTTTCTGTCTGGAAAGACAAAGGCAGGAGCAGTAGAAGGCTTCAAGCTGGACTTTCTCCACCCTCTCCTTTAGGGAACAGCTTGGAGCTGTGAGACCTTTCAGCAGGAACCATTTCCAAGTCCCCAAAGGGGCGTTTTTGGCTGACTGGGGGAGATGGATACAGCCAGATCTACTCCACCACTCCACCACTTGGCTTTACCGAAAGGCGACAAAAGACCTGCTGGAGAAGATGCTCCAGAATGTCTAATTTAGGGAAATCTTGGGTTGAATCATGCCTACTTGATTCAGGCTCCAGCAGAAGCAGCTTCTTTTGAGTTGGATCAAACATACTTAGGGCCAACTCCCCTGGGAGGTCCTCCATCCCATGGGTCAACCTGGTGGAGCAGGTCAGAGCCTCCTTGACCCCACCACCTCCCCATCCTCCCATTCCCCCTCCAGATGATTGCCTTGACCAGATCTTACCCGACCCCATGGCCGCGCCATCCTGCTTCTACCCGATACCCACATGGCTTGTGATACCAAAGACGTTCTCTATGCAGGAGAAAGCCTTCTTTTCCACCCAGCACAGACCTTACAAGCCTTTGACAATGTTCTCTGAAATACCTCAAAATATTTAATGTATAGTTTATGTGATAAAAAAAAAAAAATTACTTAGCTAGTTTTTGGAATTTGTGACTTGAAGCTTTATACTGTTAAATTATAATTTTGCAGAAGACGGCATGTTCTTATTTCTTTGACGCGTTCAATGGGAGACGTATTGAATGTTAAGGAAATGAAAGCTGGATAGTTTCACGATTAAAAAAAAAAAAGAGAGAGAGAAAGAGTAAAAAAAAAAAAAAAGGACCCTTGGAGTTTACAGATTTCATATTTAAACAAGTCCTTTTAAAAAAAAAAAAGAGAAAAAAAAAAAGAAAAACTAATACCGATGACGATACCTTTGCGTTCCGATGTGTTACTTTTCTCTGAGTCATGTCGTACGAGAGTATTTATTATACGTGTTCTGTGTTCAAATGTAATTTAAAGAAGACGAAAAAAAGACGAAAAAAAGAAAAAAAAAAAAAAAAGAAGACAAGATGAGAATTTGATTTATGCATGAAAAAAATATACTCTTTCTTGAAGTAATGTAATAATTATTCGGGGAGGGCGGTAGGGTGGGAGCGGGAGGGGACAAACTGTGCTTTTCTTTTTGTCCATGAGTTTTTGGTTGAGGAGGATTTCTCTGCATGGGTCATGGCTTTTTCCGACTCACGCAACCACGGGAGAGTGGTTGTTTATCCCCTCGGGTTCTTCCTTAGCCTCTTTTCTTCCTTTCCTCCCCCTGAAAATCACGTGGGGTGCTCACAGGACCTTCTGGGAGGGGGAATGGGTGTACGGCGTGGCCTCGTGCCCAGGGGACGTGGGGCATGGGACCTTCCCCATCATGCCCAGTTCCTCGCCACGCTTTGGCTTTGGGGTTTTGGGTTTGGTTTTTGGCTTTATCCAGCTCTGTGGGTCAAATCCCAAGTGCAGATGAGAGAAGGAGAGACAATCAGCCACCACAACCTAAGCCACAGGTGTGCTCTGAGACAAGGGAAATGGACCCTGGGCACCCCAAACCTCTCAACCAAACCTCCGTCACCTCCAGATGATGCTCCCAAGTCCCCATCTTTGAGGTGACCTCCCAGATCTACCTCTGCCCTTGCCCTTCATGGAAAGAGGCAGTGAAGATGGTGCTGCATCAATGCCCAACCGGACTCAGGAATGGACTGGAGCGACCTGTTTTGGAGGTTTTATTCTCCTCACGAACGTGGTTTGGGTCAAAGTCACCACCCAGCACCCAGCGTTTGCCCCGCCAGGTTTTCCCATGCTGCCCGGCCCAGCCCTCGCCCTGTATGGAGGCTCCCACTGTGTTTGAAGGGGTAAGAAGAAGAGTCTAGCAGGCTGGAAGAGCTTCTGGAGGACCTCAGCCCACTGGCAGATCTTAGGGGAATTTGGAAGGTCTCCATATCCACCCTAGGCAGCCAGGGGGGTTCTGCTATGTCCATAGAGCCCCCATAGAGGAGAACTTCATCCCTTGCTCCTTCCTCCTCCTCTCCCTTTTAAAGACATGAGGAGAGCAGCAGTAAGGAGTCACATCTTTGGAGGTTGGGAAGGTGATCGGGACCCAGAGGAGACAGTGGTGTCTACTTCTTTCTGCTTCCCTGCCATTACCAGAGTATTTACCTTAAAATGCTGATTCCTCATCCCTTTTCCCCACTCCGTCCTACACCTCCACCACTAGAGGTGGCCCCAAAGCACAGTCTGCTGTGAGGAAAGACATCTCAGCTTCTTCAGGCCCTACCGAAGTTGTCCCCAAAAGCAGAGTAGGGTTTTCTTCTTCTATGTCTTGAAGTGACAATGTGGAGTCCCTGCAGCCTTTGCCCTCTTGTGGCCAGCACTGAGGTGCTCAGAACCAGGTGGTGGTGGGAGACATGGGACCCACTGGCTGAGGACCTGAGTTTTAGGAAAAGACAATGTTTATTCCGGCAACACCATTTATGCATTAACTAACCCTCCTGTCCTCCGGCAACCTCTGCATCCTCCCCAGTGTCCCATTTCCTCCTCCAAGTCCTTTTCCAGCATGAGAAGCTTTGGTATTGGGAGGCTAAGACCTCATTTCCAACTGCAAGAAGGTCTCACCAGGCTTGGATGCAACCCACAGTCACAAGTCCTTGGACCTCACAGAGACCAGATGGTTTCCATTCAGGGCCATGAACCGAGTAGCGTGGGAATCCCTAGAGAATCCAAGAGCCGAGTGCTCTCCTCTGTCCTTCAGCCCACCAGGACTCGCTGGATCAACCACTTGGATCATCCTGCCCCACGCCAGACCTGGCCACGCCTGCTGCCCACATCAACTGAAATGCCTTGAGGAGCAACTTGCCACCATACCAAAGATTTTTTGTTCCCTGCAGGTAATGACAATCCGAGCTCTGTCCTAAAGACATTTCTCTTGAGTAGGGTTGCCCCCAAAGGGCTTTTTTGTGCTGTGGGAAGCCAAACCGGGGCATCTCTGAGGTTGATGGTTGGAGGTTGAGGAAGAGGAGAAGACCCAGGATTTCCCACTGAGATCCACTGGTTCAGCCTGGCCACCGTGTCCATCCCTCAGCTGTGGAAGTGTTCAGGGATTTGGGTCATTTTGTTACCCGTGATGTCCTCCAGACTCTCCTACCTTGGGTGGATGTTTTCCACTGATGGCTTTTGTAATTTGGAACCCACCATCAGCAATGAGACAGCGTTCTCCCTGTCCCACCAGATGAGCAGAAGGAGCGTGGACTGCCGAGGATGCCCGGCTGCATTTTAGCCATTGTCAACCTGAGCTTTTCCTGCTCTGATGGCTCTGCCGACAGGACATCGGCACAGAGTGGGCTGGAAGCCCAGAAATGGCTTTGCAAGACCGAATCACCACTCATCCCTTGTCCTGAGCATCTATCATCTGGGTGGGGAAGATGATCACCTCCTCGGTACCTCTCTCTCCCAGCATGCTTTGGGCACTGTTGGGTTGGGTTGGCTGCCAACCAAAGACTCCCCTCATCACCTCACATCCCTGGAGTTAAATCAGCACCACAAAGATGCTTCTGGGCTGTGTTGGCTTCTGAACACCATCATCACTGCTCCACATCCCTGGGGTTAAATCAGGTCCGTGAATATCCTTCTGGGCTGGGTTGGCTGCAGGGCACCCTCACCACTGCCCTTCCTCCACAGGGTTAAATCAGCATCATGAAGATGCTGCAGGGATGGGTTGGCTGCTGGCACCACTCTTGCAGAACCTTCTCACCACCACCCCGTGTCCCTGACGTTAAATCATCTCCTTTTCCCTTGTCTCAGAGGCACCCGCAGCAGAGGCGGCGCCGGCAGCCACGATGGGGCTGGACCCACAGGTGCTGCTGCGCAGAACCCGGTTCCTCTCGCATCTTTCTTTCTTTGGGCTTTTCAAAGAGAAGAAATTAAAAATACAAAGAACAAAATTCAGATTTTTTTTCTTTTTTTATGGGGGGGGAGTTGTGGTTTTTTTCTTTTTACCCTTACGTTTCTAAAGGAAAAAAAGACGTTGGCCAGGATTAACCCTGGCCAGGAAGAACCTGCAGCCTCGGCTTTGCCATCAAGCCACCTCCAGCAAACATCACTCATTTTTCTGTACAGCAATAGGTGATGCTTGGCCCTCGTCCCGCACGGTCCGACGGCGGCATCTCTACCTTCTGAAATTCCTTTTTCCTTCTAATTAAATTGAATTTCTCTTTTTTTTTTTGCTGCTGCTTCATTGTTACTCTCATGGGATAGGTTTTACTCTACAGCGAAATGCAATTGTTACTCCTCTGTGTCTTGCAACGATATTTGTTTAAGCTATTTACAAACGTTTAAAAAGAAAAAAAATGAATAAAAAAGAGTCTTATGTGTCAGGCACTTTATCCAAACTGTGCTGTGTGCTCTGGAGTTTGGTCCTTGTTCTTTGCAAAGATTCACGCAGGGGCAGTTACCAGGAAACTTAACTCCAGCCTGTCAACAGGTTTGAAAAGAGAGAAGAAAATGAATCTCTATTTGCTCATCCTCTACTGGTCATGACTGTGTTGTATTTCTGCAGCTTTCTGTTTCTTCAATAAATTATTTTCTAGTCATTCACCCCGGCGTGTGTGTGTGTCATGGAATGGTTTGGGTTGGAAGGGACCTCAAAGCCCATCCAGTTCCACCCCCTGCCATGGGCAGGGACACCTCCCACTGGATCAGGGGCTCCAAACCCCATCCAACCTGGCCTGGAACCCCTCCAGGGATGGGGCAGCCACCACTGCTCTGGGCAACCTGGGCCAGGGCCTCCCCACCCTCACAGCAAAACATTTCTTCCTAAGATCTCACCTCAATCTCCCCTCTTGCAGCTCAAAACCGTTCCCCTCATCCTATCCCTGTCCTCCCTGATCCAGAGCCTCTCCCGAGCCTTCTTGGAGCCCCTTTCAGCACTGGAAGCTGCTCTAAGGTCTCCCCACAGCCTTCTCTTCTCCAGGCTGAACAACCCCAACTCTCTCAGCCTGTTCTCATACAGGAGGTTCTCCAGCCCTTGGATCATCTCCGTGGCCTCCTCTGGACTCGCTCCAACAGCTCCATGTCCTCCCTGTGCTGAGGACTCCAGGACCAGACCCAGAGCTCCAGGTGGGTCTCACCAGAGGGGCAGAATCCCCTCCCTCCCTGCTGGTCCCTCTGCTCTGGATGCAGCTCAGGACACGGTTGGTTTCTGGGCTGTGAGCCTACGTTGCCGCCTCATGTCGAGCTTCTCCTCCCCCAGCACCCCAAGTCTTTCTCTCCAGGGCTGTTCTCAATCCATTCTCCACCCAGCCTGGATATGTGCTTGGGATTGCCCCGTCCCAGGTGCAGGACCTTGCACTTAGCCTTGTTGAACTCCATGATGTTCGCCCATCCTCACCTCTCCAACCTATCCAGGTCTCTCTGGATGACTTCCCTTCCCTCCAGTGTGTCAACTATGCCACACAGCTTGGTGTCACCAGCAAACTCACTGAGGGTGACTTCAACCCCACTGTCCACATCTGAGACAAAGATGTTAAACAACACCTGTCCCAATAACTACCCCTGAGGAACACAGCTTATTACCAGTCTCCACTTGGACATTGAGCCCTTGACCACAACTCTTTGAGTGTGAACACTCAGCCAATTCTGCATCCCGTGGGGATGCTGGTGGGTTGGTTCCTTCCCGGCTCCAGGAGCTGCTCAGGCAGGAGGAGGGCAGCTTGGGAGGGGAAACCCTGTTTTAACCATGTCAGCACTGGCCACTTCTCCCAAGTGACAGAGGACAGGACAAGGGGGAATGTCCTGAAGCTCCACCAGGGGACGTTCAGGTTGGATATCAGAAAAATTTTTTTCACGGAAGGAGTCATTGGGTACTGGAACAGCTGCCCAGGGAGGGGTTCGAGTCACCTTCCCTGGAGGTGTTTAAGGAACGGGTGGATGAAGTGCTTGGGGACATGGTTTAGGGAGTGTTAGGAATGGTTGGACTCGATGATCCGGTGTGTCCTTTCCAACCTGGTGATTCTGTGATTCTAACACCTCTCCCTAGACCTGACCTGAGAGCTTCACAAGGACACTTGGGGGTCGTGCCCAGGCATCTGGGAAAGGTTTCTCCACCCAGTTTTCCACCTGGGGTGAGAGCTTTCCCAAGGGAGCCTCAGATACTTTCAGTTCTTGGCACCATCCAATGCGCTTCTGGCCAGAGCCCAAAGAAAACACTTAAATTCTCACAAACCCGGTGCAGATGAGGCCAAAGCACTTGTTAAACAAACTCATCAAGTCACATGTGCTGCGGGCAGGTCCAAGCCCCCCTGACTGATTGAATTATTTAGCTTTTTACCCAAATATTTCTGTCATCACCATGGCACGAGCGGCGGCAGGAAGCAAAGAGCTGGTGGGACACACCAAAGGACCTTTCAGTTCAGCTTTCTCCCTTTGTGGCGTAGCAGAGATTTACAGGAGCAGAGAGAAAGGCTAAAGTCCCTTTAATTAAAGAATAAAAATGATTAAAAGGGTGATCTGGTCACCAGCCAGATGTTCACACACAACTTCTCGAGGAGGCACTGTTGATGTCTCCACAGCGTGGCTCTGCGGTACACGTGCTCCCATGGGCAGAGGTGATACGGAGCACCCCAATGGCTCACCCTCCCCCAAAAAGTCCTCTCCAGGGCTCTGCAGCCACAAGCTGTCCCCAAAGATGGGGACATCAGTCCTGATGGAGTGGGACACAGCACAGAGACACCACTGCCGTATGCACCTCGTGCAGGGATGGCAAAGACAAGGAGGTGGAGGTGGTGAGTGACAAGGAGAGCCTGCAAGAAGCTGGGCTGGTTTGGCTGGAGAAGAAAACCCTGTAGGTGATCAATCATCCCTAAGTCCTCCTCCTCCTCCAGAAAACTGGGTCGATGCGTGTGAAAGCCACAGGCAGCGGATCCAGCCCTGCATGGAGACGGTGTCCAGCTCTGCCCTGGGCTCCTTGAAGCTGTGGGAGATCCAGACAGGGGTCTTCATGAAGAAGAAGGGGGCAATTAGGGGCGAAGGGCTGCACCCGCCACCAAGCCCAACCTCTGGTCTCCCATCAGGCCATCTTATTAATTAAGAGGTGGAATAACGAGCCTGGGGCAGCAAAGTTGCTGTCTGTGGGTGCAGCCTGGAGTAGGATCAGCCTCAGGCAGAGGAAATCCCACCTCCGAGGCTCAGCAGAAGAAAGGGGAGCTAAGGAGTCACAGTGAGAGCAGAGGTTGGTGGGTTTCACAGCTTCACAGGCTCCTGCAAAGCCCACGCACGTAGTGGTGGGACACATGGTGGGACACATGGTGGGACACATCCCATGACACAACAGCTCTCTAGGCTGGGCCAGCCCTTCTGTAGCCACCGGCACTGCCCAAACCTCAAACCCATCCAAACCAGGTTAAGAAAATGTCCATAAAAAGAGGGACCCAGCCAGTTCTGGGTCTTGATGGCACCTTCCCTGTCCCACCACGGAGAGAGGTTGATGCTGGCCGGGGCAGCTACACTGAGGGGCTGGGGAGGGAGGACAAAGCTGGGGTCGTCTCTGGGCACAGCAGACCCAGGGTGGCCCCACGGGTGCCCCCAGAGCGCAGGCTGGCCCCACGGGTGATGAGGCCAGCGTAACCCTCCTGGTGGGAGAAGGCGTAGCTGGAGCGGCGGTGGAAGGACCTGCGACGGACATGGGCACGCAGCTCCACTGGGTGCTCCAGCTCCTTCCTGGCCTTCAGGTGGATCTTCTGCAAGGAGATGGGGAAATTAAGGCTGTGGCCACCACCCAGGCAAGCCCTCACCCCATGCAGAGACGCCTGCCACCGAGGCACAATTTGGCTCCCAGCTCCACTATGACCTGAGTTACATGGGGACCCTCATGAGGGTCTTCAAAGCTCTTGGAATTCTGGAATGCAATCTCAACCCCTGCTCTCATCTGGGACCTCTTTATACCACTGGCTGGTATGACCCACCGCCTCGACGGCGGTGAGCTCTACCAAAGCTGGGGTGGTACCAAGAGGTACACCAGACCCCGGTGCCTCCTAAGCAGCAGCTCCAGGGAGTCCTGGAGGACTGTTCCTTACAGCAGCCAAAGCAGAGCCCCTCCAAGAGCTGAAGCAGGTCGCTTGCTTCAGGGTCTCCTGCCGGGCCATGACTTGTGGAGAGGGCCCTGAAGCCAGACTTGGTCACCAATGTCATGAGAGATGACCACCAGCTGAGTGGTGCCATCAAGAGGAGGTGACATCCCACCACTACAGCCCATGCAGTGGCTTTCCTGGGGAACCTCACCATTCCCACCACCAGCAGCCCCAGACACAGATGCCAGCAGGAGGCAGACCCCTCCCTACACCAATCCCTTCAAAGTCCGCACCTGCTGGATGGTGGTTTTACCCGTGATGGTGCAGTACAAGCGGACGGTGAGCGAAGGGATGGTGTTCACCACCAGGGACAGCAGGATCACGAGTAGGATGTAAGGGTCGGTCAGGGCGTTCCAGCTGGCATCTGTCAATGCAAGAAATCAGTGGGCGATGTAGGGAAGGTGGAGAGGACACAGGGAACAACCGTTGGGGGAGACGCCCCCACCCATAAAGGTGTTGAGGGTTCTAAAGGGATACGTCCTAAATTGGAGTATAAAATCAAGACAGCATGATCAAGAAATGGCAATGAAGAGATGATCTACAAGGTGGGAAACAACTCGTAGCGCCGAGTCCAGGCTGGGCTTCCCTGGCTTGGGGAAGAGAAGGACCATGAGGTGCCCTGGGGCATCTCACCTGGGAAGCGGAAGACAGCAGGGGCTATCCTGAAGGCATCGATGCTTTGGGTGAGGAAGGAGAAGAGGCAGAAGAGCAGCAGGCTGGCTGTGACCATCAGGAAGGACAACGCTGTCCAGAACTTGGTGTCCAGGATGATCTGCGCGGGCAAATGGAGAGCGCACAGAGGTTGTGGGGACCCTCTTCAACACAACCACTCATCTCTAATTCCTCCTCTGCCCCAAGGGAGAATGTCCCCAGCCACAAAGCTGCTGGGGATCATGTCAGAGAGCCCAACCAGGGATAAGCCTGGCTGTGGTCCCTAAATATCTTCTCCAGGTCCAGGATGGGGAAGGACAGACCAGCACCCACCTCCATGAGGACCGACAGCAACGCTGATGTGGCCACTGTGACAGCAAAGGACTCGTAGTCACCAACAACCTTGCTGCCAACGTGGTCCTCGAAGGCCCAGAGTGCGATGTAGAAGCTGGCGAGCGAGGTGCTGACCCCATGCAGGAGGGTGATGCCAAAAACACGGTAGTTGAAGAGTTCGTCTTGCTGCCCGATCACGTAGAGCTCAGGGAACTCCAGGCTCTTCTTGGCACTCACGTCCTACCAGGAGGGGACTGAGCATCACCCTCCCCACCTGCACTGAGGAGCAGGATTGGGCCGCTCCACCCAACACGCTCTTCAGGTGAGCTGCAGCAAGTCCCTCCACCCACTTGCTCTGGGGTGATGGGGAACAGAGGAACCAGTGGTGACCTACGGATGCCCATTGAGCTGCTTGGTACCAACTCCCCGCGCAAAGAGCCACACAGACCGGGTACAACGACTACCGGGCTGATTCACACCCACCAAGGATGGAACTTCCAGGCGCAGGGGCTGGATGCAGCCAAGAGAACCCATACCTGCTCCAGAAGGCCCATGGACAGCACGGGGTAGGCAGTGTAGAAAATGTTGTAGAGTGCAAGGAACCAGCCCTCGTACAGAGGCTAGAAGGGAGAAGAAAGCAGTTGTGAGTACGTTCCCCCGGACTCTGGTGAGGCTGCACCTTGAATCCTGGGTTCAGTTTTGGGCCCCTCACTCCAAGAAGGACATCGAGGGGCTGGAGCGCATCCAGAGAAGGGAACAAAACTGGGGAAGGGGTTGGAGAACAGGGGTTGTGAAGAGCAGCTGAGGGACCTGGGGCTGTTTAGCCTGGAGAAGATGAGGCTGAGGGGAGACCTCATCACTCTCTGCCGCTCCCAGAAAGGAGGTTGGAGTGAGGTGGGTGTTGGGCTCTTCTCCCAAGTGGCAACGGGTAGGATGAGAGGGAATGGCCTCAAGTTGCACCAGGGGAGGTTTAAATTGGGTATTGGGAAAAATCTCTTTACTGAAAGGGTTCTCGGGCACTGGCAGAGGCTGCCCAGGGAGGTGGTGGAGTCCTCATCCCTGGAGGGGTTGGAAAGACAGGCAGAGGAGGTGCTCAGGGATGGTTTAGTAGTGGACAGGTAGGGTTGGACTCAATGATCTCAAAGGTCTTTTCCAACCACATGATTCTATGTGAGCTCCATGGTGCTTCAGAAAGACTCAAAAAGGATGCCCAGGCACCAGGGGTGAGTCCAAGAGACTCACATCCAGACTCTGGGGAGGTTCTCATGGATTTGCCCTCAGCTCTGCATCAGCCCCTCATTGCCTGCAGCAGCCAGTAGGCTGTGGGGCTGTGATGGAGATGGAGGGCTGGAGCCACGTAGTGGTGGTCAAGTCAGACTGATTGTCCTTGGGATAAAAGCTTCCATCTTGGAGGAAGACAGCTTAATGCACGTGGGACCTTTCCCTGCATCTGTCTGAGACTGAGTTGCAGCTCACAAGGACATCCCAGATCACCCCAGGGGGCTTTTCCCAGTCCAACCAGACAACCAGTTGCATCTCAGCCAGGCATTCCCAAAAACTTGGACAGCCCAATACCAGGGCAAGGAAGAAAGGGCACCAGGGCAGTGGTGGGGACACATGCCCATCATGCAGAACATGAGACATACATGGAGTCCTCAAGCAGGAGATGCAACACTGGTGGGCAAATCTCCATGGGATGGATGTGACCCCTGCTAACGGCAGCTTCACTCACCTGAGCCGTGAATCCGCTGTGGAAAGCGAACCAGACCTGGGCCATGAGGCCAGCAAAGGTCTTGTAGAAGAAGTAGCGGAGGAACTTGCAGATCCGCAGATAGGCCCAGCGTCCGTGGATGAGCAGGAGGCGCTGGAGGTAGGAGAACTGGGCCAGGGCGTAGTCACTGCACTGCACAGCTTGCATGCCCTCCAGCCCACTGATGCCCACACCGATGTCGGCAGCTGCAGAGGACAGGAAGGTGTGAAACATGGGTGGGGAGGTTTTTGGGGAGCCAGGTGCTTGGTTTTCCAGTGGATCGCCTCCAGGAGTGATGGGCAAAGAGAAGAAGCTCCCTCTATCACACGCTGTGCCTGTGGGAGTGACATGTCAGGCATGGTTGGGCATGCAAAGAGCACAGCCTGACGTCAGAGCTGCTGGAGAGGGGCACGAAGGTCTCTGCCAGCTGCCCAGGTTGGGGCCTGAAGTTTCACCAGATTTCATCCCTCTTGCTAAAGCAACTGGTCCATCCTGCTCCTGTCCCAGGCCTGTCCTGGTCCCGTGCCATTTGTTCCCCTTTCAGCACAGCAACGTGGGGAACTGGGTTAGGGGTTCACCTCCCAGCTCCTCACCTCAAAGGTGAGGTGGTGGAGGTGGCACCACCACTCCCCACCAGCAGAACGTGCCAGCTAAAAACCCACACTCCCCCCTACCCCGAGCCTCACTTTTGATCATGTTGACATCGTTGGCCCCATCCCCGATGGCCAGCGTGATGGCTTTCTTGTGCTTCTTCACCAGCTGCACGATGAGGGCTTTCTGCTTGGGGGTCACCCTACAGCAGATCACCGCCTGGCAGCTAGTGGCCAAGTCCACAAAGGCCTTCTCCACCAGACTGCCCTGCTCCTGCGAGCCCGTAGCCCTGTAGAAAGCCAGCCACCGCCACAGCTGCCCCTTCTTCTCCTTCAGGACCTCTCTCGTGTGGAGGATTTTGTCCTTAGGGAAGAACACATGCAGTTGGAACCTCACCCGTAGCCTTCATAGCATGAGGGCCCCCAGGTCCTCAACAATGCTCTTAAATCTCGTAGGTGTTACAAAAGAAAAGCGAGCCCAGTTTTCTCCAAGTTCACCACACAGCAGGCGCGGTGACCATGAGACCAGTTTGTCCCAGTATGACCAGAAGAGCACGCGATTACTCGTCAGCCTTTGTCTTCCCAGAAGAATTGTGGGAGCGTTGAGGTTGGAAAAGACCTCTAAGATCATCAAGTCCAACCAGACTGGATGAAAGGACTGGTCAGGCAGGTGTGGTCAATGTCCCCAAATACCAAATGACCGGCAGAAAGTTGTCCCCTTCTCCAGTCTTCGTTCCCCAGCCCAAAATTGTGCTTTTCCAACCCATCGGGTGGGAGCAACACCACTTCATCTATGTGCTGGTGCCACCCAGGACTTTGACAGCACCAGGGCAGGAACAGTGATCTGCCAGCTCAGGAAGAGAGCAGAGAAGACCATCCTAGTGCCACCTTACCAGGAGGTCCCCACTGATGATGAGAGCTCTCTTCTTGTGGCGCAAAGCCTCTGGGCGTTGCCGGGAGAGGCAGCCACTGCACAGGGTGTCCCCGCTGCCACCGAGGTGGTCGGTGCTCACCCAGTAAGCCTGGAGGATCTCGCTGGGTGAGGAAGGGGTGGTTAGAGCTGAGTTGAGGACACTGGGCGCCCTGCCTGGCTTCGACTGAGACCTCCAGCTGGCCTTTGCCGTCGCGAACCCGGCTGCAGGGAAATGGGGTTGGTACCCAATTGTGGGAGTGGGGGGACAGAGAAGAGGCCCCAAGGGCTCAATGATATCAAAAGTCAACCTCCGTCCCTGTGCTTCAGAAGCTGAAGAAACAGCTTAAGCACTTTCTGGTCAAAGCCTGCCAAGATGGAGAACATTGCAGGAGAAGAAAATGATGGGAAGGCTTGGAAAAGCATCAGCCGATGAGGATTATGGACATCCGGGATGGGACAGAGAAGTAGAAGCATCTCTGGCAGAGCCGAGCTCTACCCGCTATGCATAGGTTCCTATGCCCATGGGGGTCTTCAGCAGGGACAATGCCCAGGAGGTCACGATTCCTTACCTGATCTCCTTCTCCTCCAGGATCTCCATGTCATCCGTCAGCAACTTGCACGCGTAGCCAATGTTCATTGCAGTCTCTGCAACACACAGGTGTCAACATCTGGTGGCCACGTGGTGCTGCCCACCCACCCCAGTGCAGCCCTCAGACCCAACAGCCCTTGGTGGGCAGCAGCTGCAGCTCTGTGCCATTGCACAGAGGGCTCCCTCTGCCTCAGTTTCCCCATGAGAAACATGATCTGTGGGGCATTTTATATTAAAGGGAAGAGCAGAACCTGGTTGTTGCCCACTCCCAGGGCCTCACGTCTCTTCTCTGGTCCTGTTCAGGGGAGAAGATGCTGGGTCTGGGGTTGCCTCCACTGACCTTGTTTGTCACCCGTCAGCACCCACACTTTAATGTTTCCCAGTTTCAGCAGCTGGATGGTCTCGGGGACTCCATCTTGCAACTTGTCCTCAATGGCTGTGGCCCCAAGCAGCTGGAAGGAGGTGAGTGGGTGTCATGACATGAGGTAAGGCAAGATATGGAGGTCGGAATTGTCCCCAGATCCAGCCAAGGGTCCTGGCTCAAGGGTGGACACCACCTGACAGATATCTAAGCCAGTGTCTACTGTCAAGTCGCGATGTTCCCTGGGAGGGAAACATCACCCGCCCTCCTATCCATGGAATGAGTGTTGGGTTGGACACTTCACACCCTCAGCCCAAGAGATGAACCCCACATTCCTGCCCACTGCGGGATCATTGCAGCCAGTTCTCCCTAAACCCTGGCCTCATCTCACCTGCAGGTTCTGCTCCATCTCCTCGTACAGCTTGTCCAGCTCCCGTGCGCGGTCCTGCAGCAGGACACTGGCCTCATGGTGCCTCCTGCTCCACACGCTGTACTCAGCCTCGCTCACTTCCTTGCTGGCCAGGCACAAAGTCCTCAGTGTCTCCTCTGCAAAGCGCTGTGGAGATGAGACATCTCCCTTCCCTCAACCAGGATGACTCTCATGGTGGACCAGGGTGTCAGCCACGATGGGCAGAGCCAGAGACCCTCCAGGATCTGAGGGTCTCCTCTGGGCATTGACTCCCTCCCCCATCCTACAGCATTCCCATCCTTGCAATGCAAGAAGTCCACGCAGACACCAAAGGTGGATTTGATGCCATCTTAGACCCTGTCCCATATGCAGGTGAAGCTCCTAGAGCAGTAGGAAGAAAGAAGGACCAAAATCCTGAAGCCAGAGAGACAAAGAGCAGTAGGGGACTCCAGGACACCCAGCCCAAAGCCAACAGAAGCGAGATCAGCCCTTTGTACCCCGGGCTGGTGTGGGACTCACATCCAGCGCCATCTGGGTGAAGTTCTCATTGGGTCCTCGCCTCCGAAGTCTCTCCAGGATAACCGTATCCGCCCCCTTGGTGTAGAGCCGGATCGTGCCCTGGGGGTCTCGCACTGGGAGGGAGGGGAAGAACAGCTTAGGTACTCAGAGAGATGATTCCCACTCATCGCTTGGCCGTGTTGCAGAGGGCACCACAGGGGACACGGGTGCTCGTCTGTAGGAGGCACAGGGATTTCCCCACATCCACAACACCACGAGGCAGGATGAGGTCTCAAGGGCTGTCAGTTCCTAACGCAACTCCTCTGAAACCCCGATTTGTTTGCTCTCTCTCGGCTGCTCAAGCCCTTCCCAGCTGCCTCCACCAAGATATCAGGATGAGCAAAATGACACGGATGACAAGGGTGATCCTTAGGAGCCCTTGTTCCAATCACAGCCATCCCAGTGCCATCCCTCAGAGAGCTGAGTACGGAAGGGACCCTCCGTGTTCCTGGAGGAGCCCCCTGAGACATCCCATCCCGCTCACCCAGGACAGACATCCTCTTGCGATCACTGTTGAAGTCCAGCATGGCCAGCACTTTGTAGGTCCTCTTCATCCCCAACTCACTGATGGTGATGGTGTCTTGTGTTCTGGCCAGAAAGACATACCCCAAGTTCCTGGCAGCCAACACCAGTGCTTCTTCATCCGGTGAAGCTGCCTGGTAAACCAGCTGGTCTGCAGAAGAGCAGCAAGGGTTAGACAAGGAGACTCCTGGCCACGCAGCTCTTGTAGATCTGAAACAGCTTATTTTTGCCCTACACCAACATTATCTATGGAGACCTTAAAATCCAAGCCACCAGGCAAGGGAAACTCAGTTGTATTTGTCTCTTCTACTCATTGTCCCACACAAGGATGGGTTATCCCCCCTGTGCTTCTATTCCAATTAATTAGTTTTTAAACAACCCCAAATGTACAAATCCACGATGCTAAAACGGTGGCCCAAAGCATTCCCTCCCTTCTGGGCAATGGAAAAGCCATCACAGACTCATGGCCTTGAACAGCAGCTCAACCCCGCTCTGAGCACATCATCCACCATGGCCAACCCACCGCCCTTCTCCTCCACCATGACGGTGTGGCAGAGGGCCAGCAGCCTCAGGAACTCCCTCAGCACGGGATCGCTGTCCCTCCAGGCGGCTTCCAGCAGCTTGGTGTCGCAAAAGTCCAACTTCTTCTCCCCAAGCCGGTTCCAGCTCAACCCCGAGCCCTGCAAGAGGCACAGGTGGGCTGTAGGCATCTGAGCACATGGCTCTGCACCAGCGATGGATGCTGCTGGGTTGCAGCAGAGGGTCCCATCCAGATCAGAGTCTGTAAGCCAAGCTCTGCGTTGCCTACACCAATCACAGAATCATGGAATCATTAAGGTTGGAAAAGACCTCCAAGGTCATCCAATCCAACCTCTAGCCCAACATCACCATGCCTACTAAACCATGTCCCGAAGTGCCACAGCTGCACATTCTCTGAATGTCTCCAAGGATGGGGACTCCACCACATCCAAGGGAGTGAGTATAAAAAGGTTGGGAATAAAAAATAGTAGAAATCAGAACGGGTTTGTTCAGTTCCCCTGTCCTTCGCTGGCAGCTGAGGACCTGAAAACTCTCCAGCCCAAGGAAACACACGCCACTGTTTTACAGCATGGGACTCCATGCTGTCCCATGGGTTGTCCCAAAACCATTACCCCCACAGGACAAGGGTGAATGGTTTTCAGCTGAAAGAGAGGAGGTTGAGATGAGATCTTAGAACAAAATGTTTTTCTGTGAGGGTGGGGAGGCCCTGGCCCAGGTTGCCCACAGCCGTGGTGGCTGCCCCATCCCTGGAGGGGTTCCAGGCCAGGTTGGATGGGGCTTGGAGCCCCTGATCCAGTGGGAGGTGTCCCTGCCCATGGCAGGGGGTGGGACTGGATGGGCTTTGAGGTCACTTCCAACCCAAACCATTCCATGATTCTATGACTGTAAAGAAGCTGTGCCCCAAACCAGAAAGCTGAGCCCGCTGTGGTGTAATCCATAACTACTACGGCTTTGGCCGCGGTGAAGAGCAGTATCTGGCCTTGTTTTATGCAGGAGAGGGGAGTTACGCACCGATGGCTGTTTGTTCTCGTGCCCTGTGCCTGTACCTGCCAAAACAAAACCAGTTCCATTAATAGCAAGCTGACATAACGAAGAATTTCTTCACCATGAGAGTGGGGAGGTCCTGGCCCAGATTGCCCAGGGAAGTTGTGGTTGCCCCATCCCTGGAGGGGTTCAAGGCCAGGTTGGATGAGCCTTGGGCAGCCTGAGCCAGTGGGATGTCCCTGCCCATCACAGGGGGGTTGGAACTACATGATCTTTAAGGTCCCTTCCAACCCAGACTATTCTATGAGTCTACGATTCTATGATCATTAACAGGGGCTTCAAGAAGTTTCTCTTGCAAGAACCACTGGGTCTGCTGGCCAAAAGCCTGGCAGAAAAGGATTAGGTTTGGTTTTCAGCATCTGCTCGGTGTCAGCGTGTTAGGATGTCAGGGTTGGACTTACTCGGCTCTCGGACCGTTCCGACTGTGGACACGTATTTAATGTCAAAAATTCTGGTCTAGTGTTCACCCTTGTGTCCTGGAAGAAGTCGGCCAGGGACTATGGAGATGGTGCTGTCACAGAGGTGCAACTTGATACATCAGGAAGGGGAAAATTGGGGGTATTCCTGCTTAAAAACAGGATTGGGGTTTTTTTTCCCCTCCTGTGTCTGTTTGTCTCAGGAAAAAGGAGCTCCGTGCCAAAGCCCTGCTCTGCTCACTGATTTCCCTAACGAAGCACTGAGGGAGCTCCCAGAACACAGCCAAGGTCCCAAGTGAGAGTAGGAATAAGTGGAAAGAACCGGCAATTCTGGGGTTTCTAAGGGGAAGAAAAGCAGAATCATGAAAAAAAAGTAGCAAAGAGCATTTACATGCATTCACTGTAAAGCAGCAACGTAAGGGGATCATTTCTTTGCTTCTTCCACAGGTCATCTGAAAGCCTCAAAGAGCCCAGATTTGGAAACCAAGGTGAAGAATCACCAAGACCTTCATAGAAAATAAAAATCCATGGACTTCTCTGGCTCATCACCCTGTGGCTCCTCTACCTGCTCTGTCCTGGTCACCTGGGCCAGCGTCCGCTCATTATTCCAGGTGGAATAATAGTAATACTCACTCGGACTATGTGTTTGCTGTGTAGCTGTGTTGGGCTCCTAACCCCAGGCTCCCTTTTTTTTTCAGGGCAAATCTAGATGGTCTCAGTTGAGTTTGGGGCATGATACATCTCCTGAAAGGTAGGCACCCGTGGGAACACGAGACAAGTGCAACCACAAGCACGATGGCTCCTGCTAGTACGGGAGATGAGAACAAGCTGAATTCACACAGAATCACAGAATCACAAGGTTGGAAAAGACCCATTGGATCATCAAGTCCAACCATTCCTAACACTCCCTAAACCATGTCCCTCAGCACTTCATCCACCCGTTCCTTAAACACCTCCAGGGAAGGCGACTCGACCACCTCCCTGGGCAGCTGTTCCAGTGCCCGATGACTCTTGCTGTGAAGAATTTTTTTCTGATGTCCAACCTGAACCTCCCCTGATGGAGCTTGAGGCCATTCCCTCTTGTCCTGTCCTCTGTCCCTTGGGAGAAGAGCCCAGCTCCCTCCTCTCCACAACCTCCTTTCAGGGAGTTGTAGAGAGCAATAAGGTCTCCCCTCAGCCTCCTCTTCTCCAGGCTAAACAACCCCAGCTCTCTCAGCCGCTCCTCGTCAGACGTTCTCCAGCCCCTCACCAGCTTCGTTGCTCTTCTCTGGACACACTCCAGAGCCTCAACATCCTTCTTGTGGTGAGGGGTCCAGAACTGAACACAGTATTCGAGGTGCGGTCTCACCAGTGCTGAGTACAGAGGGAGAATAACCTCCCTGGCCCTGCTGGTGACCCCATTTCTGATCCAAGCCAAGATGCCGTTGGCCTTCTTGGCCACCTGGGCACACTGCTGGCTCATGTTCAGTCGGCTAACTGAACATCAACAACATCCAACATCATCTGTCAACACGCTGGAACACCAAGATCAGCCCATATGCCCCGAGCTTCTCAGCAAGCCAGGAGGAGTGGAAGGTACCAGTTCAAGGTTTCCCTAACTCATGAGTCCCTACAAACTCGCATCCACCCAAAGTTACCATAGATGGTCCCGTTGACGCAGCATTTCTTGAAGGTCATGACGTTTTGTGTCAAGGTGCCAGTCTTGTCTGAGAAGATATACTCGATCTGGCCAAGCTGGTCATTGAGGCTGGTGCTTCTGGCTTTTGCTGGCATGTCCTTGGCAGCATAATACATTTCCAGATCCCAGTTGATAAAAAAGCTGTTCACCAGATAGATGAATTCAAACCTAGGGGTCAGGTAGAAGAAGACTTAACACCGGGTTGTTAACTCTCCACCCAGGGGCACTTGGGGAGCCGACGCAAGGAGGAAGGGGCAGAGGGGAACTCCCCATCCTATTGCTCTGAGCTTGGGGGAAGGAAGGGAGCTTTCATGGTTCATGGCCAGGTTTCCAGAAGGCTCGTCACGCTGGCCTGAGAGCCCACTGGGTCCCAGGTAACTGGGCTCCCCTCTGGAAATCTGGCCCTTGAGGACAAAATGCCTAGATCTGGAGGTTCAGTGAGGGGCCAAAAAGTTTGGAAACTGCTTCTTCCAGCCCAAATTGTGATTATTGCCTGCTCGCAATCACAGAGTCATGGAATGGTTTGGGTTGGAAAGGATCTTAAAAATCATCCAGTTCCACCTCCTGCCATGGGCAGGGACACCTCCCACTGGATCAGGGGCTCCAAGCCCCATCCAACCTGGCCTGGAACCCCTCCAGGGATGAGGCAGTCACCATTGCTCTGGGCAACCTGGGCCAGGGCCTCCCCACCCTCATCATGAAGAATTTCTTCTTAATGTCTGATCTTTCAATTTAGAGCCATCCCCTTTCATCCTATCACTCCATACCCTTGGAAAAAGTCCTTCCCCAGCTTTCTTGTAGCCCCCTTCAGGTACTGGAAAGTATAGTGGTCATGTCCATCTCTTCCCCGCCCTTGCTGCTGCTCAGTGGGGAAGCACCACCTTCATCATCCTCAATTTCTATCATCATATCTACAATTTCCAACATGAAGACGTGTCTTTGCACCTCTTCTCTGGCTTTCCTCCGAGATCTCAAAGTACATCATCATCAACAACTCCCATCCATCCTTACCTTCTCATGGCTAAGGGAACATATCAGAATGCCTTGCTTAGTGTCACAGCTGGATCTTTTGTGCAACCTCGTTTTGTGGCTGCAAACCAAGGTGTGAGATGGTGGCCAAGGGCAGGGAGTGGAGTACCGATCTCTGATCCCTCGCAAGCTCTGGTTTCCTTACATTATATACATGGACATGGGTATGATGATGCTCAGGAGGATGGTGAAGCCCCAGAAGTTGAAGAAGGTCTGCTGGGCGGGGGTCGTGTGCTTGTAGAGAGCAGAGAGGTAGCTGTGCTTCTCCTGGAATGTCCTGGCCCAGAACCCAGAGGCAACAGCGAGGCACAACGATGTGACCAACAGCATCAGGAAGATCTGAGATGGGAAGCCAGGATGAGAATGTCCCATCACACAGAGCCCACCAAACCTTTTCTAGGATCAACTATTGCCCTTTCCAGACTGTCTTATTTAGCTGTAAACCTTCAGAGAGGCATCCTTGCGCCTGAAGCTCCTTCTCAGAGCTCATCCTGGCCAGAGATGAAGGATCACAGCATGTATTTCAGCTTGACATGAACGTAACACACACAGAGCAAACTCTAGCTATCCCACCCTCCTGATCACCTCAGTCACCACCAGGGGTGTCCTGCAGCCTTCCTGCTGGAGTTAGCAGCAAACAGAGGAATGTTAGTGGCCATCCTGAGAAGTGATGACATTCAACCACCAGAAACCAGAATAAGAGCCATCCAATTCATTATTATGACCAGGAGGCTTTGCTTCCCACAGAGGAAAGGTTCCTCCTTCCCCCATCCTCCATCTACTCTGTCCCAAGCCACAGCCTGCAGGTCCTTCAGCACAAATCACCTGCTCGGACCTGCACGAGCGAGTAAAGCAGACCAGGAAGAGCTGGAGAACCTGAATACTCCATCTCCCTGGTCCAAGGGGGGCTGCTCTACAGCTGAGAGGGTTTAAGCAACACAACCACCAGGCAGGCAGCTCCAAACGCAGCAACTGCCACTTTGTAGGAACATCACTTGGTATTTGCCCATAAGATGTGGAACCCATGATATTTTGAGCTAAATATTACAAGCGTTAAGAAATTCAGCATCACCCGAGCAAGAAGCCTCTCATGAGAAGACTTGTGAGCAACCCCAGGAGAGCAGTGGACCAGGGCAGGAGGTGTTTGCACCACACTCACTATGATCACCAGCCGGTCCATCATGCGGTCCAGCTTGGTTTTCTTCAGCTTGATCTTACCACAGCTCCTCATAATTTTGGAATCAAATCCTGGATGAGAAACATTTTAGAAGTAAAAATGCAAGCCCACAGCCCCCGGAAGGTTTACTTGAAGGGAAGTAATGTTGGTTTCCTCCAGAACAACATCTCCCAAACTCTGAGGTCTGCAGAGGACTGCAACCCTTTGTCAGTGATTAATTGAGCCATGGTTGCATGCTCAGAGAATGGCTGCTTACACCAGACCTTGCCCACAACAGATCTTACCCCACCCCTCTACCCACAGCTACTCATGGCCAAGCTCTCAGCTGCACTGAGCCATCCATGCAGGAGGCCACGAAGTGAAAGTGACCTGGGACATGATGCAGCTGAAATACAACCTGGGATAAGCAGATCGTAGGATCATAGAATGTCCTGAGTTGGAAAGAACCCACCAGGATCGTTTAGTCCAACTCCTGTCCCTGCACAGGACACCCCAACATTCACACCGTGTGGCTGAGGGCGTTGGCCAAACGCTTCTGGAATATCGTCAGGCTTGGTGCCGTGACTGCTTCCCTGGGAGCTCTTCCAGTGCTCCACAACCCTCTGGGGGAAGATGTTTGGTGCCACCACATCATCTACTTGCCAGCAAGCCCAACACCAGCAAAGTTTGGAACAGACTTTGGGGGGCTTGGGTAGAGCAGCAGGTCTTCGGACTCTGCATCAGCTGAGAGTTGGACCTGCTGATGCTGGAAACATTTGGACATCTGAAAAACCCCAGGGACCTGTCTGTTTTCTGCCCTTTCTGGGCCTGGGCACCCACCCGCGTAGATGACCAAGCCGTAGCAAACGTCGGTGTTGCGAATCTTGCAGCCTCGCAGCAAAATCTTTTCACTGTCGAGCGAGTAGGTCTCTCCTCTCCACTCCAGCGTGCCGGTGAAGCTGTGCATGCGGCTGTTGGGCTCCTCACAGGTCACTCTCCCTTGAGCAAAAGGCACGATTCGGGTAACAGCCTTTGGGGAAACGAGAGGTCCTTCTCCCCAGCCACCGCCACCACCATGCTTGCCCCTTCCGAAGAAGGATGCTGAGGGCTTTTCAGGGGAGATCAGATTTTCCAGGACACCTGCAGATGCACTTGGGGTATGGATGGCTCAAGTTAAGGTCAGATTAAGCTGAGCAGCCACCCTGCGGCTCTGGGAAGGCGCTTGGTCCAGGAACCACACAGCTGGACAAGGCACAAAGACAACCTCCTTCATCTCCAGAGCCTCTGAGAGGGGAGTCGCCATCCTATAGAGGACCAGCAGGAAAAAAAATCCAGGATCTGAGCTCAGATTTGGGAGCCAAGCACTTGATACCAGTGGGAAAACCAAGATCCAGGGCAGGAGTGAGGGGCACAACCCTGATGGACCCATCACAGAGCTTCTCTGCTGGGAAAGGCCTCCACTCAAAGTCTTTTGGCATGAATCACCCTCCAGCCTCACAGGCGATCTCCAGTTAGGTCGGTGGGACTTGGTAGCCAACGGAACAGAGACACCCCAAGGCTGACCCAATCCTATCTCCAAGGGACAGCTGCATCCTCGCCCATCCAGGAGACTCACCGTCAAAGTTGGCCATGCTCTCCTCGCTCACCAACTCCTGGTGGGTGACCAGAAGGGCTTGTCTGAACTTCAGGTTCGTTTCCCTGTGAAGAAGAGCCAGAAAGGGAAAAATAAAACAACGCTGCAGGGTGACAGAGCCGTTAATTCTGCTGTCAGACCTGTAGGGACAGAGATGGCCATTAATTATTGGGTGATTACATGAGTGATGGCAATGAAAAGCGAGATAGGGACCTATCATGCCAGACATGGAGCACTCATGCAGGGACGAAGCTCTGGCCCGGAGACCTTGCCATTAAATCACCCTGCAGGCGCAGGCAGGAAGGAGCTGAGAGATGGAGATGCCTGAGGTCACCGGCTGCTCTGTGGAAGCCTCAAAGGTGGGTTTGGCTCCCCATTTTCAAAATTTGGGGCTCAAATTCCATTTCTGGGGTGTCTGCAGGTTTAGCTTTCGGAGGATCGCCCACACCCCGTGGTTTCTACTGGACTTGCAGCCCTCCCAGTGTGCCTCACTCCCCAGTTGCTGGGGGTTCCTCAAGACTGGAGGCTTCAGCCGTTGGCTGGGATGTCTCTGCCCCTCTCTTCTCCTGGCAAGAGTGGTCTTCTACCCCTCTCCTCACCCATCGATGTCAGCAGTCTCCACGTAGCACAGGCTGCTGGGCTCCGAGCTGCACAGCAAGAGCATGTCGGCCTTGGAGAGCGAAAAGGAGGAGAGACACCGGGATGAGCTCCTCCTCACCACAATTCCCCCCTCTGCTGCCCTTGGCACGCAGCCAGCCCCACTCACCGGGACAAAGCTGTCCTTACGCAGGCGGATGATGTCCCCAACGCAGATGTTGTGCCATTTCTGCCAGCAGAAGCTGCAGAGGAATTAGGAGGGAAAGTTTAATCCTTGCAGAGCAGGGGGAACAGCGATGATGGCTGTTTCTATCCTCTGTCCCGGCTTCTTGCGTGAATGGAGTCTCTGCATTGTTGGTTCCTCTGCCACCGTGGTACCATCCACACGACTGAAGGATCAGGGGCTCCAAGCACCATCCAACCTGGCCTGGAACCCCTCCAGGGATGGGGCAGCCACCACTGCTCTGGGCAACCTGGGCCAGGGCCTCCCCACCCTCACAGCAAAACATTTCTTCCCAAGATATCATCCCCTCTTGCAGCTCAAAACCATTCTCCCTCATCCTATCCCTGCACTCCCTGATCCAGAGCCTCTCTCCAGCTTTCCTGGAGCCCCTTTCAGGACTGGAAGCTGCTCTGAGGTCTCCTTGGAGCATATCACAGTCCACCAGGGCGTTTTTAGACCTGTTGTCTGCACCTGGGGTGGGATCATTCCTTCGGGGGACCAACTGGACTCGCAGCAGATTTTGGGAGGTGATGGTAGTTTGCAGAGTCAGGAACATTCCCAACAAAACTCCTTTCAGTGCTCAAGAATGCTCAGCGCTTGATAATCCATCGTTCCACGCAGGCCTGGAAAACAAGGATACGGCTTCCCAAGCCCCTCACCTCTTCCCAGATAGGATTTCACATGGTCTGCTGTTGATCTTTCTGTCACTTTGGTGACGGCCCTGCGCAGAGGAGAGAAGAAAAAGAGGCCAGAAGAAATGAATGGTCCGTGCCAGACTTCTTTGACACATGAAGTCGAGTCGCGTTCCCTGGAGGTGTTTAAGGAACGGGTGGATGAAGTGCTTAGGGACATGGTTTAAGGAAGCATTAGGAATGGTTGGACTCAATGATCCAATGGGTCCTTTCCAACCTGGTGATTCTATGATTCTATGAAAACAACCCTCTTAATGCTACCATCTTCTTTCCGAAGGAATCAGAAGACGTATTCTGATGAATAAAGAGGCAAAATTCCCCCAGGTACTTCTGGGGATCAACTTGGGAATGTTGATTAAGATATTAAGATGGGGGTCTAGACCTCAAGGAAAGCAACCAGACAGTAACATCCTTCCCAAAGGAAAATACAAAGTGTTTTGGATATAGTAGAGTTGATAGTACCTCAGGAACAAGAAATCACAGGAGCTCCAAAGCTTTTCAGTTCACCCCACAGTGAAAGGGTCCTTTCTGCTGTCCAACCCCCACCTACCACAGCCTTTCTCTCCAACCCATACTCACAATGTCATCAATCAGGTCTCGTAGACCCCGGATGGTGAGAAGGCAGCTCAGGGGGAACAGCAGTGTGTACCAGGGCAGTGTGGAGATCTCAGGGAAGGTCTAGAGCAGGAGAATTTTACACCACTGACACAACTTTCATCCCACGTTGGGACACTTTAGGTGACTGAGTAACTGCCCTCGCTCCCAGCTCCGCTCCCCAACCAGTGCCTAAGGAGGGCAGGAACCCACCTAAGAGAATCAAACCAACATCTCTATCTGCAGGGAATTGTTTGTTGAATTTCCACCTCTTTTTGAACTGGATGTGTGAAATGTGCGTGGGTCACTGAATTTGGAGGGTAGGAGCCCAGTGTTCAGCTCTGGAGTCCTCAGTACAGGAAGGACATGGAGCTGTTGGAGCAAGTCCAGAGGAGGCCACGGAGATGATCTGAAGGCTGGAGAACCTCCTGTATGAGGACAGGCTGAGAGAGTTGGGGTTGTGCAGCCTGGAGAAGAGAAGGCTATGGGGAGACCTTAGAGCAGCTTCCAGTGCTGAAAGGGGCTCCAGGAAAGCTGGGGAGGGGCTCTGGATCAGGGAGAGGGCAGGGATAGGATGAGGGGGAATGGTTTTGAGCTGCAAGAGGGGAGATTGAGGTGAGATCTTAGGGAGAAATGTTTTGCTGTGAGGGTGGGGAGGCCCTGGAACAGGTTGCCCAGAGCAGTGGTGGCTGCCCCATCCCTGGAGGGGTTCCAGGCCAGGTTGGATGGGGCTTGGAGCCCCTGATCCAGTGGGAGGTGACCCTGCCCATGTCAGGGGATGGAACTGGATGGGCTTTGATGTGCATTCCAATCATAACCATTCCGTGATTCTATGACAATGACCACCAGAAAGAAACATCATTTTACACCAGGTTCCCCTACTCTAAAGAGGAGGTCATCCCCTTTTGCTCGGCAGTCTCATAAACACTTTCTCTTACCTTGCTGTCCATCTCACCTGTAAAAGAATGACAAAGACGAAGTAGACGTTGGCCATTCGATGGAACTGCTCGTAGAGGTTCAGTGGCAGGAAGGTGAAGATGTTGTACTTGGCTGTCTTAATGGCGTTGACCTACAGAAGAAAGGCAGGTCAAAGCCACAGTGGGATTTCAGCCACATGAAACCAAGGATGTGTTTTGAAAATGCCAAGAACATTCTGGTGGTTTTAGGACTTCTCAACGTTTTGTGGCTTGGGATGCCTTTAAAATTAACAAAAGCTACGAAGAAAATGAATTGTGGAATCATTAAGATTAGAAAAGCCCTCTAAGCTCATCCAGTCCAACCATCATCCCAACACCACCATCCCTCCTAAACATGTCCCAAAGTGCCACGTCAAGACAATTCGTTTAGAGCAAAGGTCTAAACAAATCATGATTTAAAACAAAAATATGACTTAAAATTCAAACAAAATATGTTGCTTCTGATCATCTAAAGCATACCCAGTCGACCCCCATTCAGATGGTCATTATTCAGCTGGGAGTAAAGATCTTGTTCAATCAAAACATTCTTTCTTTTGCTTTGACCTTCGGACTACAAAGTGTCCTTCACACCGTTCTGCTCCTTGTCTGACAGCTTCAGAGGGCGTCTGGGCCTTCCTTTTCATTGAGGATTACATAGGTCACTCTTCACCTGCAGCACCCCTGTCCTATCACGCTCAACCACCACCAGCTAAAGATGTCCAGAGCCTGGTAAAGAAGTGGCCTGGGCTGACTCACCGCATATTTCTTCTTGGTGAGACAGAAAGCAAATTTCTTCTTGAACTGCATGTGGTAGTTTCGGTCATTGGCCCTCACCTCCCAAGTGAAAGCTGGAAAAACAAGTGGATATCCACCAGCTGTCATCAGAGCGAAGCCCTGGCCATCAACCTCTGGCCTCCAAGGACACAAGGACCAGTGATCATAGACTCATTAAGGTTGGAAAAAACCTCTAAACTCATCCAGTCCAACCATCAGCCCAACACCACCATCTCTACTAAACCACGTCCCAAAATGCCATGTTTACACAGGTTTTTTAAGTCCTTCAGCGATGGAGACTCCACCACTGCCCTGGGCATCCTCTGCCGATGCTCAACAGCCCTTTCCATGAATTTCCTACTGTTCAATCTAAACCTCCGCTGGCACAACTTGAGGCCGTTTCCTCTCGTCCTGTTCCTTGTTACTTGGGAGAAGAGCAGAACCCACCTCGCTCCAACCTCAATTCAGATAGTTGTAGAGATCGATGATGGTGAAACCAGGCACATGGTGACCCATTGCTGCCCAGATGGGCTTTCCATAGTGCACCTATACCTTGAGAGCAGCTGGTGGTACCACTGGGACAGAGTTGGATCTTTGAGGTCAACTAGGTCAAAGAGTGGACAGAGGGAGCGGGAGACCAGAAGCTTCCAGAGATACAGGACTGCTGTGCGCATTTCTTCTCTGATCCTCAGGCCAACCATCTGGGCTCAGGTTTTGATTTAAGAGTATGACCAGGCCAGGTGAAGTACATGACTCCTCCAAGCGCAGCCTTTCCTACCCTAGAGGCTGGTTGTTCCTCTCCTGATTTCATTTTTGCTATCCCAGCGCAGATACCACTGAGCAAGGGACATCCAAACATTTTCCACAACTCCTCCATCCCAGCTGACAGTCAGTTCTTCCAGACCGTTTCACCCCAAATCTGCTTCCTCCCCATCTCACAACCCCATCCCACATCCAACCTCCTCACAAACTATCTAAAAAGAGGGGGAAAAAAAGACCCAAAATACACTCATTGGACACCAACCTGGCAGCTGCTTCTTTCCTTGCGGGAAGCCCGAGGCTGGGTCTTGCGCAGTCATTCTGGTACCACGACCAGGATCTGGGAACAAGGACAACCAAAGATATTTGCAACAATGAACAACAAGAGCGTGATCCTACCAGGATGCTCCAACATCCCAAAGCTCGGCCCTCCGCCTCTCCAGGGCAGGACGTCGAGCAGAAGGGACACTTGGTGAGCACAGCTGGGGATGGATGTCTTACGTGCAGCAGTAAACGTAGACCTTTTTAATATCCCATAAGAGGAAAGGCTTCTTCAGCCTGGAGAAGAGAAGGTGCCAGGGAGACCTTAGAGGATCTTCCAGTATGGAAAGGGGCTCCAGGAAAGCTGGGGAGGGGCTCTGGATCAGGGAGAGGGCAGGGATAGGATGAGGGAGAACGGTTTCCAGCTGAAAGAGGGGAGATTGAGATGAGATCTCAGGAAGAAATGTTTTGCTGTGAGGGTGGGGAGGCCCTGGCCCAGAGTAGTGGTTGCCCCATCCCTGGAGGTGTTCCAGGCCAGGTTGGATGGGGCTTGGAGCCCCTGATCCAGTGGGAGGTGTCCCTGTCCATGGCAGAGGGTGGAACTGGATGGGCTTTGAGGTCCCTTCCAACCCAAACCATTCTATGATTCTGTGATGCCAGAAATGTAAAACCCCACAATGACACTCAATGGTCCTCTGTGGCCAAGTGAACATCACAGAGTGGTGCCATCAGATGTCCTCTTCTCTTTGACACCTGATGTTCTGCCTTTTGCAGGATGAGACACAACTCAGATCTGAACCGAAACCCGCTTCACCCCGGCATTTCTTTCCAACAATCACAGTTTTTCCCTCCATGGGCACCTTACTCAAGCCTTGTGTGGGCATTGGTGGTGGAGGTTGCCTGGATAGACCCCTTCTCTGTGTCCTCAGGGATGCTCAACGGCTTTGACATGGTCCATCTTTCAGACCCGTCCCCACCCATTCCTGCTGCCCATGACAACTCAAAGACCGTTGCCTTCTCCATGTCCTCAGGGGTGCTCAACATCTTTGGCGTGGGTCACCTTTCCAAGCCAACTCCACCCATTCCCATGACAACTCAAAGACATTTTCCCCTCTGAGGATGTTATGGGAAATCCTTTGAAGCCATCAGCGAGGGAGAGCAGCTCTCCCTGTCCTCCCATCACACCCAAGCATCCGTCATGCCTCAAGAGCAGCCGCCTTCATCAATGACAAGATTTCCCTTACGCTCAGTAGCTCAGTGACCTTCCTTGGAGGTACGGTAGGGAAGATTAATTAATGTTTGTGAAGCGCTTTGTGATCCTTACATGAAAGGAGTCAGTGAGGGATAAAGCAATAATTACCTCATTACTAAATAACCCCCCTACAAGTCTGTCCTTGCCATTAGTTTTTATCTCACTCCTTTGATCACTTCTTTTTCTCCATCCTTTCACCAAAGCGTCTCCTTCTCTCCCTGTTGCTCCTCATCATGGCCAATTCCGCACTGGTTTTCCCCAACACACAACGCTGCCCTGAGACGCGGATGCCACCAGATGGGCCAGAGCTGTCACCTCATCCAAGGTCAAAGAGGTCCTGAGCAGCAATGAGGGCAGCACCTCAACCCCTGTGTCCAAGATCCTGCTCAAAATCCATGATGTCCTCCACAACGTCCTCCTTCTTTACCACTGGGGACTCAACACCCCTCACTGTGCTCGGATCCTAAATGTCATCCATGAACGCAGCACGTTTGGGCCCCATCTCTATTTTCACGGAATGGCTGAGAAGGAAAGAAGGGTTGCAAGGAGCTGCTGGGACACTCGTGCTACATTCCATGGCTCCAGCTGCCATTTGTCCCACAGGTAAGAGGAAGCGAGAAGAGCAGGGATACCTGAAGGGACGAGAGTTCTTCCACACCCACAGAAGCCGCTTGGTGCCCAGCCTGGCTGTTCCCACTTTATTTGGGCAAAATACGGTGGCAAAGGATTTGACACAGAGAAATACAAATGTCCCATCTTCAGTTCGAGCTTAGATAGAGCCCCGTCCCCATGGTGGGAGTGGGAGAAGCGCCAGGTGAGAAGGCTCATGGCCATTGATTCCTGTCAGTGCCCTTAGACCCCTTGCTCACAGCATCTTCTGACTTTGCTCCTTGCTCCGGGACATTAATCTCACAGCTGAGGCCAACAGGGATGTGTGCTAAGATATTTGCTTGACCTCGCTGCTTCCAAACCAGCAAATAGTGCAATCGCTTTAACCAAAAGGACTAAATCCGCCCTGCCCTGAGTCTCCCCAAGAAGACCTCACGGAAGTGTTAAGGTTGGAAAAGCCCTCTAAGCTCATCCATCCCAACCGTCAGCCCAACACCACCATCCCTACTAAACCGTGTCCCAAAACACCGCATCCGCACACTATTTGAACCCCTCCAGGGATGGAGATTCCTCCACAGCCCGGGGCAGCCTCTGCCAGGGCTTCGCTGCTCTGTTAGTGAACAATTTCTTCCTAATATCCAATCTAAACCTCCGCTGGTGCAACTTGAGGCCATTCCCTCTTCTCCTATCCCTTGTTATTCGGGAGCAGAGCCCAGCACCCACCTGGATACAACCTCATTTCCAGGAGCTGCAGAGAGCGATGAGGTCTCCCCTCAGCCTCCTCTTCTCCAGGCTGAACAGTCAGACCTCACTTTTGGCTGTGATCTGCGGTTGTCCTTTCAGAAGGTCCCTCTTGCGCTCAGGATGAGGCCTGAACTTGGCTCTGCATCCTGTCCCCACCGCGCTTGGCATCTCCGAGCCCCGTTGTCCTCAACAGCAATCCCATTACCTGCTCCGTGTGCCGCTCGTCTGCTCCAAAGCACCTTCGCTCCTGGGCGACGCCAGATGAAAGAACAACCAATAAAGCACCTACAGTTGGCAGATGTGCGACCTCTGCCAACTTATTGCTCTCTACAACTGCCTGAAAGGAGGTTGTGGAGAGGAGGGAGCTGGGCTCTTCTCCCAAGGGACAGGGGACAGGACAAGAGGGAATGGCCTCAAGCTGCACCAGGGGAGGGTCAGGGTGGATATCAGAAAAAAATTCTTCATGGAAAGAGTCATGGGGCACTGGAACAGCTGCCCAGGGAGGGGGTCGAGTCGTCTTCCCTGGAGGTGTTTAAGGAACGGGTGGATGAAGTGCTGAGGGACATGGTTTAGGGAGTGTTAGGAATGGTTGGACTCGATGATCCAGTGGGTCCTTTCCAACCTGGTGATTCTATGATTCATCCCCCTCTGTGGAGCTGAGTGCTGGGCAAAGGCAACTGGGAAAATAGCTCCATGCCAGAGCCCGGGAGCAGCGGGGAAAGGGAAAACAAGGTGGGGGAAAAAGCAATTCAAAGCGCTGGAAGAATAGTTTTAAGGAGGTATCCAAAAAACCTCCGTTCCAAGAAACAATGAACTCCACAATAATTAGAAATCAAAATTGCACTTTCATAGAGACATGGAACGATTTGGGTTGGAAGGGACCTCAAAACCCATCCAGTTCCATCACCTCCCACTGGGTCAGGGGCTCCAAGCCCCATCCAACCTGGCCTTGAACCCCTCCAGGGATGGAGCAGCCCCCACTGCTCTGGGTGACCTGTTCCAGGGCCTCCCCACCCTCATCACCGCTTCGGGCGGGCGAGAAGAGGCTGGATGTGGGTGCCAGGGCTTCCTGCCAGTCCCAGCTACGCAGACGGGCGCCCGGCCAAACCCTGCGCCTCCCCGGGGCCAGAACGGGCCAGCGGTGGCCAAAGGCACAAGACATCCTCTGCCCGCTGCTCCACACCTTCTTTAGACCCACAATGATTTATTAACCCACGGGATGTTCCTCCAGCTCAATGCTTGGGATGAACTGGTTGGTCCACCCAGGAGGGAATGTCCCGTCCTGTCCCCGAGGGCTGAAAAACTGGGTGTGAGCAAGACCCAAAGCGGGGCTTTCTCACCCAAAAAAAAACCTGATGGCTTTAGGTGAAGCAGAGCTCTGCGTGGCTGAACACAAATAAACCGGGTCTAAGGAGGAACGGGCACTGTGCCACAAGGGTTTGGCCGGGGTTGGTGAAGCACGAAGGGATTTATGCCATGCGGTGGGATTTCTGTGGTGGTTTTGTTTCTGAAATCTCCGGATAAATGTGGAGTTGTTGTTCAGTACAAGGATCAACGTGAGCTCCCAGCAGAGCCAGTGCCCACGGCTGGGGGTTCTGGGTGCCTTTCTGCTCCCTTCCAGACCAAAAAGAGGAGGGAACGGGACCACCTTGACCCCTGGTTCCTTGCCTGGACCTGGTGGGTACTGCTGTTTGTTTACCTGCTCGCAGCATCCCCGTGGGACCCCAGCTGTGCCCCACCACTCTGGGGATCACCCCATCACCCTGGGGACCCCCCAACCACCCTCAGGACCCTCCAACCACCCTTGGGATCCCACATCACCCTAGGGACACTGCCACTACCCTGGGGACCCACCACCACCCTGGGGACTCCCTATCATCCTAGAGACCCTCCAACCACCCTGGGGATCCTCCCACTACCCTGGGGACCCCTCCATCACTCTAGAGACCCTCCCACCACCCTGGGGACCCTCCAACCACCTTGGGGACTCCCCATCACTCTAGAGACCCTCCAACCACCACCCTGGGAACCCTCCAACCACCCTGGGGACCCCTCCATCACTCTAGAGACCCTCCCACCACCCTGGGGACCCTCCAACCACCTTGGGGACCCCCTATCACTCTAGAGACCCTCCAACCACCCTGGGGATCCTCCCACTACCCTGGGGACCCCTCCATCACTCTAGAGACCCTCCCACCACCCTGGGGACCCTCCAACCACCTTGGGGACCCCCTATCACTCTAGAGACCCTCCAACCACCCTGGGGATCCTCCCACTACCCTGGGGGCCCCCCCATCACTCTAGAGACCCACCACCACCCTTAGGACCCTCCGACCACCCTGGGGACCCCCCAACCACCCTGGGGACCTTCCCACTACACTGGGGAACCACCACCACCCTGAGGACAACCCATCACCGTAGAGACCCTTCCACTACCCTGGGGCCAACCACCACCCTGGGGACCCTCCTACCACCCTGGGGACACCCCCCCATCACCTTAGAGACACTCCCAGTACCCTGGGGGTCCACCACCACCCTGGGGACCCCCCCATCACCTTAGAGACACTCCCAGCATCCTGGGGGTCCACCACCACCCTGGGGACCCCCCATCACCTTAGAGACACTCCCAGTACCCTGGGGGTCCACCACCACTCTGGGGATCCTCCAACCACCGTGGGGACCCCCCAATCACCTTAGAGACACTCCCAGCATCCTGGGGGGTCCACCACCACCCTGGGGGTCCACCACCACCCTGGGGACCCCCCACCACCTTAGAGACCTTCCCACTACCCTAGGGACACCCCATCACCCTGGGGACCCCCTCATCATCACCTTAGAGAGCCCCCCATCACCCCAGGCTCAGCCCCATCGCGACGCCAACCCATGGGTGACGTGAGGATGGGCAACGAGCGGGTGGGTGGGTGCAGCAGAAGCTGGTTCTTGCCTCCTCCTGCCCTTGGCATGCCGGAAACACCCCCGCGCCCCAGCCGGGTGGATCACAGCTCATTAAAGCCTCTCAGGGCTTTTCCCCCAGCTCTAAGGACGTGCCCGAGCCATGAGTTTCCCTCCGCTCGCCCTATTTTTCCTTCGAATCCGGGTGAAAAGGCAGCTCCTGCAGCTCCAAAATGCTCCTCCATGCCCAACACCCAATGCAGCTGTTGAGGGGGACTCTCTGCTTGTCCTCAGGGAGCGATGGAGCTCCCAGGAGAGCCTTGAAGCACCCACCAGGAATGACACCCCCACCCCAGACCCACTCAGGACCCCATCAGCACCCATGGGTGCCCCAAAGCGAGCAGGAGGAGGACGGCGGCAGCTCTTGCTGCTCTGAGCTGGGGTGGGATGCTGTGAACACCCTCTCCCTTTGCTCCCCGTACCTGCACGGATCCTGCCTGCAGCTCCAGAGGGCCGCCCAGCTCCTGCCACCGAGTGGAACTGGTGCCACCCATCCTGCCCCACGCAGAGACCGTGGGGACAGCCCACACCGCACCTCCAGCCCTGCCCGCTGCCCAGCCTGGCACCCTGCCCGCTGCCGGAGATCCCTGGCTGGGCACCCCCAAGGCTCCCGCTCCGTGCTGGCAGCTCAAAACCTGCCCTGATTTATCGTCTCGGTGAGGTTTGGTTCAAAACAACCCAGAGCTGCTGCTGCGGGAGCCGTTCCCGTGGGATCTGCCAGGGGATGGGGATGCGGTATCGTGGCTGGAGCATCCTTGGGGAGAAGGAGGTGGTCCCAGGTTGGGTTCAAGGTGGGCACGAGCATCTCCAGGGTGGGGTTCAGGCAGAGAGCAGGTAGATTTGGGCAGTTCCAGGGCTGAACTGGTTTAACGGGGGACCATTCAGTCCCCTCCAGAGCCCCCAAGGTCCGGCAGCAGCTTGGAGGGGCTCAACCTTGAAGAGCAAAGAAGATGGAAGTGGTCACCAGCTGAGGAAGAGGAGGCCAAAGGCACCAATGAACTGTGCCGCCTCCGAGCAGCCCCGAGGTGACAGTGCTGGGACCGCAAACCCACCTGGGGACAGAGGCCACCTCGTTAGCGATGGCAGCTAACGAGATAAGAGCCAGCCCGGGATCTCCCAACCCTCCCATCCTGCCCCGCACGCATCCCGCCCGCCCGCAGCGAGGCTCCGCCGCAGTGGTCCTGCTTTAGCCATCGGGAGATTAATTGCTCCCTGCAATTAACCACAGAAACCCGGAGGCAATTAACCAAGCGCTGGCCTGGCAGTCCATAAAGCATTTACTGCGCAGTCATGAATAACTCCCTTCAGGTCCATAAACCATGGATCGTCTCCCCGTATCCTCGTGTCCCTGTGTCCCTATATATCCATATCCCCATATCCTCATGTCCCCATATCCTGATGTCCTGGCATCCCTACATATCCATGTCCACATATATCCATGTCCCCATATCCTCATGTCCCTGTGTCCCTATATATCCGTCTCCACATCCTCATGTCCCTGTGTCCCTATATATCCATGTCTCCCCATATCCTCATGTCTGTGTCCCTATATATCCATATCTGCATATCCTCAGGTCCCTGTGTCCCTATAATATCTGTGTCCCCACATCCTCATGTGCCTGTGTCCCTGTATATCCATGTCTCCATATCCATGTCCCCATATATCCATGCCCCCATATCCTCATGTCTGTGTCCCTATATATCCGTGTCCCCATATCCATGTCCACATATCCTCATGTCCCCATGTCCCTATATATCCATGTCCACATATATACATGTCCCCATATCCTCATGTCTGTGTCCCTATATAACCATATCCCCAGGTCCCTGTGTCCCTATATATCCATGTCCCCAATGCCTCATGTCCTTATGTCCCTATATATCCCTGTCCCCATATCCTCATGTCCCTGTGTCCCTATAATATCTGTGTCCCCATATCCTCATGTGCCTGTGTCCCTGTATATCCGTGTCTCCATATCCTGATGTCCCTGTGTCCCCATATATCCATGTCCACATACATCCATGCCCCCATATCCTCACGTCTGTCCCCCTTTATATCCGTATCCCCATATCCTCATGTCCCTGTGTCCCCATATATCTGTGTCCCTATATCCTCATGTCTGTGTCCCTGTATATCCACGTCCCCATATCCTCATGTCCCTGTGTCCCTGTATATCTGTGTCCCCAACGCCTCATGTCCCTGTGTCCCCATTTCCTCACATTCCTGTACCCCCACATGTCCCCATGTCCCTGTACCCCCATATTCCCATGTCCCCACGTCCCTCATCCCCACAGGGTGCTGGGTGACACCCAACCTGCCGCACTGGGGGCGCATTTGGCTGCACCCCGATTCCAGGGGCTGCTCTTCACCTCCTGAAACAGAAGGAGAAACGTCCCCCAGTGCAGTGGATTAACCCAAACTAACGAGTTCTGGTTAATTGTCACCCAAAGAGGGTGAAGAGCATCATATGCCATTTCAGACCAAGACAGTGGCTGCAGAGAGGGGCTCAGCTCTTGGGGCGCAGGACCAGGGAAGAGGAACCTCCATCCTTGACCATGGTGAGGTCCCGCCGACCCCGCTGGGAGCGACCCTTGCATTTTCACAGCCCTGGATCACCACCAGGAACATCAACCCAACCCCTCTCTCCGAAGACAAGCAAAGTTTCTCCCTCCCCGAGCCCATCACCTGCCTGTCGTGCCTGCTGTCCCCCAGCAGCTCCCACGCCGCAGCAGGGATCCTCGGCAGCTCCTGCAGGGCTGGTGCCCGGCCCTGGAGCAGCATCCAAGAGGAACTTTGGCGTTTTGGCCCTCAACTGCCATCTCCTACCCACTGCCCCAGCCTGGACGCTCTCTCTGTGTCAAACCTTAGAGTCTCAGAGAGACTTTGAGCTCCTCAAAGACCTTCGGATAAATGCAGAACCACCGGCAAGGACCGGTGGCCACTCGGGCATGGAAGGAAGCCAAACCCCAACCCCAAACCTCCACGTCTCCCCAGCTTTCGCAGCCGGTCGCCGACTGGAGCCGGAGGAAGGAAAGAGATTTCCACATCCCAACTCGGCATCACCCAACAGGGACACGTGGTGGGTGGCTTCAGGCACCGAGGAACCGATGGCGCTGGTGGAGAGCGGCTGAGGTCACCCTGGCAACCGCGGATGGCGAAGATGACATTTTTACCAATCAATCGCCTCTTGCAATTAGCTGACACCCTCCATCCAGTGCAATTAAGCGAGCAATGGGATGCCACGCACATCCCAGTGCCGGGATGGAGGATACCGCTCCAGGCACCACGATAACCGTCCCGGCACATCGCCTTCTCCTGGCAGAGAAGCCCCCGGTGATGCAGCTCCACCACAGCAGACAGATCCACGCTTGCAGGGTAGATTTAAGCCTACGAGCCTGGTTTTTGCCTTCCCTCGTGGACTGAGCAGCTGTAGGTGCCCTGTTCCAATTATTATTATTATTATTATTATTATTATTATTATTATCCTATTTTTTATCCTATTTATCCTATTTTTTATCCTTATTATTATTATTATTATTATTATTATTATTATTATTATTATTTAGAAGCATTTCCCTGCAGGACATGGGCAGTAGCTCAGGCTGGGGGGAACCCCACACAGTCTCCAGCCTCGAGCCGGCACCTTCCCAGGCTCCTGTTAATGCTCCACACTTTGGTCCTGGCTCAGCTGCCACCACGGGGCCATCAGGATGCGACGGGTGGTGGATGATGGAGCTGCCTCCACGCACCCCGAGACCAAAACTGCAGCACGCAGGGGTGGTGGAAGGAGAGAGAGAGATGCCCTTGGCACTCAGCACCCACCTCCAAGACCCCAAAAAAGCACCCCCTTCCCAAAGCTGCATAACCAGTTGGCAGCTGCCATCCTTCCTGCCTGCATCCACCCTCTGCTCCCGGCCACCCTGCAGCCACCCTGGGACAGCACTGGTCAGAGAGTCATGGAATGGGTTGGGTTGGAAGGGACCTCAAAGCCCAGCCAGTTCCACCCCCTGCCATGGGCAGGGACACCTCCCACTGGATCAGGGGCTCCAAGCCCCATCCAACCTGGCCTGGAACCCCTCCAGGGATGGGGCAGCCACCACTGCTCTGGGCAACCTGGGCCAGGGCCTCTCCACCCTCACAGCAAAACATTTTGTCCTAAGATCTCATCTCAATCTCCCCTCTTGCAGCTCAAAACCATTTTCCCTCATCCAATCCCTTCATTCCCTGATCCAGAGCCCCTCCCCAGCTTTCCTGGAGCCCCTTTCAGCACTGGAAGCTGCTCTAAGGTCTCCCCAGAGCCTTCTCTTCTCCAGGCTGAACAACCCCAACTCTCTCAGCCCATCGTCATACGGGAGGTTCTCCAGCCCTTGGATCATGTCCATGGCCTCCTCTGGACTCGCTCCAACATCTCCATGTCCTTCCTGGTGGTGACCCAGCTTCTCGCCCACCGCCACCCCTGCCCTCCAGGCTGGCCGGTTCCCTTCTCTCACTGGGGGCTGGAGGAGGTCCCAGTGGTCCCCATGGTGACACTGTTGTCACCCACCTCACCCCACTGCAGGTTCAGGGCTGGAAACAGAGATCCCAATGTTTGGGGAGCGCCACAGTCCCTCTGCTCTGTGGGGCATTTTGGGGGTCTGAGACCATGGGGGGAAACAGGCATCTCCTGCTGCCGCTCCAGGGGAAACTGAGGCAGAGTGGCCAAGGTGTCCGAGCTCAGCGCTACAGCTGAGGAGCGACTGCGAGTCTGGCCAAGCAAGCGACTTCAGGAGGAGTGCAAAGGGAGAGGAGGATGCCATGAGGTCCCTGTCCCCATCCACCGTGGCAGAAAGGGTCTCATGACAGTGATGTCACCACGTGAAGAGTTTCCTGCCCGCATGCACAAGCCAGGAGATCCTTGGTGCACAATGGATCCTCACCTCCAGCCCTCACCTGCCTGGAAAACCCGAACAAACCGTGGTGAAAAGCTTTTTAAGGGGAAGATCGATGACTGTGGTCACCTCTGGCCCACGTGGGATGATTCAGTGACACACAGACACCCCTGAGATGCCCCTCACCAGGAAAAGATGCTGCAGGATGAGATGGATCCTGGCGCGATCCCTGGTAGCAGCTGCAGAGTTGCGTGTGATGAGCTGCCCGGTCTCAGCAGCGGCTGTGGAAAAGGGACATGGAATGACCACCACGTGCCCAAGCAGCTGCCCAAAACCCCTCCCCTCTTTGCAAAGAGCAGGTTTGGGGTGGAGGCGCCTTCGATTCGGGTTTGGAAATTCCCTCCGTGCTTGAGAAAGCAAAGCAGAGCGGAGGCAGGAGCAGGGCAAGGGCAGGGACCCCCTCTCCTCACTGCCCTTGTGTGGGGCCAAAATGAGCTCCGGCAGCACCATCAGGGACCCAGCGGGGCACTGCATCCCTGACAGCTCCGAGGACACGGCCAGCGCAGTGGCACCGATTCACCGGTGAAGAGCTCCAACCGGGATGGGAGCCAGAGGCTGTTTCCGCTGATCGATGCGAGCAGAGAGTGCAGGATGGGGCCAGAGCCCAGCGAGGGGAGGCGGAGGGGGAGATTTGTGACAGCCCAGCACCTCTGAACGGGGATGGAAATGGAGCCTTTTATAGAACCATGGAATGGTTTGGGTTGGAAAGGACCTTAAACCCTATCCAGTTCCAACCAGGGACACCTCCCACTGGATCAGGGGCTCCAAGCCCCATCCAACCTGGCCTTGAACCCCTCCAGGGATGGGGCAGCCACCACTGCTCTGGGCAACCTGGGCCAGGGCCTCCCCACCCTCACAGCAAAACATTTCTTCCCAAGATCGCATCTCAATCTCCCTTCTTGCAGCTCAAAACCATTCCCCCTCACCCTATCCCTGCCCTCCCTGATCCAGAGCCCCTCCCCAGCTTTCCTGGAGCCCCTTTCAGCACTGGAAGCTGCTCTTAGGTCCTCAGAGCCTTCTCCAGGCTGAACAAGCTTCATTTCACCTCCCTGAGTTCCAGCTCACCCTGAAGGAGCCAGATGCACCACTCTGGCCTCGCCATGGGAGTTTGGGGAAGGAAGGGAGCAAGGTCACAGCTCAGGGGGTCTCTTTGCTCGATTCCTTCCCCCTATTCAGCTGCAGCGCACAAAAGCCGAGCAGGTGGCTTTTGGGTGAAGCATCCTGAAGGGGCAAAGACTTCAGCAAGTGAGCAAGCCCCTCGCTGCAGGGTCTGTTGGTGATGCTCCCACTCCAGCAGTGCCCCTGGGATAAAACCCGTAGCACTTGTGTCTGTCTGTCCATCCACATGTCCGTCTGCACACTTGAGGCTGGGTAACCGGTGCTCGCCAGGGACCAGGAGTTTTGCAATGCTACAATCCCCACCTGAGTGGGAGTCCCCAGCGGGGACACAGAGGGTCCCTTCTACTCTCCAGGCTCTGAAAAAGCAGTGAAACAAACACTTAGAGCACTCCAGGGGTTCTCCGCCAGCCGGAGTCACCTCGGGGTGTCAGTCCGCTTCTGGCATGACCCAACACACGGGTGACCTGCAGGATGGGGACAAGGCAGGAGGAGAGGAGCCAAGCATCTCAAAGGCATCCCAGGAAGCTCACGCCAGAGCTCGGCACATCCAGCACCTCCCAGACCCACGGAGGCGACTGAGAAGACAGGTCAGCCGTGAATTTTATAGCATCCTAAGTAAACGCTGCCATCGCCAAGCCATCACCGGCACGTTAAATAAAACACATTGCCAGTGAGGTCATCTAATAGCCTATTATTTTTGTATTTGAACTTTTTACCTTCACCTCTTCCTCCGTGTTGAATCAGCTCCTTCGCTTGGCACTTTAATTCCTGCCCCATTTGTGAGATTGATAGGGGCTCTGGGGAGCCTGGCCAGGCAGTGGGAGGATGCCGAGGTGGGCACCGGCACACGCGGGATCTCGCTACGGCTCCAGGACGAAGGCAAGAAGAGCCGGGATCTGCCCGGCCGCTGCCCAGCACCTCAGGGCACAAGAGGTTTGCACACAGCCAGGATAAGGCCCAGGCATCACGGAGGAAATAAGAGTGACTGGGAGCTGAGGGGATGCTCCAGAGGAGCCTCCTGCCTTCAGGTGGGCTCCAGCACCCATCCTGCCCGGTCCGGCCGCAGGCAGAGCAGAGCCAGAGTCAGGAGAGTGCGTCTAATCAACACTCTTTTATTAAAAACAAAAAAGTACAAAAGGTTACAGGTTACAAGAGTTCTGTACAACCCAAACCCTCTTACAACCACAACCTCTGGCTTTACAAGTGTGTCAGTGCCCGGGGGTGGAGGCGAAGGCAGCCCGGGGGGTCTGACCTTTGCTCTGACCCACAGCGACAGTGTGGGTGGAAGCGGTCCCGCTGCCCCACTGATCCCAGAAGAGAGGCAACCCCACTCCAAATGCCTCATTTTAGGGGGTCTCGGCTGCTCCATGGGAGAAAGAAAGGTCCCCTGGCCCAGCAGGACCCGTGCTGGGAAGAAAGCACCCTGTGGCCTTGCTCTGCCTTCCCCAATGTGCGCCATGGGAACAAGCCAAGCCACCCACTCCCCAAATGAGACGCCACATGTGTGTTAGGAATGTGCCGGCTTTTCCAGGGAAGGCAGAGCTGTGGCAGAGGGCTGGGAACGCCTGCTGAGTAATGGGGGAACATCGAGCAAGAGCCGCTTTTGGAATCAGATCTGGCTGCACGGTGGGTGGATCAGCAGGCGGCTCCAGGTCTGCTCCATCACTGCAGCCAGGAATAAACAAGGGAAAGAAGAAGTGAAACCAAACCTTCCTTCCCTGCTTAGGAAGCACTGGATGTTCTCTCCAGCTCTCCCACAGCCTGGGAAGAACAGCATCATTACCTGCAGGCAATGGGAGAGGGGGATTAAGATAAGGTGTCCAGAGGCTGCTTCACATGGAAGTGCCACAGCTGGGAAGGGGCTGCATTTTTGGCAAAGGTGGGCTGCAGGGAGAGCTGGATGTGAGGTGCCCTACAGAGCATGGGGGAGCGGCAAGGAGCTGCGCGGCTGCAGATGTGGGGTAGGGACCAGGCTGGGAGCCCCCTGCCACTGCCCACCAGACAGGCTCGGCACTAACAGGAGCCTCTACAGCCCCTGCTTCTCCTGGTGGCTTCAGAACCTGGCGGAGGTCAGGTTCTGGAAGCCACATCCTTGCCTCTGCGGACAGCAGTGGGATGGGCAGAGCCTGCTGAGGCTTGTGGATGTACCAGCACCCTCCAGCCCACGGAGAGGGGCCCAAGCAGGATAGCCCTGCCTGTGGCACGTGGCCCAGCCCACCACCACGCTGGCCACAGAATCAGGATGTGCCAGGGGGGACACAGCACATCCCCCAGCTCCAAGCCCACCGCCACGCTGGCCACGGAGTCAGAATGTGCCAAGGGACGCAGAGCACGTCCCCCCCAGTTCCAAGCCCACTGCCACGCTTTCCAGCGAGGAGTCAGGGCAGTGGGACGTGTTGGGGTTCGTGCTGTGTGTCCCCCAGCTCTGAGGCCGCTGCCACCAGTTGGGGTACAAGCCAGACCCAGCTCCAACAGAAACCAAAACCCAGCAGCGCCCCTGTCCCGCTGCCACCGGCCACTCACGCAGGGATGAGAAGCTGGGAGCACCCCAGCCACTGCTGGGAAGCGATGTCTGTCCCCCTGGCTCAAATATCCAGCTGTAACACGGCCAGGCTGTCCCTGGACCTCAGCTGAAAGACCTCATCTACCAGGGATTATTTCCACCAGCTCTGTTTTCCCCTGACAGCAACGGAACCAAAGTGGAGAGAGACTGCTGGCACCTGTGCTTCTGCCCCGGCTGCCACAAGCACAGCTCTCAACAGTTGCTTTTGTCCAGGGTCCACACAGACAATAACTGGGTCTTTTGTTCTTTGTAAAACACCCAAGACATAAACTAGTTGAAGAGTAATTTTCAACTATTGCTTTTAGCTGCATCGAGTCCCTGCTCTCAGGGACAGACTGGTGGGGAGTCTAAGAGGGGACACTCTTAGGTGCAATCTTAGCTGCACCCAGATCCCCCAAAAACTCTTGATCCCTACATAAGAGCTCGCTGGAGACATGCTGGAAGTTCAGGGTCAGAACAGCTTGTCCTAACTCACAAAGACACGATGCCTGCTCTTACCCCTGTCCTCCCTGGACAGGCTGCAAGCTGCCGCTTGGCTCTGGGAGCCCATTTCATCTCAGCACCGCTGTCCCTTGCCTCGCTACTACACACACAGCTCCCTGAGGTCTGGGCGAGGTCTGACACATGCGGCTTCTCCCTTTTCCAGCCGTTGCAGAGCCAGGGTACCAGCCCTCAATGGAGGGATCACCTCGTAGTTCCCCCGACGCCTTCCCATCCCTCTGTGGCCTGCTGCTCCCACCAGGCGGTCTCAGAGATGGTCTCCCTCTCTCGCAGCTCTGGCTGTCTCCTCCACAGCGGGACCACATTAGAATCTCCTCCCAGATGGTTCTGTCCTTGGCTCTCACCACCCTTGCTTGCCGTTCACACACCAGCTACACAATCCACTCACTTTACAGCTTCCTGCCCAACTTCTTTCCACTTCCCTCCTCTCCAAACACTGCAGGAATCCACCTGCTTTGGAGTACAGAGGCAATTTAAGTTACATTTGAAAACAAAAAGAAAAAGATCTACCTTTAACTGAACCAGAAAGATCCATCTGCACGTATCCAACCTACCTCTAAAAGCTTCTCCTAGGAACCAAGAAGTTCTCTCTGGTTGTGCTACTCAAAACCACCTTGTCATGCCCTCGAGGCAATTGTTGTACCACAGAGTATCCCTCAGGTGAAGTAAAGAGGATCCAAGAGCCACTACCTGGACACAGGGACCTGCAAGCGGTGAGCCGGTGCCGTTCAGTTGCGCCAGCAGCAGTCCTGAAGTCCCATAGGTACCTGCGAGTGCACGGGGAGTCTGGGGTAGCATGCTGCTGCGTACGGGTGGACAGTGTTACTCTGAGCATTTATTGCACTGCTTCAAAGAGGTGGAGGAGGAACGGGAGAGAGAGAAAGCGCAAGTCATCGTTTCACTTTAGCATCTTCTTTGATCTTCCAGACCATCAGCTCCATGCAAGCTCTGGCATCCTCACTGGAGTCGTGCCCTTCCACTGGGGACAGAAGATCAAGGACAGCAGTTACCACGAGGGGTGCGTGCACGCCGCACAAAGCACCCAGAGGCTTTCCCAGCTGAGGTCCTGCCGGACTCTGCTGGCACAGCTGCTCCTGCTCTCTGCCACAGCAAACACAGCACCATCTATGACCACCGTGAATCAGTGATGCATTTAAAGTAGAGGAATTTCATAGAATCAGGGAATGGTTTGGGCTCGAAGGGATCTCAAAGCCAGTTCCAACCCCCCTGCCATGGGCAGGGACACTTCCCACTGGATCCGGTTGCTCCAAGCCTCATCCAACCTGGCCCTGAACACCTCCAGGGATGGGGCAGCCACCACTGCTCTGGGCAACCTGGGCCAGGGCCTCCCCACTCTTACAGCAAAACGTTTCTTCCCAAGATCTCATCTCAACTTCCCCTCTTTCAGCTCAAAACTGTTCCCCCTCGTCCTATCCCTGCACTCCCTGACAAATACCCCCCTTCCCAGCTTTCCTGTAGACAATTCCATCAATTCACACTGAAGTTCAGCAAAACCAAAATTCCACTAAACACATGTTCGCTGTTCAGCCTGACGCCGTTCCTTTGTTTCAATTAAGGACTGAAGTCCTGCTGGTCTGTAGGACTTCAGGCTACGGAGTACCTGGTCCGACAGGCCTCAGTTTCCCCAGCAGTGTGTTTTCAACATGCTCAAGGAGGGCAGAAAGGAACACATGATGCTTCAAAGAGAAAAGTTAACCTCAGTTTGCCAGAGAGAGAAAGGAGGGCATGACATGGCCTCAACAGAGTTACCTCTTGGCCTCCTCTCCTCTGGTCCCTACTTAGCACAGAGAGGCAAGAAGCAAGTTCTGTGGCCCTCAGAACAGGGTTAAACTGAAACTGCGGCAGTTTGCTGGCCCACTCACAGCTACTGCCAGATGCTCCATGGGGAAAGATAGATTACGAGCAAGAGGATGGAGCACAGGAAGGCAGGTCCAGAGAGCCCCAATCCGGGTGGGACGGGACACAAAACCCTCGCTCTCGGCTCCTCCTTGGTCTCACCATTGTCCTGGATGATGCGCTTGAGGTAGTCAGCCATCAGCGTCCGGAGAGCCCGCTTGTAAGGCAATCCCAGCCGGTGGGGAAAGACAATCGCAGTATCCACCACTGTGCCATGGATAAGCTGGATGAAGGAAGCAGGAAAGAAAGATGCTTATTATCCCCCTTCCACAGGGACGGACACTCCTTAGGATTAATCACACTAAAGCAATCTTCCGGTCAGCCTGTCGGGCTCTGTGTCATGTGCTGCTAAGCTCCAACCCAACCAGTCTTGCAAGAGGCTCTGAATCAAAGATGACTCCCCCTTCAAGAGCACGTGCATACAGGCTTCTCAACACTCTGCCAGCCAACAGACCTGCTCCCAAAGCCCTGCCTGAGTGCACATCCAAAGGAGCAGAAAGCCAGGGCTAGTTCAGTTTGTGTCACTCAAACAACAGGACGGGTCAATCCTGAAAACCCTGGCCTGGAGAAGCTAGGATTCCTCTCAGAGTGGCTTTCACAATGAAATACTGAGCCTTTTAGCTGCTTCTCAAGATGCAGACAAAGGTGGGAAGGATGTACAAGTCAAAACTGCACCTGACCCACTGCACAGCACACTGCCCCGACAGAAAAGGCCTGACCTTCAAGGTGTAAACCAGCCTGAAAACCTCCAGCCTGTCAGCAATGAGTCAACAGGAAGTTTTGAACCAGCACTGCTTAGCAAGGATGAAATGGGACAAGGATGAAATGGGAAATCTTGGACTTCTTGGCGTATGGGACTACATGGTGGGTGAGAGTGAGGCCCTGGCTGGCCCCACATCCAGGTCAAAGTGCCTGGGCACACAGGAGAGGCAAAAGGTTTGCTGTCCTCTCGGTATGAAGTGTGGTCATGCTGGAGGAACTGAGGATGCTGAGCAGATCAACACACTGCGTACCCTGCACAAAGGAGGACCAAAAGCCACCTCTGACAGAGTTCGTAAGCCGAGGGTAACCTGGCTCTTTTTAAATAGCAATTTTTCACTCTCAGGCTAAGACAAGATTAGCTCTCTGTTGGCCAAGAACATGGCCAAGAATATGGTCAACAAGTTTAATGGGCTCAAGTTGCGCCAGAGCAGGTTCAATTAGACACCAGGAACAATTTCTTCACTGAAAGGGTTCTCGGGCACTGGAAAGGCTGCCCAGGAAGGTGGTGGAGTCCCCATTCCTGGAGGGGCTTAAAAGACAGGGAGATGAGGTGCTGAAGGATATGGTTTAGTAATGGACAGGTATGGCTGGACTTGACCTCAGAGGTCTTTTCCAACCAAGTGAATCGGTGATTCTAATATGTGTTCAGCGAGAGCTAAAGGAACGTGGATGAAGGCAGCCCCACATCCCGAGTACGGGAATAAAATGCAAGGTCTAAGACATAAGCCTGTAGCCCTGACCAAAAGACATCTCCGAGACTCAACACAGGATGACTCAAGACAGGACCCTGGTAATCCCAGCTCCTCGGCTGCGACTCTTCCCAGGCACCAGCTAATGTTGCATGACAATCTGTACCTTCAGTATTAATGGTTTCATAGTGCGGCTTCGTAACTGCCTGCACACAGCTGCGGTTTAACAGAAACAACCTGCTTCGCTCTTCTGACTATAAAACTGCCAACGTTATGGATAAACTCTCCTAGACCGCAGTCAAGTTTGGCACCCACCCAGGCACAATGATAATTACTTATGTAGATCAGGAAGAGTGAGGAAACAGGATAATATAGCTTTAAATAAAAATGGAAATGCTATCACCATTTGGAGTTTGCCGGGGCCATTAGCGAGATGTCGACTTTACTGCCACAGCCTTCAGACATTACGACTTGACACGCCGCTGCCTGTCACGCTCTGCTATATGGCTCTTGGGTTCGTTCTCTTGGCAGCAGCTGCGACGCTGAGAGAAAATCCTGCCTCTAAGAGGCCAACTCAGTCATCTTGTGCTGATAAAACCGTAAATAATGTTTTTATGATGATGATGAACTCTCTCAGAGGCTGGGATAAAGAGTGCCATGGAGAGGTAAAACGCTTTGCAGGCATTAAAACCTCCTGTTTCCAAACCACCGTCATGAGTTGGCAACCCCAGCTTCTTCATCAAAGAAGCTGATGATAAAGAACGGCTGGAGGAAGCTCTGGCTTGGAGGCACAGGCTAAAGATTCAGCTCCTACCTGCCACACGCTTTCACGGTGACCCTGGACAAGCCCCCAGGGATCTCTGTTCAGAGCACAAGGGGAGAGGACAGCAGTCATGGCACAGAGATGTTCAGGCCAGACTGGTGAGGGGCAGGCAGGAAGCAAGAGATGAAAGACGAAAGTAGCACCAGGAATCACAGCAAACCAGGCTGAGAATCTAACTCAGAGAAAACAGATATAGAATCATGGAATGATTTGTGTTGGAAGGGACTTTAAAGATCATCCAGTTTCAACCCACGGCCATGGGAAGGGACACCTCCCACTGGATCCGGTTGTTCCAAGCGCCATCCAACCTGGCCTTGAACACCTCCAGGGATGGGGCAGCCACCACTGCTCTGGGCAACCTGGGACAGGGCCTCCCCACCCTCATCGTGAAGAATTTCTTCCTAATATCTTCACCTAAATCTTCCCCTTTTCAATTTAAAGCCATCCCCCCTCATCCTATCACTCCATGCCCTTGAAAAAAGTCCCTCCCCAGCTTTCCTGGAGCCCCTTTCAGCCTTGGAAGCTGCTCTAAGGTCTCTCTGAAACCTTCTCCCCTCCAGGCTGAACAACCTCAGTTCTCTCATCCTGTCCTCATAGCAGAGATGCTCCAGCCCTCAGATCATCTTTGTGGCCTCCTCTGGATCCATTCCAACAGTTCCATATCCTTCTCATATTGGATCTTAGCATTAGAAGAGGAAACCATGAGAATTATCTCCTGTGCAAAAACAACAGAGGCTTGTCTTCTTTCTAAAACACATTGTGGACATCCACAGGGCACAGGGCACCCCAGAGCCTCCCCTGTTCTCACCCTGACCCTGGCTGAGCAGATCTACAAGCCAGTCAAAGGATGCTGACACCAACAGAGGATCAACTCTATAACAAGGGTGAAAAGCAAACGATTTGAGATCAGTCCTTCGAACCAACCCTGCTCTACTCGCCCTCTTGCAGTCACCTCTGTCATCCCAGGCAGCACCAGTCACTGAAAACGGGGGTGACACCACACAAAAAGCCCACACACCCTCGCTCTTCCACCACAGACAGCTTCCCACTGGCTCATAGGTGAGCCAGATGATCTGTGCCCTCCTGGTTCTGGGAAACAGTTCCTAACTTTAAAGGAGACACCTAACACGTCAGGGTGGGAAAAAACATGAGAGAGATAGAAACGCAAGACTTACCTTTAGTGCAAATAAGTCGCTTTCCAAGCTGTGCCCTATCAATATGGTATCTGCACTGAACATGTTCAGTAGGACGGCTTGGACATCCCGCAGGGTGATACTAGTGTTCTTCAGGTCTTCTTCTGTCACACCTGAGAATCTGTAGAGCAAGAGCAGAAAGGAGGGCTTCCTCAACTAAGGAAACACCTCAAGATCCAAAGTGTTCCAGCCTTTAGGAAGTGGTGGTCAGACTTAACAAGTGCTCCCAGTAAGTTCTTGATTCTGAACGCAGATCTCCGACCCAAGAAGACTGTCCTTACCTGGTGTTGTAGTCCACCACCTTGGAGTCCGGTTTGACGAAGGTGTCATATACCACTTTAAGGTCAGAGTTGATCACAGTTACTCGTGTCAGCTCCAGTCCTTGCTTCGTGTAGCACTGCAAGCAACAGAGCAGACATGAAGACAGGAGCACACCGACCACAGCGTGGTGTCAACGGAGCCAGGCACTGGCATGCTACACCCAAAAGGTAGAACACTTAGCACAGCACGGCCAGCCAGCAAACACTGCTCAATGTCAGAGAGCTGGCTACAGCTTTTCAAGGGTGCAAGTAATCCTCAAATGAAGCACACATTGCCACAACTAATTAATAAGAGCTAATTTCATAGAATCATAGAGTCACAGAATGGTTTGAGTTGGAAGGGACCTCAAAGCCCATTCAGTTCCATCCACTGCCATGGGCAGGGACACCTCCCACTGGATCAGGGGCTCCAAGTCCCATCCAACCCGGCCTGGAACACCTCCAGGGATCGCGCAGCCACCACTGCTCTGGGCAACCTGGGCCAGAGCTTCCCCACCCTCACAGAAAAGCATTTCTTCCCAAGAGCTCATCTCAATCTCTCCTCTTGCAGCTTAAAACCATTCCCCCTTGTCCTATCCCTGCACTCCCTGAAAAAGAGCAATTAAATGTACACGACCAATATGATTTAGAGTCTACAGCAGAAAGGAAAGAAGACGGTAGGGAAACAGAGCTTTCCTCCAGCCACTTGCGTCACACCCCCTACCCTCGTTCCATGTTGCTTGCGCACTGACCCACCATCTCACAGTCCAACGCGTAGATTCCAGGGTAGCCATCAGTCGTAGGCAACTTCTCAAAAGTCTTCACAAAGCCATCAAGGCTCTCCTTCCGCCCGTCGTGGACGTGTTGCTTAAAGGAAAAAACAAAGTGACAACCGTGGATGGCAGGATCAAGAATCCAAAATGGTCACATCAACAGAACCTCCCACTTCAACAAAAACTATTTTTTGTAATCACTTCTGAAGTTTAATGAGGAACAGGTTTTGCTGACCAGTTGGTCCGAGAAGGTCAGGGCAAGAATAAACATAGCCATGTGCAACCCCAATCCCAAAGCCAGATCAGGGCTAGTGGTGTCATACCGAGAGCTGACAGAGGAGCAATGCCCCACCCAGCCAAGAACCAGCAGCTTTCAACTTTTGATTCGGAGTAGAGTTACTCAGGAAGGATCACACTGAGGTGTGACATTGATCTTACTCCAGCTGCTGGTTCCAGGTTCGGCTTGTGGCCGAGGCATGAACTCAATCCCAGACATGCCTGCTGAAGCATTAGCATCAGGAGTATCAGCATGAGAAACGGGAGTAATGAAGGATCAGAAAATGTCAATGTGTGCATATAAATAAAAGCCACTGTGTTCCAAAACCAGGCAGTTCGCAGACAGACAGGAGCTACTGCCTACCTGCACTTGAGGCAACACATGAGTGCTTCCAACCACTCTTCACTTACCCCGCCTAAAGCTCCAGGGTCAACAAGATCCAGCAGAGAAGAGCTCCCCAAGCGATTAGGAAAACTCAGGGTGATTTCACAAGTGGCTTAAGGCAATGCAAGACTAAGCTGCTGTTGCAACAGGAACTCCCACTCTCTCCCCTCCTCCGCAGCCACAGATCCCACCAAACTCGGTCTGCCTGAAAGCCTCCCTCGCACAGGGAGTCTGAAACAGGATGATTGCACTGACCCAGTTACCTGCACCGCTGAGGAGGCAGGAACATGTAACCGAGGGCAAGGCAGAAGCTGCAACCGCCCTGCTGCCCACTAACATGGTTTCAGGTCAAATTAAACCCTGCTCCACCCCTAGAAGTGACTCTCTCCCCCTTATTCCCCAGCGGGGTATTTTGTTTTAAGTTTTGCCTATTCCTAAATCTCAGTGTGCTTGTGCACAGCCCCCTTCATCGTGCTGCTCACAGATCCCACCCTGCAAGGAATCGGACTGTGCTTGCACATCTCAGGATAAAGAGACTGGAGAGATGAGGAATGAGGCACTTGGAAAGCTGGAACCTGTAGCAGAGGGATAAGCAAAGCAAGGATTTGTGTATTTTCCTGCACAGGTAGGCAGGGGTAGACAAAGAGCCACATAGTTTGATGTTAATGAGGCAGCTGGGCCAACACCAAGTTCCATCTCTCCCTGTATCCAAAGCCAGCACTGCTCAAAGCCTGCACGATTCGTCACCTCCCAGGAGCAAGAGGCCACACTTGTCCATTCTGAATCTATGCCCATAAACCTGATTGTTTTGCTGAAGAAATGGGTAAAGCGGATTACCAGACCAACACATAGGAAACACTTCTCTCCCTTACAGCTTAATCCCTCCCCTCCCTCTGTAATGCAATGCAACCAGGTGGTTAAGGAAAGGAAAAACAAAAGTCGAGGTGTTTTTATACACTGAGTCGATGCTCTGCAACTGCCTAGTTCTTCCTTGCTGAGGGGAGGGCAGAAAAGTTGCTTCTGATTTACAGACCAGTGAAAGAAGCAGACTTTGCTACTACAAAGAACAGCAGCTCAGGCTCCTCTGCTCCAAGGGAGCAGCTGGTGTGAGCGCAGCTCCATCCTGCCATCTCCTGTCGCACTGGCCAACTGCAGCATCACCCAGACAGGTGAAAGGAAGGAAAAGACATTGGCTTTTCTACCTAGCTACATGCCTGATTACTTAGAATAGTTTCTTATTACAAATATTTGCTATTTTCAACACTTTCCTTCAAAGTTCCAAGATCCTGCGCTCCCCAGTAGCCCAGACATCGCCGTAGCTCACTGTGTGCTCTCATCCTGAGCAGACTGGGGGCTCCAACCTTCAATCTACTAAAAGACACTGCAAAACTCACACACCAGGATGAGAAAACCAAGGAAGGCACAACACAGTGATCTGTAGCAGCACAACAACTCGGAGGCAGATGCGAAAGGATGCCGGAGGCCTGAAGCGCTGGTGGCATGCTTCATTGAGTAGGAGCCTATTAGAGAGACTGTGTTTCTTAAAAGGCTATGAGGTTTTATAGTCGACAACAGCCACGTAAAAACATGCAGAGAATTCATGGTTTTATAGCCACATCAATTTCACGATGGTTTTGGAACACTGATTAAAAAGGGATCCTAATTTCACATGAAAAAACGAAAGAGGAGAAGTAGCAGCCTGCCTGGTATCATCCATGCTTCAGGCTGCGCAGGGCAGCTTCTTGGTGCCCCTAGGGACAATTCTCCCTATTTGGACAAGCCTTGAGGTTTGCACTAGAACTCACTTCTAGCTCCAGCTTTTGGCCAGAACCAGAAGGGCACGTCCTTCTCCAGAACCTACAGGTGGCTTTGGTGGCCCTGTATCGCCTGCAGTCTTTCAAACGGTGGGACAGGAAGATGCCTTACTTACACCAGAGGTGCTCTGGGAGCCCCTTCCACTGGACATAACCTTCTTATCATAGAAACATTAAGGTGGGGAAAGACTTCTAAGCTCATCCAGTCCAACTGTCAGCCCACCACCACCATCCCTACTAATCCATGTCCCCAAGTGCACATCTGCACACTATTTGAAGCCCTCCAGAGACGGAGACTCCACCACTGCCCGGGGCAGCCTCTGCTTCACCACTCTGTCAGGAAAGATATTTTTCCAGTCTAAACCTCCCCTGGCACAAGTTGAGGCCATTCCCTCTTGTCCTATCACTTGTTACTTGGGAGAAGAGCCCAGCACCCACCTCCCTCCAATCTCCTTTTTGGGAGTTGCAGAGCAAAATGAGGTCTCCCCTCAGCCTCCTTTTCTCCAGACTAAACAGCCTCAGGTCCCTCAGCTGCTCCTCATAAGATTTGTGTTTTCTCATGCCGCGATCCCTCCCCAACATCCTCCTCAAGAGAAGTAATATTAAGGAGCTACAACAGGCTTCTTGGGAAGGTTCCTCCCTTTCACAAAGTAAACAGGAAACTAAGAACAGATTTGGTCTACAGCAGAAAGTTCCCTTAGCACGAGCACCTGGGAAAGCAAAAAAAAATGGAAAGAGATTTTGGGACACTGCTGTAAAAGCCCTGAGACTGCTTCTTAAAAAGAAATTCCTTATTTCTCACTTTTTCAATGTTTCCCTAAACAAGTCTTTACTTGAGCTTTTTCTAAGCAGCTTAACAAACCAAAATTTGCTTAGAACAAATGAATCCACATCACTCCCGACAGCTGAGTCTCCTCCTTCCTGCCAAACACTGAATTTTGATACCTTTGCATGTTTAAGAAATATTTGGTTTTCCCCTTAAGGGAAGCCACCATTCTTCTAAAGGCTAAAGCAACAATTACACAGGCATCGTCACTGTAAGTAGAGGACAAATGTCACTGAGAATAAAAAGGTGTTGCTCAATAACTTACTTTAGCAACCTGGCAGCCTGGTGAACCCACAGCTCCTGAGCAGCAGCTGTAATGAGTTTCCCATCCACCTGGCACTGGAAGAGCAAGAGATAAGAGTCAAAGACAAGAGTCCTGTTAACAAGAGCTAAACTTGAGCTCTCACATTAAAAGACAGCCTGGATGATCAACCATGACCACAGAATCATAGGATACTTTGAGTTGGAAGGGACCTCAAAGCCCATCCAGTCCCACCCCCTGCCATGGGCAGGGACACCTCCCACTGGATCAGGGGCTCCAAGCCCCATCCAACCTGGCCTGGAACCCCTCCAGGGATGGGGCAGCCACCGCTGCTCTGAGCAACCTGAGCTAGGGCCTCACCACCCTCATCGTGAAGAATTTCTTCCTAATATCTAATCTAAATCTTCACCTTTCTAATTTAAAGCCATTCCCCCTTGTCCTGTCCCTGTACTCCCCGATCAAGAGCCTCTCCCCAGCCTCCCTGAAGCCCCTTTCCGTACTGAAAGCTGCTCGAAGTTCTCCCCAGAGGCTTCTCTTCTCCAGGCTGAACAAACAAAGAGGGTAAATAAAGTATGACTTGCATGCAGCAATCTGAAGAGTTTAAATCTCTTGTGCTCAGGCAGACAAACTCCAGAAGCCAGAGTGCTGTGATGGAAAACCACAGCAGAGCTCAAACGAGGTTAGGGTCTTGCTGCAAATGAACTCAATCCAGACCAGTAAACACTCCTGGGCAGTGACAGGCGTCTGGTGCTCCCCAGTCAGCCTCCCAAACACTGGTTGTTTCAAAAGGCACCGGAGGGTTTCTTTTAAATTGAACTTTTTCCCAGATTCACATTTTTGGGACCTATAGCTACTCGCAGCAGCTCTTTGCAAGGCGATTGCAGCAGCAGCAGGGCCACACAGTGACAGAACTGGGAACTGTCACAATGTGCGAGTGTGATGAGCCCCAAAAATGTTCCACAGCAACTTAATCCCGAGGCAGGGTCAGTGTTCGGGGCTTGAGCACAGCTGGCACGCGACTGAGCCCTCTAATACCTCTCTGCTTGCGCAGCCGTCCCCAGTGATGGACACATTCCTCTTTGCGAACGCAGTTTCCAGAGGCCGAGACCATGTACTCGGTGCCACAGCGACAACAAATCCTGCAAGAGGCTTGAAAAGAAGAAAGAAGCAATAGTCAGGTCAACTAGAAATCCTTCCCCTCTCAAACACGGCCAAAACACAAGTAAATCAGAATCACTCAAGCTCCAAGCATCAAGGAAACAATCTTTATGGGTAAAAAGGATTCCAAGCATTGTTTCAAACTCCCAGAAAGACATAGCAGCTCCCCTGTAGCATTTACCTCCCCCAAACGCTTCCCAGAGGCAATTGTCAGACTCCCTAGTGGTTCTGATGTCCAACATCAGCTCCAACACAATTCACATCAACATTTGCTGCATTGTTTCTCCATCCACAGCAAATTATATTGTACTTTAACACGGTTATTTTAAGAAGCAGGATAAATAAGTCATTATTTGGTCATGAGAGCTAATGAAGTCTGGTTTCCAAGGGATCTGTGCCTTGTTACTTCCAAATGACACTCGAGCTCCTCCTGAGCAGAGCTAGTCTGTAAGGATTCTCCGGCATCTGAAAACAGGAATGCTTACAGCCCAGCCTGGCACATTGAAGGGGCAGTCATGGACTTTTCCCTCCTGTTGTCCACGCTTGTACTGCCCACAACTCAAAAAAGGGATGCAAAAACCGACAGTAAAGAAGCTGACTGTCATGCTTTTGACATCCATTCAACTCCCTAAGTTCTAGCTTGAGCATTTAAGCTGCTAACACATTCCCAGCTCCGCATAACCCCAGTCTAAACCACTTCCACCCACTGACCACGGTCACAGCACTAACAGAGTAGCTTTAGCCAAATAAGAACAAACTCTCAGATCCTGCAACATCTAAAGGAAACTACAGAACCAGAACATGATCTTGGAGTCATACAAAGGAGCCGCCTGGAGAAAAGGGCTCTAACAAACGCAGTTCTTAACAGCGTTAATGCAAGAAAGCTTTCGTACAGGTAGCTTCAGTAACCACATAACACATGTAGACACAAGGTGTTAATATGAGTGAGCACTTAGCACACTTTAGCTAGGTCTCTCCAAACTGCTGCTCAGAGAAGTGTGGCACGGCACCTCCAGTATATCCTGTGTTTTACCCCCGTGGCACTGCTCTAAGCAGCCTAAGAATCATAGAATCACTAGGTTGGAAGGGATCTCTTGGATGACTGAGTCCAACCATTCCTATCTGCTACTAAACCATGTCCCTGAGCACCTCGTCTAGTCTTTGGCCACTTCTGTCTCTTCCAAGTGTAAAGCTTGCTACAGGAGTCTGGAAAATTCATACGGAGGAGGACCCCACCATGAGAAAATGAGGGATCGTGTTGTGTCATTGAAAAAAGGGTGTTTGGGAATTATCTGGCCCAGCATTGTGAAGGAATCAAGCAGAGAAGTGTACGATTCAACCCAGCAAGGTGTGACCCTCTGCGAAACTTGCCTGGCCTGATATCATGGAATGGTTTGGGTTGGAAGGGACCTCAAAGCCCATCCAGTTCCACCCTCTGCCATGGGAAGGAACACCTCCCACTGGATCAGGGGCTTCAAGCCCCATCCAACCTGGCCTTGAACACCTCCAGGGATGGGGCAGCCATCACTGCTCTGGGCAACCTGGGCCTCCCCACCCTCACAGAAAAACATTTAATCCTAAAATCTCATCTCAATCTCCCCTCTTGCAGCTGAAAATCACTTCTCTTCATCCTATCCCTGCACTCCCTGATCAAGAACCCCTCCCCAGCTTTCCTGGAGCGCCTTTCAGTGCTAGAAGCTGCTCTAAGGTCTCCTCGGAGCCTTCTCTTCTCCAGGCTAAACAACCGAACTCCCTCAGCCTGTCCTCATACGGGAGGTGCTCCAGCCCTCGGACCATCTCCGAGGCCACAAACACCACAAACTATAAGCCCTGCATCAAAAATAACATTCTTGTGGCACAAGCTGAAGAAACTCATCCTCTACAAAGGCAGCAGAGTTCTGCATCCACACTCCTCTCCTCTGCCGACACAGAGGTCACAGCCAAGGAGACCCACCACAACAGGAGCCTACGGCTCCATGCTGAGATCAAGAACATCTCTCTGCAAAAAGACCAGCTGGAAAGCAGGATAGGCACCTCCAGTTGTAACGCATCTAGCAAACCTTGTAGAATGAAAGAGCCAGCAGAGCTTACAGTCAAGCGTTTTCTTCTCCTCTGCAGTGAAGAGGACGGCACGACCGGGCTTCTCTGGGTGAGGCATTGGGTAACCATTTTCCTTGAGCTGCTCCTCAGTCATCAGATACTCCTTTAGGCGCCGGTACAAGGCAGCTCCTGAACACAAAGGCAATGCTGAAGTCGGATTGCTTATGCAGGAGCTGTTTCTCTTACTGCTTTTTGCTTTACCAGGCCTCCTGGCAGGGATTCTCACTGTTCCAAACTTGCTCCCACTGCCTTTGTTCAGGGTTGACAGGGAAATAGGTACCAGAGCACCAAAAAAATCTGGTCACTGGCACACAAGTATATTTTTAACCTCTTCAAAAAACAGCATTAACTCTGGAAACAGAATTCCTCCAAAAGGGCCCGTATTCAGGCTTTGTTGTTACCAACGTGAGACTTCTCCCACTTTAACGTTGTAAAAGCATTAACCGATAACTGGTAACACAGCCCAAAGAATGCCCCTCAAAGACCACCCAGAGCTACCTAAAAATTCATTACACAAAGCTTTCTTCCTGCTGTTGATTTCAAGGCGCTCACTTCATTTCAAAGAATAATTATAACTTCTCCTGCTCTGCTCAATATCTCTCCTTTCACTGCGACGTTAAACCCTTCCAATATTGTCCAACCCTTTGATGTTGCTTAGCTGAGCTATACAGGGCCTTTTAAGCTTCCTCCAGGTCAATTCCTTCTGCTCTGTGGTCTCCCCATCTCTTCTCTGATCTCCTCAACAATTTCCCTACATCTCTTGGCAACCAAAATACCCATAACCGATTTGGGCCAATGTGGATAACGCTTGTGGCACAATCCTTTGGCTGCGATACGACCTTACTATGACATTCCTAACTGTGAAAGTGAGGCCTACAGAGCAGACGGAGATATCTAAGGGTTTGCCTTTTAATCCGAGAGGGACGTTGTAAAGCACAGCTTCAGGGCAAGAAAGTTCAAGTAAAATCCAGACAGAAACAAAAGCCCAAAAGTCAGCAATACCCAAAACACAAGAGGAGGCTCTAAACAGTTACTGATGCTACATCAAAGCCACATGGGCTACATGAATGAACTCACAGAGCAAAGTGGAGAAGGAAGCATGGAATCATAGGATAGTTTGGTTGGAAAAGACGTTTGAGATCTTTGAGTCCAACCGTACCTGTCCACTACTAAACCCAGATCCCTGAGCACCCCATCTGCCTGTCTTTTAAATGCATCCCAGGATGAGGACTCAACACTCTTTCGGTGAAGAAATTTTTCCTAATATCCAATCTAAACCTCCCCTGCTGCAACTTGAGGCCCTTTCCTCTCATCCTGTCACTTATTACTTGGGGAAAGAGACCAACACTCACCTCACCCCAATCTCTTTTCAGGCAGTTGTAGACAGCAATGAGGACTCCTCTCAGCCTCCTTTTCACCAGGCTAAACAATCCCAGCTCTCTCAGTTGCCTCTGATAAGACTTGTTCTCCAGCCCCTTCACCAACCCCATTTCTCTTCTCTGGACGTGCTCCAGCCCAGGATTCGAAGTGCAGCCTCACCAATGCCAAGTAGAGGGGCACAATGACATCCCTGGTCCTGGTGGCCACACTGTTTGACACAGGCCAAGATGCTGTTGGCCTTCTTGGCCGCCTGGGCCATCCCTGGCTCATATCTGCCCTCAGTCAATCAACACCCCAGGGTCCTTTTCTGCCAGGCAGCTTTGCCCCAAGCCTGGAACGCTGCGTGGGGTTGTTGTGTCCTAAGTGCAAGACTCAACTTGGCCTTGTTGAACCTCATCCCATTAAGGAAGGTGCTGATCCAAATGGCGTGCCGTCCTCCGAGAGAGTCTGCAGCACTCTGCTGCAGTTCCGTGATAAATCATCACACCAGCTCGCAGATAAATCCCAGCACTTCATGCATCAGCAGGATCCCGCTCTCCCCAGTCGCAACATTAACACCTCCAGCTATAATTCACAGCTTATGGCCTCGCAGGAGCAGGGTCTTACCTGTTAAATCCTCTGATCTCAAGCTCCCTGACCGGTTTAGAGTAAAGCTTGTCTTAGCAGCAAGCTTCCCTCCCAGCACAGCTTCATGGGACACCACTTTCTTGTTACTCATCTCTGCAGAGATAAGAAGGAAGAAGCAGAACAGGACAGACATCAGACACCCAGCTGAGTTACAGAATGATTTGGGTTCAAAGGGAACTTCAAGCCCATCCAGTTCCACCCACTGCCATGAGCAGGGACACCTCCCACTGGATCCGGTTGCTCCAAGCCCCATCCAACCTGGCCTTGAACACCTCCAGGGATGGTGCAGCCACCACTGCTCTGGGCAACCTGGGCCAGGGCCTCCCCACCATTATGACAATTTCTTTGTAATCTCTAATCTAAATCTTCCCCCTTCCAATCTAAAGCCATTCGCCCTCGTGCTATCACTACCTGCCCTTCTAAAATGTCTCTTCCCAGCTTTCTTGCAAGCCCCCAGTCCTAGACTCTGGGTCACCACACATCAGCCAAAGGGGGACTGCATTTATCTTCCTAAATCCCTGCTCTGCTCCTGACATGGGCACAAGTGAGGTGATAGCTCAGCACTATGAGGAGCTGTCTTTTCACACCGTTGGCCCACAGCAACCTTTTTTAAGGGCAGCAAGCAGGCAGAGTTCTAGTAGCTCTACCTGCTTCCTCGGCACAACAAGCTTTCCTCCTGATCAAAAGCAAGAGAGGACTCAGCCACTCAACCCAGTCACGTGCTGCTTGGTGGGATCACCTACCCACAGCAAGTGGCTTTGTTGTTAGGTCCCCGCAGACCAGACTCCCCCATCGAATCTTTCAACTTCCTTTAGAAAGGAGCTTCAGAGCTCTAGAATATGCTCAGCACATCAGCTAATGGCAGATAGGTGCTTTTTACTAATCATTATCTGGCAGCCCTCTCCTGAAGGCCAGCCTCCCAAGTTCAGCCGCTCTGACTAATGGCCATGAAGGTAATGAAGACAGAGGGGAGAAAAGGGAAGAGACCGGGGAGAAAAAAAAAATTCACAAGAACAGCACAAATTGATTGTTTAATGTACCCTCTCGAGAGCCAATAATGAAATGTCTTAACCCTCTTCGTTTCTCTCTTGAAGCTTAATGTGTGTAACAGATTTCTGCGGTGATGGACGAGTCTATCACTTTGAAGGCATCATGTGAAAGTTACTCCATTAGCGGGGCTTTTCATTTTAAAGAACTTGTGCTAAAAAAAAAATCCATGTGGCATTATCTCCATTTAGGTTCAGACAGCCAACAAAGCATTGCAGGACTCGCCTCTTGAAGGCCCATTAAAGCTTGCCAGGCTATAAAAAGCTAACTGGAGTTGTTTGCCTTTCAGCATAATGCTTCTGAGAAATGGGTCTGTCTTTTCAACAAGTTCCTCTCTGTGACTTCTAATCCAAGCAGGGCTCGGCTTATTAAACCACAAACGTGGTACGTACTGTTCGTACTGGACGGGGAATTGGGCACAAGGCTTCGGAGCTTCTTTAAGGTGTTCACTGCCACATTCAGGTAGATATTGCGACTGGTGCTACGTTCATAAGCCACCTTCTCTTCTGACAGAGCCTGCAAACAAGAAAATTCATTACTATATGCTCTGTTTCCACTATTCATGGAATCATAGAACCGTAGAATCATTCTATGATTCTATGATTCTTAGAACGCTTTTCGTTGGAAGGGACCTCAAAGCCCAGCTAGTTCCACCCCCTGTCACGGGCAGGGACATTTCCCACTGGATCAGGGGCTCCAAGCCCCATCCAATCTGGTCTTGAACCCCTCCAGGGATAGGGCAGCCACCACTGCTCTGGGCAACCTGGGCCAGAGCCTCCCCACCCTCACAGAAAAACATTTCTCCCTAAGATCTCATCTCAATATCCCCTCTTTCAGCTCCAAATCGTTCCCCCTCATCTTATCCCTGCACCTCCGGATCACAAGCCCCTCCTGAGGATTCCTGGAGCCCCTTTCAGTGCTGGGAGCTGCTCTAAGGTCTCCCCAAAGCCTTCTCTTCTCCAGGCTGAATAACCCGAACCTTTCCAGCATTTCCCTCCTTGTTGGGAGGTGCTCCAGCCCTCACATCACCTATTGCTTTTGGAAAAAAAAGAAATGTTTGGCTCTTAAAATACAGAATCGAAGTATGATAGCAAAAAAATTGCCTGTCAAGAAACTGAGTAATGAAGTGGAACATGGCACAAATACATAATGGTCGTGGGGCCAGTTTAGGCAAGCTAGGAAAAAACTAATTGTATTTGAAACAAAGTGCTGGGAGAAGCATTTTCGTGTGAAACCTTCCCTGACAGAGTAACAATGCAGCTCTGGAACTGCCCAAGAAAGGCCATTTTCCCTACTTCTGTGGCAGCGCCAGATCTTAACTGGCTAGAAAAGGAAGTCTGGCAAGTGGTCACTCCTTGGATGCAACAGGCACATTCCCTCTAGGGAGCTGTGAAGGTAAAATCCCACCAAAGAAATCCTTGTGGCATCAGTTTTGGTTATAAAAACACACCACACAATGGCCCATATTTGCCCAACTAACATTAGTGGCCAAAGTTTTCCAATAAATAGCACAACTTTCTCAACTTTGCTAACACACTCTCCCCTAAGTTCCTTTTGCTTCCTGAATGCAGGGAAAGATGGGATTTCCTACTGGAAACCCCCATGGAATTACATTTTCTGTTGTCCAACCTGGAACTACTCAATGACTGTCAGAACAGTACATGGATAGGAGAGATTTCTGCATTTGTTGCCACTTTAGGTCTCAGCCGCATTATTCCCTGTTGCGGAGTTTATTCGCAAGAAGCAAGCACCGGCACAGACCTTGTCAAACGCTTCCTGGGAGGAGGAGCAGAACTTCAGGCACTCATCGATGAAGAGATTGAGATATCTTTGACGAATGTTTGTTGGGACTTTAGCACCAAATTCTGTGGGAATAACAGGCCTCTGTAAGCTGGTGCTCTAGAGATGAGACAGAGAGAGAAAGAGGCTATTGAGGGTTTCAGAGTGAGACTCTCACATATACTCTGTTATTAATAGTGGCACGACTTCCTTTCCGAAAATCTGCCCAGAGCTAAACGCTGCTTTTGGTACTAAAAATGCCACTTGAAGCTTTTATGTCACCCTCAGTATTTTAACTACTCCAAAAACCCAACCACGTCTCCTTACGCAACTCGCCCAGCAGCCCAGGCCTCCCAGTGGCATTAGTCACAAAGCTACATTTACACATAAAGCATTCCCGACCACGGAAATGATGACGTTTACATTAAGAGACTCAAGATCAGGACAGTACTAAGCACCGCGCATTGAACTGGAGACAAACACACGACCCCAGTACAGTGCAGGACAGACGTAGTTTTCTTTTGAGTACTCTGGCTGTGAAGAGAGAACAGAAGGCCCGGTCCTGCCAGGCTGGCAGCCAGCTAAAGCATCACACCTTGTGGGAATCCTCTAACTTGTCTGGATGGGGTTTTTTTCTTCCTTCTGTAACACAAAGTGGGGTGCTCCTGAAAGGATTTCCCCCTTAAATGCAACAACATGGTCTTCATACACAAAAACTGCATGTTGGACCCAGTTTCATCTGACCTAGGAAACCTACAGTTTTGGTTTAACACCAAATCACAGCATTTGCCTCTTTATCGGAGAAGAACCTCTACGTTCACCTCTGAAGCACCCAACTGTTTTGTCAGTCTGTATTTCTCCATCCCACCCGAGAGATGTCCATAAACCAAAACTCTGCTGCAACCCATCATAGAAACAGCTCGACTGAAAACATGGGTGCGTTCAAAGTGGAGCAACTGGTCCTGCCTCAATAGGAAGAGCGCTTGTTTTCCTCACAAGACTTCTATTTTGATGCCCTGCTCAAGGGGATTTGGTCCTTTTCATTGCACATATATACTCAACTTCTGATGCGATACTCCTTAAGCACCTCTATAATACTGGTAAATATTTCATCCTTCCACTTATTTTGTTTATTTTTAATCAGCTTCAAGTTCTATGTTACTATGGTGGTTTTGTGGGTGGAGAAGGAAGAAAACGACTTTTCACTCCTACAGAAATAATCAGAGCATGCTATGACATATCAATAAAGATATAATAAAGATACCTCCCCCAGGGGGGAGAAAGAAGAGAGGGGGAGAAAGAAGAGAGGGGGAGAAAGAAGAGAGGGGGAGAAAGAAGAGAGGGGGAGAAAGAAGAGAGGGGGAGAAAGAAGAGAGGGGGAGAAAGAAGAGAGGGGGAGAAAGAAGAGAGGGGGAGAAAGAAGAGAGGGGGAGAAAGAAGAGAGGGGGAGAAAGAAGAGAGGGGGAGAAAGAAGAGAGGGGGAGAAAGAAGAGAGGGGGAGAAAGAAGAGAGGGGGAGAAAGAAGAGAGGGGGAGAAAGAAGAGAGGGGGAGAAAGAAGAGAGGGGGGAGAAAGAAGAGAGGGGGAGAAAGAAGAGAGGGGGAGAAAGAAGAGAGGGGGAGAAAGAAGAGAGGGGGAGAAAGAAGAGAGGGGGAGAAAGAAGAGAGGGGGAGAAAGAAGAGAGGGGGAGAAAGAAGAGAGGGGGAGAAAGAAGAGAGGGGGAGAAAGAAGAGATGGGGAGAAAGAAGAGAGGGGGAGAAAGAAGAGAGGGGGAGAAAGAAGAGAGGGGGAGAAAGAAGAGAGGGGGAGAAAGAAGAGAGGGGGAGAAAGAAGAGAGGGGGAGAAAGAAGAGAGGGGGAGAAAGAAGAGAGGGGGAGAAAGAAGAGAGGGGGAGAAAGAAGAGAGGGGGAGAAAGAAGAGAGGGGGAGAAAGAAGAGAGGGGGAGAAAGAAGAGAGGGGGAGAAAGAAGAGAGGGGGAGAAAGAAGAGAGGGGGAGAAAGAAGAGAGGGGGAGAAAGAAGAGAGGGGGAGAAAGAAGAGAGGGGGAGAAAGAAGAGAGGGGGAGAAAGAAGAGAGGGGGAGAAAGAAGAGAGGGGGAGAAAGAAGAGAGGGGGAGAAAGAAGAGAGGGGGAGAAAGAAGAGAGGGGGAGAAAGAAGAGAGGGGGAGAAAGAAGAGAGGGGGAGAAAGAAGAGAGGGGGAGAAAGAAGAGAGGGGGAGAAAGAAGAGAGGGGGAGAAAGAAGAGAGGGGGAGAAAGAAGAGAGGGGGAGAAAGAAGAGAGGGGGAGAAAGAAGAGAGGGGGAGAAGAGGACAGAGTCACTGTGGGACAGTACCCATAACCACCTTCGTCTGTACGGCCCAGGCTGGCCATTAATCCAGCCTTTTGAACACGAGAGGCTCCCAGTCCCTGACACAACAGCCACCCGCCCAGGCAGCCAGCACAACGGAAGGCTCAAACCAAAGACAAGTGATCAATATTCAAAGAGATCAGAGCAGCACTTAAGTATTTCTATCTTTTTAAGCTTCTACCCCTCAAGTGTTTAATTTTTTATACAATGCTATCGAGGGAAACCACAGGAAGAACCAAACTCATTTAATCAACCTAATCAAAACACTGCTCTTCAGAGAGAGTAAAGTTTGGAGCAGTGTGATTAAACACAACCCTCTCAATAGGGAATGACTGGAGAGGTTTCCAGTTTCTCTTACCTGTAAGGAGGGAACATGCGCTATCCTTTTCTGCACGACGGTGCTGGTGGTCTTTGAAGCCATCCCAGCTAAGGTGCAAGCCTTCAGAGACAGGGTGGGTGCTTCAGAGTCATTGGAGGGTGGGACACTCTTGCCAGGAACAGACATCTTGCTACTAGCGAGGCCTGCAAGAAACAGAAAATATTTTGAGGTAGAAATCCTGTCACTTGGCTGCAAGTTCCCAGAATGAACTTACTATGACAGGTCCATGCTGTAAGCTGTGATTTTACCACCTTCCAGGCAAGGACGAAGGAACCTTCCGCCAGAAAACTTGCCTTGTTTCTGTTTGGTTTGGGGGAACTGAGTCAGCAGTTTAAAAAGTTAACCCTGTCAGCTACAACGCACTAAGTGCCAATAATGTCAGCTCTGAGTCCTCCCAACCACAAAGGGACACCAATTAGCGATAATTAGCACTTCCCTCCTGTTTGTGCCACCTCTGAAGGGTTGAAGCGAAGAGCAAGTGAGAAGCAAACAGGGTCCAAGGAAGAAATGAAAAAAGAAGAGGCTGAAGTGAGGGAAGCAAGGTGAGAGAGACAGGAGAACAAGGTGATACGCAAGTCTGGCCTTTAAGACCAGGATGGAGCTTCTCAGGCAAAAGCTCTTCCAATGGCCACTCTCGGCAAAGATTCAAGCCACGGCCAATGCTACACAACTTCTGATAGCTTCACACCTGCTAGGGAGAAGCCTAAACAGAAGACAGCGTCTTTTAACAGGGGGAAGGACAGGACAGCACTGACAAACAACGCCGCTGGCTTACTTTGCTTGGCTGCTGCAGAAAAGGCTGCATTTGGCACATGTGCAATCCTCTTCTTTTCTCCTGGCAAAGAAAGAGAGGCCTTTTGAACGGCCACAGCCAGCTGTGCCGCCTGCTGCTGAGCCAGCTGGATCCTCTGGTAACAGACCTCCTGTGCGGTGGGCGGGCGGTACGGCCGCACTACGGGCTTGCTCGGGACCTCTGCCTGCACAGACACAAAAAGGTTTTAGAGCCAGCAGACTCACCTGCTCAATCCCCACTTTCTGGCTTCCACTCACCCAAGAAAGGTCCTTTGTCCTCAACTCCTCTCTGTTAGCAAATACAGGGTTTTGAAGGAAGATGCCAACCATCATCCAGAACAAAATATTTGTCACCCATAATGATTCACCCTCTGACAAGGCCTCCCTGCACTCTGGCACATTCCTAAATTGGTAGGTGGCATCTAAACTGCTTGTTTAACGACATGATGTGCCCTGTACCTAACCTACCTCCGAACTCGATACGCTCAGTTCTACAGTCTTGCACTAGAAAATTAATCTGCCTACTGCATACTTCTTCAGTTTATATCGCAACGAAAAAACAACCAACTTTCCCCTATACCACTTTGCTGAGTTTTACAAGCCTCTTTCTCCCCGCCTTTCCTTTGCTGAAGAACCAGTGCCATCTACCCTTAGAATCAGTCATGGAAAGGTTTGGGTTAGAATGGATCTTAAAGCCCATCCAGTTCCACCCCCTGCCATGGGCAGGGACATCTCCCACTGGATCAGGGGCTCCAAGCCCCATCCAACCTGGCCTGGAACCCCTCCAAGGATGGGGCAGCCACCACTGCTCTGGGCAACCTGGGCCAGGGCCTCCCCATCCTCACAGCAAAACATTTCTTCCTGAGATCTCATCTCCATCTCCCCTCTTGCAGCTCCAAACCGTTCCCCCTCGTCCTATCCCTGACCTCCTGATCAAGGGCCCCTTCCCAGCTTTCCTGGAGCCCCTTTCAGCACTGGAAGCTGCTCTAAGGTCTCCCTGGAGCCTTCTCTTCTCCAGGCTGAACAACCCCAACTCTCCCAGTGTGGCCTCATACAGGAGGTTCTCCAGCCCTCAGATCACCTCCATGGTCTCCTTTGCACTCGCTCCAACAACTCCATGTCCTTCCTGTGCTGCGGACTCCAGAACTGGACACAGGCTCCAGGTGGGGTCTCACCAGAGCGGAGCAGAGAGGCAGAATCCTCTCCCTCGAGCAGCTCACACTGCTTTTGAGGTAGCCCAGGATACAGTTGGCTTTTTCTTTTCTTCCCCTCGCATTACGGCCGCTCCCCACCTCTTAGTAACCTTGGCTCAGGTCTCTCATTCCTATAACTACTTAAAAGTCTCACATATTTGTACACATGGGATTAGAGCATTACCTAAACTGAGCTCTGAATTTGAAACAGGCTCTGTCCCTGCCTGCTTCTGGAGGCATTTCACTACCACAGCCGTTACCAGCACAAACAAGTTACACATGCATTTCCTTTGATGTCCAAATTCAGGTTGCAGGAAAGGTGCCAGAAATTATGTCAGCAAAGAGAGAAGTTTTGTAGCAGCAGAAGTACAAGAGAAGCAGCAGTCGTATAAACTTTGCTACACTCGCAACAACCTTTGAAATCTGAGAAAGAGGCCTCCCCACCTGAAATGCCTCTGAGCCAGGCGCGCTCGCGCAGCCCATGTGATACACAGCGTTTTGGAGACCGCAAATTGGGGGCAAGCTGGCACCTCCTGCATTCCTGGTCTCTGATGGTGACACCAGTTTCTGGATACCAAAGTGAGTGCAGTCGGCCATTAGACAATAATTACAGACTCCCATGCAGGACCGGACACTCATTTTCTGCCTCACCTTCCATTCCTTTGGCCCCCAACAATCAACGCAGAACTCAGCTCCCTCCCCTTCTGCTTTGCTCAGTCCCTGAGCTATAAATCACAAGCAAGATTGAGCAAATATTCCACTTGGAAGGAGAGCACAAGCCTTAACTCTGCACATAAAAGCAGCAGTTTGGGTCTTAAAGCACTTCCTGAACAGATCTGGCAGCAGCGCAGAGCCGAGATATTCCCGGGAAGGCACGTCCCAGTGCGGACGCACAGCAGCTGCTGCTGAGCACACCAGGTCATCTCTGTTTGCCCATGCGAGGGAGGCTCCCATCTTTGGAAAGCATTTTGGGATCAGTTGTCACATTAAGAAAACGTATTTAAAGATTTGTACGCATCTAAAAGGCAACTATTTACAATAAATATTTGAGTTAGTGAATTTCCAACCCATTTGCTTCAGTCTCTTATCTCTTCACTTTGGAAGAAAGGGCTCTTATCAAAGCACATGAACTGGCTGAAGATATGTAGTTAAATAAAAAACGTTGTATTGACCTCAGGGCTTCAAATTATTAAAAGCAAAGAAACCTTTTCCAGCAGAGAGGAAAGGAAGAACAATTAATTTGGACTACACAGCTCAGATCAGTGCTTAAGTCTCCATTCTTATCCTGCTAGAATAGAACATAAAAACTGACTAATCTGCGCGTGGCACCTGGAGGGAAACACATTAAACCCTCAGAGAAAACATGAATTAAAATCCCTGTGAGAAAGAAATAAAAAAATCAGAATGTCTTTCTTGCTTTTTTTTTTCCCTCTATTTTTCTCCTCTGTATTTAAAGTATTTTCACAATTGTGGAAGAAAAGGATCGAACAAGATGCTGCTGCTATCTCGGCTCAGACAGAATAGATCCAAGGGGATGGTTTTAAACAGCTTTTAGGTGCACAAGACAAAGAAAAGCACCATCAGACACTGACTGACCTCGTGTCCAGCTAATTTTTATCTGAGCGATTGAATGAAGTTATTCTGTAGAAAAATTAACATCTCCATCTATCCCAGTGAGTTACAAGGTGCAGAATCCATTTACTCTTCCACAGCTGACCCTTGGTAAGCTTTGAAATCAGAAAAGGTAGGGAAGAAATCCAAAACAGACTGATTCCAACGCAAACAACCCTTACATCTGAACCCAAGGCTGCATCATTTTCCAGTGTCATTAACACGGCAGAGAATCCTCACTTTAAAGAATTTAATGTTTTGCTTCTAAAGCTGCACTTACATTTCCTTGTTTGACAAGATGAGAGATCCTTCTTTTTTGGCCAGGAAACAAGGTAGTTAAATTCTCTTCTGTCTTTTCTTCATTTCCTTCCTCTTTGGATGGCTGGAAAACAAAAGAACAAGCTTCCAAAACTGAATAGACTTGAAGATCCCTCTCAAAGAGGAGATCTGGAAAGGCTCCTTTTGGGTTAACAAGAAAGGCCCTGCAGGTGACAGGTGAGAACATGTGCTCAGCTGCTGAACTTCCGAAACAAACCTTTTTTCGAACCCAGGGGCCACCAATGACACCGATGAACAGTAGCGTTAGGGTTCCCACCCTGAGCTGGGCACTCAGCACCACTGGCATAACTGGAGACAGCCCCTACCCACCACAAGAGCCCTGAACGCCCTTCTCTAGCCACTCCCACCCCTCCCCTGTCATAGCACTCTTAAAATCGCAGGGGGATGAGGTATTTTTTGGTAGGAACGTGGGAGCTGACTCATTTTCTGCCTCTGTACAATGTGCTGCCAGAGCAGGGCCTGAAACCCTGCTCAACTCCCAAGCCCACTGCCCCTGCTCCACGTAGAATCACAGAATCGTTAAGGTTGGAAAAAACCTCCAAGTCCAACTGTCAACCCAACACCCCCATCTCTACTAAACCACGTCCTGAAGTGCCACAGCCACATGTTATTTTAACCCCTCCAGGGATGGAGACACCCCCAGTGCCCTGGGCAGCCTCTGCCAGGGCTTCACTACTCTGTCAGGAAAAAATCCAACTTAAGCCTCCCCTGGTGCAACTTGAGGCGATTTCCTCTCCTCCCATCGCTTGTTACTTGGGAGAAGAAGGGAAATGTTTCTCTGCAGTTTTTTCCACAGCCGCATCCGCAGAAAGATTGCACTGACAAATCCCCAGGTCTCACACTTGGACGACCAGAAACCCAGGAGGGATAACAGCACCTCTAAACTACAACTGCGACATAGCAAGCGTCTAGGACTCACTCCTGGGCCAAAGGGACCACTTTAAACTCTTCCTGGAATTTGACTTGGCTGCATTCATACAAAACATCCTTCAGTAGTTTATTCTAGTTGCTCTCCAGTCAATCTGGCTTTCAGTTTTCCAACACAACTCCTGGCAAAGCTCTAAGCAGAGATGAACCTGCTGGGGGCTGGATTTGGGGATGAGTTCAAACTCTGCTTAGGCTGAGCTCCTGTTCCTCACCACCAGGGCATTTGGGATGAGCACTTCACCCTCAATTACTTCGCTCTCTAGGAACTCGGTAACTCTGTTAATTCAGTTACATCCCTAATAAACTTGCCCACAGACCAATCCTTCCCGATGAAATAACACCACGCTGCCCACACAAATCTTTCCTCCAGACTCATGCATCCCAGAGACCAAACTACACCGGTTCCAGCTACAGCTTCCATAAACAAATAGCATCATGGAATGGTTTGGGTTGGAAGGGATCTCAAAGCCCATCCAGTTCCAGCCCCTGCCATGGATCAGGGCCTCCAAGCCCCATCCAACCTGGCCTTGAACACCTCCAGGGATGGGGCAGCCACCGCTGCTCTGGGCAACCTGGGCCAGGGCCTCACCACCCTCACAGAAAAACATTTCTTCCTAAAAATCTCATCTCAATCTCCCCTCTTCCAGCTCCAAACTGTTCCCCCTTGTCCCATCCCTGCCCTACCTGACCAAGAGCCCCTCCCCAGCTTTCCTGGAGCCCCTTTCAGCACTGGAAGCTGCTCTAAGGTCTCCCTGCAGCCTTCTCCTCCCCAGCCTGAATAACCCCGATGTCCCGTGACCGATCCCACACAGCAGAAACACAGCAGGGAAGCAGGACCCTGCTTACAAACACCCACCCACCAGAGCAGGAGTTTTAGTGCAGGTGCAAAAGGTAAAAGAGGAGCGAAGGGAACACCCTGGGCTGCTGAGAGCAGAACATCCCCGCTCGCTCCACATCCGAGTTCACTGTTTGCAGCCCCTGGTTAAGCGCTTTCTACCCATTTGGAATCATCCCGTATTTTGAAAGCTCCAAACAGATTCATTTATTCCACTATAATTTGTGTGCCTTTAAAGTATTTTCAGTTAAAACAAGCAATTTGATGAAACAGAGCCAAAAATAAAGCACTTGTTCCTTGCTAGGAATTATACTAAATACTGAGAAAAGAAAGCTGAATTTTAAACAAACAAAAATCAAGTAATGCTTAATAGTTCAGAAGAAAATCATTACACTCAACTGCTTTATAGAGTTTCTTCTATCCAGGTATTTCATACAAGTGTGGAAAGGGTCTTGCCAGCAGCATAGACTCCTCTCAGAACACATTGAGGACATCATGGCAACGGGAAGGTCAGCAGAAACCTCTAAATAGTTCCATTATTCTTTACAAAAGATGAGCTCTGCTCCCGGTGCCCACTCTGTCCTCCACAGACACAGTCATGCGTGGAACAACTTTGTTCACGGCCCACCCAGCTAACAAAAGCCTGAAACCCAGCACCAATTCCTGATGCTGTTTTTGGAACAAAAGTCAACCACCAAACCTACCAGGAGAAACAGCCTTTCCACCACGCAGTCACGTGGTTCCTGCTGCGCTCATCGTGCCCCTCTCTTCAATTAATAATCATAAAAGTTGGAAGGGACCTCAAAGCCCATCCAGTTCCAACCCCCTGCCATGGGCAGGGACACCTCCCACTGGATCAGGGGCTCCAAGCCCCATCCAACCTGGCCTGGAACCCCTCCAAGGATGGCACAGCCACCACTGCTCTGGGCAACCTGTTCCAGGGCCTCCCCACCCTCACAGAAAAGCATTTCTTCCCAAGAGCTCATCTCAATCTCTCCTCTTGCAGCTTAAAACCATTCCCCCTCGTCCTATCCCTGCACTCCCTGAAAAAGAGCAATTAAATGTACACGACCAATATGATTTAGAGTCTACAGCAGAAAGGAAAGAAGACGGTAGGGAAACAGAGCTTTCCTCCAGCCACTTGTGTCACCCCCTCTATCCTCGTATGAGGCAGCCACCACTGCTCTGGGCAACCTGTTCCATGGCCTCCCCACCCTCACAGCAAAACATTTCTTCCTAAAAATCTCATCTCAACCTCCCCTCTTTCAGCTGCAAACCATTCCCTCCTATCCCTGCCCTCCCTCAACAAGAGCCCCTCCCCAACTTTCCTGTAGACTTACTTGTGCCAACACATTGTCCTGGTTCTACTTGCCACTACGTTCCTAAAGGTAAGCTGCAACAAGAAGGCATCGCCCAGGTTAGCAAAGTTGGATAAGCTGTGAACACCCACCGCATACGCTCTGAAGTCTTTTCTCCAGGTTCCATGGTTCTTAGGCCAGATGGAGACAGAATTGACAACCTCGAAAGCTAAAGGCCTTCCACACAAAAGGTCACTGAATCCTTATATCTCACAGCAACTTTCAACCCAGAAGCTAGATTCAGGTGTAAGCGCTTCAAACCACTCAGTCATGACAAGGATGAGATTCTTCCAGCATACGGAATCTCCCTCTTCAGCTACTTGAAATACACAACATTGCTAAACTAAACCAGAATCCTTTCAGATTTAGATGTGAAAGAAACAGCCAACCCAAACCAGCATTACCTGTTTCCCCAGCCTTCCCTTGTCTTCAGTTTTCACATCTGTAGATTCATTAAAAATCCTGAGACACTCTTCCATTGGATCGGACTCAAAGTCCAAGTCTTTCTCAAGGATGGAATAATCAATGTCATCAGATGTTGAGGAAGATGATGACGACTTTGACAATTTAGAGCGCTTCACTTTCTTTGCCCCTTCATTTTCACTTTCAGAGTCTGAACTAGAGTCATCATCGTCTGAGTCGGAGCTCACATCAAGTAATGTGGATGGCAAAGGCCGGCCTTTGTCATTGTCATCTCCACTCTCATCACCAAACAGGTCAACGTGACTCAAACTCCGCTGCTTCCGACCCTCCTTTGGATCTTTGTCTGTAGAACCGACCTTTTCTTTCTTTCGCTCCAGTGCTGGTGTCTTGGTCCCTTTGTCTTTGCTTTTATGACCAGAGGTTTCCTTGCCATTTTTCACCTCAGCCGTTTTCACCTTGGAGTCTTTCTTGTTGCTCCCCAGCTTCTCCACACCAGAGCCTTTGCCGACACTCTCACTCTTGCTTTTCCCTGAACCACTGCTGCTGGACTTGGATTTTTCCTTCTTAAGCTCATCTACTTTTTCTGATTTGTGTTTTTCAGGTTTCTTTAAACTCCCATCACTTTTCACTTTGCCACTTTTATCTTTGCTGCTTTTCTCTTCATTCTTGGCTTTTACTTTTTCTTCTTTCTTGAACACTTTGTCTTTTTCTGTACTTTTACTTTTCTCCTTCTTACCACCCTCGCCAAGACCAGGTGCTTTAATAACATCGGATTTCTTCCTTTTCGTTTTGTCTTTTGAGTCTTTGTTTTTATTTTCAATTTCCTGGTCCTTCTTCCCAGAACACATTTTCACCATTTTTGCATTCTTGGCTGCTATGTTTCTTTCAAGATTTTTCAATGAACTTGGAAGGTCTTCCACGTCACGTTGCGCTGCCACTTCTTTGCTATCCTGGGAAGGAAAATCATCCAGTTTGGTGCTCTGTTCTTTACTGGATAACCCGTCGTTTGATTCACTTTCCGAACCGCCTCTTGACCGTGAGCTAACAGAAGGCGGCTTATATTCCGCATCAGCCTCATCTTCGGAGGAAGAGAACCTGGCACACACTTCATCGTCATCGGGTGCTTCACAGAGCTTCTTTCGCGACGGAGAATAGGATTCCTCATAACTAGGCACCCTACCCCTCTTAGACCCCTTTGACTCCTTTGTTGTGGCTTTGCTCAAAAGCCTGGCTGAGTAATTTGAAAGCGGGTCATATTCCAAGTCTGTAGAAGGCTTAGAGTCATCAATTACGTATTTATTATTAGTGACAGTGCTACTGTATTTTTTATTCTGTACTACAGCCTTGGGAACATATTCTAGTGAGCTTCCTTTCGATCGGGAAGCATCCAAAGTGTATTTACTTGACCGGCTAGCAGCAGCGAGAGGAGTAGGGTTGTAGTCAGAGTTATTATTAAAGTTGTAGCTACCTGGATTATATTCTAAGGAGGCAAACGAATCATTTTCTGTCCCAGCAACAGACGTATTTGAAATGAGTGAGGAGGCCTCTGAAGCACTCAACTCCTTTGTCGTTTCTAGCAGCTCCTCATACTTTTTCTGCTCTCTCTCCACTTCGTTTTTGACTGCCTCGATGGCCTTGTTGACCAGCTCCAGCTCCAGAATACCGGGTGCTACATCTCTAATGTCAGATAAGGCACCATCCTCCGTCTCCAGCGAGTGCCTCGGAAGCTCTGGATTGTAGGGATCATAGCCTCGTTCTGTAAAAGAAAAGCAAAAAATAATTTACAGCCCACAACTGAGGTAACACATTCTCTGGAGTAAAATTTGAAAAAGCTCTTTTTAAGGCCTGCTGTCATGAAAAACCAGTACTGAAAGACACTACCAAAAAACAGACTCTCATCATCACAGATCAAGAGTTTGGTACCAAAACCCATCAGTGACATTGCCTGGCATTCTCAGAAAGGACGTGGAGCTGTTGGACCGAGTCCAGAGGAGGCCACGGAGATGATCCAAGGGCTGGAGAACCTCCCGTACGAGGACAGACTGAGAGAGTTGGGGTTGTTCAGCCTGGAGAAGAGAAGGCCCTGGGGAGACCTTAGAGCAGCTTCCAGTGCTGAAAGGGGCTCCAGGAAAGCTGGGGAGGGGCTCTGGATCAGGGAGGGAAGGGATAGGATGAGGGGAAACAGTTTTGAGCTGCAAGAGGGGAGATTGAGAGGAAATCTTAGGGAGAAATGTTTTTCTGTGAGGGTGGGGAGGCCGTGGAACAGGTTGCCCAGAGCAGTGGTGGCTGCCTCATCCCTGGAGGGGTTCAAGGCCAGGTTGGATGGGGCTTGGAGCCCCTGATCCAGTGGGAGGTGTCCCTGCCCATGGCAGGGGGTGGAACTGGATGGGCTTTGAGGTCCTTTCCAACCCAAACCATTCCATGATTCTATGATTCAGCAGCAAGCATGTGGCTAGGCTGGATTTTACAGGGTATTCCTGGGCCTTCAGGACTAAAGATCTGTTAACAAAACGCTTTTATTAATCACAGAAAAGCTCTATAAATTAAATGTTCTTCAGGGTACTAAAGAATAATCACTGTATCAGGAGGAGTTGAGTATGCACAGAATTAGCTGCTTAATTCAATGAAGTGAGAAGGAAAGAAAGAGGATTCCGGTACGAAAACTGTGGATTAGGTTCTCATTTATCGGTGCCAATGCCCAAAGCCCTCTGAAAGCCTCCAATATCCCTCAAAGCTCCATGTTTCAGCTGCAGAAAAACCAGTTTTATTTGGCCTGACAACCCGAGTGCTGCTAATAGGAAAAACTTACCCGTACAAAGGGAACCCGAGCACACAGAACAGCAACCGGGACAGGAACACCAGACCAGAACTCCAACTGGACATTTCTCTTTCCAGCCTAGTCCTTCTGGCAGCCTCTCACACACAGGCAGTTCCAGGACAACAGGACACACTTGGACCGTGCTGCACAGCTCTTCTGACCACAGCTCTACAGGAGAGCTCTTGGTGAGTGACAGCCCACGCTATGGAACCATACAGAAATGCCAAAAGAACCCATCCACAACGCAACCTACAACTGGAGAGTCTCACACCTGGATTAGGTTGCTCCAAGCCCCATCCAACCTGGCCTTCAACACCTCCAGGCATGGGGCAGCCACCATTGCTCTGGGCAACCTAGGCCAGAGCCTCCCCACCCTCATCGTTAAGAATTTCTTCCTAATGTCTAACGCAAATCTTCCCTCTTCCAATTTAATTCCCTCTTATCACTTCCAAGCCCTTAGAAAAAGTCCCTCCCCAGCTTTCCTTGAGCCCCTTTCAGGACTGGAAGCTGCTCTAAGGTCTCCCTGGAGCCTTCTCCTCTCCAGGCTAAACAACCCCAACTCTCTCAGCCTGTCCTCAGAGCAGAGGTGCTCCACCCCTTCGATCATCTCCGGGGACTCCTCTGGACCCATTCCAACATTTCCATGTCCCTTCTTACATTCGGGATTTCAGAAGTGGACACAGGGCTCCAGGTGGGGTCTCATGAGAATGGAGTAAAGGGTAAGAATCCCCTCCCTCGCTCTGATGACCACACTTCCTTATCTACCTCAGAGGTATCAAACAGTCCTTCTAAGACACAAAAAGGAGAAGTTAATAGCAACACTACACAACACAAGTGATAAACTTACGTAGGATTTCAGCGAACAATTTATTTAACCAAGAACACTTCAGAACACACCAAAATGAACTGCGCTTAAACCGGCCGTTTCAGCACAGAGAAACACAAACCAAGATTTTTCAAATAAACCAAGGTTGATTATTTTTTTTCCTGGCTTTTTCTTTGTTTTCCTGATGATATCGGTTCTGGGAAACAAGGCCTTGGTTCGGAGGCAGAGCTAGTGTATTATAGAGCTTCTATAAGCCAGCAACTCCTTGCTGTACACTGGTCCTTCCAGTTTGTGCAACAGGCAACAACAGCAAACAAACGCTGACATTGAATGAATAATGTGAGGACAAGGTCACCTGTTTGATGTTAGAACTTACTTTACAGTGAATCATTCTGGAGAAAGAGAGGTCTTTTCTCAGGCTCCCTACCAGAACACATATTTCAGATGCTTTAAACAGAGAAAAGCCCAAAATATGACAGGTACTGGTCGCTGTGAACCTGCGGGTTTGGGAAGAAGAGCCAAGCTGTTGGAAGCTCTTGGGATATGGAGGTCAACCACCTTCTTCCAGATAAGACAGAGATGCCAAGGAGGAACTGCTGCTAAAAGGGAGGCAAAAATGAAAAGCTCTCAAGCCAATGGCAATGAGGATGTCAAAACGGAAAGATCTGCTCGCCAAACGGGAAGGACCCACTGCTGCCAAAGTCACCCATTCTCCTGGGTCACTTGGAGCCAGCTATAAAAGACGCATTCAACCAGAGGTGAGAAAGGTGAAAGCTGTTGGGAGACCTTTTTAGAGAAGGAAAAAAAAAGGCATTTTTATTTGAACATCATCAGAACAGCTTTGTTAGCTTAACAGCTTGCCTGTGTTTGCTGTGCCAGTACTCGGCAAATGGGAAACCTCTGCGATTGCAGAAAAATTATCACCCCTGGAAAATTTTTTTGGAGCTTTTCAGTTAATGCTTCATGGAAGAGACAGCAGTTTCTAAAGAACAAACTGTTTTGTAAAGGTTCTGCCGGCAGGATGGGCTTTGCTCCTCTTCAGAATTAAACAGTGTGCAAGAAATGGCAGGGTTTGGCGCAGACCTCATTTCTGAGCACCTAGAGCAAATTTCCAACTTAAATGATAATATCCTTGGAAATTATTAACACAATTATTACTTAGAAATAATTAACACTGAGATTCAAAATAGTACATTTCATAATTATCCAGGGTAAACGGGTTAGGAGGGCAAGGAAGAGGAGCTGAGAGAAATGGTTCACCCACTTTAAGTAGAATCATTAGAGCCAGTGTTCTTTTTTTTTTTTTGCTCCTTCTTTCCCTTTTTAAATACTAAATTTAATTATTAAAATTAAGTATTAAAAGCATCGAGAACCTTGTTCTGATCTGGGAAGCAAGGTCTGAGAGGTACTACTGCCAAGCTGGCCTCTCCCTGCATATTAAAGTCCATCAGAGGCACCTGATGCCACAGCATCAGAGCACATCATGAACCCACATGGTCATTTCTTCAGTGGAAAAAAGGAAGCAAATACGAGACAAGAAAGTCTTATATTAGCAAGGCTGAGAACAGTCTGACAGTCATCCCTCCCGCTGTGGTATTTTTAAGCCTGCTGTGAGAAAGGCTGTTCATGTTAGGGTACGGTTTCTCCAGGTGTTGTCAGCCAACGCAAGCTCTCAGGGCTGCCCTAATGCTCTCTCCACAGCTGTTCTTCACCAGAGAGTGTCCCAGCTGGCAGGAGGACAGATGGATCACGCCAAGGAACAAGAGCAGACAGCCACCAGTTGCACGAGCCTAAGCCATTTCCTCAGTTCAGCCACCCAAGACTGTGGACAGAGAGAAGAGACCTTCCGGCATGAGGGTGGGGAGGCCCTGGCCCAGGTTGCCCAGAGCAGTGGTGGCTGCCCCATCCCTGGAGGTGTTGAAGGCCAGGTTGGACGGGGCTTGGAGCAACCAGATCCAGTAGGAGGTGTCCCTGTCCATGGCAGGGGGTGGACTTTGGGGTCCCTTCCAACCCAAATCATTCCATCATTCCATCATTCCGTGACCTTCCCAAGTGGACATAATCCAGCACAGAAGCAGCTCTATTGCGGGCCGTGACACTCTCGAGCAAGCAGTGTCATCACAGAACGACTCGCTTGGGTAGGAAACTCATTTTGGCCAGAATACGTTAGGGCACAGCCCTCAAAGCAATGTCCAGGCAAACATCACAGACCTCATTTCATTCAGGAAAATACAACTTGGGCAGTTTTGCCCCCGACACAGCAGAAGCAGCATCTCAAAGGTCCTCAAGCCTACTCAGTACGGTAGCTACACCCTCATGAAGCCTCATAGACAGTCGCAGAGGACAGCTGGGACGGCTTCACACAGCAACACTAGTTAAACACAAAGATGCAAAAGCCAAAACCAGACAGTCTGGTCCATGCAAAACCATCATTTCCATTCCTCTATCACCACAGCAATTTACAGTCCTGTCACTCTGGTGCTAAAGCAACCATGGTGGGCAAAGACCAGCCGAGGCTGTCAAAATCTGTGCTAAATGTAATGTTTTCCTAAAGGGAAATCGCACCATTGGCACCTTTCACCCATCCCCTAGGAAGGGACACAAGGAACATCACCGGAGAGGAGAAGAAAGCAAAGGCTGCCACTCCAAACATCATGACTGCTCCCTAGGCTGCTGCCCCGGCCCCACCGCTTGTCACCACCAGGGGCTAGAAGGCATCTCACCATTTTAAACGCCACGATATAATAACCTGGATACTCAATGTTCGGATTCTTTGGATTTCCTCTCTCTCATTTTATCTTTAAAGTTACTCATCAACATACAAGAAAAGCTGAAATTCTGTTAGGGGAAAAAAAACCAAGAATCAAGACTTATTTTTTCTGTTCCCGAGAAGAAGACAGATCAGAAAACATTCTGGTCTCTTCAAGTGCTAGTTAAAACTAAGGATGTACTCCTGAACTTAAATAGCAGAGCAAACCTAGTCGAAGAAACAGCAGAACAAAACTAAGTACTTTAAAAGACTGGTGTTTTCCTTTCTCTGTTCAGCCTTGAAAACTTTCTTTGAGCAGCACTGTAGCTGCTCCTCACCCACCATTCCCTTAATATTCAGCCTTGCTCTGGCTTGCTCAAGATAAGACAGGTCGTGAGGTGATATTTCTTTAACTATTTCGGGTGAAGATTTCCAATTTATGGTGAAAAAAACCAAACCCATCAAAATTTCAATACAAGTGGGCACTTTGAGAAAGTTAAAAGCTAAAGAAAAGCACCTTTCCAGCGATATTACGTTGAAAAACTTCAGCTGTGGCTTAAGAAGACTAAAAGCAAAACTTAAAACTGGTTTTAAAACCAGTCGGGCTTCAGGTAACTTAGAAGTCAGATTTAACTCTTTGAGCTCCTTTACGACACCTGCAGCTCAGCAGGCTCCAAACCAGCACACCCAGCACACACAGATCCCCTTTAATAAAAAACCACTCAATCTCACAGAGAAACAACAATCCTTGTGCAATTAAATCCTCAGAAGCAGAGCTGAGTTTTGGCGTAGTCCTTGTATTTCAGGGACAGATGAAACTCTGCGGACTGAAGCCTCCTGTTAAATGAATGGCTCCCACGTGAAAGCCTCTCTCCAGCAGCTTCTCCTTGTACCACAACCCACGCAGACACGAGTTAACTCCACAGCAAGACCAAAAAAGAATTACCTGAGCTCTCCGCGGTTAACAAATATTGCAGATATTTGTTCATGCTGTACTCAAGGCTTTCATTATCTGCTTGGTAGAGCCAAGAGACTCCGGCAAAGGCTTGTGGCACAGGACGGCTGGCCACGTGCTGACACAGCATTTTGTGGGCTACAGAGATAATTAGGGCAGGACTTCCCAACCCCAAGTCCCGCCTTCACCCCCATTTACTCCCAGGTCAGACTGGGTTTTAGTTGAGTGTTGAGGAGCTTTTTGAGTGGTTTCTGCTTTCCTGCTGTCACCTCGGGGGACTTTTTTGACATCGTACTTCCCCCACTCCCCAGCTGTACGTGTTGCTTTTGACTTAATTTGAGCAACGCAAGTTGGGAAGTGGAGTGGTTTCCCAAGCAGCAATGCCCCGGGTGATGCTAAGAAGTCCCTCCCAGCAGCCCACTCCTCACCCAGAGCCACGCACCATCCCACGCTCAATCCCAGCAGGGAAGAAGGCTGCAGAGCGGGGAGAAGCCCCATTCCTGCCTGTCGCTGCCTGCAGCCCTGCTGGTGTGACATGAGCCAACACGCTGCCTCAGCACCTCCAACCCAGCACAGGGCAGCCCAGGAGAGTGGTTTGGGAAAGCCTGCGCTAGGGAATTGTGCTTTCTGCTTCTCCAGCGCTAACCTGGCACTTGTGTTTGACTAGAGAAATCCTGAAAGAACAGCCAACGGGTTCCCATGGCAAAGTGGAGCCCCGGCAGCTCATAAATGCCAGCACAAAGTTAGTGCCTTTGAGAGCCAAGCAGGTTGCAGCACCTTCAGCCTTCAAAATCCATCCGTCTTGACAGGGATTTACTCCCACCTCCTGCTTTCCACAGGTCTGTAACCACAGCAAGGCAGAGCTGCATGCAAACTCAGGCCAGGTTTCCCCTCATCCATGCTGTGCTTGCAGAAGGCTCTACAATCAAACTCTGTGCCAGTCCCCTCCAAAATCCCAAGCCACAGGGCAGCTGCACCTGCCCACCACAGAAAACCTGCCACTACCGACAGAAATCCCTGACTGCTGGAAAGACACCACATCGATTTGCATGAAAAGGCACATACCGATCTTACCACCAAGCAGGCTTTCTATTTTTCATTTCAAAACTCAGTTAAAAAAAACCCATCCACCAGTGATGTTTCAGTTATTACTGTCCCAAAGACAGATGTGGGAGTTAAAAAAAGTAGTCTGGCCAATGCCCCCACACATAATGCATGGCCAAAACCACCTGACACCATACCATCCAAGTGGCCCTCTCTGTGAGGAAAGAGCAGCTGCAGTTTATAAGTCTTCATTTCTGCTCACAGCAAATACAGAAATAAAAGCTCTTTCCCACAAGAAACTCACAGAATCATTAAGGTTGGAAGAGACCTCTAAGCTCATCCAGTCCAACCGTCAGCGATCCCACGTGGCTGCTTTTCAGCTAACGACTTTGAAGAAGGAACAGGTGAAGTGCCTTCCTGCACCAGCACCAGGATCAGCAGAATTGAATCTGAGAAATAGGCCCAAGGATTTCTCTGCTCCTGACCTGGGCAAGGAGGAGCCAAGCAGCGTTAGAGTGGTTTATACAGGCTGAGCAGGGTAAATCACACAGAGGGGAAAAACACCATTGCTGGGCAGTACCACACAGACCCCTCCAGTCCCCTTTCAAAGACGCAAGCAAGATGCACTCTGTGCATCCAAATAGAAAATCCAAACGGGAAGAAAATCACTCTACAAGCTTCAGACCGTACCAAAAAACTGCTGAGCAATTACCAGTACACACGACTCTGGAATAAAGCATTTTGAGGCAGGGAAGCTGAATGTCTGGCTCTGCCCATCACACCAGGATCAGAGCAGACAGAGGAACTCAGACTGGCAGACCTGGACGCAGCTTTCTGCTCCGGCTTCAAAATCATCCACTTGTCAAGCATCTCCTGACAGCCACTGTCAAACCCAGCAAAGCAAAGAGCTGGTTTTCTTCAGGTATTTATGAAGAGATGTATTACGCTTCTTTTATGTCTTTCAGCATGCTCAGGACCTGGACTTTAAAGCTAGACCTATTTTTCCCCTCTACAGCTCTTGAAGAGATGCTTTTAGGACTGAAGGCAGTTCTTCCCTCCTACTTACACAGCATGCTTTCAAAGCACTTCACACGCATTCAATAATCTTTTCATCCTGCTCTGAAGCAGGTGGGTTTTAGTCTTTCTGTAGATGGAAAAAAAGCACTTCAGCCAAGTCAGGATGAGAATTTGCCATCTCCAGATTCCCAGTCCTGCACAGTCCTCACGTCCCGGTTTGAAAACACCACATCAGTGCCCCAGCACTGTCTTCAGCTTCTACCAAGCCCTGAATTTCCACAAGCCTCCAGGGAGCCACACTCTTTTACCACACAGTAAAGACACTGGAATATATTTCCCACGCGAGACATCTCTGAACCCAGCTCCAACGTGCCCTACAGACCAGACACACCACACTGGTTGCCTCCTCAGCTGACGTGTCTGTATTTACTGAGCTGCTTTCAGAGCGGAAGAAATGGGAACGCCGCATGGAAACAACCACAGAAAAAGAAACCTCAGTCCTCCAGCTGCTGCCGATCCCCCATGGAGGCCTCCTCACCCATGTCTCCCAGTGGCTGGAACCATGAGAGAACTGTAGGAAAAGAAAGGAACACTACTCAGGAAGTCTGGAACAGTAAAGAAGGTAAAGAAAAACGGAACAGTGCTACATCCCATTAGTTCCTCTCTCTCCTCTCTCAACTTCCGAGCTGCTCCACTTGGCACATGTCCGCAGCCTCCATTCACCACAGCTGGCAAGGCCAGCTCCAGTCCTCACTTTTCAAAAGCTACTTTTAAGGGTAGGGAAGATCTACTACGAGTTTTGAGGTTCCAAAAACATCAAAGTCCACGTCAGCCTTGAATCAATATGTTTAGCAGGCTGATTCTTTATATGTTACCCTTTTTTCTAGACACTATCCCAGAAAATACACTGTAGCTCTTGGGGTAGGAACTTCCTTGCTTTGGCAAGAAAAAAGGGTTTTAAAGCTTGTTTATCAAGTGACATGATGAAATGGGTCAAATACATCCAAGTGCACTGTTACAAGGTGACTTTAAAACAAGAAAGGCAGTTTCACTGACAGGGAGCAACTTATTCCGGATGGAGAACCCGCTCTGAAGAAGATGGTTGCCTGGTTGGTAGCTAAACTACTGCACCCTCTAGTGTAAATCTTAAGTACATACCTCCAGGCTGGAGGAGCTTCAGGCAGAGGGAAAGACAGAAGCACTTCTAAGTGGGCCCTTTGGATAAAGTCAAGCTCCAGCACTGCTTAAAAAATAACTGCAAAAACATCTTCTGCTCGTAAAAATTCACTTTACACAGCCCTGCTGAGGTCCTGTCTAACAGGAAGCGTTGTGCAACAGGTTTATCACTCGTTTTCCATTTCTCAATCTCTGGATAGAAAGAATGGCTCAAGTCCAACATGAAGCTGCAGTAGAATTTACAGATCCACAGCTCCAATAGCTGCGCTGTTCCTTAGACGCCAGGAGTTTGGGAAACAGGGCAGGAGCAGGCACTGAGCCAGCCAGGGAGAGTGGGAATCTAAGCCTCAGGACGCTGCTTCCTTCACAAGCTGTAGACATTTCACCTAAGAAAACAAGCTCCATGATGATAGCTTTTGTTTTACAGAAGCCAGAGCTTCTCTAGGAGCCGTAACACAGCACGTAAACTGCTCTCACTCCCCAAAGCAAGCTTTCTCTTCTCAGTCACTACCACATCCAAGCCAGGCCTAACAAAATTAGCACTGGGATCATTTCTTTCTTGTCATTCAGCTCTTACACAAACACTTTTCAGCCAGGATTAGAAGCTGTGTGAGCTTTCTCGGTGCCCCAGGTTTTCACGACAGCTCAACCATCGGTTCTCCATTCTGAAAAATCAAAGCCAGCACCAGTATTTATTTAGCACAGCAGCATCCGTTTCAGGTGGCCGAATGAGCAATTCTAGTACCAAAACAGAAACTCGATGGATATTTAAAGCCAAACAGGACTAGTATGCTGAAAGATAAATATAGTATCAAGCACCTCCAGGGCCACCCTAAAGGGTTAGAGGGAGCTTTTCAAATTCAGAAAAACACTGAAAGAGGCAAACACTTTTGCCTTTCAAATACAGTCTCTGTCTGCCACTGACAGCCCCAAGTATGCTTCCTTAATTTTAAATAAAACCACAGTCGTGGTGAGCTGACCCAGTAACCGGGAGACAGGAAAAATCAATCCTTTTCCAAATCTGAATAACACAAAGTTCAGGAAGCACACAAAAAAAAACCATGGCAAGTTGTGCTTTGCTTTGACAACTTCTGCTTCAGGCTGCGAGAGACAAGCATGTAAACCTAGTGGAAATAGCAACCTAGTGGAAATAACAAGGAAAGTAACAAAAAGAAAGTGAGCAGTGTTCTACTAGGGAGAAGAATGAGGGCTTTGCTCTCCAAATAAACAGATCAGCACATGTGTGTAAGTAAAACGATGCGAGTTGATGAAAGAAGGGAGAAGAACAACAGCTCGCTGTCTTTTTTGTGGCTAAGCTTCCTTTGAGAGCATTGGCAGTGCTCAGTGCCTGGCTCATGCCCCTCAGCATATGGGCTCAGCTCACTGCAAGCCCCCTACGCCCCACAGCAGGGTCTGCCTCGCAGCACATATCCCCGCCTGCCCCCAAACCCACTCTGAGGGGCTGGGATGGCACAGCAGTTCTTGGCAGAGGCTGGAAAGCCTGCTCTGACACTTCACTGCCACGTGAGCTGTGCTGCCTGGAGGGACAAAAAAAGGGATGAGAACAGAGCTGCCCTTCTGCAGCCTCTGTCCCCAAGACAGGTTTCCTCAAGCAATGGGACATTTGGGGAAAGTTGCTGCCCAATCCCGTGTGCCAGACGGCAACTGTGGGATCTGATGGACAGTGATGAGTGGACATCCAGCCCTCTCTCACCCAGTGGGGCACAAAACGCCCTTCAATGCAACAAGAGGCGCAGAGCCCAGGCAGGGCTGAGAAAAGCAGATACAGAGCTCAGGGATGAGGGAGACCAAGACAGGATGATGCTGTAGGGTGAAAACGCCCTTCAGATGCAGCAAGAGGCGACAATCATGGGTACAGAGCTCCTGCAGGGCTGAATAGAAGCAGCCACAAGCGCTCAGGAATGAGGGAGAGACCCAGATGGGACGATGCTCTGGGGACACATATCTATCCCTTTCTCACCTAGCGGGGAAGAAAAGGCCCTTCAGAAGCAACAAGAGGTAACAATAGCGGGCGCAGAGCCCAGGCAGGGCTAAGCAGCAGCAAATAACAGAGCTCAGGGATGTGGACTGAGATGTGATGATGCCAACAGCCCTATGGGTTCATTCCACTCAAGAGAGGCTTGGGGGGGGATGACACCTGAGCCCTGCGAGGGGAGAGGAATGACACGAGGCAGAACCAGGCCCTGAAGCATGGGCGGGAGGGGGGATAGAGGCCTGGCCTTGCCAGGGGAAAACCAGGCGGGCAGGGCTGGGGGAGAAGCACGAATCAGAGAAAAGAGAGGCTGATCCAGGCCATGAAACGTAGGGGAGAGAGGGGCCTGGCCTTGTCGGGGAGGGGAAACAGGGAGGGTGTACAATCGGAAGGGGCAGACACGGAGTGTGGGGACACGGGGAGAGGAAGGGTGGGCACAGAGAAAGGGAGGGAGGACAGGGAAAAGGGGAGGCATGGAAAGGAGGGGCGGGGGGCACACGAGGAGGAGAGGGGGACAGGGAACAATGTGAGGGGAAGGAGGGACATGGAGGAAGGGGGAGGGGGGGAAAATGGGGAGAAGAGGGGGAAGGAGAAGGAGGAGAAAGGGAGACATGGGGAGAAGAGGGGTCCGGGAGGCGGGGTGAGGAAGCTCGTGACCTGGGCCCGTACCTGCGCCGCGGCCAGCGGCGGCCTCGCCCCTCGGCGCTGTCGGGGGGTGTCGGAAGTGGCAGTAGGGCCTGCGGCAGGGCGCGTCCCCGCGCGGGCCCCCGGCGATCAGGAAAGGGCAGTCGATGCCGCGGAAATAGCCGGTGGATCTCAGCATGCCGCCAGCTGCGGGGCCGGGGCGAGGAGGAGGAGGAGGCGGCGGGGACGCCCTCCCGCCTCACGGCGCCTCACAGCTCCCACCCCGCCGCCATTTTGGGGCCGCCGGGCCCGCCGAGAGGACCCCGCGACGCCGCTACTCGCGCAGAGCTGCCCAAAGCGCGCCTGAACGGAGCGCAGGGAAATGGGCGGGGCTGCCCAAGGCGCCTGAGCGGAGCGCCGGGAAAGGGGGAGGAGCTTCGGGAGGGGGCGTGGCTATAGGCCGGGGCGAGGCCGGTGAGTGGGCAGAGCTCCGAGAAGGGGGAGAGGCGGGGCTGCGGGAGGGGTGAGGTGTGGGCGGGGTCTAGGAGTGCGCGTGGTTTCCATAAGGGGGCGTGGCTTCAGTGGGCGGGAAAATGCAGCGCTCCGCGAGGGGGCGTGGCTTCAATGGGCGGGGAGAAACGCGGGCGCCATGATGGGGCGCGGCCTCGTAGGGGTCCGTATAGGGCGTTGCTCTGGGGGCGTGGCCTCATCGTGGGCGTGGCCTCAGTGAGCGGGAAAGGGCGGGGCTCCATGAGGGGGCGTGGGTTCAATGGGCAGGAGAGAGTGGGGCTCTGCGAAGGGGCGCGGCCTCAGTGGGCGGGAAATGGCGGGGCTCTGGGAGCAGGTGGTGAAGTAGCGTGGCTTTCACGAGGGGGCGTGGCTTCAGCGGGCGGGAAAGGGAGCCAACCTCCCCCCCCCCGAGGGGGCGTGATTGCAATTGGCGGGAGAGGGCGTGGCTCCACGATGGGCACGTGGCTTTGATGGCAGGGGTGGGGTTTCTGTGAAAGGGGCGTGGCTTCAGCGGGCAGATGGAGGTGGGGCTCCACGAGGGGGCGTGGTTTCAATGGGCGGGGAGAAACGCGGGCGCCATGATGGGGCGCGGCCTCGTAGGGGTCCGTATAAGGCGTTGCTCTGGGGGCGTGGCCTCATCGTGGGCGTGGCCTCAGTGAGCGGGAAAGGGCGGGTCTCTGCGAAAGGAAGTAATCTCAGAGTGTGAAAGGGGCGGGGCTGTATGGGGGCGTGGCCTCGCTGGGGCGGGAAGGCTGTGCTGAGGGGCGTGGCTTCAATAGGTGGGATGGGGCGGGGCTTCAACTGGCGGGATATTGTGTATCTTCACGAGAGGGCGTGGCTTCAACTGTGGGGAAATATCAGAGCTCCATGAGGGCCCCTTTTTACCATTATTGTTTAATTAAAGCCTGTTTCATTTCGGTTACCGCCTTCCCCCCGCATCCCCTTATTCCTACGGGGTGATCTGTGACAACGGGTGGGGAAACTGAGGCACAGCCACTTGCCTGGCCTGCGAGCCAGCCGCAGTGGGGGAGGGTCAATGAGGTGAGGGGCATCCACAGCCCATGGGAATCACCCAGTGGGTTTTCTGGGGACAGTGGGTTTAGGGGGATGGCGAGCAAACGAGCCCTGCGAGGAGAAATCCCACCGTGAGGAGCCAGAAACCCCAGAGAGAAGAGATCATAGAATCCAGGAATGGTTGGGGTTGGAAGGGACCTCAAGGGTCCATCCTGGGACCAGTGCTGTTTAATATCTCCATCAATGATACAGACGGTGAGATCGAGGGCACCCTCAGCAAGTCTGCAGAGGACACCAAGCTGAGTGGGGCAGTTGCCACAGTGGAAGGATGAGATGTTATCCAGAGGGACCTGGACAGGCTGGAAAAGTGGGGTCTGGGAGAACCTCATGAGGTTCAACAAGGCCAAAGGAAAGGTCCTGCACCTGGGTCGGCGCAATTCGTGGTTTCAATATAGGATGGGGGATGATGTGATGGAGAGCAGCCCTGCAGAGAAGGACTTGGGGTGTTGATTGATGAGAAGCTCCACATGAGGCGGGAACGTGCGCTCACAGCCCAGAAACCAACCGTGTCCTGGGCTGCATCCAAAGCAGCGTGGCCAGCAGGGAGGGAGGGGATTCTGCCCCTCTGCTCCTCTCTTGAGAGACCTCATCTGGAGGATTGGGTCCAGTTCTGGAATCCTCAGCATAAGGAGATGGAGCTGTTGGAACGGGTCCAGAGGAGGCTACAGGGGTGATCCAAGGGCTGGAGAACTTCCTGTATGAGGACAGGCTGAGAGAGTTGGGGTTGTTCAGCCTGGAGAAGAGAAGGCTCTGAGGAGACCTTAGAGCAGCTTCCAGTGCTGAAAGGGGCTACAGGAAAGCTGGAGAGGGGCTGTTCATAAAGGCTTGTGGGGATGGGATGAGGGGGAATGGCTATAAGCTGGAGAGGGGCAGATTTAGACTGAACATAAGAAAGAATTTCTTCACCATGAGAGTGGGGAGGCTCTGGCCCAGGTTGCCCAGAGCAGTGGTGGCTGACCCATCCCTGGAGGGGTTCCAGGCCAGGTTGGATGGGGCTTGGAGCCCCTCATCCAGTGGGAGGTGTCCCTGCCCATGGCAGGGGGTGGAACTGGATGGCCTTTGAGGTCTCTTCTAACCCAAACCATTCCATGATTCCGTGACCTTCCAAAGTGGATGCAATCCATCACAAGAGCATCATCACAGAACGACTCGCTTGGGTCGGAGCCTACTCAGTACAGTAGCTACACCCTCATGAAGCCTCACAGACAGTCGTGGAGGACAGCTGGGCCGGCTTCACACAGCAACACCAGTTAAACACAAGGTTGGAACTGGATGGGCTTTGACGCCATGACTGAATAATCAATGTCAATGTGATTATTACATAAGGTACTCTTCAATGCGAATGGGCACTCAGGGGGTCACTCCACTATTGTCCGTGCAATGTCCCGTACCACTCACAAAGGCAATAGAGAGCCAAAGCACATTCATCACTCTTCCCAGAACAAGTGTGTCTATTATAATCTGTTCCCAGAATTCATTTACATAAGTTTCCTCCCCTTGGTGCCCGCGCTCTGCCCACTGGGGTCCTCAGGGGGCTCTGGATGAAGGCTGTAGATCTTCCTCACAGCTGAACTTTTCAGCTCTCTTTCTTGCTCTTAGACTCCTCGGGCGCCTCTTCTTGGGGACATGGTTAAAGGGAGCGTTAGGAATGGTTGGACTTGATGATCCAGTGGGTCCTTTCCAACCTGCTGATTCTATGAGTCAAGGTTGCATCTGATCCTAGTTGATTCTTCTTTTCTTATCATCGCACTAGTCCTCGTTATCTGGCTTCATTAGATACAGTCACGTTCTTTCCCATTCTTTCTAACTGCAGCCTTGTTAAAAGTCCTTATTGAAGCGTAAGTGTCCAGGCACAGGCCAGCTAAAAGTTATTATTCAAATCAATGGGCAGGGTCACCTCCCACTGGATCAGGGGCTCTAAACCCCATCCAACCTGGCCTGGAACCCCTCCAGGGATGGGGCAGCCACAGCTTCCCTGGGCAACCTGTTCCAGGGCCTCCCCACTTCCACAGGGAAGAAATTCCTCCTTAAATCTGCCCCTCTCCCATCTGCACCTCATCTACACATCTTTTAAATACTGCCCCCCCCCCCACCCCAAGGGCATATTCCATCTCCCCAAGAGTGCTTCCAACCCCTCCAGAGTGCTCCTGACCTCCCCTCAAGGATGCTCTGTCCCCCCAGAGGGGATGTTCCAACCCCCCAAAAGTGCTTCCAGCACCTCAGGGTGCTCCTGTCTACCCAGGGGGATTGTCCACCTCCCCAAAAAAAGCTCTCAAAGTGCTCCTGACCCCCCAAGGGGATGATCTGCCCCCCAAGGGCATTGATTCTCCAGCCCCACACACCCCCAAGAGTGCTTCCAGCTCCCCAGGGTGTTCCTGACGCCCCCCAAGAGGATGCTCTGGCTCCCCACAGCCCCCCAAGAGGATGCTCCAGCCCCCCTGAAGGTGCTCCCAGTCCCTCAAGGTTCTTGCTGGGTGTGAGGTCCCACACGTGGCTGTCGAGGCGTCGTCTCGCGGCAGGGCTGTGGCAGCCCGTGGGCCTCCCTTCACCGTCCCAGCCTCCAGGCATCGCTCAGGCATAGGATGACAAAGGGAAGCTCACAGGGGGCAGGGGGCCGCGGCCCAGCTCTTCTCCCACCGAGCAAACCTGTGGATGGAAGAGAGACGTGAACCAGGAGGGATGGGAAAGGAACCAGGGGAGCTGGGGGGGGGGAAGCCAGCCTGCGCCACACCTGCAGAAGGTGAAAACCAGTCCATGGATCCCTCAGCAAGCTCCTGGCCCCCTAAGGGCATGGTCCATCTCCACGAGAGTGCTCCTAGTTCCAAAAGGATGTTCTGACCTTCGGAAGGGATGTTCCAGCTCCCCAGGAGTGCTTCTAGCTCCAGGAGGATGTTCTGACACCCCAAAGGGATGTTCCAGCTCCCCAAGAGTGCTCCTAGCTCCAAGAGGGTGCTCTGACCCTCCAAAGGGATGTTCCAGCTCCCCAAGAGTGCTCCTAGCTCCAAGAGGGTGCTCTGACCCTCCAAAGGGATGTTCCAGCTCCCCAAGAGTGCTCCTAGCTCCAAGAGGGTGTTCTGACACCCCAAAGGGATGTTCCAGCTCCCCAAGAGTGCTTCTAGCTCCAAGGGGATGTTCTGACCCTCCAAAGGGATGTTCCAGCTCCCCAAGAGTGCTCCTAGCTCCAAGAGGATGTTCTGACACCCCAAAGGAATGCTCCATCTCCCCAAGAGTGCTCCTAGCTCCAAGAGGGTGTTCTGACCCTCTGAAGGAATGCTCCATCTCCCCAAGAGTGCTTCTACCTCCAGGAGGATGTTCTGACACCCCAAAGGGATGTTCCAGCTCCCCAAGAGTGCTCCTAGCTCCAGGAGGATGTCCTGACCTTCGGAAGGGATGTTCCAGCTCCCCAAGAGTGCTCCTAGCTCCAAAAGGATGTTCTGACCCCCTAAAGGGATATTCCAGCTCCCCAAGAGTGCTCCTAGCTCCAAAAGGATGTTCTGACACCCCAAAGGGATGTTCCAGCTCCCCAAGAGTGCTCCTAGCTCCAAGAGGATGTTCTGACACCCCATAGGAATGCTCCATCTCCCCAAGAGTGTTCCTAGCTCCAGGAGGATGTTCTGACACCCCAAAGGGACGTTCCAGCACCCCAAAGGGATGTTCCAGCTCCCCAAGAGTGCTCCCCGTTCCCAGGGTGCTTCTGGCACCCCAAAGAGGATGTTCTGTTTCCCACGGAGAGCCAGGAGGGCATCTGAAGGGATCTGAGGGATCCCCAGCCTCTGCTGCACCTGCAGGAGGTGAAAACCAATCCATGGATCTCCCTATGAGCCAGGAGAGGAGGGAAAAGAACTGGGGAAGATCTTCCACCTGTGCTGCACCTGCAGGAGGTGAAAACCAACCCATGGATCCCCCCGAGGAGGGAAAAGAAGAGAGCTGGGGCATCCCCAGCCTGGGTGGCACCTGCAGGAGGTAAAAACCAGCTCATGGATCCCCCCCGAGCACTGGATTTTGGTTATGGGTGAAGGTGTGGGTTTGCGTGTGCACATCTGAAGGGTGAGGAGTGCGGGGCTGTGTGCACATCCACATGTGTGTGTGCGCACGTGCACGCCAGCGCTGAGGTTTGCACGCGGAGGTGGATAGGAACGGGTGTGCAAATCTGCAAAGGGGGTCTGTGCATCGCTGTGCGCTCAGATGGCTGCGTGCAAGTGTGGATGCGTGTGTGCAGGCACACGGATCTCTGCGTGCACGTGGGTGTGGATGGGAATGCGTGTGCAAAGCTGTGCCTGTGCGCATCCCCGTGCACTCGGATGGCTGTGTGTGGGTCTGCGGGCACACACCCCTCTGTGTACACGTGTGTGTGGATGGGAATGCGTGTGCAAGGCTGCGGAGGGGAGCATGTGCACATCCCTGTGCACACTTGGCTGTGTGCAAGTGTGGATGCATGTGTGCGCATCTGCAGGCTCCTATCCCTCTGTGTGCACACGTGTGTGGATAGAAATACATGTGCAAGGCTGCAAAGGGGAGCAAGTGTGCATCGCTGTGTGCTCAGATGGCTCTGTGCAAGTATGAATGTGTGTGTGAGCGCGTGTCTGGAGGCTCCTGCCCCTCTGTGTGCACACGTGTGCAGATAGAAACGCGTGTGCAAGGCTGCAGAGGGGAGCATGTGTTTATCGCTATGTGCTCAGATGGCTCTGTGCAAGTATGAATGTGTGTGTGCGTGTGTCTGGAGGCTCCTGCCCCTCTGGGTGCACGCATGTATGGATAAAAATGCGTGTGCAGGTAGAAACGCGTGTGCAAGGCTGCAGAGGGGAGTATCTGTGCATCACTGTGTGCTTGGATGGCTTTGTGCAAGTATGAATGTGTGTGTGCGCGCGTGTCTGGAGGCTCCCGCCCCTCTGTGTGCACACATGTATGGATAAAAATGCGTGTGCAAGGCTGCAGAGGGGAGCGTGTGTGCATCGCTGTGTGCTCAGATGGCTCGGTGCAAGTATGAATGTGTGTGTGCACGCATGTCTGGAGGCTCCTGCCCCTCTGTGTGCACGCGTGTGCGGGTGTGAACACACGGATGTGCGCAGCACAGCGCTGCCCAGGATCCAGCCTGGCACAGGGGGACTGTGGGGGCCACTGGGCCCCCATCGCGCTGCGCTGCCGGCAGGAGGGGGGCAGTGGTGTGTGTGTGTCCCTGCACCCCATGCTCCCTCCTCACCAGGATGCGATGCCCCACTTGCCGCGTCTCCCTGAGGACGTGCCGGCTGCTTTCTGGGTGCACCGGGTTCTGCCTGAGGAGCTGGGGCTGACAGGCTGTGACCCCCCAGCCCTGTCCCCTGGTGTTCCCCGCCCCGTCCCCGGCTCGCTGCCTCACTCACCTGGCAGGACAGAGCCAGGGGCTGCTGCCAGCGCATCCTCTCCTCTCTTCATCCTTTCTGTCCCCTTCCCTCCATCTTAGCCAGCGCCGTGCAGAGCCCCTCACCCTGGCATCCATCCTCCAGTGCCCTCCCCTCTCCCCCAGCCTGACCACGGATGGGATCCTTCCCTTCTGCCCTTTTATACCATCTTTGTTCATATGACGAGCACGTGAAAAACCAGAGCGGAGCTCAGAAAAAAGCTCCTTAAGATGCTTTAATTCAGTTTCCCGCATCCCATGACTGAGCTCGGGCTGTGAATGGGGTCTCATGACTGTGGCACGGAGGCTCCAGTCATCAAAAGCCTTATTTATGCCCCAAAAGAGATTTAAACCCTTCTTAGGCGGTCACTCGGGGAGCCCGACGTCCCCTGTGCCCACCCTTAGCTCTGTCCGCAGGGGCGCAGGGCTCGTCATAGCGGGGATCCCCTCCTGTCCCCCACGACAGCCCCGGATGCTGGCGTGTGTGCATGCGTGTGTGCGCGTGTGCTGGCTGTAAAATGGGGTGACCGGGCATCAGCCAGCACATGCATGTATGCAAACACGCATGCACACACACACGCATGCACACGCGGGTGCCCCCAGCCCAGCCGTGCGCCTGCAGCGAGCAGGAGCCGCCTGGAGGAGCTGGAGGAGACGGGACCCCCACCTTGTCTTCTCTCTGCTGTGCAGAAAATTTCCAGTGGGAATTTGGTGATACCTTGAGGCTTTGCTCTGCCTTTCCCCTCTTCTGGGCCCTGCTGAGTCCCCCTCCAGGCACCAAATCCCATCCAGATCCAGCCCCTTTCCTTCCCGGTGCTCCAAAAGCAGCTGTGGAGGCTGCAAGGCCACCTAGGTGGCTCATAGAATCACCAGGCTGGAAAAGACCTTGGAGATCATCAAGTCCAACCGTACCTGTCCACTACTAAATCATATCTGAGCATCACATCTGTCAGTCTTTTAAACACCTCTGGCAATGGGGACTCCATCACCTTCCTGGGCAGCCTCTGCCAGCACCAGAAAACCCTTCTGGTGAAGAAATCTTTCCTAATATCCAATGTAAACCTCCCCTGGCGCAGCTTAAGGCCATTTCCTGTCATCCTATCGCCTGTCACTTGGGAGAAGAGCCCAGCACCTACCTCACCACAACCTCCTTTCAGGCAGTTGTAGACAACAATGAAGTCTCCCCTCAGCCTCCTCTTCTCCAGCCTAAATAACCCGAGCTCCCACATCCCTCCCCTAACCCTTGTTCTTCAGACCCTCCCCAGCTCCGTTCCCTTCTCTGGACGCACTCCAGCCCCTCGATGTGATTCTTGGACTGAGGGACCCAGAACTGAACCCAGGATTCGAGGTGCAGCCTCACCAGCGCCGAGTCCAGGGGGGCGATCCCTTCCCTGCTCCTGCTGGCCACTCCAAGGCTGATCTAAGCCAAGATGCTGGTGGCCTTCTTGGCCACCGGAGCGCAATGAAAGCCCTGATTCCTAACAGTGATCCCTAAAAAGCCCCGATTCCTACCAGCGATGGACCACAGTCTTTCCCACACCATGGGTCCCAGCTCACTGGGATCCCACATACCTGAGTGGGTCTAAATTTTGGGGATTCGGCTGGATTTTTTGGTCCTTTTGCCTTTTTGGTGTTTTTTAAACCGAGCCCCAGGAAATCCAAACTCCAGCCACTCTGACATCCCCCCAAACACAGCTGCTGGCCCAAAGACATCCCACTGGTGGTGCGGAGCCGCTCCAAAGCCTCGGCAGCTCAACAGGAAACGGGCAGCAATAAGAGGATAAAAATACCCTCGAAGCAAACAAAACATCTCTGTGTCGGGATCAGGGAGCTGCAGGGGCGCTAATCGGGGCAACCACAGTGGCTTTGGCTTCCAGCACATGTGTGAGCTCTACAATCACCCAAGAGCTGTGTGCGGTGAGCTGGGAAGCACTGGGGGATGCTCAGGGGGAAGCCAGGCATCCTGGTACTCAAGCCCCACTGGAAAACCATAGGATCACAGAATGGTTTGGGTTGGAAGGGACCTCAAAGCCCATCCAAGTCCACCCCCTGCCATGGGCAGGGACACCTCCCACTGGATCAGGGGCTCCAAGCCCCATCCAACCTGGCCTGGAACCCCTCCAGGGATGGGGCAGCCACCACTGCTCTGGGCAACCTGGGCCAGGGCCTCCTCACTCTCACAGCAGAACGTTCTTCCCAAGATCTCATCCCAATCTCCCCTCTTTCAGCCTAAAACCATTCCGCTCATCCTATCCCTTCACTCCCTCATCCAGAGCCCCTCCCCAGGTTTCCTGGAGCCCCTTTCAGCACTGGAAGCTGCTCTAAGGTCTCCCTGCAGCCTTCTCTTCTCCAGGCTGAACAACCCCAACTCCTCGTACAGGAGGTTCTCCAGCCCTCGGATCATCTCCGTGGTCTCCTCTGCACTCACTCCAACAGCTCCATGTCCTCCCTGTGCTGAGGACTCCAGAACTGGACACAGGGCTCCAGGTGGGTCTCACAGAGCAGAGCAGAGGGACAGAATCCCCTCCCTCTCTGCTGGTCCCACTGCTTTGGGTGCAGCCCAGGAGTGGGGAGACCACCCAGAGCCCTAATAGCCAAATCCTCCTCCAGCTCCTACAAAGCCCCAACATCAAGGGACTCCCCCCGACCTCCTCCTCTGGAGGAGCCAGCATCAGTTCTAAGGGATGTGGGGGGAGCAGGGGGCCATGACCCCTGCCTCACCCCTCCCCAGGGTGCCCAACCCCAAACAATGGGTGCATTTGAGTGCTCTGGTCACAGCAAGGCCCCACCACGAGGCCCCTGAGCCCCTAAGGAGATTATTGCTCCTCACATGAGCCCGCTTGGGCCCTCAGCCTCACACTGGGGAGAGGGGGACATGAGGGTGGCAAGGAGAGGGAGCACGGAACTGATGCCCAGAAGCCCCACGAGGGTCCCCGTGAGCATAGGAAGGGATGGGGATGATACTTCGCTGTTTACAAGAGGTGCCCCAGGGGCCGGAAAACAAACAGACACTGAGAACAGCTCTTCCTGTGGTCAGTTCCAAGCAGGCACTGACCCAAAAAGCCCCAACCTGGGTGTTCCAACCCTCCGAATGCTGGCTGCCTCCCTGCCCGGCACCACAGTGGCCTCCGCACACCAAAAATCACATTTGCTCCCCCCATGCCACCCTCTCTGCTTGGGACCATGACTCCAGGTCCAAAGGACACACCCTTTCCCTGCAAAGCACCCCCCCCATCCCAGCGCTCCAGGGAGGCTGTGGCTGTCCTCCTCCTCTGCACGCTTGATCCCATGGGATCTCCAAACGGAACAGGGCAGGGGGTGGCAGGGGAATGGGCTCCCGTTGTCCCCACAGCACAATTCAAAGCAACAGGCCTCTGCAGCCTGGTCCTGGGCAGGGGGCAACGTCTCCTTCTCCAGTGCTGGGCACCTTGGGGCTGCCCCCCAAGTGTTGGGGGGTCTGGCCACATGTGACTCAGCTAAGGCATCAGGGAATTCCAGCAGGGAACACGGAAGGGCCACAGCCTCATCTGGGTCACAAGGAAGCAGCCCCAGGCATACCCAGGGAAAGGGTGCAGACGGGTGAAACGTTAAACCTCTGCTCTTTATTCGGTGCCTGGTCTCCTCGCCCCGCTTCCCGAGCGCGCTGTGAGCAAGCGAGGCGGAGAAGGTTTTCCAGGGGTGACCTGAACACGGGGAGCACTCCGAGCCAGCCCAGGCTGGAGGGGCTGTGGGGCAGGGGGAACCCCTCCATGCATCCCCAAATTCCCCTCGTGGACACGGCTCTGCCCCAGCCACGGGGCAAACTCCAGGTATCCACCGCCACCAGTGCTGATCCCAGGAAGGCTCCTTCAAGAGCACAAACTGTCACCTCCATCCCACCCCACAGGGACACTGGGGAGGGGGCTGGACCCCCAGCCCCTCTCCAACCTGCCTTATTGCTACAGTCCGAGCAGCAGAGCGGCCAGGAGGAATTCAAGAGGAGTTCGCTGTTTGAGAAGGACATGTCCAAAGCTAAGGACTCGCCATGAAGAGGGTGGGCTGTCTTCTTTCTGGGGAAGGAGGAGCTGCCACATCTCACCATCTCAGCAGAGAAGAGGGCGAGTTGTGCTCATGTCCAGGAAATAACGCACCGTTCATTCAAGGGCCTCCTGCGCTCTCCCGAGCCCAGAGCTGAGGCTGTACAAACTCATTGCACCTCTAGCAGCAATGACTGGGGAAGGGCACTGGGAGAACTGGAGAAACAGGTAGAACCCCCATGCCCGTCCCACCACCCGGCTGCTAGTTGCGTTGGCTGGGCAGCTCCTGGGAGATGAATTTCCGAAGGCGCTCGAGGTACTGGCTGTAGAGTTCAATGTCATTGTGCCCGGCCCCGTCCACCCACAGCGGCTCCACAGCCTTGGGGCAGCGTTCAAAGAGCGCAAGGCCGTGGGAGAAGTCAATGACTTCATCCTCGGTGCCATGGATGATGAGGACGGGAGAGGTGATTTTGGAGATCTTCTCAATGCTGCCAAGAAGGAAGGGTGGAAAGAAATGAGAGAGGGTGGTAAGTACAGGGATCAAGGCACCTCCATTCCTCCTGCCCCTCCAAAATAAATTCCCTCAGGGAGAGGGACCAGGAAATGCTCTTTGATCACAGCAGAGCATAGGGACACGAACTTCTGCCATCAATGAGCTCCAGGACAAGATCCTGCCCAGCGTGACAGATGAGGACCAAACAGCGGTGAGAACAGCCCTGTGGGACTGGGGCAGGGCTGACAGAAACTGCTGCAGGACAGCGTGAGCCCAGGCCCTCCCTGCGGCGCCATCAGCCGTGCTGGGTTTTGTGGAGAAGCCTGGCTGTTCTCAACCCGGCCCCAAAGGCCGTGTGAGGCCACCAGGATGCAGAGTGTGAGCTGGTGGCTCCCAGCTACGGCTTCCGGCTCAGGGATCGTCCCTCGGGTCCCACTGGCCTGGCTGCAAGGGAGAGACAAAGCCAGAGCTCATCCCACCACCTGAGCGCTGCCTTCCTGTGCCACTACCCCTGCCCTCTGCAGAGCGGAAAAGACAGCCCAACAAATTACTCCTGGGGGAATGACGAGTCCTGGAGACCCCCCAGGGCTCATGATACTCAATAAAAGGATGGTGGGACAGGCCCAAGGCTAACGGGCAAAGATACCAGGACAGGATGGTCAGAAGGTGATGCCCTGTACAACACGGGGTGCACACACAGCATGACCTTCAGGAGGGGGCACAGGGTGGGTTATGAAACCTCAGAGGGGACAGAATGCAGGGCAGGGAGATCCTGATGGGCATGTACCATGGGAAACAGGCCCCCAGTTTTCACTGTAACCCTTCTCTGTGGCCACGCTGGCATCCAGGACAGAGCTGGTCTGGGCACCGTCCCTCCAGAGCTGACCCCCAGCCCCTGTCCCTTCTCCTCAGGCCACTCACTTGGGGAAGGCGTCGAACCAGTAGGTCTTCTTGGTCTCGGGGAAGGCAACTCTCATGCCAGAGGTAAGTGGGGAGTGGAGCACGATGGCAGCGCACTCGTAGCGGGAGGCCAGATCAACCGTGGGCACTGTGCCGATGCTTTGGCCATACAAAATAATGTTCTCCGGGCTGATCCCATACCTGGAAGAGGAAAAAGCAGGTCAGTGGCAGGCACCAGAGTCACATCGGCAGGAGATACAGCATGGGGGGTCACCCTGCTCCGGCCACAGCACACTGCAAGGCTCCCTGGAGTGGGATGGGGCTCTGTCCCTCTGCCTCTCTCAGCAACTCGCGTCTGGGATCAAAGCAGCTGCTCTGGCAGGACCAGCAAGCAGCCAGGGCTGAGCTGCCTGGCGAGATGTAGGAGGATGTCAAGGCTCACCCGTGCCAGGAGCAGGATTACATGCAGATTTGCAAACCCCAAATCGCAGTCACACAGGGCAGCCCCCAGTTCATTTTGCACCAGGCCTGGCTGCAGGCAGGGCAGAAGGAGCAGAGCCCTTCACGGGGCTCCACCTTGAGCCTGGTGGGGAATCCAGGGCTGAGCAGCTTGGGAGCAGCCAGACGGGGAGCACAGCTTGTGCAAGCCCTCCTGCAGCACCCCTGCCCCTGCAGCTGCTTTCCGGCCACCCTTTCTCATTGCGAGCAGCCTGGGTTCCCTCTCTGGGAGATTTCCTGTTTTCCAGACTGCTGGGTTTTCCTGGCGGCAGGATGGATGTCCTTCCTTCCGCCTGCTTCCTCTTGGACACAACAGAACTCTCCTCCTTCCCAGTCTCAGCCCCAGCACCACTTGCACCACTGGCTGGACTGGTGAGACGTGGCAGCTCCCTTCTTCCCCCTTGCCCAGAAAGATTCCTTCTGGAATTTCTCTGCATATCCCCGCTCACCGCGTCCGCAGCGCCTGCCACGCAGCGTCGATGTCAGAGTAGAGGTTCCTCTCCGAGGGTTTGCCTGTGCTCACACCATAGCCCGAGTAGTCGTAGGAGAAGATGTTGCAGTTGATGCGGGTGCCCAGCCCGATGTAGAAGCTGCTCATCTGCCCCAGGTCCACAGCGTTGCCGTGTGAGAAGAGCACCGTGTACCTGCAGTACCGGGGAGAAATGGGAACGATGGGTTAATCCTGGAGTCAGTTGCAATGCCAGTGCCACCCAGGCCACTTTGGGGGCAGATGTGCCCAGGTAACCCCAGCCAGGATGTCCACATCGGAGTCCAAGAGCCAAATCCCACAACACAAAGAGCTAACACACCTCCAGCCACCACAGAAGGTCCTCATGATGCCCCCAGTCCAACCCCAAAGATACCCAGGCCCTCCTTCACTCCCAGCAGAAACAGGCAGGATGATTCTGTTCAAGTTTGTGAGTCTATTTTAGGTAAAAAAAGCTCAGGATTTGGGGCCATTTGCCCAACAGGGATTTCAAATAAGAATTCTGACAGTATTTTTTTTTCTCTCCTGAGCCTGGCAAGACACCAGACACTGGGAGAGAAGTGAATTGTGGGAGTGACAAGGCACAAGAAATTTCCACCATAAGGGGAAAAACAATGTTAATCATAAAAATTAACACTAATAGCTCATTGATGGAAGCTTGGCTCTCTTCAGCCTCCCGGGACTTAAAGGGGCTCCAGGAAAGCTGGCGAGGGGCTCTTGATCAGGGAGTGCAGGGATAGGATGAGGGGGAACTGTTTCCAGCTGAAAGAGAGGAGATTGAGATGAGATCTTGGGAAGAAATGTTTTGCTGTGAGGGTGGGGAGGCCCTGGAACAGGTTCCCAGAGCAGTGGTGGCTGCCCCATCCCTGGAGGCGTTCAAGGCCAGGTTGGATGGGGCTTGGAGCAACCGGATCCAGTGAGAGGTGTCCCTGCTCATGGCAGGGGATGGAACTGGATGGGTTTTGAGATCCCTTCCAGCCCAAACCATTCCATGGTTCTATGATTCTGTCACAGGCAGCGAGCAGGGCGTGTTCCCTGCTGAGCCCCCCCAGTCTGTGCAAGAGCTCTGCGGCCAGGTTGAGCCTCTGTGTCCCAGAGAGGATGTCCCAGCTGGAAGGTGGTGGCAGAACAAGCTGTGGGGAAACAGATAAGCAAGGCCTGATGCCAGGGCAGGGTTGGGAGGGCTGGATCCCCCGACCTGGGCTCTTCCCTCCAGCCCCACAGCCGCTCCACAGGCCGGCTGAAGTGGCGCCAGTGCTAAGCCTTTGCAGGTCACAGACGTATGCCCAGGCAGAGCAATTCCACCGACAGTTTGCTCTCTCCAGGGACCTGGGACACATACAGGGATGGAGCAAACATCCCCACCGGGAAAGCCTGCAGAGGCCTCCTGTAAGGCAGCTCTCCAGCCCCCATGAGAGCCATCTCCCATGCCCAAGCCCACCTGATGGCTTCAAAGCTGAGGGCAGATCCAGGCTGCATTCTCCTGCACAGATGTCCCTGTGGACACCGTTCCTTGGAGGACACATTGCTCTGGGGAAGATTTCAGTGTGTTGGACCAGCCGGGGCGCTGCAGGCTTTGAGCCCTGACCTCCCTCCGAGGCTGAACTCCCAAGCTATGCTGCCAGCACAAGGAGCAGCCACCAAGTCCCCTCCTGTCCCTGTGCCCTCCCCTCGTGCCTTGCCACTGGCAGGGGTCTCCACCCTGCACCCCAGGCTGGCCTTCTCCAGCTTCCCAGTTCCAGACCCATGGGAATGACCAGCGGTGGGTTGTGCCTAAATCCCACCTGGCTTTCACTCCTATCACTCTTCTCCTTGAGGAATCAAATATGCCTGAAATGAGACTAAATGTGCAGACCCGGATTGCCGTGGGCGTCTCCTGCCCATCCCTGTGGTCACTGCGGCGCTGGGGACGGAGGGCGAGCGGACGGCACAGACCCCTCGGGCGCTCACCGAGAGCCTCACACAGACACTCGATTCACAATCAGAATGTAACATCCCGATGACATCCAGGGGGATCTGTGGGAATCTCAAAGTCCCTATGGCCTCCAGCTTTGCCCGCACTACCCATTTAACCCCATTCCCAATGCAGCCACAAGCCAGACCGGTCATGGCAGCCGGGCCCACCCATCCCACAGGACGCATCCAATCCCCCGGGGCAGGGCCAGGATGGTGCTGGGTCAGGCTGGGACAAGGAGGTGGCACTCAGCTGAGGGACAGGAGCAGGCAGGATGGCACCATGCCCACCAGCACGAGCCAGGGTCAAACCAACCGCTGGCAGCAGCACAAGGCTGGTACATCCGTGCAACTCACCTGGCACCCGGCACGCAGCGGACATACATGCAGCCAACACGGTTCCCTCGGCTGCTTTTGGTGACGAACACCTCGATGTTGTCCAGTTCCCGCTGGGAGTACTGAAAATCTGCCCGGTCCTTCAAGTGCAGTTTCCACCGCCCCGCGGCACCGCCGCGCAGGGAGCCGGTGCTGGTGCTGCCAACGGGCTCCGGCTCGGGGACCATGGCGTAGGTGGGCTCCGGAGGCAGGAAGGCCAGTTTGGCAGCGATGCGGCTGGGGCAAGGAGGGCAGCAGAAGAGGCAGCAGAGTTGGCTGATCGACAGCCCATTCATGACGGCAGCGAGGCGAGAGGCAGCCGCGCCCGGAGCGAGGGAGGATCCAAATCGGACAGAGGCCGGGAACAACGATGGCCTGAAGAGGCCCTGTCCTCAGCTGGCCCTCGGCACAGCTGCTGCCCACAGTCCACCGCGGGCCGGGGCACTGCTCAGGGCTGGGGTGGCCGCCATCCGTCTGTCTGTGGGCAGCAGCGCTGGCCTGTGGGCAAGTAAGGAAGCAGTGAGAGCTCCACAACCCCCCCCAGACACGCATGACCCGCAGCTAGGGACAAACTCACAGTGCCACGAGCCCAGGGACACCCCCTCCTTCCTCTAACACCCCCATCCCTCACAGCTCCCCCAAACCCAACCCTCCTTTAACACTTCTCAGCCCACACCATGCAACGCAACCCCCACGCACAGGCCCACGCTAGGGAGCGAGGACGTGTGCACACACACATACACACACGTGCTCCGCAAGAGTCGTGGTACAAAGGACACAGCCCCTCTGGGACACCCAGATGCCGGCACAGGCATGCAGTGGGAGCGCCGAGCTCCTGAAGGGAAAGAGGAGGGGGAAAATACGGGATGAAAAAAAAAAAAAGCAACTATTTTCTGCAAGTTTGGGCACAGGCTCCCGCTGAGGAATGTCAAACCAGCCCACACCCTGAGGAATTCACTCCATCTGCTTCCTAAGGGCTGGGAAAGGGGAGGAAAGGGTGAAGGAAGAGGCCTCCCAGCCGGGAAGGCATGCGGCGCCGAATATGCTGCAAGATTTGGAAGGGATGCTCAGTTCCCCGGCCTCGCTGCAGGCGAGGGTGGGGTCTCCCTTGGGCTGGTGGCTGCGCACAGTGGTGCCGGCGTCCCACCGGGCACAGCCCTTTCTGGGTTTGGCACCCTGCGTCCTGCTGGGAACACGAGCACCCGCGGCGGGTGAGGGTGTCTGGGCATGGCATGGGTCTGCACAGGTGGCTGCCATGCCCTGGGTGCCACACTTGCCCTGGTGTCACGCTCATGCCATGGGTCACACAGCCACGCCATGGGTGTCACGCTCATGCTGTGGGTCACACAGCCACGCCATGGGTGTCACACTTGCCCTGGTGCGACGTTCATGCTGTGGGTCACACAGACACACCATGGGTGTCATGCTCATGTCAAGGGTCACACAGCCACACCATGGGTGTCACACTCATGCTGCACAACCCCCTGACCCCCCAACAAACACAAGCTTTGCCCCCCAGCACAGCAGGGGGGGGTCTACTGACACCCACTTGCTGACCCGAGTGGGCCCTCCCCACACTGACCAATGTGGGACCCTCCCGGTGACCAGTGGGGGCCCCTCCACACACACAGACAGGGGACCCCCACCTCACCCACCCCGACCTGCATGCCCCCCTCAACTGCTGGGGGCCTCTTTCCTCTCACTGACACATGTAGGACACCCCCAATCATGGCCACCCCCAGTGACCTCTTCCCCCCTCAATCTGCCAGGACCTTCCCCCATCATCAGTGCGAGCGCTCCTCTCCACACAGGCTGACCCGTGTCCCTCCCCTGATCAAAGTGAGCCTCTTACCCCCCTCACGACCTGCTTGCCCTCCCCCTAATCCACGTGAGTCTCTTCTCCCCCCTAGTCTGCCTGGACCACCCCTAATACCGTGTTCCCTCCCCCCTCCACTGACCAGCCCCCCCAAGATAACCAGTGCTGCACCCCCCTTCAGTGTGAGCCCTTCCTTCCCCCCTAGACTGACCTGCATGGGCTGCCACCCCCCCGTTAATCTACAACCTACCTGGACCCCCCCTGCATTGACTGCTATGCCCCCTGCCCCCCCAAACCAAACAGCACAGCCCCTACCATCACTGTGGGCCTCCCCCAGCACTGTTGTGCCCCTCCCTCATTACTCCCACCCCAATCAGCACGGTCCCCACACCACTGCTGCCCCCCCCCCCCCCAAAGAGCACAGCTCCCCCATCAGTGTAGGCCTCCCCGCCCCCCCTCCCCGATCCCCAGGCCTCCCCCAGACCGACCAGCACTGCCCCCCCATCAGCTTGGGCCTCCCCCCATTGCTGCCTCCCCCATGGTGCTTCCCCCCACTGCCCCCCCCCCCAATCAGCTTGGGCCTCCCCGCCATTGCTGCCCTCCTCCCCCACCAGCGTGAGCCCTCCCATTGCTTACCCCCCCATCCCCATGGCGCCTCCCCCCACTGCTGCGTCCCCCCACCCCATCAGCTTGGGCCTCCCCCACATTGCTGCCCCCTCCCCCTCCAGCCTGGGCCTCCCCTCCCTACTGCTGTGCCCCCTCCCCACATAGCTGCCCCCGCCCCCACCCCAGCCTAGGCCTTCCCCCTCCATTGCTGTCCCCCCATCAGCGTGGGCCTCCCCCCACTTCTGTTCCCGCCCTATTGTTGCCCCCCTCCAGCCTAGGCATTCCCCCCCAATACTGCTGCCACCCACCATCAGTATGGGCCTCCCCCTCCACTGCTGCCCCCCTCCCCCAGCCTGGGTCTCCCCCCCCATCAGCTTGGGCCTCTCCCTCAATTGCTGCCCCCCCTCATTACTGCCCCACACACACACACTGCTGCTCCCTCTCCTTGCTGCCCCCCCGACAGCTTGGGCCTTCCCCCCATTTGCTGCCCCCTCCCCATTAGCGCTCCCCCCCCTACAGCCTTGGCCTCCCTCCCCACTGCTGCCCCCTTTCCTTGCTGCCCCCCCCCCCCAGTCTGGGCCTCCTGCCCCAATGCGGCCTCCCCCCACTGCGGCCCCCGCCCCCCTCCCCCCCCATTGCTGCCTCCCCAGCCTGGGCCTCCCCCCTCCCCACTGCTGCCCCCCCGATGCCCAAGCCCCCCCATTACTCTGCCCCCCCCGTACCTGCCCATGCTCGCTCGCTCACCCCCTCCGCTCCTCTCGCCCGGTTTCGCCGCCGCCGGGACTCGCGGCCTCCGAGCGGGGGCGTCGCTACGCTACGCGACGCGGCGGCCGTCCCGCCCCGCCCACTCGATGACCGGAAGTGACGTCAGCGCACTACCTTCCCCCCACCTTGTTCCTAAGACGACGCGCCTTCCTGCCAGTCTGGCGAACCGGAAGTGACGTTTGCGCGCGCATTGTCCTTGTTCCTAAGGCAACAGCGCGGCCTTTACGCCCGCTATGGCGGCTCGGGGCCTGCCCGGAGAGAAGCGAAATGCGCTCGTGTGCAGTCTGTGTGTAGCCAAAGCAGTTCAGTCCCCAAATACAGACAAAAACACACCCCGTCTGCCCCAAAATGGGGGGTTGGGCTTGGGCTGGTGGCCCCGGGGGCACCTAAGGTCCAAACCACCCCCCGACCCCACTGAGCAGCCCTGAGGAAAAGGATGTGGGGGGAGGAGGAGCTCGACATGAGGCGGCAATGGGCCCTCAGAGCCCAGAAATCAGGCGCGTCCTGGGCTGCATCCAGAGCTGTGGGACCAGCAGGGGAGGGAGGGGATTCTGCCCATCTGGGAAGACCCACCTGGAGCCCTGTGTGCAGTTCTGGAGCCCTCAGCACGGGAAGGACGTGGAGCTGTTGGAGGGAGTCCAGAGGAGGCCATGGAGATGATCTGAGGGCTGGAGAACCTCCTGTACGAGGACAGGCTGAGAGAGTTGGGGTGGTTCAGCCTGGAGAAGAGAAGGCTCCAGGGAGACCTTAGAGCAGCTTCCAGTGCTGAAAGGGGCTCCAGGAAAGCTCTGGATCAAGGAGGGCAGGGACAGGGTGAGGGGAATGGTTTGGAGCTGGAAGAGGGGAGATTGAGATGAGATCTTAGGAAGAAATGGAGGAATGGTTTTAAATTGGAAAGGGAAGGATATGGAGCTGTTGGAATGGATCCAGAGCAGGCTACAAAGATGATCCGAGGACTGGAGCACCTTCGATACAAGGACAGGCTGAGAGAGTTGGGGTTGTTCAGCCTGGAGAGGAAAAGGCTCTGAGACCTTATAGCGACCTCTTGGACAGGCAGGATCTCTTTCGAGGCCCACAGGACCTCTCTAAGACCCTCTTGACCCCTCTAGAGACACCCAGGACCCTTCAAAATCCCCCCAAACTTATCTAAAGCCTCCCCCCGTACCCATTTAGAGTCCTCAGAACCCCTGTAGGGACCCCCAACACCCCCCTAGAGTCTCCTAGAAGCACTCTAGGATCCACGGGACCCCTCTAGAGCCCCCTGGGACCTGATTAGGGCCTTCTAGGGCCAGTCTTGGACCTGCAGGACCCTGTTAGAGACACACAGGACCCCTCTAGGACACTCTCGACCACTCTAGAGCTCCATGGGACCCCTGTAAAGCCTTCCAAGACCCCTCTAAGACCTCCAGGACCCCTCGAAAGCGTTCTGGGACCCATTAAAGTCCTTCTAGAACCCCTCTAAGACATGCAGGGCCCTTCTAGAGCCCCATGGAACCCCTTAAAGGCCTTGCAGGACACCTCTAGGACCTTCTGGACACCTCTAGAGAGCCCAGGACCCATTCAGGATCTCCAGGACCTCTCTAGAGACTCCCGGGACCCCTCTAAAGACATCCAGAACCTCTGTAGAGCCCCCTGGGACACCCTTAGGGTCTTCTAGGTCTGCTCTATGACCATCTGGACCCCTCTAGAGCCTTATGGAACTTTTTAAAGCATTCCAGGACCCCTCTAAAACCCCTAAGGCCAATCTACAGCAACCTGGGAACCCTTTAAGGCCTTCCAGGAGCACTCTAGGACCTGCAGGACCTTTCTAGATCCCCACAGGACCCCTCTAGGATCCTATGGACCCCTCTAGAGCTACCCAAGACCCTTCTAGGACTTCCAAGACCCCTTGAAAGCCACCTGGGATTCATTTAATGTCTTCCAGGACCCCTCTAGGACCCTCTGGACCCCTCTAGAGACCTCCAGGAACCTTTCAAGATCCCCAGGACCTCTCTAGAGACTCCCAGGACCCCTCTAGAGATGAGCAAGACTGTTCTAAAGGTCCCTAGGCCTACCTAGAGCCCCCCCAGTACCCATCAAGGACACTCAGGACCACTGTAGGGACCTCCAGCACCCTTGTAGAGTCCCCTAGAAGCATTCTGGTACCCCCAAGACCCCTAGAGAGCTGTCTGGAACTCCTTTTAGGGCCTTCTAGGACCTGCAGGATCACTCTAAGACTCCCCAGGGCCCTTCTAATGTGCACTGGGACCTCTTTAATGCAATCCAAGACCCCTCTAGGACCCACAAGACCTCCACAGCTCTGGGACTGCTGGTGGCCCCCAGAGCTCTCCAAGCCCTGGTTTGGGGGTAGACCTGATGCCCTTGGGTCTCGGGGTGCCCCGGGCACCAAAAGGTGGGAAAAAGAGGGTCCCCCTTGAGCACGGTGAGGAAAAATATGGAACGCTTCACGAATTTGCGTGTCATCCTTGCGCAGGGGCCATGCTAATCTTCTCTGTATCGTTCCAATTTTAGTATATGTGCTGCCGAAGCGAGCACGATGTGCCGTGTTTCCAGTAAGCTATTTAAACCTCCAGAATCTCATAATATTACTGTCATGGTGCGTGTCTTCCTTTTAAATTTTTGCACTTTTTCTCACGAAATCAAACTTCTAAGAAATTCCCATTTAAGTCGTAATTTAAAATTCTCATTTTTCTCAGAAATTTTGCTTTTCTAACTAAAAATCGCCGCGTCACTCCTCGCGGTGCATGCTGGGAATAAATCTAATTTGCATTCCGAGGCGGGGCTATGCCGAGACTGGGTCCTCCACCGTCCCAGCGTGCCCCGCGGCGCCGGGGCATGCGCAGCGCGCCTCCCCGGTCGTTGCCGGCGCAGGAAGATGGCGGTGTCGCGCTGAGGGGCTGGGACCGCGCCGCGCCCTCCGCCTCGCTCCTCGCAGTCTCCATGGCCGCGGTGACGGCCTGGGAGCCGCCACCGCGCTGGGACCACTCGGGAACCGCCGCTTCGGGAACTCGAGGGCAGCGCTGAGCGCCAGGACTCCCGTCTCGACGCGCTGGGCCTGGGCAGAGCGACTGCGGCGCCTCGTCCCGGGCACACAGACACCGGCCCTGAGGAGAGCGGCACCGGGTCAGCGCCTGCAACGAGCAGTCCTTTTGTTGGGCTTCATCTCGGCTCCACAGAGACCTGCCCAGAGGATAGCGGCTCCGGGGTAGCGCCTGCAACGAGCAGCCCCCACCACAGGACTTCGCTCCAGGTGCCAGCAGGAAGTGCTGAGCCCCGGGACTCCAGCCTCACCCCACCAGATCTGACCGACCCTGCCCTGAGGCGAGTGGGACCAGGACAGCGCCCGCGCTGAGCAGTCCCGGTACTGGGCTTTGTCCTGAGCTCACAGAGGCATCACTGAGCCCTGAGGCCTCGCCTGGGCCCTGTCAGGCCTCACCCACCTTGAGGCGAGCAGGACCTGGGCAGCACCTGCACTGAGCAACCCTGGTGCTTGGCTTTGTCCCAGCCACAGAGAGGCAGCGCTAAGACCCAGGATCTCTGCCTCGACCTGCTGAGCCTGACTAGTCCTGCACTCAGGAGCCAGCCCTGAGGAGAGCAGTGCCTGCACTGAGCATCCCTGGGCCCACTGCCTCACTTCGCTGGGCCTGAGCAACACTGAGGGGAGCAGAACCGGGGCAGCGCCTGCACTTAGCAGCCCCCACCCTCCTACTACCAACACTTGGCCCCGGGACCCCTGCCTCACCCCGAGTCTGCCCCACACAGCATAAGGAACGGCTCCTCCAGGCCAGGTCAGCACCCTTCATCTCCTGCTCGCAGCTGTCAGAATGTCAGAGAACCAGCCCAACGCCAACAACCACCACCCGGCCAACAACAACAATAACGGGGCCGGTGGGGCTGCCGGGGGCAACAACCGCGGAGGCCGCAACCCCAACCTCAACCAAAACCCTTTGATCAATGTGCGTGACCGCCTCTTCCATGCACTCTTCTTCAAGATGGCAGTGACCTACGCTCGCCTCTTCCCACCCTCCTTCCGCCGTGTCTTTGAGTTCTTCGTCCTCCTCAAGGTGAGGGACAGCTTTACAGGGGCCAAGGAGTGGATATTCCTCTTGCTAAGGCATACATTTCCTTAGAGCCACATAAAAGCTTGATTCTACTGGAGGTCACAGCCTGTGTTTGGGCCACCTGCATCAAGCTGTGCACTGTGCTCTACTGTGCCTCTCTTCAGAGTTCCATCAGAACATGAGAGGCCAGGCTGAGAGAGTTGAGTTCACCCTGGAGAATAGAAGGCTCTGGGGAGACCTTAGAGTATCATCCAGTGCTGAAAGGGGCTCCAGGAAAGCTCGGAAGGGGCTCTTGATCAGGGAGTGCAGGGAGAGGACAAGGGGGAAAGGTTTGAAGCTGAAAGATGGGACAGCTGTGACTTCTCTGGGCAACCTGTGTCAGGGCCTCCCCACCCTCACAGGAAAACATTTCTTCCTAAGATCTCATCTAAATGCACAACCTTGTTTTAGCCTTGTTTCTTTTTAGCAGCAGCACCTTCAGCTGTGCCTGCACATATCGTACCTACCTCCCAGGGTATAACCCCCCTGCTTTCTGGTTGGTGTGGGTGCAGGGGTGGACACCAGAGGGGCTTGTCAGCATCCACAGAACGAACTGCCCACAGGTTAAATCTTGCACTGTGGCTTGCAGGGTACATGCTGGCACTTTCACCAGCACCCGTATGGGAAATTAGAGTAAGGGGAAGGAGAGAGAGGAGCTTGCCAGGTGATGTTATTGAGAGCAGCCCTGCAGAGAAGGACTTGGGGGTGCTGGGGGATGAGAAGCTTAACATGAGCTGGCAACGTGCGCTCACAGCCCAGAAACCAACTGTGTCCTGGGCTGCACCAAAAAAAGTGTGGCCAGCAGGGGAGGGAGAGGATTCTGCCTCTCTATTCCTCTCTTGGGAGACCTCAGCTGGAGTATTGTGTCCAGTTCTGGGTTCCTTAACATAAGAAAGAGATGGAACTGTTGGAATGGGTCCAGAGGAGGCTACAAAGATGATCAGAAGGCTGGAGCACCTTCCATACAAGGACAGGCTGAGAGAGTTGGGGTTGTTCAGCCTGGAGACTTTAGAGCATCATACCTGCTGGGAAGGGACTGTTCACAAAGGCTTGTAGTGATAGGATGAGGGGGAGTGGGTATAAACTGGAAAGGGGTGGATTTAGACTAGACATAAGGAAGCATTTCTTCACCATGAGAGTGGGAAGGCCCTGGATCAGGTTTCCCAGGGAAGTTGTGGCTGCCCCATCCCTGGAGGTGTTCAAGGCCAGGTTGGATGGGCCTTGGGCAGCCTGAGCCAGTGGGATGTCCCTGCCCATGGCGGGGGCATTGGAAGTAGATGATCTTTAAGGTCCCTTCCAACCCAAACTATTCTATGATTCTGTGACAACAGTGCGCTTCTACTCCATATTTCTAAAATTCAGCCACTTAAAACAAGACAGCATTTGGGACAACTCGTCTTATACTGTACGGATGCATTTTCTCCCCTCCTGAGAAGTGTTGAGCGTTTTAACATTGCTCCCTTTCTTCTTCCCCGTTGTATAACTGGATTCAGGCAGACTGGGAGGCTGTCACAGGGGTGGTGCTAACAGCAAGGCTGTCAGGCAGAGCGAGTGATCTGGCAAGCAGCAGTTCTTGCTGCTGTGTGTTTTATATCAAAGCCCTTCCAAGGAAATACGAGTATCCACGGGCCTGGGAGTCAGCCAGACTCCAGCCTGGCTTGTTCTGTGTACTGGTAGAAGGTGAAGTCAGAGACCATGATCCAGGACGCTACTGTTCCAGCAGCCCCGTGGAAATGCTCACGGCTCCTCCTGCAATGAGGGAGGTGGTACTGCTTTACCTTCCCTAGCATCTCTCTGTGCAGCCTCTGCAGGATGTTTACCAGCCTGTTTATTCGTAGCAAATAGGTCAAGAACAATATCTAGCAAGGACGGCGCATTTAATTAGGAATGAGCATCTTAACTCAGTTGGAAGGTGGGTGTATGAAGCTCAGCTGTACCGCACACTGTACCAGCATTGCTTGGAGTCTTCTTCTGTGGACTTTGGACAGCATTTGGTAGCATTGTGCTGACCCAGAGAGAACTTGGAGCAGCTTCCAGTAGAGAAAGGAGCTCCAGGGAAGCTAGGGAGGGGTTCTTGATCAGGGAGTGCAGGGATAGGATGAGGGGGAACGGTTTGGAGCTGAAAGAGGGAAGATTGAGATCAGATCTTAGGAAGAAATGTTTTCCTGTGAGGGTGGGGAGGCCCTGGAACAGGTTGCCCAGAGCAGTGGTGGCTGCCCCATCCCTGAAAGTGTTCCAGGCCAGGTTGGATGGGGCTTGGAGCCCCTGATCCAGTGGGAGGTGTCCCTGCCCATGGCAGGGAGTGGAACTGGATGTGCTTTGAGGTCCCTTTCTACCCAACCCATTCCACCATTCTGTGATTTATTATCGTCACTACTGGAAATGAATTTTATTAGTTTACTTTGTTCTACTGTGGCTTTATAGCAGTTCCTTGGATCAGGCCAAGGTAAGGGAGTGGTGATGCTCTGCGAGACCAGAGTTCACATCTTGCAGCAGCGAGTGGCGGATCCGAATGTGGAGCTGGTGGTTCTGCTTTGGGTTTGGGTTGTATTTTGTTGAGGTTTGCTTTATTCTGCCTTTATAAAGTTAGGCAGTCTGCTCTGGGCTTGAAGAGGAAGCGCTTATGCTGTGGAGGGAATGGTTGAAAGCCACGGGTATTACTTGGGCTGATGGTCTCTGCTTTCTTTCTCGCTGTGTGTAGGCTCTCTTTGTGCTCTTCATCCTGGCCTACATTCACATTGCCTTTTCCCGCTCACCCATTAACTGCTTGGAGCACGTGCGAGACAAATGGCCCCGCGATGGCATCTTGCGGGTGGAGATACAGCGCAACTCAAGCCGAGCCCCCATCTTCCTGCAATTCTGTGGCGTTGAGAAGTTCCCAGGAATGGTAGTTGAACCCATGGCTGAGGAAGAGGAGGAGGAAGAGGAAGAAATGACTGTGGATATGTTTGAAAACAGCTCTATCAAGGTAAGGATGTATTCCTTGTTTACCTAGAAGGGGATGAGAGCCTGGTTGTTGGTTTGGGAAGAACTGGTTGGTTAGTGTGGTCCTATCCTGTCCTTCTGTGGTCCGGTGGTCACCTGGGAGCAGTATAGTCCTTCCTGAATCTCCACGTTGACCTCTTATGGTTTAAGATAGAAATTAAAGCCTGAGAAAGTGGCCTTTTCTGTCCTTTTTGGTGTTGCTGTGAGTACAGAGGGAGCATGGGAAATGAGAGATGAAGTGACTGCTAACGTGCCTTTCCCTGCCATGGTTTTCCAACAGTTTGAGCTGGATATCGAGCCCAAGGTGTTCCTCAAGCCGTCCCGGGTGAGCAGCACCGAGGCGCTGACCCGCAACGAGAGCCAGGAGTTCTCATTTAGTGAAGCGGCCACTAAAGGTATGCAGCCTCTGAGGGAGACTGTGTCCGAGTTTGAGATGCTAGCCAGAGCAGGTAAAGACACCTTCCGCTGCTATCTGTGCTCCCTCTTTCCCTGCACGTCTTTCCTGCATGTCTTCTTGCCTCTCGCTTCTCCAGGCATGCGCCTCGTAACCTTCAATCTCTTCCCTGATGCATTCAGCTGCGGTTAATCCTGTCAGTACTAACAGATCCACACCAATACCTTTCCTTCGGCTGGAGGGAGGCTGGGAGGTGAGGGTCACCTGGGATATAAAATTCACTGAAGCCTGATGGTCTGGCACTGCGGTTCTGCAGTGCTCGGGACCAGATCTCTCAGTTGAACGTGAACTTGCCTTTTCCGAGCAGTTTGCCATCCTCTTGAGATCAGGGATCCCACTGGTGGTGCACATTCTTCTTCATATTAACGGGATTTGGGCTGGGTTTTGGGTCCCAGAGTCAACACCGGTACTTGGAATAGCTAATTAATCCTAAAATGCAGCATTGCTGCTCTGTGTTGTTCAGGATGTGATCCTGCTTTATCCCTCCTCTTGTTCCAGCACGACTTAAGCTGCTAATGCCTCGTAAACTCTAGAGGGAGATTTAGTGGCTCTCTATTATTGAAAATGGAAATCCAGTGTTAGAAAGCTTCCATTTCGAGTGGTTAAGGGAGAAAATCTGTCAAAAAAATATTGATGTTAAACTAGAAACATGGCAATTGAATTCTTATTTGATTGATCTTTTTCACCTAAAATTTTATCCTTGGAAAGACTGGAATTGTTTGCTCTTCAGAAGTACTGGGTGCGGAGGATTGTGAGACCGGACACTGCAGTGGTGATGCTCCCTTGGCATTGCAGTGGTTTTGCTCAGTGCTGATCGAGGACTTGTTAGTCCCGAATTTAAGATCATTAAGCTGCATAAGACAAGAAAGCAGTAGATATTTTTGGTGTTGTACCTTCATCAGTAGCTGCCTGAGTTCTGTAGGAGTCTCGTTGCACAGCACAGTGTGTGCTAATGGGCTGAACGCCTGGTGGGGAATGATCCCACAGTATGGTGGGAGAGAGAATTCTGCTGCTTCCCTACATAGCTCAAAAATTCATCTTTTCAACTGGGTCCCAAATACCTGGTTTTATTGGGTTTTTTTCCAGATTTCTTGTGCTTTATGTACATCAGATTTGATGTTTAGACAGAATATTTTACCATGGGAAAATATTTTATGCTACAAAGGAAGTAATTCTTTTGTTGATAAATATTTTGTTTCCGTTTGAGCTTAAAACTTTTATACTGGAAACAAAAGCTAAAGCAAACACACCAGCTGTGTTTGCTGCCCAACAAGTGGGATCAGAGGCAGGGCAATGGGTGTTTCTGTCAGTGATGGGTTGCTGTAAGTCAGAGGAGGCAAGTACATTTCTTTTAAGTCACTGTTGCCTTTTAACTGTGTTGCTGAGGTACTGAAGTGCCTGGCAGCCACCTGCCCTCACTGTGACTGGATTCGCTGTGATGGTTTGAAAGATCAGGGGTTAAACTGCTTGGTTCTGACTTAAGCAGGAAGTTTTGTCCTTTCAGAGCTGATGGAGCAAAAAGCATCTATTTAGAAAGAAAATAAATACGTGAAAAATCAAGGAAACCTCAGGCACTAGAGTGTTTTTGGAAAGCTGTGGTTGTTCCTGCCTTCAGTTTGAAATCTGTAATTGTGGCAATGAGCTCTCTCTCCTGAGAAGTGCTGTGCTCTTGTCCTGTGGAGCATTTACTTGGTGTTGAGCAAATGTAAAGTGTGTTTTCCTGTCCTTCCCTAAACAGCATAAAAAGCAGGAATTAAACAGAGCAATACTCAGTGTGCAGGGTGCACTGGGCAGGGATGTGGGCACACTCTGGATGATGCAGAGCTTGGAACCACTGCCCTGAGGCTTTCCCAGGAGTTTCCTGTTAAGGACTAGAGTCAGGGGAATGGGCTGGAATTGCAAGGAATTGACTTGTTGAAGGAAGCCTGGAGCCTGTGTTTGCAACTGCTTCTCTTTTCCAGAAACGTGGAGGGAGGGAACCCAGCGGTGCTATTTCTTTTTGGTAACCGTTTGCAAACCCTGCTGTTGAGTCTTCCTTCCCACCCTGTCTTGCAGTGTGGCCGCAGGAGGAGTACATTGTGGAGTACTCGCTGGAGTATGGATTTTTACGCCTGTCCCAGAGCACTCGGCAGCGCCTCAGCATCCCCGTCATGGTGGTGACTTTGGGTGAGTAAAGGAGCCAGCCCGCGCTGGTGCAGGGGTGGGGTGGCGCTCTGCAGAGATACCTACGCACCGATTTCTCTTTCATCTTGTGGAAACTATTTATAACAGTTGATGGCGCTCATTTTCCATGTAGGGGAGCTGCTTTATGGAGTCTTTATTGCTTTAGTAGGTCACACCTCTCTGGGAGGAGCGGTTTGAAATGGTGGAACCCGTTTCAGTGAGCCTTAACATTCTGTCCAGCACAGTTTTCTCGCCGAGGAAGGAAGAGCCTGGTGGTAATGGAAGTTCCAAGCTCCATGTGGAGCAGCAGCAGCACAGTGTTAGAGCCCAGGGACAAGAGCAGTTGTGTCTGTGTCAGGGACGATGCTGAGCAGATCTGCGGGGCGCTGTCCCAGTGTACACCTGTGTCCCTGTTAGCACAGGCAGGCTGTTTGCCTGGAACAACCTTCTCCTCTCCGTTAAAACCTGTCCAGATCAGGAGTATAGTCTCAAACCTTCTCGTACCTATGAACTTAATTGATCTATAGTGCACTGTTAGTGCAGCAATTAGCTAAGATTCTATTCCTTACTCCTAATTAAACTGACATACAGCTAGGCTGGAGCGTTAAGCAATGATCCCATATCAGTCATGGGCAGTTTCCACATTTAATATCTCTTTACTGGCCTGGGTTTTCCAGTTCAGCTGGACAAATTCCTTTATAAAACCTAGTAATTTACTGAACTATTACCTCTGTTCATGCTTCCTGTTCTGCTCAGGTTCGGGTTAGTTTTACAAGCTGAGCAGTGTTCGTACAGTAGAATGTGGTACCAGCATTGTGACTTGGAACCAAACTGCCTTCGTTAGTGCCCAGAGCTGTGGGGAGGCAGATGGGGATGGTGGCCCAGCCGTGTCGTGCTGGGGCCAGCTGGTGGTTAAAATGTCTCATCCTGGCCCTCTGACTCTTACCAGAACTTGTTTCTTTGGGCCATTAGTTGGGGTGAGCCTAAAGAGGCAGTCCAAGCTTAGAAGGTAAATTCCCTTTATGCCTGTGCCAAGAGAGTGTGACAGCTGTGATGTAATTCCTAAGGGCTGCGGGATGTTAGCGCTTTGACAACGTGGCGAGGTTTGTTAGGGTGTGACATCATCCCTGCCAAAGGCTTGTGTGCAGACGCAGTGCTGCTGAGAGATGTGTCTTTTGGTGTGATTGCACCTGGGCCAGAGCGATCCCAAGCACAAATCCAGGCTGGGCGGAGGATGGATTGGGAGCAGCCCTGAAGAGTGGGTGGGTGGGACCTGGGGGTGTGGGTGGTTAACAAGCTCAATATGAGATGGCAATGTGCGCTCACAGCCCAGAAACCAACTGTGTCCTGTGCTGCATCCAAAGTGTCGGGGCCAGGAGACCAAGGGAGGGGATTCTGCCCCTCTGCTCCACCAGGAGTCCTGCATTCAGTTCTGGAGTCCTCAGGACATGGAGCTGTTGGAGAGAGTCCAGAGAAGGCCACGGAGATGATCCAAGGGCTGGAGCACCTCCCATGTGAGGACATGCTGAGAGAGTTGGGGTTGTTCAGCCTGGAGAAGAGAAGGCTGCAGGGAGACCTTAGAGCAGCTTCCTGAAAGGGGCTCCAGGAAAGCTGGAGAGGGGCTCTGGATCAGGGAGTGCACGGATAGGTTTTGGAGCTGGAAGAGGGGAGATTGAGATGAGATCTTAGGAAGAAATGTTTTCATGCGAGGTTAGGGAGGCCCTGGCCCAGGCTGCTCAGAGAAGTCATGGCTGCCCCATCCCTGGAGGTGTTCAAGGCCAGGTTGGATGGGACTTGGAGGTGTCCTTGCCCATGGCAGGGCATGGAACTGAATGGGTTTTAAGATCCCTTCCAACCTGAACCGTTCCATGGTTCGATGAGAAGTTGCTGTGCCTGCATTGCTGCCCTTGTGACTTAGGGTATGAATGATCTAAATGGCTGGGTTTGTCTTCTTTTTAGATCCTACCAGGGATCAGTGCTTTGGGGACAGGTTTAGCCGCCTCTTGCTGGACGAGTTCCTGGGTTATGATGACATCCTGATGTCAAGTGTCAAAGCTTTAGCTGAAAATGAAGAAAACAAAGGTAAGGCTTGGAGAAATAGCTTTCAACAGCTGCACAGAGTGGTTGATGTCTTTCTGTATGGATGCATGAATACCATCTTCTGAGTGTTGATTAATCTCTAATGCAGGGAGCTGTTCCCAGTGTTATGTAGAGATGTTATTGTCAAGGACAAAATGAAACGAGCAGAAGGGGAGAAATTCATGCAAACATGATTTCCTGCTGCCTTATTGCACTGCATAACAATAAGAATGCTGCCACAAGGAGGTGTTGCCATTGATTTGCTTTAAATCCTGTTCCTTTAGAAGGCACTAGAAGTTGGTTCTTAGTTTGTGGGATAAGCTTGTGTGTTTGTGTTTGGTTTTTCTTCAGGTTTCCTTCGCAACGTGGTGTCTGGGGAGCACTATCGCTTTGTCAGCATGTGGATGGCCAGGACTTCCTATCTGGCGGCCTTTGTCATCATGGTCATCTTTGTAAGTCGACAGGAGCTGGGCATTGCCTGAACCTGAGCCCTGAGCTGGTCAGCATGGGTTAATGTAACAGCACAGGCCTGAGCTCTCGTCTACTTGTAAAACTCAGCAGATAGAGTATGAGGTTCTGCTTGTTTGGGCTGGGTTGTTTTAGTGTGCATTCCTAAAGTCCTAACAGTGACACGAACAGAGAAGCTAAAGTAGAATGAAGGAATGGTTTTGTTGTCAAAAGGAAGACTCATGTTTGAGAACCGCTAAGCATAGTCCAAACATTTGGGCTGCCGAGGCATGAGGTGCAGAAGTTTGTCCCCTGAGACTTAGAATAGGTCTCGCTAATTTGCTGGGAGTGATCAAGACAGAACAGAGTTTCCTGAGATCGTGTGAGAGGAGGTGATTACAGGGAGGTATCAGACAGGATCGCAAGTGGAAACTAAGCCTGTGCTCATAGTCCTGGGTGACAGCCTCCCTTTGTGGCTCTCTGTCTGCTGATGCAGCTCCCAGTACAATGATGTTGTGGCCAGCGAGAGGAGAAAATGAGAGCTGGGTGACAGAGAGGCATTAGGAGCTGCTGGAAGGAGAAGAGATGTGGGGTGGGAAGAAGCTTTTGCTCCCGTTCTGCTGCTGCTGTTTGGTTTGATCCCTGCCCAAACATTAAAATTTGGTCTCTTTACAAACAAATTACTTACTGCCTATTTCACTGCAGGAATACAAAGATTAATTGCTGTTTGTGAAGTCCTAATTACTCTTTGGGAAATGGGTTTGCATAGCTCAAACTAATGAACATGGGATATGCGCAGCGCACTGGGCAGCATTACAAGTCCAGACTTGCCTGTGCGGCTCTAACGCTGGCTTCTGTTCTGTTCCAGACTCTGTCCGTTTCGATGCTGTTGCGCTATTCGCACCATCAGATCTTTGTCTTCATTGGTAAGGATTTTTCTAAGGGATTTAGGGGGTCCTGGACACTGTGCCTGCTACAGTACAGTGCATCGTGTAGGCGCTCTCGAATGTCATTGTTGAGAAGGGTCATGCCTATAAATAAATCCCCCTCTACCCTGGTCACAGCTTGCAAGAGCTGTTCTGTCTCTTGCTGAGCGTCAGGGACAGTGCAGTTCCTTCCAGAAGCCTATAGGAGAGCTGGGGAGGTGTTCTTTATCAAGGGATGCAGAGACAGGATGAGGGGGAACAGTTTTAGGCTGAAAGAGGGGAGTTTGGGGTGAGATCTTGGGAAGAAATGTTTTGCTGTGAGGGTGGGGAGGCCCTGGAACAGGTTGCCCAGAGCAGTGGTGGCTGCCCCATCCCTGGAGGGGTTCCAGGCCAGGTTGGATGGGGCTTGGAGCTCCTGATCGAGTGGGAGGTGTCCCTCCCCACCGTAGGGGGTGGAACTGGATGGGCGTTGAGGTCCCTTCCAACCCAAACCATTCCATGATTCTGTGAGTGTTGGGAACACTGTCCTTCACTGCATGCTGCAGTGCACTGAATAGGACATGGGGTGGGAGGGTTCCTTGCCCCCACATCACTTTGTATTACAGCTTGTTTTCCTTTTGCAGTTGACCTGTTACAGATGCTGGAAATGAACATGACAATTGCTTTCCCTGCAGCTCCCCTCCTCACTGTCATTCTGGCACTCGTAGGTAAGGACGTGAGCTCCCTTCTTGTGTCCCTTTGAGATCTGTAGGAAATCTAATGACCTGACCATAGCAGATGGTTCATGTGCCCGCTCATCACAAGGTGGAAGGCTCTGGAATTTGACAGCACAGTGAGCTGCATTGTCCTTCTCAGTCCCCTGGAAAAGCAATTCATTTGGAAATCACATAAACTGGAGCTGTGTCAGTCACTTCAGTTATTTCAGACTCTCACTTTCTGTAAATCACATTGCAATAGCACCATTTGAATTTAAAAAACAACAACAAAAAAGCCTGAAATGTTCACTGTCTGGAGGCAGCTGATCCCCTGGCCTGTGCAATGACTGCAGTCAGCAGTGGAACACGTTTGCCCTCAGCTGCTGCTCTAAACAGAGCTGATCTATCCTGACGTGCTCTGCGCTGTGCAGTCATACAGCCCCAGCTTGGAAAAGGCAGAGGATTCCTTCACCTGCCCTGAGCTGTGTCTGCCTGCAGTGTGCTGATGCCTCACACCCTCTGTCCCAAAGGTATGGAGGCCATAATGTCTGAGTTCTTCAATGACACCACCACTGCCTTCTACATCATCCTTATCGTGTGGCTGGCGGACCAGTACGATGCCATCTGTTGTCACACCAATACGAGCAAGAGGCATTGGCTCAGGTGAGAGCTGGTTGGGACCTCATTCCCCTGTTGCACATCAAGGGAGTCCAGGGACAGGACGAGGAGAACGGTTTCCAGATGAAAGATGGGAGATTGGGGTGAGATCTTAGGGAGAAATGTTTTCCTGTGAGGGTGGGGAGGCCCTGGAACAGGTTGCCCAGAGCAGTGGTGGCTGCCCCATCCCTGGAGGGGTTCAAGGCCAGGTTGGATGGGGCTTGGAGCACCTGATCCAGTGGGAGGTGTCCCTGCTTGTGGGCAGGGATTTGGAGTTTGCCATTTGGGAATGTCCCTTCCAACCCAAACCGTTCCATGGTTCTCACAGCGTGTCCTGTTTTCTGGGGGGAGAAGACTACTTGGCTGCTTCAGGTCCTTTCCAGCCCTCACAGGCAGGAAGGCTTCCATCATTGGGAGCTTCTGTTCATCTCCTGCAGACCTGCAGGTCCTTTCCAACTTAAGATGTTCTATGTCCTAGGGTCTAGAGTGCAATCCCTTCCACTCTGGGTCTCAAGAATCACCTTAGCCCTTTGTTTTGCCCTGCTGAAGACCTGTTCAGAGTGAGACAGTTTTAATTAGCAGTTAATCGGAGGCTGCACCAGCCTGCACAAAACACCCCAGCTCAGAGCGGAGTCAGGAGTAGAAAGGAACTTGTGTTTGTCCTATCCGTTGGCATATCCTGATATTTATTGCCTTTCTGTCCAGGTTCTTCTATCTGTACCACTTTGCCTTCTACGCTTACCATTATCGATTCAACGGGCAGTACAGCAGCCTGGCGCTTGTCACCTCCTGGCTCTTTATCCAGGTGAGTGACATCAGCGCTCGGACACTGGAGCCAGGCTGTGGAGTTGGTCCCAGTCTTCTCACTCAGAGGGTCGGGCTGGTTAAATTGTCGCATGGTTGGTGTTAACCGCAAAGCCAGTGGGAGCAAAGTGAAAGAAAATCATCTGCATTTTGGGCTTTATCAGACTTCTTGTCGAGCTGAGTTATTTGTATCCAAATAACTGTCTAACTGTCCATCTGTCCAATAACTCCAAACTGTCCCTGGTTTGGAGATGGAACAGCAGAAGGAGGTGATTGAACAGCAGGACTTTTTGGTTGTTTGCTGGCTCAAATCCAGCCACGTGGCTGACAAGAGGCTGTTCGCTGGCGAGTTTTGGAAGGTGTTAGGGAAAGATTTCTATCCTGTCTTTCTGGAAGAAATCCCTCTCAGGATGTCCTGTGTGGAGGCTGAGGGGAGGGTCAGGTCTGTGCGGGGAAGGTGCTGGTGAGACCAGCTCCAAATTGATGTCTCCGATATCCTGCTTCAAGCAAACCTTTTGTGTGTCTCTGGCTGTTGGCCTGGCCCGCTTCTCCAGGCTAAAGTGGTTTTACTCCATTGCCTGTCCTCGGAGAGAAACCATCAAAGCAGCTTGCAGGGATTGTAGTAGAAGGAATAAATCCTTCCAAAATTTCAGATAGCCTCTTGGCAGTCGGAGCAGCTGAATTCTGCAGTCACTGACTTTACAGTAGAAGGAAGGAGTAGTTTTCCCAAGGTGTATCTAGGATCCAGGGAGTGACTCCTTTCCCTTTGTCTTCCCTAGCATTCAATGATTTACTTCTTCCACCACTACGAGCTGCCAGCCATTCTCCAGCAGATCAGGATCCAGGAGATGCTGCTGCAGAATCAGCAGGTGGGCCAGGGGACACAGACGACACTCCAGGACAACCTCAACAACAACACTACAGCCGCTGCTGTCGATGTGGGGAGCCGCCGGCCCCCGCTGGCCGCTGGGCCCTCTGGAGAGGGCAACAGCCCCGCTGCCCTGACTCCCAGCGAGGCCTCCAGCGTCATCGCCGCCGCCACAGCAGCTTCGGTCGGCAGCGATCTGAACTGGGTGGCCGAGACAGCCGCCATCGTTACCGAAGCCTCGTTTCTCTCTGACCTGAGCACCACTCTGCTGGAGCCAAACGTGGTGCACGAAACCATGGCCAACGGGAACCCTCAGGATGCTGCTGCCGCCTCTGGTTTGGTTGCCCGCATCAGAGTCAGCAGCGACCACCCAGAGACGGCGATGGGCTCCATCACCATAGAAGTCACTTCGACATCGGTGATGGCTGCAGCGGATGTTTCCCCTGCCGCAGAGGCGGCCCCGGCCGTACCCCCTGTCCCACTGTGGGAGGAGGAGGCCTCTATCCCCAGCCTTTCCCTCCCTGAGCAGACTGAGGCTGTCGAGGGCCCCCACAGCCGAGCAGAACCTGGTGGCAAGAACTGCGTTGCGCACAGCAGCGTGGCAGAAACCCCTCTGGCCTCTAGGGAGGACGCTGATCCTGACAGACCGTTGGGCCAGGCTCCTGGGGACCGGGGGGAAAGCGGCCTGTGCGCAGTGCCAGCGGATAGCACACCAAGCTCTAGACTGTGCTCAGAGCCAGACTCGAGGAACCTGTTGTGAGTCCTTCTTGCTGTGATTCTGGACTGCCAAGAAGGCATTTGGATTTTGTTTGTTACTATTTCTCACTTCACCATCATCCTTAACCCATGAATTCCTCTTAGCGGAGGCAGAGCAGCTGGGACAGAGAAAAGGTGCTGCAGTGAACTTCCCTGGGAGAAGCGCGTGTGTGCTTATGTCTGAGAGGCTGAGGGAGGGATGAGGTGTTTCCTCCCACGGCCTGCGCAGCTCCGTCGCCTCGTGCATGGCTGCAGGCGAGCAGACTGCCCACTGGAGCCCTGCACTTGGCTCCGTGCTGCAGCTTTTGTGCCCCTGATTGCTCCAGCTTTGCCCCGTGCGGGTGTATTTGCGGTCTGAGTGCTGCTCACGAGTGTGACCGGGTTTGTGACAGCCCACGCCTGGGTGTGTTGCCGCATTCTGGTGAGAACAGCAGCCGCGTGTGGATGGAGAGAGCGTCTTCAGACCTTCTTGGGAGAGCCACGGAAGGCAGAGGAGAAACCTGGTGAATGTTCCTTCTCCTGGAGGGAAAAGAAGCATAAACGTTTCCTCAGACGCTAGATCTGCCCATGCCAGGGCAAAGCTGGGCGGTAACCAAAGCAAAAATTGCATTTCAGCCCCATTTTTTTCTGTCCTTCCGTCTTGGTCAGTGGGTTTGGGGGTAGAAGCTGCTATGCTCAGGTTTGAGCTTCCATCCCGGCAGAGATGCTTTTGGCTGGGCTTGGCCGCAGCGGGATCGATTCCCTGGAGAAGTGCTGGTGGCCTCTGGGAGGGCTTGGGGAGTTTGGCCTCTCTTAGGTGTATGTGGCCAGCTTGAAGTGGGAGCTCCCAGCAGAAGGAAACGATCCCAGGCGTTGCCTGCTGGGAGCTGTTGTGCATGTGAGTGTCTAGGGATGTCTCTGCTTCCAGAGCGGGTGGTGTAGTTTGCTTTTCAGTGCCTTGTCCTTTCCGCGGGACACGTTTGTGTTTCAGATCAGCCCCATCTCAGAGCAGAGATCGGCTTTTTGCTGACTGAACTGACTGGTGTGCGAGATGATTTAGCAAAGAACCAAAACACTAAAGCCAAGACACTTCAGCTCATTTTCCCTCCTTTCCCTGGCAGCGGAGATGGAGCTGGCAGTGCCTGACCCCTCTGCAATGCGGCTGGCTGAGCTGGGGGGCCCAGGACGGGCTCCGGCTGGACCCACACAAGGATACAAATGGTAGGAAAAGCGGAGCGACGCAGGAGTATGGTGTATCTATAGGGCTGAGAGGAGCCTGGGGAGTGACATGGCCAGGGCAGCGCTGGGAGGTGGCACCAGGGGCCTCTGCTCTTTGTAGGTCACTGTAGAAGGGTCCCTGAGTTCATCCTCATCTCTCCATAGCCGAGGAGCATCCGTGGAGTCCATCTCCCTTGGAGGGCTCTTGTGTGCGTTTCCTTGTCTTCCACCAGGAAAGGGTTTCCTGTTGGCACTCTGGGGGCTTGGAGCCCCCCCGCTTCTTTTTCTGCATTTCCCATCTAGATGCCCCCCTCTTTTTGGTCTTCATTTTGTCTCTCAAGCCCTGGGTGTTGCTCTGGGGAACACAGAAGCCTGCTCGGACCAGCAGAGCCGATCTTCCTGCCACCAGCCTTCCCAGGAAGGGGCCTGGATGGAGACTGGCTCCCTGCTTCCAGCGTGGATGTGCCAGAGAGCAAGGAATGATCGTGGGCTTCTAAGAGGAAAGGGGAGGGAAACAAACCAAATGATTTGATGAATGAAGAGTAGAGTTCATTCTATTTAATTAATGTACAAAATGTGTTTGTATATAATAATAAATACGGTATCTAACAGCGCCTGTGGCGTCCTGGGAGCAGTTGTGCTGAGCTCCTGCTGGAAGTTGAGGTGCAAGGAGCATCCTTGTGGTGCGAGTGCAGCACACGAAGTACTCCAGAGTGCCGTCATCCTTCCCAGCATGGCTCGGAGTGGAGATGGAGCTCAGCAGCCTCTGTGCAGGTGGAGATATGGGTTGGGAAGTTCTCTGGCTGTGCTGTCACCCTGGATGCCCACAGTTATTGAACCCCCTTCCCTGGCAGAGGCGAGGGGAGCGTGCTGAGCCTGCAGCCTCTCTGCACTCTGTGTGAGCTGGGAAACTGGCCACCCTGGTGCCATCCAGCTCACCATCTGCTCCAGTGAGGCTCTATTTCTGGTTTGAGGTGGAGCTCAGCCTGGCTTTGCTGTGCTGGGGCTGCCTCTCCCAGAGGGAAGGTTGGAGTTTTGGTCTCTCCTGCTGTCCCATCAGGGCTACTTGCCCTCCTCCTGCCCGCTGTCCTGCAGCGGGGCTGGGCTGGGCCTGCGGAGGAGGGAGGAGAAGGGTTACCCTGGCCCCATGCTTTGCTGGGATGAGAGAAAAAGCAGACTTCATTTTTCCTCCATCATCTTTATTTACATGGGTTAAAAACACGGCGCTGCCGAAGGCTCTGCTGGCAGCTGGGCTGCACTTTGGGGGCTGCAGGGACCTCTTCTTTCCTCCCATCTCCTCTCCCCTTCCCCAAAACTGAACCCTCCATCCAAGGCTGCTCCCTGCACTTCGAAGCCCCCATCGCTGGTGGGACGGGAGCTGTGGGAGAGATGGACTTGGGGAAGGGAGTGAGCCGCAGGACACCCCCTCCAAGGGCCTTTTTCCTTCCCTTGCTCCTCTTCCTGCTCCGAGCAAGGGCAGTGGGTGCGTTCTGCCCTACCCACCTTCCCTGCAGGGTGTTTTGGGGGCTATCCCAGCCCCCCACCCCACATCACCTCTCCTCCCGGGGTTCCTCCGGTGCCGACAGTGCCCGGTTGCTCTTCGCCGTGCCCAGCACGGCCACCAACTCGCTCTTCCTCACCAGGGCTGCACGCAACTGGTCCCTCATCTCCTGGATCTTCTCCTCCAGCTCCCGCAGCTCACTCTCGCTGGCCGCCCTGTCCGGAGGCTGCGGTGCCTGTCCATTCCCAGGATGCCAGGGGGGCTCCTCGGCTTTGTCCAGCTGGAAGCGCACCCGTCGTGCCTCCTTCCGCAGGACACTCCAGGGCTGTTCTGCCATTGGCGCCTGCCTGGGCTGGAGGTCACATCTTTTTGGAGAAGGAGGAGAAGGGTTGAGATGGTGCTTGAAGGTCCATCGGTGTCCCCCAGGATGGTGGGTGCCCATGGGGAGGAGGAGAGCAGGGCAGTTACCTCTGCTCCAGGCTCAGCCGCTGGCTCCTCTGCTCCTCCGTGCCCGTGTTCAGAGCCCGGTGGATCTTCTGTGGGGCACAAGGGGAGAGTGAGATGGAGGTGATGGTCTGGGGGTTAACCAAGGAATGGTGTTCTAGGGGTTAACCAGGGGTGATGGTCTGGAGATTAACTGGGAGATGATGGTTCAGGATTGAACCGGAGGGTGATGATCTGAGGAATCAACCATGGAGTGATGGTCTGGAGATTAACTGGGAGATGATGGTTCAGAATTGAACCAGAGGGTGATGATCTGGGGAATCAACCAAGGGGTGGTGGTGGTCTGGGGGTTAACTGAGAGATGATGTCTAAGCGTTGTCATAGTGTGGGAGTTAATCAGGCGATGATGGTCTGGAGGCTAAGCAGAAGGTGGTGGTCTGAGGGTTAACCAGGGAATGGTGGTCTGGGGGTTAACTAGGGAGTGGTGAACCGGGGGTTATCCAGGGGATGATGGTCTGAGAGTTAACGAGGGGATGACAATCAGGGGCTTATTAACCAGAGGATGGTCATCTGGGGGTTAACTAGGGAGTGGTGAACCAGGGGATGATGGTCTGGGGGTTAACCAGGGGATGACAGTCCAGGGTTTAACTAGAGGGTGATGATCTGGGGGATAATAATCTAGGGATTAACTGGGACTGGTGAACCAGAGGTTAACCAGAGAGTGATGGTCTGGGGGGTTAAAGAGGGAACGGTAATCTGGGAGCTAAACCAGGGGGTGATGATCTAAGAGTTAACCAGAGAGTGATAGTCTGGGGAGTTAACCAACGTGGGGTGGTCTAGAGGTTAGCTGGGAAATGATGGTCCGGAGGCTAAGAGGGAGTTGATGGTCTGGGAGTTAACCAGGGGGTGGTGGTCTGGGGTTAATCGGGGTGATGGTGCGGGGCTGGAGGAGGGCAGAGGTGGTTCGAGAGCAAAGGGGCAGTGGCAGAGAGGTCTCTGGGGCTCCGGTTGAGCCCCTTCCCACCAGTCCCCACCTGGCTGGTGTGCAGCCAGTAGTTGAATTTCTTCTTGCGCTTAATGCGGGGCAGGACGAGACGGTAGAAGACGTGTTCGCCCAACGAGGTGAGCAGCGACCCGCTGAGCCCGATGCAGAGCAGCACGAAGAGCCCCGAGAAATGGTAGATGCCCATCTGCAGGGTCTGCGGGCAAAGCGAGGGGGTGTTGGCCAGGTTGGCGTTGGGGCGCAGCTCCTGCCCCGCTCCTTGGTGGATAATCCCCCCTGTGTGGGGCTGGGGGCCGCTCCCAGGGCAGGGGGGGATGCTCTGCTCTCCGAGTGGGCCACAGAGAGGGGCGGCCACCAGCCAAATTCTGAGCCGCGAGGGAAGGCAGATGTGGGGGAGCAGCTCCCAGCTCAGCTCCTGACCCGCTCGCTGGCGGATAACCCCCCCTGTGCCGGGGCTGTTTGGGGCTGTGCTCCCCAGCAGGGCCACGTGCGCTGGTGCTGTGGGTGATGGTGGCCGCTTGCCGGATTCTGAGCCTACAGGGGCAGCCGGATTGGGGGAGTCGGGGCACAGCTCAGCTCCTGACCCACTCCCCGATGGATAACGCACCCCAGAGCTCCCCCTGAGACCCAAACCTCTGTGACGGCGAAGACACGCTTGCCACAGGGCACCATCTTGTACCACTTGTCGTGCAGGAGGTCCATGAATCCGGCCGATTTGTAGCGGCTGATGAACTCGGAGATGTTGGACGTCAGCGGCGAGTTCTGGGGGAGCCCAATGCCGTAACCTGGGGAAGAAGGAGAAAGAGCAAACGCCCCGGTGTGGGGAACGCGGAGCGGGGACCCTGCATGGCCATGGCAGAGCATGGGCACATCCCAGCCACAGCCAGCGAACACGCGCGTGTGCGCACACAGAGCATGTGTGTGTGTGTGTGTGTGCTCACACACAGCCCCTGCAGAGCATATGTGTGTGTGTGTGTGCTCACACACAGCCCCTGCAGCCTGTGCACATGCGTGTGCACACACACAGAGTCCCCCCATCCATCTCGTACGTGTGCACGTGCACATATACGCACACACTCTGCAGCCTGTGTGCACACGTGTGTACACAGAGAATTCCCTAAGCCACCACAGGCGTGTGCACACACACAGAGCACTCACGCATGTGAATGCAAACACACACAGAATCTCTGCAGCCTTTGCACGCCTGTGTGCACACACAGGGTCCCCTAATCCAGCACAGGCGTGTGCACACACACAGAACTCCTGCAGCAGCACACGCATGTTAATGCACACACACACAGAGCCCCTGCAGCCTGTGCACGTGTGCACACACACAGAGCACTCACGCATGTGAATGCAAACACACACAGAATCTCTGCAGCCTTTGCACGCCTGTGCACACACGCACAGGGTCCCCTCAGCCAGCACAGGTGTGTGCACACACACAGAGCTCCTGCAGCAGCACACGCATGTTAACGCACACACACACAGAGCCCCTGCAGCCTGTGCATACACTGTGCACACACACAGACCCCCCCACCTGCCACAACCCCCCCCCCAAACCTTCAATGGCGAAGGGTTTGCCCACAGTCAGCAATTTGCAGTCGGAGTCGATGGTGACCTCGTAGTCCAGCAGCGACTTGTCCATGATGAAGGCGTTGAGCTTGGGGGGTTCCGTCCTGCACCAACACGGGGGGACCCTCAGGGATGGAGCTGCTCCCCACCTTCCTTGAGGTGTGTCCCCCCCCAACCTGACAGCCCTCAATGAAGATAAGGGGTGTGGGGCAATGGCTGAGGGGGTGCGGATAGCTGAGGGGAGACCTCATCGCTCTCTGCAGCTCCTGGAAAGGAGGTTGGAGACAGGTGAGTGTTGGGCTCTTCTCCCAAGGGATGGGTGATAGGATGAAAGAAAACAGCCTCAAGTTCCACCAGGGAAGGGTTAGACTGGATATTAGGGAAAATTCCTTCACTGAAAGCTTGGTGAAGCCCTGGCAGCGGAGTCACCACCCCTGGAGGGGTTCAAAGCATGTGTAGATGTTGCACCTCAAGACCGGGTTTAGTAGGGATGGAGGTATTGGACTGAGTGAGCTTAGAGATCTTTTCCAACCTCAATGATTCTATGATTCCATGATCACGTCTGCCCTAGGAGAGGTAAAAGGAGGGGAGACACCCTGCCATGCCCCTCCTGGCCCTCACTTGAGCATGGTGACGCCGGCGGGGGTGGTGGGGACGTTGTAGCGCCGCATGTACTCGTGCATCTCAGGGAAGCTCTTCTTGATGTACTCCTCGGCGCTGCTCTCCCACACCGTGCCGAAGCGGAAGCCCTGCGAGGGGTGATGGAGCTGGAAGGAGGTACCAGAGCATCAGTACCTCCAGCCCAGGTGGGAACAGCCTCCCCGGCTCCCTGGGGACATGTCCCCAAGCCCTGGACACTGGGATCTGGGCAGCTGTGGAGATGCAGTTCTTGTGGGGTGGCTGGTAAGGAGCCCCCATCACCAAGAGCAGCCTCAGGATTAATCCACTTCTCCCTCACCCTGGAGCTGAGGCCGGGATTGGAGGAGACAAAGCTCCCTGGTGGGCGTGGGAAGACCCCTCACATCTTCAGGAGGGGTTGTGCTGCACAACCAGGGCTGGAGAGACCTTACATGTTCATCCCAGCAGGGAAGGTGCAGCAGAAAGGACAGATGTCCCCACACACCACCCCTTCCCTGGACTTCAGCCCCATCTCACCCCACCTGAAGCAGCGCAGATGCTCTCCTACCTTTGGGTCATGGATACCCGAGAGCTCCTCGAAGGTCTTGTCCCCCACCATGACGGCCGCGAGGTTGGCCGTGTAGCTGGAGAGCACCAGGAGGCAGAAGATGGCCCAAAGGTTCATGAGGAAGCGCCCAGTGCAGCACTTGGGTGTCTTACTGGACACGGTGCGCCCAAAGAGGATGGCATAGCAGAGGTTGAGGGCTGAGGAGTAGGAGAAGATCTTCATGCGATTGCGGCCGTGGGGTGTCATGCCGTAGGGGCTCTTCCACTCATACAGGGTGAGGAAGAGCGCGGTCATGTGCAGGGCTACGAAGATGCCCACCCACATAGTCCAGTGCAAGGGCCACATGAAGGCCCCGATAGGCGACGCCGTGTCCTTGGTCCTCACCAGAATTCCCAGGCTGGTGGAAAAGAAGGGACTGGTGAAGTCAATGACTTTACTCCGTGCCGAGTTGATGCTGAAAGAGGTGACGGCCATGTGGGCCGTGCCGCTGAGCAGGTCTCCCACCAGCCCCGTCCACCGCCCGTTCTTCCAGGCTCCGTATTTCCCATCTCCAACGATGTAGAGCTCAAAGTCGAAGGGCACATCCTCCGCCAGCTTCTCCAGAAGGTCGATGCAGTACCCGTAGCAGCACTTCTTGTACGCCCGCGGCACCGAGCCGTTCTCGGCACTCAATTCCTCAAAGAGAGCATCCAACACGGCGGAGTCGTTGGTGCCGGGGTCCAAGCAGAGCTGGCCGGCCGGGCAGCTCCCGTCCTCGTCCGCCTCCCTGGTGAAGACGAAGGGGTGCTCCACCAGCGTCACCACCCGCAGCCTCATGCGGGTCCCACTGGCCCCGTCGCTGGGGCTCTTGCGCTGGCGGTGGCTCTGCCAGGCGCCTTCCTCCAGCTCCAGCTTGCCGTGCTGCCAGGTGCCCACCGTCACCCAGGTGGGGTCTCCGCGTGAGTCCAGCTGCAGGCTCCAGATGTGGAACTGCTGCTCCGGCCTCACCACCATCCCGTTCTTCACCTGCAAAGGTCCCGTCCGGCCATGGAAGGACGTGTTGGCCAAGAACCTGGTGGTGGGAAGAGGATGAGGAGGGTGTCGTAGCTCCAGCATCAGTGGTTCCAGGGCCACGGCCGGGAGGAGTGAGGGATAGAGTTTGGGACTGGGCGAAGTGGCACAGACAAGGGCAGGGAGGAGGAGGAGGATGCAACCCTGCTGCCTGGCCATGGATGGACGTGTTGGCCAAGAACCTGGTGGTGCAAGGAGGAGGAGGAGGATACAACCCTGCTGCCTGGCCATGGATGGACGTGTTGGCCAAGAACCTGGTGGTGCAAGGAGGAGGAGGAGGATACAACCCTGCTGCCTGGCCATGGATGGACGTGTTGGCCAAGAAGCTGGTGGTGCAAGGAGGAGGAGGAGGATGCAACCCTGCTGCCTGGCCATGGATGGACGTGTTGGCCAAGAAGCTGGTGGTGCAAGGAGGAGGAGGAGGATGCAACCCTGCTGCCTGGCCATGGATGGATGTGTTGGTCAGGAACCTGGTGGTGCAAGGAGGAGGAGGAGGCTGTCACAGCTCTGGCATCACTGGCTCCTGGACCACAGCCAGGAGGAGCTCAGGACCGAGGGATGGAGCTCAGGACCAGGAGCAGCATTTGCTCTGGCACAGACAAAGGCAGGGAGGAGGAGCAGGATGCGGCCCTGTTGCCCTCTCCACGCTGGCAGGGCCAAGTGTTATTAATATTTATAGAGCAACTCCACTCGGGCAGCGTTCAGGAGATGCGAAGTGACATGTGTCCGTCCTCCCCCCGTGCATCAGGCACAAATCGTGTCCAGGGGACGCAGCGGGAACGGGAGCGGAGCTGAGCCCCACGGCAGCGGCCGCACACAGCGGGGACCACGCTGCGCTCTGGGCTCCCCCAGCTCTGCCCTCGCCCCATCCCAAGGCTGGGGAACAGCCCCCCGTTGTGCACCCCGATACGATGGAGCCCCCCCAACCCCTTCCTTACCGGGAAAGCAGAACCCCCGAGGTCTCGCCGCGCGCTCGCTGCCTATCGCTGCAGTTCGCCATTGCCTGCAGGAGAGCCAAGTCCGGGTGGACGCGGGCAGCACTGGCGACGGCGTGGGACACCAGTTGCACCGCGTCTTGGATGAAGACCTCCAGCGGTGGCCGGTTGACCTCCCCGAAGGCCAGCAGCCCCAGGGGCAGCCCGTCGGTCTGCAGCTCGCTGGCACTGAGCGGGGAGCCCAGCACCCAGTGGAAATCCTGCAGCAGCAGCCCTGACTCCTCGGCCGCCTGGAAGATGAGCCGAGCGTGCCGCAAGCCACAGCCGAGCACCAGCACGGGGCTGGAGAGAGCCTGGAAGCGCTCCCGGTGCTGCTGGAGGTAGCTGGTAGCCCCAGGCTTGTCCAGGTAGCCGAGGTCCAGGATGGCATGGAGGAAGAGCTGAGAGCGGTGAGCCCAAAGGTCAAGGAAGATGGAGATGTCCCAGGGGTGGCAGAGCACCGCGCTGGTCTCCTGCCAGTTGTTGGCCTGCAAGATGCTCACCAGCACGTCCACCAGCATCTCCAGCGAGCCCTGCAGCTCCATGTGGAAGTGGAAAGGGCTCTGCCAACATACGGGGGTTGTGGCTGCCACCCTTCCCCGAGGGAAGAGCGCGGGGGGCAGCAGCAGGCAGGATCCCTCCCGGCCCAGAGCCACCCCATCCACCCCGAGGAGATGGTGCTGCACCCACGAGCCGGAGGGATGCCCAGAGGGAGAGCCAAGGGAGGAGACCTCCCATGGGATCCCCCAGTTGGGTGGGTGACTCTTCTTGGCAGCGTGTTGTGCATCCCCACGCGTTCCCACCCCAGCGCCGTGCAGCCGGCACGCTCCAAGGACGCGCCGCTCGCCAGGCAGCAGACGAGCACGTGTGGAGACGGCACAGCCTGCGCACCTTCGGAGAGGCTGGAGGGACACGGGGACCGCGGTCCTGCCCTGTGCTGGGACACCGGTCACCTCCACTCCAGCATCGCCCCAAATGGGACCTGGGCAGAGGGGTTCGTCCCCAAGTGGGACCCGGTGAGGGAAGGGAGAGGGACAAATCCACCCCAAGGACACGGAGCTGGGAGAGATCTCGGCTTGGCAGGGTTTGGGCTGGGAAAGGTGGCACTGGGGCAAATAGATGCCCTTCCCAGGACAACTGGGAAGGACTGGGGGGATCCAGGGTTGGACTGGGATTGGGAAGGGCTGCCAGGGGAGCCGGGGAAGCTGCCTCCAAGTGGGAGCTGGGATAGAGCCAGGCAGGGGGCCCGGAGAGAGACAAGACTGGATCTTGGATGAATCTGGGATGCAGCCAGGATGGAGCTGGTATGGAGGTGGGAATTGAGCCAGGATGGGGCTGGAATGGGGCTGCGGTGGAATTACGATAGGGGCCGGGATAAAGCCAGGGTGAGGCTGGGATTAATCCGGGATGGGGGTCAGGATAGAGACAGGATGACGGTGGGAATGGGGGTGAGATGGGAGCTGGAGGGGAGTCGGAATGCAGCGAGGATGGAGGGCTGGGACAGAGCCGGGATTGGAGACAGAAGGTGATTGGGATGGGAGTCAGGATGGAGCCAGGATGGAGCCCAGAGGGGAGACGCTGGGATAAAGCTGGGATACGAGTCAGGATGGAGCCGGGATTGGAGCTGGGAGGGGGGCCTGGATTGGAGCAGGCATGCAGCCGGGAGAGGGACCCCCGGGATAAAACAGGGATTGGAGCGGAACGAGCAGGGGGGGTGGAGTGGGAATGGGAGAAGGAGGGTGGGAGAGAAGGAGGGAGGGGGAGAAGGAAGAGAGAGGAAAGGAGAGAAGGAAGGAGGGAGGGAGGGAGGGAGGGAGAGGGAGGGAAGGAGGGAGGGAGGGGAGAAGGAAGAGGGAGGGAGGGAGGGAGGGAGGGAGGGAGGGAGGGAGGGAGAAAAGGAGGGAGGGAAGGAAAGAGGGAAGGGGAGAGGGAAGGGGAGAGGGAAGGAGAGAGGGAAGGGGAGAGGGAAGGAGAGAGGGAAGGAGGGAAGGAAGAAGGGAGGGAGGGAGGGAGGGAAGGAGAGAGGTAGAGAAGGAGGGAGGAAGAGAAGGAGGAAGGGAAGGAGGGAGGGAGCTCTGTGTCCCGTCGGTCTCTGCAGCCGCACCGGAGCATCCCGGGAGCGGGTTCGGGGTGGGTTCTGGTTCTGGGGTGCGGGTCGAGGTTCTGGGGGTGAGTTTGGGCTGGGCTGTGTGTGCAGGCTCGGATTCGGGTTGAGGGGCGGGTTGGGGCGCAGGTGCGGGTTTGGCTGCGGGTGCGGGTCGGGGCAGGGCTGTACGTTCGGGTGCGGGTTCGGGGATGCGGGTTCAGCACGGATAAAGGTTCTGGGGTGCGTGTTGGGGTTCACTGCCGGTCTTACCTGCGCCGGGCAGGGCAGGGGCCCGCGGCTGTCCAGGAGGCTGAGGAAGGGGATGCGGAGGGCGGAGGCGAAGAAGTGGAGCTGCAGCAGCTCCCGCCGGGACCGGGGCACCCCCAGCACCGCCGCCGCCCCGCGCCCCGCCAGCGCCCCGCACAGCCACCGCGCCAGAGAAACGGGGTCCCGCGCCGCAGGGCCGCCCCCCGCCACCTCCAGGCTGAGGTTTTGGGGTAACCCCGGTCCCCCGAGACCCGTCCCGGTCAGAGCGGCTCGGAGCCGGGAGCGGCCGGGGGGCAGCAGAGCCCCGAGGCGAACGGAGGGACCGGGGAGGGTCTGCGGGATGCGGCAGGGATGCGGGTGTCCCCCCGCAGCTCCCAGAGCCGCCGCCAGCAGACACAGCGTCTGCAGCCACGGCATCGCACCGCACCCCGGAACCCGCACCCCGAAACCCGCTCCGGATCCGCCTCTGCGCCCCAAACCCCCTCCGGATCCGCCTCTGCACCCCGAAACCCCCTCCGGATCCGCCTCTGTACCCCAAACCCCCTCCGGATCTGCCTCTGCACCCCAAATCCTGCACAGGATCTGCCTCTGTACCCTAAACCTCTCACCGGATCCTTCTCTGCACCCCAAACCCTACTCTGGATCCACCTCTGTACCCCAAATCCGGCTCCGGATCCGCCTTTGCACCCCAAACCCCGCACAGGATCTGCCTCTGTACCCCAAACCCCCTCCGGATCCGCCTCTGTACCCCAAACCCCCTCCGGATCCGCCTCTGTACCCCAAACCCCGCACAGGATCTGCCTCTATACCCCAAATCTCGCACCGGATCCTTCTCTGCACCCCAAACCCTGCTCTGGATCCACCTCTGTACCCCAAATCCCGCTCCGGATCCTTCTCTGCACCCCAAAACCTGTTCTAGATCCGCCTCTGCACCCCAAATCCTGCACAGGATCTGCCTCTGTACCCTAAACCTCTCACCGGATCCTTCTCTGCACCCCAAACCCTACTCTGGATCCACCTCTGCACCCCAAACCCCGCACAGGATCCGCCTCTGTACCCCAAACCCCGCACCGGGTGTTCCCCCCCACCCCAAACCCCACGCCCTAAACCCCGCACCCCAAACCCCGCACCCTAAATCCGCAACGGATCCTCCCCCGCAGCCCAAACCCCGCACCAGCTCTGCCTCTGCACCCCAAACTCCGCATCGGATCAGCCTCCACACCCCAAACTCCGCACCGGATCCGTCCCCGCACCCCAAACCCCGCACCGGATCCGCCCCCAACCCCGCACCGGTCCCGTCCCCTCCCCGCACCGGATCCGCACCCGCACCCGCCGCCTCCTGGACCCGCTCCCCGCACCAATCCAACACCCGGACCCGCACCCGCCGCCTCCTGACACCGCCCCGGCTCCGTCCAGACACGCTCCCGGCTCCGTCACCTCCCCGCCCCGCACCGGCGCCTCCCGGTCACGCACATCCCGCACCGCGGTCCCACACGAGATCCGGCTCCGCTCCGGATCCAGCCCCTATCCCGGTTCCCGCAGCTCCCTCCTCCCCCTCAGCCCCTCCTTCCCCGCCCGGTGTTGCCGTGGAGGGATGGATTTTGGGGTCCCCGCGGCTTCCAGGTGTCCCTGCAGCCTTTGGACCGCCGGGATCTTCCTCCTCCTCCTCCTGGAAGGCGATGCTAGCGCTCCCTGCCACAATCCGGGCTCGGTGCTGAGCCAGGCTTGGAGCCATCAGCTGCCCCCCAACCCCGCCCCGGATCCCTTCATCCCATCACCATCAGACACAGACTCAAAATCGGGGGTCCCGGCGGCTTTTGGACCACTGGAACCTTCGTCCTCTTGGCAGACGGCGATGCCAGTGCCCCCCAGCCCGGGCTGGATGGAGCCCCTCAGGGTGGGTGCTGAGCTGGATTTGCAGTTGGCAACTGCCCCTCATGGCACTCCAAATCCCTCTGTCCCATCATGATCAGACACAGCCTTGAAATCGAGGGTCCTGACTGCTTTTGGACCACTGCAACCTTCCTCCTCCTCCTCCTCCTGGATGGTGATGCCAGGGAGAAGCCCCTCAGGGTTGGTGCTGAGCCAGGTTCAGAGCTGTCACCTACCCTTCCCCACCGGCCCCTCCATCCCTCCACAATCAGAGGTGCAGCCTCAAAATTGGGCTTTGGACCACCAGGACCCTCCTCATCCTCCTCCCAGACGGCGATGCCAACGCTCTCCCCCCCAGCTGAGGTTCGGTGCTGAGCCAGGCTTGGAGCCACCAACTGCCACCCACCCCACCTTAGAAGCCCTTCATCCCATCACGATGAGAGACGCAGCCCCAAAATCTGGGGTGGGGGGGGTGTCTTGGCTGCCTTTGGACCAACAGGACCTTCCTCCTCCTGGATGGCAACGCTTGGGAGAAGCCCCTCAGGATTGGTGCTGAGCCATCAACTGCCCTCCCATCCCAACATCCTCCATCCTTCCACAATCAATGATGTAGCCTCAAAATCTGGGGGTTCTGGCGGTCTTTGGACCACCAGGACCTTCCTCCTCCTCCTGGATAGTGATGTTAGTGCTCCCGGCCAGGCTCAGAGCAGTCAATCCTCCCCCTGCCCAGGTCCCTCCACCCCTTCCCAATTAGAGACACAGCCTCAAAATTGGGGGTCCCAGCTGCCTTTGGACCACCTGGATCTTCCTCCTCCTCCTCCTCCTCCTCCCAGGCAGCAACGTCAGCACTCCCTGCCATAGCCCAGGCTGGGAGGAGCCCCTTAGAGTGGGTGCTGAGCCAGGCTCAGCGCCACCAACTGTACCCCCAACTCCACCCAGCCCCCAAAATCAGGAGGTCCCGGGGTCCATCCTGCTGCGTGGGGCAGGGGCAAACAGCCCCCCACCCCCCACTCCACAGCAGCTTTGCAGCAAGAGAAAGTGGGGGTCCCCCCCCTCCTCAGCCACAGCAGGGAAACTGAGGCACAGCCACGGAGCGTAAACATCAGGTGCCAGGGAGACTGAAGCCACCACCAAATTAATCCGAAGAAGAAAGCGAGCGCCGAAGCCGAATACCAGCTGGCAAAAAGAAAAAATATTGATCACCAGACAAATTTAATGACTCACAGCTAATGAATTCCCCCTGCGGAAATGGGCCCGGAGGGGGGAGGCCGTCAGAGCAAATCCTGCCAGGGAATAGGGGGGGGTCCCTTTGCTGAGGGGTGCTGGTCTCACCCTGGAGGAGGATCCTGCCCATGGGGCCCTCGGTAGCTCCTTCCACCAGGGATAAATGCAGCACAGCACTCGGAGGAGCTTTGGGGGGGGCTGGCAGGCTCTTGGCACAAAATAGCCCCCCCAAAACCCCAAATGCAGCACAGGAGGGGCCTCGCAGAGAAGCCCCATCGTCCCCCCAAGTGCAACCCCCATCACAAACCCCACTGGGGAGCCGGGCGAGAGGGAGGGCTGTGCCTTCCTTGGGGGCTCAGGGCTCTCCCCAAGACAGGGACACGCTCCCATCACAGCCTCTGCTTCCATCTGGTGTCCCCAAGGCAGGGACACGCACCCACCGCAGCCCCTGGTGTTCCTGAGACAGCCGCTTAACGCTGATCCAAACCGTCAGGAGGAAGGAGAGGAGCAAAAGAGGAGCGCAACACCACTTATTAAGCTAAAAGCATTATCTAAGCGAGCTGGCAGGAGCGCGGTCCGCACGGACGCCTGCGTTATTAAAGTGCACTTTAAATCAACTGCGCTTTCTTCTGGGTTATTAAACAGGCAGTGCCGTGGGTGAAGGATTCCCGAGATCCAGGGGAGCCCCTGTCAGCACCGAGGGGATAAGGAGGGACCTGCAGGGAAAAAGGCAAGCGAGCAGCATCATTTCCCTCGGACAAGGATTCCCCGCCGAGGAAGCGGTGCTGAGTTACCGAGCTCCGTGGTCGGCAGCAAGGCGCTAAAGAGAAAACCTTCAGGCATCTTTCACTATAAAAAACAAATCTTTTATGTAAAAAATAAACCTAAACAAAACCCACAACCCCCGCTGCCATGCTCGTGACGATACAAAAGGCCGATTCCCCAGAACACGGTGAAAACAGAGTAGCTGGATCCAAATATATATATAAATCGTCAACTTAACGAGATTGGAAATAGCACCTTGCTGGCCCCCCCCGCCCTCCCCCAAAGGAGACAGCCCTGTGCCCCAAAACCAGCACTCACCCCCTGAGCCCCCCAACTCCCCCCAGAGCCCCCTGCCCGCTGGACTGGGAGGAATGGGGCAGTGCGGAAGCCTGTTCCTGGGGGGCAGCATCCACCCTGCCCCTGGGTGTCCCTGGAGGGCAGGAGGTGTTTAAGCCCCCCGAAAAAGCCCCCAGCGGTGAGGGGTCCGGTGACACCAAGTAGTGTTTCCCAGGGTGGGATGGGTGGAAGGGGTCTCTAAAATCCAATCTCAAATGTAGTAAGAGGAAAAAAAAAAACCAAAACCACTTTTCTGTCTGCACTGCAGGGTCAAGTAACAAAAAGAAACAAAAATAAGGGCGAGGGAAGAGAGGAGGAAAGAGCAGGAGCTGCGTCCTGAACCCCTTCCTCAGAGCCGGTGACGCTCCTCCCGCTGTCGGCCGCTCCGAGTCTTCCCCCGCCGGCACCGAGCAGCGAATTGGGGTGAAAACAGTCCCTGTGTTGCCCTGCACGCAGCAGCCCCGCAGCCCCCACGCTTCTCTCAGTCCTGTGTCATTGAACGGATGTCAGACGGAGCGGGCAAAGGCTCCGGTGTGTGCCGCGTGGCCGGTGCCGGTGAGGAGGCGAGCCAGGCGCGCTGGCACATCTGCGTGCGCAGGAGCCCAAGGGTGGGCTGGGTTCTTCCCCAGGAGCTGGGCAGGGAGAGGCGGAGGGGTGTGAGGGCAGGGGGTGCCTCTTCATTTGGCTGGTTTGGTGATGATGCGAGCAGAGAAGTCAAAGAGGTTCTTGTTGATTTTCCGGAGGGTGCTCACTTCCTCTTCCAGCTCGCTCACCTGGATCGTCAGGTGCTCCTGGTCACCCACCAGGTTCTGTGACAGAAAAATGTGATGGAAAAGCATCAGGAACCTGGATCTCAACTGTGGTAACTGCAGGCTGCCGCTCCCCTAAGAAAGCCCATTCCTCTTCTCCCTTCCTCCACCTCCTACCCAACCTGCAGCTCCTCCTGTCTGCACCGTCAACAAATTCCAGGGCTCCTTCCTCCCCATTCCCTACTTGAAAAGGGCCCCAGGAACCGGTTCAGCCGGAGAGAGGACCCTGTGCCAGAAGGACACGACCACATGACCCCCCTTTCCCAGCACAGCTCTCACCTTTTCCCTTGTGGAGTACATCTGCGAGTACATCTTCTCCGCCTTCTCCAGGTAGCTCTCCCCAGAGTCCTGCAGGGAGCAGACGGGAGACATGGAGACAGACAGTGAGCCCTCTCCCACTGCTTCTGGGCAGGACACCCGCCGGAGTAGCCAAAGAAACCCCCAAGCTCCAAGAGGCAAAGCAAAGACTCCAGCAGGATACGGCCATCCTTGCAGTGCAGGCAGAGCCCGGCTGGAGCTGCAGCCCCTTTCACAGAACCACAGAATGGTTTGGGTTGGAAAGGACCTCAAAGCCCATCCAGTTCCACCCCCTGCCATGGGCAGGGACACCTCCCACTGGATCAGGGGCTCCAAGCCCCATCCAACCTGGCCTGGAACCCCTCCAGGGATGGGGCAGCCAACCTGTTCCAGGGCCTCCCCACCCTCACAGCAAAACATTTCTCCCTAAGATGTCATCTCAATCTCCCCACTTTCAGCTGAAAACTGCTCCCCATCGCCCTATCCCTGCACTCTGTGATCAAAAGCCCCTCCCCAGCTTCCAGAAGGGAAGGTCCGCATGCGGGGTTGGGGTCCCTGAAGAGTCCTCTTGGGAATGCCTCATGCCGGTGTCCGCCCAGCTCCTCTCCTGGCACAGACAGAGCGTTTTGCCGGGCAGCAGGAAACGCTGGGCTCACCGTGGCACAGGCTGTGAGCAGAAGAACCTGACTGACATTGCCAAAGCAGCACTTGAGCGGTTCCTGCACGGCCGGCACGCCGTCCCCTCTGCCGCGCAGCAGGCAAACAGCCCCTCCTGGACCAGCTGCCACCTCTCCTACATGGAGCTCATCCATCAGCCGTGGCAGGGCTGCTGCTCGCCCGGAGACAGACACGGACAGAGGAGAGGGGCTCTGGGACTGCCTGCGGAGCAGCCGGGGCCGAAGGGGCTGTCACATCACTGGGATCAGTGACGGTGCTGCCAGAAATGAGGAACGGCAGCGGTGGGACGGCAGAGCCAACCTGCGCCACGGCACAAGGTTGGGAGGACAAATGACTGCAGCAGCCAGGATGGCAAGAGGAGTGCGAGGGAGGGGGAACCAGCATCGCCGCACTGGAGAATGGCGTTCACAGAGGGGGAACAGCCTCTGGCAGAAAGATGAAGATGCTGCCTGGGGGAGGCTCCGGATCAGCCTCCAGACCCCCCTACCACCATGACTGACCCTGGGGTGACTGCAAAGGGACCCCCCCCCTGCACCCCAGGCAGGACCCTGCTCTGCTTGGAGACCTTGAGTGCTCCTCTCCACTGACCTGAGAGGCCAGGGAAGAGCCTGCCTGCTCCCACTGCAAATCGCTGAATTGGGCAAATCCACCGCCTCCAAAAACAGCACTTGGAGAAGTACAGCAGCATGGGGAGAAGATCAGAACTGGCTGAGGAGCTGCTGCCAACAGCAGGCGATCAGCACCAAGTAGCCACCACTGCTGCTCCATCTGGAGGAGGAATTTTGCACCCTCTGGCACAGCCTCCCACCCCTGTCTGCCGTCTTCCCCCTCCCTTGGCCCAGTACCTGCTGGTGGAGCCCGAGGCGCAGCGTCACTCCTTCGCTCCCCTGCTCGTCGGTGCTCTCGGTGCCGTGGAGGTGTTTGCTGAATTTGGGGAGAGGCACGCTGGGTTTTCCATCCGGGTTGAACATGTTGGCTGGCGCCAGCACTATGAAGGCATTTGTAACCGGACCTGGGATGGGATAAGTGGAGGGGATAGGTCAGAATTCCCTGCTCCGGTGGGTTTGCCGCTTGCCTGGTGCTTTGGGCAGCCCGGAGGACAGAGCAGGCAGCTGCCAGGCCTCTTCCCTTCCTCTCCAGCACCTGAGAAGAGGCAGAGCCCCTCTCCCCATCCTCGGCAGTGGGGAGAAGGGATGCAGCTCCGCACTCCAGGCCAGGCAGGCAGCTCGGGGAGGAGCGGGACAGCCCGGCCGTCCTCCGCAGAGCCAGCCAGCCATCAGCGGCTGCCGCTCTCACAGCTGTCTCCTGCAATGATCTATCACACACTCTCATTTGGCAGAGCTAATGAGAGCTTTAATTACTGCCTTTACCCACCCAGGCTGCTGCTTTCTGTCAGCAAGCCACTCCGCCCCTCGTTCTGATCACCACCCGAACTCCCACCGCTGCCCCCCGCATCCCAAACATGTCAGACACAGCCCCTCAGAGCTCTGAGCCCCCTGTGCTGCCCGTAGAGCACCTCCAGCAGCCAGAGGGCTTCTGTGCGAGCAGAGCGGCTCAGTCACCTCTGATAAACCCCTGGCCATCCATCTTCCCCTGGCTGAACTCGACAGCGCAAAGGGAAAGGTTGACAGGATCCAGATGCACCTGAGCACACGCAGGCTGCTGCAGCACCCGCCCAGCGGGGCAGGATGAGGGAGGGAGCTCCGGGGGTGGCCCTGGAGGGGCTCAGAGCCACCTTAGGCTTTTGTCTGCAGAGGAGACAAACAAAACCACCTCTGATGCGAACAAGGGCTCCCTCGCCATCACCTCCCCTCCAGCTAGACAAGAGCCTGCTCCAAAACCTGACCCTCTCATGATCCAAGGCCGGATTCCACTGGCAAACCAAAGGCTCTGCCGAATACTCAGTCCAGAAGCTGTTCTGCCAGCAGTCCCAGGCTGGCTCTGAAGCTGCTCTTTGCCAACACTTCACTGTAACAAACCATTTGTTGTACTCTCCTTCCCTCCCTCCCTAAAGATGTTTACTGCTTCTTATGCAAACGTCCATTAGTGAGATCGCAGCTACTGGTTCACCAGCAACTGGAAGAGCAGTTTGGAAGAAGGAGATGAGAGAAGGGGAGAGGAGAACACCTCAAGAATCAGCCCACAGATCCCCAGACTCGGTCACCATCTGAGGCGCAGATCCCTCAGCCGCACTTGGGCCCCACTGTGGATGCAGGTCTCATCCGAGCCCAAGTCACCACAGATGCTCGGGCTCCAGGCAGTGAGTGAGGGCACAAGGACTGATCTCAGTTGGAGGAGAATACATAATCCAGCTTCCAAAACTGGCAGCTGCCAGCAGGATGGATTGGCTGGAGCCTCCCCAGGCTGGCCTTGCATGAACGAGTCTGTGCCACGTGGTGTTTGCAGAGAAAAGGACGGAAAGCAGCGTGACAGGACAGGAACCGAGGCCCAGAGGGATTTGGGGGCAGAGCTGGCAAGAGAATCAGGGAGCGCTGGCTCACTGCCTCATCCCAGAGCTCCCCAGCTTCCCCCCAGAGCAGTGCCAGCCGCGCTGGGTGACCGGGAGCCACTCTGCCTTGCCCGGCACAGTCACAGCTCATTACCCAACAGCAGCAGCCCAGTTCTCCTCAAGGTCCATGTGCCCTGCCCCTGTCTCCTGCTCCCATCAAGGACAAATAAACCTTGCTGGAAAATCCCCCTACATCCACTCTCTCTTCTCAAGCCTTGAGCCACGCTCCAACCCCCAGATCTATTTGCAGTATCGTCGTGCGGGGAGGGCAGTGGATGCTGCTTTGCCCCCAGCTCCTCGCTCTGCCCTGCGAGCAGACGGACCTCATTCTCACACCAGGCCGGAGGATGCTGTCACGTCCGCTGCAGCGGAAAAGCCTGTGTCATTCCTGCCTTGGGAATGGAAAGGCTCAGGGAATGCGGCGAAGGGGTGAGCAAGGAACAGACCTTGCTGGGAGGCTCACATCCCTGCTTGGTGAGAGAGGCCAAGGGGTGACAGTGACCTGCTGCAAACCGGCGCTGCAGGGAACTCGCTGCCCCACTAAGCCAGGCTGGAACGGCTGTCGAGGAGAGGTAGCGCTGGGACAGCAGAACGGCAGAGCCCTGGTGCAGGGAGGCTGCGCGGAGCCTGTGCTCTCCTGCGCAGAGACCCTGCCCTTACGGTACAGCTCCCTGGTGAGGGGCTCCACAGGATGGCTGCTCTTGATCCACACCGCAGCTCCCAGCTCACTCCTGGGCACGGATTAAGCACACAGCAGCAGCCCAGTAGTACCGGTGCCAGGGCTGCCAGGGAAGCCAAATTCCTGCCCGCAGGAAGAAACCAGCCAGGAGAGGCTGCAGAAAGCATCTGCACCTCATGGTCCTGGCAGCCAGCGGCAGTCAGCCCCTTCTGCCCCTGACAGGAAGAGCTTGTGTCTGTCTGCACCCCCCTGCAGCCGCAAGGAGGGTTTTAATGCCTGACTTGCAGGGAAAGCTCGCTTCCCCCTCCTCTGATGACTCACACAGCTCAGGTTTTGTTTGCTTTCACCCCTCTGGTGCGAGCAGAGCGAGGTTGGATGGGCACTGCAGTAGGTCCCCATTAGAGATGGGTCTTGGCAGCAGAAGGCTCTGCGGGCAGCAGCTTAACCACCTCTGTCCAGAGGCAGCGTCACAAAGGAACAGGGGCTGATTTTCACCACTGAAACTCTTCTCGGAGGGTTTGGGCAGCGCCTGGAGAGCAGCACTGCCAGCCCCAAAGTGAGAGAAGCATAAGAGATTGGAGACCACCACCATCGTATGAGAAACCCACTGTTGGCACAGCTCAAACACAACAGGAAGGCTACATCGTCCACTGCTCTGAGGGACCTAATTGGTGATCTGAGCCTGCAGAGGTTTGTTTGCGTGGTTTATAGGAGCCATTAGACTGAAATCCCAGACGACTGCTTATATCAGATTCACTTCAGGCCTAATGAGCTCAGGGTGCTCCTCGCTGGGGTCACAGAGCCAGTCTTGTCTCCAGACATATCCTCCTCCTCCTCCCACAGCCTCCCCAGGGGTCAGGGTGCGTGTAGGGCAACCACTCCCTTTGGAAAACAAGGAGGAAGATCCTGGATGTCCTCAGTGACAGGGTGAAATCCATGACTCACTCCCTGACAGCACACTGGAGGGTTGTTAACAAACATGGGCAAGGTCAAACCATTACTCCAGGCGGCTGAGGCGTCCCTCTAACACCTCTGCCCTGCCTGGAGGAGTGGAACAAGAGCTGAGAAATGCCAGGAGTGCCCAGGGTGGCTTCAGAGCAGCAGAAATGAGACAGCAGCAGCCTTTGGCAGCTGAGAAGGAAAAGATCCCAGAGATAAGGGCATGCCTACCTTTGTGATTCATCGTCTTCAGGCACTGCTTGCTCTGGATGTCCCACAGCCGGACGGTTTCGTCATGCGAGCCAGAGAGCAGCAAGCTGCCATCCGTGGAGACCGACAGACACGTCACCTGGTTCCTGGAATGGGGAAGAGGATGTTTAAACTTGGGATGACCCAAAGACTGCCAGAATTGACTGAAGTGGGCCAACACGGGCACGGAAGCATTTGGCAGGTACGTCTGGTTCCTCACCTGTGCCCTTTGAAGACCTTCCCGTTCTCTCGCTCTGTCTGGAAGGCCCGGTCTCTCTGGACCGGCTGCAGAAATGAAGGAAGGAAGGAAGGAAGAGAGAGGTTTAAATTCAAGAAGACAGACAGCAGCAGGTTCATCAGTATTGGGGACAGCGCAGACACAGGGGAACCCAGGCCCTCCCGTGCCCTGGCAGATCGTAGCAGGCAGGGAGGTGACAGCAGCTCAGGAGAAGCTCCGAGCAGATGTGCAGCCCCACGCACTCACCCAGGCACAGAGGTCAACCTGAAAGATGGATCCGTCCATGCCGCCGCAGAACATGTGGTACTCAGAGAGGTCGAGAGTCACAGCCATGATCCCCACATCGAAGAGGACGGAAAGCAGGAGGTCTCCAGATGAGATTTCCCAGAGCTGGAGGAACAGGGTACAGGAGAATTAGGGGATTAAATGTTAACGTCAGGATGGGAAGAAGACACTGCTGCTCATCAGCTCCCGCCCGGCGGGAAGCTAGCAGCACATACTGGCATTCCCTCCTTCCTGCGGATGGGGAAATCATGGCAGAACCCAGGATCAGTCTCTTGGCAACTATGAGACAAGATTTCCAGGCAGCTCCCCAATGGCCTTTTCACTCCCTCCTGTGCCTGTCCTGTCTCCCAGGCAGCCCCCAGCTTCGGGCTCCCTGCCCTTCCAGACCGAAGGACACCGGTGAGGGGAATCGGAAAGGCTGACCCAAATATTCCCCAGGAAAAGAAGGACTGCAATGCCTGCAGAGGCCCAGCCTGAGGGCAGGAATGGCGAAACTGTTGGTGTTGGGCAAGGCGAAGCCCATTAGGTCTGGCAGCTCTGAGTCATCACAGAGACGGCCAAGAAATTCAGCTACTGCAGCCCTCACCGACAGCTTTGCTGCAGCCCAGGAGAAACTCTGCTTTAACCCCCTGGTGAGACCAAGCCGGCCTTACCTTTGCTGTCTGGTCAAGGGAGGCGGTGGCAGCTCGTGCCAAGGGCCCTCCAAAGCCGCAGTACAAATCTGTGATGGGGAGACTGTGTCGGGACCACACGTGGCGAGGGTCGGGGATCTGGGAGGGCTCTGCCTGCAACACGCTGTAGGGAGAATAGAGAGGCAGGCTAGCACAGCAGAGCAAAGCTGGGGATGCCAGAGCAAAGCAGCTGCAAAAAGAACTGGCCAAGGCTCTGCTTCCTCTGAGATGGCTCTCCTGGCTGCAAGGACCAAGCAGGACACAGAGCAGCGGCCACGGTGGTACTGAGGATGAGAGCCACCGCTGAGCTCCCGATCCCAAGGGACAGAGACCTCAGCAGCCATTACACACTACCTTTTAGGTTGGAAAAGACCTTTAAGATCAAGTCCAGCCATAAACCTCACGCTGGCAAGTCTACCACTCAACCATGTCCCTAAGCACCACACTCAAACAGCTTTGAAATATCTCCAGGGACAGCGACTCAACTGCTTCCCTGGGCAGCCTCTCCTAGCGCTCGACAACCCTTTCCATGAAGAAAGATTTCCTAATATCCAATCTAAACCACCCCAGGAGCTAAGGACTACATGAGGTCACAACCATGAGCAGGGAAAGGGCAGAATCCACTCCGTGTCAAGCAGGGAGAAGACCAAAGAGCCATATGCCACAGCTTGGAAAACTCAGATGAGATGCTCAGAAAAGCCTCTCTGGCAGCAAGGATAACGGGAATGGAACAGCCGCCTAAGGAGGGCGCAGACCCCTCACCAGCAGGCTTTACCAATGGCTTAGACACGTGGGCTTAGGCAGAGCTGATTCTGCCTCCGGGAAGCGGTGGCTGATCTCTTGTTCTAATATTCCTCGTCCAGATGCTCCCTGTGCCCTGCAGGAATTGCCAAGAGCTCACCAGGGGCTGCCGTTACCTGTAAAGGTTCCACACCAGGGCCAGGCAGTCTTTTGCCCCCGAGAGAAAGTGGCTGCTGTCATCTGTAAAGCACAGACACGTGAGGTCCTGGTAGTGTCGGTTCAGGATGGCCAGGAGGTTCCCGTTGGAGACCTAGAGGGAAAGAACGGGAGAGTATTAAGGAAGGAGCACTGAGATGCCCTGGAAGAACAGAGCGCCCTGCCCTCAGCAGGTGAGGGTGCAGCAGCGCCTGCAGCTCCATCCCTGGTGTTGCTGTGCCAGGCATGAGCAGAGTCCCTTCGGAACAGGGTGGTGAACAGAGGCGGCAAGCAGAGCAAAAAAGGAAAGGTTGTGTCGACCACCTGAGCCCACTGGCTCCTCGCTCATGGCAACCGGCACAGCCTCCTTACCTCCCACAGGTAGATGCTCTCAGCAACTCCCGCCAGGATGTAGAGCCCGTTGGGAGAAGCCGTCAGGCAGGTCACCGGCCCAGGGCATATGATCTTCTGCTGGAGCTGATCCTGAGGGCCAAACAAACACATGGACACTTCAGTGTGGGCTGGGGGATGAAGGGGAGAGAACTGCTTGCATAGAGAAGTCATGTCTGTCCCTTCCCTGGAGGTGTTCAAGGCCAGTTTGGACGGGGCTTGGAGCAATCAGATCCAGTGGGAGATGCCTCTGCCCACGGCAAGGGGTTGGAACAGGCTGGGCTTTGAGGTCCCTTCAAGCCCAAACCATTCCACGATTCCATGAAACAAGACCCTGGTTCAGTTCTGATCAGCCTGAGGCAGCTGAGGGAGCACCCAGCACCCTGCAGCTGCCAGCATTTGAGCCACATCTGCTCTGCCACGGTTCAGAGATTCACTGCCGGAGAGGAAAATCATGGAGAAGCACAGCCCATGCGTGCAGATCACATGGAATTACTGTGTTCTGTTGCAGTTCCTTCATGATTAGCCCTGCAGGGAAAAGGGAAATTCCCTTTCTGCTTTCCCCAAGCCTCGAGCTCCGGCCAGGGGCAGCAGGAGAGGTACCAGAAGGCAATGGATCTGGGGGCAGTTCTGATCCACAACTTGGGAATTCAGCAGAAAACAGCCTCGGGTTACAGAAAAATAAGATGGATTGATAAAAAAATAAATAAGAAAAGAAGATGCGAGCTTCCAGCCTGGGAGAACAGCTCAAAAAATCAGATCCTGAGCTGTGGGAGTGAAGGGGCTGTATGTGCTGAAACCTCCAGAGCAGCTTCCTGAAGGAAAAGGGCAAGGAATGGAGAAGCGAGGGCTGTGTTTGCTGCTGCCCTGCCTTGCCCTGGTTTGAAGGGAAGCAGGACGCAGGCAGAAGGAGGAGGGGATACAGCTGCATAGGGAGCTGCCACGGTCCTTTCCAGCCTTAAAAAGAGGCTGGAAAGAGCCCACAGTCCGTTCCTCCCGTAGGAAACGCCTTTCACGGCAGCAGCCGGGATCTCTGGGATGGGAGCGATGACCCCAGAGGGTGGGCAGGGGGCCGCAGGCAGAGCCCCCCTGGGAGATGGGGGGCTCAAGCGTGTCACTGAGGGGGTCTCTGCAGAGAGAGGGGAGTCGGGCACCTGCCCAGAACGATGGGGGTTGTTATGGAAGGAGGAGGCCATGGCAGAAGGGGGTGTCCACGTGGAGAGAGAGGCTCTTGGGGGGGCGTCTGGCCACAGAGAGAGAGGATCTGGCCATGGAGAGGAGGCTGCGTGGAGAGAGGAGAGGGGATGTGCAGAAAGAAGGGAGGATCTGTATGGAGAGAAGGGCCTTAGCAGGGGTCTGGCCATAGAGAGTGGGGGGGCTGCGTGGAGAAAAGGGGTCTGTATGGAAAGAGGAGGGGGTTTGTGTGGACAGAGGGGCCCTGGAGGTGTAAAGGGGGGGGTCTGGGTGGAGAGAGAGACCCTGGCCATGGAGGGGATGGGCGAGAGGGGGGCGTCTGGCCATAGAGAAGGGCTCTGGAGGGGTCTGGCCATAGAAGGAGGAGGGATGTCCGTATGGAGAGATGGGCCCTGGGGTGCATGTCTGGCCATAAAAGAGTGTGTGTGTGTGGGGCTCTATGTGGAAAGAAGGGAGGTTCTGTATGGAGAGAGGGGCTCTGGCCATAGATGGGGGGGCTCCTGACCATGGAGGCGGGGGGGCAATGTCTGTCCACACAGGGGAGGTGGGTGTCTGGTCATACAGAGGGGCCCTGTGGGGGCATTCTGGCCATGGAGGAGGGGGTCTGGGTGAAGAGAGGGGCTCTGGAGGGGGTCTGTATGGAAAGAAGAGTGTGTTTGTGTGAACAGACGGGACCTGGGCAGGGGTCTGGGTGGAGAAACATGGGGGTCTGGCCATAGAAGGGGGCCCTGAAGGGGTTTGGCCAGAAAAGGGGGTCTCCATAGAGAAGGGGGGGGCGTCCCTGGCCACAGAGAAGAGGGGGTGGGGTGCCCCTGGCCACAGAGAAGAGGGGGTGGGGGGTCCCTGGCCACAGAGAAGAGGGGGTGGGGGGTCCCTGGCCACAGAGAAGGGGGGGGGGTCCCTGGCCACAGAGAAGGGGGGGGGGTCCCTGGCCACAGAGAAGGGGGCTCTCCCCTAAAGGGGGCCCCGGGGGGCAGTGTCTCTAGGGAAAGAGAAGCCCCCCCTCCCCACGGACAGAGTGTCCCCGAGGAGGGGTCCCTCGGCCGCGGCGCCGCCCGCACCTTCCTCTGCAGCTCCCAGACGTTGATGTAGCTCTTCCCGAGCTGCGCCCCCAGCAGGTGCTCGCCGCCCAGCAGCGCTAGCCCTCGCGGGCCGCTGTTGCCGCCGCGGTAGCCGGGCAGGGCTGCCCCAGAGTGCAGCTCCCACACAGAGCAGTTACACAGCGGCCCGGCGGCATCCGACACCAGCGCCACCTCCATGGGCGCCGCCATCTTCGCGGTCCGCCAGGGCCAGAGAGAGAGCGGCGTCCGCCTAGAGCGCCGCCTCCCGCCTAGAGCGCCGCCTTCCCTTAGAACGTGCCCGCCTGGTCGCAGCCAATCAACGGCGGCGCAGCCCTGCCGGGACGCGGCTCTGCGCCTGCGCCGTTAGGGGGTCGCGGGGGGTGGGGGGAGTGGCGCCGCACGCGGAAGGAAGCTCAGCAGGGTCCGCCCCATCGCGGATCGGGATGGGAGGCCGCGGGCTGCGAGTGGGCGACTCAGAGAGACGGGGTACCTTCTGGGTACCCCGTAATCCGCCTGGGCACCCCATAGCTTCCGGGGCGCTCCACGTGCACCCCGTAGCCCCTCTGGGCACCCCACAGCCCCATGTGCACCCCATAACCCCATGTGCACCCCATACCCTCCATGTGCACCCCACATGAGGGTATGGAGCCCTAGAGGGACCCACTGGGCACCCCATAGCCCTATGGACACCCCATGGACACCCCCAGCTCTATATGTACCCCATAACCTATAGGGACCCCTGGGCACCCTACAGTGCTATTAACACCCCCCCCCCCCCCCCCCCAGGTCTACAAGCACCCCACAATCCTATAGGGACCCCTGGGCACCCCACAACCCTACAGGGACGCCTGGGCACCCCACAGCCCTATGGACACCCCATAACCCAATAGGGACACCTCACAGCTCTATAGGCACTCCCAGCCCTATAGGGACCCCTTTGGGCCCCCCTTAGCTCTTTAGGCACCCCACAATCCTATAGGGACCCTCTGGGCACCCTACAGCCTTATGGACACCCCACAATCCTATAGGGACCCCTGAGCACCCTAAAGCCCTATGGACACCCCACAATCCTATAGATACCCCACAATCCTATAGGGACCCCTGAGCACCCTACAGCCCTATGGACACCCCACAACCCTATAGGGACACTCCACAATCCTATAGGCACCCCACAATCCTATAGGGACCCCTGGGCAGTCCACAGCCCTATGGACACCCCATAACCCAATAGGGACACCACACAGCTCTATAGGCACCCCTAGACCTATAGGGACCCCCTTGGACCCCCCTTAGCTCTTTAGACACCCCACAATCCTATAGGGACCCTCTGGACACCCTACAGCCTTATGGACACCCCACAATCCTATAGACACCCCACAATCCTATAGGGACCCCTGAGCACCCTACAGCCTTATGGACACCCCACAATTCTATAGGCACTCCACAGTCCTATAGGGACCCCTGAGCACCCTACAGCCCTATGGACACCCCACAACCCTATAGGGACATCCCACAATCCTATAGGCACCCCACAATCCTATAGGGACCCCTGGGCACCCCACAGCCCTATAGGGACCCCATAACCCAATAGGGACACCTCACAGCTCTATAGGCACCCCCAGACCTATAGGGACCCCCTTGGACCCCCCTTAGCTCTTTAGGCACCTCACAATCCTATAGGGACCCACTGAGCCCCCCACAGCCCTATGGACACCCCACAACCCTACAGGACCCTTGGGCACCCCACAACCCTATAGGGACCCCTGGGCACCCCACAGCCCTATAGACACCCCATAACCCAACAGGGACACCTCACAGCTCTGTAGGCACCCCCAGCCCTATAGGGACCCCCTTGGACCCCTCTTAGCTCTTTAGGCACCCCACAATCCTATAGGGACCCTCTGAGCACCCTACAGCCTTATGGACACCCCACAACCCTATAGGGACCCCTGAGCACCCTAAAGCCCTATGGACACCCCTCAATCCTATAGACACCCCACAATCCTATAGGGACCCCTGAGCACCCTAAAGCCCTATGGACACCCCACAACCCTATAGGCACCCCACAATCCTATAGGGACCCCTGGGCAGTCCACAGCCCTATGGATACCCCACAACCCTATAGGGACACTCCACAATCCTATAGGCACCCCACAATCCTATAGGGACCCCTGGGCATTCCACAGCCCTATGGACACCCCATAACCCAATAGGGACACCACAGCTCTATAGGCACCTCCAGCCCTATAGGGACCCCTTTGGGCCCTCCTTAGCTCTTTAGGCACCCCACAATCCTATAGGGACCCTCTGGGCAGCCTACAGCCTTATGGACACCCCACAACCCTATAGGGACACTCCACAATCCTATAGGGACCCCTGGGCAGTCCACAGCCCTATGGACTCCCCACAACCCTATAGGGACAATCCACAATCCTATAGGTACCCCACAATCCTATAGGGACCCCTGGGCAGTCCACAGCCCTATGGACACCCCACAACCCTATAGGGACACTCCACAATCCTATAGGCACCCCACAATCCTATAGGGACCCCTGAGCACCCTACAGCCCTATGGACACCCCACAACCCTATAGAGACACCCCACAACCCTATAGGGACACCCCACAATTCTATAGGGACCCCTGAGCACCCTACAGCCCTATGGACACCCCACAACCCTATAGGGACACCCCACAATTCTATAGGCACCTCACAATCCTATAGGGACCCCTGAGCACCCTACAGCCCTATGGACACCCCACAACCCTATAGGGACACCCCACAATTCTACAGGCACCTCACAATCCTATAGGGACCCCTGGGCAGTCCACAGCCCTATGGACACCCCACAACCCTATAGGGACACCCCACAATCCTATAGGCACCCCACAGCCCTATAGGGACCCCTGGGCACGCCACAACCCTATAGCGATGCCCCCCAGCTCTATAGGCACCCCATAACCTATAGGGACCCCCCCCGACACCCCTAAGGTCAGAAATTGCAGAAAACACAACATTGGGGATTTTTTTTTTTTTGTATTTTTTTTTTTGTTTTTAATATTTCATCAACTTTACAGGGTTACAATTGTCTTAAATATTCTGAAGTTTAAATACAATCTGTATAATAATGTTATTATAAAATGTAAACTTTCAGTGTTTTTATTTTATTTTCTCTCTCTTTTTTTTTTTTTAAATTTTTTTTTTTTTTTCCTTCTTTTAATTAATAATCAAAAAAAGTTTCAATACCTGAACGTTTGCAAAACTGAAATATTTCACCGGCGCCCCGGGTGCGCCCGAGGCTGCCGCTCTCAGAGGTAGAATGTGGTTTTTAGTCTCTATTTTTTTTGTCTTTTGTGGTTTTTTGTCTTTCTTTTTCATTTTTTTTTTACCTGAGATAAGATATTTGCGCTGAGTAAATGCATCTGCAGCTGTGGCCGTTCCTTTATTTTCTTTCCAAACCTCAGAAAAAAAACTGATTTAGGCTTTTTTTTTTAATTATTATTTTTTTTTAAATCGATATGCAAAAAAAAAAGGGGGAAAAAGAGGAAAAGTGGGGTAAAAATAATTAAAATTAAAAAAAACCAACCCAAAATAGTGACTGTACAAATGTAAAAGGTCGATAAGAAAAGCTAACGCCCGTCCTAGGGTTAAGAAAATCCCTCTGGGATTTGTCCTGGTGGGGCTGAATCCAAGAATAGGAGCCGGAGGAGCCCCCCCGGCAGTCCAGGGGGGGTTAAGGAGCCACCAAGGGGCATTTCCAGCGCTGGGGAGGGGGAAAAGTGGGAAAAATAAGGAAGAAAAGGTTGGAAAAGGAAAAAAGGCTGAGGGAAAAAACCCAAAAAGGCTGGGAAAAACCAAAAAGGATGGGGAAAAATCAAAAAGGATGGGAAAAAAAACCCCAAAAGGCTGAAAAAGAAATAAAAAGGATGGAAAAACTCAAAATGATTGGGAAAAAAAAACCCAAATAGGCTGGAAAAATCAAAAATAGGCAGGGAAAAAATAAAAATGAGAGGGGGAAATAAAAAGGCTGGGAAAAAAAATCAAAAAGGTGGAGGTAAAAGCAAAAAGGTGGGGGAAAAAAATAAAATGCTCAAAAAAAAGCCCTAAAAAATAGAAATGAGGCTGGAAAACAAAAAAAGAGTCTGGGGAAAAAACCAACAAAAATAAGGCTGGGAAATAAAAATAGAAAAAGGCTGAAAAATGATGGAAAAGGTGGGAAAAAATGAAAAAAGGATGGAAAATGGAAAATGAAATGGCTGGAAAACCAAATAAAAGGCTGGGAAAGAAAAAAAGTGGTTGGGAAATACAGAAGAAATGTGGCTGGGGAAGTAAAAGTGGCTGGAAAGGAAAATGTGGCTGGAAAAAAGCAAGGAGATGCTGGAAAACAAAAATAAAAGGCTGGAGAGAAGCAAAAGAAGGTGAAAAAACCCCAAGAAAGGGCTGGGAAACAAAGAAAAGGTAAAAAAAAATACCAAAAAAAATGGCTGGGAAACAAATGAACAAAGAAAAGCTGGAAAACCAAGGAAAAGCTGGAATAAAACTGCAGAAAAAGGCTGGAAAACAAAAAAAAAAGGTGGAAAAACTAGAAAAGGGCTGGAAAAAATAAAAGTAGAGTCGGAAAGAATAAAGAGGTGGGGAAAAAAATAACCAAAAAGGTTGGGGAATTAAAAAGAAAGCTGGAAAAGCAATAAATAGATGGGAAAAAAGACCAAGATGAGGCTGGAAAAATACAGGAAAAAAGGAAAATGAAAAGAAAGCTCAAAAGAAAGCTGGAAAAAAGAAAAAAAAGCTGGAAGAAACATAAGGTGGGAGAAAGGAAAACGAGGGGAAAAAAAAGTGGAAAATCCCTCAAAAATGGTGAAAAAACAAAAAAAATTTGGGGAAAACCAAAAAAATTGGGGGAAAACAAAAAAAATTGGGGGAAAAACCAAAAAAATTGGGGAAGAAAACAAAAAAAAGGTGGAAAAAACCCAAAAAAGGTGGAAAAGCAAAAAAATCTGGAACATAAGAAAAGGTGGAAAAAACAAAAAGAGGTGGAAAAAACAAAAAAAAAAAGGTGGAGAAAGCAAAAAAAGGTGGAAAACCAAAAAAAAAATTGGGAAAAAACAAAAATTGGGGGAAAATTGGGGAAAAAATAAAAAAATTGGGGAACAAATTGGGAAAAAAACCAAAAAGTGGTGGGAAAAAAAACAAAAAAAAAGTGGGAAAAAACCAAAAAAAGGTGGGAAAACAAAAAAATAGGGGAAAACCAAAAAAAAGTGGATAAACGAAAAAAAAAGGTGGGGAAAAAGAAAGGTGGGGAAAAAAAAAAGGGGGAAAAACCCAAAAAAAGGTGGGGAAAAAAACAAAAAAAAGGTGAAAAATAAGAAAAAATAGGTGAAAAACAAAAAAAAAAAAGGTGGAAAAACAGAAGAAAAGCTGGAAAACAAAAAAACCCCTGGAAAACAACAAAAAAAAGGCTGGAAAAATCCCCAGTGCCCTGAGATTGTGGCTTCCCCAGGCGTAAAACTGAAAGGAGGGGGGGCTCCAGGCACCTGGAAAGGGCTCAAACCTGAGGAATCGATAGCGAGGGGGTCGGAATCGGGGGGCGATTGTGTCTCACGCAGAGAGGGTGAAGGGTTTTGGGGCGAAAAAGGGGAAAATCGGTGTAAAAAGATAACGATGGGGCAAAGGAATCAATAAATCCAAGTGTCTCTGGTCCTCCCCCCCCGGAGCATCCGCAGCATCGATAGGAGCTCCTGCATCCCAATCCCCTCTGGATCCCCCCTCTCGCCATCCATCGTCCTCAAACTGCTTCATTTTGGGAGAAAAAACCTGCCTCGAATGGCTTTGTGCAGTAGTAGCCTTGATATTAATATTAATAATAGCGATATTAATATTAATAATAGCAATATTAATATTAATAATCCCAACATCGTTCCTATCAACATTAATATCATCACTGTAATCAGCATGAATGCCATTCATAACGTCAATGGTAACATTAATATTATTACTATTATCAATTTTAACGTTGATATTGTGAATAATATTCATTTTATCAGTGACGCTATTAATATTACAGCGATAATACTAATTTTTGGGGGAGGGAGAGGATAACAATAAAGATTTATGCTCACGGGTAGGAGCTCCTGCATCCCCATCCCCTCTGGATCCCCCCTCTCGCCATCCACGGTCCTCCTCCTGCTGTCACCAAACTGCTTCATTTTGGGAGAAAAACCTGCCTCGAAGGGCTTTGTGCAGTAATAGCCTTGATATTAATATTAATAATAGCGATATTAATATTAATAGCATCAATATAATCCATATCAACATTAATATCATCACTAGAATCAGCCTTACTACTAATAATAACGTTAATATTAACATTGATGTTATTATCAATATTAACATGGATAGTGTTCATATTATCAATATTAACATTGATATTATTAATATTATCAATATTAACATGGATATTATTAATATTATCAATATTAACATGGAGAGTATTCATATTATCAATATTAACATCGATATTATTAATATTATCAATATTAACATGGATATTATTAATATTACCAATATTAACATGGATAGTATTCATATTGACATTGATATTATCAATATTAACCTTGATAGTATTAATATTACAGTGATAACACTAATCCGGGATGGGGAGAGGATACAAAATATTAATAATACCAATATTACAAATATCAGCATCGAGATGATCAATATAATCAGCATTAATACTATTATATGATGTTAATATTAACATTGATATCAATATGACCAATATTAACATTGATATTATTAATATCTACTTTGATATTACTAATATTAACGTTGCTATTACCCATGTTAACATTGATATTAATATTACTAATATTAACGTTGATGTTATCAATTTTAACATGGGTATTATTAATATTGACATTGATATTATTAACATTACAGTGATAATACTCCTTTGGGGAAAGGAGAGGATAAAAATTAACATTAATAATACCAATATAATGATTATCAACATTAATATCATCACTATAATCAGCCTTAATACTATTGCTAACATTGAGATTAACATCGATATTATTAATATTAATACTAACGTCATATTAACATCGATATTATTAATATTATCAATATTAACGTCATAGTCACATCGATAGTATTCATAGTATCAATATTAACGTTATTGTCACATTGATATTATATCAATATCATCATATTAACATCGATATTATTAATATTATCAATATTAACATCATAGTCACATCGATAGTATTCATAGTATCAATATTAACGTTTTTGTCACATTGATATTATATCAATATCATCATATTAACACCGATATTATTAATATTATCAATATTAACATCACATTCACATTGATATTATTAATATTATCAATATTAACGTTATAGTCACATTGATACTATATCAATATCATCATATTAACATTGATATTATTAATATTATCAATATTAACGTCACAGTCACATCGATATTATTAATATTATCAATATTAACGTTGATATGATTAATACCACCATCAATATTATTAATATTACAGTGATAATACTCATCTGGGGAGGGGCGAGGATGGAAATTAATATTAATAATACCAATATAATGAATATTGATATCAATATCATCACTATAAACAGTAATAATGCTATTAATAACATTAATATCATCATTAATATTATTAATAATATTATTAGTACTCATTTTAACATCGATAGTACTCATTTTAACATTGATATTATTCATTTTAACATCGATATTATTAATATTACAGTGCTAATAGTCATTTTTTTGGGGTAAAAATGAAGCTTTTGGGGTGCAGCCCAGCCCGGGGAGGGAGCGGAACCGGCCGCGGCGGCGAGAGGAGGTTTCCAAGCTCCCATTTTCCTGCTAAAATTCTCATTTTGGGTGTTCAAAGTCTTGATTCTTTCCTTTCGAGATGAAACCAGAAGCGGTTTCCAACAAACCAAGTCAACGCCAAGCTCGGGCGATCCCAAATCCAAAAGGAAGGAGAGGAAAAATGGATTGAAAGGAATCCGAGCTCTTCCCGTTCCCGGTTAGTTTGGTTTCGGTTGCTTTGGAAAGCGCCGGGGGTTTGGCTAAAGCCGGCGTCGGCAGGCGTCCGTCTGGAGGTAACCCGAGTTCAAAAATAATAATATTAATATTAATAATAATAATAATAATAAAGAAGGTACAGTGCAAAGTGTGATGTGAGTGAGGTAAAAACGGTCCCCGACCGCGCGGTGCAGCGGGACGGCCGGCGGCTCCAGCCAAACCCCCGGGGCTAAAGCTTTTCTCCTTGGAAAGGAAAACCCAACGACATGAGAACGAGGGAAGAATCCGGCCAGATCCTGGTGAGATCCCACCAAGATGCTGCCCAGAACCTGGTGCGATCCCAGCCAGATCCTGGTGAGATCCCAGCAAGATCCTGGCCAGAACCTGGTGAGATCCCAGCAAGATCCCGGCCAGATCCTGGTGAGATCCCAGCAAGATCCTGGCCAGATCCTGGTGAGATCCCAGCAAGATCCCGGCCAGATCCTGGTGAGATCCCATCAAGATCCTGGCCAGAACCTGGTGAGATCCCAGCAAGATCCCGGCCAGATCCTGGTGAGATCCCAGCCAGATCCTGGTAAGAACCCGTTGAAACCTTGGCCAGATCTTGGTGAGAGCCTGGCCGGATCCTAATAAGAACCCGTTGAAACTCTGGCCAAATTCCAGTGAGAACCTGACCAAATCCCATTGAGATCCTGGCTGGATCCCAGTAAGAACCCGTTCAAACCCTGGCCAGATCCTGGTGAGACCCCAGCTGGATCCCAATGAGACCCTGGCACGCCCTGATGAGATCCTAGAAAGACCCTGGCCAGATCCTGGTGAGACCTTGGCCAGATTTCGGTGAGACCCTGACCAGATTCCAGTGAGACCTTGGTCAGATTCCGGTGAGACCCTGCTGAGACCTTGGCCAGATCCTGGTGAGACCCTGTCCAGATCCTGGGGAGATCCTGGTGAGACCTTGGTCAGATCCTGGTGAGACCTTGGCCAGATCCTGGTGAGATGCTGGCCAGATCCTGGTGAGACCCTGGCCAGATCCTGGTGAGACCCTGGTCAGATCCTGGTGAGACCTTGGCCAGATACCGGTGAGACCCTGCTGAGACCTTAGCCAGATCCTGGTGAGACCCTGCCCAGATCCTGCCCAGATCCTGGCCAGATCCTGATGAGACCTTGGCCAGATCCTGGTGAGACGCTGGCCAGTTCCTGGCAAAACCCTGGCCAGATCCTGGTGAGACCTTGGCCAGATCCTGGTGAGATCCTGGCCAGATCCTGATGAGACCTTGGCCAGATCCTGGTGAGATGCTGGCCAGTTCCTGGCAAAACCAAGGCCAGATCCTGGTGAGACCTTGGCCAGATCCTGGTGAGATCCTGGCCAGATCCCGGTGAGACTCTGGCCAGATCCTGGTGAGACCTTGGCCAGATCCTGGTGAGACCCTGGCCAGATCCCAGCGAGCCCCCAGCCCCTTGTGGCCGAGGGGGCCAACGGGCAGGGCTTTAAGGCGAAGCGTTGTTGGAGGTAGAGCTGGGGGGCACGGCCAGGCTGGCCGGAGTTGGAGGGGGGACGTTGCTGCCGCTGCCAACGCTTCCCACCCCACCGCCACCACCGCTGCCGCTGCTCCGGCTGCCGCCGCTGCTGTTGCCTTTGCTGTAGGCAGAGGAGGAGGAGGAGGAAGAGGAGGAGGAAGGACCGGGCGTCTGGGCGAACAGCACACCTGGGGAGAGAGCGGGACGGGGGGCTGAGCCAGGGGGTGGCACGGCTGCACCAACGCTGCCGTGTCTGCAGCCGAAATGGGGGCCGTTGCCAACCCCCCGGTGGGCGCCCTTCACCTGTGTAGACGATGCCGTTGATCTCCACCGACATGCTGATGCTGTTGGTGCCGTTGCTGCTCAGGCTGGCGGCCGAGTCCTGGCGGTTCTCTGCCAGGGAAAAGTCGCGTTACGGAGCCCACCAGGAGCAGGAACCGCGGTGACGATGCCGGGAGAGGGGTTCGGCACTGACCTGGCGAGCGGGTGCCTTGGCTGTTGATGCGGATGCTCATGGGCAGTTGAGCCGTCATGGCCAGGAGGTTCTGCTGCAGCGCCCGTTGCATCAGCCGTTGTTGCTCATCCGTCACCAGGGCCATCTTCTTCTCCGGAGGTTCTCCTGATTCCAGCTTCTCCCGTAACTGCTCCAGCGCCGCGGCTTGAGCGGCTGCTGCCACCTGCACCGCGGCCGCCTGGGCTGCCACCACGGGATGGCCGGCTAACGCAACGGGAAGCCGGCTGGGCACGGAGATGGGGACGGGGGAGTCTTCTTCTGCAGGGGCACAGCAAGCGGTCAGGGGGACACGGAGAGGTGGATGCCACCACCCTGGGGTGACCCCAACCCCAGCTCGGGGCGCCTCCATGTCTCAACTCATGCCCAATCTCTACGGGTCAGAGCCAGGTGACCAGAGTGAAGGTCCCCAAATCAACGTTGGTGCCCACAGCCCAGGGAGGGGACAGGAGTGTGACCCTCAGCGCCCAGTTATTCCCCTTTTGTGGCTGCACCCCGTCACCGGGATGCAGCCCGGATGCTGCGGCAGACGTTACCTTTCTTGATCTTCTGGACGGGAGCGATGGAGCCACCGTTGGTGGCAGATGCCAACCCCAGCGCTGGCACCGGCAGCTTGGGGGAGGAGAGGAGGCCATGAGTGCCGCCGGGTGAGTAGGTGAAGAGGGAGCTGCCGAAGCCCTGCCGGCGGCCCTCCCGCCGGTTGCTGTCGATGGCCGCCTGCAGCTCGTTGGGGTTGCTGAGCCCTCGCTTCTCACATTCGTAGGGGTACAAGTACTTCATGTACCTGCCGGCAGGAGAGGATGGGGATGGAAGAGAATCATCAAATCATGGAATGGTTCGGGTTGGAAAGAACCTCAAAGCCCATCCAGTTCCACCCCCTGCCATGGGCAGGGACACCTCCCACTGGATCAGGGGCTCCAAGCGCCATCCAACCTGGCCTGGAACCCCTCCAGGGATGGAGCAGCCACCACTGCTCTGGGCAACCTGTTCCAGGGCCTCCCCATCCTCACAGCAAAATATTTCTCCCTAAGATCTCATCTCCATCTCCCCTCTTTCAGCTCAAAACTGTTCCTCCTTGTCCTCTCCCTTCACTCCCTGATCCAGAGCCCCTCCCCAGGTTTCCTGGAGCCCCTTTCAGCACTGGAAGCTGCTCTAAGGTCTCCCCACAGCCTTCTCTTCTCCAGAGTGAACAACCCCAATTCTCTCAGCCTGTCCTCCTACAGGAGGTTCTCCAGCCCTCGGATCATCTCCGTGGCCTCCTCTGGACTCGCTCCAACAGCTCCATGTCCTCCCTGTGCTGAGGACTCCAGAACTCGACACAGGGCTCCAGGTGGGTCCAACCAAAGGGGCAGAATCCCCTCCCTCCCTGCTGGTCCCTCTGCTCTGGATGCAGCCCAGGACACGGTTGGTTTCTGGGCTGTGAGCACACATCATCAGCTCATGTTGAGCTTCTCAAGCACCAACACGCCAATTCCTTCTCTCCAGGGCTGCTCCCAATCCATTCTCCACCCAGCCTGTGTTTGAGCTTGGGATTGCCCTGACTCAGGACCTTGCTCCTGGCTTTGCTCAACTCCACGAGGTCTGCACAGCCCCACCTCTCCATCTCATCCAGGTCCTCCTAGATGGGCATCTCCTCCATCCACCGCATTGAGGAGCTGTGGTGACTGGGCTGTTTGACACCCTTTCCCACCACCCCACCCCTTCTCTCCCTGTCACTCTTGACCGCACAGGGCAGAGGGATGGTGGCCAACACCGCCTTGTCCGTCCCCTCCATCCCCACCCCACGCTGAGCCGCCGTCGCTCACTGGGTGCGCAGGGTGAAGGCAGCGCTGGTGATGGAGGTGGGCAGGTTGAGCCCCTTGGTGATCTCCCGCCACAGCTTCTTGTTGATCACCTCCACCAGGCCACCCTTCTCTGTCACCAGCGTGTAGAGCATGTAGAGGTCCAACACCTGCTTGGCCATGATGGGGATCCGGTTGACGGGAGTCCCTGGGGAGCAGGAGGACAGAAAAGAGGGGTCTGAGGCTGCTGTTTTCTCACCCCCAGGGCAAAGCAAGACCCTTGTAGGGGCCAAGGAGCTCCTGCTCTTCCTTTCCTTCCCACCACCTCCTCCTTTCCCCCTGGAGGCCTCCCCTCCTGCTGTCATCTCCCTGAGCATCAGCCCGACGGCACAAAGGAAACAGAAACTCGCAGTTTTCAGCCTCAGCCCCCAAAACCGGGGCCGAACGCGGTTTCTCAGGCTGAGGTCAGGCAGCACTCGACAACACGAGTTATAAATAACGGCAACGGCGTTTCCCGGCTGCAGCGGTCCCGCACGTGCCCGGAATAGGGGGAGTCCAGCCCCCCGTCATGGGGAAAAGGGCTGCACCCCTCCTCCCTCTGGGGGTGTCTGTGATGGGTGAAGGGGTTCAGGGGGGGACCTGGCAGGATGCAGCCCCGTTCCCAGCCCCCCCCCGTGTATGCCCACGTGCTTCCCCCACCGCCTGCCTGACAAAAGGCTGAAGGCAGCGATGCGTCAGCATTTCCAGCGCTGTTTTCCACGCAGGAACCAGACCCTCGACCAGGCGAATGTTTCGTTTTTAGCCCTTTCCATCTTTGTGGCCCCCCCTACTCCCCCCTGTACCCACCCCCTGGCAGCTTGGGGAGAGGGGGAAGGCAGCGAGGGGCTTTGCCCTCTGCAATAACCCAAAGGAGAGCAAACCCAAGGGCAACACGCCCAGATTCTGCGAGAAGGGGCTGTAGGTCCCGGAAACGATGGGAAAGGAGAGCAATGCTGGGATAGGGGGGGAGCGCGGGGGCCGGATCCAGCCCAGCAGGTTTGACCTCGCTGTGCAGAGAGGTTAAAAATTAACCAGCGGCTCAGCCAGAGCGGTGACCTCAGGGCTGTAACGAGGGGCGAGAAAATGAGCCCCCCCAACCTCCGGGATGGGTGGGTACCGGGGTGCTCACCACGCTTCTGCATGAAGCTGAAGAGGTCATCCAGGAACTCCTTCCTCCTGGGGTCACCGTCCAGCTCGTACAGCTGTGCAAGAAGAGGAGAATAACGCTCAGAACGCCACTTGCACACATCCCCAAAAGCCCGACAGCCCCAATCCTCCCAAAACAGCAGCGCTGGGGCTTGTGCTGTTCAGCTCGCAGCGTGCCAAATGGCTCAGGGGGTGTTCCCGCGTGAAGCCGTGGGGTCTGAGGAGCCCTAAGGATCAGGGCTGACCTGTGCCGGTGCCCCAGCAGCAGCTCTGGGACACTGGGGCCATCGCCCTGACCCGCTCAGCTCAACCTGGAAACACCAGTGCTGGAATTGCAGCGCTGCCGCACGCCTCGCCCACGACCCGGAGCGGCTCTCATGCTCAAAGTGCCACAATCAGCCCCCGGCTCTTCCTGAGAATGCCGCTCCGCATTGTTTTTAGCATCCACGGCATGCTTAGCACAGAGTAGAGTGATGCTTCAGCGTGATCCATCCTCTGCACCTGCAGTGCCGGAGGGAGCAAGCGACAGGAGCTTGGGAGATTGCATGCCACGGTGTGAGCTCCTGTGCCACGCTGGGCACTGACATGCCATGGCATGAGCTCCCGTGCCATGATGTGAGCTCCCATTCCATGGCATGAGCTCCCGTGCCATGGTGTTAGCTCCCATTCCATGGCATGAGCTCCTGTGCCATGGTGTGAGCTCCCATTCCATGGCATGAGCTCCCGTGCCATGCTGTGAGCTCCCATTCCATGGCATGAGCTCCTGTGCCATGCTGTGAGCTCCCATTCCATGGCATGAGCTCCCGTGCCATGGTGTGAGCTCCCATTCCATGGCATGAGCTCCTGTGCCATGGTGTGAGCTCCCATTCCATGGCATGAGCTCCCGTGCCATGCTGTGAGCTCCCATTCCATGGCATGAGCTCCTGTGCCATGCTGTGAGCTCCCATTCCATGGCATGAGCTCCCGTGCCATGCTGTGAGCTCCCATTCCATGGCATGAGCTCCTGTGCCATGCTGTGAGCTCCCACTCCAATGGGATTGGCCGTGGGGCTGGTGGTGGCTGTGGGACTGGCAGTGGCTGTGGGGCTGGAGGTGGCCATGGGGCTGGTGGTGTCTGTGGGGCTGGTGGTGGCTGTGAGTGTCTGTGGGGCTAGCAATGGCCATGGGGCTGGGGTGGCCATGGGGCTGGTGGTGGCTGGTGGGGCTGGTGGTGGCCATGGGGCTGCTGGTGGCCATGGGGCTGCTGGTGGCTGTGGGACTAGCAATGGCCATGGGGCTGGTGGTGGTTGTGGGGCTAGCAGTGGCCATGGGGATGGTGGCAGCTGTGGGTCTGGGGGTGGCTGTGGCTGTGGGGCTGGTGGTGGCCGTGGGGCTGGTGGTGGCCATGGGTCTAGCAATGGCCACGGGGCTGGTGGTGGCTGTGAGGCTGGTAGTGGCCATGGGGCTGGTGGTGGCTGTGGGGCTGGTGGTGGCCGTGGGGCTGGTGGTGGCCATGGGGCTGGTGGTGGCCTTGGGGCTGGTGGTGGCCATGGGGCTAGCAATGGCCATGGGGCTGGTGGTGGCCGTGGGGCTGGTGGTGGCCATGGGGCTCCTGGTGGCCATGGGGCTGGTGGTGGCTGTGGGGCTGGTGGTGGCTGTGGGGTAGGTGGTGGCCATGGGGCAGGTGGTGGCCATGGGTCTAGCAAAGGCCTTGGGGCTGGTGGTGGCTGTGGGGCTGGTGGTGGCCGTGGGGCTGGTGGTGGCCATGGGGCTGGCAATGGCCTTGGGGCCGGTGGTGGCCATGGGGCTCCTGGTGGCCATGGGGCTGGTGGTGGCTGTGGGGCTGCTGGTGGCCATGGGGCTCCTGGTGGCCATGGGGCTGGTGGTGGCTGTGGGGCTGGTGGTGGCCATGGGGCTGGTGGTGGCTGTGGGGCTGGTGGTGGCCATGGGGCCGGTGGTGGCCATGGGGCTGCTGGTGGCCATGGGGCTGGCAGCCTCTCCCCCTGCAAGAACACCCCTACCGCCCATGTCACCACGCTGCCCACAGCACGGCTGCCGGACTGAACCCGTCGCGATGCCGCACCGCGACAATCAGCCGGGATGAGTCTTTCCGAGCTGGGTCAGCCAAAGCCAAGCAAGGTTTCCGGCACAGCCGCGCCTCGAGCACCCGGTTCTGCCGGGGCAGCTTTTGTCGGGACCCCACCCCACGCCAGACAGCCCGGCACATTCCTGCCTGATTTATGGCAGCAGGATCTGCCGGGCTGAGCGCCCCGGCACGCAGGCAGGCATGCCACGCCGGCTCTGCCTCTCCCTCATGCCGGCAGCCGAAGCCCAACGCATGGTTTCTACCCGGAGGCGGTGGTGGGTGGATAATCCCCCCCCTCCTCCTGCAAAAAGGGGGTGTCAGGGGCAGGTGGTGCCCAGACTCCACGGGGATGGCCACCGCAGCCCTCGCTTTGGCCTCTCGGTGCTGAGCAGCTCCCGTTTTCCTCAATGACAGCTTTGAACAACTGCCAGCGGAGGCGCGTCAGCCGGGATTGGGGCTATAAATACCACCCCGTAACTCAGCAGGCACGCACCCCGCCGGGATGCCAACCGCACGGCGGCACATTGGCACCATCACCGCGTCACCGATGTATCCCCTCATCCTGCAGGCACAGCACCCAACACCGCTGGGACCCGCGGGTGAGCGGCTGTCGCCCCCGCTGTGAGCGAGGGGTGCAATCGCCCTCCTTCCAGAACCCCCAGAAGGATCCGGATCTGTGGAGCTGAGGCTCCTCACGATCAAAGGGATCAACGGGGCTGATAAGAGGGGCAGCAGAGCCCTGCGGGAAAGCCATAAACCCCCAGTTCCCCTGGAAACCTCACAAAGCTCATCCGGCACCCGGCAAACCCCCAGGGAATAGGCAAAGAGATGTCCTCACCACTGGTTGAGACCACTCAAAGCCTCCCTCCTGCCCCAACCCCACGGTGAGGGCTCCGGTGCGCACGGGGAGTGTGGAGGGACCGTGGCACGGGACAAGCGGAGTCCCCTGGCAGGGCAGAGGTGGCACACGGCACAGCGGGCACCGCCGTGGGTTTTTTGGGCTAAGCCACGTGGGTTGCTCCCGAGCAGCCAAGGGTTGTTGGGCCAGCGCCAATCCAGCCTCCGCTGTTTCCTTGAGCGGCTCTGAAAGCCGCCTGCGGAAAAAGGGCTTCCCTGGCACCCACTGCTGCCATCCTGCGGGGTGCTGAGCCCCTTGCCCCCCAGCGTTAACCCCTCAGCCCCTCACCAACCCCACTAGTGGGGCGACAGTGCTGCAGGAGCTGCAGCCTCCGGCACCGCAGCGGAAAAACTATGACCCCCAGAACCAGCACCACCATGGTTCCCGCGTTCCCAACCGGAGTCATGGTTGGACTCAACGATCCAGTGGGTCCCTTCCAACAGAGTGATTCTATGATGCTATGAATGAAATAAGAAGCCAGGGAGAAGCGCTGCGCTGGGAGACGGGGCTGGAAACCCATCGCCTTCCTGCTCAGAAGAAGGGGAAACATGGAAAAGCAGAAGAGCTGGGAGAAAGGGAAAGGTGGAAAACCAGAAGTTCTGGCAACCGTGCTCTGGTGCCAGCAGGGTTTTGCTCGGCCCCAGGAGAGCCGGCAGGAGCGCCGGCCTGAGCTCCTGCACCATCCTGAGCTCCTGCACCATCCTGAGCTCCTGCACCATCCTGAGCTCCTGCACCATCCCAAACTCCTGCACCATCCCGAGCTCCTGCAGCATCCTGAGCTCCTGCACCATCCCAAACTCCTGCACCATCCCGAGCTCCTGCACCATCCCGACCTCCTGCAGCATCCCAAACTCCTGCACCATCCCGAGCTCCTGCACCATCCCGACCTCCTGCAGCATCCTGAGCTCCTGCACCATCCCAAACTCCTGCACCATCCCAAACTCCTGCACCATCCCGAGCTCCTGCACCATCCCAAACTCCTGCACCATCCTGTGCTCCTGCACCATCCTAAGCTCCTGCACCATCCTAAGCTCCTGCACCATTCCTGGGACCCTGGAATCGCAGTGGGTGCAGGCACAACCGGCCAACACCAAACACTGAGCCACCCCGGCGCAGTACAAGTCGTTGGTGAGCAGCCTGTGAACCTATGGAGCTCTCGCCGTCGAGCACCGGTTACGAAAACATCGGTTTGATAAAAGCAGGACTAATGCACCGGTTCATTTATCGCCACGACTCCTGGGCTCAATCCTGAGGGGAATGGATGCATTTAAGAGGATGAAAGAAAATTAACCGTCAGCTGAGGAAAGCGTGTGCCGGCTGCGGGGATTAGCGGCAGCGGGCGAGCGGCGTGCTGTCCTTCCTCACCACCCCACCGCCCGCCAGCCCCAGTGGTCCAAACTCCGCTGGTCGTGGCCAATCTCAGCCAGGGATGAAGCCACCGAGGTCACCAGGGTCAGGGAACAGAGGGAGCCCCATTCCCACACAGTGCCCTCGAGGTCCTGCCGGCACACCCAGCCGGCGCTGCCGGGCAAAGGACGTTTCGCAAGTTGGTGATTAAAGGCGAGATTTCGACAGCTCTGCTGTGCTCGGCTGCTGCTCGCCAGCCTCCACGACCCCAGAGTGGGGAGAGGGGCTCCCTTGGGACCCCCAGATCCTCATCCGGCTCTGCCGACGCCAACAGAACAGCCCAACATGACAACAGCATCCCAAGGAGCTTGGCCAGTAGCAGTTGGGGCAAAGTCGTGTCCCACCAGGATGTGCCCTACCTGCACCGTGGTGGGCAGCGCGTGACTAAATAGCATCTGGGGAGCTGCCCCCGGTCCCCTCATACCCCGAGCACAGGCAGGGGTGTGGAAGAGGGCAGAGATGAGCAACTTCCAGCAGCCCCTTGCAGGATTTCGTGGAATCATTAAGGTTGTAAAAGACTTCTTCAGCTCATCCAGCCCCATCATCAGCCCAACGCCACCGTCCCTGCAAAACCATATCCTGAAGTGCCATGTCTGCACGTTCTTTGGATCCCTCCAGGAATGGAGACTCCCCCACTGCCCTGGGCAGCCTCTGCTGGGGCTTCACTACTCTGCCAGTGATGGAATTTTTCCCAATATCCAACCAAAATCTTCCCTAGTGCAACTTGAAGCCATCCAGCACCCACTCCACCACAACCTCTTTTCCAGGAGCTGCAGAGAGTGATGAAGTCTCCCCTCAGCCTCCTCTTCTGCAGGCTAAACAGCCCCAGGGCCCTCAGCTGCTCCCAGAATCCCTGTTCTCCAGCCCCTCCCCACCTCCATTCCCTTCTCTGGATGCGCTCCAGATCCTCAACGTCCTTCTTGGAGTGAAGGGCCCAAAACTGAACCCAGGATTCGAGGTGTGGCCTCCCCAGCAACAAGTCCAGGGGGACGATCCCTTCCCTGCTCCTGCTGGACACACCGTGGCTGATCCAAGCCAGGATGCTGTTGACCTTCTTGGCCGGGCTCATGTTCAACCACTGTTGACTCCCAGACGCTCTTCCCCAAGTGCTGGGGAATGTCAACGCATTTTCCTTGCATCAATGGGCTAAGTGAGTTGGGGTTGTTGAGCCTGGAGAAGACTCCAAGGAAACCTTATAGTGACCTTCCAGTACCTGAAGGGGCTACAAGAAAGCCGGAGAGGGACTGTTCACAAAAGCTTGTGGTGACAGGATGAGGGGGAATGAGTATAAAGTGGAGAGGGGCAGATTTAGGCTTGATATAAGGAAGAATTCCTTCACCGTGAGAGTGGTGAGACACTGGAACGGGTTGCCCGCAGAAGTTGTGGCTGCCCCATCCCTGGAGGTGTTCCAGGCCAGGTTGGATGGGGCTTGGAGCCCCTGATCCAGTGGGAGGTGTCCCTGCCCATGGCATTGGGTTGGAACTGGATGGGCTTTAAGGTCCCTTCCAACCCAAACTATTCTAGGATTCTGATAGCATCTTGCGTTCGCCGGGACACGCTGCCGGCAGCCTGCGGTGCTCTCATGCCGTCAGGGACGTGGCAGAGGAGCTGTGCAGCCTGCAAAGACCACGAGGCACCATGGGCATCGTATGAAAGCTTCGGTATTGGGTCTCAAAATAACAATTTTGAGGAACAGAAACACCTTCTCATTTCAGCAGCGTACGAAACCGAGCACACAGCCGGGCTCGGCACAGATCGGCACCACCGGACTGAAATCAGCAGGTGCCGAGCCCCGGCTGGTGCCGATGCCCTCATATTGACCTCAGGCACGGATTCTGCTAGGCACAAAGCACGGTTCCTCCATGGGGAAGCACGGGTAGAGGTGGCGAGGCTGGGTGCAAAGGTAACACCGGCCGCCGGGGCAGCGAGCGAGACGCCGGGGGGAGAGGCTGTGCTGCCACCACTGAGTCAATAGATTCACATTTCGTAATTAAGGAGGTTCAGGGAGGTGGAAACAACTTAATCTGGAATGCAGATGCCCTGAGAATATCCTCTTACCACGGGGAGCTCGCCTGGCCGTGCCGCACCGCTGGAGCGTGTCCAGAGGAGGGCAACGAGGCTGGGGAAGGGTCTGGAGAACAAGTCTTATGAGAGGAGGCTGAGGGACCTGGGGTTGTTTAGCCTGGAGAAGAGGAGGATGACGGAAGACCTCATAGAATCACCAGGTTGGAAAGGACCCACTGGATCATCGAGTCCAACCATTCCTAACGCTCCCTTAAACCATTGCTCTCCACAGCTCCTGGAAAGGAGGTTGGAGCGGGTGTTGGGCTCTTCTCCCAAGTAACAAGTGATAGGACGAGAGGAAACGGCCTCAAGTTGCACCAGGGGAGGATTAGATTGGATATCAGGGAAAATTCCTTCACTGACAGAGTGGTGAAGCCCTGGCAGAGGCTGTCCGGGGCAGTGGGGGAGTCTCCAGCCCTGGAGGGGGTTCATAATCCGTGTAGATATGGCACTTTGTGACATGGTTTAGTAGTGCTGGTGGTGGGCAGACGATTGCACTGGACAACCTTAGAGGTCTTTCCAACCTTAACACTTCCGTGAGGTCTTCCAGAATATCTCGGGGAGACTCAGGGCAGGGCAGATTTAGTCCTTCTGATTAAAGCAATCGCACTATTCCATCATTCTATGATGGTGCCAGGGGATGCTGTGGAACAGCTGACTCCAGCCTGGCCACAGGGAATAGGAGATGTCCATTTCTTGGGAATCTAACTCCATGCATGCCATGCTCACCCATAGGAGATGTCCCTCAAGATCCTTCTGGGCTTGGGATCCAGCTCTGTGCACCCTGTGCTCACCCATGGGAGATGTCCCTCAAGATCCTTCTGGGCTTGGGATCCGGCTCTGTGCACCTCGTGCTCACCCATGGGAGATGTCCCTCAAGATGCTTCTGGGCTTGGGATCCAGCTCTGTGCACCCCATACTCAACCATGGGAGATGTCCCTCAAGATGCTTCTGGGCTTGGGATCCAGCTCTGTGCACCCCATACTCAACCATGGGAGATGTCCCTCAAGATGCTTCTGGGCTTGGGATCCAGCTCTGTGCACCCCATACTCAACCATGGGAGATATCCCTCAAGATCCTTCTGGGCTTGGGATCCAGCTCTGTGCACCCCATACTCAACCATGGGAGATGTCCCTCAAGATGCTTCTGGGCTTGGGATCCAGCTCTGTGCACCCCATGCTCAACCATAGGAGATGTCCCTCAAGATCCTTCTGCACTTGGGATCCAGCCCCGAGCACCCCGTGCTCACCCATGGGAGATGTCCCTCAAGATCGTTCTGGGCTTGGGATCCAGCTCTGTGCACCCCGCGCTCACCCATGGGAGATATCCCTCAAGATCCTTCTGGGCTTGGGATGAACCCCGTGCTCACCCATCACAGCACAAACACCCGGCATCGCCGCCGTCCCCGGTGTCACCAGCACAACTGGCTCAGCGCCGCGCTGCCCAACCTGCTTCGCCACCAGTGCAACGCCAGCCTTCCGTCCTTGCCACCAGCTGAGGACACGGAGCCAGATGGCCGTTGCCAGCAGATATATAATTAAGTGGAGGAGGAATTAGGAAGGCGGCGGGCGGGCGGCGCTGACCCTGCACCCCAGCGTCCCGGCAGGATGCCGGCCCGGCGTTTGGTGTGGATGTCCGGATTAATGTTTCAAACCAGATTACGGGAAAATCCCAACCCCATTGGCTTTCAAAGGGCTGGAGGCGAGAGGTGGCCCCTCGGCAATGCCAGGAATGCAGGAGAGAGCCCTCGGCACGGGAGCGGTGCGTGCCGGGGGTCCGCGATAACAGCCCCCTCCCAAGCAGCCCCCCACTCCCCTGCCCACGGGCTCCGGATAATTAAAGAAGGGAGGGGAAGCGCTGTTTAACGAGGCTCTGGGAGTGCAATCCTGGGAATTCCGGGGTTTACGCCGGAGCCGGATGAGTCCTTCCATCGGCAAGGCATCCCAGGGCTCCCCAAAACCTCACCGTGGGGTTCTGCGGGGCTGGGTCTGCCGAGAAGCTTGTGTCCAGGCATCCCACATCCAAGTTAAAAACAACCCCGCCACGGCTCGGTTCCGGGTTTTCAAGCCTCGGGGATTAATTTTCAAGTGGTTTTTTTTCTTTTTCCATTGCCAGGAAGTCTCGACGCTCCCGGCTTTCTTCCTTTCTCTTCGAAACCGGTCTGGGACGTGCACGCCGTGAGCTGTGGGGGAAAAGAGACCCCACGGTGACAGCGATGGGGCGGTTGGTGACCCCTCAACGGGGTTGAAAAAGCCTAAATTTCTATATTTAGGGATAAAAACCCCAACAAAAGCAGGGGAGAACCCATCCCAGTGAGGTCCCTACAGCAGGTAGCATGGAAAACATCCTCTTAGATTGATTCCAGCGCCGGGAAAATGATGGGGGGGTGTCTTTTTCTCTTTCTTTTCCTTCCTTCCTTCCACCAAGCAGCCCCTTGGGATGCATCCCTTTGTCCGGTTGACAGCCACGGGGCGACGCCGGGGCAGGGGGAGCAACCGTGGACGCTAACGAGTTATTTAATGAAGAATAAACACGCGGGCGGTGTTTCCCGTCCGGCTGGCGCACGCAGCCCCCTACATCCAAGACTTGCGTTTGTGGGCTAAGGAGGAGGTATTAATTGAGAAAAAGAAAGTCGTTTGTAAAAACAAAGAGGCGAAGAACCCCGAAATGAAGCGGTTTGGGTGATGCGGGTGAGGTGGTTTCCCGTAAGACGGTGGCGGAGTTGGGGATGGGGGTATCGGAGGCTGTGGGGGTATCGGGTTCGCTGGGGCCAATCCTTCCCAGCGAAGGGCAAAGGGAGAGTCCAACACGGATCGCGGCACAGATAAAGTGCTCGGCTTAGGGACAGGTCACCTCGCCACGTCCCCATCCTTAATCCCCCGCTGCGCCCCCTAAAGCCATCGGGTGGTTGGGGGGCAGTGGTGTGTACCCTCTCCTCGAAATCCCCATCCTTAATTCCATGGGAGACCCCCAAACCCTTGAGAATTGGTAGTTGGGGGGGGGGGCAAGGGTGTGCACCCCCTCCTCAAAATCCCTAATACCCCATGAGACCCCCAAACCCTACAGATGGGACAGTTGGGGAGGGAGAAAGGGTGTGTACCCCCTCCCCAAAATCCCTAATCCCCCGTGAGACCCCCAAACTCTTGCAAAGGGGCAGTTGGGGGGGGGAGAAAGGGTGTGCACCCCCTCTTCAAAATCCCTAATGCCCCATGAGACCCCCAAACCCTAGAGATGGGACAGTTGGGGAGGGGGGGAAAGGGTGTGTACCCCCTCCCCAAAATCCCTAATGCCCCGTGAGACCCCCCCAAACCCCAGGGAAGGGGCAGCTGGGGGGGAAGGAGCGTGCACCCCCTCCTTAAAATCCCCCCATTCCTAATCCCCTGTGAGACCCCCAAACCTTAGGGAAGGGGCAGTCGGGGGGACAAGGGGTGTGCACCCCCTCCCCCAAAATCCCTAATCCCCTGTGAGACCCTCAAACCCTTGAGAAGCGGTAGTTGGGGGAGGCAGGGGTGTGCACCTCCTCCCCAAAACCCCCCCATCCCTAATTCCTTGCCAGCCCCCCTAAAGCTCTCAGGAAGGGGCAGTTGGGGGGCAGGAGGGGAGTGTACCCCCTCCCCAGAATCCTTAATCCCCTGTGAGACCCCCAAACCATACAGATGGGACAGTTGGGGGGGAGAGAAAGGGTATGCACCCCCTCCCCAAAATCCCTAATGCCCCATGAGACCCCCAAACGATACAGATGGGACAGTTGGGGGGGAGAGAAAGGGTATGCACCCCCTCCCCAAAATCCCTAATGCCCCATGAGACCCCCAAACCATACAGATGGGACAGTTGGGGGGGGAAAGGGTGTGTACCCCCTCCCCAAAATCCCTAATGCCCCGTAGAGACCCCCCAAACCCCAGGGAAGGGGAAGCTGGTGGGGAAGGAGCGTGCACCCCCTCCTTAAAATCCCCCCATTCCTAATCCCCTGTGAGACCCCCAAACCCTTGAGAAGTTGTAGTTGAGGGGGGAAGGGGTATGCACCCCCTCCCCCAAGTCCTCCATCCTTAATCCCCCATGAGACCCCCAAACCCTACAGATGGGACAGTTGTGGGGGGGGAAAGGGTGTGCACCCCCTCCCCAAAATCCCTAATCCCCCGTGAGACCCCCAAACTCTTGCGAAGGGGCAGCTGGGGGTGGCAGGGATGTGTACCCCACCCCCCCAAATGCCTGGGGCAGCCCCCCCAGCCCCTCGCCGGGAACGGGACGGTGCTGGCGGCAGCCTCGCCTGCGCGGGACAGGACAGGGCTGGTTCTGGTGGCCGCTGGTCGAGTCCACTGACCGGCCGGACAGGATTCCAGGGCCACCCGGGTTGGGGGGCCGCTTCCGTGGGGGCAGTCAGAGAGCTCTGAGCCCTCACCACCACGTTTCCCGTCGGCACTATTGTTCCCACTGGTTCCCAGTATTGTCCCCTCCGCGTGTCTCGGCACTCCGCAGGTGCCTCTCCTTGTGGTGGGGGCTGTGGGACCAACGGGTGGCAGATCCACAGGGGTTCCTGTGGCAGAAGGATAAGCGCATTCCTGATTTCCAGATGCCACTCGGATGAGGGAAAGCAGATAAGGGGGGTTGGGAGCATTCGTTAGAGCTTGTTCGCCTTGAAGACCTTGGAAGTTTGAAGACCAAAAAGCTTGAGGTCTTGACACCACCAGGGTGTCCACCAGCACCTACAACTCCCGTTGAGCGACGCCACAGCCGCATCGTGGCCACGGTTGCATGGGAGCCACCCCACCAGACAAAAGGCATGGGATGGCGATGAGCAGGAGCCCACAGCACCCTGTCCCAAACCAAACCCCGTGGCAGGATGAGGGTCCCCGTGCAGCCCCCGTGCCACCAGGCTGGTGGGAGCACTGTATGGCCAACCCGGGGGCACAGAGGCTGGTGTCAGCACCGACACAGCCAGTGTCACCGCGCCACCACGAAGGGGGACGTTGAATGGGCGAATTAGTCGCCGTTTAACCTCCCTGACCCCCCATTGTCCGTGCGCTGTCAGCCGCCCTCCCCACCACGGCCACCACGGCCAGCCGGCAGCCACCAAGATGCTTCGTGTGGATCCATGTCCATACACCAGAGACATCCCAGTGCAGCGAGACAAGACGCTTCCTGTGGATCTATGTCCATGCACCGGAGCCATCCCGGTGCAGAGAGCCAAGATGCTTCCTGTGGATCTATGTCCATGCACCGGAGCCATCCCGGTGCAGAGAGCCAAGACACTTTGTGTGGATCTATGTCCACGCACCGGAGCCATCCCGGTGCAGCGAGCCAAGACGCTTTGTGTGGATCTATATCCATGCACGGGAGCCATCCCGGTGCAGCGAGCCAAGATGCTTTGTGTGGATCCATGTCCACGCACCGGAGCCATTCCGGTACAGAGAGCCAAGATGCTTTGTGTGGATCCATGTCCACGCACCAGAGCCATCCCGGTACAGAGAGCCAAGATGCTTTGTGTGGATCCATGTCCACGCACCAGAGCCATCCCGGTGCAGAGAGCCAAGATGCTTTGTGTGGATCCATGTCCACGCACCGGAGCCATCCCGGTGCAGAGAGCCAAGACCAATGCCGGCCCCCAGGATGGCTGTGCTGCTTTTCACCTTCCTGCAGAGAAAGCAAATCCCGCTGCAACCGCATTTCCAGTGCTGTTTGCAGAGGGACCTGCTGAGCGGCAGCTTCTCAGGCTCTGGCTAAACCCAAAACTAGTTCACAGTCTGAATACCGATGCGTGGTATGGACTGCCAAGAGGTCTGAGGGGATGAGGAGCAGATGATCGCCACCAAGCCGAGAGCTGTGGATGGGAATCAGCTCTGCCGGCCCTCGCCGCGTGCGTGCCAGTGCGTGCCCTTGACACGCGCTTGCTACCGCACTGGACCTTGGGCAAATATTAATTCAGCGGAGTCAGGCAGTGTTGAGAAAGCTCATCCCAGCGAGCAACACCCAGCACCCGGCTGGGTGCACCCTGGGTGGGCAGCCAAGCTGAAGCCGCGCAGCTCAGACCTGGGGAAACCATGGCCAGAGCAGACACGTTTGTCCCAACGGAGAAGCGGTGCAAACCCTCGGGCACCCAGCGAGCCCCCACCCTGGGCCATCCCTCCAAAGGTGGACGGCTGAGCCAGAGCCACGTGGCACGGAACCAGGAAACCCATGGCCAGAGCAGCAAAGCTCTTCCCAGTGCAGAAGTGGCGCAAACCCTTGGGACTCCCCAGGGAAGCACTAAATCTGGCAATATCGCAAAAGCATTTTGGCCAACGCCCTCGGCCACACGGTGTGAGTGTTGGGGTGTCCTGTGCAGGGATACGAGTTGGATTCGATGCTCCTTGTGGATCCCTTCCAGCCATTCTATGGTTCTATGGCACCCAGTGAGCCCCTCCTTCAGGCTGTCCCTCCCCGTGTGCCCCCCAGGCCACCCTGGGGTGACACCCAACGGGATTGGCAGGTCAAGACCCCCAACAAGGACTCGACCCAGCGTGGGAGCAGGAGCTTCGTTGGAGCTCGCAGGCGGATAGGGTTTAAATTCCACCATATGTAAATGATCGCCTTAGAAAGGGGATCGCTGTAAGCCAGAGCAGATGAGTCACCGGGGCTTCCACCAGCCAGGGATTTGTCTAATTGCAAATCTGTTCCTGAAATGCGAGGTCCACCACCTTTATCACCCGTGGGATGGTTTCTCCGCCGACCCTGCATTGCGGTGGGGGTCCCAGTGGGAGGGAAATCTCCGCTGGCTCTGCCCGTGGGAGCTGGAAGAGATCCAGCAGCCACAGATGGTTTTGACAGGCAGCCAGCTGCGGGTTGTCAGCCTGGGAACCATCGCCGCCGAGCTGTGCCGGCAGCGCCGAAACCTCACTAGTGACCCGCAGAGAGGAGGGAGGTGGCTGGAGGGGGGCAATCCTGTGGCACTGACACAGCATCGGAGCGATGCCAGCTCTGGCAAAGCTGCTGCCCAAGCCTGTCCTGCTGCAATCGGTGCCACAGGTTCTGAAAGCCTGAGCTGGGGTCTCCATGGTGGCCGCAGGTGGGGAAACTGAGGCAGGAAGCTAAGCCCTTTTGCTGATGGGATTTGGGGCTGGCGCCTGTGTGGATGCTCCCAGATGCCACCTACACCAGGTGAGACCCCTGAGCCGGCTGCTGCACAGGGATTAGGAAGCCTTTTCCCGAAAGGCCACAGCACCAGTGGCAGAGCCACCCCATCCCCGCAGCACCCAGGGGATGCAGAGCCCTGGCCCCAAGCAGCCCTGCCATAGCGTGGATTATCTGTCAAAAAGCGGGTCAGGAGCTGAGAGAGGAGCTGCACCCTGACTCCCTGATTCCACCGCCCCAGCGGGCTCAGAATCCAGCAAGTTGCCACCCCTCCCCATGGCACATGTGGGGAGTGGGGATTGGGGTGCCCACCCCTGCTCAGGGGCGGATCCCAGCCTCGAGCAGCCCCGGCTCTGTGTGTGTGTGTGCACACGCCTGTGGTGGCTTAGGGAATTCTCTGTGCACACACGTGTGCGCACAGGCTGCAGAGTGTGTGCGTATATGTGCACGTGCACACCTGTGAGCTGGCTGAGGGGATTCTGTGTGTGTGCACACGCATGTGCACAGGCTGCAGGGGCTGTGTGTGAGCACACACACACACATATGCTCTGCAAGGGCTGTGTGTGAGCACACACACACACATGCTCTGCAGGGGCTCTGTGAACACACACACACACACACATATGCTCTGCAGGGGCTGTGTGTGAGCACACACACACACACATATGCCCTGCAGGGGCTGTGTGTGAGCACACACACACACATATGCTCTGCAGGGGCTGTGTGTGCACACATATGCTGTGCAGGGGCTCTGTGTGAGCACACACACACACACATATGCTCTGTGTGCGCACACGCGCGTGTTCGCTGGCTGTGGCTGGGATGTGCCCATGCTCTGCCATGGCCATTCAGGGTCCCCGCTCCGCGTCCCCCACACCGGGGCGTTTGCTCTTTCTCCTTCTTCCCCAGGTTACGGCATTGGGCTCCCCCAGAACTCGCCGCTGACGTCCAACATCTCCGAGTTCATCAGCCGCTACAAATCCGCCGGATTCATGGACCTCCTGCACGACAAGTGGTACAAGATGGTGCCCTGTGGCAAGCGTGTCTTCGCCGTCACAGAGGTTTGGGTCTCAGGGGGAGCTCTGGGGTGCGTTATCCATCGGGGAGTGGGTCAGGAGCTGAGCTGTGCCCCGACTCCCCCAATCCGGCTGCCCCCGTAGGCTCAGAATCCGGCAAGCGGCCACCATCACCCACAGCACCAGCGCACGTGGCCCTGCTGGGGAGCACAGCCCCAAACAGCCCCGGCACAGGGGGGGTTATCCGCCAGCGAGCGGGTCAGGAGCTGAGCTGGGAGCTGCTCCCCCACATCTGCCTTCCCTCGCGGCTCAGAATTTGGCTGGTGGCCGCCCCTCTCTGTGGCCCACTCGGAGAGCAGAGCAGCCCCCCCTGCCCTGGGAGCGGCCCCCAGCCCCACACAGGGGGGATTATCCACCAAGGAGCGGGGCAGGAGCTGCGCCCCAACCCCGTGTCGGCTCAGAATCCAGCAGCGCTTTCAGGGCTGCATCAAGGGGGGGGAGCTGGGGGCTCCCCAAACCACCCCCCCACCTTGGTCCCCAATTGTGGCACGTCCGGCCTAGCCCGTTTTCGCTGCCATCTCTGCTGCGGTTTTGGGCCAGAAATAGGCCGATGAAGCAACACTGCGCCCTTGCCCAAGCGCGGCTGTTTGCTTTGCTGACAAAGGACCTGCTCTCCTCTCTGCTCTCTCTTCCCCCTCTCCCTTCTTCTTCTTTTAAACAAACTCTAATTCCTGTTAGTTCAGCTGTGCGAGGCAGCCACCTCCTCCACAGCCTCGGAATTACTTTGGGGGGGCCACGGCTTTCACAGGGGGGGAACACCAGCAAGCGCTGCCCAGCCCGGTTCTGGGGTGCTGGTCCAACTGGGAGTAAATAAAATAAGCTGAGTGAAGGTGCTGGGCACCCAGGACAGGAGGGATGTGTCACCTGTCCCCCACCTCATTAATTATCCCAGGTCTCATTAAGAAAAAGCTTCACACAGAGCCTGGATGCCAGGAGCAGCACCTATGGGCTGTGCAGGCATCAGGCTGGGGGAGGCACTCGGTGCCTAAGCCGCTCTTGCTGAGAAGTCCCTGACCCCCGGCCAGGGATCCAGCAGGATTACAGCTCCGGGAATGCTCCCTGAGCACTATGAGCCGATTACCGCCTTGGATCCTTGGCCAAGAGCACCCTGTGGCAAAGCTGGATGGTGGCCCAGGGCAAGACGGGCGATGATGGCTGTGTCAGGGTCATCGGGAAGGACTTGGCTCGGGATACATCCTCGTGTGACAGAGCTGCTGTCCCAGCACCCCATCCCCTCCTCGCCCCCGTTATCTGCTACTGGTCCAACCAGCTGCTGCAATCGCCTCCTCCCGGCACAGAAACTGGGGGGCCCCCCAAGGTGCTGCCCTTTATCTGCACCCCTACCAACGGAGCCAAAGCGGCTTTGGGGTGGGGGGGACGGCAGCTCCGGGCTGGGTGACGATACAAGGGTGCCCCTTTCCCCACACAGGGGCCCCTCGCCCTCCCCGGGGGCAGCTCATCCGCTCGGCTGCCTAATGCAATAAAGCTCTAATCAATATTTTAAAGAAAGTAAACGGACCCTCCCGCCCTTGTTAAGAGGTTGCGGGGCCCCTGCACGCAGCCTTACTCCCCCCCCGGCCTTTTAAAAGGGAAATAATCCATGTGAGTAAGGGGTTCAGGGTCCCACAAGGGCAGCGGGGATCCCCCCCTGCCTCAATCAGAGCCTCCGCACAGGGCTTCGCAGGAATAAATGGGTTTTTCATTGACCCTTCCAGAGGTTCCACCAGGAAAATCCCAGCTCCGTCTTCCCAGAAGCCACCCCAGAAGCCCTGTGGTCCCCAAGCTGGCGGGGAAGGGGGGGTCCCCAGTTTTGCCCTCATCGCACTCTGCCTGGCGGGGTTGTCGAGTTGCTTTCGGTTTATATTCAACCGTTGCACTTTGAAACGCCGTATCGCGGAGAGCGCTGCTCAGCACGAGATAAGGGCTGAGGTTTTTGCCCCCCACGTGCCACCGGTGCGGCTCAGCCGTCTCCATTTGGGACACCTTAAGAAACCTTCTGCTCCTCCAGAGCTCCAGCAAAGTCTCTCCCCAGCACCGAGTTGGCTTCTTAAAGCCTCTGGTGCTTCCTGACAGGAGTGGAGATGGGTTAAATATCAGCTTGTGCCACCCCAAAAATGGAGCAGCTCAAAGGAGGCCCCCCAAAACTGGGAGCTCCAAGGGATGCACTCAAAATGAGGTGCCCAAAATGGGGTGACCCTAAGGAGGCAACCCAAATGGGGCACCCAAATCCAGGTGCCCCCCTAAGGAGGCACCCAAAATGGGGTACTCAAAACAGGGCATCTCTAAGGATGCACCCAAAACCAGGCACCCCAAGGCATGCACCCAAAATGAGGCACCCAAAATGGGGCAACCTAAAGGAGGCACCCCAAGGGATGCACCCAAAACTGGGCACCTCTAAGGAGGCACCCAAAATGGGGTGTCCTGATGGCCCCTAAAGGGGTCCTGGAGGTTATAAAGGGGACCTTGGAGTCCCTAAAGGTGCCCTGGGCATCCTAGTAGGGTCCTAGGGGTCCCTAAAGATGTCCTGGAGGTCCCTAAAGGTGTCCTAGTAGGGTCCTAGGGGTCCCTAAAGGTGTCCTGGAGACCCCTAAAGGTGTCCTAGTAGGGTCCTAGGGGTCCCTAAAGGTGTCCTGGAGACCCCTAAAGGTGTCCTAGTAGGGTCCTAGGGGTCCCTAAAGATGTCCTGGAGGTCCCTAAAGGTGTCCTAGTAGGGTCCTAGGGGTCCCTAAAGGCATCCTGGAGACCCCTAAAGGTGTCCTAGTAGGGTCCTAGGGGTCCCTAAAGGCATCCTGGAGGCCCTAAAGGTGTCCTAGTAGGGTCCTAGGGGTCCCTAAAGGTGTCCTGGAGACCCCTAAAGGTGTCCTAGTAGGGTCCTAGGGGTCCCTAAAGGTGTCCTGGAAGTCCCTAAAGGTGTCCTGGAGGTCCCTAAAGGTGCTTCTACCCCGGGGAGCCCCACGCTGATGGCAGGAGCTCACTGGGAAGGTGTTACAGAGCATTTGGGGCGACACACAGCAGTGCCAGATTTTTGGCAGCAGTTGGCTGAGCCACTCAAGTTCTGGGGGCTCATCACAACCTGGGGCCCCCCACGAGCATCCCCCTCCGGTGTAGCAAATGCCCATGGTGTCCCCACGTCCCCCCAGACCCCTCTGCTGCTGGTGGTGCTATAATAGGCACAAGACCGAAATGACAGCCCTTGCTGCTGGCCAGCAGCAGATGATGTGGTGGCGATGCCACACAAGGAGCCTCCTCTCACCCCAAAAATACCCCTTGCAACCCCCCACAAGGAGCTATCGTGCCCTTGGCAGCCCCCTGAACCCCTCGTTGTGGCTCATTTGTTCACAGCGCCCCAGCTCAGCCCTGACCTGTGCCGTGACCATCCCCAGGGATGGGGAAATGCCTCACTCCAGCTCCCTAACTCTTCCTCACGGCCTCCTCTTCCTCCTCTCCCCACCCAGCACACGGTGCAACCCAAGTTTGCAAGAATCTGTCCCAATAAAAGTCCATGGTGGAGGATGGGGACAGCGTCAGGCACGGAGCATCTGAAGCTTTGGGGTGGAGATGGGCACAGAGCCGGGACAGGGATGCTGAGGGTCCCCAGCACCAGCGCATCGGGAGCTGAATCCGACCTGCAGCTGCAGTAAGAGCTGGGTTTGGGGGACCTGGGGCAGCCTCTGGGATGAAGCAAGAGAGAAATCAGCTCCCCACGGAGCCCACACGGCTGCAGCTCAGCCCTGGGAGATGCTGGGGCCCCAGATCAACCAACGCATGCGTTCCCCACGAGTTCAAGCTGAGCAGAGAGGAGCTCCTTTGCAAGAAAAAAAAGAGGAACCCCAAAATAGCTCTTTCTTTCAGCGGCGCTTCCCCACCGCGGCGGAAAGGCTCGGCGTAGGCACGACCACGCTCACGGCACCACATCCCCATGGGCGGCACTCAGCTCCCTGGGGCTGCCAGGGTTTCTCCTAACGCACCTCGATCCCAGGGAAGGAGCAGGAGTTGGGGTAGAGGGGGATAAAGCATCCCCTGCCAGCAGCAAGGGGGGCCCCAGCAGCCACCCCACCCCAGCACTCGCTCTTTGCATTCCTGCTTCTCTTTCTCCAGCCCGGCTGTGCCAGCGGCAGGGAAGGATGCAGCTGAGAGAGCCGGGCTTGTTCACCTTGGAGAGTTGGGGTTGTTCAGCCTGGAGAAGAGAAGGCTCTGAGGAGACTTTATAGCGACCTTCCAGTATCTGAAGGGGCTACAAGAAAGCTGGGGAGGGGCTGTTCATAAAGGCTCGGAGCAATAGTACAAGCGGGAACGGGTATAAATTGGAGAGGGGCAGATTTAGACTGGACATAAGGAAGAATTTCTTCCCCATGAGAGTGGGGAGGCCCTGGCACAGGTTGCCCAGGGAAGCTGTGGCTGCCCCATCCCTGGAGGTGTCCAAGGCCAGGTTGGATGGGGCTTGGAGCCCCTGATCCAGTGGGAGGTGTCCCTGCTCATGGCAGGGGGTGGAACTGGGTGATCTTTAAGGTCCCTTCCAACCCAAACTATTCTATGATTCAATCCCGTGGGCAGGGAACATCCCAGTGGGGCAGGAGCTGGGAAAGCATCGCCCAACAGCAGCAACGGGGCCACAGCAGCCGCCCCACACCAGCACTCACTGTTTACATTCCTGCTGCTCCTTCCCCAGCCCGGCTGTGCCAGCGGCATCACGCGTTGGAGGGCGGCCAGAAGGAGCTCCCGACCAGCGCCGCACTGTGCCGAGCAAACCCCTGGCCCGGGTCCAGTGGCCGCGATCCAAGCACCGGCGCGCTGGCAGGCTGACGCGCTGGGGAAAGCCTCTCCTGGCCGGGTGCTTTGCCTCCTCTCCTCCACCCACAGCACAGCGGCAGCCGCTTTCCTACACCCTCTGGCTGCTTCCATGATTTACCACCACGCTGGGATCTCCCTGCTGACCCTGGGAAGCTTTCCGGTGGGAAGAGAAAGGGAGGAAGAGAGGGAGCTCAGCCCCTTTCGTCGGCATAGTTTACGGGGAAGAGATGGGGAGGGGGCACAGGATGCACCAGGATGCAGGCTGGTGTCCCCAAAACTTGTCAGGACCCAACGGAGACTACAACACAGTTCATGGCACATCTACGGACCATGGCTCCTGCATCAGATTTTCCTGCTGGATTCCAAGAGCTGGGAGTGATTTCCCAGTGCCCAAAGCCAGTGCCTGGGTCCAGCACGGCACCGACATGGTGACAAACAGGAAGATCACAGCCGCAGTATCGAAAAAGCCATTTCACAGACACAAGATCACGTCCCCAGTCCCGACGGCAGGAAACACAAAAAGAGAGAAACCACAAGAAGAAGAGGTGGCGTGGGTGCAGCGACACGACGCTGAAGCATCCCTCCTTCCCCACAGCCCGACCGGAGCATTCCGAGGGAAGGCGACCGCATGCTCCATGCTTGCTTGTGCTTTCTCCACCAGCCCCTGTTGTCAGGCTGCCCATATCCAGACGTGCCGGCAGATCTCGGCAGCTCCTTCCCCCTTTCGGGAGGGATGCGATGGCCCCTGCCTCTTCCCCTTCGGGCGGTCACATCCCTCCCAAAAGGCCACCGTGCTCCGGCCGCTCCATCTGGGTCCCATCTGCTGCTGTTGACTCCCGTCCCTTCCCCCAGCCCTAAACTCAGATGTATTTAAACACACACATCAAAGGCACCGGGCAGCCCCTGGGGAGCCCCAGCTCACAGCACATTTCCTTCTATTAGCCAAAAGCGGGACGCAGCGAGATCCAGCACCGGGAGAGAGCCGGAGCGTGCCTGCCTCCTGCCAGCCCTGCTCAGCTGGCGAGGGGACGGGCAGCCAGGTTTTTTTGCTTTCATGATGGTTTCCCTCTTTAGAGGCATTTTGGCAGGGCAAATCTGCCCCAAACATCCAAAGGGTTGGAGCCATCCCACCCAGCTTCACCTCAGCGGCGATGGGTGATTTTTTTTTCCATCATTTCCAGCAAGAATCCTGCCAGGTCCCTGCAGCAAACTCCATCACATCATCCACCTGCACCGGAGCCAGGACAGACGATCCCACCAGAGCCACCAACCGAAGCAAGAGGGGAGCTCAAACACTAAAACACAGCTGAGCTCAAACACCAAAACCCCAGAGCAACCCCAGAGCAACCCCACGCTTTCTTAGCGGCAACGACGGTGGCTCGATCTGAGAACAACGCTGCCGGAGGCGGCACTGCCAGAGGCATCCCACCGCGGTTCTCGAGGACGCCACGATGGGGTGACGGGCACGAGGGGATCACGCACGTCTCGGTGGGCACCTACTTGCTTAAATTGCTCCTCGTAGGTCCAGTCGCCGTGGTCAGGGGCTGGCGGCGGGGGCTGCGCGTGGCCCAGTCCGGAGGGGACCCGCTCCTGGCCGCCCGGCAGCCGCTGCGGCTCGCCCCGGTAGTGCTGGGGTGCTGGGGGCTTGCGGAGCAGCAGGGATCCTGCGCCAGCCCGCACCGCCTCTGCCGAGCCAAGCCCTTCCTCTCCCATGTCTTCCTCCTCTTCATAGTCTTCCTCTTCCTCCTCCTCCTCCTCCTCTTCTTCCTCTTCCTCCTCACCCAGGTCCTCTTCAAAGTCATCTTCATCCCATTTGCCTTTTCTGGACCAGAAAGGAGAGTGGAGATGTCCGACAGCAGACACAGTGCTGGGTCCCCAGAGCTGATGCCTCTTGCCTGCCCCACACTTGTGGGGCTGGGACCATGGGGAACCCCGCAAAGCCCCAGCACAACCCGAGCAGTGGGTGGCAGCCTTGGGGGGCATCGCTGGCTGCCGGCATCCCGAGACAGCAGCTCCAGCCTGGTGCGGAGCTCTGCCAGATGGCTCCCAGCCTGTTCTCTGCCCTGGAGAGGACACGGGCTGCGAGGAGGCAGCCACGAGGGCTCTGCATAATTTAAAGGCCAGACCAGGATCCTCTGTCAGGGCCCCACGTGGCTCTCTGGGCAGAAATGTCACACCAGCCTGGCATGAGGAACCACAGCTGCTGAGCTGATCTGTTGCCCTCAGCACCTCCTGCTCTGGGATGTCCCGACAGCGCTAACCCACCTCCTGCTCTGGGATGTCCTGATGGAACCAACCACCTCCTGCTTTGGGATGTCCTGATGGAACCAACCACCTCCTGCTTTGGGATGTCCTGATGGAACCAAGCACCTCCTGCTTTGGGATGTCCTGATGGAACCAACCCACCTCCTGCTTTGGGATGTCCTGATGGAACCAACCCACCTCCTGCTCTGGGATGTCCCGACAGCCCTAACCCACCTCCTGCTCTGGGATGGCCTGATGGCACCAACTCACCTCCTGCTCTGGGATGTCCTGATGGTGCCAACCCATGTCCTGCTTTGGGATGTCCTGATGGAACCAACCACCTCTTGCTCTGGGATGTCCCGACAGTGCTAACCCACCTCCTGCTCTGGGATGTCCCAATGGTGCCAACCACCTCCTGCTCTGGGATGTCCCAATGGTGCCAACCACCTCCTGCTCTGGGATGTCCCAATGGTGCCAACCACCTCCTGCTCCGGGATGTCCCAATGGAACCAACCCACCTCCTGCTTTGGGATGTCCTGACGGCATTAACCCACCTCCTGCTTTGGGATGTCCTGATAGCACCAATCCACCTCCTGCTTTGGGATGTCCTGACGGCACTAATCCACCTCCTGCTCTGGGATGTCTCGATGGCACCAACCCACCTCCTGCTTTGGGATTTCCTGATGGAACCAACCCACTTCCTGCTCTGGGATGTCCCAATGGTGCTAACCAACCTACCAGTCCCAAGCTGCATGAACCTGGTCGCCCAACAAGCAGCCCCTGACAGCCTCCACTGCCACTTTCCTGCCCCAAAAAGACACCTGCATCCCAAACCACCCACGCCAAAACACTCCAGAGCCAAACCGTGTCCCTATCCCTTCCCAGAACCCATAAGAACTGCCACCAGTCCAAGCGTATACTCACAGATCCTCCTCCTCCTCAGAGCCCATCTCCTGCTGGTAGCCACCATCCTCCTCGCCGTGCTCCTCTTCCTCCTCCTCCTCCTCCTCCGAGGCCTGGCTCTCATCCGACACCGCGGGGCTGGACGAGTGGCTGAGGCCGGCGGCTGCTGCCCGCATGGCAGCCAGAGCAGCCATCTGCGCCCGCTGGATGTGCGCGCTCTCAGGCTCCGCTCCTTCTTCTGTGGGCGCCGGGGCCGGATCCTGGTTACGGCCACGTGCCGGGGTGCTGGCAGGAGTCTGTCCCAGAGCTGACGGCGGCTGCGCTGGAGGCGGCGTGGAACGCTGCTGCTGTTCCTGCTGCCGCGCTTCCAGCGCCTGCTGCAGCCTCGCGCGCTGCTGCCGCTGCAGGTTCTCCATCACCGCCTGCAGTTTCATGGCTCTGCCCGCGAGCGCTGGGTCCCCGGCGGGGTGGGGGGCGATGCACCCAGGAGGCAATGCCCGGGCGGCACCGGAGGCAGCGCCCGGCACGCTGCCGTGCTCCAGTGGGGCTGGAGGCCAACGCTGGGGAGTACCGCGCGAGGGAGCAGCCCTGCCAGGGGGCTGCCGGGCTCCGGGGGCAGCGGAGGCTCCGCAGTTCTCTTGGGCTCTCAGGGATGTGCCCTCTGACCTCCTTCAGTCTTGGCCTGATGTCCTCTTTGCTTGAGGGCTCCGGTGGGAGCTGTGGGCACGGGGCTGCTTGTCGGGATCGGGGTGCAATGAGGGTGCTCGTCGGGATCGGGATGCAACGAGGCTGCTCGGGGTGCAACGAGGCTGCTCGTCGGGATCGCGGTGCAACGAGGCTGCTCGGGGTGCAACGAGGCTGCTCGTCAGGATCGCGGTGCAACGAGGCTGCTCGGGGTGCAACGAGGCTGCTCGTCGGGATGCAACGATGCTGCTCGTCGGGATCGGGGTGCAACGAGGCTGCTCGGGGTGCAACGAGGCTGCTCGTCAGGATCGGGGTGCAACGAGGCTGCTCAGGGTGCAACGAGGCTGCTCGTCGGGATCGGGGTGCTGCTGCCGTCAGGCACCGAAACCTCTGCAGGCTCAACAGGCAGCGACAGCCTAGAGCATCGCCTCCTCCCTCTCCGACCAGGCACTTTCTGGGTGGCAGCAGCTTTGGGGTCTACGCGGTGTCCCCCGGTGTCCTTAGTCCTCGTCTGGCTCGGCTTCCAGCAGGCGTCGGTGCAAACCTGCCGGGAGAAGCGGAGAGGGTCAGCGGAGCTGTGAGCAGGAAGGAGTTAAAGACAGCACAGAAGCCTCATTAATCTCGAGCTAATGAGATAGGGAGGCCAGGCCCTGCTGCTGGAGGGGGAAGGGGCCTGCCGGACCCGATAGCCCTCCCTGGCCCTGCAGGCAGCGGATACCGGGATACCAGCGCCCGGAGATAAGAGGGTGCTGGAGGAGCACCCCCCACCCATGGGGGACACCGGGGAACGGCTGCTCGGAGTAAGGGGAGCACAGCGATGGTGCCTCACTCCTGGGAACCCCAGGAGGTGGGGGGCTGCCGGACACCCCTGTGTATCCCCCCTTCCCATAGTCGACTCTGCTTCGCCTCATTACGGCTGGAACCTTCGACACCTCCACCCCATCGCCTGGAGACCCCAGACCTGGTGCAACCAGTAGCCGGATCAGACCCCCAGTCCGGAGCCCCCCGACACTCCCAGTACAACCAGCAGCCGGATCAGACCCCCAGCCCGGAGCCCCTACACTCCCAGTACAACCAGCAGCCGGATCAGACCCCCAGCCCGGAGCCCCTACACTCCCAGTACAACCAGTAGCCAGATCAGACCCCCACTTTGGAGCCCCTACAGTCCCAGTACAACCAGCAGCCGGATCAGACCCTCAACCTGGAGTCCCCCAACCCCAGAACAACCAGAAGCTCACTCAGACCCCCAACCTGGAGCCCCCCAAGCCCAGTACAACCAGTAGCCAGCTTGGACCCCCAGCCCGGAGCCCCCCAGCCCCAAAACAACCAGAAGCTCACTCAGACCCCCAACCTGGAGCCCCCCAAGCCCAGAACAACCAGTAGCCAGCTGGGACCCCCAGCCTGGAGCCCCCCCAACCCCAGAACAACCAGCAACTGGCTCAGACCCCCAGCCTGGAGCCCCCCCAAGTCCCAGTGCAAGCAGCAGCCAGCCTGGACTCCAGATCCAGAGTCAGATCTGGCGGCACGCAGACACCGGCAGCCTCCGTGTGATCAAGCAAATCAGAATCAGAGAACCACAGAACGGTTTGGGTTGGAAGGGACCTTAAAACTCATCCAGTTCCAACCCAAATTCTCAAAAGGGGAACCCGTTTCCAGCACGGGCCGGTTCTGCTGCCACTTGGGAGCTGCTTTCTCCACGCCTCACTGCGGCGGCAGCTGCATCCGCTCACGAGCTCTGCCACGGCTCTCACTGGCAAACGCGCTGCCACCGCGGCAGCCGCTAAGCTTCAGCCACTGTTGCTGCTCCGAAGGGTGTTCATCAGCCACGTGTGCCTCTGCCCGTGCCTCAGTTTCCCCTTCTCTACCCTGGCCATCTCCATCGTGCTGCGCAGAGGGGAGGAGCTGCGAAAGGGACTGTCCCAGAGCAGCAGCCGCTCGCTGGCCGTGGCCACACAGCCATGTCCTACGCCGCATCTGAACTCCGTCCGCCAAGAGCACCGGAGCGAGACTCATGCCAGGCATGTGCTCCTCCGGCCCCGCTCTGCCCTGCCACAAGTCACCAAATGACTCAGTGCCACCACCGGCACCAGAGCTGCCTCTGAGAGCACCACGAGCTGCGGCTGTGCCGAGGCCACGCTGCTATGGCCCTGCACGGAACCGGAGCCCAGGGGCAGCCGCGGTGAATCCAGAGCCAGGGGACTGTCCCTCACAAGGGTCCACGTCACCATGAACGCGGTGAATCCAGAGCCAGGGGACTGTCCCCTTGCGATGGTCCATGTCACCATGACCACAGTGAATCCAGAGCCAGGGGACTGTCCCCTCGCAAGGGTCCATGTCACCATGACCATAGTGAATCCAGAGCCAGGGGACTGTCCCCTCGCAAGGGTCCATGTCACCATGGCCCATGAACGTGGTGAATCCAGAGCCAGGAGACTGTCCCCTCGCATAGGTCCATGTCACCATGACCATAGTGAATCCAGAACCAGTGGACTGTCCCCTCGCAAGGGTCCATGTCACCATGAACGTGGTGAATCCAGAGCCAGGGGACTGTCCCCTCACAAGGGTCCATGTCACCATGACCACGGTGAATCCAGAGCCAGGGGACTGTCCCCTCACAAGGGTCCATGTCACCATGACCATAGTGAATCCAGAGCCAGGGGAACGTCCCCTTGCGATGGTCCATGTCACCATGACCACAGTGAATCCAGAGCCAGGGGACTGTCCCCTCACAAGGGTCCATGTCACCATGACCATAGTGAATCCAGAGCCAGAGGACTGTCCCCTCACAAGGGTCCATGTCACCATGACCATAGTGAATCCAGAGCCAGGGGAACGTCCCCTTGCGATGGTCCATGTCACCATGACCACAGTGAATCCAGAGCCAGGGGACTGTCCCCTCACAAGGGTCCATGTCACCATAACCATAGTGAATCCAGAGGACTGTCCCCTTGCAAGGGTCCATGTCACCATGACCATGGTGAATCCAGAGCCAGGGGACTGTCCCCTCACAAGGGTCCATGTCACCATGACCATAGTGAATCCAGAACCAGAGGACTGTCCCCTTGCAAGGGTCCATGTCACCACGGCCCATGAACGTGGTAAATCCAGAACCAGGAGATTGTCCCCTCCCTGGCCTGGTGGCCATGGTGACCTTGAGCCGTGCCCCTTTGTCCCTCCGGTGACGGTGTCCGCAGCCCATTGAGGTTTTTTTTGGGGGGTGGCAGCAACCCCCACACCCCACAGGGCAGGTGCCGAGAGCGACAGCGGCTTCGCGGGGCTAAAAATACGCAGCAGCGGGTGGGGGTGTGACAGGGGGGCTGTGTGCCACCGACACCGGGCTCAGCCGCAGCGGGACACCCTGGAAGGGGGTCTCGCCATCACCTGGAAGGGGGGAACTCCAAAGGCAGCGTGGGATCAGGAGGAGGACAGGGAGTCTGGTCCCAGAGGGTACCCATCACGTGGGACACGCTGCGACTAAGGGGGGGACACCGGGGGGGGGGGCAGGGCTGGAGGGGTGAGTGGGGAATAGGAGGGGGGATCCCCAGGCTGGGCAATGATAAGGGGGGGAAAGGAGGGGATCCCCGGGGCTGGAGGATGAGGAGCAGGGGGATGAGAGACGGGAACATTGGGGTGAGCAGGGACAGAGGCGGGGGGGGACACGACGATGATGAAAAGGGGGCACAGGAGGGACCCCCGAGGCAGGGGGATGAGGAGCAGAGGGATGAGGAGCAGAGGGATGAGGAGCAGAGGGATGAGGGATGGGACCCTTGGGATGGCCATGGATGGAGATGGGGGGATGTGGTGATGATGATGAAGTGGGGGCGCAGGAGGGACCCCTGGAGATGGAGGGGAGTGAGAATAAGAAGGGGAGATCGGACCCTTCAGGCAGGCAGGATGGGGGGGGATGAAGGGGTGACCCCGGGATGGGCAGGAACGGGGGATGGGGACACAAAAGGGGGACCCCGAGGTGCAGGGGTGGATAAATGGGGAACCCCGGAGCAGAGCCCGGGGAGGGAACGGATCGCCCCTCCCCAGCACGGCAGGAGGGGACCGGGCTGCTCCCACCCAGCCCAGCCCAGCCCGGCCCCGGTCCCCTCCCCCGGTCGGAGCCCCAGGGCTGCAACCGGTCGGACGGCAACGCCCGCAGGGACCGAAACGGGGAGGGAGCGCCCCGTTTCCATCCTCTGCAAACGGCCGCAGGGGGGGCAGCCCAATCGGGGAGTCCCGGTCCAGCCCAGCAGCCCCCGGGACCGGCCACGGGAGGGGGTCCCGGTCCGGTTCAGCCCACCCCCCCATCCCCGTCCTCCCGGTATCGGCCAGGCGGGTGGAATCTCTGTATGGCGGGGGAGGGGGGTGTCCCGGTTGGGGATCCTAAGGGCTGCCCAGCCCCTAACCCTCCCGGTACCGGCCGGGAGAACGAGACCGGTGCGGGATCCCGGTGCTGTGGGGGGAGGCTCCCGGTCGAGGGTCCCGGTGCCGAGGCGGGGGGCGGGGGGGGTGTCCCGGTTGGGGATCTCAGTCCAGGTCCCGCCCAGTCCCCAGCTCCCAACTCCCCTCCGTATCGCCCTGGGGGAGGTCCCGGTCGGGGGTCCCAGTACCGGGACGGGGGGGAGGTCAGGATCGGGGGTCCCGGTACCGGGGGGAAGTGGGGGGGGGAAGAGGTCCCCGGTGGGGGTCCTGGCACCGGGATGGGGTTGGAGGTCCCGGAGAAGGGAAGGGGGGGTGGGAGGGGGGGTAGGTCCCGGTGCCGGAGAAGGGAATGGAGGGGGGATAAGTCCCGGAGGAGGGAAGGGGAGTGGGTCCCGGTCCCGGAGGGGAGAAGGTTGGGGGGGTCCCGGGGGAATGGGGGTCCCAGTCCCGGTCCTTTGAGGCAGCGCTTCCCCGCTTACCCGGTAGAGGCCGTGCGAAGCCGCATAGCAGCCGCGGCCGCCCGGGCTGGGGCAGCGGCGGGGCCGAGGTGCGCTCCGTGCCCGCACGGCTCGGCTCTCCCCGCGGGCGGGGGCGGGGCCCGGCGCCGACACGCCCCTCCTTCCCATTGGCTCTCTGCTCTGGACACGCCCCTCGAGACCCCGCCTCGTGATGCCATTGGTCAGTCTCTCTCCTTTTCCCCACCCGCCACTCCTCATTGGTTCGCCGCCGCCGCCGCATGCAAATAACACTCGCGGCGGGACCGCAGCGCCGCCACATGGCCGATGGTGGCAGTGCAGCCGTGCGGGCGCCGCGGCTTCGAGCCCCGCTGCGGCGGAGCCGGTACCGGGAGGTTTAAAGGGACCGCAGCCCCGGGGATGCTCCAGCAACTACGGAGCCCCGGTGAAAGGGTTTCCCCGTATCGTATGACCCCGCCTCCCGTTGCACGCATCCCTCCAGCCCCGCCTGTTTGACGCCACTTCCTGCGGGAGGTGTCGGGGAGCGGAGTTCCCGCTGGTGCCGCCGGTACCGGGAGGAACCGAACCGGTCATGGTGGTGCTGCGGGGCGGAGCGGGGGCGGAGGAGCCCTACCCGTGAGTGCTGACCCCGGGGAGGGGAGGGAGGGCTGCTCCCGGGGGGTCCCGGGAGAGCTTTGACCCCGGAGCGCCCGGACCGGCGGGAGCTGTCATTAGGATAATGGGGCTAATTAGCGATTACCCGGGTCGAGGTCACGGGTGTGCGTTGGGGACAGGAGGGCGGCCGAGGGTCCCCCCGGGGTCTCGGGGTGGCGACCAAGGGGCTGTGGCTACTGCTCTCAAGGCACGGTAGCCAAGGGTCTGGGGCTGTGGCTACTGCTCTCAAGCCATGGTAGCCAAGGGTCTGGGGTTGTGGCTACTGCTCTCAAGCCATGGTAGCCAAGGGTCTGGGGCTGTGGCTACTGCTCTCAAGCCATGGTAGCCAAGGGTCTGGGGTTGTGGCCACTACTCTCAAGCCATGGTAGCCAAGGGTCTGGGGTTGTGGCCACTGCTCTCAAGCCATGGTAGCCAAGGGTCTGGGGTTGTGGCCACTGTTCTCAAGCCATGGTAGCCAAGGGTCTGGGGCTGTGGCTACTGCTCTCAGGCCATGATAGCCAAGGGTCTTGGGTTGTGGCCACTGCTCTCAAGCCATGGTAGCCAAGGGTCTGGGGTTGTGGCCACTGCTCTCAAGCCATGGTAGCCAAGGGTCTGGGGCTGTGGCCACTGCTCCCAGGCCGGGGTAGCCGAGGGCCGTGCCGCAGCTGTCCCCTCTGGCTTTGGGGCTCTGCTTTGGCACTGGGGCCGCGTCCCCGTTTGCTGAACACTAAATAACAGGAACTGGTTTCAAATCCCCTCAAAGGAGATGAGCGGCTTCTTGTTTCTTACCTGCAAATAAGAAGTGGAGCACAAGCCGCTAAACTTTCTGGGCAGTGGCCCTGGAGCTGCTGGGCTCCTTTACTGGGAGTCACTGGGGCTCCGCTTTTGGGAATGAGCGATACTGGGAACCTGACTCCCCTTTACTGGGAGTCGGTGTTGGCTGTGGTTACCAGGAACAAGCTATACTGGGAACCAACTCCCCTTTACTGGGATTCAATATTGGTTCTGGTCCCCAAGAATAAGCGATACTGGGACCCAACTCCCCTTTACTGGGATTCAGTGTCTGTTTTGGTCCCAGGAATAAGCGATACTGGGACCCTACTCCCCTTTACTGGGATTCAGTATTGCTTCTGGTGCCCAGGAATAAGTGATACTGGGACCCTACTCCCCTTTACTGGGAGTCAGTGGTGACTCTGGTCCCTGGGAATAAGCGATACTGGGACTCTGACGCTGCTTTACTGGGATTCAGTATTGGTTCTGGTCCCCAGGAATAAGCGATACTGGGAACCTGACTGCGCTTTACTGGGATTCAATGTCTGTTCTGGTCCCTGGGAATAAGTGATACTGGGACCCTGACTCCCCTTTACTGGGAGTCAGTGTTGACTCTGGTGCCCAGGAATAAGCGATACTGGGACCCTAATCCCCTTTACTGGGAGTCAAGGTTGACTCTGGTCCCCGGGAATAAGCGATACTGGGACCCTGACTGCTCTTTACTGGGATTCAATATTGGTTCTGGTCCCCAGGAATAAGCGATACTGTCTCCTCTTTACTGGGATTCAGTGTCTGTTCTGGTCCCTGGGAATAAGTGGTACTGGGACCCTACTCCCCTTTACTGGGATTCAATATTGGTTCTGGTCTCTGGGAATAAGCAGTACTGGGAATCTGACTGCCCTTTACTGGGATTCAGTACTGGTTCTGGTCACCAGGAATAAGTGATACTGGGATCCCAACTCCCCTTTACTGGGATTCAGTACTGGTTCTGGTCACCAGGAATAAGTGATACTGGGAACCTGTCTCCTCTTTACTGGGATTCAATATTGGTTCTGGTCGCTGGGACTGGGACTTTGCTCCCTGGAGGTGACGGTGGCCGTGGGTGGCAGAGGAAGGGATCCGAGGCTGAAGGCACCAGTAAAGCACCGAAAGCGGAGCTCACCCGACACAGGCTGCGTGCCTGACGCCGTTACAGCCCCGCTCTGCTGGCGCCGGCCGAAGGTCACCGTCACCTGTGGATGGCCCGGGCTGGAAATGAATCCTGCAGCTCTGTAAAGCACTGGCACGCACAGGCGGCAGTGCCGGACGGCGACGTGGCAACGCAGGGCACCGAGGCAGAGTGCCAAACTCGCACCGGACAAACAGCCCTGGAGGCTTTGGGAGCAAGAGATGTGCGGCTCTGCAGATGGGGACCTGGGCTCAGGGGGTCCCGGCAGCGCTGGGGCTGCTCCCACCCTGGTGACACTTGCACAGCTACTTTTACCATCTTTCCGCCTCTGGCAGAGGTTGGAGGGTGAGCCCTCGCTGCCGTCCTCCTGCCCGGAGTTAGGGCTATGAAAAGAGGGTAAATATTGACTGAGTGTTGCCTTGGATTCCTTCTCTTCAGAGCTGAAAGGAGCTCCAGGAAAGCTGGGGAGGGGCTCTGGATCAGGGAGTGCAAGAGCAGGATGAGAGGGAAGGGTTTGGAGCTGAAAGAGGGGGAGATTGGGATGAGAGCTTGGGAAGAAATGTTTTGCTGTGAGGGTGGGGAGACCCTGGAACAGGTTGGCTGCTCCATCCCTGGAGGGGTTCCAGGCCAGGTTGGATGGGGCTTGGAGCCCCTGATCCAGCGGGAGGTGTCCCTGCCCATGGCAGGGGGTGGAACTGCATCATCTTTAAGGTCCCTTCCAACCCAAACCATTCCATGATCCCACAATTCCTGCACTGCATCCACCCTGGGGCTGTGCCCCTGAGCCATCCCAGCTCCTGGCAGTGCCAGGCTTGCAGCTGCCCAGCTCTGTGTATTCCAAGCTCAGAACTGAGGATCTTGGTAAGGCGACTCTTGCTATTATTTTCTTTTTAGCTGCCTTTGTATCAAAACTTGATCCTCAAGCCCTGGTCGCTCTCTGTTTGCAGCTTGGATTACAGCTCCCCACCCCATCTGTTATCATCACCAGGGATACCTACATCCCTTTTATATTCCTCCCAATGCCACCTCTGCTGTTTTCTCGCCAGCTGGGGGGGGCAGAGCTTGTTTTTCTGCGCCCTCCCAGCAGCAAAGACTCTGTCCTCTGCCTCTGTCTCGGGGAAGGGAGTGAAAAAAAATAATCAAGGCTTTGGCACGGGTAAGCAGCTGGCGGCCGTCCCGGGTTGTAATCGGGTGGCACAGCCTGCCGTGCCGTGGCTGCTGAGGACGGCTGTGCCAGCACCGGATTGCGGCGCTGGGTCTCCTCCGAGCGCTGGGAAGGAGGGGACGCAGTGGGGACAGAGAGGTTTGAGCGTGGTAGGAAGGAGGGCAACTCCTGGAGGATGGCGGTTTCTTTCGGTGGTGGTGGTGGTGGTTTCCTTTGCTCTCCTTCGGCTGCGCTGAAGGGAACCTGCGGAAACCGTGATGCAAAGACTTTGGTGAACAACTGAAAAGAAAGCGAAACTTCCTGACTTTGGGGAGATTGAGTGAAGTTCAGCATCCAAGCGGTTGTGTCCAATGCCCGGCGAGCTTCTTGCTCATCCCTTGGTTTAGTTTACTCACAGAATCATTCCATTCCTGTGTCTAAGTGCACCTCGACCCAATTCCATGCCGCTGACCATGGAATTAGAATTATAGAATGGTTTGAGTTGAGAGGGAAGTTAAAGCCCATCCAGTCCCACCCCCTGCCATGGGCAGGGACACCTCCCGCTGGATCAGGGGCTCCAAAGCCCCATCCAACGTGGACTTGGACACCTCCAGGGATGGGGCAGCCACCACTGCTCTGGGCAACCTGGGCCAGGGCCTCCCCACCCTCACAGCAAAACATTTCTTTCCAAGATCTCATCTCAATCTCCCCTCTTCCAGCTCAAAACCGTCCCCCCCTCGCCCTATCCCTGCACTCCCTGATCCAGAGCCCCTCCCCAGCTTTCCTGGAGCCCCTTTCAGCCCTGAAGGTCTCCCCAGAGCCTTGTCCTCTCCAGGCTGAACAACCCCAACTCTCTCAGCCTGTCCTCCTGCAGGAGGTTCTCCAGCCCTCGGATCATCTTTCTGATCCTTGGAGTGAGCCGGGGCTCCATGGGGTGCCGTGAGGCTCTTCACTTTGACCCGAGAAGGAGGATGCGGTGCCTTCTGCACCAACGCTGATGCTCTGCCTTCCTCACCGTGGGCTCCCCCTGTGTCCTTGCGCGGCTGAAGCTGCCCCAGGGAGGTCGGAGGATTCAGTCCCGCGTGCTTTGTGTCCCTGCAGGAGGATCGAGGACTGCCTGCCGCCGCTGGAGGACTCTCCATCCAAGAGGTTCTCCCCCTCCAAGCGAAAGCAGTATTATATCAACAAAGCCATCCGCAACTCGGACCTCATCCCCAAGGCCAAGGGCCGCAAGAGCCTGCAGAGGCTGGAGAACAGTAAGGATCCAGGGCAGATTCCAAGCGTGGACTCTTCCCAGGCTGAGTCTTGTCTCTGGGGCATTGCCGCTGCCCCTAAACCCTTTGCTGCCCGGCAGGTTGGTGGGTTCTGGGGTACAGGGGCTCTCTGAGGGCACTACCGTCCTTCTCAAGGGCTTTGCTCGTTCCTCCTAGCTCGCTACCTGATGACGCTTCTGGAGCGAGATGAGTGCGGGAGCGACGAGGGAGAGCTCGCCCACTCCGCCACCCCGAGCATCTTCACCGAAGCCTGCAACAATGAGAGCTACGTGGAGGTAGGTGCAGCCTTGCTGGGGATGTCAACACTTGGTGTCCACACCTTCTTCCCTCTGCTTCCCTGGCGCGGATTGCTGTGCTCCGGCTCCTGCCCAGCGTCAGGGTTGAGGCTGGGAGGTCATATCCTGGGGCTCCTGCAGCCTGTGGGATGGGGGTCCTCCAGGTAGATCTTTTTGTGGAGGATACACACAAATTTGCGGTGAAAGGGCCGGATCCTGCTCAGAGCCTGACCAGGAGAGCTTGATGGAGCGGTGCTGAGTGCCCAGCACGCAGCGTTGTATCTGCAGAGTGAGTGATGCTGGGCGAGCTGCAGTGCTTCCTCCGAAACAGCACAGGAAGGACATGGAGCTGTTGGAGCGAGGCCAGAGGAGGCCACGGAGATGATCCGAGGGCTGGAGAACCTCCTGTAGGAGGAGAGGCTGAGAGAGTTGGGGTTGTTCAGCCTGGAGAAGAGAAGGCTGTGGGGAGACCTTAGAGCAGCTTCCAGTGCTGAAAGGGGCTCCAGGAAAGCTGGGGAGGGGCTCTGGATCAGGGAGGGCAGGGAGAGGATGAGGAGGAACGGATTTCAGCTGAAAGAGGGGAGATTGAGATGAGATCTTAGGGAGAAATGTTTTGCTGTGAGGGTGAGGAGGCCCTGGCCCAGGTTGCCCAGAGCAGTGGTGGCTGCCCCATCCCTGGAGGGGTTCCAGGCCAGGTTGGATGGGGCTTGGAGCCCCTGATCCAGTGGGAGGTGTCCCTGCCCATGGCCAGGGGTGGAACTGGATGGGCTTGGAGGTCTTTTCCAACCCAAACCATTCTTTGAAACAGGCCCCTTGCCCAACCCCGTGTTGCTTCACGCTGCTCAGCCGGTGTTGCGATACCGGCTCTGTAACCGGGGGTTTTGAAACCCATCTCCTCTCGCGTGTGAGGCTCAGGGCTTTGGCTGCAGAGCGATCTGCACCACTTATGGCTCTGCAGAGCTCCTGTCTCGCTCCAGGCTTGGGGTGCCTGATGTAGCTCTGGATTTGAGGCTGGATTGCACGGGCGGGCAGTTGTGTCAGCACTTGGACTCCCAGTAAACATTAACAAACCATCTTTGGATGTTGACTCTTGAGTGTTAAATCTTCATCTCTTCCCCGAGCAGTTGCTACGAGCTTTAATGGACAATCAGAAGCTGCAGAGACAAGGAGAAAGTTCTTCGTTGTTATGCTCTGCCTTGGTGGTGGTTGGGGCAGCATCACAGCTGCAGGGTTCTTCCCAGCCCAGTTCCTTCTCCGAGCCGCGGTTCCTGCTCTGCTTGGCCTGTCCTTGGGTCAGAGGAGGCTCCTGGGGGGCCAGGTTGGGCTCTGAGGGTGGTTTCCCACCACCAGCTGCTCCCCAGAGACCTTTGCATTGGAGCTCGTGGGTTGTGTTGCCAGATCTGGAATGACTTCATGAACCGCTCAGGAGAAGAGCAAGAGCGAGTCCTGCTCTACCTGGAGGAGGAGGCCAGGAAGAAGCACAAGAGGAAGCCCATCAAAAACGAAGACAAGTGGAAAGGTGCTGGGAGGGGACGATGGGTGGAGAGAACCTCTCCTTTCCTCCCTTGCATGTATTTTGGGAAGGGAGCTCTTCCCCGAGGGCCAAGTCCTGCTGCCTGTGCCACCTGCTCGTGCCAAGCCCAAGGAATGACGGAGCCGAGCCTTCGGGTGCCACAGTGGAGAAGGATTTATGCCCAACAATGCCCCTGTGGAGCCGGGAGGGTTTGCGGGAATGGCTGTGGCGATGCTTAGGGACATGGTTTAAGGGAGTGTCAGGAATGGTTGGACGCTGATCCAGTGGGTCCTTTCCAACCCGGTGATTCTATGATGGATGTGCCCCAATTGCAAATCTCAGCGGTCTCCAAATGCTCCTCTGCGGGAGAGGATGTTGCTGGGCTGGGGGTGACTTTGAGCAGATCTAAAGGATGGAGGTGGCAGCTGGGTTCCTCTGGGGTGGTCAGGGGGGCGTTGGGCTCCTTCCGAGAGGTGATGTGGTGACCAGAGCTGTCCTTTGGGTGCTGGGGATTCAAGCCACGTCCAATTCCCTTCCATCTTCTCTCTGCTGGCTCCAGAGCACCCTGCCTACACGCCCAAGGAGTGCTTCCAGCGCATCAGCCGCCGCCTTCGCTCCACCCTGAAGCGGGGTCGGATCCCCATGGTGAGCCGGGGGCTGCTGGGGGTGGCAGGGCTGGAGCACGCAGGGCTGCGGTTTCATCCGGAGCCGTATCCTCAGCACCATCCCCTGCCCTTGAACGTGGGCTCTGAGCCCGATGAGCGCCGGCTTTCAGCTGAGCTCTTGGGGAACGCGCTCCGCTTCTCATATGACCTACGCGGTGGTGGCTGATTGCAAACAGACATTCAGCTCCCCGCGCAGATGGGTTTTCCCGGCTCCGTTTGGATTTTTCTGGTAGTTACAGGACCCTTTGAGGCGGCTGTTTCCCAGGCTTTGCTCAGTGAGCAGCGGGTGGCGGGGGGGAAATCCAGCGTGTTTGCCCCCAGGGGCAGCGGTGGAGCGTTTGGGGTCTCGGAATGGTCCTCACCAGGATGTTTGGAGAAACTCAACTGCATTTGGAAAGGGGTCAGACTGTATAAACCACTGAACAGACAACTGAGCCGGAATGGAGAGGCAAAAGTAGCCCTGGGGAGCAGAGTTGCCTGCCCAGCCCTTGCTCTCTTGGGCTCCGCGGCTCCCTCCTCTCAGCAGTGCTATTTTCCTGCTTTGTTTTCCTTGCTCTAATTAATTAGAGTCTCTACAAATCAGCCTCGGCTCCTCTTGCCCCCGACTTCTGCTCGATTTGTTCTCGTCTCTGGGGTCACGGTGCTGCAGAGCTCTGCATCCGCGCTCATCTTTGCCTGTTGGGAGAAAAGGAGACGCGAGGCACGAGGCTTTCCTGGCTCCTGCCGCTCTGAACATGAGCCACGATGCCAAGCCTTGGCACACACAGGACGGAGCTGGCAGGGGATGGATTCTTCCCTGCCTCAGGGGCTGAAGAAGGGAGTTGTTTCCTTTCTTTGTGCCTTCCCTCCGTCTTGCATCCAGATGGTTTCCTTGGCAGCGACTCCTTGGAGGCCACGTCCTTCTGGGCTTTGCGGCCGTGGTCGCAAAGTGTCTGTGGCTCTGCCTGGTCCCTGGCTGGGGCAGCGGCTCCTCAAAGGCAAAATGTGGGGGCTGCGAGGGGTGCAGAGCTTTATCGGGGCTTGGCCCATGTTGGGGTACACCTGGTGAGCACCGTACCCCGCTCTTGGCTGCAGGGTTTGAGCAGAATCCGGCCATACTCTCTACAACTGCCTGAAAGGAGGTTGTGGAGAGGAGGGAGCTGGGCTCTTCTCCCAAGGGACAGAGGACAGGACAAGGGGGAATGGCCTGAAGATCCACCAGGGGAGGGTCAGGTTGGATATCAGAAAAAAATTCTTCATGGAAAGAGTCATTGGGCACTGGAACAGCTGCCCAGGGAGGGGGTCGAGTCGCCTTCCCTGGAGGTGTTTAAGGAACGGGTGGATGAAGTGCTGAGGGACATGGTTTAGGGAGTGTTAGGAATGGTTGGACTCGATGATCCAATGGGTCCTTTCCAACCTGGTGATTCTGTGATTCCATGACAGCCCCTGTCTCTCCTTGCAGGGGACGCTGGAAGGGCTGGAGGAGGAGCTGCTGGGCTTCTTCTCCGTCACCCCTCACTCCGTCTACACCGCGCTGATGGATAACAGGTATTTCCTCAGCTCGGGCTGTGCGGGGATCCCCGCATCCCATGGAGCGGAGTTGGGGTCCTGAGCTGTGCAACCCCACGCGCAAGGGTTCTGTCCCTGCACCCTAGAGCTGCCCCGCGTGGCTCTGGGAGCAAAGGAGACCTCTTGGCGAGGCTCAGGTCTCCAACTTGGGACACTCCACCGGACTGGTCCCTGCGGAGCCTCCGGGGGATCCCTGCACAGGGGACTTGTGGCACTTTGTGCTCCTCATCTCTGATCCATGGGTCCGTGGAGGAACGAGGGCAGGACAACACGAGGGAGATGTTGGTCTGGGATGCGTCAGCTCTAACTCCGTGCCCCATCTCCCCCAGCTTTGAGCGACTCCTGCTCCACGCGCTCTGCCAGTACATGGACCTCGTCTCTGCCAGTAAGAGCCTCGTGGTTGGTTGGTTGGTTGTGTTGTTGTTGTTCTCCTCATCGCTATCTCCGCTCTCCAGCTCGGCTTCTTCCTCCCTTCCTCCTCCCAACCCCACCTTGCGCTGTGGTTCACAGATAACCCTTCTCTCCTGCCTCCACCGGGAACCTCGGCTGCGGTTGCACCGCTTTGCCGGCGTTGGTGGCGACGTTGAGGGCTGAAACCTTTTCCCAGCGGTGCTGCCATTTCTCCTCTTGGTCCTGGCTTTGGATGGATGGTCCAAAGTTGGCGACGTTCCCTCTCCTGCGGTTGCTGCCGTTCTTCCACAAAGAGCGGCCGTGCCCTTGGGTTTCCCGGGAAAGTCTTGTTGCCAAGGCAGGGGAGGAGAGCTGCTGAGCGTTTCATTAGCAGCTTCTTGCGGAGAACAGTGGGAGAGCGCTAATGATGTGAACCGGAGCCTGTGGTGCCGGCAGGGATGCGTGGAGAGGGACGGGAGGGACAGTTGTCACCTTTGCAGAGCACTTGTGGGACCTGTGCTTGCTACCAAGCTGGAATGGGACCACCACATTTGTGGCCCGTGGGGTCCTGGATCATTTTTTTTTTTTGCGGAGGACAGGGGGATGGTAACCTCTTCCCTCTCCCTCCCCTTCAGGTTCAGACATCGAAGGGAAACGTCAAATGAAAGTGAGCAACAAACACCGCGTCTTCCTGCGCCCCGAGCTCCTGCTCTCAGACTACCTGGAGCAGATGAGCTGATGCTCTGAGGGACGCCCTACGCTGACCTCTGTGTGCTGAAGGCTTCCATCATCCGCTCCTGGTTTTTCCCACCCTGTTGGCCCTCGGGATCCAGCCCGTTCGCCTGCTTCTCCGCTTGCCCGAGCTGAGGGCAGCGTGGACCTCCTCCTCCTCAAAGGGCTCATCCTTTCCTCTCCTCCAGGATGGGTGATGGAGCCGAGCCTTCGGGATGCGGGAATTCACGCCTGCGTTGGCAGATAGCGCCCAGAGGCGTGGGGCCAAGCAGGTGCCTATCATCTGCCTCGCTCTCCCCACCCCTGTTCTCCGATTTGCTTCCCAACCGGAATTCTGCTCTCCGTGGAACTATTTGTGTGTCTATTTATAACCCAGGTGCTTTTCAGAATCATCGGGGTTGGGCCAAACCCGCTGATGGGGTGATGTGGGTTTTTTTTGTCCAGATTTTTCGGCGCTGATGCAGCTCCTCGCGGCCGCTGAGCAAACGCTGAGCGAGCGGAAGAGCCTCGGGGTTGTTGTATTCCTCGGGAGCACCCACAGTTCCGTGCCCGGGATGGGGTGTTGGGGCTCAGCTCCTTCCAGGGTGGGTTATAGGGAGCTCCTGGGTGTTTTGGTGCCCTCGCAGCCTGTGTTAGGGCTGGTTTTAATTGTAATATATCTTGGTTTTTAATTGTGAGTGTGAGTGTGAGTGTGTGCTGGAGGGGTGCAGCCTGCGTGCCACTGGGGCACAGAATGGGTGTCCCCATGTGTCCCTGTGCGTCCAGGGGTTCACCACAGTGGGGGACCCTGCTCTGGGAACCCCCAGAGGGGGCAGAGCCCCTCATCCTTTGTCATCTGCTGGGGTCTTTGTGGCTCTGCACCCCATCCTTTGTCACCTGCTGGGGTCTTTGTGGCTCTGCACCCCCATGCCTTGTCACCTCCTGGGGGGTCTTTGCTGCTCTACCATGATGCCATTGACCGAGGAGGGTCCCCCAGGGCTGTCTCCTGGAGGGTGTGGGGGGGAGCCCCCCGCCCCCTTAAGCCACTTTTGTGACTGGGGAACAATAAACTGCGGTGCTCCCAGGCTTTGACTCTGTCTTTGTGTGGGGAAGGGGTGCTGGGAGGGAGTGGGGAAGTCATGGGAGGGGGGAGGAAAGGGGGGCAGATACCCAAAATAGGGAACACTAAGGAATCAGGGGGGTCTGCCTCACCCTGGGCAGGGGGTCCCTGACCCCCATCCTCCCTGGGGCACCTTCTCCCCCTCCAGGGTGCCCTTCCATGGGCTGGGGGGGGTAGTTTTGGGGGTGCCCTCTCCTTCCCTGCACCCTGTAGGGCTGCTGGTGGCCCCCAGGGCTCCCCAAGCCCTGGCTCAGGGGTAGACCTGGCCCCCCCTTAGGTCTCGGGGTGCCCCGGGCACCAAAGGGTGGGAAAAAGAGGGTCCTCCTTGAGCACGGTGAGGAAAAAATATGGAACGCTTCACGAATTTGCGTGTCATCCTTGCGCAGGGGCCATGCTAATCTTCTCTGTATCGTTCCAATTTTAGTATATGTGCTGCCGAAGCGAGCACGTTACCTGCTCTCACCTCGACGCTATTTAAGTCTCGAAACACCCAATATATTTAGGTTATGGTAACTAATTTTTTTTTTTATTAGTACACAAGTAGAGAGATTATCCTATGATATTCCAAATTCTTGAGCACTTATTTTGCTTCATCTTTATAAAAATCTTCAAATTTACTTGTTATGCATGCACTGCTGCTGCAAAGTGTGCTGGATAGGCATCTATGCAAATTAAAGCCACTGAATGGCGCTTCCCCCGCCCCCAGCCTGAAGGCCCCGCCCCGGGCTGCCCGTCGCAGTGCCTGAGCGCGCGGTGGGGAGCAGGCGCGCCGGGGGCAGCCCGCGGGGGTGGGGCTGGGTCCTTGCGGGAGGCGGCGCGGGCCGGTGAGTGGGGCCGGGGCTTCGCACCTCCGAACCGCCCAGAGGACCGGGGGAGGGGGGGCAGAGGGCTTTAAACACCCCTACACCCGCCGAAGGGTCCGTGCCCCGGCTGGCAGCTTCCCCCTGCTTCCCCTTCGCCGCAGACGCGTCTCCCCCCACCGATAGGGGCAGGCCCCGGTCCCCCCACCGGGAGGACTAGGCCGCCCGCCCGCCCGCCCGGCCCCACCGTCACTCCGCACCCCTACACCGACCTGAGAGGCCAGGGGGTCCCCTCAGCCCTCCTCGCTCGCCGTGGGGTTGACAAACCGGCGGGTAGCTTCCCCTCTGCTCCGTAGGTTCCGGTTCCCTCACCGGGAGGGCTGGGCCGCCCGCCCCCGCCGGGACCCCGCACCTCTACACCGACCTGAGGGACCCCCAACACCCCTCCCACTCACTGTGGGGTCTGTACACCGGCAGGCAGCCCCCGCCCTGCTCTCCCTGCCTCGCCCCCGCTGCAGGCCCCGTGCCCCCCACCGGGAGAAGAAGGAGGACCCGCCGGGGCCCTGCACCCCACTGTCGCCGTGAGAGGGGCCCCCCCACCCCCTGGAGTCGGGATCCCGGCAGGCAGCCCCTCTCTGCTGCCCCCCGCCTCGCCCCTGCCGCAGACCCTGTTCCCCGATTGTGCTGCGGCCCCGGGGGCACCGAGGCTTCTCCTGGTGGGGGGCTCGCTTGCTCCCTCCGGCTGGGCTGCATCCCCCTTCCCTCCCTGCCCTGAGGGTTAGTCCCCAGTTGCCCTTGCTCCAGGGTGCTCATTCCCTGGGAGCTGATTCCCTCTCCCCACCCTGATGTGGGGCCCATCTCCCCTCACGCCCCCTTGGAGCTGGGTCCCTACTTGACCCTGCTCCAGGGTGCTCACCTCTCAGGAGCTGGAGGTGATTTCCTCTCCCTGCCCAGGCTTGCATCCCCTCACCCCCCCTGGGGGTGGGTCCCCGCTCTCTCCAGCTCTGGGGTGTTTACCCTTTGGGAGTTGGAGGCTGATGCCCTCTCCCCACCTTGTTGTGGGGCTCATCCCTCCTCACACCCCCCTGGGACTGGATGCCCACTCTTCTGGCTCCAGGGTGCTCACCCCTCAGGAGATGGGGGCTGATGCCCTCTCCCTGTGCCATTGCTGAGGCCTGGGCAGCCCTAGCAGGGGTACCCAGTGTAACTGGGCTGCTGCTGACAGCTTGGGACCAGTGGGACTGGCTGTCTCTTGCTTCCAGGGAGGAGTGAGCGCTTTTAATCTCTCCACAGGGTCCCAGGGCCAGTGGAGCGCCAGGCCTGGCCTGCGGTGCGATGGACTTGGCGTACGTCTGCGAGTGGGAGAAAAAGCCGAAGAGCAACCACTGTCCCTCTATTCCTTTAGTGTGCGCGTGGTCCTGCCGCAACCTCATCGCTTTCACCACAGACCTCAAAAATGAGGAGGAAAAAGGTACAGCGTGCTTGCAGAAGACTGGGTAGCATCTCCTGGAAACTCCCAGAATGTTTAGACAAGTGCTGGCATCAGGAAATGCCAGGCCAGGCAGCCCATGGTCTGCTCTGACCCCAGAATCTCACAGCTGCAAAAATCCACACAAGAAAAGTGTGCTTATTCTTTCTCTCCCCTTCCATAGGTTTAACGTGTGTTTTGTTCCCTGGGGGGGTGGTTCTTAATCTGCTGAACCTGGGCAAACTCTGAGCTGGTACCTCTCAGGAGTTGCCAAGCATGGTTGTTGTCATAGAATCACTGAATGGTTTGGTTAGAAGGGACCTCAAAGCCCATCCAGTTCCACCCCCTGCCATGGGCAAGGACACCTCCCACTGGATCAGGGGCTCCGAGCCCCATCCAACCTGGCCTGGAACCCCTCCAGGGATGGGGCAGCCACCACTGCTCTGGGCAACCTGTTCCAGGGCCTCCCCACCCTCACAGCAAAACTTTTCTTCCCAATAGCTCATCTCAATCTCCCCTCTTTCAGTTTAAAACCATTCTCCTTTGTCCTTTTTTTGCACTCCCTGATCAGGAGCCCCTCCCCAGCTTTCCTGTAGCTCCCTTTAAGGGGCTTATCCTTCCCAAAACTGCTTGATGAGAAACAATTTGTGTCTTCCGGTGCACTGGCTGAGGCTTCATGGGTTTGGGAGCACCGGGTGGTAAAGAGGGACAGAGATTCAATTCTCTTTTCTTGTAGATCTTACCCATATGGTCCATATCATTGACACGGAACACCCGTGGGATGTCTATTCTGTTAATTCGGGCCACACTGAAGTCATCACTTGCTTGGAGTGGGATCAGTCAGGTGAGCTTGGATCCCTTCTCATTACCCCTGTGTCCCACCATTTACACGTGTGCACTCCTAAAACGAGAGTAAACCGTTTGCCTTGGAGAGGGAGTCTGTCCGTGCTCCACAGCCATGGATTGGCTGTCTCCATTGGAACTGCACTGGGGTGGTGTGATTTCCCAGCTGATTTTTTGGCTCTACTCCCTGGTTCTCACGTGGTGCCTTTGCCGTAGGCTCCAGGCTGCTCTCGGCGGACGCGGACGGCCACATCAAGTGCTGGAGCATGACCGATCACTTGGCCAACAGCTGGGAGAGCACAGTAGGCAGCGCGGTGGAAGGGGACCCTATTGTGGCCCTGTCTTGGCTGCACAACGGCGTGAAGCTGGCTCTGCATGTGGAAAAGGTTTGTCCCAGCCGTGCAGGGGATCCGGACAGGAAGGCTGGCTCAGGTCATCAACACAGGGTGTGAGAAAGCCCTGTTTGTGTTCCTCTCTGCTCTGGGCTTCCTCTGTGGCCTTGGGCAAGTTAAGTAGGAGAGCTTTTCCAGTCAAAAAGAGAAGGCAGATTCCTGGTTCCTGCTGTATTGCAGTGCGGGTTGGATGCCTCACTTCTCCTGTTGCTTTAAATGAGTCTGTCTGCTTTGTTTTCCTTGGCTGTGAGATGGAGATAAGAGTATTTCTTTGCCTACCAGTAATAATTCAGAAGAAATGCATTCAAGGTCCTGAGGTTTGATCCAGGGATTTGGGAGCTGTGTGTGTCTGTGTGGAGATAAGCTGCTCGTTTAGAAACGTGTCTAATTCTGTCTGACTCAAAAAGCAGCTCTGCCAAGAAGACGTTACCTGCTTAAATTTTTTTTAAACACAAACTGTTTTGGTGTCCCATGGAGAGAAGCTTTTCCCTCTCTCTGACGCTGGAGAACCCAAGGCACGGGGACGTGAAGGGTTGGTGTCAGAGCTGGGTTTGGCTGCAGAAAGGGAGAGGGGCTGTTGATTTTCCAGGTCCACACCAGTGAGAAGCTCTGAAGCTCTGTGTCAGGGGTGCTCAGAGGGCTTTGCTGAGGGGCTGGTGTGTTCCTGTGCTGTTGCACAGCTGGGACTGCTCTGACGTGGGGCCAAAGGGCCACTCCAGTGTTGTTGGGCTTGGTGTCCTCATGCAGACGGTGCTGCAGCAACTTCCTGAGGAGCACCGGGCAGCCGTGAGCCCACTGTGAGTGTCAGGCGCCGACAACTTTGTATTGTTGACCTTTGTTCACAGTCTGGAGCATCAAACTTCGGTGAGAAGTTCTCGAGGGTCAAGTTCTCTCCGTCGCTGACGCTGTTTGGTGGGAAGCCCATGGAGGGCTGGATCGCTGTCACTATCAGTGGGCTGGTGACCGTCTCGCTGCTCAAGCCCAATGGGCAAGTGCTAACATCCACAGAGAGCCTGTGCCGCCTGCGCTGTCGCGTTGCCTTGGCCGACGTTGCCTTCACCGGTGGGGGGAACATCGTGGTGGCCACTTCAGATGGCAGCAGCACCTCTCCTGTCCAGTTCTACAAAGTCTGTGTCAGCGTGGTGAATGAGAAATGCAAAATAGACACTGAAATCCTGCCTTCCCTCTTCATGCGCTGCACCACGGACCCTGCCCGCAAAGACAAATACCCAGCCATCACTCACCTCAAATTCCTGGCTCGGGACATGTCAGAGCAGGTGAGCATTTGCTAAAGCAAGTGGGAGTTAAAGAACAGCAAGGAAATGGCTGTTTGCTTCACCTTTGGCTTCCCCACAGGGCTCTGGAGTTGAATAATTGTGTCCTGCAATGCCTGTTGCTGTTTTTGCTGGTTCAGCATTGCTGTCAAGCAGATCGTGCCCTCCAGTTCAGGGAAGAGCATCCTGAAAAGCCCTGTCCTTCATTAGCCTGATTATGCTTTGCTTTGTTTATTTTCTGGATCTGGCCCTGGTTGTTAGGGGAGCTCTGCCCGGCTATCCGGGAGGTTCTGGGATGTGAAGACTTACATGTTTAGGTCTTGGCTTCAAAGCAGCAGAATGTATGGAGCTCCTGATCTGTGTCGCTTAATTTAGTAGCTTAACTCTGTTTGCCAAGAGATTGCAAACGTGATTCTGGAATGCTCAGTGACACCCAACCTCTCTCTGCTGGGTGGGACAGAGTCGTGTGTTGAAGCATTAGTATCTGCTCTGGCTTCCAAGTCAGCTCAGTTTGCTTTACGTTTAGTTTGTGGTGTGAGTGATGTGGAGAGGTACAGGCTGCGCTAACACACGGCAGGGTTCTGCCTCTCTCCTGGCTGCAACCAGGAACTTCACCACTAAGCATTGCCACTACAGTCCTCTGCGTTTTCCCTAGTGGAATATCCACTAATTAGAAGAAGGTGTCTCAAAATAGAGGAGAGAGGCAGAAAAAGCCATTGGATACAGCATCGTTCCCTATTGCAAAGTGTGTGCCTGTGGTTGCAGAATGGCTTTCTGTTTTGCAGGTGTTGCTTTGTGCTTCCAACCAAAACAGCAGCATCGTGGAGTGCTGGTCTCTGCGGAAAGAGGGCTTGCCAGTCAATAATATCTTCCAGCAAATCTCCCCCGTGGGTGAGTTTCCATGCTGAATACTCTTAAAAAATGTGAGTCAGGTCTGTGTGAAAACACAAGACAGGTTCTCCATCCATTATCAGCTGTATGGGATTGTCTAGAATCCCATATTTATTTTCCAGGCGTTCTCAGTCACGTGCTCTATTCCATCTGTTTGCATCTTAGGCAACAAATTGCTGGTTTCCAGGGAGTGGTTAAATTGTTACTTTCACTCAATAAAAGACATTTTCTGTGTTATGCTGTGCCACTGCTCTTCCCGCTGAGAACTGAGCAAGCCGAGCCTTCCAAAGGGAAAAGATCCTGCGAGTTTAATCGGGCTACTCAGTCTGCTTGTTTTCTCCACCTGATCTCAAATGTAACAAAATCAAATCCATGCAGGTTGTTGCAGTGAAATAGAAAGGTTTGTTCCACATGGAATTTTTTTTATTGCCACCAGCAGAGCCTTCCATCGAGAGGTTTAGCAAAACAAGTCATTGTTTGTACAATTGCTGAGATCAGGAAAAAGAATCGGGGAGATGTGGTAGGATGAATGCACAGACGGTAGTTGAGCTGTGATCCCGCTTGGTTGGGGAGTGTGGGCAGGAACTGGGAGGGGGCTGTGTTTCCTGGTCGCTTCAGGGCGAGAGGTCTCACTTATTTCCTATTTTTCAAAGTTGGAGACAAGCAGCCCATGATACTGAAATGGCGGATTCTTTCGGCCACAAATGACTTGGATCGCGTTTCAGCCGTGGCTTTGCCAAAACTGCCCATCTCCCTCACCAACACTGATCTGAAGGTGGCAAATGACACTAAGTTCTTCCCTGGATTGGGTAAGGAGCCTCTGTTGTCTTTCTCCCATGTAGCTTCTGCCTGAAACTTTACCTTCTTCATCTTGTGAACTGGGAATTTGGAACAAAACATAGGAAATGCTGATAGAAAAGCTTTCAGAGATTAAAGAGCCATCACGTTTCATTTCCATGGAAAGAGGTGGGCTTTCAGTAGTGGCAGCTTCTCTGGGCGAGGGCTGAGTTATCATAGAATCGTTAAGTTTGGGAAAGCCCTCTAAGCTCATCCAGCCCAACTGTCAGTCCACTACCACCATCCCTATTAAACCATGTCCTGAAGTGCCATGTCTGCACAGTTTTTTAACCCCTCCAGGGGTGGAGACTCCCCCACTGCCCTGGGCAGCCTCTGCTGGGGCTTCACCACTCTGTCAGTGAAGAAATTTTGCCTAATATCCAATCTAAACCTCCCCTGGTGCAATTTGAGGCCATTTCCTCTCATCATTTGTTACGTGGGAGAAGAGACCAACACCCACTACACTACAACCTCCTTTCTGGGAGCTGCAGAGAGCTATGAGGTTTCTCCTCAGCTTTCTCTTCTCCGACCCTAGGTCCCTCAGCCACTCCTCATAGGACTTATCCTCCAAACCCTTCTCCAGCTTCATTGCCGTTTTCTGGGCACACTCCGCTCCTCAATGTCCTTCTTGTAGTGAAGGGCCCAAAACTGAACACGGTTCTTGTGCTGGCAGTAGTCTCTTGCTCAGCCTCGGTTGTCTTCTCCTCCCAGGTCTGGCTTTGGCTTTCCACGATGGCAGTGTCCACATTGTCCATCGCCTGTCCTTGCAAATGATGGCCGTCTTCTATGGCTCTTCTTCCCAGCGCCCGGTGGACGAGCAAACTATCAAAAGGCAGCGAACTGCTGGGCCCCTGGTCCACTTCAAAGCCATGCAGCTCTCCTGGACCTCTCTGGCCTTGGCTGGCATTGACAGTCACGGGAAGGTAATGTGCTTTGTCACAGGGAGGGTGTGGAAGGAGTTAGCATCCAGGCTGTCTGTCTCTCAAAGAGGCGATGGATCACTCAGAAAAATGGTAGGAATGTTACTTCCAGCTGTGTGATCCGTGTTAAACAAGAAGGGATGTATCCTATTACTGCAGGAGTTGTATCTTTGGGTCAGGAATGAGGTGCAGCTGGCCCTGTGTTGTGTTACAGCTTCACAGAATCCTTTCAGCCCAGGTTTTGATATCGATTTTCCTTTGCCTCCTCCCTTCAGCTGAGCATGCTTCGCATCTCCCCGTCTATGGGCCATGTGCTGGACATGAACATGTCCCTCCGTCACTTGCTTTTCCTGTTGGAATACTGCATGGTCACTGGCTACGACTGGTGGGACATCTTGCTCCACGTCCAACCCAACATGGTCCAGAACTTGGTGGAGAAGCTGCATGAGGAGTACATGCGCCAGAATGCGGCCCTGCAGCAGGTCAGCTGGGGCAGAACCTCCCTGGCTTAGCACAGAGGGTGGGCACAGAGAGGGGTCTCCGTGATTGGGAGGAGAGAGGAGGAACTGCCAGTGCAGAGAAGACAGATGGCTCTGTCTGCCTGGCTTTGCTGTCTCCAAATACTCTACTCAAGCAGTACGTGAAGTGTGAAGAACCTCTGTCTAAGCAGTGTTCGTTTTCAGTAACGTTAATGAGGCTTTACCTGTTAGAAACTGCGGGTGAGATGGGAAAATCTATTTTTGGCAATGATTCTTGGAACAATAGCACTGTTTGTCCATGCACAGAACAGCACTCGCATGCGTAGAACACTATTCACTATTCCTGTCATTCATGTGACAGAAATGGAGAGTAGAGAAGAAAGCAGCTTGCTTTAATGAGCTTATGCTAATTCTGCCTTTGCTTCTGTACTTTTCCTGGTGTCTCTCTTGATCAGGTCCTCTCAACGCGCATTGTTGCCATGAAGGCCTCCCTTTGCAAGCTCTCCTCCAGCACGATAGCCCGTGTGTGTGACTACCATGCGAAGCTGTTCCTGATCGCCATAAGCTGCACCTTGAAATCGCTGCTGCGCCCACACATCCTCAACACCCCGGACAAGAGTCCTGGCGACCGGCTCACCGAGGTCTGCTCCAAGATCACAGATATAGGTAGTGATTGCTCATAAGCTGAGAGAGTTGGGACTGTTCGGCCTGGAGAAGTGAAGAGAAGGCTGCAAGGAGACCTTAGAGCAGCTTCCAGTATTGAAAGGGGCTCTGGGAAAGCTGGGGAGGGGCTCTTGATCAGGGAGTACAGGGATAGGGTGATGGGGAGTGGTTTTTAGCTGAAAGAGGGGAGATTGAGATGAGATCCGAGGGAGAAATGTTTTGCTGTGAGGGTGGGGAGGCCCTGGAACAGGTTTCCCAGAGCAGTGGTGGCTGCCCCATCCCTGGAGGTGTTGAAGGCCACGTTGGATGGGGCTTGGAGCCCCTGATCGAGTGGGAGGTATCTTTGCCCATGGCAAAGGGTGGAACTGCATGGCTTTAAGGTCCCTTTCAACCCAAACCATTCCATGGTTATGATTCTATGATCTTCGTCCTGAGCCAAGAGATGTTTTGCTTCTGTTTCAGACATTGATAAGGTGATGATTAACCTGAAGACGGAAGAATTTGTCCTGGAGATGACAACGTTGCAGTCCCTGCAGCAGCTCATCCAGTGGGTGGGAGATTTTGTGCTCTATCTGCTGGCCAGCCTTCCTAACCAGGTGAGAGCCTGGGCTCCTGTGAACGGACCCAGCAGGGAAAAACAATCTGTGTGCAGTGTTCAGGTGGCTTTAGGCAAGTCACACACGACCCTGGTGTTCCTGTTGAAACAGACAGCTGGAAGAAGAATGCTAGAAACGGCAGAAATACAGAATGGTCCTTTCTGTGCCCATCTGGGCATCAGTGGCAGCTGCGTTCAGAGAAGTGCACTTGGTAGCTGCATGACCTGTTTAAACTGTTGATGCCCCAACAGTTGTGGCTTCCCCATCCCTGGAGGTGTTGAAGGCCAGGTTGGATGGTGCTTGGAGCAACCTGATCCAGTGGGAGGTGTCCCTGCCCATGCAGGGGGTGGAACTGGATGGACTTTAAGGTGCCTTCCAACCCAAACCATTCCATGACTCTATTCTATGAATCCTTGTATGATCCTCTGGCCACCATGGCATCCTCCGTCAGGAAGTGCCGCAGGCTGTGTAGTGCTTGGAAGAAGGAGTTGTCTGAAAAGGAAGGAGGCAGGCTGCATGCAAGGCCCAATTTCAGCTGTGTTTTCCCTCTTCAGGGCTCTCCTGTGCGGCCGGGACACAGCTTTCTGCGAGACGGAGCATCTCTGGGCATGTTCAGGGAGCTGATGGTGGTGATCCGTATTTGGGGACTGCTGAAGCCAAGCTGCCTCCCTGTCTACACGGCAACCTCTGACACCCAGGACAGCATGTCCCTCCTCTTCAGGCTCCTAACTAAACTCTGGCTGTGCTGTACGTGTTTGCCAGAATCCTTGAACAAAAGAATCCTTCTTTAATGGGGATTGTGTGAGAAAGGAATAATTGCAGGGAGTGACTTCTGAGTGGGTCTGTAGTGTTTAGAAAGGGCAAGTACAGCTGCCAGGGTTATTGTTTTCTCTGCTGTGTTGGCGGGTGGAGGAGGAAACTGAACGCAGTTCTCTTGATCTCTAAATGGGAAATTTAAAGATCATGCTGCTTCTCTCTCTTGGCTTCAATTTCCATGCAGGTCGTGAGGAAAATCACATCACGGAGCCAGATGATACCCTGATCGACGAATGTTGCCTCCTACCCAGCCAGTTGCTCATTCCCAATATCGATTGGTTGCCCATCAACGATGGCATTATCAGCAGGCTGCAGAACAAACAGCTTGTCCGGCTGCAGTTTGGGAAGGCTCCTGGCCTCGTGGGGCACTCTGTCTCTTCCCAATATGATGCCTTTGTCAGGTATAGAGATCTGAACTGAATGGGTGGGGTGGTGAGAAGAGGAGAGGTCGAGAGGCTCTGGGATCCCTGCAGCTCTGAGAGGTCACTGGGTTTGGGATGCCTTTGATTTTTTTGACTCATCCCCTTGCTGCTGTGACCCAAGAACAGTTTGTCCTCTCTGCTTGGATTCATTTCTTAACTTGCAGTGGGCTGGCAATTTAAAGTATTGAAAAGAAACGACAAACGGGGGGGAGAAAAAAAAGCGTTTGTTTGTGATTAGATTCCTGTTAGCACATTCTTGACTACCCTGGCGCTCGAAGGACTGGGTAGTCACAGCCTGTGTTGTGTTGACCACAGCTCGCTGTCCTGGAAACAGCATTTAGAAAGGGGTATTCTAGAAAACCTCTTGTTCTTCGTCCGCTCCAGGGCACCTGGACAGCCTAAAATCGATCACCTGAGGCGGCTTCACTTAGGAGCGTACCCGACAGAGGAGTGCAAGTCCTGTACCAGGTAGGCGATGCCACTGTAATCCATTCGGTGCAGAGGAGGCCTTGGCAGAGACTCAGAATGTTCCTTTTGTCATTCAAAAGCTCTTTCAGTCTCTGTTTACCAGCCTCGCTGGTATCCCAGTAACGTTTCACGTTAAATGTGTTTGCAGGAGGAAATGCTGCTTCTATAATAAGGTTTTTGGTGTACGGCTCTGCCTCTTGCGTTGGGAGAAAACAGTTGCGGTTGTGTTAAAGGCATCTCTCACCTGGAAGACTGAGCTCCTTACAATGCTCGTCACTGACTCGAGACAGCAGCAGCATGGCTGTTAGATTAAAAATCTTGCTACTTTACCCAGTGCAAAATAACCCCAGCTCTGTGAGAGTCAGCTGTGTTTCAGCTAAGGGCTGGATTCTGCATCGTGTCATAAATACGATGCTACTTTAACAGAAAAATCTGAGAGCAGTGGGGCTGCGTGGGGGAACGGAGACCAGAATTTGGCCTGTAGGAGTTCTTATCAGTGATGAGAGATCCCCAGCTTGGTTTGCAGGTCTGGTTTATAAATAAAACTACCTGTGTTCCTGGAGAGGAGCTGGTGGGACAATCACAGTATCCATGGTGCCATTTTTGGGTCACCTTTAAAGGAGGTTTGCGTTTGAAGTCCCTTTGTGCTGTCCTCTCCAGCCATCCTCACAAAAGAGCCTGGATTTCAAAATAATGGTGCAAGGAGCGAACATCCATCTCATCATGTGATTGAATTAGCTTTAATTATTGGGTTTAATAGAAAGTCTCTGTAGCAGATCATTTGTAGCAGACAGTCATCTTGTGTTTTATGTATAAATAGCAGCTGGGGGCTGTTCTCTTGAAGCCTTCTGTTCCAAGATAACCTCTCCTCAGTTCAGATAACTGCTCACATGGCTTCAGCTGGTTTCTACTGCTAACAAACATCACCTGCAAATGACAAAAGCTGCTTTCCTTCTCAGATTCCGTGCTCTCCCGCATGATCCATGTGGATGCCCTGGCAGCACTGGCTTGTTTCCAGGTCCTGGCTGCCCCTCTCTGTTTCTCTCCAGGTGTGGCTGTGTCACGATGCTGAAATCACCCAACAAGGTCACCGCGGTGAAGCAGTGGGAGCAGCGCTGGATCAAGAACTGCTTGTGTGGGGGCCTGTGGAGAAGGATGCCCCTCAGCTATTCCTGAGCGTGCCTTCAGTGCGGCAGAGAGGGAACAGCGGGTACCAAGTGGAAAAGCTGCTCGGAGCTTCCTTCCCTGCAGGTGTTTGGGACAAAGGAAGGGCAACTCCTCTCCTGAGCTCTTGGAAAGCATCATGCTGCTGCTGCCTGTGAGAAGGTGCCAAGCAGCTGACTGCAACACTGCTGCTTTCCTTGCATTGATCTTTCTGCCGTAAAAAAAGAGGGGAGGGAGCTCTTCCTCTTTTGCAGGGAAGAGCTAGAAGGGAATGAATGCCAGAGGTTTTTCTGTCAGCTGGGAGGAGAGTGCCTGGCTGTGTTTGTCTCTTGGCCGAGCACAGGGAGTGGCTGCACCCCATAAGCCTTGGCCTGGCAGAATGCGGTGACGGGCTGGGGGCGAGCAGCAATCCTGGTGAAAGGGGAGCAGGACCTGGTGCCTTGTGCCTGTCTTTTGTTGCTCGGGAAGTGCCTCGTGGGCTGAGTCTTCCTTGTGCTTCTCCATCCTTGTGTAAGCTCACCCTTCCCATGGGAGACTTCACCATCGCACCAGTCTCTGTTGTTACAGAGCAATTCCTTCCCCCTCCGGAGGAGCAGGAACACGAGAGTGTTGCTGCCTAGAGCAAACCCTTCTGTTTGGCTTTCACTGAACCAGCAGCTATTTTTTGTAAATAAAAGTTCTCTTAATTTTGTACAGAATGGTTGGCTGGTTTTCAAAACTTCAGTGGTTTTCTGTGTGACTTCGGTTGTGCAAAGTGGAGCTGGGATGGTTAATGCATGAAGGGAAGAGAAGTGGGAAACTCCTGTTCGTTGCATCCCTGTCGGGAAAGGAGCTGTCAGCATTTGCAGTAATGGATGGGGAGGTTAATAAGATTCTGTCAGGTTATTATGGACAGGACGAGAAAACATTTAAGTTATTAGTATTGTTTTAAGTCTCCAGCTTCAGACAAAGCCAGCATGTTTGAGGGAGAGCATTCCTGGAGTACAGCTTTACTCCCCGGGATGTAAATCCTAACCTTTTCCCCTGGTGTGATGGTGCACTGGGCACCCTCAGTTAGTGGGAATGGCACCGGAATGGTGCTAATGTGTCCGTCTGTTTGATGTGCAGGGGGATGACCTGGCCTGTTGGTTCCTCTCTTCAAGGTCCTTCAGCTGTTAGAGTGGGCTTTTAACTGCACAAGGAGCCTCCCACCCTCCTGGTGGGCCGGGGTGTAGCCACCTTGCGGCACAGCACTGCTTCCGGACTTCCAGAAGGTGGAAGCTCATCAGAGTCGTTGCTTCGGCTCTCCCTGGGCGTAAGGGTGTTGGAAGCCCAAGTGGGGAAGGACCTGCCTGTAGAGCCTGGCTGCAAGGTGGGAAGTGGGCTGGAGCTGCCGAGGAAGATCTGCCCTGTGCTTTTGCTGAGATCAAACCTGAGGGTGCTCAGCACCCTTAGAGAATTGGATGTTTTCAGCTGAAAGAGGGGAGATTGAGATGAGATCCGAGGGAGAAATGTTTTGCTGTGAGGGTGGGGAGGTCCTGGCCCAGGTTGCCCAGAGCAATGGTGGCTGCCCCATCCCTGGAGGGGTTCCAGGCCAGGTTGGATGGGGCTTGGAGCCCCTGATCCAGTGGGAGGTGTCCCTGCCCATGGCAGGGGGGTAGAACTGGATCATCTTTAAGGTCCCTTCCAACCCAAACCATTCCATGATTCTGTGATCACTTTATTGCAGTGGCTTGTGGTCAGCGTGACGGGTGCGTTCAGCAAAGCCAGTTGCTTGCGCCAGCGTTTGAAGCTGTGCCCCCCTGCCCTCCCCCTGCCAGGCCCTGTGCTGTGCGAGCAGGAGGCTGTGGCTGGGGACCCCTTCCGCCTGTTTTTCACTGCTCCCGGATCCCAGCCACCCTCCTGGCGTAGAGCGATGCTGTGGGAGCAGCTCGGGGTGGCGGTGGGAGCCCCTGGTGCTTGGTGGGGCAGCTTTCCCCGAGTGGCAGCGTGGGTGCTGTGGCCGCGCTGGCAGCAGCAAGCCGTGGCGTGGAGCTGGTTCCCAGGGTCAGCTCAGTGAGTGTCCTGCTCCTCATCTGCAGAGGCCATGACGCTGTCGATCCAGGCTACGTATGGGGCGATGCGGGTGTAGATGGCGGGTTTCTTGTAGTTGCCACAGACGCGGGAGCCGGCTGTGACCACCCCCTCGGCCACCCCGTTGCAGACCAGGGGTCCACCAGAGTCTCCCTGTGGGACCAAGGCTCATCAGCACTGCTAAGGGATTGCTGCCCTGGCTCCCTCCCCAACCATGGAGCTGAGGGTGCCCTCCAACCCAAGGCTTGAGGAGGGCAGAACTTCAGCCCTTGAAGTGCTTCCTGCCACCAGGTTCACCCCCGGGAACCACAGGTTGGGATTGGTCACATCGTTCCTCGCGAGCCCTCGCTTCTCCTCTAGCTCTGCTGACACTCCAGCCCTCCAGCTCTGCCAGGAGATGGTGGGGCAGGTAGGGGGCTTTCACCATTGACCCCTTGATGGGTATCCTTGGGGTGGTGGGTCATTCCCATGGCCTTATCACGGTCTCCAGGCTCCCTAGAGCTGCTTTGCAGTGGGCAGCACAGGGAAGGAGCCCCCATCACCACGGGGACACAGCCCCATCCTGCCTCCCCAGCCCTCGCCTCTTCCAGACCCCAGAGGGATTCCCAGCCCCTGCCCACAGCTCCGGACAAGGTTCGTTGTCCTGGAAAGGAGAGAGTGGGAGGCAGGGACCAAGCCATACCTTGCAGGTGTCCTTCCTGTTGGAATCGGTGCACATCATCTTCTCGGTGATGGTGTTGTCGTGGCGGTTGCGGCGGTTGCAGAATTCGCGGCTGATCACCGGCCGCTTCACCTCATAGAGCTTGTCCGGCCGATGGCCGCTGTGGGTGGTGGTGCCCCAACCTGCCACCTCGCACACCGTGTCGGCCGCCACGTCCCTGTCCTCCCGCTGGATCGGCAGCACTCGCACGTGTGTGTTCAGCTCTGCTTTCTCTTCCAGCTGCCACCAAGCAGAGGAGATTTGAGTCAGCGAGAGCTGGTGGTGGCCCAGGACCCCAGCCGAGTCGCAACACCGGGATTGTCCCATCCTTGGCCACGCTCAGCGCTTCACCATCCACCCACACGCCTGGGATGCAACCGGAGCTACAAGGACCTTGGCAAAGCCAGAAGCGTTTGGATGCAGCCCAAAGGGAAGTGGGGACGGTCCCATGGGTGGCAATGGAGGGACAGAGGGGACTGAGCAAGCCCAGCATGACCTTGAGGGTTTCCTCCTGCCGTGGCCCAGTGGGATCCCAAGGAGGAGAGGGATTTGCTGGAGTGGAACCATGCCGGGTGCGTGGTGGGGAGGAAGGTCCTAATGGGGGTCCCCAAGCCCACCTGGAGGAGGAGGAGGTCATCCTTGTTGTTGTGGATGTTGCTGCCGGGGTGAGGGATCTGGGCGCGCACCGAGTAGAGGCGTTTGTGAGGCTCCGGCAGCTTAAGCGAGTGGGCGCCCAGGAGGACCTGGAAGACTTTGCCGTTCCTGGAAGAGAGGCAACATGTGGGGGCTCTGTCCACCCCATGGGGCACAGAAATGAGGTCCCCGAGAGCCTTTCCATGGGGTGCCAGGAGCTCTCAGGGTCCTGCAACCCCTGCCCGACCCCCACCGCAGGCAGGAGCAGAGCCCTGGTGCTCCGACACCAGGGTGGGGGCCACGGAGCAGGATTTGAGCCGAGGCCAGCAGCCACCCCCCAGCACTCACAGGTCCTCGGTGCAGTGGGCAGCGCTCAGCACCCACTGCTCGGCGATGAGGAAGCCACCGCAGACATGCTGCCCATCCACCTGCAGCGAAGCCATGTAGGGCTTCAGGTGGGGCTCAGCCTCGTAGCCCCCCAGGATCCGTCCCCGGGGCTGCCCTGGTGCAGGTGGGAGAGAGGAAGGGTTAAGCTGAGCATCACCCTACCCCTACCCAGTGGCATACGGGACAGGGTGACCCCCGGGATCCCCTCCTGGTGCCCCTGAACACCCTCCCCATGGGCTGCAGATGGAGCAGGAATTCGGGGGCTGGGTGGGACCCCCGGTAGTGGTGACACCACTGCCCCCCATCCCACGGTTTAGGGGATGCGCTCACCTCTCACCGCAGCCCCCAGCAGCAAAGTGAGGATGAGGATGGGAGCAGGACTTGGCCCCATGGCTGCAGTGGAGCTTGGTGGTGCCTCTGCCCCAGCTGTGGGTTCTGTGGGATGAACGCTGCTCGGCCGGGACCAGGGCTCGGACTCGCTTTTATGTCCAGCTTTGGGATGGAGGGGGAGACGGGGGGAGTTTCCGCAGTGTGGGCCGAGTGGTTTCAATATTCAGCTTACAAAAGGGGTCAAGAGTTCCCGGCGCAAACAGGGCGGGAGGGAGGAAGCAGCCTGTCCCAGCTGCCGCCCCTGGCACCCATCGCAGGGGATTTTTGCGCTGTTGTTTACGAAGCCCAAACCCAATCCAGCTCCTGGCGCGTGAAGATTCCGGCACGTGCAGCAGCACCACCCAGGCTTGGCCCCAGCACCCCCAAACCAAGGACCACCACCCTGGTGCCGGTGGGGGCTCCGTGGGAGCGTGGTGGTGGGTGCTGATGCAATGGGTGCCGACGGCCACCGAGCAGAGGACCCCACTGTCCTTGTCACCTTTGGTTAGTGGGATGAGAGCAATGGATTCGGGACCACCGGTACCTGAGGGGGTCCCCAGGGGCAGCTCCTGCAAGAGAGGGGATTCTGACCCTCTGTTCTTCTCTGCTGAGACTCCACCTCAAGCCTTGTATCCAGCTCTGGAGTCCTCAGCACGGGAAGGACATGGAGCTGTTGGAGCGAGGCCAGAGGAGGCCATGGAGATGATCCAAGGGCTGGAGAACCTCCTGTAGGAGGACAGGCTGAGAGAGTTGGGGTTGTTCAGCCTGGAGAAGAGAAGGCTGTGGGGAGACCTTAGAGCAGCTTCCAGGGCTGAAAGGGGCTCCAGGAGAGCTGGGGAGGGGCTCTGGGTCAGGGAGTGCAGGGAGAGGATGAGGAGGAACGGATTTCAGCTGAAAGAGGGAGATTGAGATGAGATCTTAGGAAGAAATGTTTTGCTGTGAGGGTGGGGAGGCCCTGGAACAGGTTGCCCAGGGCAGTGGTGGCTGCCCCATCCCTGGAGGGGTTCCAGGCCAGGTTGGATGGGGCTTTGGAGCCCCTGATCCAGTGGGAGGTGTCCCTGCCCATTGGAACTGGATGGGCTTTGAGGTCCCTTCCAACCCAAACCATTCCAGGATTCTCTGAGTCCTGGCTGCCCAGATGCCCCATCACCCTGACCCTTCGCCTGATCCCTGACCCCCAGCACCCACCCATCCTTGGGGACACCAGCGAGGAGGTGCTGGGGTGCAGGTACCCCAGGGACAAGGGGGTCCCTCTGCAGGGGTGACTTCATCTTCCCCCTCTCTCCCCGTGCGCTGGGCAGCGCGTGGTGGGAAAGAGTTGGACCACGCGGGTGGAAGGAGAGCATCGCATCGCAGACGGCTCCGGAGGTGGTTGAGTCTGGCTCAAATGGGGGGATTTTCCACAGGGAGAGCGGCTTAATCGCGGCTTCCAGGGATTTGGGATTTAGATGTTAAATACGCCAGGAGATTTCTGCCCACTTAGGGCCAAAAATGGAACGAGGACAACTCGTGGTGGCTGGCGCTGCGGCGAGGGGCTGTGCGGAGTCTGGATGGCACTGTGAGTGCGTGGGAGGAGGCGGTGGGGTGGGCATGGGGGGTGCAGGATGTGGGGTACGGGGAAGGGCTTGGTTTGGACTGGGATCCACTGCAAGCATGGGGTTGGGGAGCATAGGGGTGCTTCATCCTCCTCTGAGAGGTGCTGGGACTCCCTTGGGGGAGCAGAGGGACAGCACCCGCTTTCTTCACCTGGAATGTGAAGAAAGGTGATGCTCCATCCCCAGTGCCCCTTTGCCAAGGAAAGGGATCACCCCGAGCCCCCCAGGACACAGTGGTGCCCACAGGGAAGGTGGATACCCTGTGCACCCCCCCGCCAGGGGAGCCCAGTTGGGTGCTGATGGAATGAGGGATGAGTGGGTTTGGGGGTCACACACCCCCATGCCATGGGATCCCTGGCAGCTCAGTGAGGGAGGGGGCTCTGCAGGGCAAGGGGGGGATCCCAGGGGGTGTGTGTGCAACCCCCTGATTTCCCCATGGTGGGGAAAGGCTGATCCAGGTGAGGCCAGAGAGGGAGAGTGAGGGGGTAGGGAGTTGGGACTCCCTTATCTCCCTGGTTCCCAGAGCTCAGGATCTGGAGCAGCTTTTAGGGTTGCAAGGCTCGGGGTGCAGAGCATCTTCCAGGGGTGCAGAACCCGGGGTGCAAAGCATCTTTTGAGGTCCAGAGCCCAGGGCGTGGAGCATCACTCAAGGATGCAGAGCATCTTTTGGTGTGCCAAGCCCAGGGTGCAGAGCACTTTTTAGGGTGCAAAGCCTGGTTCTCAGCACACCTTTTGGGATGCAGCACATCTTTCAGGGTGCAGATCATCCTTTGGGGCTCAAAGTGCAGTTTGCAGAGCACATTTTGGAGTGCGGAGCATCTTTTAGGGTGCCGAACTTCCTTCGGGACTCAAAGCCCGGTTTGCAGAGCCCCTTTTAGGGTGCGCAGCATCTTTTAGAGTGCAGAGCACCTTTCGGGGCTCAAAGCCTGGTCACAGAGCCCCTTTTGGGGTGCGGAGCATCTTTTAGGGTACAGAACACCTTTCGGGGCTCAGAGCCTGGTCGCAGAGCCCCTTTCGGGGTGTGGAGAGCATCTCTTAGGGTGCAGAGCATCCTTCGGGGCTCAGAGCCCGGTTTGCAGAGCCCCTTTCGGGGTGCGGAGCATCTTTTAGGGTGCAGAGCACCTTTTGGGGCTCAGGGCTCGGTCGCAGAGCCCCTTTCGGGCTGCGGAGCATCCTCCGGGGCTGCAGCGGGGTCGGTGCCTCTCGCAGCCCCCGCCCCTCCCGGCCCTTTGTTTGGCCCCCGCCCCTCGTTGGCGGCTCGGGGGGGGGCTCGGAGCCCCCGGGAGGGACCGGTAGCGGCGGGGCGGGGCGGGGGGCGGTGGAGGACGAGGACGAGGAGGCGGCGGGGGCGGAGGAAGGCGCCGCTCCCCGCGCTCCACCAAGGCTGGAGCATCCCTGCTGCCGCCCCCGGCAGAGGTGAGGAGGAGGAGGAGGGAGGGGGGGGGGATGATGCACAAAGGACCGGACACCCCCTCCCCACCCCTTCCCCCGGCCCCGACCCCCGCCCGAGGCTGCGGCACCGCCGGGAGAGACCGCCCCTCCGCCCCCCTTATAACCCTCCCTTAAGACCCCCCCCCCATAATATCCCCTCTTAATGACCCCCCTTATAATACCCCCTCTTAATAACCCCTTCCTTCATACCCCTCCTTTAAGACCCTTCCTTAATAACCCCCTTAATGACTCCTCCTTAATAACCCCTCCCTTAATACCCCCCTTCATACTCCTCCCTTAAGACCCCCCTTAATACCCCCCTTAGTAACCCCCCCTTTAATACCCCTCCCTTAATACCCCCTTCATACCCCTCCCTTAATACCCCCCTTCACACCCTTCTCTTAAGACCCCTCCTTAATACCCCCCTTAGTAACCCCCCTTTAATAACTCTCCCTTAAGACCCCCCCACTTCAGACCCTTAATAATATCCCCCCTTAATAATATCCCCCCTTAATAACCCCCCCATAAGACTCTCTGTTCACATCCTTCTCATTAAGACCCCCTCCTCAATATCCCTCGTTATTGCCCCCAATTCTCCATCCCCATTATCCCCCTGACCCCCCCTTCTACCCTCAATTATTGCCCCCCATTTCTCCAGCCCCATTATCCCCCCGACCCCCCCTTATACCCTCAATTATTGCCCCCTCTGCTATTGCCCCCCATTTCCCCATGCCCATTATCCCCCTTACACCCCTAATTATTGCCCGCTGGACTATTACCCCCCATTTCTCCATCCCCGTTATCCCCCTGACCCCCCCTTACACCCTCCATCATTGCCCCCCATTTCTCCATCCCCGTTATCCCCCTGACCCCCCCTTACACCCTCCATCATTGCCCCCCATTTCTCCATCCCCGTTATCCTCCTCTTTCCTTTTTGCAGCTCGGGGGCAGTTTTGGGGGTTGGGGGCTGCCGGGTCCCCCCCCCTCAGCTCTGTGGCTGGCACCCCCCCCCCTCCACGCCCTTCTGACTGTCGCGATAGTGGCTGCCTGTCCTGATAGCTGAGCCTCTCCCCAACCTGTGGTCACAGCCCCCAAGTTCAACCGGACCCCCTCCCAGCGTGCCGGGGGACCCCCCTGGCTACCAGCGGGGGTCTCGCCGGCAAGCGGCTGCAGGGGGGGCATGGGGTAACCCTTTGGGGTGCTGCCCAACCCCCTCAAAGAGCTCAGATATGGGGGTGACGCAGCTGCACCCCAGCAGGGTGGAGGCACAGCCTGGTGGGACCTCAACTCCTGCCCCAGGACCATGATCTCCTCCAAGGAGAAGACCAGGGCTCCCAAGGACAGCATGACGCTCTTGCCCTGCTTCTACTTCGTGGAGGTGGGTATGGGGAGCATGGGTGGGAGGGTTCTTCCCAGGACCCCGGTCCTGCCTTGGGGTGGTGGGATGGGGTCTTTGCCCCTTGCCGGTGGGGCTGTGCGACGCCGGCGCTCGTCATCGCGGGCAACGTGATGCTCTTGAGGTTCTCACCCTTCCAGCTGCCCATCGTGGCTTCCTCCATCGTGACCCTCTACTTCTTGGAGCTGACAGACCTTTTCAAGCCGGCCAAGGTGGGCTTCCAGTGCTACGACCGGGCGCTCTCCATGCCCTACGTGGAGACCAACGAGGAGCTCATCCCACTGCTCATGCTGCTCAGCTTGGCTTTTGCTGCACCTGCTGCTTCGGTGCGTCCTTTGCCGGGTGGGGTGAGGATGGAGCCCGCCCAGAGGCAACACCAGGGTTTGGGGTCCTGGAAGCACCAGGGTTTGGGGTGCTAGGAGCATCAGGGTTTGGGCTCCTGGCGGCACCAGAGTTTGGGGTCCCACCAGCACCAGAGTTTGGGGTCCTGGAAGCACCAGGCTTTGGGGTGCCAGGAGCATCAGGGTTTGGGGTTCCGGCAGCACCAGAGTTTCGGGTCCCAGTAGCACTGGGATTTGGGGTCCTGGAAGCACCAAGGTTTGGGGTGCCAGGAGCATCAGGGTTTGGGGTCCCAGCAGCACTAGAGGTTGGGGTCCCAGTAGCATCAGGCCTTGGGGTCCCGGCAGCACCAGAGTTTGGGGTCCCGGCAGCACCGGGATTTGGAGTGCCTGGAAGCACCAGAGTTTGGGGTCCCACCAGCACCAGGGTTTGGGGTCCCGGCAGCACCAGAGTTTTGGGTCCCAGTAGCATTGGGATTTGGGGTCCTGGAAGCACCAGGGTTTGGGGTCCCAGTAACACCAAGGTTTGGGGTCCCAGCAGCACCAGGGTTTGGGGTCCCAGCAGCACCAGGGTTTGGGGTGCCAGCAGCAGTAGGGACTGGTGTGGGGGGGCATGGCATTGCCTGTGTCCTCAGGGTGACACCACTGAGAGCCCGGACCCCCCCCAATCCCCACTGGGTGTCACCCCCTGAGCTGCGGGTTCTTCTCCAGATCATGGTCGGGGAGGGCATCGTGTACTGCCTGCAGTCCAGGCTGAAGGGACGCGCCGGTGCCGAGGGCAGCATTAACGCCGGCGGCTGCAACTTCAACTCCTTCCTGCGCCGGACCGTAAGGTTTGTGGGTACGTTGTGCCGCAGCGTGCGCGGGGCCGTGGGGTGCAGGAGATGCACCGGATGGAATGCACGTCCCACTCAGAGCCCAGACACCACCTTAGACCCCTCCCAGTGCCTGTGGGTGACCTGCCAGCGTCCTCCTGGTGGAGGATGACCCACCACCCTCCTCCTGCCTCCCCCAGGCGTCCACGTCTTCGGGCTCTGTGCCACAGCCCTGGTGACAGACGTTATCCAGCTGGCCACCGGCTACCACGCGCCCTTCTTCCTGACCGTCTGCAAACCCAACTACACGCTGCTGGGCACCCCCTGCGACGCCAACCCCTACATCACCCAGGACATCTGCTCAGGCACGGATAAGCACGCCATCCTCTCCGCCAGGTACGTGCCGGGAGGAGACACGCACCGCCACGCCAACCCTCCCACCTTGCTCTAACCGTACCCTCCCATCTCGCTCGCAGGAAGACTTTCCCATCCCAGCACGCGACGCTCTCGGCTTTCGCTGCCGTCTACGTGTCGGTGAGTTCCCGGTTGGCTTTTGGTCCCGTCTACGCTGGTTTGGGGACACCACGCTGGGCGCCAGCATCCCCCTTACGCTGGCACACGCCATCCCACGCACGGAGAAGCGTTTTGCTGAGCATCGTGTGCCCGCGGGGGATGCAGGGGGACACGCTCGGGTGCTTATGGTTCCACGTGCACCCGAGATCTCGCTGCGTGGCAGGGGAGGGCGAGGCTGCGGTGCCGTACCGGCACCGGGTGCTGATGCCACGACTCACAGCCTGTTCCTGCCCTGCCACCAGATGTATTTCAATTCCATCATCTCGGACAGCACCAAACTCCTCAAACCCATCTTGGTCTTCGCCTTTGCCATCGCCGCTGGCGTCTGTGGGCTGACGCAGATCACGCAGTACCGCAGCCACCCCGCTGATGTCTATGTGGGCTTCTTGATCGGCTCCGGCATCGCCGCCTACCTGGTGGGTGCTGGTCGCCACCCTTGGTGGCTCGGGAGGGGACGGATGCTCAGCGTGGACTGGGCTGACGCTGCTCTCCCTCTCCCGCAGGCTTACCACGCCGTCGGCAACTTTCGCGCCCCGACGGAGAGGGTCGCGGCACCGGCGCCGGCCAAGGATGCTCTACGAGCACTGACGCAACGGGGTCACGACTCCGTCTACCACCAGAATAAGTCGGTGAGCACCGACGAGCTGAACCCGCAGACGCGGCTGGAGGAGGTGGCACGGCCGGTGCAGCGGGAGAAGAACTCCTTGGGTAGCCTCAAACGGGCCAGCGTGGACGTGGACCTGCTGGCCCCCCGCAGCCCCATGGGCAAGGAGAACATGGTGACCTTCAGCAACACCCTACCCCGCGTCAACACCCCTTCCATGGACGACCCGGCACGGCGCCACATGACCATCCACGTCCCCGTGGACGCCTCCCGCTCCAAGCAGCTCATCACCGAGTGGAAGCAGAAGTCTCTGGAAGGCCGGAGCATGACGCTGGCGGAGGAGGGAGCGCACAACCGCGGCGCCGGGGATGCCGGTGATGACGTCCCCCCTTCTCTTTACCCTACGGTGCAAGCACGCTCGGCCGAGCGGGCGGCCATGGGGCCTCGTGTCCTCATCCAGCCCCGGGCGGGTGCCTCGCAGCTGGTGCACATCCCCGAGGAGAGCCAAACGGGCGCCAGCATGGCGGCCGGCAGCGGGGCGGCCGTGCGCGCCAAGTGGGTGATGGTGGCGGAGAAGACGGGAGCGCAGCGAGTGGCCAACCCTCCGCGCTTGATGCAGGTCATCGCCATGTCCAAGCAGCAGAGCATGGTCTCCGTCACCCCTAAGCACTCGGAGACCTCTTCGTCCTCCACCAGCTCCGACTCCTCGCAGTACCGCTCGCCCTCGGAGCGCGACAGCGCCAGCATCATCACCATCGACGCCCACGCCCCGCACCATCCCGTCGTCCACCTTTCCGCCGGCAACGGGCCCTGGGAGTGGAAATCGGGGCCGAAAGGGCCGGAGGGGTCGGATGGCTACGAGTTGGGCGAGATGGGCAAAGATTTCCGTGGTTTCCACCCAGCCAAGAGCGCCGGGGGCGTCTCACCGGGCTCCTCCGTCAGCGACATGGAGCAGGATGAGCCACGTTACGGCAGCCTGGCCGCTATCCCGGGGGCGACGGGGGGCAGCGGGGAGCGGGGCGACGCTCCCCCCGAGGGGCTACTGGGGACGGCCAGTCGCGAGTCCACGCTGCGGAGGAAGCCGGCCGAGAGGGAGGGGACGGCGGACAGCGAGGTGGACCACTACTACAAGAAAATGCAAACCAGCCGGAGGTTTAAGGACTGAACCCGCGTTGCCTTCCCTTTGCCCGGACCCCCCAAATCCCCTTCCTCGCCTTCGAGGGGGGGATTCTGTACCATCCGGGGCTTTCTCTGCTTGGAGAGGCGTTAGGATGGGGCTGATTTTGGCATCGGGGCGACCGAGCAGCACGGGAACGCCGTCACACAGCTGAGATATTGGGGGGACCCCCCCCAATGGGGGATCTCGCTCCTGTCCAGGCAGCTTTGGGGGGCTCAGAGGTCTCTGCCCCTTCCTCGGTCCAGGGCAGCTCCAAGCACTTTTGACTTTCTTTTTCTCTCTTAACGCAGGTGCTGATATTTCGGAGGGGTTAATTTATTCCGGCTCTGGAAGCATTTGGTTGCTCGGGGGGGGGGCAAAAGGGGCTTTTGGGGGAGATGGATTAGGGCATCTGGGGAGGTTAATGGTGCTGAAAGACTTGGGGGGAGAGGGATGGAGAGGGGGTAAATGGTGCTGAAAGACTTTAAGGACTTGGATGGAGGGATCCGTGGGGTAAATGGTACTGCAAGACATGGGAGGAGCCGGACCGAGGGCTCCAAAGGAAGGAAATGATGCTGAAGAGCTTTGGAGGGAGCTGGATCGAAGGGTTCAGGGGGTAAATAGTGCTGAAATATTTGGGGGGGGGTCTGGCTGGAGGGGTCCTGGCTTGCACGAGGGGTTTGTGGGTGTGATGAGAGCGAGGGGTGATTGCAGCCGTTCCCCCCCCACCCCCAATCCTGCGATGCTGTTCTGTGATGGGGAGGATGGGAGGGTTGGGGGGAGTTTGCCCAACGGCTCTGGGCAGGGAGGGTGTAAATACTGCACGGGCTGAAGCGGGGGGTGGGAATTGGGGGGGACACAGAAGGTCCAGGGCTGAGCTGTGTCTCCAGGAGCAGCAGCCCTGGGCTGGGGACTGAGGTTTTTGGGGGGCTGGGGGGGGGCGGGGGGGTCTGCAGGCTGTGAATGCGTCTGTCGGGCAAAGACTGGAAGTGCTGTGGTTTGAAAAAGCAAATAAACGCGATGGATGTTCCCCGGCTGAGCTCCTTCACCAGGGATGGGAGCAACAGCTTTGGGGGGGCTGCCAGGACAGGGGGTGTCGGCAAGGGCTGTGGTCTGACAGCCAAAAGAACCCTGGAATGAGGGTCTTGGGGAGTAACGTGAGAGGAGGAAGAGCCCTACCTGAGCCCCTCAGCCTGCACTGGGGCCAAGCAGCCCTCCCTGAAATGGCTTTGAGCTCCTTACACCACTCCACAGCCCAGTTTGAAGCCCTCACGCGCTCCCCAATTCATCACCAATCAGGGAAGCACAAATAATTCCATCCCTACGGCACGAGGCGTGACCACCCCTGGGCTGCCGGCGGGTGAGGACGGGGCTGTGAGCCACCCTGGGGGCTCCACCGCACGCTGGTGAGTTGGAAGAGGTCATCACCATGTGAATGGTGGTGTTGAGTAAAGGCTGAAGGGACCCAAGGCACCGAGACCCCCTCCTCGCGCTCCCGCTGCGGGAAGGAGGAGGAGGAGGAAAGTGCCATCGCTGCAGTTTCCCACCATGTTGCTGTGGCAACGTGGGATCCGGCGCGGCGCTGGGCTCCCGCGTGTCGCCACGAGGCCGGGTGAGCCCGGCAAGACCGGCAGAGCCACCAGCGAAACCTCGGCACGGAGGATGCTGAGCCAAGGGCAGCATTCAACGACAACGGCGGCGGCAGCAGGGGTGATGCTCAGAGACCTCATTTTGTGTCCTTCTGTGCCACCACCTCTCCCAACTCATCCCAGGATGGTGGCGGCGAAAGACCACACAACTCACTCCCAGCACGGAGAAGAATCTGCGCCTGTTTCTCTTGGCTTTAAACCATCTTGGGGAGCGCCCACCACACGCAGCCTTCCCCAAGGAAGGGGACAGTCGGCAGAGCCAGCGGGGCCGGGCAGGAGAGGTGGGAAAGCAGGCAAAGCACAAAGGGGAAAGCAGGGATGGCACCAAGCCATCCCCATCCAGAGGTGCGGCTGCTCGGAGCAGCCTCGGGCATGGCAACGCAGGGAGAGGGCAACTGGGCTGACAGCCCCGCACCCCAGCTTGGCCAGTGCCCATTCCAGCATAGAATCATAGAATAGTTTGGGTTGGAAGGGACCTTAAAGATCATCCAGTCCCACCCCCTGCCATGGGCAGGGACACCTCCCACTGGATCAGGGGCTCCAAGCCCCATCCAACCTGGCCTGGAACCCCTCCAGGGATGGGGCAGCCACCACTGCTCTGGGCAACCTGGGCCAGTGTCTCATTACTCTCACGGTGAAGAAATTCCTCCTTATGTCCAGTCTAAACCTGCCCCTCTCCGGTTTGTATCTGTTCCCCTTCATCGTATCCCCACAAGCCTTTATGAACAGCCCCTCTCCAGCTTTCCTGGAGCCCCTTCAGGTAGTGGAAGGTCACTATAAGGTCTCCTTGGAGCCTTCTCTTCTCCAGGCTGAACAACCCCAACTCTCTCAGCCTGTCCTCACACGGGAGGTGCTCCAGCCCTTGGTTCATCCTTGTAGCCTCCTCTGGACCCGTTCCAACAGCTCCATCTCCTTCTTAGGTTGAGGATTCCAGGACTGGACACAATCCTCCAGATGAGGTCTCCTCAGAGAGGAGCAGAGGGGCAGAATCCCCTCCCTCCCTGCTGGTCCCTCTGCTTTGGATGCAGCCCAGGACACGGTTGGTTTCTGGGCTGTGAGCGCACATTCCCGGCTCATGTCGAGCTTCTCCTCCCCCTGCACCCCAATTCCTTCTCTCCTTCTCAATCACACCATTCCCCCATTGTGTACTGATGCCCAGTGCCCACTCCAGCTTGCCCAGTGCTCCCAGTGAAGGGGCTGCAGCAGCCCCAGAGCACCGTGGAGTTGAGGGTGCCTTTGCTCCGCACCCCCAGGAGCTGCCGCGGAGCCCCACGATGGCACTGGCAGAGCTGCCTCAGCCCCAGAGCAGCCCCTGTGTCCCCCACGGCGGAGCTGCGACCATGGCACCAAACTGCCACTGCCAATTGGATTAACAGTGGAAATCCCAAAGCCTCCGCCTTGCAAACATATGGATTATCCAGCATAACGCAGACTGGGTGCTGGAAAAGCCACGCAGGGATTAGCAGGAGGATCGTTGGCAGCAGCTCGAGGTGTGGGGGCTGCGGTGGGGGCACCGCCTGGTTAATGGGATGGCAAAGCGGGGTGTCCAACACTGTCCGGTGGAGCACGAGGGCCACGGTGCTGCATCCAACCTCGGCGCGGGTGACTCTGGAAGGTGAAACAGAGCCGTTAGCTCCAGGACAGCCGCCTGGCTCCGGCAGCCCTTGGTGGAGGAAGGGGGATGCAGGGGGCTCGCATCCCCCCATCTCAGGCCTCCGCCACGCTCACGGTTCATTGCGGTGAGCGATGGCGTCACACGCCGCTTCCCGCTGCCTCTGACCCAGCTGTTGCCATAGCAACTGCCAGCCCCGCTGCTCCAGCAGCCCCCGGCCCCCCCGGGAACCTCCCCACGCTGCAGCACTTGGGGACCCACAGGGCTCGGGAGGGAGCAGGAGCATCCTCACCTTCATCCTCATCCTCACCCTTATCCTTACCATTATTTTCATCCTCCCCTTTACAATTATCCTCACCCTCATCCTTACCCTCTTCCTGACCATCATCCTCATCCTCTCCCCTCACCTTTACAATCACCTTTATCCTCACCATCATCCTCCTCCTCTCCCTCACCTTTGCAATCATCCTCATCCTTTTCCTCACCTTTACGATCATCCTTACCATCATCCTCATCCTTCTCCTCACCTTTACAATCGTCTTCATCCTCACCATCATCCTCATCCTCTCCCTCACCTTTACAATCATCTTCATCCTCACCATCATCCTCATCCTTCTCCTCACCTTTACAATCATCCTTACCATCATCCTCACCATAATCCTCATCCTCTTCCTCACCTTTGCAATCATCCTCACCCTCCTCTTCATCCTTACCATCATCCTCACCTTCACCCTCACCACCGGTCCCCACCCAGGGCCACAGAGCCCCCCCGACCCTCAGCCCCAGGCAGGAGGAAGCAGGGATGGGGTCCCAAAGCAGCTGCCAGCCCATCTCACCCCCCCCTGCCCCTCACCGCTGGGCTTGGCTGGAGTGGGGGCTCTGCATGAGCACCTGCAGCTTTGAGGAGCCGATGCTCCCGGTCCCTTGCAGAGGAGGTGGGGACAGGATGGGGAATGCCACGCTGCTGAGCGCAGCTCCCCTGGCAAAGGCTGCAGCTCGGCCTGAGGACAGTGACCTGTGATTTTTCCCACCTGGATACCCTCTGCCACATCCCTGTTGCTCTCACCTGGCTTTGTGACAGCAAAGGGCATGGTCCTGCCTCCAGTGCTGCTCCCATTCCCGCATCCACCCCCACGCCCAGCCTTGCATCAACGCTTCTCCCATTCCTGCACCCATTGCTGCTCCCTAATTTGCATTATGGTTGGACTCGATGATCCGGTGGGTCCTTTCCAACCTGGTGATTCTATGATCCATTCCTACACTCAGCTCTGCATCCAGTGTTGCATCAACTGTGCTCCCATCCCTGTGCCCAACCCCGCACCCCCCCACCCCGTGCCCAGCCCTGCCTCCAGCACTGAGGACCCCCTCCAGCTGCAGCGGGGGGAGGTGAGAGAGCTGACCTCATTAACCCAGTTGCTAATTGCTCCTGGAGCGCTGGGCATGGATTCCCTGCGAGCCTGTGAAACATTGACATTAGACAGAAGGGAAGGCACCAGCGCCGGGTACAGGGCAGCATTAGGGACCAATAGAAAGGATTTGCTTTCCCAAACTGCGATGCTGGTGCTCATCCCATAATTTCCCTCTCCTGGAAAGCGTCAGTGCCCAGGGTGCAGCAGCTCTGAGTGAGGCATCCAGCCTCCTCCGACTCCATTCCGAGCGCTGCTCCCCTCGCCAAACCCCTTTACCAGGTCCTGAAGACACGGTGGGTTCTGGACAACGGCGATGTTTGGCTTCAGCAAATATTGGCTCATGAGCAGCAGCAGTGGTGGGTTGGGAGCAGCCTCCATCCCCCAGGAGCAGCCACAGAGAAACACGGAATCATTAAGGTTGGAAAAGATCCCTACGCTCACCCAGTCCAACCATTAGCCCAACACCACCATCCCCACTAAACCATATCCCAAAGCACCATGTCTACACAGGTTTTGAAGCCCTCCAGGGATGGAGACCCCACCACTGCCCTGGGCAGCCTCTGCCAGGGTTTCATCCCTTTTTTGCCAAGAGATTTTTCCCAATATCCAATCTAAACAATCCCTGCATCCTCCTGCCTGCACGGTGGCTGCGGTGGGTGTGGAGATCATGCTGCTATCATGCTGGGCCACACAGGATGTCCACGATGAGATGGGACAGCAGACCCATCAGCTGGATCCATCCTTCCACCCAAGCAGATGCTGCTGTTGCCATGGTGACCCATCCCATCATGTACACCCAACCCCACCATCGATCTTGGCTTTGCCCTCAGCAGAGCTGGGAGGTGTAATTACCAAGCAGCTAATTAGCAATCCCTTGTGCTAGGAAGAACAGGGATAGGCACAGGGATCCTGCCTGGCTGGGCAGAGGATGGTGCTCCAGACCTCCTACCTTCCTCAGGGCACCACCACTCAGTTTTCCCACCACAGTGCCTGGTCTTCCCATCTCCAGGACTCTCCCAGGCAGGATATGCCATGGACAGGGGCAGCTCTGCTGCTCTGGACACCTTCTTGAAAGATCAGATTGCACCAGCCTTTCCGGCATTAGCAGCCACCAACCTCCTCTGGAAAATCCAACAGGAAAAGGGGGTGCTGGTTTAATACTCCAAGGATTTGCCCTTGAGGAGCGGCCGTGTGCAGGGAACCAGAGAACCTGCTGAAGCGATCCAGAAGCAATTAGAGCACTCATCTTTGCAGGGCAGCGATGCACGCGGCTCAGCATTGCTTCCACACAAGGCAGACAGGCCTGGGAAGAGGCAGCGGTCACAAATCCCATTACACTTCCAAGAAATAACAGTGATCTCCTGTAAGGACTCCAGGCAGGAGCTGTAAAACCAGAAATCTCTACCTGGATATCTATGAAACGGGGCTTCTGTTTAATGCTGAGATGCTGGACACAAAGGGAATGTGGCCAAAGGAACAGGAAACCGCAGATCCTACAGCTCCATAGATTCATCCTATCCCAGAAAAACTGGGGTGTCCACCCATGTGCAGCAGCATTCCCAGCTCACGGCCGCTGGGTGCTGCACCCCTCGCTGGGAGACCAGCAGTGAGGTCAGCAGCTCCCACCAGCGAACCTGCAAGAAGGGAGCAGCACAGCACGCTCGCTGCCAGCCTCCGACTACCCGATGAGCCCGCAGATGGGCTCTGGGGCCATGCATCCCATCCTTCCCTATCCAAGGACCCATCCAGCTGCCTTTCCCACTCCTCCCCTCAAGCGCTTTTTCCTAGTGAGCACCCACATCCCTTCAAAACAAAGCTTTGGGAATCCCACCCTCCAGACCTCGGGCATCCAAATGTGCTCCAAGTTCACACCAGGGAAGAACTCCTTCCCAAAAACAGATGTAATGGAGCCGAGCACACAGATAAGAACCCAAACCTCTGTAAGGAAAAGCCCTGCTCCCTGGGGAGCTGATCCCAGTGTGCCCAGTGCAGCCAGGACCTCTCCACACTGGTGCAACCAACAGGAATTGGTGTCATCCTTCGGACCACTTCCATGGGAATTACACCAGGAATCTCCCCAGCCCCACTGGATGTGAAACCACCAGCCAGCTTTGACACATCTAAAGCACAAAACTACAGAGAGTTACATGTTTGACTTGAAAAGTGGGTTATTTTATGGATATTAGCTGGAATACACGGAAAGTTTAGGAACGTGAAGTAAAAAAGTGCCGGAGTGTGACAAAGGCAGAGCATCAGTTAAAGCCCTACAACCTCATACCTCTGAACCGCACCCGAGCGTCAAGGGGCTGGAGCGAATCCGTGTGCACCATACACGGTCAGAATGGATCCGTGTGCTGGAGCAGCTCCAGGTGTGCCACACACACAACCAGAACAGATCCACATCACAGCCCCCTTTCCGGGTTCAGCCTCAGCTCGTCACCCTCTCCGCACAGACACTAACAGGGACAACCGCGCCACCAGCCCAGAGGTATGTGAAGGGTCAAAGTTAAATAAAATGAGGCAGCTGGAATTACATGAGAAGGAAAAATCAGAAGCAAAAAAAAAAAAAAAGGCACAATAAAAAGATAGGAAAATCAGAAGCAAAGAATACAGAAGAAATTTATTGAAAGCACAAGTACAGACTGGCCAACAACTGCTTTCTACAATCTGAACAGTAAATAATGGAGCTACAGAAAGGTACAAAGGTTGTTATAAAATAGTTTTAATTTCATTTTCTTTTTGCATTACAAACATTCTTTGAAAGAGGCAATGGAATTCTGATGTTGTGTGCTTACCCTCCCACCCCACCTTCCACAATACTGAACCTGTAAGAGCTGTTATCAAAATATACAATACATCTGTTCACCATAAAAAAACGGGTTTCGCTGCCCCCTCGTCTTACAACAGGTATAAAAAATTATAAATATGTACACCCTTTTGTTACTCACATTCTTTACATGCAAACACAGGGATCCAAAGGAAAAACCCACAACTGCCTGGGTTCCAGGGTCACCTCGATTCATCTTACGAGATCTCCAGCCCGTGGGTTGACCGAACCAATGCCAAGAGGCCACCGGAGAAGTTTCATTCCAGAGAGCCTCTTCCCAGCATCCTGGGTGAGGTTGGTTGAATGAATCCATTTAAAAAGGTCAAACCCCAGCTATTCCGCTTGGGCTGTGCATGGAACCTCCGGGCTGAGCGCTGCCAGAGCTCCGGGAGGAGCAGGGCTTCACCTCTGGAGGGAGGGACATGAGTAAATGGACTCCAACTACCACCAAGACACCTGAATTTGCCCTCCTGAACCAGCAAGGAACCACAGAGCTTTCCAGAGGCAGACCACAAGGCTTCATTAAGGCTCCAATTTAGGAGTACCTTGAAGCCAGCGTCCACACGGCAGCGTAACGGCCTCGGCTCAAGCCGGGCAACTACCACAGATGGTTTCCCACTCCTCAGCCACAAACGAAGCCCAAGGCAGACAGGGATTACCCATCGCATGCCAGCAACCCAAGCCGAACCCTCACTCAGACGTCACACACTTCTCCAGCATAATTCACATCCTCAAGAGTTCAGGGAGGAACTACGGAAAGTTAAGACTTTTCCAAACACTCAGTGCTAGGCAAGTCAAGAGCTCCCACAGTAAAGCAAGGAAATCGTAACTTGCAACACTAAGACAATTAAAAAACAAACTTTGGTCCACAATTTGCAGAAAAACCCTGAAAAAAAGTACAAGATTCTTGTTATTTTGCATCCGAACAGGTTGCAGGTTAGAGGGAAATGTAAGGCAACATCGGATTACACGAAATAGAAGGCAGAATGGCCCGGGAAAGAGTTGTAAGCCAGAAAAAAAAAATATAAGTGGGTTGTATCATTGGGAAAAAACGATCTGCTGCGTTCTACGTTTAATAAATTCCCTTCCTATAACTTAAAAGAACTGGGCTTATAGGTTAAAAAAAGACAAAAACTTGAGCCTGGGTCCTTTTCTTATGTCCATAAGCTGTTTGTGATCATTATCTCAAATGCTTTGCTTTAAAAATCTGCTTTGCTTTAAAAATCCGCTTTGCTTCGCATGTTTTCTTGATTTCATTACATTACTCATCCTCAGTCACGACCTCAGCCTGGTAACTAAATTCCTGCCCTACAGTTTCAATTACAAAACAAAAAGAGAAAGTACAGTATACGAGGGTAATACCACAAAGGAGTAAATTTAGATTACGCTTATACCATCTTATCATTCTATAAAGGTACTTAAAACTATTTCTTTTGCATATAGAGATTAGAATATTTGGTCAACTGGAAATATTGCTAGGCACAGAGGACAGCAACGGCATCAAAAAGTATAATACAAGAATTAAAACAAAAAGCTCAAACGCTGAAGACATGCTATAAGAGTGATGGCAGAGCTACGTTGGTCTCGTTAATCTCAAATGAGGGGCACGAAGGTGACTCACGGGAACACCTTTCTAAATGTGGGATAGCCAATAATTCTTCAAATCCTAGCCAAGTATTTAGATATATATATACACACATACACAATTTCGACAAATTCATAATGATTCGTCTTCACAAGTGTCCAGCAGTGGTTGATTTCTATCATGATTAACACTCTCGCAAAGCGCAGAGCCTGCTATTGACAATGGAATGCAATTTGATCTCGGGAAAACACTTCCCCATCCAGACCTTTCTGCTTAGTCTGAACGTTACGAAGGATCTTAACTCCCACTGGAAGGTTTGCAGATGCCGTACACCACAAGCAGATTGGAGAGTGGCATGAAGACACATGATATTATGCAGGTAAGAGACATTTCACGGACAGTGGCAACAACTGCCTGAAGAGTAAAAGCCCAATATATTTTCTTTATCCACTCTGCCAGCATCACTTGTCCTTCCCTATAACCAAGCTGATCCAGGAAGGCAGAGCTCACGCATTCCCCTCAACTCTCCCAATCCACTCCCTACAGCTGAGATGTTTTCCCCAAAGAAGTAAAAGGTTTAAGGCACGGGATAGCTGATGCACAGTTAAGATAGGATCAATGCAACTTATTCTGGTGCTGGGTGAGTTGGGAGCTCCGATACCACCACGCGTTTAGCAAAATCCTGACTCAAAGGCTCGAAAGTGAATTTGCACAGTGGTTTTAGGTCTTTCAAGGCATGGATGGGTAAAGAAAATCAAAAAGGCATCAATGTGAAACCTGATAAAACTTTTTAGGATCTGCTTTTTTTGGGGGAGAAGGAGCAGGAGGGGAGGGGAATTTCCCAGAGCAGGTTTCCAAAGTGTAAACTTGAACTTGTGATTTTTTTTTTTTATTCGAACAGTCAAGATTGTTACCCATCACCGCAAGGTTAGCAATAGGAATTAGACTTAATTTTTCTTTTTTTTAAAAACCGGTAAACTGATTTCTCTTTAAAAAAATAAAATCTCTGGTCTTTTTAAGGTCACTTCAGCTGCATTTTTAAAGTGGCTTTTTTTTTTTTTTCTGGAATGATGGAAGTTGAAACCCTAGCGCTCAGCCTCTGAAAGGTCAAGGCTGAACCCAAGAGGTTTTTTAAGTCAAGTCCATTTTGTCTCCCGCCTTCCAAAGCTTTAAATGGTGGACTTCGAGAAGGACACACGCAGGTGATGATTCTCACCCAGGTCATGATTATGGAGGTCGATGAGTGATTGAATGGCTTCTTCCACAGAGCTCATCTGGATCAGAGCCATTTTGCGGTCCTTCCTGAGAAGACACAAGTTTAAGTCACATTCAGCATCTCTGTATGGAGAGTTTCTCCAGCGCACAGGATCGCTTGATTGGGAAAGACCTTTGAGATTGAGTCCAACTATACCTGTTTCACTACTAAATCATATCCTTGAGTATCTCGTTAACTGTCTTTTAAACACCTCAAGGGATGGCGACTCCACCACTGCCCTGGGCAACTTCTGTCAGGGCCCGAGAACCCTTTTGGTGAAGAATTTTTCCTAATAACCAATCTAAACCTCCCTGCTGCAACTTGAGACCATTTCCTCTTGTCCTATCATTTGTTACTTGGGAGAAGAGCCCAGCACCCACCTGGCTGCAATCTCCTTTCCAGAAGCTGCAGAGCAATGAGGTCTCCCCTCAGCCTCCTCCCAGGCTAAACAGCCCCAGGGCCCTCAGCTGCATCTCAATGCTTGTTCTCCAGCCCCTTCCCCGGCTCCTTTCTCCTCCTCTCTATGCGCTCCAGTCCCTCAATGTCCTTCTTTTGGTGAGGGGCTCAAAATTGAAGCCAGTATTTGAGGTGCAAGCTTTCTTACCTAGCACCCAAGATGGCCAGCAGAAAATTAACTCAGTCGCAACATCCTTTCCTTGTATATGAAAAAAAAATATGTATATTCCTTGTACGTCTGTATAATAAACACACATATCCTCACTCTGATACCTTAGCTTTCTTCATCACCTCATACTCGCCATGCACTCAACCCGGGGTTGCTCTGGCGTTCTTTATTCCAGAGAGACAAATAGGACATTAGTGATGATTCTGCTCACCTTTCTCTTAGCCTGAGTTGCAATTCAATCAGAACCAAGTGCTTCTACACTTCTCATACTGAAAAGCCCAGTGTATGGACAGACATTAAGAGAAAACACTTACTGGAAGAATTTGAATCCTTTGACCATCCCCCCATTGCTTGAAAATAACATCTTGAGGTCTTCTTCAGTTATTGAAGGTCTGAAACAAACAATTTTTCCACTTATACAAACATCGACAGACTCAATTTCTAAAAACCATTTCTCAGATCATTTTCTAAATTTTCTACCAGTAGCTTCTTGGACTGGAAAGGTCCTGAGGAACACCAGGAATGTGGGCAAGCTCTCCTCCTGCTAGCAGCAAAATGCCAACCAGATTTACTCTTACACTAAATTTGCAAACGTTTTTATACACTGCCATGTAGGAACTCTCCATGCGGATACTTACGGAATATTGGACAGATGAAGAGTGGCAGAAGGAGGATAGATGTTCTGGAAATTCTTGGAGCCTGGTTTCTTGAAACGATGCAGAGGAGAATTTCCGTAGTCCTTAGTCAGACCTCGCTCCTCCTGCCCCATGCGGGGAAGCTGCACTATATTGTGCTTGGACAGTGTGATACGGATTGGCTTCCCGTGGAGCTTCTGACCATTTAAATGGCTCATGGCTGCAACGGGGAGAGATAACGCTGACTGCAAGGGCATTTCAGTCTCATTTGGACACACGTGTCACAGCCAGCATTTCATCCTAGTGCTCTTGTTGGATGTGGCCTTGAGCAGCCTCATACAGTGGGAAGTGTCCTTGCTCATGGCGGGGGGGGGGGGGGGGGGGGGGGGGGGGGGGGCAAACTGGATGGGCTTTAAGGCCCCTTCCAACCAAAACTGTTCTACGATTCTCTGCTAGGCAGATGCTGCATCCTGCAAGGACTGCACAACAGGCACTGTCACTCTGCCTTATCGTACGGTTTATTCTATATCTCCTCTAGATTATTGTGCACAAACAATCCATACCTTTTCCAGAGCTGCCCCAAATCCACGCTACATATGCAGGCATGGACAAGTTCAGGTTTTGGGCCTTTTTTTGGGGGAAGAGAATAAAGTATGGATACTCAAGCTTTAAATATCCATCCGGTGTCTTAATGCCAACAGTCTGATACTAGTAAGCTTGCTTACCAAGCTGGGCCTGGTTCCCATCAGTCATCTGCACTAAGGCATTCTCTTTCTTTTTAAATAGAATCTTCACCCTCTGTACGTCACCATAGACTCCTTCAGAAAGTGAGGAAACAAGAATCGTCTTAGGCAGCAGGAAAAAAATAAAGTCTCATTCAACTTAATATTAGCTAATCAATCCAACAGCAAAAACATTCATACACAACCAGAACTGATCTCATTCCAACCATGGTTACTTATTCTGCTCTAATTAAGGGAAATTCTTATACAGCAGAATAATAATGGAACAATACATTAAAGAAAAGATACTGGGTTTCAGCAAAAAGCAAAAAATCTTACTGCCAGAAGACTGGACAATTTAGCATGCTATCACAATTTAAAACTCTTATAAAAGACATGCAATGCAATAAACCATGCATAACTGAACATAAAATAAAGGCAAACTAAATTAAAATAGCAAACTAAGTAAACAACGTCAAAATGAAATTACGCATTCAAAAAAATGGCAAACTGCAAACTGTACATTTTTTGAAGTATCAAAAAAAGTAAATCTCAAATAAATGAAAAAACAAGGTAATAAAAAGTGTGAATAATAACATACCGAAAAGAATAAAGAGGCATTGGGGTGTAACTCTCTTTAGAGAACAGCAGAGCAAGGCAGCGGAGGGACAGGGAAGAGGTAAGGAATCGAAGGGGAGAGCGAGGTTGCACAAATCGTCCACAACGAGGAAGGGCAGAGTCCCCGCAGGAAATGGCGAAATTGGTTGATGGATGATGAAGTTTTCAAGATGGTTAATATTGAAGGGCAGGTTGGTTTCCGAAGAGCAGGGTTTTTTTTTTTTTTTTTTGGAAGGGGAATATTTATATTTTTTTTGTTTCAAGCAACAACAGGAAGCAGAAGTACCGTGCAGTCAGTTGGCAAAGAAATTCCGGATCAGGGGAAGAAAAAAAATTCAGGGATGGGGAGAAAAGAAAAAAGTAGCAAAAAACACAGGTCAGTAAATACATAAGGAAATATGTAGTGTTCCATCAGTCAGATTTATAGAATTCTACATACAATAACTTGTTTACAGAAACAGTTAATAGGTTTTACCTAGTGGAACACAATGATAAAGAAAAGGCATTTTTACTTAAGATATACAAAGAAGTAAGAGACAGTATCATCCCCAAGTGACTTCTACAGGCTTTAAATCCCAATTAAACAGCAATGGTGTTTCCTAAAATTTGACTGAGAAGGTTTTCTCTGATTACAAGAATCTCTTAGAAGAAACGACTTCATGAATCAAGCCAAATAAAGCTGTATTTTCTGCTTTGGGATCAGTGACTATGGGAAGCAATCCATACTGCAGCACTTCGCTGTAACAACATAAGCAAAGTTCCATTTCGATACCAATCACAGCCTTTAAAGCAAAAGATTATCTGGATGAGCAGCTGTGCCGCTACAAAAAAAAACCCTCAAAGGTCTGCTATAAAGGGACTCAATATTGTATCTGTGACAGGAGTCTATTCCCTTCCATCTGTGGCTGATCCCATCACACAGAAATCCAAAATATCCACCAAGGCAGGAAAAGCATCTCTGCTCCCAGTGACACCACAGATTTTGCAGGCCAGAGTCTGCATTCAAAGCAAAAGTCACTGCAAGCTGAGACACACCACCTTCCTCCACTCCTCATCGAAAGGAAAAGTGGAGTACTCCTTATGCACTACGGCAGAGTAGTCACTCCAGAGAAATACTGTCTCTTAACTCACTGGTTGTGGCACAGGTAAGTTCCTACAACACTGATTATACAGGCAATGGAAAAAGTTTCAGGTCTGTTAGTTCACAGCTTCAGTACAAGTATCAAAGTCTCTCTAGCCCAAAGATAAGCTGGATGGATAGCGAAGAGCTCATCAAAAAACCCAAGGCATGAAATAACTGGTGGCTCCTGCTTCAGGAACTGTGTGCACCCTTCGGACACCACTCAGAGCTGTGAACACGTGCAGATTAAACGGGTACAGCACAGTCCTGTGTCCTGCCCTGCCACCCACACAATGCAAAGTCACCCTAGGAAACACACTTGGCAGCATCACACTGGTCAAGGATAATGATGCCAGCTCTTAAACATTTAAGACTTCTGTTTGAACAGCAAGTCATGGGGACCGAGCCAGAGATAACAGCTCCTGGAATGGCAGAGGAGTTCCTAGGCAGAAAGAGCAACTCATCCAAACCAAAGCTGTATCGCAGTCCCTGCCATTATTTCATGCCCTGGAGAAAAGAGCAATGACAGATACAGAGTAGTCTGAAATACCGATTCAATTGGTTCCTCTCATCAGGAATTAAATATTTTGATCATTCATCACATCCAGGCTTCCCCTTTGATGCCAAAGAGGTTTTGTGGTTACTCTGACACCGCTTGTAAGTTTTATAGCTTTGCAAAGGAGCATTAACTTGTGTGCGCAGTCCCACCAGTTAAAAGGGTTTTCAGCAGAGGCTCAGACTGCTGCACACTACGAGATTCTACACTTTCAATCCAACATGGAGCCACAAGCTGACTGCAGAAAAATCCAAAATACCCAAATCAAATTCTCTCATGACACTGTCTTTCATTAAAGAAGATTTTTGTTCAAATATTACTGGCTTTGTTTTTGAAAGAAACCCAAACAGTTCAACTCACTTAAGTGGAATTGAAAATGTAAACTGTGAGCTGTTAAGGGGGTTTAGCTAAGGAAAAAACAACTTCCAAGAATCTTGGAAAGGGAAAATGTGCAAGCACATGGCAGAGGAAATACTGCACAGGTACAAAGTCAAGCTGGCAGGGTTCCAGACACTACACAGAAAGAGCAAAGGCCAGAATGAACTCTCTCTGTAGTTCTGAATTAATGCATTAAAATCTAGAACATGCTAAGGAAAAGAAAGAATGGACATGACTACCCTGTGACCCAAATGACTATTCCATGGGAATGGCAAGGGAGACTCCAAATCAAAGAGGGAGCAAGGGACAGGCACTGTAGTCTTTATGAGACCAAAGCAGGCAGGCAGCATCCTTGGCTTTGAACCAAAGAAGAGCAAGATTTTAATTGGAGATGGACTTTCTCGTTTCCCTTCAGCAACTAGAGTACTGGGCTGCTTGGAGTTTGAGAGCTGGCAGAGAACGTCAGCTGCTCCTCTAGTTTTGTCATTTCCTTTCGGATACAGTAGGATTTCACTTTCAATGAGTTTCAGCACAATCTGTGTTCAGAAAGTGAAAGCAGAGGTAACAGGAAGGAGAAAGAAGTAAAGTCAGGACTCCACTAACCTCAGGATTCAGATTGCTAACCAGCAGAACGCAGTTCCCTGCCCCAGCGAGGCCGGGAATGGCAATCCGTCCTGCTGCAGCCGCTGCAGCTGCTGGGATAGCCAAAGGAGCTAGTGCTCCATGAACATTTGGAACTGTCAGGCCTGGAAATTAAAGAATATTAACCAGTAAAGAAATTCACAGCAGGTACTCTAGTGATTTGCTGCACCAGAAGGGAGAAGAGCACACCTTCCGCTACAGGAAAGGCACCACTGAAACCACAGCGACCGCATGTTCTAAGAGCAAAAGGAGCCTCCAATTCTGGTGCTGCAGAAACGGTGCAATTCTCAATAGTGTTTGCTCTTGCAGTGCCTGGTGCTTATCAGGTGCCTCTCAGCGCTATCTTGTTGGCTACAACACTTTGCGTGTTTCACAAGCAGCGGAATCAGCTCAAAGCCTCAGCTCTGTTGGTGCAGGAAAGGTATCACAAACAGTGCATTTGCAAGGGTCTTTCCAAACAGTGCATGCCAAAAATGCTTTATTCTTTAACCATGCATAGAACAATCCAGTATCAGATGGTACCATTAGCTAATCCCTTCCTGAATGGAGGAACAGAGATTTATCTAGAGGCATCACTACTAGGTTGCTCACAGTAACAGCCAGCACCTCGCTGGATGAGCCCTCCAAAGGGAAGAGCTTTGAAGTTCAAGGAGTCAATTAAATGCAATTATTCCTCTAAGGGGCACTGTCTAGTTCCCCAAGAGGACAGGATATTAACAAAACATCAATGGTTGAACAGTTTGATGTGTGCCTGTTTGTCATAAGCAAGGAAATTCCACCAAGTTACAAGAAAGTCAACATCGTTCAGTATGCAAAGCAAAAATTGTTTAGTTTTGCACTGCGATGGGTGCGTCCAGCACTTAAACACTAAGGGTCTTACTCCAGGCGCTCAGCTACTGCAAGCAGCAATAATTTGTTACCTGCAATATGAGCTGATAGCTTCGCAGTGCAATTGTAACAGCGATGTAATTAGGGTCATGTTTAAACACCAGTTTTATTCAAAAAAAGTGGACTGAAGTTCCTTGCTTTTGATCATGTTTATGGCTGTCAAAGTGAGGTCCCAGCTTCTGCTACCACACAAAGTTTGAAATACTCCCCACCTCCTCCCATTGTTAAAACCCACCATTTCTGCCTCTCCCATCCCGCTAGTCTTGTTTTCCTCCTGTCACTGGGATATTGCCCAGCCAGAGCTGCTACAGCTGCACCCTCACATTCCTGGTTATGATGATGTATTAAACATCATTCCCTTCTGTGCCTAAATGCTTGACTAACCCCAACAAAAACAGCACTAGCTTTAAAACATCAAGATTCTTCAGCAAGAGGAAAACCTAGATAAAAAAAAAAAATCTCAACTTACGAATTACAGTACCTGCAGCCTGAGGAATTGCAAAGGTAGGAGGAAAGCCAGCCCCCGCATATGGAGGAGCTGGGATTATCCCTGGGGCACCTGGGAAAGATACACATGTTATACGAAGACCCAAGAGCAAGAAAACCCTAGACTTAGAATCATGGAATGGTTTGGGCTGGAAGGGACCTTAAAGCCCAACCAGTGCCAACCCCCTGCCACAGGCAGGGACACCTCCCACTGGATCAAGTTGCCCCAAGCTCCATCCAACCTGGCCTTGAATACCTCCAGGGAAGGGGCAGCCACCACTGCTCTGGGCAACTCAGGCCAGGGCCTTCCCACTCTCATAGTAAAGAATTTCTTCCTAATGCCTAATCTGAATCTTCCCCCTTCTAGTTTCAAGCCATTCTCCCTCATTCTATCACTATATGACCCTGTAAAAAGTCCCTCCCAGCTTTCCTGGGGCCCCTTTGCAGTACTGGAAGCTGCTCTGAGGTCTCCCCTGGAGCAGCTCCTCTCTGGGTTAAACAACCCCAACTCTTTCAACCTAAGACTTAGCTGGAATATCTTTTTCTGTTCTTCAACAAAAGCATTTGGTGAAAGCTAAACATAAATAGCAATTCAGAAATGCCTCTAACAATGCTGAACTTCGAGAAACTCCAAGAAATATTCCTCTTTAAACTCTGTAGCACTCAAACAGCTATTAGAATGTGGCTGCAGACCAGAACATAAGCTAGCAGCTCCTGTAACTGCTTAACCACAATGCAGTTTTCAAAGCATAGGTTACCACACCCCAAATTATTACCGAGGCCGCATTGTAGGCAAAACAGCAGATGGCACTCGAAGCACAGACAGCTGGAAAACCTTTCAAGTCCTCACCCAAACAGAGAAGAGCTCACAAAGCAGTAGCACGTGCCCACATCCACACGCTCCTACTTGCATTTTGCACTAGCTGGATTCAGTGGTTCCCAAATTTTCCTCATTAGTTCTATTGCATTCCAAAACATTGTATGACCACACCCACTGATTACATCCCCTCCCCTTCCCTAGCTGACACATCAATGAGTTCTCTCTGTCCTGCCCCCACTGCAAGAACTCTCACCAAAAGCAGCTGCCATGGTCTGATCAAGGGCGGGCTGGTTATCCCCAGAAGGGAGGTCTGGTCGTGTATAATCTCTGCTCTTATCGTTGTTGTATTTTACATTGAGACTTGTGAGCTTTGAGAAATCGATGCGCAGTGTACAACAAGCATTGTAGATATTCTGTCCATCCAAAGACTGCAAGGAAACACAAGATGCATTTACACCAACATCACAGCAACAGCCTCTGAAGACAGTAGACAATAAGATCATCCCAGGTACCAGCGCATTCCCTTTAGATGGAGCAGGTATCTTGCTTTGTGTAGGGAAAGCTCAATTTCATTCCCTTCACCCAAGGCAGCCGCACTGCTCTAGGTGAGGAAACTCCCTCCCACTCAGAGAGGGGATCATAGGATTGCTTGGTTGGAAAAGACCTTTGAGACTGAGTCCAACCACTACCTGTGACTCCCCGAACACCTCATCTATCCATCTTTTAAGTACCTCCAGGCATGGTGAAAACCACATCCCTGGGCAGCAGCCTCTGCCTATGCTCGAGAAAACCTTTCAGTGAAGAAATTTTTTCTAATATCCAACTTAAATTTCCCCTGGTGCAACTTCAGGCCGTTTCCTCTCATCACTTGTGAGAGAAGACCAACACCCACCTTGCTACAACCTCCTTTCAGGCAGTTGCAGACAGTGATGGTGTCTCTCCTCAGCTTCCTTTCTTCAGGCTAAACAACCCCAGGGCCCTCAGCCACCTCTCATAATCCCTGTTCTCCATGCCCTTCCCCAGCTCTGTTCTCCTTTCCCAGACACGCCCCAGCCCCTCAATGTCCTTGCTGTGAGGGTCTCAAAACTGAATTAAAGTATTCGAGGTGCAGCTTCACCAGTGCTGAGTACAGGGACACAATCACATTTCTGGTCCTGTTGGCCACACTCTTTCTGATACAAGCCAAGACGCAACTGGCATTCTTGGCCACCTGGGCCACTGCTGGCTCGTGTTCAGCTGGCTGTCAACCAACACCTCCAGATCCTTCTCTGCCAGGGCAGTGCTCACACAAACCTCACATGACCACCAAAACCTCTAAACCGTGAGTTTCTAACATTGACCCTAGACTAACAAAAGCAAGCCTAAACGTTAAAATCATTTAAGTGTTTAGCGCTGCAAGCACCATACTCACCAGTTTGGCATGCTGAGCGCTCATTGGGTCAGCATATTGCAACAGGGCCTGAAACTGATTGTTCTTCGTGAACGTAATTATTTTCAGGACTGTCCCAAATTTGGAAAAAATCTGCAAGACAATATTTGCACATCTTATCTCATTTCCAGTAAGTTCATTTCATACTGACCTCCATTACTAGAAGGAGAAATAACAAAAGTTATCCTTTCACCTTGTGGGCTTTCCAAGTTAGAAATTCCAGGTTTTAAACTCTACCATGGGCACTACTTAACTTGTGCCGCGGCACCAGACTGGGAAAATACCAGGGTGACTGCACTGCCCCCTTAATAAAGTTTCTGTTTATAATGAATTCTTATACAGGAACATTCACAGAATCATGGAATGGTTTGGATTGGAAGGGACCTTAAAGCCCATCCAGTTCCAACTCGCCACAGGCAGGGACACCTTCCACTGGACAAGGCTGCTCAAAGCCCCATCCAACCTGGCCTTGAACACCTCCAGGGATGGGACAGCCACCACTGGGCCAGGGCCTCCCCACCCTCATTGTAAAGAATTTCTTCCTAAGGTCTAATCTAAATCTTCCCCTTCCAAATTAAAACCATTCCCCCTCATCCTATCACTACATGGAGTCCCCTTTCAGTACTGGGGGCTGCTCTAAGGTCTCCCTGCAGCCTTCTCTTCTCCAGGCTGAACAACCCCAACTCTCTCAGTCTGTCCTTGTAGTAGAGGTTCTCCAGCCCTTGGATCATCTCCGTAGCCTCCACTGCACTCGCTCCAACAGCTCCATGTCCTTCCTGTGCTGAGGACTACAGAACTGGACACAGGATTCCATGTGGGTCTCACGACAACAGAGAAGAGAGGGAGAATCCCCTCCACCAACCTTCACCATGGGACCAGACTAGGCCAATATGAGGGTGACTGAACTGCCCCCTTAATAAAGTTTGGTTTTTTGTTATGAATTCTTACACAGAAAGATTCACAGACACCTTCACAAACTGGAACTTTTCCAAAAATTTCAGGGATTCATAAATGCAATCATGCTTGCATTTGAAACACGAAGATTAAGTTAAGCAATCACAGCAGGAGCTTTCCAAACAGGCTACTGCCTAAATGACTCCTAGACACTATTTACCTCCCCTACCCTTCCTCAAGGCCAGGTTAGCAGCTCCTTCTGCTAAACCCTGAACTGAACTTGAAAAGCAGTCTTGAAGACATAAATATTTGTCCCTTGCCTTGTACCAGACTGTAATCCAACTAAAATGGACCAGTAAGTACATTTCTGGAAATTAAAGTCTGGCCAGGTTGTGACCAAAAATAGAAGAATCTTGTGTCAGTCTCCAGAAAGTAGAAATTTGACAGCTATGTTCAAAACGTGAGTTATGCAGATAAAACCACGTGCCATCAGAATATAGACACTGAAACTAAAACAATTCACTCTTTGCTGCCACTCTTTCCTCCAGGACAATGACTGAGAAGTTATGGAGATGTGTTTTACCTGATGTAGAACATCTAGAGTGACAGGATAGAAGAGATTCTCAACAATGATCCTCAGAACAGGGCTCTGGCCAGCCATTGCCATTCCTGCATCTACTGCTGCAGCAGCGTCTGGCAGCGCAAGGTTTCCTGCCTGAATGGTGTTCACTGCTTGCAGAGCTGCTTGGGCGCGCTGTGGAACCAAACACTCTGTTAGATCGACATGCCTGCTTGCTGAAGTACACATCCAGCTCCTCTTGAGCTGCCCGTCTGCAAACCACTACCAGAACTCAACAGGTAGCAGTTTGCTATTCCTAAGGCTGGGGATGCAAGGACTTCAGCACGTTTTAAACACAGACAACAGAAACCATCCACCCCAAACAACTTTCCAGTGTTCCTGTCCAGAAAGATTCCCAAGAGCTGCTGAGCCAAAAAGGGTAATTTTCTACTCTATGCAGAGTGTATCTGGCCCAAACTCTACACAGCCCAGGCAAAGCCTGAGGAGCTGCTGTGCTCAAGTGCTGCCCATGGCAGACTGGATGCTACTGTAGATGAGTTTTGCCCCAGTAGTGCTACATTTTCTAGACAACTTTCAAGTATTAGACACAAAATATCTTAAAGCACTAAATGTTCCATCAAGCCTTTGATAAGTTCAGATACTGTTTCTAACTCCGGAACGCTAGAACACAGCTTCTCATGATCCCCTCCTCACTATTGCACCTTCCTCTCCATTAAGGTGGTTTTAGCATTAAGGTGGTTTTAGCAGTTCATTTCGCAGTCTGCTGAGACTTTGGATAACAGCTATTGCATCAGCCCTTACTCCATAAGCCAGAACTAGTCTGCTCCACTGAGCACTTTGATAGTGAAACCAAGTCTCAAAACCCTCCCAGGCCTACACCAGCAACGCAAACCCAAACTCTGTCCCTCCCACCAGCAATGATAACATAAAGAGCAAACTAACTGCTTGGTTTGGAGAGTTGTCTGTCTTAAGCTCCTTGTGGTTGGAGAACTGAATGTAGATGGGCTGCCTGCGCAGGACTGGAGTGACTGTGGTGTAGTAGTTTACCATGGTGTTGGCTGCCTCCTCAGTGTTCATCTCTATGAAAGCCTGCACAGAAGTCAACCCAACAGCAACATGTTATCAAGAAGCTCACACTGAGACAGCATTAACATTCAATAGCAATCACTTGATTGATAACTTTAGGAGCAACTTCCCGTTGAACTGTAACTGCGTTTGATTCTCACAATTGCATTCACATCCGGGTTTTCATACACAGAACTGCCTGCAGCTGGTTCTTAAATAGAACACACGAGGATCATCACTGCAGACTGACTTAATGTACATAACATTTCAGTCTCATCGCAAGATCTCCATGCTACACGTACTGAGGAAACTAGCAGTGACAAGCATCTGCAAGAACACTGCAATAACCCAGATTCTTTACATTGCTCCTGTTAAGCAGCTTCTCATACTTCCCGATGGAGCAGGAAGCCCGTTCACTGCTCTGCCCCTTTGTGGTCTCCTCTACTTAAAACAAAATCATAAGGTACTGTAGCAAGACATTACATAAAGTACTTACATCTAATCACACCATGCAATGTATCAGAGGGACACTTTCATAATTAAGATTAAAGACATCATATTTTAAGCAATGATTAAAGTTGGTTTGCTTTTTTACTCCTTAATTTGCAAGACAATTTTAGTTACTAATTAGCACACACCTCCTGTGTTACCCAAGAGTGTTTTAGCTTTACCCAGCTAATTTATTGTATCTGTAAAGGTGGCCTTAATATGCAAAGGTTACTCAACTGTGAAAAAGGCCAACTCATGTCACTGCTGTCCAAATAATTTACTTGGTCTGTAATTTAAAAACCAGGCATAATGCTAATTATAAGTGACAACCTATAATTACAGACTTAACTCCTCGTACAGTCTGAAAATAGTGTTTTCCAAAGCTCAGAGGATAACCATGGAAAAGTAAAATAATAGTAGGCAGAAGTCATTGACTCCTAATATGCGACAATAGTTTAAACAGCTTCCAACTGGTTTATTGATGACAAACTCATCAAGCCTTTGACATAATCCCTGCATTCAATTATGGAGACAATACCTGATTTTTGCCTTTCAGCATAAGAAGATTGGTGACCTTGCCAAAAGGTAAACCCAAAGAAATAACCTCTGCCTCTGTGACATCACTGGGGAGCTTACGGACGTGGATTACTCGGGATGGGACCCCAGCAGTTCTGATATCACCTTTGAATTTTTTGCTGTCGTTTCCATTAGCTGTAAAAACCAAAAGTTCCTGCTTGTTAGAGTGGGTTTGAACATGCACACACTTACAGCTTTTTACATACAGTTTGTGCTCCGCCATCTGGTTATTACTCCATTACAGAGAAATTCCATAGTCTAATTTAACTGGTCTGAAGACACACGGCTTTACTCTTTTTCAAACTGCACTATGCAAGCAACACAGCAGAATGCCACTGTGATGGAATCAACTCTCTGGGGGCTGTTTCACAGCTTGTTTACAGCACACACCACCCACATTACTACTTTGTGAAGGTGTGAACCACTAATTCTAGACTGCTGCTTTGTTCCTACTTTATTCCTTTTCGCTTTGACTGGTACTCTTGGAAATGGAGCAGTTTGAAAGGGACATCTTTAAGCAAGTGATATTAAATCAAACACAAAGCAAAACGTCATTCTAGATTGGCTGGATCATACACATGGCCAAGTCCACCAGCAGCACAGCACCAAAGGTGTGAGCTGGTACAGCTGATAAGAGAGGCCTCAGCCAGAAGACAAAGGGACAAGACAAGAGTAGCTCACAGTAAGGCAGTTTAACGCACTGACAAGCACACAGGGCAAAATTCTGGACTGAGCACCCAAGGATACTGGTTTGGGTGGGATTACTAACCTCTAGATGGTGTAGTTTGCTCCTAAACTAGCAAAATACTACATACAGCTAAAACAGCCTCCTGTGAAATACAACTGTGCTTTAATTACGACAGTTTACAGCAAAACCTGCATGTTCTAATTCTGTAAAAGTCTCTTAGCAACTGTCCTGCAACAATTTTATTCAGTCTAATAACATTTCAAGGGGACAGGGGCAGAAGTTTATTCAGCACTGTCCTACAAAAGGCTCAGTAAGTACTAAAAATGAAGAGATTTTAAAATGAAGACTACTTGGGGAAAACCAGACCTCCTCACAGTATTTGCAACACTCATCAATTGCTATTCATTTTATAGGCAATATTACCTGTAGAAGAAGAGTTGTTGTTCATCATAAAGGGTCCGTTAGTAACACAAGGAGTGAAAAGCTCGTCAGGTCCCCGCTGAAAAAGAAAAGATGAAAGGTAAACTGACAGCATTTTTACTCAATTCTATTCAGGTAATCCTAAAGCAGAACAATTGAGATTAAGGTGTAAAGAAGCTGAACAGAAGTGTAAGTGAAAATAAACTGACAGTGGTCAGGGTGCCTCACCTCCACCATAAATTAAATATAAGTAAGATCCAATTTAGTAATGGAGTAGCACTACCCAATATCTCTTTTCAGCTAAGCATTAGCAGTCCAGAAGATGAAGCACCACTGAATTGTCTGAAGCCACTAAACGCAGTGTTGTCCTTTGATAGTCACGTTTTCCCATCGTATCTAACGAAATGGATTTCTGACTACTCCTATCAGACAAGATTTTCCTTCCTTTATCTCACACTAGAACAACACTGTAGTTGACCGGGAACTGCAAAATAGATTGGCCTCTAGGCCCTGATTGAGAAGGCAGATACCAGGAGTATCTTAAGCAAAAGACAACTTATCAGAGGGTAGCCAGAACTGTTGGTGTATGACTTGGCAATTATGAACCAGAGATGTGTATTTTATGGTTACAAGCATTAGATACAACCTGGAGAAACTGAGACCTGAAAGAAACGGATCTCTTCTCCTCCCTCCTTAATAAAAAAAAAAAAAAAAAAAAAAAAAAGGCAGAGCAGGAATAAAAAGTTACAAGCAAAAAGCTACTTTTCAAATTTTACAGCAGAGATGGGTTCGCATACAACAATTTCGATTATAGCACAAAATAATCTGACCACTGGTCTGCCTTCTAGCCACAGCCTCCAGAATAGCAGTAACAACTTCCAGGACAGCAGCACCATCAAATCTCAGCAAAGCAAGAGACAGACGAGCTTTCTACAGCACAGAAACCCAAGTACAAAACCCTTGCAATCCCATCCTCAACTGCCTTCCGCACTTGAAGTTGTTTGACATTAAAGTTGGCACAACTACTTGCAAAACATGAAGCTGCAAGTACTACAGACAATCCCAATACCCTGATCCTTTGACTTTTCTTCTGGCAGCACAGTGCCTTTTCACTCCATGGAAGGAAGAAAACAATTGACAAAAATTCTAAGCCTAATTCTGACCAGACTCAGACAACCTAAACCAACTGGCATTGCCAAACTGCAGAAACATATTTAATTCTAGGCGTTTTAGTAGCTGCAGGTATAATTCCATTTATTTGCACAAGCAGGAGCCTGGCACTTCTCCTCCATTCCCTGCAAAAAGAGCTGAACGCATCTATGGAACGGAACACTGCGTGTTTCAATTCATGACTGCGCTCCCTGTAAAGCCACCCAAATCATCCCAGCAGACCAAGACCAGCCCAACCCAAGCAGGAGGCAGGAAAAACAACGACAAAAGCAAATAAGACTACAAATGGACTTCTTAACACAATCAACTTTTTATACATATCATAGAGCTTAGTCAGGATGGCTTAATTTCAAATAAGTTACATCGAAGATCTCAAGTCCCACTGTTAGTAAGTGTGGCAGTAGAAATCTAACAGCAATTTCTCATGATTTTCTGCATTCCTCTTGCTCAGCAATGCCACGCTAAAAAGGCTTTCATCACCAGAAAATAAGAACCGAGCTCATCCCTGCCTTGGCCAGCTCCCACCTTTCTCCATGGAAAGGTACCCTGCTTTGCCTCATGGCCACCAGAAACTCTATCCTCCACCATGCCCTAGATCTGGGGGCACCTGCAGAAACAGTATCTGCACGACAACAAAAGCTCCCTGCTCACTTCCCCAGCACACAGCCTGCAAAAGTAGGTCACACCAGAGCCCCACAATGCCGAATTACAGACAAGAGGGCTGGTTTTTTAGTTTTCCCCCCCTCAAATCCTGAATTTCTCGTTTGACTACTCACTGCCAGTTCTTCAAAGACAGGCTCCAAGGACTTTGATGTCCTGGATCCAACCAGTTAGGCCAGGTTCCAAACCACAGTTCGTGTGCTGCTGCTGGTCACCTGCAGTGCTGACCAGGTTCCACAGAGGCTCCCAGGCACCCAGCATAGCCTCCTCCTTCTGACAGGGTGTAATAATTCCAAATAGGCCTTTTAACAGCAGTGCTAATTAGCACTTGGATTTCCCCAGCACAGCAAGAGGCAAGCTAGTCTGGGAGGTCTGCGATTCCCATCCTTTGGTGATTCAAATTAATGCATAATTCCAAGGCTAAAAAAACCCACCAGTTTACTGTAAAAACACTCATGTCACAGAACTGCTGCCGAAACTACAGGTACAGCTTTACCTTCCATGGCCTGGGATACATCCAGTAGCCACTTACACAGCCACCCACTGGTAAACAAAAGCCCACCCAATGCAGACAAGAGGTTACTGGTTTCATAAAACCCCTCGCATCAGGTCCTAATGGGCCTTGGACTTCTTCGAAAGTGGTCTTAAATAACGTGTATGTCTGAACACACGAACTCCAGCATTCCCAGTAGGAATCAACGCATCTGTGCAAGCATGCTTGGGCAGCCCTTGCAATCCATCATGGAAACAACAGGAGAACAAGCCACATATTTGGCTTTCATGGAGGCAACGCTGAGAAACTACAAACTGAAAAAACAAACGTTTATACTATTACGGAAAGAATCTAAATTCCCTGACTTTAACTTTCCTAATGGCTTGTTTAAAATAAACATTTTCTCACATATTTGAAAATTCACTTGCGGGGCACTCTGACAAGGAATGCTCATGGCTGCTCATTTCCACATGGTGAGGTTTCTTTAACGAAAGCGCAATTTCAAATCCACTCCCCTCTTATCTTGGAGACAGTCTGTGCTGCCCGCTGTGACCAGAGCCAGGAGGCAGAGGGGGATGATTGTTCGACATCAAAAGAAGCAGCACTCAATTTGTAAGCTTCCCAGCTGGAAGTACATGCAAACGAAGGGGGAAGATTGAAGCAGTCTGAAAACTACAATTATTCCAAGGCCTTTTCTCTACACAAGGAAAGACAGGCAGTAAATACAGTGTTGTGCAGTTATACCAAAATTATTCCACAGACTCACTTTAAAAGAACGGCTTTTGAAGTGCAAAGCCAGGAGGAGCACACACTATGCGCCAAGGAGTTACTGGTTCCAGGGTGCTGCCATCCCCACATTGACACAGAGCTGGCTGGCAAGCAAGCTCCAACAGCAGGAAGCCGCATCAACCATGACTTTCCAACAGTGCTTGTTCCTCCTCCTGATTTCTGATAACACAAGAAACCTCTGTTGATGGCTGCTTTTTGGAATGACCCAACCTGAGGCAAAGTGAACACGAGTGCTCCATTAATCCACATTCAGCATTGGGATCTTCAGCAGCGCCTGTATCAGCTGTCTTTGTGCTTGCAGGGGCTGCCCCTCATCACTTCCCAGACCATCTTTTCTTCTGTACATGTTAGAAGCTATGAATATGCTTTAAAATGACGTTATAAATTCAAATGCTCCATACCGATTATCCTAATCCAGCAGAACCAGAAGAGCCAAAGCAAGCCTGGGTTTTGTTTAGAAGAGCTTCTCATCAACAAGATATCCACCGGGTAGTACTTTACTGCAACTACCTCAGAGAGGCCCAGCTGTGCAGTGCTTCCTTCAAGCCAGTTCCTCAGACTCTGAAGATCCCATTCCTGCTCGCAAAGGCATTCGTTTACGCTGACATTTCTGTTTAGCCAGTTCTTTCGCAGCTGGTATTTTTACAACAAGATGAACAGAAGTAACAGTGCACTAACCAGGAACACTGCTCCACAACAAATCCTTCATCTGAACTAACAAACCTCCTCTGCCTGTTCACAGAAAACCACCAAAGCAGCCCTGTCAGACTGTACCCAGAGCAGGGTGAGGCTGTTTCCACCACCACAATCACTGGCCACACGTTGCCTGGGCACGTTTCTGTGACAGCAGCTTCCTTTTGTTGGCGACGCTCCTGGCTACAGAAGGTCCTCTGCTCAAGCTGCAGTAATTTAATAACACAAAACCACAGAACGCTCCATGTTCCACAGTCTTGCTATCAATACTGCATTAGTTCCCTTTCTGAGTTAGAGGAAGGCTGCAAGGTAGAATTCTAATATTCCATATTTTTCCGCATTATCTTTCTGACCATGCCCCAAACTCGAAGCCTTTTTAGCTTTATAGTTTTAGCAAGTAAGTTCTAAGAATTTTTAATTTGTCTCAGCTTCCACAGCTTAAAAAGTAATTGCTCCTTCATCTGAAAACCACAAATGGTCTGATTGTCACTAGGATTTTCCCCAAACTCTACCATAGTCTGGATGAAACCAGAGATGGTCTCAGCTTCTACTCGCACACCGAGAAGCGCTACAAGAATTCTCAGCCACCCGACACAATTCTTTACCTGCTTAAGATCCAGTCACTTATTATTTCTAATGGATTACAATAAATTAGCTGCATTCTGCCTGTGCAAAAGGCTGGAAACAAATACCAAAAGAACCACAAAAATGTCCATTTCAGGACAAACAGGCAATAGGAATCAACTTCCAGAAAGTGCCCAGTTACAGGCAGAAAGCAAAAGTAAAGCAAGGGCAAAAAGGCAGGATGTCTGGGGAGGAAGAGGACCAGTACAGGAAGGGCCAGCATGCTGCAGGCTCACCAAGCCCAAGACCTACAAAACCCTGTTTCTTTCCCTGGCTCTCTGAGGGAATCCTATGCCGCAGCAGGGTTCTCTGCCTTTGGATACAGAGCACTTTACACTGCTCTCAATTTTTAAACAGACTAAGGCTAGTGGAATCCCTCCCCTTCTTGTAAGGGAAGGGGCAGATTTAAGAGGCAAGGTCCATCAGCTAACAGGCGTCTACAAAAAGCCAAGCAGGTAACGCAGCTGTTCCTGGAAAATTCCCCTCTGAAAATAAACTCTGTGTTGTCTCAAGTCCTCTGTCTGCTTTTCTCAAGTTCAGATAAAACCCCTCTGTCAGGAATACTGTAGCTCTGCCCAGCCAGACCATGCCAGCATCGCTCTTCTACTTACTCTCCCTATGCCTTTAACGAGATTTTGGACCGAGTAAGAGACCCCCACAGTATCGTGCAGACAAAGCAACACAGATAACAGAGGAGATCACACAAACCCTTTGCTCTGATCAAAGAAGCAAAAAAATGCCTTTGAGCACAGAACAGGAGAGCCTCTGAAGTCTGGTTCAAGGACTCTGGATGAGGTCAATCCCAGAGGAGCAGAGGAATGTACTTCGATACTTCAGTTCACAGCTCAAGTCACTTTGCAAAGAAACTAATAAGAGAAATCCAAGCTGATGACATCATCATTCACACTCATGTTACATTCCAGCATTTTTTTTGCTGAGGGATTCAAGAGACAGGAAAGAAACCAAATTTAAACTCTTATGAAGGCTGCCAGTTTCCGTTGTCTCCCCCAGAAGACTCGCTTCCAGCAAGGTTCACTTCTCTTAACCCCTTGTGTCACCCTCCTGCCTCCAACAATGATTCAGCCATTTAAAGGTGGAACAGTGGGAAAACAAGCATTCCCATTTGGGTCACAAATAGAAAGTGTGAGTCAACTTTTTTTTTGTGACAGTACCTCTGCAGAACACACCACAACTGCAGCCTCCTCCAGCCCTAGGGAAGCTGGAAAGTCAAGATCCGCCTCAAAATAACTTCAAGCTCCAGAAGGCGTCAGCCTCCGAGGTGGCTGCAAAAGCAATGTGGGCCAGCACTGTCCATGCACTCTGAAAGCAGCAGGACACTCAAGTGTTCCTCACTGCTCCACTGCCCCTCTGAGACACAGTTCATCATCTGAGCAGAACCAGAAGTAGTGGAGCGGGTATCAACTTAGTTCAAACTGCTCCTTGTGCCCCAGGTCATTTATTAAATTAAATCCAACCTAGTATATTACATCGATGCAGAGAACCTGCAGAAGAGGCACTGACCAACCTGGCAGGTGTAGAGCACGTACTTTTAAACTACGCTCTGTTCAGCCAGGGCCAGTGAACACCCATCAGCTCCCAACTCGGGCTTTTTAAGTTGTTAGAACCTCACACTCCTCTGTGCAAGATTTAGTCCGATACCTTTACAAGACAGCCAACATGGTAAACTTCCTACTAAGATTCCCAACAGTATACTGGGTACGCAGACATTTTCAGCACCCTTGAAACTGGGTTAGTTGGTCAGAGCACTGCAAAGAATTCAGTGCTCAGGAAAACTCTCCTCCTACCATATACACTACCACAAGAGCTCACAACAGCCGGCGCTACTGCTACAGTCTGCAGCAGATGTTTGAGTTCCTGAAGGACACTGGAAACCTCAGTTCTACATTAAAGTGATTGCTCACACAACCCGACTGGAGGTTTTGCAATAAGATGCATCATGAGCTCACGCACACAGCAGCTTTAGAGAGAAGCCGGATCCTCAACCCACTCATCCCACCAGCCTCTCCCTGAGTTTCTTTTGCACTCTTTGCTACTATGGAGACACCCTGGGAAACAAATCTGCCCTGTGAGCAAATACAAGGTGTGGCCATTTCAAACAGCCCAAAATTCCTCAACCCGGAGTCCTGCAGTAATGCAGTCATTCTGGCTTTGTAGGGCAGCACACACCCAGGCTTTACGATATGCCATTCCCAAGCTGAAACTTAACTCGTAGTCAGCCTTGAGCTTTACAAATCATTGCAGCGGAGCAGACAAACCCTTGGTAAAGCTCAAACACTATCAGAAAGAAATACTGCAGATCAGTCGCACTGGAAAAAGGGAGCCCAGGTAAGAACACTCTGAGCAAACCTGTAAAAAAGGGCAAAATGAGCATAGGTTCAGAAGGAACTGCGCACTAATCCAGCCTCATCTAAACTACAGTTGTGCAAGAACCACAATCTGCTGTGGTAAACACTGAGCACCCATTACCTTGTGTGTTGGCGATCTCACTTGCTGAGCTTGGCACAGCGTTCGACAAGTTTTCATACAGAGCTTGGAAAACACCTACACCAGAACCACGCAGAACGTGAAATTAAACCCTTCTTGCCAGTGCAAGATGACAACAAACGTGGCACCAGCACATCTGCATTTTCTATCCTGACAATACTTGAAACAGATGGCGTTGACTCAGAGATGGGACTATCCCTACACTTGTATGATTTAAAAGATAAAGTTGAATAAATTAATGTGTGTTGAATACTTTGCCTTTTTTCAATCATCACAGTGGGGAAAGGAGGCCTGAGGTTAGAACAGACTATTTTCTACAACCATTTTATTAACTGATCATTTTCTAGACAGTCTCACACAATTTCAGCTACAACAGGAGTCACGGCTTGTTTCCTTTCCGAGGGCAAGTAATTTGAGCCAGCTTCCACAGCAAAAACTGGTTTGGCTGTGATGGAGGAACTCCTCTGAACAGAGCTCACAGTCTATAAGGCGGTGGCAGCGCCGCTGGCTGAAACAGGTACTAAGCAATGGCTTAAATTCCTGTTACACTCAGCAGAGAATCCAGACATCATTCACAACCAGCAGTCAACAATTGCCTCACCAGGGACCGTCACCTACCCATGAAGACCCAGCAGCATAAAAACTGCATGCAACACAAACAGATTGGATTGAGCTATCCACCAAATCCAGCTGGCATGGAGCTTCCCAGCAGACACTGCCATCCATGTACTGCGCTACCAACACGTGGCCCACATGTGTGATCATGCCTGTTACGAGGCCACAAGAGCCAGCTTGTTGCAGGCTCTAACTAAAGCCATAGGAGGGGTCTGGAATTTCCTCACTACATTCTTGGCCTGCTGCCTGAAGCCATAATTACTGTTCCCATGGCAAAGATCCTGGCTTGATCACAAATCACTTCTATGCAGGCAGCCTCTATCACACTCCAGCAAGCCCCACTTTAAAAATTAACTTCTCAAACGCCACAGAACTGTACTTTTCCTGCAAGTATCATCTTTCAAAAGGAGCTTAACTTAACCAAGAAGCTGTAAGATTATTCAGCACCTAAACTATTCTGGAACTTTTTCAACCACTGAAACAACCCTTCACTTAAAGAACAGTGTCATTTCATCATTCATACTCTTTCTAGTAAGTCAGTTCTGCTCACAGACCACTAGAGCCTATGGAGACAGCGATATCCAGGCGAATTAAAGAAAGGGAAAGGAGATACAGAGTGATCTTGATCAAATTACTTGGAATAGGCAACTGCAGGGGTCAGACCCAGTACCTTTGAGTTCAAACATGGTGTCTCCATCTTAAGGCCATACTTCCTTCCTTTTCAGACAGCAATGAAACTATGGGAAGAAATAAGTCTTAAATCATGTGTTTCTAATCTGCAGGACATTCCAGAAGGCTGCGCATGAAAAGCCCCATCCCAGAACTGTAATGAGCTTCCTACACAAATTCACACGCTTTACACTGAAGAGTCTGAAGACCAGGGTACATGGGAAGCCTAAGAAAGGCTTCTACAACTACCACCCTGATTACAAATGAGACCATCAGGCAGTACAGCTCAGCATTCAAGCAGTAAGCCATGAGAGCATCTGGGGACTTCTTGAATTACAGAACCTAAATGTAACAAAGACCTGGGAACTGTTACTAGAAGTGGGTGTGAGTATCCTCAATATGTAAATCAAGCACATGAGAAAATCTGAAATAGAGGTGGCCTGCACCCTGCCTTTTACACAGCAGAGCAAACCAATACAATCTTTCACAGACCCTCAGATTCAAAGCTGGACTTAGCAATGCGAAGGCTGAAAGCAGGAAGACAACCAAGAGGCCCCTCTAAGTTATCTCTGACAATCTGCTCAGCAGCATTAGAAGTTCCAGGCACCTTTCCTGTTCGCCTGAGCCTTCTCCAGCCTCAGGACACTCCAGTCACAATGGCAGAAGGTGGGAAAGTTCTCCTGGTCAAAGCACTTTAGGCAGGACAAGAGCTGGCTTTGGGGACTGTCCTGGAGCACTGTTTCCCACCTTTTTGTATGCACGTGGCAAGAACAAGTTTACACCTCAGATTAAAGACAGTTTTCCAGCTCAAATCTTCCTGTCCAACTGAAGAGCTCAGCCAGCAAGCACAGCTTCCAGAACAGACACAAAAAAGAAGTCCTATGCCTGCCTGAATCTCATGTCTATGAAAATACTTTAAAGCCAGCAGATCACAAAACTGCAGTTCCACATCATACTTGTAAGTTAGCAAGCAATTATAAAGAACATCTGCTTTGGAACAGGGGGAAACCAGTGAATCCTTGAAGAGATTCCAGCAATGCCCCAGGGATCACACAAATGCTGAGGGATGAAGAGCTTTCCATCACTGTATTTATTTCAGTAAAGACTGTAATGCTTCTGTGATATCACAGAAACCTCCTTCTGTGGTGCCTTCACACCATTCTTTGGCAAATTGAAGGGAGGCAGTTTGAAGTGAAAGCAACACACAAACTGAACAGCAACATTTCAGAAGAGAGGCAGCCAAGGAAGGTTTACACTGACCAGAGAGAAGCCTTTCTCAAGCAGTAACTGACAGACTATTTGATCACACAGCGTTTTGAATAACAGAGGCCTGTATTTCTCTCCACACAAGAGCCCTGCAGTCAGAGAATCTGGAGTATGGAGGCAGCAGAGTACGGGGAAGCTGTCAGGACGCAGCAGACCTGCACACAGCCCTGGGCAGAAGAGAAGCCTTCGCTTTGCTCCCTTCTGTGTGCGGACAGGATTCTGACTGACCTAAGCAAACCAACAACACGTATAACACGTTACACCATAGCATTAACAGATGCACATCTATTACATGATCTACACTGGCACAACAGTATCTTAAACACAATGAGGTAACGTAGCTACACCAAAAATAACTTTAAAACTTACCTTCATCAAGTTGAGTCAACTTTCCTTTTCGCTTCTGCTGATCTTTAAGTTTTGATACAACTTCCCCAAAACCTGCCTCATCTGACTTGACCCCATTTTTGACGCCAGCTGTTGTCCTCCTTACTCCACTGTACAACTGGCATAACTGCGGTCACAGCTCCATCCTGTGCTGGGAGTGAAAGCACTGGGATGGATTTCTCCCAGCCCTCATTTTAGACGGATGACCGCCCTGCACTGGGACCGAAACCACCCCCGCAGCCGGGAGTGCCGAGCCTGCAATGCCACATCCTGAAGCTTTTCAGGATTCACCAGACTACAATTACAGTTGCAGAAGCTTCCCGGTCAAGTTTAGTTGTGTAAAACTACTTCTTAAAGCTGCATATTACACACTGGTAAAGCCACCCAAGAAGACTTTTACCTACATTAATCAGTTGACGGGAATATGCTGCATTAAATTGCTCTTCAGTGGTCAAGGGCTGACTTAGCCCACCTTTCACAGTGGCTATGGACGGTTAGCCAACATTACTGCCCAGGCTCAAGTCTTCCCTCTGCCTGTGATGGCAAACCAAACTCGTTCCAGCAGACCACAGTCTCAATAAGAACCGGACACTATCCTGGCACTATGATTAATTCAAATTTCAGAATCTCAAACAACGAAAAGTTGTTATGACTAACCTTTCCCCTGCAGCCATTCAACAGAGCCCCTTCATGTTTTTAACAGCTCCAAAAAACGTGCCTTGGCTTAACACTCACGCCCAGTTCCATACTCCCAACACAAAACAACTATCTGCTGTCTAGGAGCAAACTCTAGCACTCCTGCTTCGCTTCCACAGGATGGAAAGAGCTCACACCACGCAAGCCCTGCTCTACTTCAAGTCAGTCCTACCATACACAGCATCGCTTCAGCCTGTTCAAGCTGCCACACACAATACCAGTTCTTTGTTCCTAAGGAAGACTCTACCAACACACAGCTTGGACCATTAGAAATGCCGTCAATAGGCGCCATGCGGATCATTCACACACACTGCCTAATAAGAAACTCGCAGGGCTGAACTTGCTGTAATCCTGATCCCAGAGCATTAGCTACAATGTTCATGAGGGGAACTGAAAACCCTTTCACACAGGAAGGAGTGCCAGTCCATCCCGCACATTCCAGTTCAGCATTTCACAGGAATGAGCTTTTATCCTGCAAACACAACGGCCTGTTACCACGCGCGGCAGATAAGGAGGCTCCTGTCAGCACTTTGAGTTTCAGGGCTAAGTCTACACTTTCAAAACCCGAGACTAGAAGGGTAAAGGTCATATTTACTGTACTCGCAAGAGATAAAAATCAACAGCCCAACACTCATTTTTTTTGTGGCAGAAGAATTTTTGACATATAACTGACTAGGAATTCACATACAAAGGAAATTGAGTTCTCAAAAGAAACAAGCATCGTCTAGCACACAAATAACAAGCATGGCTTGACATTTTAGTAAGGGAAAGGGCTGCTTCTAAAGGCAATAAAGTTCTAACGGTTGATAATCAATGTCCAAATGCCAAGAGCTAAATGCTGAGCCATAATAAAAGTTTTAAATGCACATGAAACTAAATTACCTTCCGGTTAAAGCCAATTTACATGGCACCAGAAACGACCCCTTAAAGCTGAAGACCTACATTTGGTGAGGCTAAAACTAGATCAGATGCTGAGCAGTGTAAAAAGAGAGAAAAAGTGAGAAGTGCCTACCTTTGTACCAACTGTTATATCTTGGACAATGCTGTAGAAAAAAGAAAGAAAAGGATTAAAAAAGTTAGATAGGTTTGCCACAAATATCCAGCATAGTTTACAGCAGTAAGAAAAAAGCAAGTTGAGGTGCACAGTTGTCGCTGCGAGTGAGCCAAGGACAGTTCATACAAAGAAAAATTACTAGATGGTGATGGTGGAGACCCAAGACCCAGCAGTGCCAGAAAACTGCAGCTCTCCCGCTTCCTACTGCAGAGCTCACTCCTTCTGCAAGGGAACCTCGGGGGCCAAGACCAAACAGCCCACAGTCACCACAGCCTCGCATTCTTCATGGAAAGGCAACGCGATGCAAACACCTCTGACTCAACCAAGAGTAAAAGTGCCAAGAGCCAACTCCATCACTAATATCCACTTCCATGATTCCTAACACCCTTCAATCCAACGTGTAACCTCTGTGAGGCTGTGAAGAGGCATTCTCTAGCAAAACTATTGAGTCAATAGTGCCAACAACCGATGCTCAAGGTCTGGTGGCAGGCAGCACACACCATGCCGAGCCCAGCTGTGTTCTCAGCCAAGGCAGGCGCTTGCAGCTGTGCTCCAGCCATGCTGACACCACTGTGGCAAGAGTGGCACCAGCCTGGCACCCAATGAGAACGAGAGAGTTAAAGATGCAGGCAGCTCTCAGCCTGGGGTACGCCACAACACGAGACCTCACGACACAAAACCTCTCAATCGTTTCTTTCCTTGGGAGAAAAACAGTAGCTTTCCCTAACAGAGATCTGAAAGAACTATTGAATTCTACCATATATGCTTAACCCCCCCCATATGAGGCTTCCTGATTAACTAACACAGATAACAACAAGAGCTGTACCTCAAGCAACTCGTACAAGCTCTTGTCAGCACTGATCATTAAGTACCACGACACACAACTATCCAGAGCACTTACGGCATTGGAATCAGCACAACTGGTGTTGTACCTGGTTAACCTTCCCAAGGATCACAGCAACTACATGTTAACTCTTCCCGACAGGCTAAGGATCGCATTTTTAACCTGTGTCCTTTTTTTATGAACTCCAAGCCTCCATAAAACAGAAATGCACACCTAGACAGAAACGACGGTTTCAGATGGACACAAACACAGCCCTGCCCACTCCTGCTCCTTTCAAACAGCCACCCACAACTGCAGAGTGAAGGATCCAGAAGCAGCCGGCAGAGAGACCAGCAGCAGCCTTAAGGAAACATAGCAGAGGAGGAGAAGGCAAGGCAGTCATTCTTAAAAGAGCAACATGAATTCTGAAGTAGTCCTTCTACAAAGGGATTTAATGCTAGCAGACTCGCATTTACTGCTCCTTCCTTCCTGATCCTCCTACAACATTCTGGAGCTTTTCAGGGGAATAAACACTGCTCAATCATACAAAGGCATTCGTGTTCCACCAGCTCCACAACTAAGCAGGAACAGGCATAAGCCAGCTCATCTCCTCGTACTTCCCCTTCAAAACCACCCTGCCATGTCATCACAACCCAGCAATCCACAGCCAGAGCTACAGCCCAATCCAACGGCTGCTGCCGGCAAGCCACACGATAGTTCCTTTCTTCCAAGTGAACAACTTAAAGAACACTTCGTATGAGAATGCCAGGCTCTGCAGTCCCCCGTTTCTGCTCACCAAGGAGGACAGATGGGTTTCGCTGCACTTTGAGGACCAGCAGTAATGAACTAATTAAACCCATCTGCACTTATTAGTTTAAAGAATCCTAATAATTCTATTAAATCACTAAATAGTCTACAAGCACACGTTCTCCAGTTAAAATCCATATGTTAACCCAAGGTTCATAACCTTAACAGTATTATTTCCAGGAAAGCATAAGAAAAACAGGGAATCTCCCAAGTTTCCAGGCCTCTCGAACTCACCCTAAGCAACTCTCTCGCTTCCTGTTCCTCCTGTGGGCCTCACGCACAGGAAATGTTTTACATAAAGTAGCCTTAACAGGGGACAACATTTGAAATAACCCAACAGGAGAAGCAGCTTTACTTGCTTGGAATGATCGATTCCCAGAATGTCATTGTAAAAATCCATTTGATATCAAACACCACATGGAACCACCACCCTCAGTACATAAAAATTTTTATTCAAGAAATGTGCAATACACTTCCAGTTCACGCACCCCGCCTCAATAAATCATCATATCTTAAGATGCCTTCTCTTGTCCTACATCAACCTGGAATAAGGGATTAAAACTTTTCTCTTTTCCGAACAAACAGGCAATAAAGCCTTGCAGAAAAAGCACTTCTTACGTGGAGTAGGATAATTCCTACGCAATAAGGGAAAAAAATAGGCAGCGTCAGTAAAACCTTCAGGTCATTTTCCAAAGCAGCATTTCCCATCCGAACTCCTTGCGTGTTTTAACAAAGCAACTTATTCAAACAGGATCATTTGAACAGCACAGCTACGGATTGTTTGAGGCAGGAGAAGGCAACGGAAGCAGCCGGAGAAGCCACTCACTGCCAGCTCGGCAGAAACGTACACCCATTTTCAGGAGCTTCCAAAGTTTCAGCAGGAGAAGCTTTCGCAGGGTAAAACAGAAGAGGCATCAAGATCTTCATAAGGTAACAGATAACTAAGACTCATTTGTTATACTCAAATTTCTATTTTAAATTAACAACTATTTTAACATATACAGCAAGTCAGCTTTCCTAGGAACTACAGCGAAGACAGGCGATAAACTGATTTTTGCCACTCAAACATCATGATCTGCCATGCTGAAGGCTTTTTTTTAAATACCATTCAACATTAACAACTCGTTAAAAGAAGTAAAGCAACCTGAACCGTGCCCTGGACTGTAAAAATTGTAAAATACTTTTTTTTTTTAATGGACTTTTTGGATAAAAGCAACCCTGAGATGCCACTTTTTCAGTGTGCAAAAGCCCAGAGCTGTGACTATGCCTCATTCTGCACGGACGGGTGTTCTGCAGTGAGAAGAGAGGAGATACTTGAACTTCCTCCTGCTTCGGGCTCTGGGAAAACAAACTGTTCACCCAGAGGCCTCCATAAGTATTTAAACTACCCGAAAAATTAAAACCAGATCCCTAAAAAATATGCCACACAGGACAAGAGAAATATGGAGACCTCTAAAGAGCTGCCTTGGTAAAACACCAGTTTTAAAGCAAACCCTTCTGAAGGAAGAGACCGGATGAGGTGGCGATTAAAGAGAACTCAACGCCGCCTCAGAGGAAAAAAGCTGCGCTCCAGAAAACGCCAGGAATCCAGCAGTCATGGCGTAAAGTTTTATCCTGGGGGAGTTCGGAGGGGGACAATAGGAGGCAGCGGGAGCAGGGGAGCAGCCCCGCTGGGGCTGTACCTACGGCTCGCAGGTAGCTCCGGGTGGCTCCCGGGAACGGCGGCAGAATTGGGGCTGCCTGGGAACGGCTCCTTAGGGAAACCCGGCCAGCGCTTCCCACGTCACCCCACCCGGGCCAGCGGGAGTGCCAGACAATGGCCCCGCCATGAATCAGCTGCAGGCTCCCCCACCCCCGCCAGGCAGGGCTCCCCTTGGCACCCCACGGCCCCGCCTCGCCAGGCAGGACCCCCCCTGTAGTCTGCTCTCCCTACATGCCAGGCAGGGGCTCCCTCCTCAGCACCCTTTGCCCCTCGTGTCTCTCCCCCTCCACGTGCCCCCCACCGGCTAGAGCCCCCCCTGCAACTCACGCTCCCGCCACGGCAAAAAGCGCTCCCTCCCTGCAATTAATAGCCCACCTCCCCAGGTTCCACCCCCCCTCGCCCCCACATCCCCTCCCCATCAGGTAGGACCCCGTACCCCAGATTCTCTTCCCCAAGTGCCCCCACCTGCGACCCCCTCGTTTCCCTTCCTCCAAGCAGAACCTCCCCAGCTCCCCAAACCCCTTCTCTAGGCGCCCCCTTTACACCCCCACGTGTTCTCCTTTCCCCAGGCAGCCCCCCCTGTAACCCACGCCCCCCCCCCCAGGTAGAGCTCCCCCCCAGACCCCACGCTCTCTCACCTAGGCACACCTTCCGAAACACTGCCAGCCTCCCTGGCATCCGACACGTTTCCCTTCCCCTAGGCAGGACCCCCCTACACCCCATGTCCCCCTCCTCCAAGCGGGGTCCCCCCGAGCCCCGCACCCCCTACCCCAGGCAGAGCCCCCCCTGCCTCCCCAAATCCCTCCCCCAGATGCCCCCCCTACACTCCACACGTTCCCCCAGGCAGGACACCCCCTCCTCCAGACAGGAGCCCCCCCCCACCCCCGTACCCCACACCCCCCCTTCTCCAGGCAGAACTCAATCACACAACCCACACCCCCCCTCCTCCAAGCAGCCTCCCCCCCCGCACCCCCTCTCCCCTCCTCCAGGCAGGACCACCCCATCTCCAGGTGCCCCCTCCCTACACCTCACCCCCCCACTCCCCTATGTAGTCCATCCCCCCCCCGCATCCCCCCCCATCTCCTCCCGGTAGGAACCTCCTCACACCTCACACCCCCCTCTGCGCCTCACCACACCCTCCCCCCAGTAGCACCCCCCATCCCCCCACCACGCACACCCTCTTCCCACAAGCAGGAGCTCCCCCCACCCCCGCACCCCCCTCCTCCAGGTAGTTACCCCCGCCTCCCGCACTCCCCTCTCCAGGTAGCCCCCCCCCCGCACCCCAGCCCCCCTCCTCCAAGTAGGGCCCCCTTCCGCACTCCATCCTCCCTCCTCCAGGTAGGGCCCCCGCCCGCACCCCATCCTCCCTCCTCCAAGTAGGGCCCTCCCCCCCCCCCCCCCGCACCTCACCCCCCTTCCCCAGGCCGGCCCTTCCCCTCCTCCCCCCACCCCGCACCCCACAACTCCCTCCCCCAGGCAGGCCCCCCATCTCCTCCCCCAGATGCCCTCCCATCCCCAGACCCCACATGTTTTCCTTCCCCAGGCAGAACCCCCACTCTCCACACGAGGCGCCGCGTCAGGGGCGGCGGCGGCCGCTTGAGCGCCCCCCTCACCCCTCACCGCCCCCTCTCAGGGCCCGCCGAGTCCCGAGCCTCCTCACACCACACTCCACACCCCCGGGAAGATCCGGGAAACGCTGTTCGATGTGTCGCGGCCCGGGGGAAACTCACCCGTCCATTGCACACGGAGGAGACCCGTCGGGAAGGGAGTGGAGGCGCCGGAATAGCAGGAACGAACCCAACCGCTCCGTGTTATAGACTCACAAAATGGCGGCGCTGCCCGGCCCGCCTCGCCCGCGCCAGCGGACCATTGGCTGGCACAGCTGTCAGCTTGATGAATGGGCGGGAGCTTCCCGCCTCCGGGGCGCCCTCTCTCGAAGCCCATTGGCTTCTGTTTATATGTGGGCGTGGTCAAGATGGAGGGGGAGTGGCCAGGCGCCGGGGCGCGGCGCCATTCGGTAGGCGAAGGGAGACGGCTGGGAGGAGCCATCTTGAGAGCGGGAACGATGCCGAAATGCCACACGGATCCGCCATCTTGATTGGGGGCAGGGCATGGGAGAACGCATTGGGGCGCCATCTTGGAGAAGGGCAAAAGGACATCAACGTGCACATTGTGTTGTGAGCTGCGGGAGCCGCCCTGCCGCCGGCACAGCCATCTTGGTTACGGGCAGGGAAGCCGCGTGCTCGTGTCGTGGCCATCTCGAGGGAGGGAGAGCGCTCTCCTCGCCGAAATTGGGTTAATTATTTAGTCTGGGGACTTGCCCCCTCCCTGGAGGTGTTCAAGGCCAGGGTGGATGGGGCTTGGAGCCCCTGAGCCAGTGGGAGGTGTCCCTGCCCATGGCAGAGGGTGGAACTGGATGGGCTTTGAGGTCCCCTCCTACCCAAACCATTCCATGATTCCCAGATTCCCATATTCCCATGGCGCCAGACAAACCAGTGCTGTTTGATATTTCATTGGTGATACAGACAGCAAGATTGAGGGCACTCGAGGACGGGATGTCACCCAGGGGGACCTGGACAGGCTGGAGAAGTGAGGCTGTGTGACCCTCACGTCCTTCCCCTGGGGCAGAGCAATCTGCGGTTTCCATACAGGATGGAGGATGACATGATGGAGAGCAGCCCTGCAAAGAAGGACTTGGGGTGCTGGGGGAGGAGAAGCTCGACATGAGGCGGCAACGTGTGCTCACAGCCCAGAAACCAACCGTGTCCTGGGCTGCATCCAGAGCAGAGGGATCAGCAGGGAGGGAGGGGATTCTGCCCCTTTGGTTGGACCCACCTGGAGCCCTGTGTGCAGTTCTGGAGTCCTCAGCACAGGGAGGACATGGAGCTGTTGGAGCGAGTGCAGAGGAGGCCACGGAGATGATCCAAGGGCTGGAGAACCTCCTGTATGAGAACAGGTTGAGAGAGTTGGGGTTGTTCAGCCTGGAGAAGAGAAGGCTCCAAGGAGACCTTAGAGCAGCTTCCAGTGCTGAAAGGGGCTCCAGGAAAGCTGGGGAGGGACTCTGGATCAGGGAGAGCAGGGAGAGGACGAGGAGGAACAGGTTTCATCTGAAAGAGGGGAGATTGAGATGAGATCTTAGGAAGAAATGTTTTTCTGTGAGGGTGGGGAGGCCCTGGCCCAGGTTGCCCAGAGCAGTGGTGGCTGCCCCATCCCTGGAGGGGTTCCAGGCCAGGTTGGATGGGGCTTGGAGCCCCTGATCCAGTGGGAGGTGTCCCTGCCCATGGCAGGGGATGGAACTGGATGGGCTTTGAGTTCCCTTCCAACCCAAACCATTCCATGATTTTAGGAAGCCCCTAACAATAATAAGGGATAAGCAAGACTCCACCTGGTCCCAGCTGGGTACGGTGTCAGGTATTGACTTTGTTCCCACCCAGGAGCCGGCACGCAAGGACCAGGATCCTGCTGGAGGCCAAGCGGGATCTTTGGATCTTCCTCCTGTCCACAAGGATATTGCTGGTATATCCCAACTAACATCCTTCTTTCAAGCAGTTTGCATCCATAGATGAAAAGCCGCATGTCTCTGTTTAAATATAGACAATATTTGCTCACTGGGAATTCTACAAGCAATTACTCATTTTCTTTGCCTCACTTGTCATAATCCTATCTGTTGACTGCAGCACAAGAATTAATTGTCCCAGACCTCGCTACAAGTCCCTTGTGTAGCATTGAATCAGATATCGAATGTCCAGTCCACATTGATCTTGGCTTCATTAGCTGCAATCCTGTTTTGAGAGTTTCTAGGCAACACGACGCCGGTTTTACCGTGGAAAGGATCCTTGGTACCTCAGCAGCTCGCCCACTGTTGACGTTTTTTTGTGAAAACATTTGTACGGTTCTGCCAATCCACCTCTGCTTTCAGTGGTAAAAGGATAAAACACAAACACAGATCCGGGCGTTGATGGGAGCGCCCGAGTTGTGATGCAGCCGTGTCAGGGTACGTGGGGGAAGGATCAGAGACGAGTTTAAAAACACAATGCAAATGAAATTCCGAGTCTTATCCTCGGGCAGTGTTTCTGCTTCATGTCGGGTAACCCTGACAGGCACAGACATGCATTTTGTACGCTCGTTTCTTTTTGAAGCGCACACTCGACGCAAGAATATGGGGGGAAAAAAAAAGAAGGTAAAAGTGAAACTGTTATTTTCTCCCCCCTCTTTTTATTAATGTGTTGGGTTTTGTGGCCAGATGCTCTGTTTTCTCAGAGTGTGGGGAAGTGCTCAGATATTTTGGTGGCCTTGACCAGGCTGGGAGTAGACTTGGACCAGATATCAACTTAATGCTTCGCTCTTGTCGCCACTTGTGAAATGGAAGAGCTTCCCCTGGGCTCGGGAGGTGGTACCTCTAATTTCTCTGTCTTGTTTGATCGTGCTGCCCAGGCATTTGGCCCTTGTTGCAGTAGAAGTTTAAAATGTAGAAAAAAACCATGGACTTACCTACTGCAAGAGGCACCAAAGCCCCCAACTGAAACTCAGCTTATTTTACTCGTTGCTGCATATGAAAGGAGGCTCAGCTTTTGCAGCAGATAAGAGATTTACAACTTAGATGAGGCAAAGAATGGGAGAAGGGTGGGATTATGCGATCCACTTTAGAGTTGCTGGGTCTGAGAGCAGTAGTGAGATAAAGTGATGTGATCAGAGCAGGTATTCAACTCCCATCACGCAAACCACAATGCGCTTTCTTGAGCTCTGCCCGGTTTTGTTTCCCATGGTGGTGCTGCACTTCACCTTCCCTTCAGAATAGTCTGGTTTGTATACTGTCAATAAGAAATCCCTCCACAGAAGAGGATAGCGTGGAGACGGCATCGCTCCTTTTCTTTTTAATATAGGATATTTTAGGCTCTTTGGTAAAGAAGCAAATCCTAAAGAAGCGTAACCCGAAGAAAGATGTCCTGGACATGATAGAAAGGCTTTGAAAAATGTCATTAATGCTAGACAGAGCTCACCAGTACGAGCAATAGAGTTTCTGGTGGCTATAGATATTACATTATTGTGTCTGCATATATCCCAGCTGCTTGTCAGGTATCTTTGGAAAAGCAAACACAGGTGGATGCCAAAAGAATTATTACCTTTCAAAGTCCTCTCCTGCGCACTTGTGGTCTGTATTAAAAGACTCTTTTAGGATTCAGGCAAGCTCGCTCATATTTTCCATAATATTTCCATATTTCTCACAGAAATGCTGATTATGCAACGCTTTATCAGGCGTTCTCCTGTAATATTAACAGAATTTTTTAGGCAGCATCTTTTCAGTAGCCAACTAACGATACCATTGGCTGTTGCGTGGTCTCTCTCTGAGCCACGCGAAAAAATGCATTGAAGAACAAAGTAAGGCTTTAAAATCTGGGAAAAACAGAAAGGGAAAAAATATGAATCATGTACTTCTTTTGTACAATCCAGCAAAGCCGTCCAACCCTCCCAGCTCCGGTTACTCACTTTCTAGAAAGGCCTTGATGGGACACACCCAGGTTTTTCTCTTCCAAAACCCTTCCTGCCTGTGTTATCTCTGGGTTTTATTTACCAGGCAGGGAAGAAAAACCCTCTGAAGCAAAACAAAGCAAAAAAAAAAAAGGAAAAAAGCCCCTTTTCCTGCCTTTTTTTTCCCCTTTGTGTTTTTAAAATAGCTCTGAAGCCTGCACTCTGCCTCCCCGTAAGGATGTTCCTTTGCAAACTGGCAGAGTTTTTTTTCCCCCTTTCTCCTTCCACTTCCACTCAATGGCTTGAAAACTACAACCCTCCTAAAATGAGGTTTCTGTTCAGGAACCCCAGTTGCTCCGCATGATGATATTTCCAAGGTACTGGTTTAATAACCATCATTTTCCTTTAAGTTCCCCTCCTCCCCCATCATTCGCAGTCCCCTACGAGGTCCTAAACCGGAAAATTCTTCCCTAAGTAACTTTGCCACCAGTATATTCCCAAAGAAACCTGAGGGTGGGGCGGCATTTCAAAGCCTTTTGCTACTTAGAGGTCTTTTCCAGTCTTAATGATTCTATGATTCTTGTTGCTTTTATTTATTTATCCCCCGTTTCAATTAATTCTTTTTTTTTGTTTAAAAGAGTATTTGCAGCTTTAGCAGCGCAGCATCAAAAAATCACTGGGTTGGAAAAGACCTCTTAGATGATCAAGTCCCACCATTCCATCTTAGGGTGCCAGAGCATTCCTTTGGGCATCATTCCTGATGCCATATCTCAACTCTGGAAGTGGTTAGCCTGGAGTTAGCCGGAAAGGAGCAGACACCGCTGCAGTTATGGGTCCTACAAAAAGGTGTGTAGGGCTTCTGATTGTCACGCAGTCACACATGCCTTAATGCTACCGAGAGCAGACGCATCTTCCCCCCTCCACTCAAACCCACAGGAAGGAGAGCGTGGAAGGAGAAGAAGTGTCACGCGAAGAAGTCACGAGGTGCCCGACTGGAGGAAGAGCTGTGGGGGAGCGCTGAGGAAAAGTGTGTTTCCACACTGGAAGGTTGAGGTTTCACAAGCACCACGTGTTCTTAGCAAAAGGAGTACGTTTTCCATGTGGTCCATGGCAATTCGGCAGCAGAAAGTGTTTATCAAAAAGTGGATGAGTTGGTAATGCATAAACAAACTGATTTGGTGCTGAACTTCATGTACCTATAGTATTAAACAGAAGTGAAGGCTTCAAACCAGCTTACAAGGTCCCTGAGCTGGATTTTTTTTCAGCTGTGCCACCACGGTGATTTGAGTGGGGCAGAGTTAAAAAGGGCTTTGCAAGCGAATAGATCTGCGCTTGGAACTTTATTAATTACCATTGCACTCTCTGACATCACCAGACTGTATCTACAGGGATTTTGTGTGCTGCAAGTAGTTACAGCAACTTAAAATATTAGTCCAATCGCAACAGCTTGTGGTTTCTTTCCTTCTAATCTGTGACCAAAGGAGAGACCGAGCTGTGTGTGCTGTTATCAGTCTGTGTTATTGCAGAGCTTCTGCTGCTCCGCACCACGCGATGCTGTCGGGTGACTCATTTCCTGCGAGGGATGAACCAGCCTTTTCCTGGCTGTTGGACACAGGACTTCTTTTTTTTTTTTTCCCCTTCCAGCCTGTGTTGGAGTGGTGTGGATTAATCTCTGGTTTGATCATACCCCTCCAACTCCGAACTGCAACACTAATAAACCGTCAGTCCATGTTTCACAGCGATTGGGGCTTCTTCCCCCGCTCACCTGGACCACAGGCTCTGTGATTTTGGAGAGTGGGATTGAAATACTTTTAACAGTATTAATATTTTAACGGTGCCGTCCTCTTGGTCACTGCAACCCAATTCTTCTCTGAATCCAACCCATTTCAGCGCGTAATAAATGGCATGTTAAAAAAGCACCGTAGGGCAAAGATGGTGATCTTACAGCACGTATCGAAACCCCCCAGTTTGGAATCATCTCGTAAGTAGATGAAGGCTTTAAATTAGAAAGGGGAACATTTAGATTAGACGCTAGGAAGAAATTCTTCATGATGAGGGTGGGAGGCGCTGGAACAGGTTGTCCAGAGCAGTGGTGGCTGCCCCATCCCTGGAGATGTTCAAGGCCAGGTTGGATGGGGCTTGGAGCCCCTGATCCAGTGGGAGGTGTCCCTGCCCATGGCAGGTGATGGAACTGGATGGGCTTTGAGGTCTTTTCCAACCCAAACCATTCCATGATTTCATGATTCTAAGTGCTACCAGGATTGCATATTGGCATTTAAGGCATCGAGGTAATACTCATATTGGGTTTTGTGTTAGACCTGGGTTACTAGGAGACCGGGCCAGGTTCTGTGTCAATTCTGTGCCCATAATTCCAGTTCTTTCCTCCAACCTGTGCTTCCAGTTTCCCGAGCTATTTATTCATACCTCATATTATGATTCCAACTGCTGTGGACCGCTCGCTTCAACACCACCACAGAGTTAAAAGGTTGTCTGGCCATTATCCTGCCAGCCTGAGGGATCACAAACTGTTTCAAGCAGCTTTTTACCGCTAATTTTGAAATTATTCGTTGCATCTTATTTCCCTTCCTTTCATGTGAATATTTGGATTCATTAACCTGTCAGACATCCATAGTGTTTGGGAAGAAAACCCCCACAATAGGTCTGCTGCCTCTTGAGTCCGTGTAGCGCATGTTGGAGGGATGAGCGCTGAATAATTCATACCCGTAATGATTTATTCATGCCCGAAGCTGGATGCCTCCTCTGCGACTTTCCATTATCTCAAAGAGAATGTGAGGTCCTCTCCAGCCGTGCTTGTCCGAAGGGTGCCAGGAGCACCCACTAAGAGGGTGGCCCAGGCAACCAGAGCAGGAGAAGCCACTCTACATGGTTTCCTGAAACATTTCTGCTCAGCAACAAATGGGAAACCCTCCCATTCCAGTGCCACGTGGCTCACCCTCGACACAGGCACTAAATTATAGGCACATTTCCGTGCAAAATCTCCATCAGGGAAGGCAGGGGAGTGAGCAGGTTGAGCTGTTTTCCACCAATCCCACCGTAAAGTGAGATGCTGAGGATGTTCTCAGCACGGAAAACAGACAAACAGGCTGTGACTCGATCACCGTTGAGCTGATCTTATTCTCCACCAGAAACGCCAGTTTGATTTTCAATGGCGAAGTTATGGCTTGTGAGACAATTGCTATAAACACAGCAAGATTGTTTCTTTACCCTCTCAGGAAACCTCGCAGGAAAGCCGGGACAAACAGCAGCAGTTCAGACTAATCTCTTTCCTGGCTCTTGTGGGCTGTCAAAACACGCCTGCAGTAAAAGTTGGTAAGACCATGCTTTGAGGCTCCTGACCTAGGTGAAGGTTTTGCAAAGACGGTCAAATTCCGCCTGTCTGGAGAGTGTGAGAGATGATCCTGCGCTCAGCACAGCCTCCAGACCCCCAGGCAACACCACCCCTGCTGCCTGCCTTGAGATTTCCTAATTGCTTATCCTGTTATCCTGACTTCTTTTGTCCTTGGAATAGGCTCTACATCAGCATAATTAAAAATGTCAAACATGCTTGAGAAACTCTCCAAGTTGCTAAAAATGAATGTGAATTTCCTCCCCGCAGCCTGGCTTCATCCTTCCCTCTCTCTGGCCTCAGCTTCACAAAGTGCTCTCTTTCCAGCCCTTAGCATAGTTTGCATTCCACTGCCAAGAATGAACATTTATTTATACAAACAACCCTCCCGACAAGCACATCTCCCCCTGCTATGCAAGGGCAGGGGAAGAAACATCATTTCTCCTCCCTCCTGTAGCTGCTTCATTTCTTATTTCTATATTTATTTTTTTTCTGGGGCATTGTGTTGGGGTTTTTTTTTTGCAGTGAAAGATTAGTACAGTTCAGTTGCTTTTCCGTGCTCCAAATCTGCTCAGAAACAGACTGGAAAGCTCTTTTATTTCCTTACAATGATTTTATTCTGTTACCCTTTAATAATAGTGCCAGTTGCCTGATAAACCACTTAGGGGGGGCTCGATGGCTCAGCAAGCAGGTTTCCAAAGAATCTTGCTCTCCTTGGAACCTCCAGGGCTCTGCCTGACTCTCAGAAACAGAAAATCCTGCTTTTTCTTTCCATTTGCAGCCAGTTTTTCCCCAAACCTATAATGGTGCTGCTGCGTTACGGCGATTCTCCCGGCAGCGCGACCGATGCTGGAAGACACCGGTGGGGAAAGGCGGTGGTGGTGGTGGTGGAAAACCATTGTCTCTAAGCTAACAGTGATGGTAGAGGATGAAGAGCACTGTTCAGGCCAGCGTGGAGCCGGCAGCTCATGCATTATTTCTGAGGCTGCTCCATCGCTCACCTGTCAGGTATTGTGCACTGAAATGCAAGCTCATCACCTCCGTCCTCAGCTGGGTCGTCTCCTCTTGCATCCGTCCTTTCAGGGGATATTACACAGATGTCAGATGGCTCCAGACAGGGGAATTTCATAGTCTGAGCGCAGACCATTTAAATGAAAAAGGGACCCTAGAAGAAATAGAGATGCACACGCGGAGCATCCACTCATTCCCAGTATGTCTGCACGCCGCTCGCTCTCTTACTCTGAGCACAGCAGATCGTGCTCTGCAGGAGCCGGGTTCAATATAATTGTACCTAAGAGTAATATTTAGCTTAATAATGGCCTCAACTTGCGTCAGAAGAGGTTTAGATTAGACATCAGATAAAATATCTTCACCAATAGGGTTCTTAGGCACCGGCGGAGGATGCCCAGGGAGGCGGTGGAGTCCCCATCGCTGCAGGGATTTAAAAGACAGGCAGATAAGGTGCGTGGGGATCTGGTTTAGTAGATCAGGTATGGTTGGACTCAGTGACCTCAAGGGTCTTTTCCAACCAAACGATGCTGGGATTCTATGTTTACAATTACCTTCAGCAGTGAATGAGCCAAAGTGGTTTTGTTGGGAGCTCTCTTACTTATATTTCTAAACCAACCTTCTAAGAAACAAAGCGGTGACGTAGTTCCTGGATGATCCGGGGGAATACTTCTTCAAAAAATAACATCAAGAAGATATTTTAGACTATAGTTCCACCGCTGTCTTTTAAAGAAGAAAGCGCAGCCAGTGCCTTTAGCTGCACTGCCAAACCAAAGTCAATGAACAGCTCAAATGAATGAATTTGGAATTTTTAGTGACTACTTTCCATGAATCATTACCAAATATACTACGGATCTGATTGCTTCCTTAGTGAGTTGATTGCTGCAAAGCTTGCAAAGAGATATTCCCTTTTGCCTCAGGATAAGGGGTCGATTTCTTTCTTCTTTGCTGAGCTGCACAGCGAAGGAGTGGTGTCCGTTAAGAGTATCCCCGTAACACGTCTGGGTCTGGACTTGGGTTTAAGTAGATATTACTCTTTGGAGGAAGAGGAACAGCTGAGGGCCCTGGGGCTGTTTAGCCTGGAGAGGAGGAGGCTGAAGGGAGACCCCATCGCTCTCTGCAGCTCCCGGAAAGGAGGTTGTAGCAAGGTGGGTGCTGGTCTCTTCCAAGTAACAAGTGATAGGACCAGAGGAAATGGCCTCAAGTTGCACCAAGGGAGATTTAGGTTGGCTATTAGGAAAGATTCCTTCACTGAAAGAGTGGTGAAGCCCTGGAAGAGGCTGCCAAGGGCAGTGGTAGAGTCCTCATCACTGGAGGGGTTCATAAACCGTGTAGATGTGACGCTTCGGACCATGGTTTAGTAGGAATGGTGATGTTGGGCTGACGGTTGGACTGGTTGAGTTTAGAGGTCTTTTCCAACCTTAATGATTCTATGATGAGACCTTGTGCCAATTACCTCCAGCAATGTCATCACAACTAATACAGAGCAGGAGAGAAAAACCTCCCGTTGCGCATGCAGCTGGCGACAGACCTCCACCTCCTCCTTGCTGGGCTGCCATTCCGAGCGGGATTTGCTCTAATCTCGGACGTTATAACAAGCATGCCTGGAGCACACTAGAATGTATCCCTACTGGATTCTTCACATGCCTTTCGAGAAGTATTTTTCATTAAATTCTGTCAGCCAATGCGCTGGTAGAGGTTTCAGCCCCGTTGGAAGCAGCATCCTCAACTCTGAAGGTGAACATCAGCGCACGTGTGTGTATAGAACAACCCTGGCTGTGTAAATTCCTCTGTATCCGAGCGTGCAGCACCCTGACGAGTGCAGTAATTCCCCTGGAGATACGGAAGAGACAAATGCCCCCAAACCAGGCTGACAGAGCGCAGGGACATTCCCGTGCTATTCTGGAGCCGGGAAAACCACTGCCTCTCCCCCTTCCCAAATACTTCTTTCTGATGTCATGCACGCTGGTATAGGCACTTCGGGAGCGCGGCTGAATTAAACTCCTTGTTTCCACATTGGTTCGAGAACAAAAACGTCCAAATGCATCGGAGGAAGTGAGAGGAGTGACGCATGGAACCGCTGTGCGCCTGCCATGAGGCCCATATTGTCATACGGGCTTATAAAGACATCATTTTCCCAGGGCTTCAACTCTATTAAACACAAAGCTCCCAACGATTTCCTACTTGGATCAAAGATGTGTTTGTTCCAGTGCCACTTAAGTTTAAAAAGCAATACTGGGAATGAATGAAATCTCCCCAGCGGCAGCTGCCGAGGTTCAATTGGTTTCTCAGTGCTGTAATTACGCAGCGGACGTCTTCTGTTTGCTGGCCCATATGTTCCTGAAGGATGTTATGCAATGGAAACAGCGCAGGGAAGCCTTTGCTCTCGGAGCGAAGGAGGCTTTGCATCCATGCTGTGAAGACTTGCTTACGTGGCTGATGGTGACAATCTGCAATCTAATATTCTGATTTCAGACTTAAGACTGGAGCTGCTCTTCTTTGCTCCAACTAGATAGAAGGGTATGAGAAAAAGCAGTGACCTGCATCCATTATCCCAGAACTTCTGCTTTCATATGGACACTGACCGCTTCTAAGTATTATTTATGTAGTTACAACTGCCCTCTGACAGCAAGCGTTCCGCTCATCTAAGGTCAGGGGCTGTCACCGTGACTGGTGGCAGAGGTTGGTGCGGCTAAAGAATAAATACGGTTCTTCTCTCGCTCTTCTGGAGTGGGGTCGGAACTGGATGATCTTTAAGGTCCCTTCCAACCCAAACTAGCCTATTTCTATTTCTATTTCTATTTCTATTTCTATTTCTATTTCTATTTCTTATTTCTATTTCTATTTCTATTTCTATTTCTATTTCTATTTCTATTTCTATTTCTATTTCTATTTCTATTTCTATTTCTATTTCTATTATTTCTATTTCTATTTCTATTTCTATTTCTAAATACATCCATATTGGCTATATGGGAGCATATATACACACTGGTAGTATTTTAGTGAATGGCCTAATATAAAAAATAACCATCTTTAGAGTTGATTTATATTTCCAATGTCAGAAGTTCCAATTTAGCCACAAGTGAGTTAAAAAATCACGCTTAATTACAAGAACCTCTGCTTTGTTCTTTAAATCCACGACGTATACTGAGTTGTTCAAGATTTTTATCTAAATATTTCCTCTTCCTCCAAAATTTCAACTAGACTTATAATATAAATTGTGGTTTAGATATCTGGAAAGTGTTAACATTGTGTATTAAATATCCAGGAAGAAGATATACATAATCTCAATAGTATGTATTATGTAGTAGTGCCGTCCACCTCTTTCCCCACATGGCTTTGCAGGTCGAGGTCTGGATGCTGAAAAGAAATGTTTGCTCATTAAAGAGCTGTCTCATGGTCTGGTACATTGTATGCCAAATGTTTTGTCCGACAGACGTGAGCGTGTAGTAAGAACTCCGGAGTATTAAATTAAGCATTAAAAGAACATTAAGACATGAACCTGCAAGATGTGAAGTCGGGGAGAACTGAGAGCACTGGAGATCTCAGTTGCCAAAGGAACAAAAGAAATGCAATAGCCTTTAGAGCATTTAATATTTAATTTGCTGAGATGCTCCGATACCCGGGCGGCGAATGCGGAGGGCGATGACAGCGTGCACCGAGGGCGAGGGTGCTTTCTGTCGGCTGTGGGGCCTCCAGGGCTGAGCCAAGGCACAAAGGCTCCTTGTTTGCAGACCTGCCAGCTTTACACGCAGCTACCTGGTCTGCACACCCGCCCCGCGCCTTCCAACCACCACTGAATTCAGACGTGTTCTTGTGAAATACAGCATTGTCGCGGTACCAAGGACGCTCCTGATGACGGCATTCGCCGTTTCAGTACAGGATGGGGAATGATGTGGTGGAGAGCAGCCCTGAGGAGAAGGAATTGGGGTGCTGGTTGATGAGAAGCTTGGCGTGAGCCGGCAACGTGAGCTCACAACCCAGAAACCAACCGTGTCCTGGGCTGCATCCAAAGCAGCGTGGCCAGCAGGGAGGGAGGGGATTCTCCTCCTCTGTTCCTCTCTTGTGAGACCTCATCTGGATTATCATGTCCAGTTCTGGACTCCTCAACATAAGAAGGAGATGGAGCTGTTGGAAGGGGTCCAGAGGAGGCTACAAGGATGATCCGAGGGCTGGAGAACCTTCCGTACGAGCACAGGCTGAGAGAGTTGGGGTTGTTCAGCCTGGAGAAGAGAAGTCTCCAAGGAGACCTTCTAGTGACCTTCCAGTACCTGAAGGGGCTACAAGAAAGCTGGAGAGGGGCTGTTCACAAAGGCTTGTGGTGACAGGACGAGGGGCAATGGCTATAAGCTGGAGAGGGGCAAATTTAGACTAGGCATAAGGAGGAATTTCTTCACCGTGAGAGTGGTGAGGCCCTGGAACAGGGAAGTTGTGGCTTCCCCATCCCTGAAGGTGTTCAAGGCCAGGTTGGATGGGGCTTGGAGCCCCTGATCCAGTGGGAGGTGTCCCTGCCCATGGCAGGGGGTGGAACTGGATGGGCTTTAAGGTCCCTTCCAACCCAAACTATTCTATGATTCTATGATTCAATGAGTCTGTGACTGGGCTGGTCAGAAAGGAAGAACCAGTGGCACATCTTAGACCTGTCGCTGCCTGACTCCCTGCTGTACTGTAAGCCCCTAAAGCCAGGAGGATGATTTTCAGGCACTGAAACCCTTCCTGCAGAGCTGAGTTTAATTCACGGGGGCATCTTCAGCTGCGTTTTCTTGCTTTAAGGCCAGTGCTTAAAAAGATGATAGAATACCAGGTTGGAAAGGACCTTAGGGATCATCTGGTCACCTTTTAGATGATATATAAGTTAAATAAGATGGCCCAGAACCCTGTCAAGCTGAGCTTTAAGTGTCCAGCGTAGAGGAATCCACCACTTCCTTGGGAGAGGGTTCCAAAATATATAAATGATAGTTCGTTTCTTGAGAAAACAATTTCATACGGTGAGTTGCCCAGTCCTGTGACAAGTGGGAGTCAGCTGGCTTACGTTTTGTCACGAGGTCCATGTGGTCCCCATAGGAACAAAAAGGATTTGATGGGAGTTGAGCAGCACGGCCGTGGCCGTCAGAGGAGTTCCCAAGGCTCGTTCCCAAGGCTTGGCTGTGCCCAGCAGCTCTGTTGAGGCTCCCATTGAGGCTTCAAGGAGCCCAGGTGGTTTTGTAAGAGGTATTCCCCAATTCCTGGGTCATCTGAGGGCATCTGCTGGAAGACGCCATCCGAGACAGCTGAGTTTGTGGTGTGGCCTTGGAGAAAGTGTATTTTCAGAAGTACCTTTTGTGCACTTGGCAGTTTCAGCTGAGAACTCCAGATCCAACCCCACCACTGGCTTGAGTTTCGCTCGAATCTATAGAGTGGGCTTCATCGTTTGCTTTTGCCCTCCCCTTTGGAAGCGTGTTATCGCTGCTGTGGGACAGGGCTTGGCAGCCTCCTAAGGACACGATGCCACAGCGTGTTTTTCCTTTCCAGATTAGCAGCTAGGTGTGCCAAGGGTGGGTCAGAGGCGAGATGCCATCCCTCTGTGGTATTTTTCATCTGCGAGGCTCTCGGCTCCTGCTGGATGTAGAGCTCAAGAAGAGGGCGGCTCAAACTGGGAGCCTCTACCTCTTACTGGTGCCTCTCCCAGTCCTGCGGGGCTGCGGCGGCTGAGCACCCTCTGGTGGGCACTGGCAGCGGCTCCAGTCCCTGCACAGCAGAGGGAACAGGAAAAGGAAAAAGCGTTTTACATCCTTCCCATCTCTCCAGAAGAGGATTAGGAGTGACTTTTGTAGGAGGAGATGGTGATGCTCTCCTTTTGGTCTCTTCTCCCAAGTAACAAGCGATGAGACGAAGGGAAATAGCCTCAAGTTGCGCCAGGGGAGGTTTAGATTGGATATTAGGAAAAATTCCTTTACTGAAAGAGTGGTGAAGACCCAACAGAGGCTGCCCAGGGCGGCTGGGGAGTCTCCATCACTGGAGGGGTTCAAAAACCACGTAGACATGGCACTTTGTGACATGGTTTAAGTAACAAGCTGTAGGACAAGAGGCTGTGGAGTGTGTCCAGAGAAGAGCAACGAAGCTGGTGAGGGGCTGGAGAACGTCTGACGAGGAGCGGCTGAGAGAGCTGGGGGTGTTTAGCCTGGAGAAGAAGAGGATGAGGGGAGACCTTATTGCTCTCTACAACTCCCTGAGAGGAGGTTGTGGAGAGGAGGGAGCTGGGCTCTTCTCCCAAGGGACAGGGGACAGGACAAGGGGGAATGGTCTGAAGCTCCATCAGGGGAGGGTCAGGTTGGATATCAGAAAAAAATTCTTCACAGACAGAGTCATTGGGCACTGGAACAGCTGCCCAGGGAGGGGGTCGAGTCGCCTTCCCTGGAGGTGTTTAAGGAATGGGTTGATGAAGTGCTGAGGGACATGGTTTAGGGAGTGTTAGGAATGGTTGGACTCGATGATCCAGTGGGTCCTTTCCAACCTGGTGATTCTGTGATTCTGTGAAATGATTTCAAGTTGCACCAAGAGAGGTTTAGACTGAAAATTAGGAGAAATTCCTTTACCGAAAGAGTGGTGAAGCCCTGGAAGAGGCTGCCCAGGGCAGTGGTGGAGTCTGCATCTCTGGAGTGGCTCAAAAACCATGTAGATGTTGCACTTCAGGCCATGTTTTAGCAGGGAAGGTGGTGTTGGGCTGACGGTTGGACTGGATGAGCGTAGAGATCTTTTCCAACCGTAATGATTCTTTGATTCTATGCCTGGCAAAGCTCGTGGTTTCTGAAAAATACCACAAATAGTGAGAGAAGCAATTAAAAGTGTAGCAGTCCTACAAGTGCTTTCTTGCCAACACACATCTCCTTCCGTTAATTAAGTGAATGAAGGTCATTTTCATATAAACGGCTGTTGGGGAGCAAAGCACGTTCCCACAGTGGGTTCTGTGCCGATCCAGTTACGCTCTCATCTCAGGACTGAAAGTCAAAAATCCAAGGAAAAGTAAAACAAGCCACATACGGGATTGTTACAGAAAAAGAAAGACTGTCTTTCCCACCTGGTGGCACTAACCCTAAGCGTGAAACTGCTCACAAACACAGCATTAAGAGGGCAACTAACACAATTACCATCGCCGTGGTAGCGGTTGCTGCCCATCTAACAGATTTGCCCTTCCCTGGTTTCAGCTTTCCCACTTTTTCCCCGGGGAAATCAAACTCCGAGGACCTATTTTTAGAAATTCATGGGTTTAAATTAATTTTTTCCTTTTACCGCAGCTGTTTTCAGTGTTTGATTACTGGTTGTTGGAGCAGGCGCTCCTCTGCCAGCTGGCTGGGGCTTTTATTAGCTCTTTTAAGAAGCCTGATTTAGAGCTCACGGTTACGGTACAAGGACGGCGGCTCTGTAACGCGGATCCTCAAGAGAAGAGAGAATTTGAGCTCCCGAAACAAATTGTGTCCGATTCTTTGAACAAAAATGCTCTTGTCTAAGGAATGTGGTGCTGTCGGCTAATATTTAAACGTCGGTCTCTCTCCTCCGGCTCCGAGCGGGTGCGTGCGATGAGAGCCTGCCCTCTGCCAGCCACGCTGGGTGTTCTTTTCTTGGAGCATCTCTTAAAATGGAGGAATGTTACTAGCATAGGCTGCGTCGTAGGGATTGTATTTCTGCAAAGCAGGGCAGGAGGTGCTGGCGGGAGGACGGGGTGAAGCAGGAAAAGAGCAGAAGAGGTGCTCTTGTGCAGGGGAGGAGGAGAAGGGAAACACGCATTGCAGAGAACAGGAAAAACAATGCGCTGGGAAATGATTAATCCACCCCGAAGGGCCTCGCTAAGAAGTGGTAGGACGAGCTCAATGGGTTTTGGCAGTTTTGAGCTACTTCTGCTCCTCTCGCAACTCCTGTCTTGCAACCAGATGTGTTTAAGTACAGCTTCATCCCATTCCAGACACTGCATCTCCCATCCGTGTCCTTCCCTCCCCTTCTGGCTACTCCCTGGCTCCCAGACCGGTGCTTTTATGCTGTTCCGCGTCCCTCCACCTCCAGTGAGTGCTTCTCAAGCGAGTGGGAGCACACAATCCGTGCCGGGGGAACAGGGTGGGAGTCGAGTTGAAGAACTGCTGCTCTGTATCCTGTTGTTTTCCTGCCGGGATTGTTCCCATTTCCTGCGCTGTCTTATCTGGAGCTGAAAAAGCCAAAGCTCTCCTATTTACTGGCATTGTGTGCACCTCAGGTTTCTGATCTGTGAAGCAGAGGTTATAAGACTGAAGAGAAACACAGCCAGGACTAGGACAGGGTGGAGGGACAAGAGAAAAGTGCTTATACAAACTATACAAGCAGTTTCTGTATTTAGTTATAGAATCATGGAACGGTTTGGGTTGGAAGGGATCTCAAAGCCCATCCAGTCCCACCCCCTGCCATGGGCAGGGACACCTCCCACTGGATCAGGGGCTCCAAGCCCCATCCAACCTGGCCTTGAACCCCTCCAGGGATGGGGCAGCCACCACTGCTCTGGGCAACCTGGGCCAGGGCCTCCCCACCCCCACACCAGAACATTTCTCCCTAAGATCTCATCTCAATCTCCCTTCTTTCACCTGGAAACCGTTCCCCCTCATCCTACCCCTGCACTCCCTGATCCAGAGCCCCTCCCCAGCTTTCCTGGAGCCCCTTTCAGCCCTGGAAGCTGCTCTAAGGTCTCCCCACAGCCTTGTCCAGGCTGAACAACCCCAACTCTCTCAGGGTGTCCTCCTACAGGAGGTTCTCCAGCCCTTAGATCATCTTCATGGCCTCCTCTGGACACGTTCCAACAGCTCCACATCCTTCTTCTGTTGGGAATTCCAGAACGGAGGATTCCAACTCCAAGTAGGCTCTTCCCAGAGCGGAGCAGAGGGGCAGAATCCCCTCTGTCACCCTTCTGGTCCCACTGCTTTGGATGCAGCCCAGGACACGGTTGGTTTCTGGGCTGTGAGCGTGTATTGCCGACTCACATTGAGCTTCTCATCCATAAGTAGTCCCAAGTCCATCTCCACAGGGCTTATCCTGCTTGTGTGCGTCATAGAGGGTTTCCAGAACCTTCCGCACCCCACCAGAACATAAAACCAGTCAGGTTGAGGTGTTTACATTCTCAGGTGATTCCGTGTTCACAGACCTCACCAGAGAATGGCTTTCAGAAAGTGCTGAGGATGTTTTCTCCTCCTCAAGGGCTGAAACCAGACACGGAAAGGTCTTAAAAGGGAATGAGCATTTGAATGCTTTGGGCCAGCCTGGGGTTTTCAGAGCTCCACGGAAATGCTGGAAGCTGCCTTGAATTTACTTGGCCACGTTTTCTTGGAAACGGAGGTGAAATAAGCACACGTTATGCCGACCTCTCACAAGGTCCCTGCGCGGATCAGACTAGTGAAAAAGCAAAATCCTGCAGGTTTTATCTTTCTTTTCCTCAAATGAGCATGGATTCACTTCGCGACAGGTTATATCGGTGCACTGAATTCCCTGTGGGTTGCAAAAATCAAGAAAACATTTACCGTAGAGCTTTGGAATGTCCTGTTTTTCTGCACAAAGGTGTGGGTTCTGCATCCACAGTGTCCATTATCAGATAGGAACCTCTCCTGGAAAGAGAATTAAAGCTCTGCATCGCTCAGAGCCAGGGAGACGCTGACCCAGACACAAGGTCTGAAAATAAAAGTCAGCACCCAACCCTGGGACTCTCTTCCACAGGGATCCTGGTTTTGTTGGAAGCAGATAAAAGTGGTGCAGTGACCAAGGTGTGGGTTTGTATTAATTTGATAGAGGAGGAGGGTGTCACCTCAGCCTTTGGGGGTGAATCATGGGATGGTTTGAGCTGGAAGGGATGGTAAAGTCCACCCAGTTCCATCCCTGCACCTCCCGCTGGATCGGGGGCTCCAAGCCCCATCCAACCTGGCCTGGAACCCCTCCAGGGATGGGGCAGCCACCACTGCTCTGGGCAACCCTTTCCAGGGCCTCTCCACACTCATCGTGAAGAATTTCTTCCTAATGTCTAATCTAAATCTCTCCCCCTTCCAATTTAAAGCCGTTTCCCCTCATCTTATCACTCCACGCCCTCGGAAAAAGCCCCTCCTGGACCTTTTTTCAGCACTGGAAGGTCACTCTAAGGTCTCCCCACAGCCTTCTCTTCTCCAGGCTGAACAACCCCAACTCTCTCAGCCTGTCCTCGTATGAGAGGTGCTTCCAGCCCTCAGATCATCTTCTTGGCCTCCTCTGGGCCTGTTCCAACACTGTGTGTTGCACGTTCCTCTACTCAGTTGTAGCTGTGAGCTCAGATTCATCCACTCGACTGCTCCTCTGGAGGTGCTCACAGCTGGTGTAAATGGGAGAGTAGGAGGGGCTGGAGAAGTGTCCTCAGCTGATTGCCAGTGCCTTTAATTGGAAGTAACTACGGAGAGAAAAAAAGGCCTTTCTTCAAAGAGATCAGGAAAAGGAAGACGTGTGCTTAGAGATAAGGAAAGATAAAAGCATTCCGTATAGAAATGCCAGTGATAGAAATCAAGAGTTCATCTGCCAAGTCAGTACTTTCGTAGCCTCATGACCGTGCGGAGCTTCCGTTCCTGGTACCTTTTCCCACCCTAACTCTAAGCACCACGCCATTGCCATGGAAGGTCCTTTTCATCCGGCTGAGCAGCTCAGCCCTTTGGGAAGGAATTACACGGGCTGAACTTGAAGACAACACTCTCTTTGACTTCACAACGTGGAAAACGATTCTCCTGTAAGTTTGTGTTTGGCTTTCTGAGGCACAGCGAGGCTGTGGTGTCCTTGGGAGGTGTGGAGATGGACAACCAGCTCTCGGAAGCCTGAGCAGAGCTCAGTTTTCGGTGAGGAATGAGGGCAGCTGCAACGGTTGTTTGAGGTACCTTCCAATCCTGTTTGTTGTGGCTCCTTAGGAGTGAGATCCCAGTGACAGCAGATCCTGTGCAATCATAGAATCACCAGGTTGGAAAGGACCCATTGGATCATCAAATCCAACCATTCCTAACACTCCCTAAACCATGTCCCTCAGCACTTCATCCACCCGTTCCTTAAACACCTCCAGGGAAGGTGACTCGACCCCCTCCCTGGGCAGCTGTTCCAGTGCCCCATGACTCTTTCCGTGAAAATTTTTTTTCTGATATCCAGCCTGACCCTCCCCTGGCGCAGCTTGAGGCCATTCCCCCTTGTCCTGTCCCCTGTCCCTTGGGAGAAGAGCCCAGCTCCCTCCTCTCCACAACCTCCTCTCCGGCAGTTGTAGAGAGCAATAAGGTCTCCCCTCAGCCTCCTCTTCTCCAGGCTAAACAACCCGAGCTCTCTCAGCCGCTCCTCGTCAGACGTTCTCCAGCCCCTCACCAGCTTCGTTGCTCTTCTCTGGACACACTCCAGAGCCTCAACATCCTTCTTGTGGTGAGGGGCCCAGAACTGAACACAGTACTTGAGGTGCGGTCTCACCAGTGCCGAGTGCAGAGGGAGAATCCCCTCCCTGGCCCTGTTGGTCACTCCATTTCTGATCCAAGCCAAGATGCCGTTGGCCTTCTTGGCCCCCTGGGCACACTGCTGGCTCATGTTCAGTCGCTGTCAACCATTACCCCCAGGTCCTTCTCCTCCGTGCAGCTCTCCAGCCACTCTTCCCCCAGTCTGTAGCGCTGCACAGGGTTGTTGTGCCCCAAGTGCAGGACCCGGCATTTGGCCTTGTTGAACCTCATGCCATTGGTCTCGGCCCAGCAGTCCAGCCTGTTCAGATCCCTTTGGAGCCTCCCTACCCTCCAGCAGATCCACACTTCCACCCAGCTTAGTGTCATCCGCAAACTTGCTGAGGGTGCACTCAATGCCTTCATCCAGGTCATTGATAAAGACATTGAACAGAGCTGGACCAGTACCGAGCCCTGAGGAACCCCACTTGTATCTCGCCTCCAGCTGGAGTTAACTCCATTGACCACCACCCTCTGGGCCATCCAACCAGTTTTCAACCCAGGAGAGTGTGCGCCTGTCCAGGCCAAAGTCAGACAGTTTCCAAAGCAGAGCTCAATGTTCATTTGCTGCTTTCAATCCAAGGCTTTGGGTCTGTTGTTTGTTCAGAGCAGCAGATTTCAGCTCAGTTTCAGTGCAGCAGCTTCACCGCAGATGAAGCGGTTCCGATGCTTACTCTTCATTCCTATCTGGAAGTCCTGATCCTGAAAGGGATTTGACCTGTGCTTTCTCTTTAAAAGGGACATTCCACAACAGGTACGGTTGGGCTGGATGATCTCAAGGGTCTTTTCCAACCAAATGATTCTATGAATTTAAGTGATTACACTTAAATCCATGACTCTGCTGTGTCTCCATTCCTGCAGGTTTGGAATGTATGGAGTGGGGTACCTGTAAACGTGCTTCAGTGGGCTCCTCCTTGGAGCCAGAGCTTGACCAAGACACGTTTCGCAGGAGGAGGTTCAGATTGGATATCAGGAAAGAAATTTTCACAGAAAGGGTCATGGGGCACTGGCAGAGGCTGCCCAGGGAGGGGGTGGAGTCCCCATCCCTGGAGGGATTGAAAAGATGGGTGGACGAGGTGCTCAGGGACATGGTTTAGTAGTAGATAGGAATGGTTGGACTCAATGATCTCATGAATAGGACTCAACGAATAGGTCTTTCCCAGCCTAATGATTCTACGATTCTATGATTCTATTCCCTGGGATTCCTTAAGTCCCCTCTGGCCGGCCCTGCTGACCATGAGGGAGTTTGTGTAGGGGCAGATGACCTTGGAGAACCCCAAATGACCCCGTCCTGGTGCAGAGCTACAGAGGAAGAGTGCAAGCGCTTTCCACTGCATGGTCCCCCAGCCCCATCTCACGTCACAGATGTTGGCCAAGCCCCATAGCGTGTTGCCCGTGGGGCTGGTGGCCACCCTGAGCAGCCTGGCTGGGCACGCTCTCACCTCCAAGTAGGGCTCTATAGCCTCATCCATCTCCTTCCTCGCCTGGAGGTGGAATGTAGGACACTAAAGGCACCAGGTAGAGCTGCTATGTCTAACCAGCGTGCTCATGAAATAAATCCCTGCAGACAAACACCGCATTCATGGATTACAGAGCAGCCCTACATCTGTCACCCCGAATGGGCTTCTTCCTTCTTCCACAGCTTGCTTGGAGAGTCAGAGCGTGCAGAGCGGGAGAGCCGGAGGCTGGAGCTCACGTACCTGGTGAGGATGAACATTTGTGCACGCTCACCCTTCTCACCGGGAAGCTGCGTCATGTTTAGACCAGAGCTGCTCAAAGAACGAGTTTAGACAAGATTCCTGCATCCAGTCTTTTCAGCCTGGCATCATTTCCTACTACTAAATGCGAAGCTTTTCATTAATAATTGACTAAGATGCCTGGAGCAAAGACTGTAAATGCGCGCGGTATCAATCACACGGCATCGTAAGGGTTCTTGGATCCCCCGCGAGGTGTGTGTTGGCACTAAGTTCTATGACCGATGGATGGTTCTCTCACCTGTTACCGCCTTCCCTGGAGGTGTTTAAGGAACGGGTGGATGAAGTGCTTAGGGACATGGTTTAGGGAGTGTTAGGAATGGTTGGACTCGATGATCCAATGGGTCCTTTCCAACCTTGTGTGTGATTCTGTGATTCTGATAATGACTTTCTAGCCTGGTGCAGAGAGAACTTCTCAAAACAAACGGGAGACTATCAGATTGAGTCTCTTAATAAATAGGAATTACATATACAAACAGCTCTTTCGTTAGGAAACGGCCCTTTTTTTCCTATTTGAAAAACCAGACGAGGTCGGAATCTGAACTAACTTCACTATTTCTGGTACTTCTCTCTCTGCACTTCACTCTGTTTGGCGACGGAAAGCTCGCTAACCACAACCCGCGTTCGAGGCAACCACATCTCGCAGAGCCTTTAAGATTCTATTTTCAATATTGAGATTTTCGTTCAGCTGCGGTGTCCTGCAAATATTTATCCAAGTCAAACTTGCTGTGTAGAGTCTGAAGGAGCCCACGTGAAGGAGGGCACGTGTTCTGCGGGAGCATTTACTCAGGACTGAGCATTGAAAAATTGAGTTATACCTGCTAGCCAGGTGGGTTTTTAGATATATATACACATATGAGGATTATTTTAGGTTCTGAGAGAGAGAGAAAGACTATTCAGTCAGTCACTTACCAATCTCCACCTGAGAGAAGGCTCGAGGAGACAGAAAACAGCACCGTGGTGAGTATCCTTTTATAGCATAAGCGGTAGCAGAGATGATTGTTTTAATAGAATCAATTATAGCATTAAAAATTGCAGAGGTTTTAAAAACAAGAATTAAACTCGTGGGTGCAGAGTCAATTTTGGGGTTTCTGAAAAGCATCTCACAAACAACTCCTTCATCTCTCGATTGATGCAAGCGGTGCTGCCACTGATGAGAGAAGTGGGAGCCCCGGCGGCCGTGGGGAGGTGGGAGGCTGAGAAGCCGATACCTGATGCTTTCCATCGCTGTTTTCCATAAGCGAGTATGGAATTGCCCGTGGGTACAAGCTTGCTGGCATCCCAGGACTCTGATTTGCATACAGAGCTCTGCACTCCGGCCCTGTGCCTGAGCCACGGGCGCTGCCAGGGTGTTAATCTCCGTTACGCTGTGGATTGTGAAAGGCTACTGCCATCGGCTGAGCTGTGATGAGTTCTTAAGCTGAGCTGAACCGAATTCTTAAGCCGAGCTGTGATGAGTTCTTAAGCTGAGCTGAACCAAATTCTTAAGCCAAGCTGTGATGAGATCTTAATATGAGCTGAACCAAATTCTTCAGCCGAGCTGTGATGAGTTCTTAATATGAGCTGAACCAAATTCTTCAGCCGAGCTGTGATGAGTTCTTAAGCTGAGCTGAACCGAATTCTTCAGCCGAGCTGTGATGAGTTCTTAAGCTGAGCTGAACCAAATTCTTCAGCCGAGCTGTGATGAGTTCTTAAACTGAGCTGAACCGAATTCTTAAGCTGAGCTGTGATGAGTTCTTAAGCTGAGTTGAACCAAATTCTTAAGCTGAGCTGTGATGAGTTCTTAAGCTGAGCTGAACCGAATTCTTAAGCTGAGCTCTGATGAGTTCTTAATATGAGCTGAACCGAATTCTTAAGCTGAGCTGTGATGAGTTCTTAAGCTGAGCTGAACCAAAAAGCCCATCCAGTCCCACCCCTGCCATGGGCAGGGACACCTTCCACTGGATCAGGGGGCTCCAAGCCCCATCCAACCTGGCCTGGAACCCCTCCAGGGATGGGGCAGCCACCACTGCTCTGGGCAACGTGGGCCAGAGTCTCCCCACCCTCATCGTGAAGAATTTCTTCCCAATGTCTAGTTTAAATCTTCCCTCCTCCAATGCGTGTCCTCTTTCACTTATATTCTCTCCAACATGTTCTTACAGAGGAAGGACATCGGTGATGGGAGAGGCTGCGATGCCAATTCCCTTCGCATGGATCTCTGCAATCTTGTGACAATATTTAGGATGGATGGACGTATTTTAGGATGGATGCGTGCAATACGCAGGAGCTTTAATGCCAGGTACATCTGTATTACGTAATCCCATGATTAAACACCTCAAACATAATGCAAATGTCCAGACTTTTAAAGACGTTGTAGTAAAGCCACGGAATTTCCATCTGTAATGATTTGAGTGCCCGCAGGTGACGTTTCGCATTAACACAGAGCACACGGCTGTCTCCTCTGTTTTACATCTTCTCTGCTGGAACTGAGCTGTGAGCACTGAGGTGGAATTAAACAAAATACAATTCAAAGGGTAAATGTGTCTCTTTTCCACCTGGTGGGCAAACACCTTGGCTCCATCTAACTGAGCAGCAGCCCCCAGGACCTGGAGAAGCGGTGGCTGCCCCATCCCTGGAGGGGTTCCAGGCCAGGTTGGATGGGGCTTTGGAGCCCCTGATCCAGTGGGAGGTGTCCCTGCCCATTGGAACTGGATGGGCTTTGAGGTCCCTTCCAACCCAAACCATTCCATGATTCTATGATTGTCATCAGCCCTGGAAAAGACACAGGCGAGCAGATGGAGCTTTCCAGCAACCCAAAGAATTAATTTCTCACGCTACATCAAACGAGGTGGATGTAGTATTGCCATAGCAACCTGCGAAAGAACCCAACTGGGATCCTGGCAATCCTTTTAAATAGTAATAAATATACATTTACTCATCTTTTTCTTCTCCCTCGCTATTGGCCCCTAACTTTTAGTTAATGTTTTTATTTTATTTATCTGCCTGAAGAGATTTTCGTAAAGAAAAATGCTTTGAAATATATTTTGCATAATGCAAACTACATCGTACATCACTTTGAACATGCAAAGTGGGGACTTCTTAGTCCTGAGGCAGATCACAAGATCCGTATACAGTCCAGCTCTCATCTGTTTGAACAGAGAAGAGTTTGGCCGTAAAATACACACCGGAGTAGCTGCAAATTGATGGAAGGATATCAAATCTATTTGCTTGGGCTTCACAGCCAGCACTGCAGCCACTGGCCCCCAGACAGTGGCAGCAAGTGTGGTCCCTCAAGGACAGTTGGAGTCAGCTCCAGCATCAGCCCGGGTGAAGTTCAGCATCCAGCCTGGATCATGGTGACAATCCCAGTCCCGGTCCAGTGCTGATGTTTGGGAATGTCCATACAACGAGAAAGATCCAGGAAGATGCCCTCCGAGCTTTTAATTAAGTGTTTGTCTTGGGGTTTTTTTATGGCTCTTTAAGCATCTGGGGGTTCTTTGGTGACATCTGCCTACAAGAAATCTGGGGAGGGGCTCTTGATCAGGAAGAGGATGAGGGGGAACAGTTTCCAGCTGAAAGAGGGGAGATTGAGATGAGATCTTAGGGAGAAATGTTTTGCTGTGAGGGTGGGGAGGCCCTGGCCCAGGTTGCCCAGAGCAGTGGTGGTTTCCCCATCCCTGGAGGGGTTCCAGGCCAGGTTGGATGGGGCTTGGAGCCCCTGATCCAGTGGGAGGTGTCCCTGCCCATGGCAGGGGTGGAACTGGATGGGTTTTGAGGTCACTTCCAACCCAAACCATTCTACAATTCTCTGTAAGAGCAGGGACGCAGCGTTGGCAGGAACTCTGAAGAACATTCCCAGGGCAGATGTCAGCAGCTCCAACTGCAAACCTCCTTTCCAGCGCCCACAGGAGGCTGTTGCCAGGGGCAGCGTCAGCAGCAAACAAGAGCTTTCCAAAGTTCGCAGCCAGTGGGCTCCGAAGCTCTTCCACACTGATAAAAGGATTAGTGGAAAACACATCCCCGGCTCCATCCCTATTGCGTGGTAACCACGTCCAATTAGTGACCAGTTAAGACAGATGCAGTTTATCAGCTGGAAGATGCCTCGTTAACCTCCTACAACAACTGCTCCAGGAGTGATCCTAGGATGGAATGTTTATGGCCAGAGTCCGGATGGAAATACTTGCGAAGCTTTATTTGTTAATTCAATGCATTTGTGTATACTTTTGGTGGAAGAGGATTTCTAGGAATGCCTGTTTCTGTGAGAAATGGGACCGAGCGCTCTTGGCTCACCAGTGGGCCACTGTCAGGGCCAGCAGACCTGCCGGCTGGGCCAGTGACCGGGCAACCTGGGCAACCAGGGAGCCCCCACACCCTGGGGAGCCGGAGGCTGCTCCAGCGCTCGCTTTCCTCCCATCTCTGCACTTCATGGCTGAGCTCAAGAGGAAGGGGGAAACCCTTGGGATCATCTGAGGGTTACACGTGAACATTTCATCTTTGTATAAGGAGAGAAAATGACTGATTAGGGTGGAAACCAAGCTACAAGGCAAAGGAATTTGACCAAGGGGATGGATGGGAGGAATGGCAGCGACTCCGGGTCCACTCCTGCCTTCCCAGCCCGCTCCGGAGCAGGGAGATGAGCTGTGGTGGCTGCGTGGCCTCATGGTTTGGTAGAGAAGAGGTGTAGATGTTGCCCAACTCCTACCCCAATGGGGAACAGGGCTCTTCCAGCAGCGCTGTAGGAGCTGAGCAGCGATGGAGCACGTCCTGCATGGGGTTTGCAGTGACGGGAACCCCTCTAGATGACCCCAGCAGAGCGTGTCCAGCTATTCTGGGCTTTGAAACGGAAGGGAGTGCCCAGAAGCTTCTGCAAACCTAGTTTCTTTTCCTCTTTTGGCAGGGAGGGGTTTGACCCCTCCACTCCTGGATGGGAAGCAGGACGGGGAACTCGCTGGGCTCAGCTGGGGCTGCTTCTGCTCCAGGCACTGCCGAACCCCGAGCCTGGCTCAGTGGCACCGCAACGGGCAGGGCAGGGGTCTTGCCTCTCTTGGTGCCCCAAAGCTCAACATTTCCCCCTCTGGAGTTCAGCCCTTTCCCTCTGGCTTCTCTCCCCTTTCCCCTGATCTCCCCCCTTTCTGCCTGCACCGTCCCTCCCTTCCCCCTGATTCTCCCCCCTTTTCCCCTCCATCTCCCTCCTTTTCCCCCCACCCAACTCCCCCATTCCCCCCCGAATCCTCCCTCCTTTTCCCCCAGATCCTTTCCCTATTCCTCCCTGGATCCTCCCTCCTTTCCCCCCCTTATCGCCTTCCTTTCCTTCAGACCATTTCTCCCTTCTCCCCCCCTCATCTCCCTTCATTCCCTTTAATCATCTCCCTCCTTTTCCCCCAGATCCTTTCCCTTTCCTCCCCTCATCTCCCTCCCTTCCCTTGGACCATCTCCTCCTCTTCCCCACCCGGATCATCCCTCCTTTTCCCCCTCATCTCCTTCCTTTCCTTCAGACCATTTCTCCCCTTCCCCCCCCCCCCGTCATCTCCTTCCTTTCCCTTGGACCATCTCCTCCTTTTCCCCCCTGGATCCTCCCTCCTTTTACCCCTCACTTCCCTTCATTCCCTTGAATCATCTCCCTCCTTTTCCCCCAGATCCTTTCCCTATCCCCCCCGGATCCTCCCTCCTTTTCCCCCCTCATCTCCCTCCCTTCCCTCAGACCATCTCCTCCTTTTCCCCCCTCATCTCCTCCTCTTCCCCCCTGGATCCTCCCTCCTTTTACCCCTTCTCTCCCTTCATTCCCTTGAATCATCTCCCTCCTTTTCCTCCAGATCCTTTCCCTTTTCCTCCCTCATCTCCCCTTTTCCCCCCTCTCATCTCCCTCTTTCCCCCCCTCAATACCCCTTTTCCCCCCCAGGAGGGCGCTGGGGCTCTCGCTGCCCCCTGGTGGCGGCGGGCGGGACTGCAGCCTCTCCAATTCTTTCCCTAATTCCCGGGGGCATTATCCCAGCTTTCCCCCCACCCCCCCAGTCTTGGAGCCTCTTCCTCCCGAGGCTTCCCAGCAGAAGGCTCCGATCCCACCCCTCTCCCCAGTCTCCTCTTCCCAACATCCAGGACCCCTTGGAAATGCCAAAACCAGCGGAGCAGGTGGATGAATCCAACCAGGAATGATGATGGAGAGCAGCGAGTCTTTAATAAATTAGCACAATAAACAGCATTTCTGTCTATTCTATCGCCCGGTCTCAGCGCAAAGCAGGAGTTAAACAGAAACATTGATCTCCCAGTGTGATGCCGACCTCGATCCAAAGGCGTGCATCCACCTGGACATCCTCCCAGGCGATGCCCGATGGTGTGGGACTAAAAAAAAACCTAAAACCACTGCTTTTTTTGTAAGCCAGAGGTCAGGCTCCTAACGAGAAAGCCATTAAATTACCGTATGATTTCATCCAGCTGTCTCCTTGCAGAAGTGATTAAAAGAAAGTGATCTAATTTTTCCCCCTTTTAAGAAATAAAATATTCCCGCACCTCAAAGGTTGGAGAACGACAAGAGCATCAAATGCATCGGAAGGATCATCTGTTACATTAAAAAAAAAATAAGATACGATTTGCAGTGTCCAGGTCTCTGATTCTGCTCGTAACCAGGAGCTGAACGGATTGGGAATCTCAATCTGTCGATCCCAAGCTGGGAGAGCACACGGTGGAGTCCGACAGCCGCGAGAGCCCCTCAGTCATCATCTTGGACGTATTGTCCTGCCTCCCAGCGCTGGGCCATGAGGCTCTTGTGCCGAATCACCCGGGTGCTCTCCACAACCTGCAGAAACCCCAAAGCACAGGACCTTTTATAAAGAAGGTATTTTTATATATCATAGAATCACGAGATGCGTTGGATTGGAAGGAACATTAATCATAGAATGGTTTGGGTTGGAAGGGACCTCAAAGCCCATCCAGTTCCAACCCCTGCCATGGGCAGGGACACCTCCCACTGGATCAGGGGCTCCAAGCCCCATCCAACCTGGCCTGGAACCCCTCCAGGGATGGGGCAGCCACCACTGCTCTGGGCAACCTGGGCCAGGGCCTCCCCACCCTCACAGCAAAACATTTCTTCCCAAGATCTCATCTCAATCTCTCCTCTTTCAGCTCAAAACCATTCCACCTCATCCTATCCCTGCATTTCCCTGATCCACAGCCCCTCCCCAGCTTTCCTGGAGCCCCTTTCAGCACTGGAAGCTGCTCTAAGGTCTCCTCGCAGTCTTCTCTTCTCCAGGCTGAACAACCCCAACTCTCTCAGCCTGTCCTCATATGGGAGGTTCTCCAGCCCTCGGATCATCCATTTCACAGGATGCCCTCCCAGCGATGAGCCCCTCTCTTGGGGTTCAATCTGCTGGACAGACATCACAACACATCCGCCCAAGGCGATGTCCACCCAAATGGTGCCGCGGGCTCTGCTGGAGCCACGACCCTGCCCATCCCATCCACCTCCAGGACCTGGGACCAGGACACGAGGAGTCAGGGCAGCTCCAGCAGAGCCCTCGAGCCCATGAAGGACTTTACCTCTGTGTTGATCTTGTCAACGGGTTCAATGCCAGCATACTGTGAAAAGAGAGGGGGAAAAAGGTTCAGAAAACAGCAACCTCATGGGGAAATATCCAGAGGCAGCTGGATATGGCTCACAGGGAGGTCAGGCTTCTGGCCAGAGGACAGGTGAGGTGGGACAGTGCATCCAGTTGTGCCTTCAAGCCCTTTCTGGAGCGGGGAGACAGCTCCAGCTGGGATCCCCACCAGGTGGAAGCTGCTGCTCCCCTGCAATCCCACCCAGCTCTGGCACCAACCTGGAGGGCTCAGCCCAGCCCTTCACCAGTGCCACCACCTCTAGATCTGCCACTTAGCCGAGCAGCTGCTCCTCCAGCTCCAGGTTGGAGCTGGAGGCACAGCATCCTACAGCCCCGGAGCCACCAGCCTCCAGCCCACCGACCGCATCCTGCCCGATGGATGCTTGCATTCACCTTGCCTTCTTCCTTCACCCTCTTCCTTCGCTCCTCGAAGGGGCTGGAACGAGCCGAGTCGGAGGTGAGGGTCTCCGTGCTGCCCTGGGAGGGACCGGTCACTCTCAGAGGGGTGAAGGACGAGATGAGCCCCAGGACCCCTGTCTGATGTGGGGTGGGAGTGGAGACAGGAGACCCAGACACCGAGTAGCTGCCGCTGACACCTGAGGCAGCTTCAAGAGAAAGAGTCGTCAGGGGGTTGAGGGACACCAGGACCACTCCTGGGGTTGGGGGTCCAGAAGAAAGAGAGCTCCTGCCCCACGCTGGCCTCCTTGGAAGGTCCGGTGGGTTTGCTCAGGTTGGGACCCTGTGCTGGGTGCCAGCCAGGGGTTGTGAGGGGAGGGAAACGCGTGAGCTGGGCACTGCCCTTCCAGCACTGCTTTCTACAGTAACACGACTCAAAGTCATCAAAACTTGAGCAGCTCTGGAATCAAAAGCTGTGCTGCTTTCCCAGAGCCTGTCCTTCCTCCTCCTCCTCCTCATCATCACCATCAGTTCCCTACAGCTGTTCTGCCCTGGGCTGGTCCAGATGGCTCCAGGGACTGCACCTCAACCACTTCTGGCTGACCACACAATCCCAACCAAGGAGTTATTTCTCCTGGGACAACTTGCTACCAACCCATGGGAGTCCTTACAAGGCAACTGAGCAAATCATTGCAGGGAGGAACTTGCAGCTAGACTCTTCCAGGCTGGGACTCAATGTTTTCCAGCGGTAACTGCCCCCGTTGGTCCCTGCTGTGGCCACTCTTGCTCTTATGGAGAGCCCAGGGCACCTCTGGCATCTCATGAAGACTGTGGACATCATCTGTAAGGTCTTCCCATGCCTGGAAGAGGCACCTGCTGGCCTCCATAAGGAGGTCCCTTGGGATGGACACCCCATGGGGCCATTCCCGCCTCCTCTGATGGCTCCTGCTGAGACTCAGAGCCACGAGGAATGGAATGGGAGGGCAGGAGCGATGCCCACAGTCGCTCTGCCCCCAGCACTGACCCCTGCCCTGTCCCAGCCTGCCGTTCCTCTCCTCCCTTACCGGAGCTGTGCCGCGAGCGGGAGACCTCCTGGGGAACGCCGTCACTGCTGACCACGGAGTATCCATCTATCAGCTGCCGCCGCCGCCGCTGCTCCTGCAGCTCCTCTTCCCTTTGCAGGTCACTCCGGATCTCCTCCTCAATCAGCGCCGACGTCTGGGGCTTCCAGGTCCTCAGCTTGTACTGCTCCTCACGGCCATCCTCCCTCCTTGATGGGTTCTGCGTCCCCATCTCGTCCACAAAGGAGACCTTGGGCTTCCAGAAGGGGAGAGAGAAATATTCTCTGGGCAGGACAGCCGTGTCGGTGGGGCTTAGGGTGGAGCTGGGAAGCCTTCCTCCCTGGGAATCCTCACTCCTCCATTTGCTGGCGCTAGCGGAAACGTGCTGGGACACCAGGGGCTGTTCCTGGCTCTTCTCGCTGGCGACAAAGCGCGGGTGGGATGTCTGGAAGTGTGTGATGCTCGCTGAGTATCTGGGAAGGCTTTTTCCACCCCTGGTGTCTTCTATGGGATGTGGGCTGTGGCTCGTGGGCTGCTCCACCACAAACTCGTTGACCCAGCTCCTCTGCTCCTCTACCTTCCTCGTCGGGGTGGGCTTCTGCGGAGGGGGCTCCTCCTGCTCGAACACCCTCCGGCGTTCATCCAGCTCCTGCTGCGTCCCCCTGTCATACGTCCCCAGGAGCCTCCCTTGCTTCTTCAGATCTTCCTCACGCTTGGTTTCCTGCTCGATTTCCCTCTGGACATAAAGGGAAGCGCGGCCTTTGTCCTTCCCTTTCCTGCCCGGGCCGGGAGAGGCTTGCATGGAGAGGAAAGGCTTGGTCTGGATCTCCACCAGCTCGTTGCTAGAGGTCAGCCGCTGGATCCCCCTCTCCTTCCAGAGGCTCTCCTCTCTCTCCATCGCCATGCGGATCTCCCGCTCGATGGGCGTCTCGTTGCTGACCTTTGTTTCCTTGTCCAGGCCATTGCTGCTGGCCCTTAGATCCACAAGGCCGTTGAAGGTCTTGTGGGATGCACTTCCATCGCTGGTGTAGCCTGCATTGCCTTCATTACACACCTCACCCAAGCCAGAGTCAAGGTCCTCTCTGGAAGACGCTTTGGTCAAGCTGGGATATGACCTATCGGTATCAGCCCTTCTGGGAGGGTAAACCTCCTCCTTCACGGGCGTCTTATAAGATGCGCTATAAACCTGGTAAACGTTCCTGTCCGCCCTGCCCTGGCCGGATGCACCGGCACTACCATAACCTCTCACAGCCTTCGTGGCCATCTCAGGGCTGTGCCATTCCTGTCGAGAGACTCTTGTTGTTGAGTCTGGCTTTGGAGACATGGCATGTTGCCCCGGGCTGAAGAAAGAGCCTGGGTTGGTCTTTTCCAGCATGAGGAATTGCTGTCGAGCAGCGGAGAAGTTGATCTGCTCTGTGTCAATATTTTCAGGGTCAACAGGCGTTGCTGTCCTCCTTGAGGAAGGTTTGTCAAAGGAAACAGCAAAGCTGGTGGTGAAGCTGCCCGTGTCCTTGCCTTCACCCTGGCTGCCCGTGCCAGTGTTTAGAGAGCTCAGCTCATCCAGGGAGCTCCACCTCTCGGCTATGGTGGAGCTCTTCTTCATCACCTGGCTCCGGATGACCTCCCTCCTCTCGTCCTCGAGCTCCTTGGCTTTCTCAGGTGAGATGTTCGGTGGAGGGACCCTGTGCTGTTCCTGCTCGTCCTCATCGTAAAGCTTCGAGGGCTTCCTCTCGCCTTTGTAAACCCTGACGTCGTACAAGTTTCCTGACCTCACCACCTCCAGCTTGGACTCCCTGTCCGGGGACGGCGTCCAGACATCTCTTCCACCATCTAGGAAATGTGACGGTGACTTTGACCTCGTTTTCCAGCCATAGCCGTTTTCCACCCTCTGGCTGCTGTGTTGAATGGAGCCAAACACATCATCATCGCTGTTGGCCCTCTGCTCTCCAAATGTGTTGGCATCGGTAAAGTTGTGCTTGTGCGAGGTCTGTGGGACCTGGAAGACCAGGTGTCTGGTGACTCTGTCCATCTCCTGGGAAGAGTCAGCATTCAATCCTCAGCCAACCTTGCCCTGGACCAGGGATGCTGCTTAGCTTCGAGGTTGCCCTTGGGCTCCTGGCTCAGCGGAGGATGAGGGGCAGGACTTGGCTGGCCCTGCAAGCAGGAGGAGACAGAAGACGTTAAGACCAGCAGAAAGAGCAGAGGTTGGGACTGTGCAGCTTACCCTCCCTGCCTGGTCCTGCTGTCCTCCCCAGGGGACAACTGTGCCAGGGGACAGACAATGCCATGTCCCAATAGCCACTTGCTCCATTCACCCAGAAATGCCGAATCTCGGAGAGAAGCACCCCAATCCCAATGGGAACTGCCCTGAGGTGATGTCTCCCTCCCACCTCTGTCCCCCAGCCTGGATGCGTCCCAAGCAAAGCCCAACCTGCCAACATCGCCCGCATCACCAAGAGGGCGGTGATGCCACGAGACCGCAGCTGTGGGGCTTTAACCAATGCCACATTGGGTTCGGCTGTGCCAGTCGCCACCACCGCTCTGGGCAGCTCCTGCAGAGCCACCCTCGCACCAAGCAGAGAGCAATCATGGAATGATTTGAGTCAGAAGAGATCTCAAAGCCCATCCAGTTCCATCCCCTGCCATGAGCAGGGACACCTCCCACTGGATCAGGGGCTCCAAGCCCCATCCAACCTGGTCTTGAACACCTCTGGGATAGCTGGCCAAGGGCAGCTCCAGAAGCATCTGCTCGCAGCAGGGAGAGGAATCATAGAATCACTAGGTTGGATCATCGAGTCCAACCATGATCAGTAGCGCCAAGTCCACCTCTGCCTGGAATTTCTCCTTGCAAGTTTGCGCGAAGGAGGCTATCGAAACAGAGGGGATCATAAAATGATTTCATGGCTCATAAAAAGGAGGGACTTCAACCCGTGTCACGCAAAGCGGGATTAAACTGCCCTGACCTTGGTGTGGATCCTCCTGCACTAACAAAGTCGGAGCTGGATGAGACAGTGGGTGCCGGGAAGGGAGGGGTGGCAAAGGCACCCTTGGGAGGCAGCAACGTTGTAAATGCCATCTCCAGACTCCAGCAAGACACACGTACACCCTGGGCGAGCCGGGCGTGCCCGTGGGCAAGTGGCACATCCTCTTCTTCTGTTTGCCCAGGTGTAGCTACAACCGTGCTATCACCTCTCCTGGCTGAGCATCAGCACCGGGCACCGCTCTCCAGGTGCTCGCAGCTTCCTGGGAGAAAGCAGGGAAGCTGGGAGCGAGGATGTGGCGAAGGGGCAGCCCAGGAGCTGGGGAAGCAGGTTGAGGTTCCTTGGGATGGGTGCAGGCAGCTGCTGGTCCCTGCCTCACCCCCAGGATGGATGCCCTGGTTGTGCCTCCTTCCCTGCAGCAGCACTGGTGATGGAGCTCCCTCTGCTCACCTTCCTCCCCAGGCAAAGGGCTGGTGTGAGAGCTGAGGGGCTATTTAAGCCTTTCCTGGAGCAGGAACACCTGGATCTCATCGGAGCAGCTGAAGCATCTCAAGGTGATGCCCCTCTACCGTGGTGCTGCTGCTCAGCACCTGTGCCCAGCCTGGGTGGTTCAACCTCCCTGCTTGGAGTAGGAATAAGGTTGGAATCTTTAGGAGTTGCTGTTCCTGCTGTTGCTGTGCTCTGCTGAACCTCCGTAACCTCCTCATGTTCCTCCCTGTGATTCACTATTGCTCTTTTATAGCCCTGATGACCTGGATCATGAAAACTGTCTGTTCACGCCCGTCACCGTGTCTGGAGGGGTTGGAGGTCCCAGCTGGGAGGGGACTCTGCACTGGAGAGCACTGGCAGCCACTAAAGGAGGAAAGCAGGGATGGGGACGCCAGCAGGGCTGTTATCGAGGTTCCCGGCACAGCCCCTCCCAAAGCAGCACCAAAACAATCCATCTGTTTCGGCTCAGCCTCGGCTGCTTGGTGCTGCAAGAACTGGGGGACATGGGGGTCCCGGGCTCATCCTTCCTTGGATCCTGCCCAGGCACCAAGAGGAGACACCGGCAGCACAGCAGCACCAGCCAGCCTGGCCTGGCCCCCACCATAAACTGGGGTGTTTTCAGGGTCCCCCCAATCCGGAGATGGTGCAATGGGCTGCAGGGTGTCCCCTCCACCCTGTGCTGGTGCACCCCGACCTGCTGATGTGCCACCCATGTGCCGGAACGCTGCCGGCAGCCCCTCTGCCTACCGACGGCGGATAAACTCAGCGCGAGCGTTCACTCCGTCGCGGCAGCCAAACCCTGTGCAGGAACCAGTCGCTCCAAGGCCGGATGAAACGGGCACCCTGAACACCCCGGCGCTGCCCTCATCCCCATCCCAACCACACCACACTTACAGTTTGGGGGGCTGTCGGGGTGGGGGTCCCCATGCCCTGGGGAGGCCGCGCATGGCACCGCCTGAGCTGCGTCCCTCGGGGAGTGGCTGCGGCAGGCGACGGTGGGTGCGGGGGACACGGGGCTGGCACGGCTGCGGAGCCCTGATAAGCTCAGCCCATGGGGAATTCCGAGAACTGCACCGGGCTCAGCGCTGGCTGCTGTTCAATGAGCCATTCCCAGCCCTCCCTGCGCCATCGTCACCTCTGCTGCTGCCGCTGGCGCTCGCGCCTGGAGGGCTGCCCTTGGTTCCTGGCTGGTGGCACATCCCAACGTGCCGATGCGCCGATGCACCACTGTGGCAGTGCATCAGTGCCCCAATGCAGCGGTGCATTCCTGCAGGTGCGCTCTGCCTCTCCGTGGGCACAACTCCAGCACCAAAGAGAACTCCAAAGAGAACCTGGGGACTCCTGAGACTCCAAAGAGGTCCAAGACATCCAGCTCTTCCCCAACACCATGCCGCGAGGCAGGCTGTCCTCTGCTGGGTGGCTCGGTTCTCCCCATGGAGGAGGACCAACGCGAGCTCTCCAGCCCTGGGAAGAGCTCAGCAGCTCCGTAGGGACAGGCATCACCTGGGTGCCCACTCAATCCACCCCCAGCATCTTCACAGCCCCTCCAGCCCATGCCCAGAGCAGGGCATTGCCTGTGGTCTCCTGGTTTTGGATGACACGGTGGTACCTACTGGGAAGCGTGCGAAGAAGCCCGTGGGTTGCGCAAAAGCGGCAGCAGCTGCCGTGCCAGGAGTCTGCACTGTCCTGTTTACACCGCGGGGCCTCTCCTGGCCCAACCGCCTGATAACCCGGTGTTTGCGCACGCAGGGCTGCGGTGGGTGTCCTCGCTGCCGTGGCAGCTCTGGCTCCGCTGGCACCGGCAGCCCAGCCACGGGCACCCGATTGGCGCTGCCGTCCCTGCTCCCCACCAGCCCCCATCATTGGGGCAACTCCCTCCTCCCCTGGGGACAAAAGCAGCCCCCTCCCCAGCAGGGATTACACCCTGTGCCTGGTCAGGAGCCTTCAGACACCCCTTGTACCCATCCGGCTGAGGGCAGGACAGCGGCGTGGTGGCCACGATGCCCTCATTGCCCTTTGCCGCAGCTGCCAGACCCCGGCAATGCCGGCGGCATTGCTGGCAGCCAACACCCAGAGCCACTGTCCTGCACACGGCGATGCTGTGCCAGGATGCTCAGCCTTTCTCTGCTCCTGCGTCGGGAGCAGGAGGTCTTTGTCCTCATCCTCTTTGCCTCACCACAACACCTCTGCTCCCCATGGGTGCCCTCTCCTGCCAGCAACACCCTCCCGGTCCCACTGCTGCCTGTGATAGCCCAAGAAGGGAATTTTGGGTCAGACCTCATTTACCCCAGCTCTGGGGTGCCCAGGAGGTCCCACTTACCCCCTGCCCGGCCCCTGGGTGCCCCTGGCCCCGCTCTCCGGTCACAGCTCCGGCGCTGGTTGGCTCAGGGACGGTGGTTTGGTGCGGCTGCCAAGCAGCTCTGCGTTTCCGGGCAGGAGAGCTGAGCCTGTTTTACCGTGGCGTAAAGACAAAGTCCACAGGCGATGGCCAGGGAGACAGGGAGCCACCACGCCTGCCGCAGGGTGTGTGCTTGGCTCCTTGTTCTGGCACCAGGAACAAGCCCTGGCATCCCGGCTCCAGCGTAGAAGTGGGATCTGGGGATGGGCAGAGCCCTGTGGCCAAACATCAAAGGGACCTGGGGGACCCTGATCCCAGCGTTACCCCTTGGGACAAGCAGGAAACCGGGCTGCTACATCCCCTTCACCTGGGCACATCCACCAGCATCACGCTTGCAACCCTTTCCACCCAGAATCCTGATTTCCACCTGCCTCTTCCTCCCTGCTCCTCGTGGCCATCACCTCAGCGTCAGGGCTGGCAACGTGGTGGTGCCAGGACGGCATCCCAGCCGCGACGTCCTTCCCTGTGGCTTGGGAAGCAGAGACCCTGCCACAGCGTGGAATACCTGGATATCTTCCTTGCCTGGTGCCACTGTAGGTGCAGGGACAAGCATCTCCAGGGCAGCATCGGGGCTGGGGACACGTAGAGGTTGGAAGCACCACGGCCCTGCCTGGCTGGAGGAGGAACCGAGGGGTTTTATTCTGCTGGGAGAGACCTGTCCCGGCTGGATCCCAGCCAGCTGAGCCACTCCGACTGCTGCCCCACAGCACTTGGCTCCGGTGCTGCCGAGGGGGAATGAGGTGCTCTGTGCCGGCAGTAGCGGATGAGTGTGGGGAGAGCGTGGGGATCCCCCCGGTGCTGCCTGCCGTGCTGCTGGCACTTATGAAACAGCCAGAGTGGAGAGGCTGTGGGAAGCTGCCGGGCAGGGATAAGAGCAGTGAAGGGGCAGCAGAGCCCATCCCTAGCATCCCCATTCCCATCATTCTCATCTCCAGCACCTCCACTTGCCCCTAGCATCCAGATCCCCATCTCATCACCTCCATCATCCCCATAATCCTCATTCTCAGCATCGCCATCTATCCCAAACATCCCCATCCCCAGCATCTCCAGAATCTTTATCATCCTCATCTCCAGCATTCCCATCCCCAACATCTTCATCCCTGGCATCCCTACCTATCCCAAACATCCCCATCTATCCCAAACATCCCCAGCATCTCCAGAATCTTCATCATCCTCATCTCCAGCATCTCCATCCCCAACATCTTCATCCCCATCTATCCCAAACATTCCCATCCTCAGCATCTCCAGAATCTTTATCATCCTCATCTCCAGCATCCCCATTCCCAACATCTTCATCCCTGGCATCCCCATCTATCCCAAACATTCCCATCCTCAGCATCTCCAGAATCTTTATCATCCTCACCTCCAGCATCCCCATCCCCAACGTCTTCATCCCCGGTGTCCCCATCTATCCCAAACATCCCCATCTATCCCAAACATTCCCATCCTCAGCATTTCCAGAATCTTTATCATCCTCACCTCCAGCATCTCCATCCCCAACATCTTCATCCCCATCTATCCCAAGCATCCCCATCCCCAGCATCTGCAGAATCTTCATCATCCTCATCTCCAGCATCTCCATCCCCAACATCTTCATCCCCATCTATCCCAAGCATCCCCATCCCCAGCATTTCCAGAATCTTTATCATCCTCACCTCCAGCATCCCCATCCCCAACATCTTCATCCCTGGCATCCCCATCTATCCCAAACATTCCCATCCCCAGCATCTCCAGAATCTTCATCATCCTCACCTCCAGCATCCCCATCCCCAACGTCTTCATCCCCGGTGTCCCCATCTATCCCAAACATCCCCAGCATCTCCAGAATCTTCATCATCCTCATCTCCAGCATCCCCATCCCCAACATCTTCATCCCCAGCATCTCCCATCACCTTTAGAATCCCCATCCTCATCATCCCCACCTGTAACACCCCCAGTATCCCCACCACCCCCATCCTGGCCCCTTCCCACCCGCGAGGATGCCGAGGGCGATGCCAAGTGCTGGGATCCCATCCCCGTTCCCCATCCAGAGGGCAGAGGCGCCAGGCTGGTTGGTCACAAGGTTTATTTGCTCAGTTCAGGTGTTTTACAAACAACGGGGAGGGTCAGGGATTTTTTTTTTTGGGGGGGGTTGGGGGGGTGAGGAAAAACTTCAAACGGCTTCGGCACAAGTGAAAAGCACGGGATTGCGGGAAGTGCACTTCAGCGGAGCCAGGCGGGGGGTGGCGGGGGGCTGGCTGGGATGGGGCTGGGGTGCAGCCGGGCTCCTCCGCCTGCGGTCACTCAGCCCCAACCAGCCCCGGCCCCACGGGGGCCTGATCCTGCTCCCTGCTGCTGGGGGAGCCGGATGGAGCCAGGGGCCGGCACTGGGTCCGAAGCCAACTGAAGGGCAAGGGGGTGCCAAGGGTGGGAGGGGGCCCCGGCGTGGGCTGGAATGGGGCTGTGGGACTCAGGGTGGGATGGGGCGGGCGGTGCTGGCCCCCAGCCATGGGGTGGCAGGAGGTGATGGATCCCCGCTGACCCTAACAAAGCCCCCCCGGGATCGATGGGGGTGCCCCGCAGCACCCAGCTCTGCGGCACTGGCGATGCCGCCGACGGGAGAGGCAGGAAGGGCACCCTCTTTCCCCTCTCCTGGGGGTGCCAGGCCTGACCCCCCGTTCTCTACCCCAGCTCTGCCTCTCCCAGAGGCTTTCAGTGCCCATCTGGGGCAGGACTGGCACAGCAGCGCCGTGAGCCCCCGCAGCCCCTGCCCCGCTCTCCTACGCCTGCAGATTCCAATGGGGGGGAAACTGCAACCTGGGGTGGGGGAATTTGGATGCCAGGGAAAGGGGGTCACTGCTCACACAAGGGGGCTGGAGGGGAGGGAATGCCTTGAGGGGCTGAGCTCCATCACTGGCTGCTCTGCCATCCTCGCCCAGGTGGGCTGGGCAGCTCAAGGGCTGCTCTGCACGAGCTTTGCCGGGGTCTTGGGGGATCCCTGGATCACCCCGATGCCCTCAGCAGGTGGGACCCCCTTGCACTCGCACCAGGAACCCTGTGCAGTGCTGCCTGGCAGCTGGGTCATGCTCCGGGCTGTCTGCACCCTGTCCAAAGCTCCTGTGCCCCCAGCACAAGGGCACCGGGCACTGCCATCCCGGTGATGTGGGGCACCAGGCAATGAAAGCCACCCCAGCACACGGGGCTCCAAAGCCCAGAGCCTTTGAGACAGTGATGACAGGAGATGGGGACCCCCTGGCAGCAGCTCCCATGCCAGGGCAGGACAGGATTGTAGCCCCAGCTCACCAGACCCACGAGGTGGGCTCAGCAGCACCCAATGCCCACGAGATGTGTCAGCCTCTGCAGAAGCACCCAGGGTTTGGGCAGGGCTCAGCACCCATGGGTGCCACCCTGCATCCCCCTCCCCAGCGGGTCTCAGTGGGGAGGAAACGCTGGTGCTGGTGGTGAAATCCCCGCTGAAAGGCTGGGGTGCAGGGTTGGGGGGGGAGCAGGGAAGTCTGTTTGCTGTCCTGGCATGGATACAGCATCCCAAGGATGCCCTCCACGGGACACCACACTCCCAGCAGCTCCCAGTCCCAGTGCCTGGGGTGAACTGGGCTGCCCCATGCCCTGGGGGTGGTGATGCTGCAGCCCCTGTGCCCAGGAAGCAGCTCTGCCAGGCTGTCACCGCTGGACCGGGAGCAGAGCCAGGAGGGAGACGAGGAGGCACAGGAGCTCCCAGCCCATCCCTATCCCCACAGGGCTTGGTTTCCCCCCCGAGCTCCCCATCTTTTGCTGCCATCACCACCCACGTCACCCCAAGAGGACACGGGCACCCGGCACGACTCAGCCCATCCAGCTGGAAGCACCCAGCGACGTTGGCAACGTGACAGCCAACGCCCCACGGGAGCCTGTGGCATCGGTACCTGGATGGTGGCAGCCGTCACTGTGAGCACCAAGTTCAGGGGAGCAGAGCAGGGGCTCCCACCCACAGCCCTGGGGAGAGGTTGGGGCTGATCCCATGGAAGCCACGCATGGCTCACGGCTCCCTGCAAGCTCCCGCCCGCAGCCGAGCATCGTGGAGGAGACTCTGCCCTCAACGCCCTTCCCTCGCCTGGATGGGCTCCATCCCCGAGGGGCTCACGGCTTGGGGAGCCCGGGGTTGCAGAGATGAGGGTGCGGGATGGAGCAGAGACATCCATGGGCAGCTGAGAGGGACAGCCCAGAGCCTTTCCCAGCAGGAGAAGCAGATGATGGAGCCGTTGGGAGAGGGGCTGGCTGAATCCACCGCGGGCTGGGCCAAATGTGGCTCACCGGGAGTCATCTACGGACGCAACGGCGTCCTCCGATCCCCCAGCCCGGGCAGCTCCGTCCTCCAACGGCAGGTGGGAAAATGCTGCTGAGAGGAGGGAAAGGCTCCGGTGTTGGCGTTGGGAGGGTGCTGGTGCAGGGGGAGGCTTGGCCATGGGATGAGGGGGGCTCTAATAAATATCACAGGCGCTGGTGGGGTGCGGTGTGGGCATCAGGCAGATGGGACGAGTTGGTGCCGTGGCCACGGTTCGCTGCTGCCTGTGGAGGGGCCGTATCCGGGGCGGTGGGCCTGGCTAGTGGGGGCCGGGACGGCGGGGGGGCTCGGTGGGGGCAGCGGCATGGCTCACATCACCGTGCAGCACTTGCAGCGCTGCTTCTTCACGTCCGTCTGCTGCTCAGCCTCCTTGGCATCTGTGGCGTTGGCACCCGGCTTCTGCCCACCCGGACCCTCCTCTGCCAGCGGCTGGGCGGCCGCCGGCTCCAGCGCGGTGCCGTTGGGCGGTGCGTGGTCCTTGCTTGCCGGTTCCGGCTTGCTCTCAGCATCCTCGATGACCACCAGCTCAGCCTTGATGGTACCCTCCAGCCCCAGCACCTTCTTGGTCTCGTTCTCATCCTCCACGTTCTGGTAGCCCATAAAGATCATGGTGACCGGCTGCTCCCGGCTCGGCTCCGTCCCCTCACCCGGTGGCAGCACCGTGGGGCTTTCCCGTGCCTTGGCTTGCAGCCCCGTGATCTCCCGTCGTGGCGTTGCCTTCTGGCTTGCCGGGGTGCCGCCGGCATCACCACCCTTGGCCGGGGTCTCCCGTCCGGCAGCTTCGCTCAAGGTGACCTCGTCCGCCTTGTGCAGGAGCTCGTCGACCTCGGAGGAGCTGAGGGGCTGAGCCCCATTCTGCAGAGCCCCATCCTCGGCGCTCACTGCGTGCACCACTGCGGGAACAAGAGGAAGGAGGGTGAGGGGGGGGCTTGGCGTGGGGGCACAAGTTGACCTGGGAAAGCTCCTGCTGCGATGACCTACTCAGACCCATCTCCCGTGCCACCAGAGCGCGGCACCTTCTCCTCCTCAAAGTCCCAGCACCCAGGCTGGGACCCCCCCAGCATCAACCCGACCCCTCAGCATCATCCCAACCCCCCTCCTCCTGCTGCCAGACCCCACCCTGCAACCCCCACCCCACGCAGCAGATGGGGAGCACAACCCAAAAGGAAAAATGTGAGGAGCCGTTCCTGGCCCCTTGGCACCTCCAAAGCCACAGACCCAGCGAGCCCTGCGGGAGCCACGGTTGTCTGCCAGGTTGCCAACAGCCTGCCAAGCTGGCCGTGGTCACGGCGGCGGGATGACGTCCGGCTGGCACCCGGCTCGCCTGGGCTGACGTGATGTTGTGTGGCAGATCAAGGCACGCTGCTGCTCCTGGGACCCCAGGGAGGGCTCAGCAGCTGCTGCCCCACCAAATCCCACCACGTCCCGCTGTGTCCCATTGCCTGGGGTACATGGTAGCCCCCTATCTGGGAGGGGACGCGGCTCTTTGGCCGCCGGCATGTGTTGCACGGCTGCTTGCAGTGCTGGAGGCAGCAGACGTCCGTCACAGCGAGAGCAGCCTCCAGCTCATCGCATTTTCCACTTGACCTGGGGCATCATGCGATGATCAGTGCAATGGCCTCAACAGCTGATGAAGGAATGGATGACAACCAGCCCTGGCGGAGTCAGCTCCACCCGAAATCGCTGCCGAGGTGGCTCCTCAGCCCATCCTTGGAGATGGGGGTCCTGGAGCAGCTGGGATCTGAAGGGCAGCGTGACTCAGCATCACCGTGGCCTTGAGGAGGGTGTTGAACAGGACCAGCCGCCGGTGCATTGTGGTTTCCTTGGACAGGCAGTCGGTCCACTCGGCCATCACAGTCCCAGTAACACGCCAGAGCTCCATGGTTGGTCCTTGCCATCAACACCGCCAACCCTTGGGTGTCATCAGACCCTTTAAAGCTGAATCCCGGAGGTTCCCAAAAGCAGGGACCAATCCCTGTGGCTGCACCTCCTCTGTGCCTGATGGCCAAGCTCCCCTCTGCTGGCCGGGACACGGTGGGCTCTTCTGGAGCTGTGTTGAGTCTTGGACATGGCAGACCCTCTTCTCCACTCTCTTGCAGCGCAGGGTAACAATGTGCAGACCTGCTGGCCTTTTGGGACCATCTACACCATTCCATCAGGATGCATCCCATGTCGGACCGTCCCGGGAGCAGGTCTGGGGCTGGCGTGAGGTCACCTTCCCTACAGAGCTGGTGAGGAAGCCAAGAGCAGCACCAGCCCTTCCTGTCCCCGGTGCCTGCTGGGATGCTCGGGCAGCCGCTCCCTCGTCCCCTGCCCTTTGCTCTTGACGCCTGCAAGCGGCGAGAGATGGGCCGTACCTTTCAGCTCATCCTCGTACACTTTGACGCCCTGCAGACAGTGGTTTTGGGGGAGCAGGGTGGTGCTGGACAGGACCTTGGTCTCCCCAGTCACTCTGTCCTTCTCCACGGTGATCTCCACCGAGTACATGGCTGGGACACAAAGAGCACAGCGCACGTTACGGCGGCCCCGGACCCTCCCCAGCCCCTGCTCAGCCGCCGGCAGCAGCGGGCAGGCGTGTGGCGGCAGCGGTGCAGTGCGGTGCGGTGCTCAGCGGCGTTAGCGAGGCGGCAGCGAGGAGTGGTGAATGGCAGAGGTGAGTGCGACATCCCGGGCGCAGCCCTCCTAGCGGGACCCACGGGGCTGTCACCATCCTGGCATCCCCTTACCTCCACGGCTTCTGCATCCCTGCTGGCACCGTAGCAGGTGATGGATGCCACGTCCGTCTGTCCGGCTGGTGAGCTCATGCTTGTGGGAGGCGGCATCTCCCGCTGAGGGTGCTGGCAGCCCCTCTGCTCCCGTGGGACCTGCCTTGGCATCTCTCCTTTGGCTCCTGGCTAGTCCCCACCGGCACTGCGGTTGCCTTGCTCCGAGGACCACGAGATTTTTGCCCAGCGCCGGTGCTGTGACTCAGTCTGAGCCATCCCCACCAAGCTGGAGTGAACCCCTCCAGCAGCAGAATTGGCTGCAGCCCCCCTGGTGTGGGCAGTTTGGTCCCTGCACCCCTGCAAGCTCCCCACGTGTGCCGGCTGAGCCATGCCGGCAGCCGATGCTCCGCTCCCTCGCGCCGGAGAAGCCGCAAATAGAGGCGAAGGATGAAATCAGAGCAGAGAGATGGAACAAGGGGCAAAAAGAGGGCTCTAACCCACCAACCAGCCGTGGGGTGGAAGCAAAACCAAACCTTCTGATTGCAAATAAACGATGTTGCCTTGGGCTTGGAAAGTCATCGAGCGGTGGGGAGCGGTGGTGGCAGGGCTGCGGGGTGGGCAGCGAGCCGAAAGGAAGGGGAAGCGCCCAGGATGAAGAGCTTCTCTCGGAAAGAGGGTAACCTACCTGCCTTCATCATGTCAGTGCCTTCCACCACCTTCATGGGGCTGCTGGAGATCTTCTTCTCAGCTGGGGACAGAGAGGAGAGGTGACCGCCTGGGCCAAAACCCATCACCTGAGTGCCCAAATGCCTGTGGGATGGTCTCAGGGAGGGGCTGGTGCCTGGGATGGGGCCCCCTGGAGCAGGGCATCACTGCCCGGGAGGGGACAGGGACTCCCACTGCCCAGGAGGGGACAGGGTTGTGGGCACAGGGCTGATCCAGCATCCCTCACCCATCCAGCTCCAGTGCCGGGGCAGCACGAGGGGGCGGCGGGAGCTGCACCCCAAGATTGGGAACCGTGGCCGAGGTGGGGGTCACCTACCCTTGACTGTGCCCAGAGGACTCTGCAAAACAGAAGGGAGAGGTTAGGAGCCACCAGGAGCTGCCATACACCCACCACCCACGCACCAACCGCCCTCGCACCCAACCCCACCAGGAGAAGGGACCCCAGCCCCAGGGGGTCAGCAGAGCAGGGGCTCTAAGGGTGGCAGGGACACAGTGGGTGGCCAACCCACCCTGCTGGGACCAGGGGTCACCACAGCTACACCAGCACCCCAGTGCCACCCCACAGTCATCAGCAGAGGCGCCCCATGCTTGGCTCCCCCAGCAGTGCAACCTGCCCACCACCAGCAGCTCCCTGTGCCGTGCCAGCAGCAGGAACTAGCTCCGGTTTGGCAGGGGTGACCCTCCCCACCACCAGGCACCCCATCTCCTCCTTCGCCCCTGCCACAGCCCTGCCTGCAGAGAGCAGCCGTGCCCACCTTCTGTGTGTTGGGGACAGCCTCTGTCTTCTCCTCCTTTGCCGGCGCCGCCACCTCTGCCAGGTTCTCCTTGGTGGAAGTCGCTGAGCTGCCGTTCTCCAGCGTCTCCAGCTCCTTCTCCAGTCTGTGGGGAGAGTCGGGGCTAAGAGACCATGGGGAGCTGTGGGGCAGGCAGCTGTGGGGCAGGCAGCCCCAGCAGACCTGCGAACGCGGGCCGGCGACATCATGCAGAGGAGAGGGGAGGCACCCCCTGGGCTCAGGGACAGACAGACGGACCTCAGCCACAGCCGTCACCATCTCCTTGGAGGGAAAAAGTATATATTTGCTGGAACAAACCCAGGGGCTTCACCAGTGGGTGTTTCCTTCGCCCTTAATGTGGGCGCCTGTCGATTATGTGCCTCCACCCATCTCCATGGGGCGAGTGATGCTCAAGGTGACGGTGGTGGCTCTGCAGCCGCTGAGCAACCAGGGCAGCTGCTCTGCTGACAGGCTCAGGGCAAGCAGATGGATGAATCATAGAATAGTTTGGGTTGGAAGGGAGCTCAAAGCCCATCCACTCCCATGCCATGGGCATGAACATCTCCCATAGGATCCAATTGCTCAAATCCTTCTGCAACCTGGCCTGGAACCCCTCCAGGGATGGCGCAGCCACCACTGCTCTGGGCAACCTGTTCCAGGGCCTCCCCACCCTCACAGCAAAACATTCCTTCCCAAGATCTCAGCACAATCTCCCCTCTTTCAGCTGAGGACCATCCCCTCTCATCCCTGCACCCCCTGACAAAGAACCGCCTCTGCGGACACCGGGCAGAGAGATTGACTCCATGGGGTGACCCCCCCAGCTCTCGCTGTCCCCATGCAGTGACGACAGAACCCACCCCACGCCAGTGCCCTCGTTTGGTGACACGAAGCAAGGCTGGTTTGGAACTGGATGATCTTTAAGGCCCCTTCCAACCCAAACTATTCTCTGGTTCTAAGATTCTACCATAGTTCAGCTCCTACTGGCGTTGCCCAAAGCCTCATTGAGCATCTCACCCGTTCCCAACCCAGCCAAGAGCTGTGCCGGCAGTGGGGCCCCACCAGGACTCGGTGGACTGCAGGAGAATCCCCACGGATTCACGTCTGGGCCCCTCTGTCAGCACGGTGGCAGCTCCCCCCGGCAGAGCCTCCCCCTTGACTCCGGTCTCCCCGCAAGACGCCGGCGGAGGAATGCATCGCGCCATTAGACGGACACAAAGGCCCCTTCGTGCTTGACCCCTCTCTGCACCGATGCTCGGTAATTAACGACCCAGCCGTGACTGATTGCATTCTTGCAGGGCAGCCGGGCTGCTGGGACACCTTCATTCTGGGGGTTTTGTCCCCCCTCTTGCTTTCAGAACACCCTGCACGAGGGGGCCGGGCAGGGGCTGGGAATTCTTTTCCTGGGGATGGCTAAGCCACCCCAGCGGGGACCGACATCCGTAGGGAAACAGCCCCGGTTTCTCTCCCCCTGTCACCATGGGTGCTGAGCACTGAACAGCATCACCGGGGAGGCCAATCCTGGCTTCCAGCCCCATGGATCCCACCGGTGACCCACACAGCTCCGGTCCCGGAGGTAGGCACGGGGGTGACGCTGTGCAGAACACGGTTCAGGGTGTCCACGCTCAGAGGGGCTACAGGGCTGGATGGGCTCCAGGAGTGGCCACAGCCCTCGGACAAGTAGCCAGCAAGAGCGGCTGAGCCCTGGGAGCACCACGGTAGCATCTCCACCCCTGGGAGCTCCGAGCTCCAGAGTTGATGCTCTACCCTGAGCTGGGCTGTGGTGGAACCTAAGCCTGGTGTCCAGCACGTGGGACTGAGCTGCAACTCAGCATCATTTAGACTGGACACGAGGAAGAATTTCTTCACCACGAGTGTGGTGAGACACTGGAACAGGTTGCCCAGGGAAGATGTGGCTGCCCCATCCCTGGAGGTGTTCAGGGCCAGGTTGGATGAGCCTTGGGCAGCCTGAGCCAGTGGGATGTCCCTGCCCACGGCATGGGGTTGGAACTGGATGATCTTTAAGGTCGCTTCCAACCCAAACTATTCTCTGATTCTATGATCCCGTCTGCTCAGGGGAGTCGCTGGAGAGATTCAAGTGCCACCTCAGCTCCATGCGGCTCCGTTACCTCTGGATGGTTTCCTCCAGCTCCTTAGTCTTCACCTCATCTTCCTGCATCTGCTTCTTCATGGCCTCATCCTCTTCGGAGGCTGAAGCCGGGGCCCCCTCCAGCAGCCATCTCTCCCGCAGAGCCTTGGACTGGGAAGCAGAGGGGGGGTCACGATCCTGCTGCCCCCCAGCTGGGGCATCCCAGCGTGTCCCTGGGGCAGAGACAGCACGGGGCACGTGGGGGATCCTCACCTTGAGATGCTGCAGCTGCCGCCTGTCATCCTCGAGCTGCCGTCTTTTGTTCTCGATCTCCGTCTGACGTTTCCGCTTCTCCTGGAAGGATGAGAGCAGCAGAGCTTGGGTTGGCGTGGGGAGAGGGTGGGCATCTCCCTCCTGGCCAGGGCATCATCCCCAGAGCTGGGATGAGCAGGGAGCAAAGGACTCCTGGGGGGTCAGAAACCCCTCCTGGCCAGGGCATCATTCCCAGAGCTGGGATGAGCAGGGAGCAAGGGACTCCTGGGGATCAAAAACTGGGATACGGGCTGTGCATGAGGATGCGAGGCTGGTTTTGGGGTCAGCCCACCAGAAGCTCACCCTGCCCTCACTCAGGGAAACTAAGGCACGGAGGGTACAGAGAAAGACAAGGAGAGACTGGAGTCTCTTCACTGTCCCCTCATCCAGCGGCGCTGAGCCAGTGCCGGGGAAGCAGCCCCCACGGCCTCTCTCTATTCCTCCTCGTTGCACATCCTGGGGCTGATCCAAACCATTCCAGCAGAGTCAGTCCCAGCCTGGGAAGCGTCACCCGCTCGCTTTCTCCTCTGGCCCAGAACAATTTGCCCTTTGTGCAGCCGAGATCGGCCGATAGCGGGATGGGCTGGGGAAGCTGGCAGCCCGCGGCGGGCAGGGGAGCTGCTACGGGGCAGCGATGGGGAAACCAACCCAGTGCCCAGCATGGCACCAACTGCTCGCTGACTCCTATTACCAGGACCCACAGTGGGCAGGGCCAGATTCTGCACCAGCCTCAGCCCTTCCATCACTCATTTCCCTCTCACTCAAGGCTCATCAAGGCGTTCTATCATTAATTAAACCTCCCAGTTGCCCATCGCTCACTCTGCCCCTGTTTCAGTGATGCAACCAAGCCCTGATGGACCACGTGCATTCCCAGGAAGAGCTGAGGTCCAAGCACAGGGTCCATGCATCCCTTGTTTGGCTGCTGGTGACCCCCCTACTCAGGTCTGGGTGCCTACAGGGGTCCTTCTCTAGTTGCAGCCCCAGAGCAGCTTTCCAGGCTGGAAGCAGGGGCTGGGAAAGCGGCTCGCAGTCCCTACACCGGCACAGCTACTGCGCCCACGCTCTCCACCCTGCCGGTGTCATCCCTGTGTGCTGCAGGTGACGGATGTAGAGATGTGGGGACACCAGCTCAGGGTCCTGTGTGCTGCAGGTGATGGACGTAGAGATGTGGGGACACCAGCTCAGGGTCCTGTGTGCTGTAGGTGATGGATGTAGAGATGTGGGGACACCAGCTCAGGGTCCTGTGTGCTGCAGGTGATGGATTGTAGAGATGTGGGGACACCAGCTCAGGGTCCTGTGTGCTGCAGGTGATGGATGTAGAGATGTGGGGACACCAGCTCAGGGTCCTGTGTGCTGCAGGTGATGGATGTAGAGATGTGGGGACACCAGCTCAGGGTCCTGTGTGCTGCAGGTGATGGATGTAGAGATGTGGGGACACCAGCTCAGGGTCCTGTGTGCTGTAGGTGATGGATGTAGAGATGTGGGGACACCAGCTCAGGGTCCTGTGTGCTGTAAGTGATGGATTGTAGAGATGTGGGGACACCAGCTCAGGGTCCTGTGTGCTGTAAGTGATGGATGTAGAGATGTGGGGACACCAGCTCAGGGTCCTGTGTGCTGCAGGTGATGGATGTAGAGATGTGGGGACACCAGCTCAGGGTCCTGTGTGCTGTAAGTGATGGATGTAGAGATGTGGGGACACCAGCTCAGGGTCCTGTGTGCTGTAAGTGATGGATGTAGAGATGTGGGGACACCAGCTCAGGGTCCTGTGTGCTGCAGGTGATGGATGTAGAGATGTGGGGACACCAGCTCAGGGTCCTGTGTGCTGTAGGTGATGGATGTAGAGATGTGGGGACACCAGCTCAGGGTCCTGTGTGCTGTAAGTGATGGATTGTAGAGATGTGGGGACACCAGCTCAGGGTCCTGTGTGCTGTAAGTGATGGATGTAGAGATGTGGGGACACCAGCTCAGGGTCCTGTGTGCTGCAGGTGATGGATGTAGAGATGTGGGGACACCAGCTCAGGGTCCTGTGTGCTGTAGGTGATGGATGTAGAGATGTGGGGACACCAGCTCAGGGTCCTGTGTGCTGCAGGTGATGGATGTAGAGATGTGGGGACACCAGCTCAGGGTCCTGTGTGCTGCAAGTGATGGATGTAGAGATGTGGGGACACCAGCTCAGGGTCCTGTGTGCTGCAGGTGATGGATATAGAGATGTGGGGACACCAGCTCAGGGTCCTGTGTGCTGCAGGTGATGGATGTAGAGATGTGGGGACACCAGCTCAGGGTCCTGTGTGCTGCAGGTGATGGATGTAGAGATGTGGGGACACCAGCTCAGGGTCCTGCGTGCTGCAGGTGATGGATGTAGAGATGTGGGGACACCAGCTCAGGGTCCTGTGTGCTGCAGGTGATGGATGTAGAGATGTGGGGACACCAGCTCAGGGTCCTGTGTGCTGCAGGTGATGGATGTAGAGATGTGGGGACACCAGCTCAGGGTCCTGTGTGCTGCAAGTGATGGATGTAGAGATGTTGGGACACCAGCTCAGAGTCCTGTGTGCTGTAGGTGATGGATGTAGAGATGTGGGGACACCAGCTCAGGGTCCTGTGTGCTGTAAGTGATGGATGTAGAGATGTGGGGACACCAGCTCAGGGTCCTGTGTGCTGTAGTTGATGGATGTAGAGATGTGGGGACACCAGCTCAGGGTCCTGCATGCTCATCGTGTGCTCACCACGCTCAGCGGACTCACCGCGATGGCCTGCAGCCTCTCCTGCTGAAGGGTGCTGGCCTCCACAACCCTGCAAAAGAGCAGAAGCAGCAGTGAAGAGGGCGGGCAGCGGGTGAATGAGGATATTGTGCCACCGGATACAGCGCGCAGACAAAGTGTGGACCCTTCCCTTCCACTGGCTGCTTTCTCCTCTTCTCCTTGTCCTCCTGGAGCCAAGCACACAGCTCCTACAGGCGCCCCGTGGACCCCTGCCCTGCCCCAATCCCCTGGGAGACACACCTGGGGGTGACCCAGCATGGCCAGACCCACTTCTCCCATGGCCCAGATGGAAACGGTGAGCACGGAGAAGCTGGAATGGGATGGTTTTGGCCACCCTTGTGGTTCAACCTGTCTCACACTTTCCATTCCAAGCCCATTTCTTGGCTGCTGACACCTTTCCCAGGCAGTGACCTTTCTGGGCTGCGTGCACGGGCACACGCACACGTGCACAGACAGACGGACGCAGAGACGCACATGCATAGACACACGGACACGCACGATGCACACGCAGACACACGGACACACAGAGATGCGCATGCAGAAACACCAATGCATGTGCACAGACACACGGACAGGCGCGATGCACATACAGACACGTGCACAGACACACAGAGATGCGCACGCACAGACACACGGACACATGGACACACAGAGATGCGCATGCAGACACACCAATGCATGTGCACAGACACACGGACATGCGCGATGCACATACAGACACGAGCACAGACATACAAGAGATGCACATGCAGACACATAGATGCACGCACACGGACACACAGACACGCACAGCCGCACGTGCACAGACACACGGACACGCACAGGCGCACACGTTGCAACAGGCTCCACTCCAGCTGGGATTTGTGCTCCCAGGCTTGGCACCTGCCACCACGACGCAGCCGTGCCTGGGGATGCCGCCGGCGGCAGCCGCCTCGCTGGCCCCGACGCAGCTCTCCCGGGTGCAGCCAGACCCTGGGGTGCTGCGAGAAGGGGGTGCCCTACACCCCGACAGCCGTATGCCCATGCAGCCGCCTTCCCATGTTCCACGAGTGCCGAGGACCAGTCCGACCAGCAGCGCAGCCCTATGGGACCCAACGAGAGCCCCCACGCCGCCAAGCATCAGGTGCAGGTTCTGCAGCCGGGAGCCGCAGAGAGGGGCTAAGGGCGTCTGCACGGATGCAGCTGGGACTGGGGATGCTCTGACGCCGTCTGGTGATGCTAACAAAGCGCTTAGCTGTGACACTAATTAGGGTGGGAGGCGCAGAGGTACCATCAGGAGATGGATCATTGCCACTTACTTCCCAGAGCAAGGGCCAGCGGAGCCGGCGCAAGCAGCTGCTCCGGAGGAGATATCGGCATGGAAGCATTGACCTGGGCTCCGGTTCCTGTGGCCAAACCCTTTTTCCAGCTGCTTCCTTGCACACGGAGCCCTCTACGCCGCTGCAAGCAGGAGGGAGGAAACCCAGGCAGGGGGTTCACGCCTCCAGCCCAAAGTGGGGTCCATGGCTGTTCCTCCTGCTGTTGGGGGATGCTCGGGAGAGCTCTTGGGCTTAATTTATGCTGGCGCTTAAGCACACATCCATTTTCACAGCTCCCAGGAGCTCCTGGAGCTGATGCGCGGGGCCAGTGGGATGCACCTACACCTGCCTCCCCCCAGTCCATCCCTGCATTGAAGATGCAATTAAAGCAAGAGGCAGACAGTCCTTTCCCAGGAGGGAGAAGAGCAGCCAGACGGGTGGCTCAGGGAAAAGAAGGAGAGGGTGGGCAGCGCCGTGTCCTCAGCGCAGCTGGAAAAACCATCAACAAGGAGTGAGTGCCAGAAGCCAGGTCCCACCCAGCCTCCCCGCGGCTGCGCGCTCGTGGGCATCTGGTGACTTGGGGGCCACAGAGCCACCCACACAGGTCGAAACCACCCCCCAGCTTCACATAGCATCAACCAGAACAGGAGCTGAGCCCCAGCTCAGCTTGGGGTGCATCTGTCCGAAGGCAACGTGGACTTTGAGGCACCCGCAGGCACCCTGGCATGGGGGCACCAGCCCTGCTCCCCAAGTTTCTGCTCATCTCTCCTCTCCCCATTTGCTCGCCGGGGCTCTGGGTGAGGAGAGAGCATCTCTACGCTCCTGCTAAGGGCTTTTCCAACGCTTGGTACCTCCCTGCGCTGAGCTCTGGCCACACATGCCACCCACGCGCGCCCTTGCACACGCGTGTGCCTTCACACAAGCCCACAGTCAGAGAGGACAGCACAGGGGTGTGCAAGAGCTCAGCTTTGCACGAAATCAGACGGGTTCTATCAGGGCAAAAGGACCTCCTGCCTCTTCAAAAGCAGCGATTAACTGAAAGCCGCTCAGAGCCACCCGTCCTCCCCTCACCCTGTATCCTGGGATCCCGGCAGCGTATGAAATCCAGGCCAGAAAAACAACCCGGAGAAGGTGTCGCTTTGGCAGCGGTTATTTTTGTGCTGTTTGCGGCGATGCTGTGACTGTTTCACAGGCGCAAGCGCACGCCCGCAGCCTCGCTGTGCTCCGGTCGGGAATGAAATCATTAGAAACCCAAAGAGGGTTGGAGTCCGTGAGTCCCATTCCTGTCCTTGGCTGTGTTGGGATGTGGAGAGCAGCCGGATCTGGCACGGGGGGGTAACAGAGGGAGCGAGGGGCCAATCCTGCTCCCTTCCCACTGTCCTGGACACCAGCTGCACCCTGCAAATCCCCTGGCAGTGGGAGTCATTCCCTGGCGGGGAGAGGGACTGGGAACAGTGGGTTTCCCAAGGGAAACCACCCCTGGCCACCAGCTGGGACCAGGAATGGGGTCTGCCGTGCCACAGCCCCATTCCTGAGCTCTCACCTCATCCCTGGATCCAAGAGAATGAACTTGGATAGGAAAGAAAGACCGAAAGCCTCATTTTCTTGCAGTTGCACAGATGCAGCTGTGATAAGGATGGTGATGGAGTCATGAAAAGGATGGTGATGGAACCATGACAAGGATGGTGATGGAACCGTGACAAGGATGGTGATGGAGTCATGGCAAGGATGATGATGGAACCATGACAAGGATGGTGATGGAACCGTGACAAGGATGGTGATGGAACCATGACAAGGATGGTGATGGAACCGTGACAAGGATGGTGATGGAGTCATGGCAAGGATGATGATGGAACCATGACAAGGATGGTGATGGAGCCGTGACAAGGATGGTGATGGAACCATGACAAGGATAGTGATGGAGTCATGGCAAGGATGATGATGGAACCATGACAAGGATGGTGATGGAACCGTGACAAGGATGGTGATGGAACCGTGACAAGGATGGTGATGGAGCCGTGACAAGGATGGTGATGGAGTCATGGCAAGGATGGTGATGGAACCATGACAAGGATGGTGATGGAACCATGACAAGGATGGTGATGGAGTCGTGGCAAGGATGGTGATGGAGCCGTGATAAGGATGGTGATGGAGCCGTGACAAGGATGGTGATGGAGCCATGACAAGGATGGTGATGGAGCCATGAGTCCCTGTGGGTGGGTGTGGGGATGAAGAGGGAGCAGCATCTGCATCCAGAGCCCTGATGGGAGAGCACGGAGCACGCGCTGGGAGCAACAGACACATCAGGGCTCTACGCTCTGCCCTGGGCTTCAGCCCAAGGGGTGAAACCACCAAGCCAGTGAGGAACCCCCATGGGATTCAGGGCAGCTGCGATGGAGCTCGCAGAGACAGACTATGTGCAAAAGTTGACGGGAGGAAGCGGCTGCCCCTCTCCCACCCTGCCCTGAGCCAGCGCTGCCTGAGCGGCCGCGGGGCAGGTTGGCACCAGCCCACAGAGCCAGGGCTCCCCTTCCCCATGCAGATCTTCCTGCTCCGGGGCCGTGGGTCCCCCCCGAGTCCAGCTCTTGGCACCCCGGACTCAGAGGGCTCTTGGCCAGTGCCTGTTTCTCTCCTGGATCTTGCCCCGTTCGACGCATCCAAACTTTTACAGCATTCCCAAAACGTTCTGTTCTGCTTTTCCTCCCTCCTCCATCCTCTTTATTTTCCATTATTCACTTCAGTCTCCGCATTCCCGGGTTGAAAGCCAGGAATCTTCCTGGCCCAAGGAGAGACGCTAAACGGGCTGGATGCCCCTCGCTGCCCCCTCCCTGCTGGTGCCCCCCCGCCAACCCCACCACAGGCTGCCCGAGACCCCTCCCACGCCACAGCACAAACCAGAGTGCCTGCTCCCCATCCTCCTCTTCCTCTCTCATTCTCTGCAGCCCCCCATCCTCCTTTTCCTCTCCTTTTTTCCACTCCCTCATCCTCCTCTTCCTCATTCCCCACAGCCCCCATACTCCTCTTCCTCTCTTGCTCCTCACTCCATCCCATCCTCCACTTCCTCTCCCATTCCCCTCTTCCCATCCTCCTCTTCCCCTCCCATTCCCCTCTCCCCCATCCTCCTCTTCCTCTCCCATTCCCCTCTCCCCCATCCTCCTCTTCTTCTCCCATCCCCCTCTCCCCATCCTCCTCTTCCTCTCCCATTCCCCTCCCCATCCTCTCTTCCTCTCTCATCTCCCTCTCCCCATCCTCCTCTTCCTCTCCCACTCCCCTCTCCCCCATCCTCCTCTTCCTCTCCCATTCCCCTCTCCCCCATCCTCCTCTTCCTCTCCCACTCCCCTCTCCCCCATCCTCCTCTTCCTCTCCCACTCCCCTCTCCCCCATCCTCCTCTTCCTCTCCCATTCCCCTCTCCCCATCCTCCTCTTCTTCTCCCATTCCCCTCTCCTCCGTCCTCCTCTTCCTCTCCCATTCCCCTCTCCCCCATCCTCCTCTTCCTCTCCCATCCCCCTCTCCCCCATCCTCCTCTTCTTCTCCCATTCCCCTCTCCCCCATCCTCCTCTTCCTCTCCCATTCCCCTCTCCCTCATCCTCCTCTCCCATCCCTGCAGCCTCGGGTCGGTACCGCTGAGGCTCCGGTACCTGATGGCTCCACCGAGCAGTGAGGCGGTTCCCTAGCAACGGCACCATGGCAACGGCGCCATGGCAACGGGGCGAGCCGCCGGGATGGGGGGATGCGCAGGGTTACCCCTGGGACTGGGGAAGGTGCTCTCCAGACCCAGCACCCCCAGGGCACAGCACCCCCAGAGCCTCCCTGGAGGTTTGGCCATCCCAGCATGAGCTCCAGATCCACCCTGGGTGCCAGAACCCCCAGGGCACAGCACCCCCAGGGCACAGCACCCCCAGAGCCTCCCTGGAGGTTTGGCCATCCCAGCATGAGCTCCAGATCCATCCTGGGTGCCAGCACCCCCAGGGCACAGCACCCCCAGGGCACAGCACCCCCAGAGCCTCCCCGGAGGTTTGGCCATCCCAGCACGAGCTCCAGATCCACCCTGTGTGCCAGCACCCCCGGGGCACAGCACCCCAGAGCCTCCCCAGAGGTTTGGCCATCCCAGCACGAGCTCCAGATCCATCCTGTGTGCCAGCACCCCCAGGGCACAGCACCCCCAGAGCCTCCCTGGAGGTTTAGCCATCCCAACACGAGCTCCAGATCCATCCCGGGTGCCAGACAGGCACAGAAAGGTGCCACCAACCAGCCCCTCATGAACTAAAAGCTCAGGAAAGAAACCCAAAGGAAGCCCTTCCTCCCCCCTCATTTCATCCAGCTCCACTTAACAGGCTCGTGCTTTTCCATCCGGTGTCCACGGCGCGCGTGTCCCAGCCCCGCAGCTCCCAGGGCAGCTCCTCGAGCCGTTTCTGCATGCACCGCACGGCCATGGCACAGGAGACGAGGTCAATGGGAGCAGGGATGCAGGCGGCACCAGGAGATGATGCCCCGGGAGCTCCCACCTGCAAAGGCAGCAATCCCTGGATCCAGGGACAAATTCCCAGACACGTGTGGGCACTCACGAGTCCCGGGCACGCATCCACACTTTCCCTTGGCTCTCCAGCTCTTTCCAGCCCTGCTGATGCTGCCGTTTCCTACCATCACAAGGGAAGCCTGTGACCTTTTGTCTCCTCCCTGCCTGACATGAAACAATAATGTTTATTTGCCTTCCTCTGTTTTTTTCCCATTAGCTCATCCAAATGTGCGAAGAGCCATTTCGAGCCACTCCTCCGCTCTCCTGACCTCTGTTCCCTTTCCAGCACTCAGCTCTGAGCCAGGCAGAGAGCAGGGAGGCACCGCAGCCTGGACCTCTGTATCGACGCCGTTCAGCCACAACCCTAGGCAGGCAGGTCCTGCTTAGATATCCGTGTTAAACAGCAGCGATCGAGGGACCAACACTGATTTAAACCACCATTCCCATGCCAAGAGCCAAACCCCCTTGGCCGAGTGGAGTGACGCTGCTGTGGGGAGCGCGCCTACGGAGAGGTTGTAAAGCCTCCGTCACGAAGCCATTAGCAGCGAGGCCGCTATCGAACGCCCTCGTTGACAGCGGGTGCAGAGGGGAGGGGGACACAGCAGCCCGGGGGGGCCGCTACTCATCCACCACAAAGGCAAATAAACCAGCGGCCAACAGCTTGGGCAGGGACGGCGAGAAAGCTGCGCTGCCAAGGAGTTAAGTGCCAGGGTGGTTGGGCACAGGGTGTGATCCAGCTGCTTAGGTTCTGGTGGTAAAAGGGGCTGCTCCTGCCCCACGGTGCTGGGTGCCTCCATCCCAGCGCTCAGGCTGCTCCTTCCCTCTCCATGAGCCAATACCCCAGTGCTCAATCCCACTCCATCCTTCTCTGTGCATCATCACCCCAGTGCTCAATCCCATTCCATCCCTCTCCATAAAACACCACCCCAGTGCTCAGGCTACTCCATCTCTCTCCGTAAACCACCACCCCAGTGCTCAATCCCACTCTATTCCTCTCTGTGCGCCACCACCCCAGTGCTCAATCCCACTCCATCCCTCTCCATAAACCATCACCCCAGTGCTCAGGCTGATCCATCCCTTTCCGTAAACCACTACCTCAGTACTCAATCCCACTCCATCCCTTTCCATAAACCACCACCCCAGTGTTCAATACCACTCTATTCCTCTCTGTGCGCCACCACCCCAGTGCTCAATCCCATTCCATCCCTCTCCATAAACCACCACCCCAGTGCTCAATCCCATTCCATCCCTCTCCATAAACCACCACCCCAGTGCTCAATCCCATTCCATCCCTCTCCATAAACCACCACCCCAGTGCTCAATCCCATTCCATCCCTTTCCATAAACCATCACCCCAGTGCTCAATCCCATTCCATCCCTTTCCATAAACCATCACCCCAGTGCTCAATCCCACTCCATCCCTCTCCATAAACCATCACCCCAGTGCTCAGGCTGATCCATCTCTCTCTGTAAACCACCACCCCAATGCTCAATCCCACTCCATCCCTCTCTGTGCATCATCACCCCAGTGCTCAATCCCATTCCATCCCTCTTCATAAACCACCACCCCAGTGCTCAATCCCATTCCATCCCTTTCCATAAATCATCACCCCAGTGCTCAATCCCATTCCATCCCTTTCCATAAATCATCACCCCAGTGCTCAATCCCATTCCATCCCTCTCCATAAACCACCACCCCAGTGCTCAATCCCACTCCATCCCTCTCCATAAATCATCACCCCAGTGCTCAGGCTGCTCAATCCCTTTCTGTAAACCACTACCCCAGTGCTCAATCCCACTCCATCCCTCTCCATAAACCATCACCCCAGTGCTGAATCCCTTTCCATCTCTCTCCATAAACCATCACCCCAGTGCTCAATCCCATTCCATCCCTCTCCGTGTGCCATCACCCCAGTGCTCAATCCCACTCCATCCCTCTCTGTGCATCACCACCCCAGTGCTCAATCCCATTCCATCCCTTTCCGTGCACCACCACCCCAGTGCTCAATCCCACTCCATCCCTTTCCGTGCACCACCACCCCAGTGCTCAGCCCCGCTCTGCCCCTCTCCATAAGCTTCCCCACGCTCCGGCTGCTTGCACAGCCCCATCCAGGAGGAGACAGGGACAGGAGGGAGATGGAGGGAGGCAGGAGGAGGAGATGGCAGCCCCAGGATCCCAAAAAACGCAGGATGCATTAGAGCAAGCAGAGCTGCCTGATTGATTCTTCGGGCTGAGACGTGGGCTGGGAGTGCCAGGAGAAAATGGATCCCATGAATATTTGATGAACAGAGGCTCGGGGAGGGAGTTTGATTGGAAAATTACAGATCTTTCAAACAATGGTTCAAGTACCCTCCAAACACTTGGGTTTCCAGCTCCTTTCCAGTTAAAGGAGCAAAGCTCCACCAGGAAACTCCCCCCACGATTTATGAATGAGAGCGGAGCCAGCTGCTCCCCACGCCTTGGAGCACCAACCGCCTGGGACACAGCACCTTGGGATGGCCCTGGCTGCGTCGCTTTGTCTCCGGGTTCCCCGTTCACACGAGCCAAGGTGGTTTTCCCACCCCACCACCCGTGAGCACGTGCCAGGCTTCAAGGGAACGTGGCTCCTGGCTGGACTCCTGGCAGGGACACCCCAGGAGCATCCATGCGGAGCTCAGACTTCGGCGCCGAGCCAACAGGCTGAGCTCAGCCCACATCCAGCCATGCTCTACCAGGAAACACCTGGCTGGGGCAGGATCCACCTTGGATCCTCTCTCTCTCTCCTCTTGGGCTGCTGCAGGGCTCGTCCTCGCCCCCAAGAGCGGCTGCTGTCTGCAGCCTGGAGGCTCGCTCGGGTGGAGTAAAGACAGACTCGGGAAACCAGGCTCACCTCCAGCCCCACGCTCTGCAATTCCACCCAACCCTGCCCTTCCCTGCTTTCGCCTTCCCTGCTTTCCCCCGGCCCTTCCTCGCTGCCACCAGCTCCACCACTGGAGATACCTCCACGGTTCCCGGCACAGCGCGTGAACCATTGACCTTGCGTAGGGAAAGGAGCTGTTTCTAGCCAGGAAGCAGGAATGCCAACTTCATCAGCTTCCCAGGAAACCTGCTCCGGTTCCTGCCCAAACACAAGGGTCTGGCTGAGAGGCCTCATCCTGCAGCGGTGGCCAAAGTCTGAACCCCGAGATCCAGGGCTGGGGGGCTGTTGTGCACCCGTCTGCAGCGGAGCTTTATGGCTTCCTCTGGGAGAGCTGGGAAGATCCACAGTGCCATCCCCTCAGCAACCCACAGGGACACTCAACCCCCTTCTTCTCCCCACAGCTGAGCCAGGAGGCAGCGATGGTCCAACCTGTGGAGCATCACCTCGGTTTCCCTTCTCCCTGGGGCAGGTGGAAAGCAGGGTCCTGAGTCCCTTCCTAAAGGCTCCCAGGTTACCTCTCAGGCAGAAATCTCTCCTTCCCTTGGGTGCAACCATTGGCTTCGGATCAGGGATGGGCAAGGTCAGGAAGGGAGGAAAAGGAGAGCCCATGCTCCGAGGACACCAAAACCCAGAGAGGACAGCAGTGACCCGCATGGACAAACTACTGGAGCAGCCAGACATGGAGATGGAACATCTCCAGCTGCTCAAGAGCATCAGTGGCAGCTGGAGCAGAGGACAGGGGAGCAGCCTTGAAGAGACCAGCAGAGCCTGCACAAGATCTGGGAGCTTTCTGCCAAACCTCCCTGGGCACCAGCAGCTCCCGGTGGCCAGGAACCCTCCTCCAGCTGCTGCCAGTGCCAAGCAAAGCAAGGAACCAAAGCAAGGCCACCAGCACGCTCCTCAGCACCCATTCTCTGCTGCATTCCCATGCCCACGTCAGGGGAGCACCTTGCTGTGTCTCCACCTGCCCTGGGACTCTCCTAAATCTCCAGCCCCGCAACCAGGCTTTGGGTTTGAGAGCAGGACTGTCCCAGCAAGACCCAAGACAGGGGCACCAGAGCTGCAGGTGCCCCTGGAAACCCAAATCCCCTCCGGTGAGCACATCTGGGCATTTTAACCACCTTTTGCCTGTTTATTCTAAGCCAAAAGCTCAGGAGCCTCCTCCCAGGGAGCAGCAGCCGGCTGAGCAGCTGGAGAGGCTGCACCGGTGCTGCCCACGCAGAAGCCACTTGTGATCCCATTTGGCTTTTTGGCTGCACCCCACGCCTGCAGACAGGACCGCGGGGAAGACGCTGCTCCCACAGCTCGGAGGGATGAGTCCCCACCCCAGACCACTCATGGAGTTGACTCCAAAGAAAGAACTATTGGCGTCCAGCATACGGAGTTGCGCCCCTCCATAGGGTCCTCAGCCCTTCTTGGGGTGATCCGCCTGGAGACTCAGCTGCAAGAGGAGCTCAGGGCAGAGCAGGGTGAAAGGAGCCCACGTGCAGGAGCCACCACCCTGTCCCGCACCATCCCCTGCATCAATCCCATCCCTCAACACCTCCACCTGGGAGACCCTCAGCCCAGTCCCTGCAGCTCCTCCACCCACTCCCACCGCGCCCCTCAATTCTGACCTTTCCCTCAACTGCTTTTTGGCAAATCGCACATTTCCCTCCCCGAAAGAGGCGCTTTCCTGAAGGGATCGACACACCGAGGAGCTGCCCAAAGCCACAGACCTGCCTTGGCAAGCTCTCACACCACAAAACCTCTGGCCCCTCCAGCAGCTAAAGGAGCTGCTCTGCACCCTGAGCCCCACAGACGCTGCGCCCCAGCCTCCAAAACACCCCCAGGAACGCAACAGTGCCTCCCGCGCTGCTCTCAGCATCAAGCCAGCCAGATCCCACCCTGACCTCCAGAAACCACCTTCCCATCCCTTGCCAGCGCCCCACAGCTCCCCAGGTGGGAGGCGGATGACGGCGAGCGGGACCTGTTGAGCACCCAGCATCTCTCCAGCAGTGATGGGTGCAAGGCGAGGTGGCCGCGAGCAGTGGAGGGGAGCTGACCCCAGGATGAATGGATGCTCCCAGGAAGCCCCCAGGGCCAAATCCAGGAGGGAGCCTCGTTTGCCATGAAGGGGTTCGCAGCCACAAAAGGGAAAACAAGGCCTGGGTGAAACAGGGCCAGCCCGGCCGGCTGCTGTCGCTTATCAGTGGCTTTTGAGCAGCCGACCAGCCCCGTGCCCTTCCAGCACCAACACGCTGCTGGTATTCCAGAGGGGCAAACCCAGTGCGTGGACAGGATGGTCCCAAACCTTCCAATAGCCTCCACCTGCTCCCTCCTTCCTCCATCCACCTGCAAATCCCAATCCCAGCTCCCAGCTCAGGCACCAACCGACCGGGTTGGGCCCCACCACAGCACACAAAGGATGAGGCCAAGGCTGGAGAGCATCCCTCCGGTGGGATTCAGCGTGCAAGGTTTCCCCACCACCACCACCATCGCAGCCGGGTCTCTCGGCAGGGCTGGGGATGCGTGCGCAGGGAGGGGTCCGTGGCTCCCAGCCACCCACTCACCCCAGCCAAAAGCAGCAGCAACAACAGGTTCAAAACACAAAAATAAACGCCCTTCCCACCCTCCTTTGCTTCCCGCACCGCTGCCAGCGGAGACTCGTCCCGCTCCGGGGCCTCTGCTGCTGCACCCCGAGCTGGCATCTCAGCACCCCACAGCCGGGCTGGGACCCAGGAAGGGCAGCACCTGCCCAGCAGCATCTGGGGGACACGAGGCCCCGGTATTGGGGTCCCGAGTCACGGCATTAAGGAGGATGTAAACCCCTGGGTTTGAGGTCCTGAGTGGCAGCATCTGGGGGGGATGTAAAGCACGCAGTTTGGGGGTCCTGAGCCCCAGCATCGGGCAGGATGGCAGCCCCTGGTTTTTGGGGTCCTAAACCTCAGCATGGGGGAGATGTAAGCCCCTGAGTTTGGGATTCTGAGCTCCAGCATTGGAGGGATGCAAGATCCTGGGTTTGGGGGTCCTGCGCCCCAGCACCTGGGGGAATGCGAGCCCCCAGTCTGAGGGTTTTGAGCCCCAGCATTGGGCAGGAACAGAGTCCCTGGTTTGGGGGATGTAAACCCCCAGGTTTGGGGTCCTGAGTCCTCAGGACCAGGGATATGCAACCCTTCCTTTTTGGGGTCCTGAGCCCCAGCATCTAGGGGGGGTGCGAGCCCCCGGTTTTGGGGTCCCAAGCCTTGGCACCGGGGGGATGCAAGCCTCCAGGTCTGGGATCCCGAGTCCCAGCCTCGTGGGGCTGTGAGCCCCCGGTTTTGTGTTCCTGAGCCTCGGCAGCAGGAAAGCCCCCGGTGTGGGGCTCCGTCAGCCCCCAGCGTGCGGTTCCCACGGCCCCAGCGCGGGGGTCCCGAGTCCCGGCACCGGGGGGTTCCGTCTGTCCGTCCGTCCCTCCCCTCCCCCCCCGGTTCTGCGGAGCTCAGCCCTCGCCCGGATCCGGTACTCACTCCATTTTCCAGGCGGGATCGAGCCGGGCAGAGGCGAGGCGGAGCGGGGCCGGCAACCGCCGGCGTCCCGGCACTCAGGGCCCGGCGGGCGGCGGCATCCCCGGCGGGGCTGCGGGATGCGCAGGGATGTCGGGGCCGCGCCGGTGCGCCCGCCTTCCGTACAGCTCCGTCTGCCGGGCGCGGCTCGCCACTGCCGCCGCCCCTCACCCTGCCTCGGGGCTCCGCACCCCCCGCCCATCACCCGGCATCGGGGCTGGGCAATCCCCCATCCCCTTCCCCCGCTCACAGTTATCGGGGCTGGTCAACCTACCCCAGCCCCTCACCTTGTCTCAGGGCTCAGCACCCCACGCCCATCATCCGGCATCGGGGCTGGGCAACCCCCATTCGCCCATCACCCGGCATCGGGGCTGGGCAACCCCCATTAGCCCATCACCCGGCATCGGGGCTCCGCACCCCCCATTCGCCCATCACCAGGCATTGGGGCTGGGCAACCCCCACCAGCCCATCACCCGGCATCTGGGCTGGGCAACCCCCACCAGCCCATCACCCGGCATCGGGGCTGGGCAACCCCCACCCGCCCATCACCCGGCATCCGGGCTGGGCAACCCCCACCCGCCCATCACCCGGCATCGGGGCTGGGCAAACCCCACCAGCCCATCACCCGGCATCGGGGCTGGGCAACCCCCCCACGCCCATCACCAGGCATCGGGGCTCCACATCCCCCCACGCCCATCACCCGGCATCGGGGCTGGGCACCCCCTGCCCATCGTTTCCAACGCCCCTCACCCGACTTCGGAGCTCCGCAACCCCCTGCCTGCCACCCCTGCCCCTCACCCGGCCTCAGGGCTCCACATCCCCCCCCCCCCCCGCCCATCACCCAGCCTCGGGGCTCCCCCCAGGGCCACCCCATGCAGTTTCTGGGGTTCAGGGGGACCCCAAAGCTTGTCCTGGCTGTGCAGTGTCCAGAGCGCGGAGGCTGGAGGGGCTGCGGGCTCCTCACCCTGAGCAGGATGGACCCCCCCCCCCCCCCCAAATGAACCCCCCTCCTGCTACCCCGGAGTGTCCCCACCGGGGCCAAATATCACCCGCATCCACTTTCCAGGGGCCCCCCATGTGTCCCCCCAACCTCGAAGGGCGATGGAGGAGAGGGTGGGGAATTGGGGAGCGGGGCTGCGCGTCCCCCCTCGCTGTGCCTCGGTTTCCCAATCCAACAGTGGCACCGGGCAAACTGACACAGGAAGCCCTCGGCCACAGCGCGTTGGGAAATGTGCCCGCTGGGCAGGGCGAGAGCTCCGGAGATCCCAGAGTGAGCCCGGCTCTGCAGAGGGGGGTACCCCTGTCCCCCCAAAACAGCCCTTCTTGTGCCCCAAGGGGATGCAGAGCATGGGGGTCAAACTGCCCCCCTGCCCACAGCACCATCCCAGAGCCAGGGGGTCTCCAGAGCGGCTGGAGGACAACTTGGATCCAAGCACAGGCCTGGAGAGGCCAAAAGACAATTCGGACCCGAGCACATCAAAATCACAGAGGGGCCAAAAAACAATTCGGATCCAAGAACATCACAGTCCAAGAGGGGCCAAAAGACAATTTGGATCCAAGAACATCACAGTCCAAGAGGGGCCAAAAGACAATTGGGATCCAAGCACACCACAGTCCCAGAGGGGCCAAAACACAGTTCGGATCCAAGCACATCACAGTCCCAGAGGACCAAAGGACAATTCGGATCCAAGAACACCACAGTCCCCGCACAACCCCCAGCTCCAGGCTGGGACACTGCCATGTCTTGGGAGGAGTCCTGTGCTGTGGTGGGACCTTGCTGCTCCAACCTCTGCCAAGAGGAGAGAGGTTTCATCCTGCTCAGCTCAAAGCACGAGAGGAGTCAGGGCTGGCACGGGAAGATGCTTTGCTTACTCTCCTTCTCCCAGCTCATCTCCTGGGGAAGCTGCAAGGCTGCATCTCCCCCGGCTGCAGCGTTGCAGTGCCGGTGCTCCCTGCACCGCAGCAATTGCACAAGGCAGCAACAGCCAGGGAGGAGGAAGCAGGAGGGGGATACCCAGGCACCCAGGCAGCGCCTCAGTCCCAGCCCCTCAATCCCTGAGAAGTCCCAGAGGAGGTGGCAGTGGTCCACTCTGCACCAGTACGGTCACAACTGCCATGTTCATCCTCAGCCTGGGAGGCTCCATCCTGCTCCTGGCGCTCGCCCCAGCAGGTAACGGGGAAGCTGGGGCTGAGAAGGCTGAAGGGTTGGTGCCTACAACCAGGGTGGGGAAGGAAGACCCTGGGGTGAGAGAAGGAGACCCTGGAGCGGAGCACCCTGGAAAGTCTTTGCTCTGCCACGCTCAGCTTGACCACTCCCTGGCACCCCCAGTGCTGGGGTGCTTGGGATGTGCAGCCAGGAGCAAGATGGACACAAGCAAAAGCCATGCCTGAACTCTTTGGTAGCCCCTGACTACCTGCCCTCACCCATCAGGTGCCCAGGGGAGCCGGATCATCGGGGGGAAGGCAGCAGCCCCCCACTCCAGGCCTTTCATCGCCTCCATCCAGATGGACGGCCAACACGTCTGCGGGGGCTTCCTGGTGTGGCCCAAGTGGGTGATGACAGCAGCTCACTGCCTCATTCCCAGGTGAGCCACAAGCTTCACATCCTCACCCAGGACACGGCGCAGCCCCTTTCAAGCAGATATCCCCATCCCAAGGGGTTACATCTCCCTGGAGCAACCTTCATCCATGCTCCGCTCAAGCCCACCTCGCTAGCTTCCTTCTCCTCCTCTCCCATCCCTCCTCTGCCACAGGCGAAACCCCTCGGTGCGCGTGGTGCTGGGCGCCCACAGGCTGGAGGAACCCGAGGAGTCCCAGCAGGTCTTCAGCATCACCGAGTCCATCGCCCACCCGCACTACAACCCCAGTTCGGTGGACAACGATATCCGCCTGCTCAAGGTGAGAGACTCAACGCACGTTCCCAGAAGGTGGGATGCCCACAGGGAGCAGGAGGGAGGTGGGGCGCAGGAAAGAAATGGGGTGCCCCACACCTCAGTGGGTGTAGGAAGGGAGATGAGATGCCTCTCACCATGTGGGGTGCAGGAAGGGGGATTGGGCACCACACGTTCCATGGGGTGCGAAGAGATATGGTGTCCCACATCCTGCAGGGTGCAGGAGGGAAATGAGGTGCCCCATGGTTGCAGGAGGGAAGTGGGGTACCCCACAGAGTACAGGAAGGAGATGGGGTGCCCTTCATCCTTTGTGGTGCAGGAGGGAGATTGAGTACCCCACATCCTGCAGAGTGTAAGAGGAAGATGGGGTGTCCCTTGCCCCACGGGTGCAGGAAGGCGATGAGATGTCCGGCGCTCCATGGATTCAGGATGGAGATGGGATGCTCCTTGCCCCACAAAGCACAAGAGGGAGATGGGATGTCCCATGAGTGCAGGAAGGAGGTGGAGAACCCCACAAGATGCAGGAGGGAGATGGGGAGCCCTGTAGGGAGCAGGAGGGACATGAGGAGCTGAACAGACACTAGATGTCAGTGCTTCTCCGGAGAAGCAGGACAGCACCGAGGGGTGCGAGGGAGGCGGCTCAGGACATCCAACCTTGGCTCCGAGGTCCCTCCTCCCCGGGATGCTGGAGCAGACTGGGACCAGTGCAGAGGGCTGGTGTGGGAAGAGGGGGGGGAGGCAGCCCCTGAAGAGGTGTGATGGGGTGTGATGGGGTGCAGGGTGGTGGGGGTCCCCAGGCAGAAGGAGTTGGGGGGTTCTGCCCCAGCAGCGAAGCCACCCGTGTCCCTGGCTCCCACCCAGCTGAACAGGGTGTGATGGGGTGCAGGGTGGTGGGGGTCCCCAGGCAGAAGGAGTTGGGGGGTTCTGCCCCAGCATTGAAGCCACCCGTGTCCCTGGCTCCCACTCAGCTGAACAGGGTGTGATGGGGTGCAGGGTGGTGGGGGTCCCCAGGCAGAAGGAGTTGGGGGGTTCCGCCCCAGCATTGAAGCCACCCATGTCCCTGGCTCCCACCCAGCTGAACAGGGTGTGATGGGGTGCAGGGTGGTGGGGGTCCCCAGGCAGAAGGAGTTGGGGAGTTCTGCCCCAGCATTGAAGCCACCCGTGTCCCTGGCTCCCACTCAGCTGAACAGGGTGTGATGGGGTGCAGGGTGGTGGGGGTCCCCAGGCAGAAGGAGTTGGGGGGTTCCGCCCCAGCAGCAAAGCCACCCGTGTCCCTGGCTCCCACCCAGCTGAACAGGTCGGCCACGCTGAACGAGTACGTGAAGCGAATCCGCCTGCCCCCACCGCACATCGACCTCAAGCCCGGTACCCTCTGCTATGTGATGGGTTGGGGGGACACCTCCAACTACGGTGATCGGCCCACCGAGTTGATGGAAACCGGTACCACCATCGTCAAGCGGAGCCTCTGCCGAACGCTGTGGAGGGGCAAAGTCTCAGCCAACATGATGTGTGGGGCCAGCCGCAACACCACGCTGCAGGGCGTCTGCGCCGTGAGTGCCATCCCGGCCCCCATTCCCTTCATGGACTCAGAGGATGCTTTGGGTTGGACAGGACATTTACAGGTCATCCAGTCCAACCTCCACCCGGTCACCCCCTCCAGGAGACCCCCTAAGTCTTCCTCTCACCCCTTTGCTTCACAGGGTGATTCCGGGGGTCCCCTGATCTTCAAGGGAAAGGTTTACGGCATCGTCTCGTTCTCTGGGGAGAGATGTGGAGATCGCCGGCACCCCGACATCTACACCAAGATCTCCAACTACATCGACTGGGTGCATCGCACCATACGAGGGCATCGCCGTCAGAAGGGGCAGCCGAAGCCCCAGCTGGGGGTGGGAGGGGGTCCTGGGGGCAGATGGGCTGTGGGGAGGGGGACCAAAGGGTCTTGGCTGCCTGGAGGCTCCCAGGAAGGGAGAAAAGGGCCAGAACCCCCAAATCCTCCCTGCTCCTGGGGGTTTGGGAGCTGATGCTCAGGGCTCCTCAACTCAGGGTGAGGGGGGAGAGTGACTCTACATCTTGAGGAGGGGAGATACCTCCCTGCAGGCTGTACGAGAAGCCTCAGAACCTCACTCAAGCTGTTGCAGCAGCAGCATTTTCCTTCCTCAATAAAACCTTCTTCTCAGACCTCTGTTGGTTCACCTTCCTTCTACCCACTCTGCTCCCCCAGCCCTGGGACCGGCAGCAGCCCCAGGGATGCTCGCCCACCCCCTTCAGTCCACCACCACCCTGATCCTGCCCCAAGGATGCGATGGGGAGAACAAGAAGAAGCCCAGGCCCACCTGCCCAGGGAGTCAGAGGTCCTGGGATGGGGTCTGAGCCCCCTTTAACCTCTACCGGCTGAGTCGGGAGGGTCCAATCCTTAAACCTGCATTGCCCAAGTGGCTGCTGCCCATCACAATGAGGGCTATTTTTTCCCAGCTTCCTCATCTCCTGTCCTTCCTTTTCTCTTCTCTTTTCCTTCCATGGCTGTCCCACTGCTCCTGTTCCTGTTTGGTCTCCAGTTGGACCCCAGCCCTCGTCTGGGTTGAGGTGATGGAGTAAGGGATGCAGGAGGAAGGAGGGAAGCACCAGCCACCACTCAGGACCAGACCAGGATCTGCACCCAGGTTCTGCCACCCCAAATGAGCACCTCCAGCACCGCTGGAGCTGCCTTCCCGCCGGGGTGGGGCTCCCCATCCCGTCTCATCCCACCCTGTCTCATCCCATCCTGTCTCGTCTTGTCCCATCCCACACCACACCCTCCCTACCGTGCTACGGGACCCCCCAAACAGGGGGAACCACAGACACCTCCTGTGGGCAGATGGGCTCCCAACCACCCTGTTGTGCTGACAGAGCCCACGGGGACCCCGGCGAGAGCCTCACCCACCTCCTCAGTGTGATGGGTGCACGGATGGGTGCTCATCCCGATGGGATTTGGGTGGCCACAGGGGCCAGGAGTTGCCCACGCCGATGTACATGTGCTGAGTTGCTGCTGGGTCTCAGCTGAGACACACACACACACACACACACGCCGTGCGGCTTTGCCCGGCGGCGGCACGGCCGTCTCCAGGGACAGACACAGACATTCCCTGCTCTTGGTTGTTTGTTTTATCTGCAAATTGCTGGCACGCTGCGGCCGTGGGGTGCAGCTGCCCTCCTCTCCCAGGGGTCCCACAGGATGCTGCAGCGACCGCAGCATCCGGCACGGGCCAGCTCGCCGCCCGCTGGGGCTCTCCTGGGGAGGATGAAGTCCAGGGCTAGGCCAGCATCCCAAGAGCTCCCCAAAAAGCATTCCCACCTCTGCATTCTCCGTTATTCCCACACTGAGGACCCCATGGACTTGGGCAACCCCTCCTTGCAGCAACGCTGCCCCATTCCCTCCAGTTGCAACCCCAGATCCCCACTGCAGGGCTTGGCGTGAGATCAGGGGGACACAGCCATGGGCATCGGTGGCTTTGGGGACAACAGGGGACAATCAGCATCATACAGATCCCTGCCAGGCACCGAGGAAGCCCCAAATTCCCGTTGGCTCTTGGCAGCGCCGGTGTGGGGCAGAGCCCCCCAGGATGCCAGGGTAGGGCTCCCAGCCCCAGGGCTTCTATCAGCTGCCAGGAAACCTGGAGAGCCCACGCCTGTCCCAGCTTGTCCCAGACCACCCAAAAACCGGTGGGAAGGAAGGAGGGGCCTGACTCAGGGCTGTGTTTTGGAAGCCAAAACTCTCCTGCTCATCGGTGGGAGCTGACGTCGTTGCCACAGCCCGTGCCCACGGCGTGGGGCTGCACGCCAGACGCTTTGGGGGCCAAACCCTGCGGCCGGGGGCAGGTGGAGGATGATGAGCTGCCTCGGGGACGAAGACGCTGTGGGCGGGCTGGAGAGAAAGACGGGTCACGCACCACCACGTGCTGCAAACGCTGGCGCCAGGGAAAGTCCTGGGCAGCGTTTGGGCAGCTTCTTTACACTCATCCCCAAAAGTGGGGCATGAGGGGCTTTACTGAGGGGAGGGGATTAAAGAGGGGCTGCAGGAGAGTCTGCCCTGGGGTGAGATGTGCCAGTGCCCAGTTGGGTTCAGCTCAGCTCCGACTCGCACAAGATGCCTGAGTTCAAGCTGGCATGAGCGGCAAGCTGGCATCTTCTCCTGGAAATGCCTGCGGACCCCGTGCCCCAGCAGCCTGGGCTGCTCCCAAAGCAGTTTTGGCTGTAGCACCCAGCTGGGGTGCTGGGCTCTGGGTGGGGGTACCTACAGCAGCACAGGGCTCAAGGGACTTGGAGCGACGGTTGTGTCCCCCCCCCGGTCAAGGCTGCCACGGTCCATGATGCTCAGCATCCTCCTGGACCACTGGAAGGGCTGAGGGAGTCAAGTGCCATTCAGGAGCGATGATTTCATTCCCCATCACTGCTTTGTGGTGCCTCAGTTTCCCCTCTGTATGCCCCCCCTCCAAATCCAGAGGGAGTTTGAAGGGATCCGTTGGAGCCAGCCTGGCTCTGGGAGCTCTCTGCTGCTGTAGGGGCTGTTCCGGAGCTCATCCACATGGCAAATCCTGGGAATGAGCCAGAAAGGGCTCGACCCATGCAGGGCTTAGTGGGGACCAGGGGCTGTGCCGTGCACAGAGGATGTGGGCAAGGGGGGAAGCGGCAGCGGGTCCTGTTGAGCTTGGAGCGCTGCAGGCTCTGGCACCGGCGAAGCCGCGCACATCAGGACCCAATTAATGGCAGGAATTGTTTTGTGAAATACCAAACCCTCGTGGCACGGCTCAATATTGGGAACAGATTTATCTTTGTTGCTGGTTGCTCGTCCTCACTCTCCCCTTTCCTCCCACTGCAGAAAGTGATCTTGGATGGGATGGAAAAACCTCAACGCTTGCCTTGACCCCCAGTAAGGGGGTGAGCAGCGATGCTGTGGGTGGCGCAGCCCCACGGGAAACAGCCCCAGGGATGCAGTCGCCTCTCACCACCCCAGAACCTGGGTTGAGGCAATCCCAAGCACAGCTACAGGCTGGGTGGAGAATGGATTGGGAGCAGCCCTGCAGGGAAGGAATTGGGGTACCGGGGGAGGAGAAGCTCAACATGAGTCGACAATGGGTCCTCACAGCCCAAAAACCAACCGTGTCCTGGGCTGCATCCAGAGCAGAGGGACCAGCAGGGAGGGAGGGGTGAGACCCACCTGGAGCCCTGTGTGCAGTTCTGGAGTCCTCAGCACAGGGAGGACATGGAGCTGTTGGAGCCAGTCCAGAGGAGGCCACGGAGATGATCCGAGGGCTGGAGAACCTCCTGTAGGAGGACAGGCTGAGAGAGTTGGGGTTGTTCAGCCTGGAGAGGAGAAGGCTGTGGGGAGATCTTAGAGCAGCTTCCAGTGCTGAAAGGGGCTCCAGGAAAGCTGGGGAGGGGCTCTGGATCAGGGAGGGCAGGGAGAGGACGAGGGGGAACAGTTTTCAGCTGCAAGAGGGGAGATTGAGATGAGACCTTAGGAAGAAATGTTTTGCTGTGAGGGTGGGGAGGCCCTGGCCCAGGTTGCCCAGAGCAGTGGTGGCTGCCCCATCCCTGGAGGTGTTCCAGGCCAGGTTGGATGGGGCTTGGAGCCCCTGATCCAGCGGGAGGTGTCCCTGCCCATGGCAGAGGGTGGAACTGGATGGACTTTAAGGTCCTTTCCAACGCAAACCACTCTGTGATTCTATGAACCTGCTGAACAAAACTGGACCCACGGCTTTGTTTGTTCTTTTTTTTTAATTATAATCCAAACTGTAACACAGCCATAAAATGCCCCTAACGATACCGAGTAGGAGATGTACGTGTTCCCATAGCGTCTGCCTCAAAAATCAGAACGCAACCATACAAAAATAGAAAATAGGGTATTTTTATATATATATATATATATAATATATATGATATATTTATATAAAGGCAATAGCTTCTCAGTGTCAGAGATGTTATGGTATTTACACAGGTGACAACACACAAAATGAGAGAAGAAATACAAATAAATACAGATGGTGTCGAGAGAGCAGGGGGTGCAGGAGGTGGGGGCAGCTTGGGGGTCTCCAGGATGCGGGCAGCGCTGTCACCCCCCTCCTGTCCCCCTGTGCCAAGCCGGGCTCCCCACAGCCACCCAGGCGGCTCTGCAGTGGGATCGGGAGCTGAGCATCATCCCAGAGCACCGCACGGGTGATGGAGGTTGCAGACCCCCCTCTGCCCCAGCTGCTCCCAAAGCGGTTTGGGCTGTGGGCGCTGGGATTTGGGGTGGGGGCACCTGCAGGGCTCAGGGGGCGATGGGATGAAGGTTGTGCCCCCCTTTAGCGCTGGAGGTCAGTGGGCAGCGCTGCTCAGCTGCTGTTACCCCAGCCCTGCGGGTGCCGGAGTCCCCTCTGAGGATGGGTGGGAGCCTGGTCTGAATGTTTTAATCCGTTTTAACATAGAGATGCTAAAACTTCAGGAAAAAAAAGTAACGTACATATATATATGCATATACATATATATATATAAATATATATCTATCTCCCGTCTGATACGGCGCTGTGTTGCCTTCCCTGACGTTGGCAGCTTGGGGCTGAGCCCCTCCGGGAGAGCCGAAAGCACAGATTCCCTTTAGACCTCGAGATCCCGGCCAGAAATGTCAGCAGAGTACCAAGAATTCCATCCAAAAATAAATAGCCCAGGGCTGGCGGCCAAGGACACATTGGGGGCCCCATGGCACGGCAGTGCCCTCTCTACACCGTACGACTGCCGGGAGCGGGCGCCGACCGGCAAAGAGATGTGCCACGCACCGGATCGTGCCCAGCATGGCTTGGCATCGCTCCGGATTGGGAGCACCCTCCCCTTGCTCCCCGGTCGGCAGGAGCGAGAATCGAGCCCCCCTGCGACTGCATAACATACACAGGTATAAATAAGGATCTTTTTATCTTAATAAATATCAGGTATATGGTTTGTACAATATACACATAATGCCCCTGTCTCCTGGGTCCGACCTTGCGGCGAGGGAGGATTCACACGTAATTCGCTTCCGCGTTGTCCGTCTCCGGGGAGAATTTTGTCGCAGCTGGAAATGGAACAGAGGGGAAGCGATGAGAAAGGGTGTAAGGGGTGGCCAGGATCCCAGCCTGCTTCCCTCGGGACACTCACCCGAGCAGCTCCCGTAGTGGCGCACGCCGATGGAACGCCCGCGGTGGCAGGTGGCCCGTCGGAGGTGGCACGCCGAGGGGTAGGTGACGTTGTTGTTGCCGCAGAGGGCATGGTCCAGGCTGGTGGGTTCAGGGCAGGGAGCCGTCCGGCACATCACGCAGTGGGCGCTGCCGGTCTGGTCCACCACGCAGGTGTGGGTGCCGGGGCACACCACGCTGGAGCAGGACTCTGCGGGTGAGCACACGTAGCCGTGGTGGAACCTTGTGAGTTGGTTGTTGTCCTCCTCCCACAGCTCCTATCCACCTCCCATGGCTTCTGTCCTCCTCCCACAGCTCCTATCCACCTCCCATGGCTTCTGTCCTCCTCCCACAGCTCCTATCCACCTCCCATAGCTTCTGTCCTCCTCCCACGGCGCCTGTCCTCCTGCCACGGCTCCCGTCCTCCTGCCACGGCTCCTGTCCTCCTGCCACAGCTCTTCCAACCGAGGCAGGCAGTGGGAATCATCTCAGGGAACCCTGGGCAGCTTGGACCCCCTCCCACCCTTACCTACTGGGGGACAGAGTGGAGCTGGAGGGTCCCAAGCTCTGCCATCACTGTCGTTCCCAAGGATAGGAGCTGGCAGGGACCAATAATGGCTCTAAATTGGAGAGGGGCAGATTTAAACTAGACATAAGGAGGAATTTCTTCACAATGAGGGTTTGGAGGCCTTGGTTGCCCAGGGATGTTGTGGCTGCCCCATCCCTGGAGGTGTCCAAGGCCATGTTGGATGGGGCTTGGAGCCCCTGATCCAGTGGGATCCATAGCAGCGAGGGTGGAATTAGATGATCTTTAAGGTCCCTTCCAACCCAAACCATTCTGTGACTCTTTGATTCCACGCTATTCCCATGCGAGGGACCCGCGTGGCCCCACAACTGTTAGGCACAGCCCCAGCCGCAGCCTCGCCACGCGGGAGGAGCTGACATCCAGCTGCAGAGCCTGAGCGCGTGGGGCTGAGCCCAGCTTGGCGCAGCGGGACCCGCTCAGGGCAAGCAGCCCCACGCAGGTGCCTTGGCAAAGGGGAACAGCAGCCGCTCCGGCCAGGCTGGCAACCGCTGCACCGCACGCCCCGGCGAGAGGGGAAGGGCAGGGTCACCCTGGACCCGGTCCAGCCCATGTGAGCCAGCACGGACAGGATTGGGCTCTGCAGTGAGCTCTGCTGGGCTAGCGCAGAGCTGGGGGCTCGTAGATCATCCCCCCTCCCATCCTGCAGCAAAACCTTAGCATCAGCACCTCCTGCCAGCTCTGCAGCCCCTCCGCCCCGGCACAACCCCGCAGCATCGGGGTTCACAGAGCTCCCCGGACACCATAAACACTTTGCAAAGCCGTTCCTCCGCCTTCCTCTCTTTCTCTGCCGGCTTGGAAGGAGATTTGGCATCTGCAACTCCCAGCTCACAACTCCCATTTCTTGCCCCACATCTCCCTGCGCAGGCCAGAGGTTGACAGGCAAAGCATTTCAGAGAGGAGGGCTGGCAAAAATAACCATAATAATTCTGACAGTTCTTGGCAGGGCGAGGAGGATTGCTGCTCTCTCTAACAAAACAACAAAAAAAGGGGCTTGAGGTTTGGAAGTGACATTTTATGGACTGTTATTCCTCGGCCCATGGTGAGGTTAAACCCTCTTTGCACTGACGGGGTATGGTGGCATCACAAGTGGCTCCGCTGCCACGTGGGGCTTGGTGCCGTATCCCTGCTGGGGTGGCCGAGGCAGGCGGTGGGTACCAGCCAGCGGGTGCCAGCTCAGAGACGCTCCAGTCGGCTGTGGGCAGCACAGCAAGGGTGATGCCAAGGGACCCAGGACCACTGGTGCCCATCAATGCCAAACCGGCTGCAGAAGCCCCAGACACAGAGCCCCATCTGCTCTCGGTGGAGCCCTATGCTGTCACAGCCCTTTCCAGGCACGGCCAGGACCACGCGCCCATTCCAAACCCCCCATCCCATGCTGGTGGAGCTACCAGCCTTGGGGATGATAGGAGCAACCAGTTCTTGGGGCAGGATGGCTCCTCCCCAGGACACATGGCAGGTGATGAACACCCAAGAGGAAGGGGCAAGGATGTGCCTGGATGTGTTAGCACAACGCCGCAGGGAGACCCTTCCTCTCTACACCAGAGCAGCTCGTGATGTGCCAGAACTGATGAGCCCTGCCTTGCCCTTGATCTCTTTGCACGTGGACACAGCTCCCACACGCAGCTGGGACACGAGAGCCACAGGGGATGTGATGGGGACAGGATGGGGACACCACCAGACCTACTTTTGCATTTGCCCTGGTACATCACTTCGAGGTCGGGGTGGTCTCTGCACTTGGCCGTCAGCAGGTCGCACTCGTCTCGGTAGGTGTAGCCATCGGAGCCGCAGACCTGCAGCTTGCGGGGCAGGCTGGAGCAGTCGGGGGCACAGGCGCATTGGGGACGCCCGTGCTTCATCTTGCAGACCTTGTCGGGGCCGCACACCACCCCCTCACAGCTCTCTGAGAACAGAAGAGGAGAAGAACATCAGCATGTGGCACCCACCAAGGAAGGATAGACCCTGCCCGGGCTGGCTGGAACCAACCAGGATGGGGCCAGCATCAGCCCTCGGGGTCCCAAATCCCTCCCAGGGTCCCAAATCCCTCCCAGGGTCCCAACACACACGCTGATGCCGTGCTTCTCCAAGCAGCATCTGGATCTGCTCAGCTCCGCCAAGGAGCAGGTCGTTGGCTGGAGCTCCGCACGATCATCCAGCGCTCGCCCCAGCCCTCTGCTCCACACCAGCTAACTCATTTCTATGGATTTATTTTTTGGAAAGAGACATTTCTTTTCCTTGTGCAATGGAAAAATCTATCTCTGCAAGGCCCCAGCTCCTCCAGAAGGAACTGAGCTTCACAAGTAAGTCTGGGCAATCGGGAACGCCGCTTCCACCAGACAATGCCCAGCCCTGTTTTTTGCTTCGGGCCTCCGTGACTTGAACACAAGAGCGAGATGCAGCAGCGAGTGCCGAGCCCCAGACAGGCGGCTGCTTTGTCCCCAGGGTCACCACCCGGCCAGCACGAGGGCCGGGTTCCGAGGGTCCCTCCATCTGCCAACAGGGATGGAGAGGGGCCACCAGCTCCAAGCAGGGGCTCCTCCTGGATGCCGGTGCCTCCGTGGGGAGAGGCGAGGGGTCAGCCTTGGACTGGGGGCTTTGGTTGGGGCAGCTGGAAGCTCCTTGTCCCCTCCCAATGCGCAAAGGGATCCTTCACTCCTGAGCTCCCCAAGACACAGGTGGTGGTGGGAATTTGTAGAATCGTAGAATAGTTTGGATCGGAAGGGACCTCAAAGCCCATCCAGTTGCACCCCTTGCCATGGGCAGGGACGCATCCCGCTGGATCAGGTTGCTCAGAGCTGGAAGGGCTGCATCTGGGTGCAGGGAAATGCCTCCATCCGCACCCAGAGGGAGGAAGGCAGGGCAGCACCCAGAAACCTTCCGAGACGGGGAATCACCTCCGTGCAGGAGGGATTCCCGCAGACAGGGTGTGTGCTGGGACCTGTTGGGAGGTATAGAGGGGGATTTCCCTGCTGGAAAGGGGTCACTTTGGGAGACAGAGGGGGTGGGGGGAAGGAAGAGGAAGGGAAAATTCCCAGCCTGCTTCGCCTGGCTCTCCTAAGGGGAAATTCCCTGGTGGGAGACACAGTTTCCTAGTTCGCTCCCCTCCCTAATTTCCATAGCTGGGGCCTGTCCAAGGGAAGGGGAGAGAAGCAGGCTGAACTCTGGCGGCACTGAAAACCACAGAGATGAGACCCTGGGACAGAGGAGCATAACCTACGCCCCAGGGCTGCCGGAGCACGTGGGACTCTCGCTGTCCTCTGCTCCGGGATGCTGCCCCCGGCACAGCAGAATCCGGCCATCCAGACCATCTCAGCAAGGGAGGGAGGCAGCCTATGACCCCAACCACGCATCTCGACTCTCTCCCCTGCTCTGTGTCCCCAGTGGGGACACTGTGTACCCAGCAGCTGGAGCCAGGAATTCCAATTCCCCACCAGAGACCCATTGCGGAGCCCCCCGGGTCCAGCCAGCACCTTCCCGCGGAGCTCCGCCGCCCCGGTTTGCTGGCGCAGGGTTAGTGGCTGCAGCCCGCTTTATCCTGGAGTAACCTCTCCTGGCCCCGTGAGCCCAGGGAGCAGGAGCACAGCTCGTCTCATCCGCCCTTTTCCAAGGCCTCTGGATCGCTGGAGCCCGGTGGGGAGCAGCACCAGCTCCATCTGGATGGGATAGGCAGGGGCTTTCTGAAGGGTGGGGAGTTGCGGTTTACGTGCTGGCCAGGCTCTCGGGCAGTTGCAGCGAAGGTCCTGCTCCCAAACCCTGGTGACCCCCAGTCTGTGGCCATTGGTAGACCCTCGTGCCCCCCAGTCTCCCTGCAGAGAAGGGCAGGACCATTCCATGGGAGGAAGGCTGCCCGTCCTCATCACCCTCTGCCCTGGGCATGGGGAGAGCTGCGCTCCCCAATCAGCCCTTGGAGAGGGTCTTGGTGCCCCTGGAACCTGCAGAGTGGGATCAGCCTTTCCAGCTTCCGTGTAGCCAAGCCCATGGTGGGCAATAAGGCAGAGAACCACGGCTAGGATCTCACTCAGCCTTCAGCTGGAGCAGGATGCAACCCGAAGCCTTGCCAGGAAGGAGCTGAGGAGCAGCTGGGGTGCAGAAGCAATTTTGTCGAGAACCCTTTCTTCCTCCCCCTTAAGCAAATAACATGACCTTCCAAAGACCTGCTCCTGCCTACTGTGGTCAGCAGGTCCTCAAGCATGTTCTCACACGGCCACGCAAGTGCGACTGGGGGATCCGCGCCTCCGGCGCACGCCAAAACATCTGGCAGGGCTGGAACTCACAGCTGGAGAGTTTCCACTTCTGGAACTGCCCGTTACATAAAGCCATTTCACACACACGCTTGGGAGGAGGAAGGGGGAGCAGAGGGGAAGAAATAGATCTCTTTTTTCCCTTCAAAAAAAACCTTCAGATGTTTCCCTCTGAGCAGACCTGGCGAGGGCAGGGGCAGGAGGTTCCAGCCACAGCAGAGTTAATCTAGGAATTGGGAGCCCCAGAGCTGCTCCTTGCACTCAGGTTGCCCAGCCAAGACCCACATCACGCATCCCACTCCACGGGGGAAGAACAAAAATGCACAAAACGAGAGCTGCCTGGGGATGGAGGCTGTCCTGGGAGCCCTGACCTCATGGAAGCATCCATCCCAGAGCTGCAGCAGCAGGAGCACAGGGTCAATGGTCCCTGGAGACCCTTGTCCTGGAGAATCCTGCCTGGTGAGGGGCAGCACAACCCCGTTGCTGCAGCTTCACCAGGAGCTGTGGGCTCTGAGCATCCCCCCAGGGCTCCGAGCATCCCCCCGCAGGGCTCCGAGCATCCCCCCTAGGGCTCCGAGCATCCCCCTCAGGGCTCCGAGCATCCCCCCAGCACTCCGAGCATCCCCCCAGCACTCCGAGCATCCCCCCAGCGCTCTGAGCATCCCCCCCCAGGGCTCCGAGCATCCCCCCCCAGGGCTCCGAGCATCCCTCCCAGGGCTCCGAGCATCCCCCCCAGGGCTCTGAGCATCCCTCCCAGGGCTCCGAGCATCCCCCCCCAGGGCTCTGAGCATCCCCCCAGCGCTCCGAGCATCCCTCTCAGGGCTCTGAGCATCCCCCCAGCACTCCGAGCATCCCTCCCAGGGCTCCGAGCATCCCTCCCAGGGCTCCGAGCATCCCCCCAGCACTCCGAGCATCCCCCCGCAGGGCTCCGAGCATCCCCCCAGGGCTCCGAGCATCCCTCCCAGGGCTCCGAGCATCCTCCCTGCCCCAGCCCAGCTCACCTTTGCAGGGGTGGCAGGTCACCAACCCCAAGAAGCCCAGCAGGCTGATCTTGTTGCCTGGGTAGGTGTAATTAGACCAGGCCACGTCCACGTTGCCGTTGGCACAGCATTCCTCCCACGTCACACCCGTCTTCAGGATCATGGTGCACTTGCCCTCCTTCCCCTGCTGCAGCCAGCAGATCCCACCTGCAGAGAGGCCAAAAAGGGTGAGGGGTCCTTGTGCCACCGCAGTAAGACCCCACAGAGGTGTGGGGATGGCATCAGTGCATCAGTTGGAGAACCTCAGGAGGCTCCACGCTGGCTCCCACCTCTCCTGTGGCCCAGAGGTTGTCTTGGAGCAGGCATCTAGCCCCCAGCTCTGCGCCCTCACCGCAATCCCAACACAATTTGATGTGTCCGATTGCTTATTCTTTCACTACAGCCCCGTGTCCCAAGTTTCCCCGCGCTACAAAGCTTCCCAGGAGCCACGGACCACGGCTGGGGCAGCCCAGTTTCTCTGGCAATAGGAACCAAAGCCAGTACTGGGACCGCACAGGGATGCGCCGGTTATCCCGGCGCTCACAAATGATGCTCTAGGAGATGCTCAGTTGGTGAGCCAGGATGGGAGCCCGCAGTTTACCCTCTTGCCCGGCTTTCGCTGCCGGCACCATTGTCCAACTCCTGCTGGACCTCCTGCCTCCCCACCTCACCACAGGGACACCCAAAGCGTTGTCGATGGTGCCAGTGGCGCGAGGGCTGGGTCGCCACGTGCTCCAGCAGCCCCACGGAGGGATGGGGACCTTCCCAACACCCATGGCCTTTGTGAGAAGCAAGTTGAGTCAAAAGCCTGTTTGTTCCTTAACCCCACGAGCGAATCAGTTCTAGTTCTTTTCTTGTGAGTGATTCCTTTGCAATTTCCGCCCCTGCAAACCAGCCTCTTCTGACGCTTATTTGGGTTTCTGCTCTCGTTAGCTGCGTTTGAGGTTTGTTAAACGGCTAAAGATGTGAGGGAGGGGTGGGGGAAGGGACGGAACTTCCCACTGCCAGGATAGAGTCGCTCCCCTCCACAGAAGGGATTCACTTTGCCCCAAAGCAGAGCCAGCACCTGCCTCGGACCCCAGGTGCTCATCCATCTCCTCTCAATCCATTCAATTTTGGGGCTCCTGGACTGGCTGCGGCCACCAATAGCTCCTTGGGGCAACCATTGATGGAGCAAACCCTCTGGCTGCGGGCACCTCTGGAAGAATCATCCACACCAACACAGCTCTGCCACGGAGCTTTATCCCCCATGGATGTGTTTAATCGCTTTTTCAAGCCCCTTTTTTCCTTTAAAACCCCTGCGTGGCCCGAGTTTCCCCGTGGTACCAAGCGTCCCCGGAGCCACGGACCGCGCTCGCCCCACAAGCGCTGCCCATGGGCACAACCCCATGGAGTAATCCCAGCCATAAGGAGAGGGGTCCACACTCCTTTGCCCACACGTCCGGACTCGGGGCGCGCCCAAGGATGCCCACAAGGGATGCGCCTCTATGCAGGGGGGCTCAAAGCCCACCCACCCTGTGAGCAGAGGCAAGAGGGGAGCAGCACGGGGTCTCAGGGCACCCCATCCCTGACATCCCAACTTCCAGCAAGGCTGGAAGACCCCAACGCTGGTGAGGAGAACGCAGCGTGTGTCCCTTCCTGAATAGATCCTGAATAGATCTTCCAGCAGATCTATTCGACCCAGCAGAGATCCCATGAGGTCTGGCGATGCCAACAACAATCCCGGGGGCTGCAGGAGCATGAGGGGCTTCACAGGAGCCTCCTTGTTCCTCCAGGCATCCTGACCTGCCTCTATCCAGGGAATGCAGCGCCTGCCTACGCTAGAAGGGAGCGATGGAGACGGATGGGACCGTGTAAGGGGAAAGACGGAAACTCCAGCGCCGCTGCGGGAGAGCTGATGTTGGCAGGAGCAGCCAACACTCCACAGCATTTAGAGGGGGCTGCTGGAGCTCTGGATCAGGGTTCCAGTGCTGGGATGGATTCCCTGCAAGGAAACAGCTACCAAAGAGCCTGGACACCTCCCAAGCGCCCACACGAGCTGCCAGCACCATCAGCTGAACCGGGAGGGGTTCGAGCTGCAAACTCCACACCCAGATCACGAACCAGCCACTGATCCCAGTTCTTCCTACCCAGCTCTCAAAGCTCCGGAGCACAAGCTCTCATGCTCCTCAGCCTGGAAAAAAAAAAGGGATCCCCTTCTGGGAAGCCATGGTGGGGTGGCTGGTGGGGCTGGCCAGATCCTAGTTGCCCCATCCCAGGGCCTACAGGGGTGTGGGATGCCAGGGTCAGCAGTGCCACAGGAGATGTTGGCAGTGGGACCACGCAGGACCCTGGGCGCTTACTCCAGCTGTGGTGGCAGCCCCAGGTCCAAACCTGGTGGAAGTGTCTGTCTCCAGGAAGACATTGAGGGACAGGAGCCACTGGAAGGGCACCACCACGTATGGATGGAGGCAGCTGCTTCCATGGAAGGAGAGCTGAGGAACTGGGACCGCTGGAGGGGCACCACTGGACCCCAAGCTTGGTGGAGGCAGCTGCCTCGAGGAAGGGACAACTGGGGGACAGGGACCGCCACGGTGGCACCACTGGGCATTGGGCACTTCCCGGTGAAACAGGTTTCTGCCACCACGAGCCCAGCCCCACGCCCTGCGCCCACCGCGGAGGTGACCCTCAGACAGGGTGGGTGGCACCGGCATCCGAGCAGGGGGAACAGCCCGGTAACGGCACCGGGATCCCCTTCCCGAGCATTTCCCAGTGGCACCGGGATGGGATGGAGAATAGCGGGTCCTGAGCAGAGAGGAGCGGCTTGATAACGGCACCGGGATGGGGCTGAAGAGGGGGTGATAGCAGCCCCCATGGGGGTCAACAGCTCGGTGATGGCATTGGCACCCCGGGAACCCCTGCCCAAGCACCTGCCGGTGGCACTGGGATAGGACAGAGCGTGGAATACCGGGTCCCAATCAGAGGGAATCTGGTAACGGCACCAGGATGAAATGGGGTTGACAGCAGCCCCCGGACGGGGTGCACAGCCCGGTAACGGCAGTGGGACCCCAGGATCCCCCTGCCTGAGCACCCACCAGTGGCACCGGCATGGGATGGGGTGGCAATACCGGATCACGGGATGGGGGAAGCAGCCCGGTAACGCACCGGGATGTAGGGATCCCCTGCCTGAGCACCTGCAGGTGCCACCGGGATGGGATAAGGGTGGGATACCGGGCTCCGGGCCGGGGCGGGGGCTGCTCGGTAATGACACCGGGACCCCATGTCCGAGCACGGTGCCACCGGGACGGGGAATATCGGGTCCCGAGCATCTGCCAGTGCCACCGGGATGGGGCATACTGGATCCTCAGCATCTGCTGATGCCACCAGGACGGGGCATACCGGATCCCGAGCATCTGCCGGTGCCACCGGGACGGGGAATATCGGATCCCGAGCATCTGCCGGTGCCACCGGGATGGGGCATACCGGATCCCGAGCATCTGCCGGTGCCACCGGGACGGGGAATATCGGATCCCGAGCATCTGCCGGTGCCACCGGGACAGGGAATACCGTGTCCTGAGCATCTGCCGGTGCCACCGGGACGGGGAATACCGGATCCCGAGCAGGGAGGAGCAGCCCGGTAACGGCACCAGGCCAGGATGGGGCTGAAAGGGGGCGGTGATAGCAACCCCCCGGCGGGGGTGAGCAGCCCGGTAACGGCCTCGGGATCAAGGGATCCCCCTACCCGAGCACCTGCCGGTGCCACCGGGACGGGGCGGCGAAGGGAGAGGACGAGGGCATCCCCGGTTCCCCCGGGCGGCTCTTACCGTGCGCTGCGGCGGCGGCGGCGGCGGCGACGGGGCTGCAGAGGGCGAGCAGACAGAACGCCAGCCGCAGCGGCATGGCCGGGATGGGACGGGATGGGATAGGATGGGATGGGACGGGATGGGACGGGACGGGATGGGATGGGGCTGCTGCTGCCTGCGCGGCGGCGGCGGCGCCCGCGGCGCTATAAAGCGGCGGGAGGCGTGAATCACCGGGCGGGGCCGGGCGGGGAGAGGGGGGCACGGGGGGGCGGGGGGACAGGGGTGTAAAGTGGGGTGCAAGGGGGTAAAGTGGGGGGCAAGGAGGGGAAAAGAGTGAAAAGAGGGTGTAAACTGGGGTGCAAGGGTGTAAATTGAGGTGCAAGGGGGGAAAAGAGTGAAATGAGAGTGTAAAGTGGGGTGCAAGGGGTGAGGGTGTAAATTAGGGTGCAAGAGGGGGAGAAGCAGGGGGCGAGGGTGTAAACTGAGGTGCAAGGGTGTAAACTGGGGTTCAAGGCAGGGAAAAGAGTGAAATGAGGGTGTAAACTGGGGTGCAAGGGGGGGAAAAGAGTGAAATGGGGGTGTAAAGTGGGGTGCAAGGGGTGAGGGTGTAAATTAGGGTGCAAGAGGGGGAGAAGCAGGGGGTGAGGGTGTAAACTGAGGTGCAAGGGTGTAAACTGGATTGCAAGGCAGGGAAAAGAGTGAAATGAGAGTGTAAACTGGGGTGCAAGGGGGGATGTGCAAGGGGTGAGGGTGTAAATTGTGGTGCAAGAGGGGGAGAAGCAGAGGGTGAGGGTCTAAACTGAGGTGCAAAGGTGTAAACTGGGGTGCAAGTCAGGGAAAAGAGTGAAATGAGGGTATAAACTGGAGTGCAAGGGGTGAGGGTGTAAATTGGGGGGCAAGGGTGTAAACTGGGGTGCAAGGGGTGGAAAAGATTGAAATGAGGGTATAAACTGGAGTGCAAGGGGGGAATGTGCAGGGGGTGAGGGTGTAAACTGGAGGTGCAAGGGGTGAGGGTGTAAATTAGGGTGCAAGAGGGAGAGAAGCACGGGGTGAGGGTCTAAACTGAGGTGCAAAGGTGTGAACTGGAGTGCAAGGCAGGGAAAAGAGTGAAATGAGGGTGTAAATTGGGGTGCAAGAGGGGGATGCACAGGGAGTGAAGGTTTAAGCTGGAGTGCAAGGGGTGAGGGTATAAATTGGGGTGCAAGATGGGGAGAAGCAGGGGGTGAGAGTGTGAACTGGGGTGCAAGGGGGGAAAGTGTCGAAATGAGGGTATAAACTGGGGTGCAAGGCAGGGAAAAGAGTGAAATGAGGGTGTAAAGGGGTGCAAGGGGGGGATGTGCAGGGGATGAGGGTGTAAACTGGACTGCAAGGGGTGAGGGTGTAAGTTGGGGTGCAAGAGAGGGAGAAGCAGGAGGTGAGGGTGTAAAGTGGGGTGCAAGGGTGTGAAGTGGGGTGCAAGGGGGGAAGAGAGAAATGAGGGTGTAAACTGGGGTGCAAAAAGGGGATGTGCAGGGGGTGAGGGTGTAAACTGGAATGCAAGGGGTGAGGGTGTAAACAGGGGTGCAAGAGGGGAAGAAGCAGGGGGTGAGGGTCTAAACTGGGGTGCAAGGGGGGAAGTGGCAAAATGAGGGTGTAAACTGGGGTGCAAGGATGGGAAGGATCTGGGGAGTGTGTAGACTGGGGCACAAAGTGGGGTGGTATAAGTTGGGGTGCAAGTAGGGGGAGCAGGGAGGTAGAGGAATAAACTGGGGTGCAAGGGGGGAGTGGGGATGTGATGGTGTAACTTAGGGTGCAAGTAGGAGAGGAGCAGGGGGCGAGAGTGTAAATTGGGGTGCAAGGGAGAAGGGGAGGGGGGTTGAGAGAGGGAGGAGGGAGGTGAGGGTATAAATTGGGGTGCCAGGGGGGTCGGTAAGAGCACGGGGGGGAGTGGGGTGGCAGCGATGTCACCACCAGTGGGGGCCAGGTGGGTGAGGATGGGGGTGTCAGGGTGAGGATGGGGGTGTCAGGGTGGGGATGGGGGTGTCAGGGTGGCGCTGCATCCATGCCTCCTCCAGACGGAGCAGGGGGGGCTGGAGATGGGGAGGGGAATGTTTGGGGGTGACCCTCGTGCCAGGGGTGCGGAGGGGGCAGAGCCCAGCAGCGAAGCAAAGGCTGCGGCAGAGAGAACAGGGACATGTCCTGGGAGACCCCAAGATATGGGGGACCCCATCCCTCCTGCACCCAACTTCTTCCTCCCCCACCCCCCCATCCTTGTATGAACCCTCTGTCTGCCTCCTCCCACCCTCCTCCTCCTCCTCCTCCTCCCCAGTTGGCAGCACAGTTACGGTAAGATCTGTGTCATGTGGCTCCTTTCATCTCTGCTCCCCAAACATCAGCACAGCTCCGCCAGCAGCCCAGTAGCACCCACACTGTGCCAGTAGGGAAACTGAGGCATCACTGGGTCCAGTAGCACCCACACTGTGCCAGTAGGGAAACTGAGGCATTGCTGTGTCCAGCAGAACCCACACTGTCAGTAGGGAAACTGAGGCACCGCTGGGTCCAGTAACACCCACACTGTGCCAGTAGGGAAACTGAGGCATCGCTGAGTCCAGTAGCACCCACACTATGCCAGTAGGGAAACTGAGGCATCGCTGAGTCCAGTAGCACCCACACTGTGCCAGTAGGGAAACTGAGGCATCGCTGGGTCCAGTAGCACCCACACTGTGCCAGTAGGGAAACTGAGGCATCGCTGGGTCCAGTAGCACCCACACTGTGCCAGTAGGGAAACTGAGGCATCGCTGGGTCCAGTAGCACCCACACTGTGCCCAGTAGGGAAACTGAGGCATCACTGGGTCCAGTAGCACCCACACTGTGCCAGTAGGGAAACTGAGGCATCGCTGGGTCCAGTAGCACCCACACTGTGCCAGTAGGGAAACTGAGGCATCGCTGGGTCCAGTAGCACCCACACTGTGCCAGTAGGGAAACTGAGGTAACGCTGGGTCCCACTGCCTTGAGCTGCGTGAGACCTGATCTGGACGAGCTGAGGAGGGGCAGGAGAAGACGTACCCCCCACCCCAACCCCCGTCACTGTCCTCCCCACACATCCCCATCCCCACCAGGTCCACTCCATCTCAGCTCCCAAACACGTGCCAGACCCCGTGCAGCCCAGCATCCACAGCTGGGCCAGCACTGCCAGGTTTTGGGGGGTCCCACCGGCACAGTGGTGAACAGGGGGGCTGCGGGGCCCCCTGACCGAGGTGAATTCATCTCCCCGCCATCACCTCGGTGCCACCGCGCAGCGATTGCCCACATCTGGCAGGGGGGTCAGGGCACAGCCAGGACCCCCTATCCATCACCCCACTTCTCCGGGCGAGGATCCATGTGCCTGTCCCCTCTTCTCTCCTGCTGCAGCCCAGGGCTCTTCTCCAGCCCCGGGAATTTCTGGGTCCGTCCGGCGGCCGCGCAGCTGAGGAACGTTTTACCCTTTGCACTGGCCTCAGCTGAGGTCATGTTTTCGGCAGAACGGAGCTGGGCTTTTTCAGGAGAAGGGGCCCCGTCCGAAGGGCTCGGGGGACCTTGCACCACCCCTCCGGCACAGCAGCAGCCTCCGCGCTCCGAGCCGGTGCCAGCACAGCGTGAGCAGCTCGCTTTGGCGCAGGATGGGGCTGGATACGGATTTGGTCCAGCGAGACGCGAAGCAGCCCGACTTCCATAATCGGGGAGAGGAGAGGGTTGTGTCCGCTGGCACCACCACATCCCTGTCCATCCTACAACCGAAGGATGGATCCCAAGGAAGAGCAGCATGTCCTAAAGATGGGTCCGAGGGAAAAGTAGCAGGTTGGCCCTCCACCAAAGCCAATCTTTCCCTCCTTCTTCCCATACAAGCCCTTTGGGAAGGGGATGGGAATGGCTTGAGCTGGGCTTTTACTCCACTGGTGTAAAGCACAGGGCATCAGCGGAGGAGCTCCGGGCTTTGCAGTGCCATACACAGCGTGCGTACAGAGCAGGGAGCTGCGCCACCAGGATCTGCTGGCCTGGGGAGGAAGGATGGAGCAGGATGGAGCAGCGCAGGCTCCTGGAGTTGTGTTGGCCCCAGGCTGGGCAGCGCTGCTTCCGTCTGCATCCGTGTTCCAGGCCTGCGTGACCCCTGGCTTGCTCGGCCGGCCTCGGAGCAATTGCCCATGTAAGGGCAGAGGGTTGGGAAGCCAAATCCCTGAGCTGGATTTCAATGAGCGAGCGGGTGGTGATGCACTCGCTCACATGCTCCAGGATGCAAGAGGAGCTCGAGGAGGCCAGGAAGGGATTTTCCCTGGCTGCGAGAGCCGCGTTGCACAACCGGCCGGCTCTGGCAGGGAAAGGGGTCGGATCTTGCTCCAGAGCATCAGGCGCTGTTGCATCTGGAAGGGAGCAGCCAGGCTCCCGATCCGCCTGACGTGGGGCAGGAGGAGCCTGGAGGCCAGAAGGGAAGCGGATCGGGCTCCTTCCCTTGTGCTTTGAGAAAGCCTGCAGATTCCCAGGGGTTCGGAGCCCCACAGATGCCACACTGTGCCCAGCAAAGCTCTTCCCCAGCTCCAACAGCCTTGGGAAGCACCATCCTGCCACGGGCGAGGATGCAATTTGCTCCAACGGTCACACCTCAGGCAGGAGCTAAGGGTGGTTCTCGAGCAAAGCCTGGAGCAAAATCTCCCCCAAGCAGTCTGCTGCAGGCGGGGTGATGCTGCCTCCCCGCTCCCCTCTGCACCCCATCAACAGGACCAGAGCTCCAACGGCACCCGCAAAGCGAGGGGGGCGAGGAGCCAGGCTGGGAATCACGGAGAAACCAACCCTGGTCCAACAGCGGAGGGAATCAAAGGAACCCGTGGGGCAGGCAGGGTTTGGGGGCGGCGGGAGGAGCTCGAGTGAGGACAAAGGAGCTCTTTGCAGCCACAGTGAATGGCACATCTCACATCTGACCTTTCCGTCTGGGCGCTGGTGTTGTGCTGGGGCAGGCGGCATCCCGCTACGGATTGGGATGCAGCAAGATTTCAGGCTGAGGTTCAAGAGCCAACCATCCTCCCCTTTCACAAATCCTCGGCTCTTCCTTCTCTTCCCGAACTGCTGGGCTCCTTTGAGGAGGGAATCTCTCCTCTCTCATCAGTTCAGGCTAATTAAACTCTGCTAAGCCAATTAGAGCTGCAATTTGCAACAAGACAGTCAATTGAGAAGTGTTTCTCCCAGAGCCCAGGGTGAGGGCAGAGGTAAAAGAGCAGAGGTTTCGTGTTGACGGCGTGGATCCGCTGACAAGCATTGGGCAGGACCCTGGATGGATTTTAGTCGTTGTTTCCCCCTTGGAGCAAGGCGATTCCAGCTCCATCACACTCCCCGTTGCAGTGGGACTCTTAAACTTCTCCCATGCAAGTGGAGATGCTGCCAAATGCTCCAGCAGTGCCCATGGGAAGCGGGGCTGGCCAAGAGACCTTTGCAGCCTGAGAGCATAGCTGTGGGGCCACGGGAATCCAGAGCACTCCCAGGATGGGACCCACACTTGGTGCAGAGGGGCCGGCTCGTGATCTGCCAAGAGTTGGCCCCAAAACGCAGCGAGAACCCACCAGGCAGGAGCTGGGTGAAGCTCGACCCAAGCCTCAGCCTCCCCCTCCATGAGCATCACTCAGAGGGGGTGCAAAGGGGGGCGAGGATGCAGGCTGGGGCGCAAGAGAGGAAGGGTGTAAACTGAGATGAAAGGGGGAAGGTGTAAATTGGGGTAAAAGTGGGAGAGGAAGGTGTAAATGGGAGTGCAAGGGGCAAGTGGAGGGGTCAGGATGTAAGCTGGGGTGCAAGGAAGGATGGTGTAAATTAGGGTGGAAGTCGGGGGAGCGTGGGGTAAGGGTATAAACTGGGGTGCAAGGCGGGGAGCAGGGGATGAGTGTCAATTGGGGTGCAAGTGAGGAAAAGCGGGGGGTATGAAGGTTGTAAATTGAGGTGCAATGAGGAGAGGGTGTAAACTGGGGTGCAAATGGAGGTGAGCATATGGCCAGTGGCCGGTGAGAGGCAGGAGCTGAAGGCACAGCCCCACACGAGCTCAGACTCTGGGGCTGGATTTTCTCTGCCACGTTCACACGGCTCCAGCCTGGTAAATCCAAGAGATGCTTATGGCTCACGGCTGCATCACCAGCGTTGGGGAGAGAGTGGTGGAGCAGCACGATCCGCACCTCAGTGGTCTGGTCGGCCACACTCCACCCCCAGCGCTGACACGTAGCTTCGCCCCTCGCCCTGGGGCAGCAGCGTCACTGCTCCGTGCCTCAGTTTCCCCATCTGCTGTGGCGAGATAATGCTCCTTTGCTTGATCCTGCACTATCTCACAGGCAGGTTGCAGGGATTAGTTAGCTAATGTTTGCGAGGAGCTTTGAAGATGAAAAGCCATGAACAAATGCCAAGAAGTGCTGAGCTGGATTCTCCTCGCCGAGTAATCGTTTCATGTTCCTGGGACACTTCCACTTCTGCAATTGAAGGAAGGCAGGGCGGGAGAGCTTGCATGTGGGGAGGGCAGGGGAGGGCGGGAGCCTTGCATATCTTCCCAAGACCTGCCCCTCCAAATCTGATCACCAGGCCTGTTTTACTCCTGATCAGACTCCGATCCCTCCTGCAAATGCATGTTTGCACCCTGTGAACACCCAGACCGAGGAGCGAGTGGGACTCGTGAGACGGCTTCTTCCAGTGTGCCTTTCCCCTCCCCGCTGGGCTGGCAGCTCTGCCTCCCAGTACAGCATCAACTGGGCAATTAATTAATGAACCCTTTACCAGGCAGCCAGCAGGGAGGAGGTTAAAACCAAGGCAGCACCCGCTGCCCCTCCTGCAGCCCCCCCCCCGCCTGCCTCCCTGCAGATGATCTCCCTGCCAGTTTTCAGTGTGTCGTAAAAGTGCTCATCTCTCAGGCAATAGGATTAAATTATCCGGGTAAGATTTCACAAGGCACCGTGTCAAATGCATAATTAAAGCTCGGGTCTGTTGTGCAGCCCATGCCCCTTCTGCACAGCCCATCAATGAGTCCTTCAGGATGGCTCTCAGCTCTCCGGTTTCAGCTGGGGGTGAGAGCTGCTCCTCAGCCTCGCTGCTGCTCGGGGCCTTCTCCTGCTCTGTGTCTTGGGGGTTCCTGGTTGGGAGATCCAGACCCCCTTCCTGCTGTTGGCACCCAGCCTCACCCCGCAGGGCCCAGAGCTACAGGAAGCATCATCCTAGGGTGGGTTTCCTCTCCTCTCCTCTCCTCTCCTCTCCTCTCCTCTCCTCTCCTCTCCTCTCCTCTCCTCTCCTCTCCTCTCCTCTCCTCTCCTCTCCTCTCCTCTCCTCTCCTCTCCTCTCCTCTCCTCTCCTCATCCACTCCTCTCCTCTCCTCATCCACTCCTCTCCCCCTCTTCTCCCTCTCCTCATCCTCTACTCATCCTCTCCTCTCCCTCTCCACCATCCTCCAGCTCTCCAGCTACCACCAGCAAGAGCTGTGCTCATCCAACACCTCTTCCCTTCCAAGCATTTTCAGTTCTGGTGTCCGCAGCTCATGTTGGATGGAAGATGCTCTGGGCTCCATCCTTGCTGTGGAGATGCTGGTGCAAGGGGCCAGGAGCTGCAAACACTGTGGAGCAGAAGCTGGGGTGTGGGAAAGCAGTGGCTGGAGCTTGGAGGCAGCCGGGACATCCCATCCCATGTCATGCCATCCCATCCCATCCTATCCCATCCCATCCTATCCCATCCCATGCCATCCCATCCCATGCCATCCCATCCATGCCACGTCATGCCATGCCATGCCATCGCATCCCATCCCATCCCATCTCATGCCATGCCATCCCATCCCACCCCATCCATGCCATGCCATGCCATGCCATGCCATGCCATGCCATGCCATGCCATCCCATCCCATCCCATCTCATGCCATGCCATGCCATCCCATCCCATCCCATCCCATGCCACCCCATCCATGCCACGGCATGCCATGCCATCCCATCCCATGCCACCCCATCCATGCCATGCCATGCCATCCCATCCCATCTCATGCCATCCCATCCAATCCCATCCCATCCCATCTCATGCCACCCCATGCCATGCCATGCCATGCCACGCCATGCCATGCCATCCCATCCCATCTCATGCCATGCCATGCCATGCCATGCCATGCCATCCCATCCCATCTCATGCCATCCCATGCCATGCCATGCCATGCCATCCCATCCCATCCCATCCCATCCCATCCCATCCCATCCATCCATCCACCCCATCCCGCAGGACCCTGCTGCCCAGCCCAGGAGAAGGAGAAGCCGGGTCTCACAAAGCATGTTTCCCCTCTCAGAGAAGGAACAGATGTCTCTCGTCTCTGGCCTGCTCTTGGCTCTGGTTTTCATCTCTCCTCTCTGTGCTCACACAGATTTACGGCTGCCTTAATGAATTCCTTACAAAACGATCTGGTTGCCCACATGGCTGGCTGAGCCTCGCGGGGGGTGGGCGTGGGGGGAGTGGGGGGCGAAGGATCGGCAGGGCTCTCCCCGCGGCCAGCAAGGCTTGTGTTGGTAGCCCCGAACATCTGCACAAGCCATGGGCCACCAAAGCCCAGCCCGAGTGGGAAGGCATTGGCTGCACCTGGCTCTGGCCGGGAAGGAGAGTGGGGGTCCCTGCTACCACCCAGCCCCACCCGGCCCCACACAGCCTGTGCTGCTGCTCCCAGGGTTGCTCCCCACCACACTTCCTGCTCCAAGATGCAAAAGAAGATGATGAAGGAAAACCACCCGTGTTCACAGAAGTACCCACATACAGGCGTGCAGAAGGAACAGCAGCAGTGACCCTCCGGGAAGCCACTGGGGTGGGTGCAAGGACAACACTGAGAGCAAATCAGGTCTTTCATTCCATAGGGCAGAGCATGAGGATCATAGAACCATAGAATTATTAAGATTGGGAAAGCCCTCTAAGCTCATCCAGTCCAACCATCAACCCAACACCACTGTTCCTCCTAAACCATGTCCTGAAGCGCCACGTCTGTACACTTTTTGAACCTCTCCAGGGAAGGAGTCTCCACCACTTCTCTAGATGCTCTCCAAGCATCCGTGAGGAAGCTGCAGCAGGAATCACCTCTGTACCCAGTGCCTCCTTGGCAGAACCTGGTTGACCCCCAGCTCATCCATGCTTTCTGTGACCATCCCCATAGGAGCTGCAGCAGCTGTCAGGTCTCCGGGCTCGCGTGGCCGGGCTCCGCCACGCGTGACACTTCTCTGAGTAACTTTCACGGGCACGCCGTGTAAACAAGCCGTGAGTCAGCGTCCGGGCCAGCCGTGTGGTTTCCCCAGTGTAAACGCTTCCTCTGCCGTGGTGGAAGGAAGGACCAAATCGAGCCTCGAGGGGAGAGCTGGCAGCACCATAAAATGTAATGAAATCTTGTGGGGCTGAACTGGGTCCAGAGGAGTTGAGAGTAGGTAAAACCTCACGGAGCCTCTTTGGCTCCTCGGAGATGCTGTGGAAAGGTAGAACAGCACCAGGAAAGGCAGTTTCTGCTCTGCTGATCTTTACTCCAGGAGCAGCATGCTGGTTATCCAGATGGGACACTTCCTCCTCCAACACCAGCCAGATGGAGCACGCAGGTTGTGCCGGCAACTAAGCATGTTTCTTTCACCTCCTTGACCAAGAAGTCTTCTCCAGAGTTCTCCTGGAGCCCCACAACAGCATAACCCAGTGCTCCTCACGGACACAGCTTGGCTCGGTGTGGGAGACGCTGGTCTTGTTGAGTCCACCACCAGCTCAGCCCCTGCAGCCGCATCCTATTGTTGGTCCAACAGAAGGGGACTGAGCTGAGCTGAGCATCCCAGCCCCACCAGCTCGTGGCCCTGCAGGACCTCAGTCCCAAGCTTTCAGCAAGGAGAGGTTTGGCCAGCAAAGGGCAGAGCCTCCGCAGGGCTCGTCCCCCTGTGGAGCCCTCAGCCCTCATCAGAGGAGAAGTTTGATTGCTTACATAGCCCAGACCGGCAGTTAGCAGAAAAAAAAAATCAAACATGTTTTTCACATTAAAATTTCCCTTGAAAACCAATGGTTTAAATTAAGCAGAAGAAAAGCAAAGAATACGAAAAGAAAACGGCAGATTTTTGGTGGAGTCCAAAACCATTCCCCAAGAGATACCCAACTTCTCCAGTGTCTGCGCCATCGCTGCTCCTGGAGGCAGGTGGGCTCCTTGCTGGAATGGGGCTGGAATTGGACAGCGTGGGATGGGATGGGATGGGATGGGATGGGATGGATGGGATGGGATGGGATGGGATGGGATGGGACGGGACAGTGAGGACAGCCGGAGGTGGGCACTACTGCCCTGCATCAGTGCTGCCAGGCTCTGCCTGCTGAGGAAATCCTGCATCCAGGAGATCGGAGCCATGCAGGAACCCATCCCAGGGCTGAAAAACACCAGCATCCCTCAAACCAAGGGTAGCAAGGATGGGATTCAGCTTACACCCGCTGCTCGCAGGTTATCAGGAGCTGCCGGATAACTGCCAGGGCGGGATCTGGACCTGCAGCCCGGAGGTGCAAGACTCGGGGAGGCGAGGTGGGGATGGAAATCTCCTGATCTGTCTGTGAGGGAATTCAAAGGGAGACCGATTCAAATCCGCCGTGACATGACTGGCTCAGGGCTGGCAGACGATCCCTGCAGTGTTTGTAACAAATCTCGCCGCTTTCCTTTGAGTGGCCTCCAATTTATTAATTAAAATAGGCAATTATATATAATGTGGGGAGGAGGGGAGCGGGGAGACCAGCTGCACCAGTTATTCTCACTTGGCAGGAACCGTGCTGGAAAGCTGCTCCGGCTGCAGGAGGTGCTTGTGCTTCCAAGGGCTTGAGGCAGAGCTGGGATGGAGCCCATGCTCGGAGCTGCCCACGGATCCCCCGCCCGGAGAGCCAGGCAGTGGCCTTTAGCTACAGTGACCGCTTTATTTAAGAGCAGAGGGCTCAGTGGCTGAGATGGTTTAAGAAATGACTTGCCCAAGTCACCAGGGAATTGGCAGCGGCAGCAGAAGCTGCACCCAAAGTCGTTGGGATACGCCGAAAGAGCTGGATGCCCCAGCGCTGCCAGGCAGGGGGGCACAGGGCTGGAGGGGGAAGCCAAGTCCTTCCTAAATGAATGGAGAGCAGCCCCGAGGAGAAGGACTTGGGGTGCTGAGGGAGGAGAAGCTCAACATGAGACGGCAATGGGTCCTCACAGCCCAGAAACCAATCGTGTCCTGGGCTGCATCCAGAGCAGAGGGACCAGCAGGGAGGGAGGGGATTCTGTCCTTCTGTTCCTCTTTGTGAGACCCACCTGGAGCCCTGTGTGCAGTTCTGGAGTCCTCAGCACAGGGAGGACATGGAGCTGATGGAGCGAGTGCAGAGGAGACCACGGAGGGCTGGAGAACCTCCTGTACGGGGACAGGCTGAGAGAGTTGGGGTTGTTCAGCCTGGAGAGGAGAAGGCTCCAGGGAGACCTTAGAGCAGCTTCCAGGGCTGAAAGGGGCTCCAGGAAAGCTGGGGAGGGGCTCTGGATCAGGGAGCACAGGGATAGAAGGAGGGGGAAGGGTTTTGAGCTGAAAGAGGGGAGATTGAGATGAAATCTTGGGAAGAAATGTTTCGCTGTGAGGGTGGGGAGGCCCTGGAACAGGTTGCCCAGAGCAGTGGGGGCTGCCCCATCCCTGGAGGGGTTCCAGGCCAGGTTGGATGGGGACTTGGAGCCCCTGATCCAGTGGGAGGTGTCGCTGCCCATGGCAGGGGGTGGAACTGGATGTGCTTTGAGGTCCCTTCCACTCCAAACCATTCCCTGGTTCTACGATTCTCTAAATGTCACCATCCTGCATGTCTGGGTTTATCCTAACGCAGCAGCTCCTGCATCAGCACACCGGCAGGATTCCTCCAGAGCCCATGGTGCTCCTGGCAGGACACATCGGCACGGGGCTGGCGCTGGGCTCCTCTGCCTACTGACCACGAGGACACGATGCAAACCTCACCCTGTGGAGCTCCTACAGCACCCACACACCCGGCTGGTGCCACGAGGCGAGTCTGGCCGTCCGGAGCGTTGGCTCCTGCTGAGACCATTCGCTCGGGACGCGTGCACACACACGCACACACACCCCGTGCCGGAGCCCGTCGGCGGCTGCACCACCGCAGCCCACGGCCACCCCCCGCCAGCGCCTGGCACTGTGGCACTGTCTGAATTAAGTAACGTCTCGGGATGTGAGCTCATCGCCAACACCCACAGCCTGGGCGATGTGAGTGGCAGCGCTGGGTGCCGCGGGAGCAAGACCTGGCTAACGTCCGCTGCATCCGCGTGGGCTGACGGGAATGCTGCCTGCCACGGGGCTGGTGGGCACCACGGCTTCGAGTGACAACCATGCCACCTTCTCCTGACGGTCTAGAGCAGAACCAGGGGCTTCCACCTTCCTTGTAACGCCCCGGCCAGGATCCACACCGAGTCCTAGCTGGCAGAGGGACTGCCAGGCTCACGCTGCCTCTGCTTCCAAACAGCCACAGAGGCCAACGCGCCCACGGGTTCTCCTGAGCTCTGGTCAGGGCTTGCAGACGGGCATGCGTCCCTCTCCACAGCACAGCCCAGGTGGGATCGTGACTCAGCTGCCGGAAGAGCCTCCTGTCCCATCCCATCCTCTCAGACAATGACAGGCTCCAGATATTTTCCACTGCCCTTGCCCAAAAACCTCATAGGGTTATCATAGAATGTCCTGAGTTGGAAGGGACCCACACGGATCATGGAGTCCAACTCCTATCCCTGCACAGGACACCCCAACATTCACACTGTGTGGCTGAGGGTGATGGCCAAATGCTTCTGGAATATTGTCAAGCTTGGCACCGTGCCTGCTTCCCTGGAGAGCTGTTCCAGTGCTCCACCATCCTCTGGGTGAAGAACCTCTTCCTAATGTCCAACCTAAACCATCTTCCTACCATTCCCTCAGGTCCAGAGAGAAGAGCTCAGTGGCTGCTCCTCCTCCTCTTCCCCTTGTTAGGAAGCTGCAGACCATGATGGGTTCCCCTCCTCAGTCTCCTCCAGGCTGAACAGACCCAGTGATTTCAGTTGCTCCTCATACGGCTTCTCCCTTTCCCCAATTCCATGCTCTCCTCTGGACACTCTCCAGTAGCTTTAGAGTCTTTCTCTACTGTGGTGCCCAAAACTGCACCCAGCGCTCAAGGTGGGGCCACCCTAGTGCAGAGCAGAGTGGGACAATCCCCTCAATGGGTTGGTGATGCCACGTTGGATGCCCCCCCAGGACCCGGTTGCCCTCTTGGCTGCCAGGGCTGCGCTCCTTCTTTCCCTTTAGCTTTTCCTGAGCACAGATGGCAGCTTTGCCCGCCTGACTGCTTGGGGAGCAGGTTTTGTCTAATGATGAATCGATGTTAATGCGGGAGGTGTCACCTCTTCGTCAGTCCTCTCGGAACAGGGTGCAGTTTACTTCTTTCTGCTGCACCGTGGGAAAATCTTCCTGGCCTCTGGTTTCCCAGGGTGACTCAAATTTGCTCCTGACCAGACCCGGCTTCACCTTAGAGGCAGCGGACAGGCAGGGGACAACCAGGTCCAGAAACCCAATTCCTGCAGTGCACAGGAACAGCAACAGAGATGGGGTGTATGTGCCAAGGTCCCCTCGTGTCCCTGCAGGGAGGAATCACAGCTGGAACCGAAGGCACAGGGAGAGCAGGAACCTCTAGTCCTGGAGACAGAGCTTCCTCGGAGGCAATGGGACAGCCAAGTCCAGAAACCCAATTCCAGAACCCCCAATTCCAGAACTCCAATTCCAGAACCCCAGTTCCAGAACCCCAATTCCAGAACCCCAATTCCAGACACCCAATTCCTGGGGTATGCAGCCCTCGTCAGAACGGCGACAGAAATGGGGTGCTTGTGCTCAGCCCACCTCGTGTGCCTTGCAAGAATGGATTGCACCCAGGACCAAAGGCACAGAGGGAGAAGGAACCTCCAGCCCTGGAGATGGACCTCCCCATGAGATCCCCTCTCCAAGCAGCAGATGATCCAAGGACTGGGCAGGGAACGCTGCAGGAGCTCTAACAAGGAGCTTGCTGCTTGACCAGGCTCCCCAAGCCCAGGGATAATGCAACGAAGGTTCTCCACCTTGAGCCAACTCTCCCTGCACAAACACATTCCAATTAGCTGAAGTTCTCAGCGAGGTGGGGGCTCCTCTTGACATTTTCGTGTCGGAAGCGTTGGGGCAGCAAGCCACAGACCACCCTTGCCTGCCTTTATCTCCACGGGCATTAATACCCTTTGCCATTTGCATCCCGACGAGTGTTGCCACGTTCAGCTTCTGCAGTTCCTGCGTCAGGGAATTCCAGAGGGACAAAGTCAGTGGAGCCGGATCCTTCCCTCCCCATCCCACAAGCACCCGGCACCCATTTGATCAAGTGGCAACTTGTCCTCTGGCCGTGAAACAGCAACGAGAAACACAACCACGTCCGCAACGTGGAAGGGAGCTTCCCTCGGGGGGTGAAATGCCCCATCCAGGGCCGCGGGCTCTGCTCTGCGGGCAGCCGTGCTCCGTCTGGCTTTGGGTTGGGCCACGCCGGACTGTCTAGACCCACCTCCCAAAGCAAAGCGTTGCAGGACTGGGCAGCAGTTTCCTCATGGGGTTGTAAATAATTGCTAACAGGTCTTATCAACAGTTGGGATCATCAATAGCGACGGGATGACTGTGAATTTGTCCCACCGCTGTGATTTCTACACGATGGCCAAACGCTTCCAGAGGTCGGTGAACGGTTACCGAGCCGTTACGGCACCTTTTCCTACCAGTGCCCATTCACAGCATCTCCCCCATGTCCCCTGTCCCTTGTCCTCCTGTCCCCTGTGCCTCGACCACCAGCAGCCACAAGGAAGGGAGACCTTCAGAGGGCTCGTCCTTCAGTTCTGCTTCCCAGCACTCCTGAGCTGCTTCCCCGGCCAATTCCATCACCAGAAACAAGCTGGAGAAGCAAAACCTGAACCAAAGATGCCACCTGCTGGAAGCAGCTCTGATCCACGAGCTGGTGGGCAGCCCCATCACCCTCGAACCCCACAACCTCATAGTTCCATCCAAACCCTGCAGCCCCACCACCCTGGAACCCCACAACTCGGCTGCTCCCAGAATCTCTGTTCTCCAGCCCCTTTCCCAGCTCTGTTCCCTTCTCCGGATGCGCTCCAGCCCCTCGATGTCCTTCTTGGAGTGAGGAACCCAAAACTGAACCCAGGATTCGAGGTGCAGCCTCACCAGAGCTGAGCTCAGGGGGACGATCCCTTCTCTACTCCTGCTGGCCACTCCAGGGCTGATCCAAGCCAGGATGCCGTTAGCCTTCTTGGCCACCTGGACCACTGCTGGCTCATGTTCAGCTGCTGTCAATCTGCCCTCCGAGGTTCTTTTCTGCCAGGCAGCTTTCCAGCTGTTCTTCCCCAAGCCTAGAGAGTCGCATGGGGTTGTTGCGACCCAACTGCAGGACTCAGCACCTGGTCTTGGGGAACCCCATCCCATCAGCCTCAGCCTATGGATCCAGCCTGGCCAGATCCCTCTGCAGAACCTTCCTGTCCTCCAGTAGATCAATGCTCTCACCCAATGAGGTGTCACCTGCAAACTGAGGTGGCACTCAATCCTCTACCCCAGATCATGGATAAAGACATTAAACAAGACCGTCCCCAACATGGAACCCTGGGAACGTGTCTTGGCACCAGCCACCGACAGGATTTAGCTCCATTGACCACAACTCTCTGCGCTCAGCCATCCAGGCAGGTTTTTACCTAGTGAAGGGTATGAGTGTCCCGAGGAGGCCACAAAGTTGGTGAGGGGTTTAGAGGGGAAGCCATATGAGGACCGGCTGAAGTCAACCGGTCTGTTCAGCCTGGAGGAGACTGAGGGGGGACCTCATCATGGTCTGCAGCTTCCTCACATGGGGAGGAAGAGGAGCAAATGCTGAGCTCTTCTCTCTGGACCTGAGGGAATGGCAGGAAGATGCCAGAGGAGGGTTAAGTTGGGCATTAGGAAGAGGTTCTTCACCCAGAGGGTGGTGGAGCACTGGAACAGCTCCCAGGGAAGCAGCTGTGGCCCCAAGTCTGACAATATTCCAGAAGCATTTAGGCAGGGACACCTCCCACCGGATCAGGGGCTCCAAACCCCATCCAACCTGGCTTTGAACCCCTCCAGGGATGGGGCAGCCACCACTGCTCTGGGCAACGTGGGCCACTGCAAAGGCTTTAATTTGCTGAGGTTTAATCCTTGCCGTTTGCCCCTTCCCCTCCCTTAAGCCACGCCCCCTTAAAACACCGCCCCTCCTTTAAGCCCCGCCCCTCCGCGTTCCGCCCGCCTCCCGTTTCTTGTCCCCCTTCGGCCGCCGTCGCTCCGCGCGTTGCTGGGCGGGGCGGGGCTGAGGCGGAAGTGGGGGGGGGTGGGGGGGGTAGGAAGATGGCGGAAGCTTCCCCGCAACCGGGGCGGTTCTTCTGCCATTGCTGCTCGGCTGAGATCGCCCCGCGCCTGCCCGTGAGCGGGGGTCGGGGCTCGGCGGTGCCGTGCGGGGTGGGGGAGACGGGAGGTGCGGGTCCTGGAGGGGGCGGGGATGAGGGGGAGAGGGGTGAGGCCTGGGGGTGGGGGGTGGGGCGGGTGGCGCCGGGCCCTGAGGGCGAGGGGGGAAGAACGGGGCTCTCGGGAGAGGTGGGAAGTGCGGGTCCGGGAGGGGTCGGGCGCGTTGGGGGTAGAGGATGAGGTCTGGGGGGGCGGGGGGGAACGAGGCCTTTAAGGGGGGCAGCCTCGAGACGGGAGGTGCGGGTCCGGGGGAGGGGGGTCGAGTGTGTGGGGAGGGGGTGAAGCCTGTGGGGGACAGGGGGTGCGGAGCCTTGGGAGCAGGGGGACAATGGAGCCCTTAGCGGGGCAGCGTCGAGGCGGGAGGTGTGGGTGCTGGCGGAGTTAGGCACGTTAGGGGCAGCGGCGGGGGGGCTGGAAATGGGGTCCTTGGGGGGAAGGGGCGGCGAAGGGGGACGTGCGGGTCCTGGAGGGGTCGGGCATGTTGGGGGCCGGGGGGGAAGGGTCCTGAGGGGGTTGGAGGGGGAGGAAACAAGGCCCTTGGCGGGGGGTGGGCAACGTCGAGGCGGGAGGTGTGGCTCCTGGAGGTGCTGGGTACGTGGGGAGGGGGTGAAGCATGGGAGCACCAGGCCTTGAGGGCAGGGGGGGGGCATGCGAGTCCCCCCGGGAAGTGCAGGTCCCGGAGGGGTTGGGCACGTTAAGGGGATGTGTGTGAGGCCTGGGGGATTTTGGAGTGTGTGGGGAGGCTGATGGGGGGGGGGGGGCGGTGAGGCCCTTGAGGGGGCAGCGGCGAAGTGGGAAGGGCTCTGCACCCTGCTCAGCCTCCAGGGTGGGGGCTCAGCAGCCCCATGTTTGGTGGGGGGAGCCGAGAGGTGTGGGTCCTGGAGAGGTTGGTTGTTTTGGGCTCAGGGGGGTGAAGCCTGAAGGGGTAGTGTGACACCAGGCCATGAGGTGAGGGGGAACAAGGGTGGGGAACAAGGGCCTAGAGGGAGGCAGCGCTGGGTGAGGCAGGGGAGTTAATCCCCCTGCTCCCCGCCAGCCCAAAGACAAGGGTGATGAGGCCTCCCTGTGTCTGCAGGTGCTCAGGAGGGGTTTGGCTGAGCATGAGAGCAGCCCCAGTCCACGGACAGTGGGGGTGATGTGAGGAATGGGGAGGAAGTGCAGAACAGGGCACTTACAGGGCTCCCACTTGTGCTGGGATCACCAGGTAAAATCCCTGCTCCTAAAGAGTCGTTTTCCTGCTGTGAGTGGAAAAGGGAGTGTTGGCTGTTGGGAAGGACCTGCTTAAAACATCCTGGTTGGTCATGGCTTGGTTTTCTGTTCACCGCTGGCCAAATCGTAGTCCTGGATCGTTTCACAGCACCTTGTCAGAATAACCATTGCTTTTTGTTAACGGTTACTGGTTTTAAAAGTCACCCCAGTGTGAGCACGGGTGTCTGTGCCATGGTTGATTGGACTTCATTGTCAGCTTGGGTTTGTGACGCACTGTCCTTCCACCCTCTCCAGCGGCTGTCCTGCGTAGGCCTGCCTGGAGAAACCTCACAGCTTGAAGTGCAAGGGCAAAGCTCGTGATAACGCAGCAGCTGTGTGCGTGGAGAGCATGGCTCAGGCGCTGAGGGCTGTGACCTGGCACTGCTGCTCCTTTAGGTTTTGTTTAAATGCCCCATGTGCATCTGGCAGTGAGCACACTGACTGCAGGAGGGAGTGGGCAACAGCTTTTGTCGATTCAGGCCTCTTAATTGCTGGTTAATTAACTCATTTGGGGGTCCTGCTTCATTCAGTTTCACTTGCTGTTTGCAGATCAAGGTCTTGGAGATACCGCAGCGCGTGCTGTGAAGGAAGCATTCCGATAGCCTGGGAAACAGCAAACTTTGGCATTTCTGCTGTTCCAGCTGCAGAGGAATTTGCTGATCCCAATGTTCAGAGCTGTCTGTGAGCGCACACACGCGCAAAAGCCTCCCTTAAATAGGAGAACAGAGAGAAGCAAGTTGTTCCCTGCTTTCAAGTGTGCGTGATTCCGGTGTTCGAAATTGCCTATAAGGGTTCCGTGCCCATGGCAAGAGGGTTGGAACTAGATGATCTTTAAGGTCCCTTCCAATCCAAACTATTCTATGATTCTGTGACATGCACACAAAAGCCTCCTTTAAATAGGAGAGTTGAGAGGAGGAAATTGCTCCCTGCTCTCGAATGTGCGTGATCCCAGCGTTCAAAGCTGTCTTTGAGCACAGACACGCAAAAGCTTCCCTTAAATAGGAGAGTGGAGAGGAGCAAGTTGCTCCCTGCTCTCGAGTGTAGCTGCTGTGATGGAGCATCCGTGCAGCGTACGGGTGGAAAGAGAAACAGCACAGGGGTGTCAAAGGCAGCTGATCTGATTTCTGTGTTCCATGTGCATTCCTGTGTGCCGAGTGACCAGCTTTGAGAAGAATTTGGATGGTGTAGAAATGTTCTTGACATCCAATGTAGTATAAATTGCATAGAAGCAGTTATTTCACAATCGTGAGTCTAAAGAGTTGTGTGCGGAAGAGGGAGCAACGTCTTCCCTGAGTCTGTTTCTAGGCCTTGGTGTTTGCTGCTTTCTTATCAGGCTGGGCGGCGTTGAGTGGATCGCTGGCCTCCCTGCCTTCTGCTTGGGCCTTATCAGGTTTTCCTGCGGTGGTGGTGGAGCGATCCCAGATGTCTTAGCAGACACGGCTGAACTCTCTCTTCTTTGAGGAAGATTTTAGGGGCCTGTGCTGGTTGCCAGTAAGGGCAAGTAGCGTTATTTTTGGAAGCTCTTTAGTGTCTTCCATGCTGAGATGGGCTTTGCCAGCGCGGGGTTTAGCACGGTTGTGCCCACCGGCAGTGGTGGTTCCACCTCATCTGGGGTTGGGATTGCGTGGGGGATCTGTTGCTTCCCCTCCTGCCCCTCCTTCCCCTCAGCAACGCTGCCACTTCTCCAGCGCTGAACAGTGGAGTCATTTCCTTCCAGGATCTCAAGCGCTCTAGGCTGCTGCTTGCTAGGACGGTGTGGTTGTGGAGTGTAAATTCTTCCCTGATGCCAGGAATTGTGAGAAAAAGTGACTGTCGCAAACCCCTGAGGAATCCTGCTCCCACACATGCCAACGGTTTAGCCCAGTACTTGTTGCGGAAGGCTCCAAGGGTGGCAGTTGCTCTCTGAAATGAGCCTTGAGCGTGGGAGTGTAAAATTCTGCTATTGTTTGTTGAGAATGACCCTCTTGTGTCTCCTCGACCTCTGTGGGGTGTGAACCCCAGGCTGCATTACAAACAGCTTTCCACGCAGCCTTTTCGGAGCGGCAGTAGAGCTGTGATTACCCTGTGCTGCAATTCCCTCTTTGTTCCTTTCATTGGGAGGTTTCAGGCAGGGAGAGGCCCCCCAAAACACGCAGCAATTAGACAACTGGTGTCTGAGTGCTGCTCTTCTGGGAAGGCTGATGGTTTTGCTTTCACTTCACCAGTACTATGTCAGATGTTACCTAATGCCTTGTCTCCAATGGGGACTGATTAGCATTATCCAAATCTTTTCCAAAGCTAAATTCCAAACAGGCTCAGGTTAACAATTTGCCTCACTAGTCTGGTGAAGGTAAATATCAGTGGCTTGGGGGTCTTTCTGGCTCTGTAATCACTCCATGTGTTTGAGATGATGGGCTGCAGGGCACTGCCACCCCGTCACACCAGAGGCGCTCTCTGCAACTTTTACGTACTGCTTTCTTTTCTTATTCAGTATTTCTTCTCCCCTAGGACTATATTTGCCCGCGGTGTGAATCGGGTTTTATTGAAGAACTTCCTGAAGAGCCAAGGTAACATGCTGCCCCAGAGGCTGCTGCTGGAACAAACCTAGTCTGCTCTGATCTCTTCCTAGTTAAAGCTGGATACTAAACACACCATTTTAACTGCTTCTGCCCACTATTTGGCTCATCTTTCCTCACTATGGGCAAAGAGTGCTTAATTTGCAGGGTTTGTGTCTGCAGGTCAATCAACCGTGGGAATGCTGAGTGCTGGGAGAAATTGGTTGGTTTAAAACAAACTAACAGAGTGGTGGAGAGGCTTTTCCAATGGCATGTGGTAGCTCTGAACCTGATGGTTCGAGCCATCAGGGTGGAGATAACTCTGAGAGAGGAATCTGCAGGATGGAGAATGTACCTATGCTTCAGTGTAGGATTTAATAACTTAGAATACCAAGCTGACAGCGAAACATTTTGACTGGGACTTTGGACTCTGTACTGGAGTTGTGTTCACATGCTCTGCTGCTGACTCAGTAGCGGGACCTCTCTCTGGCAGCGTCAGAATGGGCAAGAGGAAGAGAAATGCCTTAAAATGTTTCCAAGGCATTTGCCAGAGCGTGTCTGGGTCTAACTGGGGGACAGACAGGGTGCAGGCAGGCCAGCAGGCAGCACAGGGGCACACGCAGCTGCCGAGGGGCCAGGCGCATGGATTAGGCTTCACAGATAGAGATTTCCACTTTAACCAACATTCGGTTTGACTACAACAACCGTAGAGGCTGAAAACCTTAGTTTTTTGGTACCACGAGTGTCAAAAGTATAGACCTGGATACTGTGCAGTAAATGTTCCTTCTCTGAAAGCAGCAGTCTGACTGCGTTAAGAGTTTTCCTGCTCTGTTTGGTCACATGCCTCCACAATAAAGAAATTCCTTCGATTCAAGATTAGGCTTAAGCATGTTTGGGTCATAGTGATCAGGGTTTGTGCCTTAAGTCTTCTCTTCCTGGTGCTCTGGAGTATTAGCTGATTTCTTTGAGGTGGATTGTACAAGGAATCCTTGCTTGACATCCTGGTCCAGTCACTTTCCTGCAGCTTCATGAAATGAGAACCTAAAAGAGGAGAGACGGGTGAAGATGTGGGGAAATGAAGGTTACAGGGAGAAAGTGGATATGGACAATTAGAGAGTCAGCAGCTGAGGGCAGTTTCTGGAACAGACCCTGTCCCGGTCAGGAGGGAAATGTGAGGAGACCTCCAAGCTCTGGCTCCGCACAGAAAGGAATCAGTTGCTTCCTGTGTGCTGGTACCAAGCAGCTGTGGTGTTGGCTTTTCCTGTCAAACTGATATCCCTCACTTCCCACTGCTGGGAAAACCTTTCCGTGGCATCCTTCTGAGGCTGACCAGCGCTCTGTATTCCTCACAGGAACGCTGACAATGAGACCACCTCCTCTACATCAACCAGCGATCAGAGCAGGCATCCTTTTGAGGTGAGTCAGTCTTCCCTGTCTCTTCCAACACTTGCTGCTTTGCCATTGAATTGAGGTATTTTTCTATTAGTATGTTGTCATCATCCGGGGAACATTTCAACAGAATTTGGGAAAGGAAGTATCAATATCATCTACGTGCTGTATTTTTACTGCGTGTTTTTACCAGGACCATCACTTGCAGCTAATTTTTGTTGTGAGGGGGCTAAGCTGGGATTTAGTGAGCTGTCTGTGTGTGTTGCTATGCAGTAGCCTCAGTTTAAAAGGCAGCAGATACATGCAGCAGCTGAAGAGAAACCAGGGGGGCTGTAGTTATTTCTTGCCTTCATGTCTGGTTTCAGTCTGCGTTCATTCCTCACTAAGCAGCTCCTGAGAGTACGTGCATCAACCAAGGTTCCCAAGTTGCTGGGGGTCTGAAGAGGCCGATTTGATGGAATTCCAGGCACGAAAGCCAAAAGTTGTTCCTCTCCTCATTGTAATCTGCTGTCTCTTCCTCCCCAGAACGTGGATCAGCACTTATTCACCTTGCCACAGGGCTATGGCCAATTTGCCTTCGGGATCTTTGATGACAGCTTTGAGTTTCCGTTTGGGTCCAACGTGCAGTCAGAAGACAACAGGGACTCCGAGAGCCGGAGGGAGCGAGAGCATCAGTCTCGGCATCGATACGGCGCAAGGCAGCCCCGAGCACGCCTCGCCACACGCCGTGCCGCTGGCAGGCACGAAGGCGTTCCCACACTGGAAGGGTAAGAACATGGAATGGTTTAGGTTGGAAGGGACCTTCAAACCCACCCAGTTCCACCCCCTACCATGGGCAGAGACACCTCCCACTGGATCCGGTTGCTCCAAAGCCCCATCCAACCTGGCCTTGAACCCCTCCAGGGATGGGGCAGCCACCACTGCTCTGGGCAACCTGTTCCAGGGCCTCCCCACCCACACAGTAAAACATTTCTTCCTAAGATCTCATCTCAATCTCCCCTCTTTCAGTTTAAAAAAGGCTGATGATGCATCGGCATTTAGCGTATTTAGGCACTCCATCCTTGTCGTGTTTCTGGGCTGGGACTCAGCAGGCTCTAGTTCCGATTTCATCCTGGTTTTCTTGTCTTTCAGAATCATCCAGCAGCTGGTCAATGGAATTATTGCACCTACAACAATACCAAACCTAGGGCTAGGTCCTTGGTGAGTTGGACGATGTACTGCTCTTTCTCAAAGTGTTCTCGTCTATGCTTCCACCTGAATTTAACTGTGGCCCTTATTCTTAAAGGGGAGTCTTGCATTCAAATCCAATGGACTACGCATGGGGTGCCAATGGCTTGGATGCAATTATTACACAGGTAAAACTGATGTTATAATGGAGTCTCCTGTCTTGTGGGGCAGTGCTGCTTCGTTTTCAGCAGCTTTGTGATGCCGGGGGGCAATCACAGAGGTGGAGAACTGGGAGACGAGGTCTGCAGCACGGGCAACGCAGGGTACAAGTGCCCTGATTCAATAAATAAAGAGGTTCTGTGTGCTGCTGAGCTTATATCTTCTTTCTGCCTCTCTGCCCTATTGTTTTTTCAGTTACTAAATCAGTTTGAAAACACTGGACCACCGCCAGCAGACAAAGAAAAGATCCAGGCCCTCCCCACCATACAGATCGCACAGGAACACGTAGGTATGTGCATCTCCTCCAGGGAATCCTTCACAAAGAGCTGGGTGGAAGTGCTGTTTAATGTTTTCTTGGGATTTTAATTTTCTCTGCTAGTACCTTTGTGGTCTAAAACATTTCAGAGAGGGAAGAAGCTCTGTTATGCTTGCATGCAAAAAGAGAGCAATGTAGACTGGATGGATTTGCCCTGGGGAGGCGAACTGTTCTGCAAAGATGGATAGAAATGGAAAAGCAGAAGGGAAGGGAGCAATGAAGCAAACTCAGGGCAGTGCGAGGTGGTAGAGGCTGCAAAGTGAGAAAGGTTTCCATTCCGCATGAAGCAGTGGTGGGGCAGAAGAGACAAGCTCCAGTGGGGGGAAGGGAAAAGGTGATGGGATCCCGAGTCACTGCTTGGAGCGTGGTTCTCTCCTTTGTTGCTCAGCTGCGTTTTGCTTTCACTTTGTGACACAGACTCTGGATTAGAGTGCCCTGTGTGTAAAGAAGACTACACAGTGGGTGAGAGTGTCCGGCAGTTACCATGCAATCACCTGTTCCACAATGGCTGTATAGTCCCGTGGCTGGAGCAGGTTAGTGCACCCGGTGGGCGAGGCGAGGGGATTCTCTGGGGGTCCCAATTCTCCTCTGTAAATATTTTCATACCTCCGTGATGAGGCTGAAACCCGAGCAGCCTTTGATCAGAGGAAGGAGTGTCATCCTAGCCTCGAGTGCCGCTCCTGTATCGTTTTTCTAATCCTGTTTCCCCCTATTTCTTGTTTTGTTTTTTTGTCTGCTCTCCAAAGCATGACACGTGTCCTGTGTGCCGAAAAAGCTTAAGTGGACAAAACACTGCCACAAACCCCCCAGGACTCACAGGGATGAACTTCTCATCATCCTCCTCCTCCTCATCCTCCAGCTCACCGAGTAACGAAAACTCCTCGAACAACTCATGAAATCTTAATCCACCCCTCTGTCCCTGGGGCCCTGTCCCTTCTCCTTCCTCTCTCCCCAGGCAACGTAAGCAACGAAAGGGGCTTCCAGAGCAGAGCCAGGGGAGGGTAGCAAGGGGGAAGCAGCACCCCCAGAATTCCCTTTTGAGTTCTGAAGACACGGAGACTCTGGGTCCTTCAGAGATGAGAAGCCTTGAGTTCTTTGATGGGAGGGGGGAAAGAGCTCTGTCTGTTAATAAAAACATCCATTTGCCGCGTGGACTTTTAACCCTTGCCGTGAAAGGCTGCTGCGCTCTGCAGCTGGGAAACCCGAGGTGCGGAGCTGGCGGTTGCAGTTCTGACTGGAAAGGCTGTTTGTATGGGTTTGAATTTGAGATTCCCTTCTTTCTTTTACTCCTCCTCCTCCCCTTGGATACTATCTCTTCTGCTTTGGAGATTGAAGTCTTGGAAATGAAAGCATAACGATACTGCCTCGCTCCCCACATCTCCAGCGGGGGGGGCCAATAGTCACCGAAAAAAAAATGAACTCTTGAAATAGACCCCCGTTATCCTTCCCTTCCCATCTCAAGTCCCATTTATTTTTCTTTATAACCCTGCCCTTCTGATACTCAACACTGAAAGGGTTTTTATAATTTTAAATTATTACTGCTGATAAATAAATGGACGTTTCAGCTCAACGAGATGTTACGCATGATTTGAGGAAAAGTGCAGGGTAAGCTCTCTGGAGGCTGCTGTGCGGAGCCCTCCTGTTTCACCTGGAGCAGGTTGGGCTCCTCCGAACCCTCTTGCACACCAGACACAGACGCTGACGTGACCAGCACTGCTACACACGTAGCCAGCCTGTGGATCATGGAGCAGCTGGCTGCAGGATTGCAACTGGAAGCATCCTTGCCTGGTCTTTTGTATTTTTTACACCTTATCCCTGGTGCAGTCCTGCCCTTCTCTCTGCCTGAGCGGATTTTTTTCCTCTGTGTTGACATTAGGGCTGGGCACGCAGCAGAGCAAGGACCAGCCAAACGTCATTGTGGTTGAATAATATACAGGAAAAACAACATTTTGGAGAAAAATGTGTTTCAAAACTTAAACTACAGCTGATTAAAAAAGGAGAGAGAGAGAGACAAATATCTAGGTGTGTTTATGACTCTGTTTCTGTGACAAAGCTCTTGCTTGGAGAATGAAAGGAATGTGACCAGAGCAGGTGGTGACCTCCCTGCTGCCCGTGGCCATGCTCACCTGGACCAGAAGGTGCAGGAGGGATAAAACTTGGGTTCGCTTGGCACTCCTGCTGAGGGCCTTTGGTGTTGGTCTGGTCGTGGATGAGCAGCTCACTGTGAGCTGACAATGGGTGCTCGTGGCCCGGAAAGCCAGCTTTATCCCAGATTTCATCCAAAGCTCTGGGACCAGCAGAACAAGAGAGAAGGTTCTGCCCCTCTGCTCCACTCTGGTGAAACCCTGCCTGGTGCCCTGTGTCCAGTTCTGGAGTCCTCAGCACAGTAAGGACGTGGAGCTGTTGGAGTGAGTCCAGAGGAGGCCACGGAGATGATCCAAGATGATCAAACACCTCTACTACAAGGACAGGCTGAGAGAGTTGGGGTTGTTCAGCCTGGAGAAGGTTGTGGGGACACCTTAGAGCAGCTTCCAGTGCTGAAAGGGGCTCCAGGAAAGCTGGGGAGGGGCTCTGGCTCAAAGAGGGCAGGGACAGGGTGAGGCTCCCTGTGTCTTCTCCAGCTTTTGGGACCCTGTGAGCGGGCTGGGCGTGACTGGGCAAGGTGCTGCTCTCCCTCCGCAGGTCCTGGTTTTGTGCTGCTTCCAAAGTAGCCTTACCCGAGGACCTGGCCCTTCCTCCCAAGAGCTTTCTGAGCCTTCCGTAGGAGAGGGCAGGCAGGTGGCCTGTTTGCCATTTCGTGAGCCATTTGGGGATGAAAGAAAAGAAGGTTCATTGGCAAAACCATCCCCAGCGTGGATGGCAAGCAGCCTTCACCAAGCCTGCCAGAGCAGCGCTGCTGACGCTGAGCAACTCTCCTGGAATGCTTCTTCTCCTTGGCTTTGCCAGGGCAGCCCAGCTGCGCCTTTCATCTCGGCGGGCGGATGCCTGCGGGACGAGAGTTTATCTCAAGACTGGTATATCAGGGTTAATGGCTCATCCTTCGCCCGAGGTTGAGCCAGAAGCTTCTGTCACCAGGATCATCCTGGGCTCGGGAGGCAGGTGGCAGCAGGAAGGTCCCTGGCTGAGCCTGCATGTGCCAGTCAGCTGGGCTGGCACAGAGGGAAGGTTTTGCTGTTTAGCTGAAACGCAGCCTGGGAGACCTGGAAAAACCTTCCTTCCTCCAATGCACGTCAGGAGCTGGCTGTGGTGTGAGGTTCTGGCTCGCCAGCAGCTCAGGAGTTGATCTCTCCCATGTGAGCAGCGCTCAGGGTAGGTTTCAAGTGGGCGAAGCAAAGCTGTGGTGGGTGCATAGCTGCTGCCACCAACCTGGCAGGGGCTCCTGGCCGTGGCCGGTGCCCTCCGCAGTCACTATACGGTTAATGCAGTGCCTATTTCCTCTCGTGGACTCATTTTGAGCTGGTTGGGTAAGAAACGGAACGAGTTTGGTGGTTTGCGCTGGGGCCATCGCTCACGTCTGACATGACCGAGTGACCAAGCTGTGATGCGGATGTGGAGGACAACACAGGAACGTGCCCTGGCCGGGGGTTATGAGGCACAGGTGCTATTTTTGTCCGTGCTCCCCTCCAGGCAAGGGGCTGTTCCTTGCTACCTTCCGCCTTCCCAGCTCCATCTCGGACAGGGAGGATGGAGCGGAGCTGAGTTGAGGCACTGGTGTGGGAGACACAGTGTGGGAGGCTCGGGGCTGGATGCCCCACCATTCCCTGGCTCTTGGTCCCGGGCATGGATCGGGCACCAGCCACAAGTTCCCGCTGGGCACAGCTCCCCACAGCAGTTCTGGTGTCTCTTCTCCTCTCGTTGTCCTGGCTCAGGGCCTGCCCATGTGTGGGGAGCAGCACCCCAGCTTCCCCCAGAGAGGCAGCCCTGGGCCGATGTCACCCTGCGGCTCTCGGCTGGCTCCCACTGAGCTCACTGCAACGCAGGATGCTCGGCTGTGACCGGGCTCTCGCTCCCGCACCAGGGACCCTCTCGCCCTCCTCACCCACTCTGCCCTCTGGGTCTCCAGAGCTGCATCCCTTGCACTGAGCGTGGCACTTCCCAGGGATTTTCCTCCTGGGGCTGCATTTCTCTGGTTGAGGGTGATGCATGCAAGCTCTTTCCTGCAGCTCTAGCGCAGGGTCTGGGGTCTCCTCTACCAGCAGCATCGTTTTCCTGCTCCCTCTTTTGTGCTGCTGCACAACCATCACTGCTGGGGGTTCAATCTGGGGCTGGGTTTGTGTCCACCCACACCTTCAGGTGAGGGTTGAGTGGCTGAGGAGCAGGATTGGGAGGGGGCCTCTGGCTGCAGTCACGATGCTGGGGGGAGCCAAACCCTCCCAGCCCATCTCCATCATCAAAGCTCCACCACTCACTCCTCCTTCCACAAACACAGCTTTAATTGCCACAGGTGCTTGGACACAGCCTGCCCGTACATCCCAGCCCCATCTGCAGAGATGCCCTTAGCAGAGCGACAGCCACCTGCACGCGGTGTTGGCAGCTCCAGCACACGGTGCCCACGCTCTCCGGGCTGCTTCGTGCCAGCTCTGCATCCATGGGACGGTGGGGAGAGCTGCATCCCTGTGCAACTGCATCTGGAGCATCTGCCTTCTACGTCCGCCATCCGTTTAAGAATAAAACAATAAATAGCAAAATAAAACAATAAATAAAATAACCCTTTTTTCCCTGTTGTGTTTTTTTTTCCCTACAGGATGGTCCGGAGTTGCCTGCAGGGCTCAGTCAACGAGCATGGGGAGGAAGTGGGTGGAGAGGTGCTGCCGACGCGTCTTGCCCCCACGCTGTGGCCTGCCCTTGCTATTGAGCGAGAGGAACATAGGGCGGCCCTGGTGCCGCCAGCGCAGCGACGCGTAGGTGTTGTAGCCGTTCTCCTCGATGCGCTCTGTGAACTTGCAGTTGGGGTTGAACTCCTTCTGGCAGGAGAGGGAAGGGGGTGAGAGGTGGCTGCGCTCACCCAGGACCTGTTGTCACCCTGCTCCGGTGGGATCAGACCCCAAAAGCGAGGCAGGGTAGGACCTTGGAGGGCAGAGGGGCTCTGTGGGTGCAATCCCATGCTGGGAAGCAGGTCAGGGTTTGGGAAACCAGGAGTGTGCTCCTGGGCATCGGTTCCAGTGGGTTTGGGACCCTTGTTGCAGCTCTGCCCTGTGCCTCTGACCCCAATCCGGTCCCTCCCAGGACGCAGCGTCCAACCTACCGACCCGTAGAGCCTCCCCTGCTTGTTCATGGCCAGGTAGAAGCCAGTGTGCACTGCCCGGATGGCCACAACGCCGACTCGCACCGATCGGATCTCGACGATGCCTGTGGGATAGGAAAGCACGGTGGTGAGCCAGGGAAGGATGTGCCACCTCCCCACAACACTGGGTCTGTGCCTGCCAAGTGTCCCCTTGGAGGGATGGAGCCGCTGACCCTTGCCCGGTGCCAGAGCAGCCGGAGGGACAGCGGGAACGAGAGCTGCAGTCTCAACCAGCAGCAAGAACCTCTGATCCGAGGGGAGTTTTTGATCTTTACTCCTCTCCTCCCCAGGACCCAGCCGCTTCCTGGGATCCAAACTGTGTGGGAGCGGTGCCAAACGCAACCTCTTCATGCCTGGAACCCGTCAGCCTCTGCCCGGTGCCGACCTCCTGTTTATCCTCCACTCCTCGGCAGCTCTGCCCACGCATCCGACCCAAAGGTGCCTGCAGTGCCCTGAGCACCTCTTTCAGCCCCCCACGCGCTCGGGGCACCGAGGTTGGTGTGGGTCTGGAGGGCAAAGTGTGCACGGGGGTGGCAGTGATGCCGCACAGCTGCGTCACGGTGGATGGAGGCAGCTGGGCAGAGGGATGTGGGGGGGCAGGAATGCGGCTGGGATGCTGCTGCCCGCAGATTGCCCAGCTGGCACGAGCATGGGCACACAGCCGCATGCCAAGGACCGTGGGTGGGAGGGATGCAGCCGTGCTGCAGGACATGCAGACAAGACTGGAGGCTGTGAAGCCACAGCTGGGCTGGAGCGCGTGTGCCAGGCCACTGAGCTCCCAGCCCAGCCGCTAATGGCAAAGGCATGCGGTCAGACCAGCGGCTCTGACAGGGGGGGGGAACACCCAGAGCATCATCAGGGCCTCTGGATTCCTGCACTACCTCACACCCAACCAGCCCAGGGTGCTGCTGGAAGGAGCCTCCAGTGGGCAAGGATGCAGACAGGGATGCAGGCAAGGTGTGAGCCACAAAAGGAGCTGCCCATGGGCATCACTGCCGGGGGCTGCCCCCAGCCAGATGGAGCAGGAGGATGCACAGAGGTTTTAGCTGGGCAGGGGGCTTTCACCAGGCATTGACGCCCCCCAGTATCGCCAACATCGCTGGCATTGCCTTCCTGGAAGCACCAGGAGCAGACAAGGTGGATATGGCACCAGGAGAGCATGAGGGCTCCCAAGGCAGCACTGGGACCCATCAGACCCGGCCGAGTGAAGCTATTGAGGAGGAGCTGTGGGGAAGGGCTGAGCAAATGCCTGTGAATCCATCCTGCTTGATCGCCGTCTGGAGCTGCTGCTATTTATAACAAAGGACTTCTGCTCTTCTAAAAATAACCCCCATTGCTGTTCCCACTGCCCCAGCCGGCTCTGCTGTGCTTTGCTCCCAGGTGCCCAGCTAGTGCCTGGCACTGCGTGGTGGAGATGGGTTCCAGCAGGCGTGGGGCAGCAACCCAGGGCCCCACAGCAGCCTGGAGGCAGCTCCCAGTGCTCCCAGTCTTGTACCCCCAGCCCCAGCAGCAGTGGTCCAGCAGCTGCCACGAAGGCTGAGGAGCAGAGCCCAGCCCAAACAAGTGTTATCTGCAGTGCTGACAGCCAGAGCAAGCCCCACGCGACAGCCCGGAGCCGCTCCACCTGCCAAGTTCCATTGCCACATGGCCAAGGGAACGTGTTGGGGCACTTTGTGTTGGCAGCACACCCCGTCACGACTCCCAACACCTCGAGAAGGTTCCCTGGGCTCTGCTGGGCTCCCTTGTCCTGCAGACAGCTAGGTGACATCCTCCTGCACTGGCCAGGAGACAGGGCATCCCCTGCTGCCACTGGGACACGGGTTGGGGTTTGCCGCTCCTGCCCACAGTATCCTTCCCACCTGAAGCCCTGATGTCCTGCCAGGGCCTCTCCAGGATGCTCGGGCATCCCCCTCTTCCCAAGGCTCCCAGCATCCCCATCCAGTCCAGCCACTGCCCTGCCAGCTTGGCACCCTCCTCCCTGTCCCAGAGATTGGCACCCAATGCCAAAACCAGGCTGATATTATGGGCTGCGAAGCTGGGTTTGCAGCCCTGGCTCTTGCAGCAGCCACAGGGTAGGTGCTCCATCCCCTCCGAGCCCACCGTGCTGTCACCTGGAGGGCTCCAGATGGAAGCAGGTGGCTGTGGAGCCAAGCCAGACCTCGGTGCCAGGAGCAGCCTCTCCACTGGCACGGGGACCCTGGTGCCAGGCTCCGTAACCGCCTCTTCCCATCGCTGCATGCAGCAGCTCCCGAGGGCTGCCGGGTGGAGCAGACACAGCCCCAGCCCCAGGGGAAGGCCTGATCCTGCCTACTTGTTCCCAAGCTCCAGATCACAGTGCCGACAGCCCACAGCGTTCAACCCTCTCAGATGGAGGATGCGATTCTCGCCCCTTGGAGCCCCCCAGGCTCCTCCGCAGGATCAGCCCATGGGGAAGCTGCAGGATTGGTGCCCTGGCACAGCCGTGCCCCTCTGCTCGCTGCAGCGGCGTCTGCCAGCTCTGCCCACCCGGGTCCCTGCGTGACAGGGATCCCTGTGGTCCACGCGTGTCCTCGGGCTGTGCTGAGTCTGACCTACTCTGCTGCTCTGCAGTCCCCTCCGATGGAGTGACTCCACTCTTCCACGCCAGCCCCACAGATTCTTGGTTCTGTGACCAGCATCATCATCCCCAATCTTCCTCTAATCCCTCCTCCTCCTCAGCCTTTATCCTCCCCAATGCGTTTCCAGGGAGTGATGAGATTGTGGGGAATGCTGAAATCCCCCTTGATGCATGCTGGATGGAGAAAACCCGAAACGCAGGGCATGGAAAGCAACCTCCCCCTCTGTCTGTGCTGGCAGGACAAGATGGGACGAGGGACCCTCAAGGTCACCCAAAGCACTGGGCAGAGCTGGCAAAGTGCCAGCAGGTCCCCAGCTGGAGCACACAAGTGTCCGAACAGCTCTCATCACTTCTCCTGGAGAAGGAGGGCAGCAGGAGCTGATTGTGTTCAGAGGAGCTGTGAACCCTGGTCAGCCGGCTGGGGGACAGAGGGACAGAGGGGACAGTGGGGACAGGGGGACAGTGGGAACAGCAGGGACAGTGGTACGGGGTGACAAGGGGACAGCAGGGACTGTGGGGACAGTGGTATGGGGTGACAATGGGACAACAGGGACAGTGGGGACAGGGGGACAGTGGGAACAGTGGTACAGGGTGACAATAGGACAGCAGGGACAGTGGGAACAGTGGGAACAGTTGTACAAGGTGACAATGGGACAGCAGGGACTGTGGGGACAGCAGGGACAGTGGTACAGGGTGACAATGGGACAGTAGGGACAGTGGGAACAGCAGGGACAGTGGCACAGGGTGACAATGGGACAGCAGGGACAGAGGTACAGGGTGACAATGGGACAGTAGGGACTGTGGGAACAGCAGGGACAGTGGCACAGGGTGACAATGGGACAGCAGGGACAGTGGTACAGGGTGACAATGTGACAGCAGGGACAGTGGGAACAGCGGGAACACTGGTACAGGGTGACAATGGGACAGCAGGGACAGTGGGAACAGCCAGGACAGTGGTATGGGGTGAGAATGGGACAGCAGGGACTGAGGGACAGAGATGGACAGTGAGGACAGTGGAGCAACAGGGGCAGTGGGGGACAGCAGGTACAGTGGGACAGCAGGGACAGCAGGACAGCAGGCAGAGAGAACAGTGGCGACAGAGGGACAGGGAGGACAGCAAGGGATAGTGGGACAGTGAGGGGGCAGCGGGACAGCAGGGAAAGTGGGACAGAAGGGACAGTGGGGGCAGCAGGACCATAGGACAGGGGGACAGCAGGACAGTGTGGCAGTGGAGCTACAGGCACCGTGGGGTCCCTTCTGCCTCCGTCCTATCTCGCCCCCCATCCCATCCGTCCCATCCATGCCCTCTGCCCCGTGCCCGGCCCCGGCAGCGCCCGTTCTGCCGCACCCCTGCGGGCTCGGGCTGGGCCGGCGGCGGCACCCCGGCTCTCCCCGGCTCTCCCCGGCTCTCCCCGGTCTCGGTCGCGGTCCCGGTCCCGTCCCACTCACTGCCCGGACGCTCCCTCCAGCGCGTCCCCTCCACGCTGCCGCCGCCGTCGATGCGCAGGAAGAAGCGGGTGGCGGAGAAGAGCCTCCGCCAGCGCACATCGCCTTCCAAATGCCCGTAGCTACGGGGGGGCCGCCGGCTGCTCCAACCGGTGCTTCCCGGTCCCGGTCCCGCCAGCACAGCGATGGCCCCGGCGAGGCAGGCGGCGATGGCAGCGGGGCCCCCGCGCCTCATAACGGCGGCGGCAGGCGGCGGGCGAGCGGCGGGGCTCGGCGGGGCGGCGGGCGATGGGCCATGGCCGCGCCGGTGGCGACCGGCCCCGACGGGGCGGGCGAGGAGGGAGCGGGGAGAGCCGGCGGAGGGGGCGGGGCGGAGGGGAGGGGCCTCCCATTCATAAATCGGCACCGCCCATTCATAAATCGGCACCGCCCATTCATAAATCGGCGCTGCCCATTCATTAATCGGAGCCCCGACGGCTCTCCGCCAGCGCGGTTCCTGGTCACTCTCCTGCCCTCGAAAGGCTCCCGCTTGAATCATAGGATCACCAGGTTGGAAAAGACCTCTTAGATCGAGTCCAACCGTTCCTATCTGCCACTAATCCATGTCCCTGAGCACCTCGTCTACCCGGCTTTTAAATCCCTCCAGGGATGGGGACTCCACCCCCTCCCTGCGCAGCCTCTGACAGTGCCCAATGACCCTTTCTCTGAAAAATATTTTCCTGATATCCAGTCTGACCCTCCCCTGGTGCAGCTTGAGGCCATTCCCTCTTGTCCTGTCCCCTGTCACTTGGGAGAAGAGCCCAGCTCCCTCCTCTCCACAACCTCCTCTCAGGCAGTTGGAGAGAGCAATAAGGTCTCCCCTCAGCCTCCTCTTCTCCAGGCTGAACAACCCCAGCTCTCTCAGCCGCTCCTCGTCAGACGTTCTCCAACCCCCTCACCAACTTCGTTGCTCTTCTCTGGACACACTCCAGAGCCTCAACATCCTTCTTGGAGTGAGGAGCCCAGAACTGAACACAGGATTCAAGGTGCGGTCTCACCAGTGCTGAGTCCAAGGGCAGAATCACCTCCCTGGACCTGTTGGTCATGCCATTTCTGATCCAAGCCGACAAGGTCAAATGCCAGGTCCTGCACTTGGGGCACAACAACCCTGTGCAGCTACAGACTGGGGGAAGAGCGGCTAGAAAGCTGCCTGGAGGAGAAGGACCTGGGGGCGTTGATTGACAGCCAACTGAACATGAGCCAGCAGTGTGTCCAGGTGGCCAAGAAGGCCAATGGCATCCCATGGCATCCCATCATCATATTACATTGCAGTGTCTCATTGCGTCATCCCATCACCGTGTCCCATTGCCTCATCCCATCACCGTGTCCCATCAGGGTGTCCCATCACTGCATCCCATCACCTGTGTCCCATCACGGTGTCTATAATTTCATGATCACCGTGTCCCAGCATCACACCCTATCAATGCATCCCACCACTGCCCCCCATCACGGTGCCCCATCACGGTGTGTATGAATCTATGATCGCTGTGTCCCATCACAGTGTCTATGAATCTATGATCGCTGTGTCCCATCACAGTGTCTATGATTCTATGACCACTGTGTCCCATCACCATGTTCCATTATAGCGTCCCATTGCCATATCCCATTGCGGTGTCTATGATGCCATGATCACCATGTCCCATCACCACATCCCATCACTGCATCTCATCCCCATGTCCCATTGTGGTGTCTATGATTCCATGATCCCCGTGTCCCACCACCATGTCTCATCCCCGTGTCCGATCCCTGTGTCCCACCACCATGTCCCATCCCCATGTCAAATCTCCCTGTCCCACCACCGTGTCCGATCCCCATGTCTGATCCCAATGTCCCATTCCCGTGTCCCATCTCTGTCTCCCATCCTCGTGTCCCATCCCCATGTCCCACCACCGTGTCCGATCCCCATGTCCGATCCCAATGTCCCATCCCTGTCTCCCATCCTCGTGTCCCATCCCCATGTCCCACCATCGTGTCCGATCCCCATGTCTGATCCCAATGTCCCATCCCCGTGTTCCATCCCCGTCTCCCATCCCCGTGTCCCATCCCTGTCTCCCATCCTCGTGTCTCACCCCCATGTCCCATCACCAGGGGGCGCTGGGGGCCAAGCCGCGCTGCACTATGGGAGTTGTAGTCCCGGAGGCGTTACAGGAACGGCGGCTCCCAGCGTGCCTCGCGTGGGAGGGGTCGGAACTACAACTCCCGGCGTGCCCCGCGGCGCCGAGCAGCGGCTCCCGGCGTGCCCCGCGGCGCGGCATGGCGGCGTAGCGCGGGGGATGTCGCTGCTGCGGCTGCGGCCCGCGTTGCTCGGCTCGGCCCCGCTGCGGGCCGCCGGTGAGGGGACTGAGGCCGAGGGGCCCCGGGGCGGGACTGGGGGGGTCCCTGGGGGCCTGAGCATCCCCCCAGGACGAGGCTGGGGTCATGGGTGTCACTGTGGGCCTAGGCATCCCCCCAGCATGGTGGTGTGGTAGTGAGGTCCCCACGGGTCTGGGATCCCCCCAGGACAGGGCCGTGGGGTCCCCGCGGGTCCGGGATCGCCCCAGGACGAGGCTGTGGGGTCCCTGCAGATCCAGGATCACCCCAGGATGGGGCCATGGAGTCCCCACGGGTCTGGGATGCCCCCAGGATGGGGCCGTGGTGTCCCTGCGGGTTCAGGATCGCCCCAGGACGAGGCCGTGGGGTCCCCGTGGGTCTGGGATCCCCTGAAGGCAAGGCTGGGGCTATGGGGTCCATGTGAGACAGGGCACCCCCCCAGGCTGAGCTGAAAAATGCCACTCACCCTCTCCCCTCTGTGCCCTCCTCCCTGCCCAGCTGGGGCGCAGCCGTGCTGTAGTGGAGGCAGCAGTGTAAGGGATGAAGCCTTCCTGATCTCCTGGTGTTTGTGTCTTTTTGCTGCAGGGAGTGTTCTCAGGAACTACTCCTCCGCCAGCACCAAGGAGAAGGCAGCAAGAAATGCCATCTGTGAGAGGACAGAGCTGCTGGAAGGTGAGTTGGGGAGCGCTGGAAGAGCTGCAAGGGTTTCCCTTGTTCACTGTCCAGGAGGTTTGTTAGGAGTCTTTTCATTCTATGTAGCCATAAGGGAGATATTTTGGACTGGAAATACCTGTAGCCTGGGCAAAGTTGTGGGGCTTCCCATGGACTTGCTGGTCTCCCTAAGCAAGTTCTGGCCTGTCCCAAGGACGTGGAGGCTCACCCTTCCCACAGGGAGTGTTGGGTTGATGTAAAGCATGAGTTGGTCCTAAGGGATGGTAGAAGAGTCCCTGTGGGGTGTGCAAGGGCCCTGCAGGCTGACCGAGAACATGCTCTGCCTTTGGGCTCTCTGCCCGGCTGAGCTGAGGACATGAGGTCGTTGGAGAGGTGCAGTGGGTTGAGCAGGGAGCAGGTGACACACGTGAGCCAGTTCTTCTTTTGACGTTGTTGAGTTTTCTGGGATGCTGGGATGGGCATGGCGTGCAGGTCGTTCCCAGAAAGAGGGAGGTGAAAGCAGCTGGTTGCTGGGAGGGGCAGGACCCAGGAGGGAAGAGTCCTTGTGCAAACTCTCTTGCCTTGAGTATGGATATTAGGAAAAATATCTTTAATGAAAGGGCGGTGAAGCACTGGCAAAGGCTGCCCAGGGCAGTGGTGGAGTCACCAGCCCTGGAGGTGTTCAAAAACCATGCAGACGTGCCATTTGGGCCATGGTTTAATAGAGATGCTGGTGGGCTGATGGTTGGACTGAATGAGTTTAGAGGTCTTTTTTCCAATTGTAATGATTCTGTGATTTTATGTTCCTGGGTGAGGCTCTGAGGTACGACGCAGCCTCTGCCATGTCTTGCATCCCTTCACTTCTCCCTGGCTTTGTGTTTCCTGTCAGTGCTGAAAGCCCGAGTGAAGCAGCTCCAAGCCAGTAACGTCCCGGAGGTGACAGTCAACAAGGTGGAGCTGGCGCCGTTGGGGAATGACAAGTACCAGAATCCATTGCAGAAAGTAGTGGCCCCCGGCCCCACGGAGAATCAGCCCGCTCCTAGGCAAAGGGATGACAACTCGGCCTGGCCCAGTAGTTGGGTTGAGAAGTCGAAGAAAGAGATGCACATGCGACAGCTGAAGGTGGAGCGGAGGTTATCTATCGCTGCCCAGCTGGCTGCAGAGAGCAAGGTCAAAGCCAAGCGAGAGACCAATGTGAAGACCAAAGGCAAGAAGAGCCTGAAGGCTAAAGAGGCTGCTGCCTGGAGCCACAGCCACGCTAGCCCCCATGGCGCCTACACGTGCAGCAAGCCCAGGGTGGCAGCAGTGAACAAGAGTGCCAAAGCACAGAGGACTCAGCGGGTGCAGGAGGACGGGGATGGCAACCAGTACAAGATCCTGCAGCAGACCATTCAGTCCAACCTGGAATGCTTCCTCTTCTTGCAGCAGCCAGAGAAGGCCGAGAGGTTCCTTCTCTCGTACCATCGCTCCCCTGTGAAGAGAAGGCTTTTGAATGTCAATGCATACAACATTGTGATGCGGAGCTGGGCAAGAAAGGTACCAAGTTGGGGGCTGCTGCCCTGGGTGGGTTTTCCAGGTGGGCAAGGGGGAGGATGGGTCTGGCTCGGGAGAAAGAGCCTCATGCTTGTACAGACAGTGGTCACGGTGTGTCTGTATTTGCCATGTTATCAAATCATAGAATGATTTGGGTTGGAAGGGGCCTTGAAACCCATCCAGTTCCACCACACCTTCCACTGGATCAGGTTGCTCCAAACCCCATCCAGCCTCACCTTGAACACCTCCAGGGATGGGGCAGATCTCATCTCACTCTCCCCTCTTTCAGCTGAAAAACGTTCTCCTCATCCTATCCCTGCGCTCCCTGATCAAAAGCCCCTCCCCAGCTTTCCTGGAGTTCCTTTCAGTCCCGGTAGGCTGCTCTAAGGTCTCGCTAGAGCCTTCAGCAAGCATTCAAGGAGGGCTTGGCTTCTGCTAAGGGGGATAGAGCAGATAGGAGGCCACTGAATGAGGCCACTGATTCCTGTGAGGTGTCTTTGAGGGGAAGAACGGGTTGGGGCAGGACAGATGTAGCTAAGTTGTAACAGGAGCAGAGTGGCATGAAGCTGTGATTTGGGGCTGCTGGTGGTGTTGGTGTCCGCAGCCCCTTTCCTTCTCATCTGCAGGGACACTTGCTCCGCATCAAGCGTCTGTTTTCCATGCTGGCATCCGTCGGCCTGCAGCCCAACCTGGACTCATACGCAGCAGCGCTGGAGTGCCTGGGCCGAAACCCATTGTCCACTGAAACCATCCAGAGGTAACATACTTCACTCACTGTTTTTGCAAAGCTGCCAGGGGCTCCCTCCTGCCTGCTTTGCTTTCCGTGGCTGCTGGGGGCCTGGCTGTGCTACTGGTGCCCTGATCTGCCTGTCCTCCCTCCGCTGTCACCGAGCGCTGGCCAGGCCAGTCGGCAGGTGGGGCTCTGGACTCTGCTCCACCCTGCATCCCAGCTCCAGCCCAGCAGAGCCAGGAGGATGCAGTTCTGCAGCATCCTTTGTGGGGCTGGAGGGTGGCAGATCTTGGTGCATGTAGGGGACTCTGATTGCTGGCAGTGAAGAGAGCTTCCTGCAGGCACTGCATCTGCTCATGGCTATTCCAGCCGTGCACCCTGCCTCCCAGACTCGGTGCATCAACCCCAGTCCCCTGCCCCTATTCCCCAAGCTGTGCTTGGTCCTGTGGGCTCCGTTCTACTGGCTCAGACAGAAGGGGGGAGCAGGGTTATTTGAGGGTGAAGGAGCCTGCTTGTTTTCACAGCAGCAGCAGAGCTCAGCCTCCTCACCCCGTGTGTGAAGGTGAAAGCCGCCTGCTCAGCAGAGATGCGGGCTGCAGGGGTGGATAATTGATTGCTGTAACCTGAGGCGGATGACCTTGTCGGGACAGGCTGTACTCTGGAGGCAGCTCCCACCCCAGCAGTTCCTGCAGCCCCAAGGGCTGTCTCCTGGCTCTGTGGAGAGCAGAGAGAGCTCTTGTGTTCCTGCAGGACAACATTGTGCTGCGAGGCCGCCTGGTAATCACGCTCTTGGTGGATTGAGGCATCTGCCTTCTATGGGGTTCCCCGTTACGCCCATTTCTGCATAATTCTTCCCCCTCCTGGGGCTGGGCAGACATTGGTGCGGTCAGGGACAAGTTGCTGCAAGGCTTTCAGTGTTTGCTGCCCTGAGCGTGCTTTTCAGAGCATATGGGAGAAGGGAGGAGGCATCCCAGGGCACAACCCACTTCCCAAGCCTGTCAGAGCATTCCCAACGTGTGTGAGAGGTTTCAGTCTCCTGCAGCTGCCCTGGTATGGAGTGTGGCACAGACAAAAGCTACGGGGGACCACCTGGCATGGAGAGGCCTCGCTGGTCCTCCTGGAATGGCCTGGAGTCATGTCTCAGTCTCCTGCCCTGTGCTCAGAGCTAATTCTTGGTGGGGGCTGGCCCTCCAAACTCTGCTTTGGGAGAGGGCTCTGCTTTCATGGTTGCCAGGGATTTGAGAGAGATGGCTTTGTCCTCTGCTGTGTCCTACATGGGTCCAGGCGGTTCTGTTGAGGGCGCAAGTGAGGAAGGAAAAGTCTGATGTAGTCAAGGCTCTTCTTGAATCCTCAAAAGACCTCACCCCCATCTGTCTCCTCTTCTCCATCCTTGTCTTAAAAACTTTATTCCTTGCCTTGTTATGTGCTGATTTCTGTCCAATATGCGCAGTGTCCTGTGAAAGATCAAGCCTATCTTATCTGCCTCTCTTCAGCTGGGTGCAGCAGATGGAGAATAATGGCTTCCATGTGGATGAGCTCTTTCAAAAGTGCCTATTTGAGGAGGATGAGAAGGAAAAGGTGCTGAAGGCCATCAGGATTGTTCAGCCTAACTACCAGCTGCCCCCTCCAGCCAACCCCCAGAACTGCAAGTCTTCTCTGCTCCAGGACTTCTATTTCAAAGTAAGCCACAGAGCTCACGCAGGGATGTCTCTGCAGCTCAGAGAGGTGTTGGAGCTGTCAAATGGTGCTTACTGGTGTCCTCAGGTCCAGCCCAGGGCTCTGATATGGGAAAAACTCTTTAGTCCAATCTCTGGTCAATAGGCCACACAAATCATGAGGCAGCTTCTTGTTCTGAGGACCAACAGCCTTACAGAGGAAAGGAGAAGCTGAAGGCTGGCAGGGCGGGCTGGAGATGACCTTCATACAATGGAAGGGGTGTCTGCGGGGATGCTTGACCAGGAACAGAGCAGCCTCTGGAGAGGCCTGTGACTCCCTGGGGTTTGCCTGCCAGAGACCTCAGACCTATAGACTCAGTGGTCCCAGAAAGGTGCCCCCAGCAGAGTCTCGTACCATGTGCCTCTTGCAGGGAAGCTGGGAGAACGAGCACGTCTTCTCTTCCTCTGGCTTTTGGTACTTAACACCTTGTTCTTGTTACAGGAGAAGGTGGTGTCGTACCCCAAGCTGGATTTCTCCGTTCAGGAGCTGCAGGAGCGCTTTCAGCAGCAGCTGGAAATGGAGCTGGCCAGCACTGTAACCATCGAGTCGGTGGAGTCGACCAAACCTCTCACCCCACAAGCCATTAAAGCGGTAAAGCTCGGCGTCTGGAGGGAAGGGATCAGCTCGGCCCTGTAGGATAGATGCTTGGGTTGATGGCCTGCAGAGGGGAGCAACTTGCTGGTGGCACACTCTCACCACAGCATTATTGTCTTGCTTCCACCTCTTTGTAGCGCAAACTGCTGGACACACTTCGATCCCGGTGGCACGACTCCATCCTCCAGGCCCTGAAGAAGTCGAAGCACAGCATGTCCAAGCTCAAGACAGCATCAGGGTACAAGATTCTCTACCCTTACCTGTGCCTGCTGCCAGATAAGGAGTACGTGGCCATCATGCTGCAGGTAGGACCCTTTCTGCCCTTCACAGAGCCACAGGAATAGGGCTACTTGGGTGGCCACAAAGTGCTGATGTCCTGCTCAGCCCGGCAGAATCAGAACACGAGCCTCAAAGTTTGCCCAGGTTGTTAGGTACAGGCTCTGCCTGTTCCCTGTGCTGAGCAGCCAGAGAAGCCCCAACTCTGTCCTGGCCATATTTTCTTCCTCATCGTCTCCTCAGCATTATGGGAATCAGCATCTTTCTGTGCTCCTCACACAGGGGGTTTTAACTCCTGCTTTGTCTCTCTGCTCTGTCTTTCTGTTCCTTCCTCCTTAAGACCCTCTTTGCCTTCCCCTTTCTCAGATCCTCAACACCCTCTCTCCACAAGGAGAATCCCTGGCTGTCTTGGCCAGGGAGCTGGGCTCCAAAGTCTATGACAGATACATCACCCAGAGGAAGCTGCGCAGCAGCCATCTGGAGAAGGTGCAGGAGGTCTATGAGGACTACATCCACCTGTTGGCAAAGGACAGCCAGGTTGGTTCTCTGAGAGTGCGATCCTGGGGCCTGTGGGTTGCAGAACAGAGACAGGGTGAGGCAGTTTGGAACTGGATGGGCTTTAAGGTCCCTTCCAACCCAAACCATTCCATGATTCTATGAAATCAGCAGAATTGACCCCTTGGAGCCAGGCATTCCATGCAGGAGAGCTCTGGGGACTGAGAAGGGTGTGCTTTGCTGGGCGGGATGGGAGGGGAGGAAAGGGCCAAGGCCATCGACCTGGGCAGCTCGAGGCTGAGCAGGATGTTCCCTGAGCTGTGTGTGTGGCGGGGTAGGCAGATATGCAGTCTCGGAAGGTTTGGAATGACATGGGGACAGGTTGTCAGCATAGGGATATGGTGAGAGGAAGGGCTTTGCCGCGCCATTGTCCTGGCCTGCAGCTGAAGCAGGTTCTCGCTGTTGGGCTTGGCCCAAGCACCTCAGCAGTCCTTCCCCGAATACTCCTGTCAGGAAGGACCTCACAGGGACACCAAGACAGGAGGGTCTGTCTCAGAGCCGTGTACCAAGTACATAGATCCCATTCAACAAACCCCCGGGGAGCGGCCTGGCTGGCCCTTCCAGCTGACCTGACTTTCTCTTTCCACCTTCCAGCCTGACAATTACTTGCCACGAGAATATTGGGAGAAGCTGGTGTCAGAAGCAGGCTTCGGGCCTTCCCTCCACTTGAAGGACTGCAGCTGGCCGTACATGCTCGTCATGCGCCTGGGCATGCACATGCTGGAACTCCTGGTGCAGGCTGTCAAGGTGCCCAGGAACATCCTCAATCCTCGCCTGGAGCCCAAGCTCATCCCCGTCCTCTACCACATCTACTCCTTCCACAGCAGCTGGCAGGTGAGCCTTGTCCTGGGGGCTCTGGGACTGGGCAAGTCACCTCTTCACCCAGACTGGCCCTTTTCCTTCCCTGTGGCCTTTCCAAGTGTCCCTGAGCAGGAGGAGCTTCTGGTTCTGTGTGGACAGTGTCAGTACTTAGAATGATTGTTAGGTAATGGCTGATTGACCACATGCTCTTCCAGCCTCCTCTACTGCTGACCTTCACCTCTCTGATTCTGCTCTCCAGGTTGGACTGGTGAAGCCTCATCCCATCTTCTCCCAGATTGTGTCAGATGCAGCGGAGACCATGTTGACCTTCAATTCCTCCGCCATACCCATGCTGTGCCCCCCGGTTCCCTGGACCTCACCCCACTTTGGTGCCTTTATCCTGAGCGACACCAAGTTGATGCGCTTTGTGGACGGGGCCATCCAGCACCAGCTGCTCCTGGAGCAGTGTCCTCCGGTGAACCTCCACCCTGTGCTGGATGCCTTGAACCAGCTGGGCAACTGCGCTTGGAAGATTAACCAGCCGGTGCTGGATATCATCATCTCCATCTTCAATGACAAAGGCAATGAGAAGCTGGACATCCCACCACCCATCTCGGAGGCCCCCAAGCCTTCTGTTGCTCCCAGTAGTTTCTCTACCTTGAACAAGTCCCAGAAGCGTGAGTTGTTGCTGTGCAGGAAGAAGGCGGCTGAAATGCACAGCTTGCGCATGGATGCACTCTATAAGCTTTCCATCGCCAACTACGTCAGGGACAAAGTCTTCTGGTTTCCTCACAACATGGACTTCCGAGGGAGGACTTACCCTTGCCCGCCTTATTTCAACCACCTCGGTAATGATGTCACCCGTGCCATCCTGCTCTTCGCAGAGGGGAAGCCGTTGGGACCCAGGGGCCTTGACTGGTTGAAGATCCACCTCGTTAACCTCACGGGGCTGAAGAAGAAGAATTCCTTGCAGGAGCGGCTGGAGTATGCCAATGAAATCATGGAGGAGATCTTGGACTCAGCCGATTACCCGCTCACGGTAGGTGGGGAACAAAATGGTGGGATCTTGAACCACGCGGGAATAGCGTGGGCTCTGGGAGCCTGCACCTGGGAGATTCCCCTTCAGTGACTGAACTGAAAAGCAGGGAAGTTCCTCTGTGATGGAGTCCAAATAGGAATTGTACAAATATGCTAAGGGAAAAAAAGGATCAGTGTCATCTTTAATTTCAGAGGAGAATTAACCTTTCCTCTTATTTAACATAGCTTCTAAAAAGTAAAATAAAACTGAAATCAAATTGATTTTGAAATGAGCATTTCGCCCCTTTACTCCTCTCTCGTGAGACCTCACTTGGAGCCCTGCATTCAGTTCTGGAGTCCTCAACAGAGGAAGGATGTGGATCTGCTGGAGTGAGTCCAGAGGAGGCCACGGAGATGATCTGAGGGCTGGAGCACCTCCTGTATGAGGACAGGCTGAGAGAGTTGGGGTTGTTCAGCCTGGAGAAGAGAAGGCTGCAGGGAGACCTTAGAGCAGCTTCCAGTGCTGAAAGGGGCTCCAGGAAAGCTGGGGAGGGGCTCTGGATCAGGGATTGCAGGGGTAGGATGAGGGGGAACAGTTTTGAGCTGAAAGAGGGGAGATTGAGATGAGATCTTGGGAAGAAATGTTTTGCTGTGAGGATGAGGAGGCCCTGGAACAGGTTCCCAGAGCAGTGGTGGCTGCCCCATCCCTGGAGGGGTTCAAGGCCAGGTTGAATGGGGCTTGGAGCAACCGGATCCAGTGGGAGATATCCTTGCCCATGGCAGGGGATGGAACTGGATGGGCTTGAGGTCTCTTCCAACCCAAACCATTCTATGATGCTATGAAAGATAATGCTTTGAGAGGAAAAAGGGAAACAAAGCTTTGCAGAGTTTCCTAAATAACCAATTTCTGCCTGGAAATACAATGAAATATTAGGGAAATGGAGGCATGATGGGAGGAAGAGCTTTGCCCAGCATAAACCGAGAGCGCTGGGGCTCCTGCCCGTGCTTTGGGGTGCTACAGGAGCATTGCCTGCTCCTACCAGTCTGTCCTTTGCTGTTCCCAGGGCAGGAAGTGGTGGATGAACACCGACGAACCCTGGCAAGCCTTAGCGTGCTGTATGGAAATCGCCAAAGCCTCGAGGTCCCCGGATCCAGCAGCCTACATATCTCACTTCCCGGTTCACCAGGTAGGAGCCCCATGGGTCTGCGTGCCTGGTGTGACTGAGCAGGGAAGGGAAAACGGGCAGGGCAGAAGCATCCATGTCTCCAGCACTGCATTTACTACACTGTGTGGCCAAGCTTTCTTAAGAATGGGAGTGCAGTCTACAGACATATTGGCTTGAGACCTCCGGTAATTTGCTGCTGCATTAATGAGCTGGTACAGTTAAGTGCTGCTCTGCTTCCTTTGGCTGGAGCAGAGCCTGGCTGGGAAATCGCGAGCAGCTGCCCGCAGGGTGAGAACCTGGCCAGTCTTACCTTCTCCAGCTGCCGGATCAGGACTGGAAATCATCCTGACCCTGGCTGGATGGGACATGGCAAAGGGTAGAGCAGCTTCTGCCTGTCTGAAGTGCTCAGGGCTGCACTGAGGCTTTGGGGGCCTTTCCCCCATGCCTGTTCTGAGACTGAAGCCAAGCAGGAGTAAAGGTGGGAGGTCAGGACATGTGAGGAAGGGCTGATCTCTGCCATCTGCATTCAGTGATGTGGCTGCTGAGTCCCAGGCGTGCCTGTGCTCTGAGTGTGGTTGCTCGGGTGGTGCTCAGCTCTCTGAAGTCATCTGTCCTTCCCACCCGGAGAGAGGAACCAGGCAGCTGCTCCCGTTAGCCTGCACTCAGCCCTTTCTCCCTGCTGCATCCCAGCAGATCAGCAGCTCTCTCTGCAGCCACTGCCCTGCCAGCTATCTGTCTGCGCTGATAAATCCCCTTGTTGCACGGGAGACAATGAATAATTGGTTTTCTGGCAAGAGGGGTTGCTCATTTATCTCAGTAGAAGATCAGATGGGCCCTAGTGATTCGGGGGTGAGAGAATGGGGGTGTATTCTGCCAGAATCAATGGGCTGGAATATGTATAAGACAGTCTAAAATGATATTGTTATGACAACAAAAGATCGAGAGAGCAGTCGAGGGCATGTGGAGGGTGCTGTTAATGAAATTCCGGCAAGGACTTCTTCTGGAGGGCACCAGAATCTCTTTCCACCTGAGTCATCAGTGCTCAGTTAATAGAGGCAGCTCTTCTGCCGCGGCAAGGCTGCCGGAGCCCTGTCAATTCCCAGCTCTGCAACTTGCTGCACTGCAGGCTGTGGGGAGGAGGGGAGAGGAGAGCAGGGCTGATCCTGCCTGCAGCTGCAAGCTTGCTTTGTCCAGGCAGAGCCCAAGCACAAGAGAAGCAGGGATGGCCCAAAGCAGCAGCACATCCCTCAGTAATGTTTGGGGAACAGCAGGACATTCCCGTGCCAACGTTCAGGTCCTGCCTAGCTCATCCAGGCTGTGCTTGGTCCCAGGAGGGCTGTCAGGGCAGCTGCTGTGACAGATGGGTCAGCGCCTTTGTAACTTCAGCTTTGGGAAGGCTGGGTTGGAGCTGGTTGCTGTCAGAATGATGTTTTCATCAGCCATGGAGCAGCAGCAGCACAGCCAGCTGGAGCCTCGGAGTCAGCGGGGGCTTGCTGAGCGATCTTTGGCTTAGGCTTGCCTCTGATCCCACTCCTGGGTTCCCTGAGGTTGTTTTGGCTGCTGGCTATTTGGGCTCCTTTTAGCATCCCTGACAGATTTGTTATTTTCCAAATGTTCTGGTTTTGATGTCTTTGAAAACTTATGGAGGGAGCAGTGGGATGTGAGGTATTCTTTTTTCAAACCCTAGTAGTTAATGGTGAGACCCGGACAGGAAAACTGGCCAGAAAGAAAATGGAAACTAACGTGGCCCTGGCTGCTGCTGGGACATCAGCCACAAATCTTTCTGAAGAGGGGGAAAATAGCAACAACCTTCAGATCCAAATGTACCTGTGCTGTTGGGCAGGGACGGATGAGCACGGCTCCATCTGCACGCTGACAAACCTGCTCTCTTCCCACACTCAGGACGGCTCCTGCAATGGCCTGCAGCATTATGCAGCTCTTGGCCGGGACCTTATTGGTGCCATCTCTGTCAATCTGATGCCCTGCAGTGTTCCCCAGGATGTCTACAGCGCGGTGGCCCAGCAGGTGAGGCGCAGCGGGGATGCGGGGAGATGTCCTCTTGGACGTGCCTCCCCCCTTACCAGTGTGTTGCACAAGGTTGCTCCAGCTCCCAAGGAGAAAGATGGAGATAAAACCAATGTAGAGGGCTGGGAAAGCATGAGCTGGTCACAGGCAGAGTGTGTCTTCCTGAATGGGAACCGCTGTAGCAGCTGCACTGGGGATCTGTCTGGAAATCACAGAATCATTTAGGTTGGAAAAGACCTTTAAGATCATCGAAGCCAACCTTTAACCTCACCCTGCCAACTCCACCACTAAACCGTGTTCCTAAGCACCACATCCACACGGCTTTTGAATCCCTCCAGGGATGGGGACTCCGCCACTGCC